>NC_045710.1:2092705-3292705 GCF_009834535.1 Camelus ferus | reverse complement strand
ATACGCCATTTTTAGAAGTGTTCTGACTCCAAGCATGTCTCTGCTGCTGAAAGGATGCTGGGCAGGGGGGCCCCTTCCCTTTCTTCTCCGGGACCTGCTGTCCTTTGCTCCTCTGTGTTCAGCTCCATCAGACCTGTCCTGAGTTAGGGTCTGAATATCTTCTGTCTACGGAACATTCCCCTTGCATGTCCCTTAGATGAGGTAATAAGTGCACGTTGAACTCAACCTACCTTCCAGGCACACACACACACACACACACACACACACACACACACACACACACACACACACACACACACACACAATTGCTCACTGCTGCTCTTCATTTATTTCCTAACTGTGAAACATACCACAACATACATGTTCATTAAAATAGACTGTGGACAGCATCTCAGAATCATTACACACACATAGACTAAAACACTGAGGTCGTCTTAGGGTGAATATTTTTGTCTCAAAGGATTTCACAAGGTCACCGTGATCTGACTCCTGCCTGACTCTCCAGATCCCAATCTTCCTCCATTCTTCTTGGCATGCTTCCGGGTTTTTTGTATTTATTCTGCACACCTGGAACTTTCCTTCCACCCAATCTTTGTGTTTGGAGCCATTCACTGGGCTCGACCTTAGGTGTGACACCCCTCCCCGCCACAAACAGGCTGCCATGACCGTCAGTCCCCTGCTGGCCCGTCACACGGCAGTAGCTGAGGTAATCTTGCTATATTCTTGCTTGTTGATGCTCTGACTCTCCCAGCCGGAGAGAACGCACCATGGAGGCGGAGGGCATAGGGCAGGGACTCTGAAATGATGAAACACAATTTTATATCATGGCCAGTACACACCCTGCAGGAACCAAAGAGTCACAAATCAGCAGGTCTCCTTGTGAAGCACAATTCAGGCCATTGTCTATTCCATTTCTTTAAACAATGTTGGCTAAAGCCCACTGAGTTCACCTATTAAAGAAGTGCTGCCGAAGTTAAAACCACCGGGTTGAGAGCTGAGACTTGGAACGTTCTGCCTTGGACTGAGATTTCTGTATCTGGTGGCCTTCCTCTTACTGGTGGATATCATCATGCAGCCCTTGATTTTTATTTAATAGGAAGAAAATAATTACACAAACTGCCTCTGAAATGAATGTCCTGTCTTATTACATTAATCATATGAGCTATGTGTTCTTTTTTTTTAAAAGACAGACTATTTTTAAGAGTAGTTTTAGCAAACTCAGCAAAACTCAGTGGGAAGTACAGAGAATTACCCTGTGCCCACGGTCCCCACTCAGGCACAGCCTTCCTCTTCATCAGCATCCCCACCAGATGGTACATTTGTTAAAAGTGATGAACTTACACTGATACCTTGTTATCACCCATGTTCCGTAGTGTACATCTGGGCTCACCCTTGGTGCTGTGCATTCTCTAGGTTTTGACAAATGGGCAATGACATGTATCCATAATTATCATTTCATGCAGAGTAGTTTCAGTGCCCTAAATATATCCTTCATGCTCCCCTCTAAAAATCATCCCACTGCCTTTTTTAGTGTCTCTATAGTTTTTATTTTTCTAGAATGTCTCATACTTGGAATCACAGAGTGTGTAGCCTTTTCAGACTGGCTTCTTTCACTTGGTCGCATGCATATAAAGTTCCTCCATATCTTTTCATGGCTTGATAGCTCATTCCTTTTCAGCAGTGAATATTATTCCATTGTATGGATGTACCGCAGTGTATTTATCCATTCACCTTCTCAAGGACATTTTGGCTGCTTCCAAGTTTTGGCAATTATGAATAAAGCTGCTATAAATATTCACAGGGAGGTGTTTATGTAGTTGTAAGTTTTTGATTCTTTTGGGCAAATGCCGAGAATTATGATTGCTGGATCATCTAGTAAGAATATGTTTAATTTGGGAAAAAATTGTCAAACTGCCTTCCAAAGTGACTGTACCATTTTGCACTCCCACGAGCAATGCGTGAGAGTTCCTGTTGGACCACGTGCTCATCAGCATTTGGTGGTGTCGGTATTTGGGATTTTAGCCGTTCTGCTAGGGGTGTGCTGGCATCCCCGTGTTGTTTTAACCTGCATTTCCCTGATGACATTTGCTGTGGCGCATCCTCTCATGTGCTTACATGCTGTCTGTATATCTTCTTTGATGAGGTGTCTGTTCATGTCTTGTGCCCCTTTTTGAAACAGGTTGTTCATTTTCTTATTGCTCAGTTTTAAGAATTCTCTGTACATTTTGGACAACAGTCCTTTATCAGATGTGTCTTTTGCAGAGATTTTCCCCTAGTCTGTGGCTTGTCTTCTCATTCACTTGACAGTGTTTTTCAAGTAAGTTACTTAACCCCCCTGGTGCCTCAGTTTTCTCATGTATAAAATGGGATGGTAGTGACTACCTTATAGAACTGTTGTGTGAGCAAACACAAGTGTCTGATAAGAGTGCTTTATGAGATGCCCGCCAGTGTTACTATTGTTATTGTTTTAATCATTTACTCTCCAATGCTTCTAAAGTAGTCCCTGGCACAGAGTGGCTATTCTGTAAACGCCTACTGAATGAATGAGTTTTCGCATTTGTTCGCATAACCCAGTAAGCTCAGGCAGCTCTTCTCCCAAATCACTCCTGAACCCATTCCCTTCTGCCCATTTCTACCGTCGCTGCGTGCATGTCGACTCCACCCAGTAGTCTAGCAGAATTTTATCACAGACACCAAGCCACTGGCCTCCCTGCCCCCACACTGCAACCAGACTCTTCCTTCCGGCGTGAAAAGTGGACACAGGGCTCTCCAAGTTCATGTTCTTTGAAGCTCTTCACCCTTGAACAGAACCAGCTCCCCCTGGCAATTCAAGCAAGGCACGTGCGTTTTCTCTTTCACCTGTTTCACCGCAAACAAAAACACAGAGGAGCTCTGGGGCAGCCAGCGCAGGGCACTGGCTTCCAAATCTGCTCGGACCACGACCGCCACACGAAGGGCATTTGACATATGACCCGGCGCACGTGCACTAGGCAGAAATACAAGTGAAGCCAGCTGCGGGAGGGATGTTTGTGGCTCCAGGTAAAGCACTGTCATAAGTCCACACTGGTCTTCTCAACAAGGCACTTGCTAGAACTTGATTTCTTTTGTAATTTAAACGAACTTTATTTAAGAAAATATATTACTCAACTTTCTTTCCTTTATTTTGTTTTATTTTTTTTTTGAGACCCTGCTCTGGAAAAGGCATTCACCTGGGCACCCCAGGGATTATTTTTACATCTAAAGAAGGTGAATAGCTGTTTCCTAAAAGCACATATTTTTAGTGTCAACAAAGCTGCCCTGTTACACCAACTGCTCCCGTGCTCTGCTGCTCCAGGAAAAGGACAGGGCGGGGCGGGGGGGAGGTGGGGAGCCGCTCCTGCACAATTATGCTAATCCTTTACCATCAGAACAAAAGAGGAAGAACAGAAGCTCTACAAAAATGCCTGAGTGCACTTCCTGGACTTGCAGCCTGTAAGGGAAGGAGAGAGGACAGTTGTCCACCCTTCCTGGGCTGAGAAGCCTGTCCCCCTAGAGACAGACTGCACCCCTTTCTGTATCAGCATCCTTGTCTTATGCACTGAAGAAGACAACATGCATGGTTTTGGTGGGGTGTGTGTGTGTGTGTGTGTGTGTGTGTGTTTAAAGGAGTGTGAAATAAAAAGGAAAGGATAAAGGAGGAGTATAGAGCTCAGTGGTAAAAGCATGTGCAGGAGGTCCTGGGTTCAATCCCCAGTACCTCCACTAAAATAAACAAATAAACCTAATTATCTCCCCGACCGAAATAACTAATTAAAAAGTTAAGTGAATTAAAAAAAAAAGGGGGAGGATGGATAGACTATTTTTAAAGTGCGATGTTAAAATCCACCAAATCTGATCTCTTCACGCGTGGCTACTATCCTGGTTGGCGGGTCTTAACTCTGCTTAGAGAAGACATCCACATCCAGAGGCATGGATGTGTCGTGTACTTTTGATGACGTCCCCCAAGGGGGCCACCAGAGAAGGAGTGAGTGTCTTGCCCATGAGCGTCCTGTGGATTTCAGGGATGGGGCTGCTTCAGCGGCAGGAGGGAGGTGCCTCCCGGCTGTGATGAGACAGAGTCCTCGGAATGACCTTTCTGGCCAAGCTGCCCAGCCGCGGCCTGGGCTGAAGCCCTGCTTCCTCTCGTGAACCCTGTCATCGGCTGAATCTCTCCTTAACTGACTCCTGAACTCTGGTGTCCGCCACTGTTTTCTGGCCCTTGCTCAATCAGTCTCACGTCTCTCTGTGTTTCTGTTTTTCTCTCTCTCTCTCATTTTTTTCCCCTTCAGTATCGCTAAGTTTCCTTTTTTTCCCTTACACGTTATGTCATTCGTGTCATCCCCATGGTCTGTCACCGTGGTATTCATGTGCAGCACAAATTGATGATCACATTCTAGACACTCAGAGCACGAACATGAGCTGGAGCAGGACAAAGCCAACCTTCTGTTGGAAGAGGGCATTCCTCAATCTGCCTTTCTGTGGTCCCCGTTAGAGCAGCTGCTCGCTGCTGTGCCAAAGGCAGAATTAAAAGGGCATCTCCTGGCGGGGGCGGGGGGACGGGGCAGCAAGCGGACCCTGGTGTCTGCTGCCCTGGGAGATACCCCTGTGCGGAGGGAGGCTGCGTCCCGGGTCAGAAGGACCGGCTCTCCCGCTGGCTGTCGTCAGTGAGCTGTGAGGGCTCCGGGCCGGCGGGGCCCAGTTTGGGAGCTGGTCTCCTCACGGGCAGGAAACGTTCAGACCAGGTGGCATCCAAGGTTCTGCCTGCCTCCAATCACTGCAGCGTTTTCACACAACTCAGCTCATCATTCTGACAGAAACCAAGCACCAGGGGACATTATTTTGGTTTGGTTTTCTTAAGTCAGACTTCTGGCATCTAGAGATTCATTCGATTTTAAATATGTTCATTTCACCGTGGCTCCAGTACTTTTCTGGAATCAACTGTTTGTCCTTCCTGTGTGTAACGGCCACACGCACAGGCAGCCCTCGCTTTGTGGTGCTTCACGGGATGGCGTGTCTTACAGACGGAAGGCCTGCAGCAACGCTGCACGGAGCACGGCTGTCAGCGCCATTTCCCCCGCGGCGTGATTTTTTTTTTAATTCGGGCCTCTTAGGTGTTCTCGTGAAATAATGTTTTCCCCTTTAGTGAATTTCTAGCCTTCGCTTTGACAGGCAACAAGTCGATGGCGGAAGTGGGTGAGGGGAGGTGCAGTCCCACCACCAGCAGGACTCTGACTGCTCTGTCTTGTGGTCACAGCCTCCAAATATACAGGTGCTGTGCTGTCTCTGTGAGCCTTGGGGTCACAGAAAACACTCTCCCACAAGTGGAAACGTACTGTTTAACATCATATTCAAACCAAAGCGGATATTTTATTTTTTTAATTGAAATGTGTTCTGATTTACAGTGCTGCGTTAGTTTCTGATGCACAGCATAAAAATTCAGTTATACATACACATATGTTATTTTTCATTATTGGTTGTTGCAAGATATTGAATATGTTCCCTGTGCTGTACAGTAGGATTTTGTTGTTTATCTATTTTGTATATAGTAGTGTGTATCAGTTAATATCAACCTTCTAATTTATCCCTCCCTTCCCCTTTCCCTTTTGGTAAACATGAGTTTATTTTCTATGTCTGTGAGTCTTTTTCTGGTTGGTAAATAGTTAATTTGTATCATTTTTAGATTCCATATATAAATGATATCATATGATATTTGTCTTTCTCTGTCTGACTTACTTCATTAGTATGATAATCTCTAGGTCCATGCATGTTGCTGCAAATGGGATTATTTCATTATTTTTTATGGCTGAGTAGTATTCCATTGTAAATATACCACATCTTCTTTATCCATTCATCTGTCCACGGACATTTAGGTTGCTTCCATGTCTTGGCCATTGTAAAAAGTGCCACTATAAACATTGGGGTACAAGTAACTTTTTGAATTAGAGTTCCCTCCAGATATATGTCCAGAAGTGGGATTGCTGGATCATATGTTAAGTCTGTTTTTAGTTTTATAAGAAACCTCCATACTGTTTCCCACAGTGGCTGCACCAATTTACATTCCCACCAGCCGTGTAAGAGGGTTCCCATAGGGAATTAACGTAAATAACTTGTCATTTTGGAACTGTAAGCTGTGCTGTACAGGTGGTGACTTTCCTACCACAGGAAGAAAGTGTCATTGAGGCACAGAGCCTTGGGTGGGCCCACACACGACACGGTTTAATCGTATTTCTTGACCATGAGCCGACACGGCACTGTCCCTGCTCTCGGTCCAGCTGTTGCTTCACCGCTGCTGTGTGTGCAGCATCTCGCGCTTTTAACGACGACGTTTATCGCATTCACACCGCAGTCTCCCCCGGTTACAATGGGTTGTGTTAGGACAGGAAAAGCCTACTGACTGGTCCCACTCAGGCTGCCTGTAGAGGACACGGCGGAGACAGAGGAAAGCCCTCGCATTATTTATAGACTCATTTCAGTGCTAAGACGCTGCTCTACAGTGACGTCCCTCTACCCAGTTTCCCTGGTGTATTTTGGAGACAGGAACAGCTGACAAATACAAGAAATTCAGACGAATTTCAGTGTAGAAGTGTTGTCACTGTCGTGGGGCCTGTAACTAGGCAGAACGATCAGAGCAACACCATGGCTGAGGGAGAAGCCCTCCCTATTTGACCACAAGTCCCTTAAAAGTCAGTGCCTTCGTTTCCCCTTGCGTGCTGCCTGAAGTTAACACGGTGCCGGCCGGCCGCATAGCGGGGTTCCACGTGTGTGCTTCAATGAACGAAGAGCTAAGCGAGGAAGGAAGCCCAGAGGTCACGGTGGCTTCGAGAGGGTGGCAGCAGAAGGAAACAGAAAAGCCAAGGGCAACACAGCGGGCACACGGTCCCCCTTATCTCGCTCATGGTTCTGCTTCCGCCTCCCGTGGGGACCCTGCTCGCAGCCCAGGTCACCACACCTGCTGTTCCAATGACTGTTCACCTTGAACTTGTCTGCCATTTTCCCATCCATGCAGTCTGCTGCTGTCAATATCTCACCAATATGTTAGTGAATTCACTCTCTCGTTTTATTTTTTTCCCTCTTGCATGAACTACAGAGGTGAGCATAGAGGAAAATCGAGGCACTGTGTTTGAATACATTCTTTCTTTCCATTTTCCAGCAGAACTCCAGCTTCTCGGCTCTCTTCCCCTAAGGATGACTTTTTCAGGCAGATTTTGATTCTTAGGGACCCCTGCAAACTGTAAAGGTCCACACATGTCTACAGATTGCAACGTGCTAGACAGGGGTGGTGGGCGTGTCCAGGGTGAGTCTATACATAAGTCTGAGTGAAGTAGGGCTTCCTAGTGCCCATCACCCTCTCCCACACTGAGCCCCCTGGAGCCAGTGAGCACGGGGGCCACTGATCGGATTCAGGCTGGAATGTTTAACTTACGGAGGTGATGGTGATCATGCCACAGTTTGAAAATAGCTCTGTGTCGTTTCCTTCAGATTTCTCATTCCATTTCCTGGAGGAGTGACATAGTTCGTCCGGCGTGTTTAGTATGTTTCCCGGGACTTAGCTCTTTCGTTCCCATCACAGATGGGACGTGATTCTGTCTACCCTCTTGAAAGCAGAGAGCAAGGGGATATTTAATAGTCTTCCGGACAAATACACGGCAGCATGAATGAGATACTGGTGTGTGTATTTTTGGTTCTGGCAGTGAAGAATAGGATGTGAGGCATGAAAGGAAAGATATTTATAGTGTTTCCTGGTCATGCATTTACTTGCCCAGCTACCTCAGCTGTGGCTTGTTTATTGTGTTCATGCTAATTACAGCAATGCCACGGAATCCGATCACACCCTGTACGGAAACGGTTAGCTGTTCTGCGTTACATATTCAAGACCAAGTACATGATCGACATAAAAACGCCTACTCCACCGACATCAATCAATCTAAATTTGACCATATTTTCCAGAAGTGAAATATGAGAGTCATGCAAACTGCCCCTCCCCCAGAAACACACACAGAAGGGCCCGTCTCAAATCCAAAGACAATGTATGGTATCCAGATTGCCCATTTAAGAAAGAAGCAGACTACGTTTTCCCTCTTACAACACTCTTCTTTATCGGCTGGTTCGAACCACTGATGGAACATTTTGAATGAGGAATGTCTTGCAGTACTTAGACCAGACACTGCTTCTCCGGGTGTGACACACATCATCATAGGCAGGTTTCCACGCGCACCGATGCACGCCGAGTGTGCGCTGCGTGGTATGTAGCACACACAATTTGGAATCTGAAGGTCTGACTTTGTGGCTTAGAATCTCCAGTTCCTACATCGGTGCACTTCCCTCATCTGAGCCTCAGTTCCCTCCTTGAGAAAATGACTCAGTACCTCCCACCTGTCTCTGAGGCTAACAGGAGGTTGAGAAGCCCTTCATGAAGCTCATGAATGATTATACAGCATTTTTACAAAGATGGGCCAAGACACTTTGGAAATTGAAGCGGCATCCGGCAAAGAAGGCAATCCCACCCTCTGGGGATGTAATGATTTTGTGTGCATAATGTAGGTGGTCTTTGTCTGAATATTCTCAGACAGAAGACATGGAAAACAAAGAGAGCAAAATGTAAACCCATCTCAGTGGCATCATTTAGACAAAGTTTTCTTAATAGGTTAGGGGCCTCGCTGAAATTAAGATACTGAATTTCAAAAGCATGGACTCCAGTAGGCATTGCTGCAAAGCTGCAGGGACCTTGTCAAGCTGGGAGCAGCAGGGGTGGATGTTGAGTCCAGCAGGGAATAGCCAGGCAGGGCTGAAGTTCACCTGCAATGGGCACACTTAAGCCAGGCCAGCTACCCTCCCTGTTGCTCGAGCTGTTTATAAAGTTCTGCAATTTCAGCAGTATTAGGAGTTGACAGTAAATAGGAGATCATCAGTAAGTGATACAGGAAACTGAAGCACACCTTGATGACGATTAATGTTGTCATTCAGGGTCCATGATGCCAAACGACACAGCAAGCACCTCGCTCTCAGAAAGGTAACGGTTCTCTCCTTTTCACCGACATGGAAGCTGATAGAGTCCTGTTGGAAAAAGCATTTCCAGACAACTCGATCAGGAATCTTGATTGGCTGTGGTTTTTTTTTGGTCCTGTCCATGAAACATGGGACCACGTGAAGACCAAAATGAAGCTCAGGACTTTCCATCAGATGCTCAATCTGGCTACAGGTGAACTGTTGTATATTTCACACCTGGAGAACACCTGGTTGTGTCCATTGTGGTGAAATTACAGCTCGTGCTTAAAAGACAGGGTCCTTACTGATTTGTACAATTCCGTTAAGAGACAGTCATGTTTGGAATGACTCAGTATGTGCTGAAGTCACTCTGATCAAAGCTCTTATCTGTTTAAGAGTCCAAGTTACTTTGGCTACAGGAAGCGTATTCCATATTAAACAAGTAAAAGGGACCATTTACCTGTCTGATGTATTACAAAAAATCATTTCAGATCACTTTTTGTCTCAGTATTTTCCATTACGGAGTGTCAATATCCTATAATTACTGTCCCATATGTGTATACTTAATAACTATTTACTAAGTATCTGTCCCGGCCACCACGTTGAGATCACTAATGAAGAATACACTTTCTACTTCAGCTGAACATTTATTTAGTGAGCACCTGTAATGTGCCAGACATTGATTTGAGGCTGGAATATAAAGGGAAGCTCCCGGTCCTGGGGTCGCCGGGGGGGACAGGGAACCCATACACACATAGGATTTCAGTGCCCTGTGTTAAGCAGGGGGATGGCTGTTAGAAAGAAATGCCGTGCAGACACTGTTGGATAATAACTTTCTTCTAAGAATCACTTCGGGGTGTTTTCCACTGTGATGAGGCAAAGAGATTCACTCCTTTTGAAGGAGACTATGCTTGGTGTCCCTTCCCTTCTGGAGATACAGCGGTTAAGGAGAGTGCACAGTGCAGTCTGTCTGAAAGACGCAGACCCTGAAGTCCAGAAAACATGGTGCAACTCCAGGCGCTGTTTATCCTGAACGTTTCTCCCAAAAGGCTGAGTCCAAGAATCACAGAGAAGCGACAGAAACATACTGGAATCAAAGTAGCGTTCTCACCTGTCACTACGTTTTGCCGGAGATTGACCCTGGGAAGGTCATCGTCAAATACTTGCCTTGAGACTCTCCGTATCCACAGAATGGGAGTGATAAAATCTTCCTCGTCTGTCTCCAGATTTGTCTCCAGACCAAGGTGACAACTGCTTGTGACAATCATAAAACAGAACATGGTATAGAGCATGGGGAGTATTCTTTTCCTCCATTGTCAAAGGACCCTTATTACACTAGGGCATAGAATCAGCATGTATTCGTGTGTATGTTTTCAAATGGACTACAGGAGGGTTAAGACCCGTGTTAGGAGACCCGTGTGTATATAAGTTAGATCTTAATTCAGTTGTTTTTAAAAAAGTTGGACAGATTTCTCAGTGCATCCGGGTGCATCAGGCCAACTTTTGAACAAGTGATATAAAAACAAAAATGAAAACAAAAAACCCGAGTGTGAACATACTGATAATTTGCCCGTGTACGTTTTGCTTCGGTGCACTTTCCCGCGTGCTGTTAGGCCGTTTGCTTTCTCCTGACGTTTTAAACAGAGACCTCTGAGTAGGAGCCTGCAGAGTCATCCCAGAGAGTCCCCGAGCCGGGACGGTGGAGAAGGGCTGGGTGGGGCCGAGGTCAGGGACTCTTCTGTCTCTGAAGTCACTGGAGGCGCACCACGTCCAGCACCGTCCGATCCACCTTTCAACTTCGTACCTAGTTTGCAAGGCGCCAAGTGGGCCTCCTCCCACTACTCAGCCCTACGTACACTTCTGGGTTAACCCTGAAATCCACCATTCATTCATCTCAACGTTTTGACTGGCTGTCTCTCTCACCCAAAAAGATAAAGCAAAACCTCTTTCTCTGACAGTGGAGAAATTTCTTCGTTAAACAGGAACACCGTTTTAAAGAATCAATAACACCAGTGTATTGGTGTTAATGTGACATTAAATCTTGGGCGTTTTTTTTCCCAGGACTAATGCAGGTCCTTCAACTAGGGGCACGGTGACCTGATGGCTTGTAGGAAAGGACAGTACGTAGCTGCAATATTAAATCTCAAGTGAACTCACCATGGGATTTGTGACATATTTAATGTGTGAACAATGTTTGTCCAAAAATATATACAGATTTTTCTACTTAGTGTCAGGAAATAGTGCTGGACATGAAGATAACTAGTTGTCCCTGGTCAAACGTGGAGCGTGTGCACACGGCTGTGTGTAAGTTGCCTACTGCTGAGAGTTACTGCTTGAGTATAGAATTTATGCTCATAATCCCTCATGTCACTCAGGATGACTCACTTTGGAATGAATGGCTTTAAAAGTCACAGGGATTTTGGTGGCTTAATTGAACACAGGGAAATAAAAGCATCTAAGTGAGACTTTCATTGAAATGAGAAAAACTTGGCCTTTTAACATCTTTTTAAAAAAAAAACAAACCTCAAATACAATCATTTTCTCTCTCTCTTGTAAAGAAAACAGATTACATTTCAGTTGGACGGTTAGGGTGCTTGTTTTAGAGGAAGGCCAGGGTGTCTTACAGGAGCGGCTCATTCCAGGAACACTCTGCCCCAGCCTTCGCTCTTTCCCTGGCCCGGCCCCCTGCTCAGTCTGCGGCCTCGCCGGGGCGGCGGCGGTGCCCTCTACGGGAGCGCCCTTCTCCCCACCGGCGGCCATGGCTCTGCGTCTCAGCTGCTTTCAGACCGCGCCCCGCCGCCTCCGAAAGGACTCGCCGCTCCCCAGACAGCGAGTCTGAGCCTCGTCTCTCTGGAGACTCCCTTTAGAAAGCTGCTGTCGCCACCGTATGCTGTTCCGTCTGCTTTGCTGCCTCGTCCCAGACTCCCCGAGCGACGATCCCTCTGCAGCAGCCCCGGCCACCGCGGTGCCACCCTCCTGCCTGGAGACAGCAGCGCCCGGCTTGGGCAGGTGTTCAGATGCAGGAGCTGCGGTTGCAGGTGTAGGGGAGCCAGGTGCTTCATGAGCCTTGGTGCCGCTGGCTGCAGAAGGAGCCGCAGGGAGGGACCCTGAACGGCAGAGCTGGCTGCCTGCCGGGGCTCCCGCTGGCCCTGGGCACAGACACCTGGCCTGGCCACCGTCGGCCATTTATCAAGGATGCACGGTGTCCTGAACTCACCACTTCCCCCGCCCCTGTGCTCCCATTCCCTCCCAGGGTTTATGCTCTGCCTGATCCCCTCGCTCAGGCCAAGCCCTTGTTACTAAAACCTGGTACGCAACCAACAAAACTGACATCATCTGGAAGCTTCCTAGAAATGCAGGCCCTCAGAAATCAGCACCCCATCCGCTTTGCTGCGTCAGCTCGGGAACTGCTTCAGTCCCTGCAGTGTGGCCTGAGGGTCCTGGAACATCCCCAATGGTTCTCCAGGTCACCATCTCACCTCTCACCTTGGCCCTGAATCAAATTGAATCGAATCTAATCAGATTGGAAGCCGCATTTTCATGAGCTCCCAGGTGATGGGTGGAGTGCACTGGAGGTCTGGGGAGCCCCGCCAGCCACCTGCCCCAGACCCAGGACATGGGGTTGTTGACCAGACCACTGACCTGTCATTTCCTTGCTCAAAACCTTTCAGAGACACCCACTGTCTCCTGAAATGGGGACAAAATCCTCTGTCTGACCCAGGTATCCTAAGGAAGGCCTGGCCGTTCCTGTTCCGGCCACCCCCTCACCACCTCCTGGCTAAACCCTGGCCCTGGGGCACACGCCACCCGCGGCCGGTGCTGCAGCGAAAGACACGTTGATGTTTCAGTTTTTTCAAACTGGCGCTCAGGCACTTTACAAACATGGATATAAAGCAACAGAGTGAAATCAAATGTAAGAATTCTAGAGAAAGGAAAACCAAGGTTAGAAAAAGCCAGTAAAACAGTAATTCAGCGCAGCCCTCCGATGTGTCCCTCGAGGCTCAGGATCCCTGGGGCCAAATATCCGGCTTCAAGTTCATAGGTCGCCAAGTGCAAAGGGAAACGGGAAGCCTCGCCCGAACCCTGGGGGCTTTCATGTAAAAACAAACTAGATGATTTTTCAGAATACATCATTTTTAGCACTGAAGCATGGAGGAATTGTGTTCCCCCGAAACCTCCCCTTGAGAGGACATTTTTGTGAAGAGCATCTTCCGTGATGGTGTCACAGACTAAATCCGACAGTGAGAGCCCCCTTTTACTTCCACTGTCCTTCACTGTGAGGTGTGAGCCAGCCCTTGGGACCATCCTCACACCCCAGAGTTAACAAAATCCCGAGAGGTCAAACAGTAGGTTGGAGGGTGCTGCCTCCGTGGACGGACCTCGTGCTGCCTGAGGGTCAGAGCAGTGGGAACAGTGTGCGGGTGTCCTGTCTCCCACGACGCTTACATCATCAGAGGGTTTCAGCTGAACTCTCTAGAAAAGACCACGACTGCAGAGACTGAGTACTGGTGATCAAGGACAGATTTCATCAGTCAATGGGGACATGTTTCAATTTTCAAACCATGTTTGCCAGTCCAGTCTTCTCTTCTTGTTAAAGTTAAGACTATTCACATACTTGGTTTAGATCACTGTCTCTATGAAGAAGTCAAATATTCTAGAGGTAGACCCTGCTGACCCTTGAAATGCAATTTTGTATTTTTGTCCACTATACCAATAACCATGATCAGGAATCACAGAGGCCATGGAAAAAGTAATGCCTTAAAACTGGCCGATAAATTTATCCTGTGGTCACTTAAACCCTTTCTGACCTTCCTGGCATTAAAGAAGAAAAATAGTTTCCAGCAAGAAATCAAAATGCAATCCCTTCAAAAGACTCTTGCTTTGATTTCTTCATGGTGTCAACTGACTTTTAGAGCTTCCTGCAGTGTACAATATTGGGGAGAGAGTAAAGAAAAAGAAAAATACTATATTCATTACCTTGTAATAGCCTACAATGAAAAAGAATATGAAAAGAAATATATATATATATATATATATATATATATATATATATATTTATAGCTAAGATACAGAAACAACTTGAGTGTCCACTAACAGATGAATTGATAAACATGAATATATATACATACAATGGATAATATTATAGATGCGTACACCCAATGGAATATTATTCTGCCACAAGAAAGAAGGGAATTCTGCCATTTGCAGCAACACGGTTGGAACTTGATGGTATTATGCCCAGTGAAGTAAGCCAGACAGGGAAAGACAAATACTGCAGGGCATCATTTATGTGCAGAAACTAACATATATATATATATGTCATTTTGAAGCCAGCCTCACAGAAAGAGAATAGAAACATGGTTATCAGGTCTGGGAGCTGGGGACATAGACAGAGGTTGTGAAAGGGCACAAACTTTCAGCTATAAGATGAGTAGCGTCTGAGGATCTAATGTACAATGTGCTGGTGGTACTGGACAACATCACAGTGTATCGTGGAAATTTGCTAAGAGAGTAGAATAACCTAAATGTCCCCTCCCCTGAAAGAGACACATCCGTGAGCTGCCGGATATGTCCTTAACTAGATGGGAGACGCCTCTCATGACGTGTGTGTACACGTCCACGTACCATGACGCGCACTTTGAAAATCTTGCAGTTTTATATGTCAATGAATACCTCAATAAAGCTGAAGCTTAAAAAAATATCAAATAAAAGTAAGAAGGTTTGGAGCTACTACACACTCAGCTCTTCTTCGTTGATCTCATTTAATCCTCATGGCACCTAGTAAAGTAAGGATTCAAAATTCAATTTTAAAGTTAAGGAAGCTTCGATTCCGCGACGGTAAGTCACTTATCAGCACGTCAGAGGGTTAGCACGCGCCAGAGCCTGGTTCTCACTCAGATTTGCCTCACTGCAGAGATCGTTTCAAAATCCGTTTCGACAAAAGGTCACTGAGTACCTACGAAGCACATGGTACCTACCGTGCTGTATACTAGAGAACCACACCAGCTTTTAAAAGCTTGGTTTCTACCCTCAAGGATTTTATGATCCAGAGGGACAGTCAGGGTTGCCAGCAGCTCGGCAAAGCCCGCCGTGAAGCAGCCGCTCCCCCGTGGGGGGGCGTAAACAAGGCCGGCTGTGAGACCCAGAGGGGAGGGCTTGCTCTGACTCAGGGGTCCAGACAACCTTCCAAGAGCAAATGATGTTTGAGCAGTGCCTTGAGGAATGAGTGGGATTTCGTCAGACAGACAAGGCGGGAAGAGCACTGTTCTCACTTTCCAAGGGCCCCCGGGCGGTGTTTATTCAGAAGTAGGTAGGAGCATCTGAGGTCATTGTTTCCTGTTGTCAAACATCCGTGAACATTTGCACTGAAGTCTCTTTGTCTGGAATGAACCCCTGGAGGGCGGGAGCCCTGTCCCGCTTCTCTGGTATCAGCGATGCCTGGTGGGTGCCGTGTCCCTCTTCCATCCGTCAGGGTGCAGTCTGGAGACCGCAACAATGAGTGCATGCACGTTCCGATAAACTGAAAACTTAGCCAGACCTGAACAATCTTTATTACATGCATTTTGGATGTCGGGTGGTTCGTATCCTTTTCTGTTTAATAGCTGTAGCGTGGTGGACACATGCACACATTGCTTCTGTTCTCAGTGAGAGAGTGAGAGCAGGCTGGTGTCCTAAGGGCGCAGACTTCTGACTCAGCTGCGGTCCAGGAGCTCCGCGCAAAGGCAGCTGGACTGCTGCCCTCGAGAGTAAGTGCGAGGGAGCTTCGGTGGTTCTCTCCTTTCAAATCGATCATTTCCTTTCCTTCCCAAGTCCTAGCACAAGCTTGTTTTGGGTCCTTCTGTTCTGTCACTTAACATGCAGCCCTTTTTTCTCTTCTGATAAACTGAAGGTCCTCGTAACAAGGGTCTTCGTTCACTGAGATCACGGGATAGCAAACCAAACCATGGAGAGAGGCTGCACTCCCTGTATCACGTTAGGGGACTCGTGTGTGTCGTATTTTCCGTCTGTGAATGTGAGTGGTCAGAGTTGTGCTTACACAGAATCGCAGTGTTCTGTGCACCAGGGCGCTGGTGCCCTGCAGTCACGCAGGCGGAGATTCACGTTGAGCTTACAACAGAAAGGAACCCATTGCCAGGTAAATATGTGCATGGGTAAATCGTGTTCAGGTACCCCCAGGACTCCTCCGGGGAGCTGAATGCTGTGTAAAGATAAAGACAAACTGAGTATTTGCACACACAACTCGTTGGATGATCTGATGGCTCCTCTAGGTAGAAACTTAGGGTGAAATCAGCTAGGTTCACACGTGGTTGTAATAGACCTGTGATAGGCATGTGAATGGGCTGCTAGTGATCTTCGGAGCAAGAGAAGGATGGATTCGCGCCTCCCTCTTCCCTCTCTTTCCTGTTAGCGTCTTAAAGCTGTGCTTCTTCAAGCTGGGTTTGGAGCTTTCTCCACCAGCAGCCTTTCTCCTGAATCACTGGGGTGTTTCACTGCCTGGAACGTGGCTCTTAGACGTTCCCGCTTCCCCACAAGCCAGCATCACCCCGTGGCAAACCCAGATTTCCGACAGCATGGCAGGAGGCTTACGCCACGGAGGAAGGAGCAGTTGCCCTGCAGGTGGTCCTCCAGAAATGCCCCCCAGTGCCCAGCAGGAAGCTGGGTCGGCTTAATTCCACGAAGCAAATTTAATCATTTGTCTCTTTGTGAATAGGGATGCAGGAAGAAGCCAGCAAGAATTTCTTGGTAGAGTTCTAACAAAGCGGTTGCTCCTAAAAGCACATATATCTAAATGTCCCATTCACAGGATCTGCAGACTTACAAGATTTTCCGGGAGCTGTCAAGTATGTGAGCATGAGTCATGCCAGGGGGATGCAGGATCTCCCATCTCTCCCTCTGACGTCGCCCTCGTGTGCAGCTCTGAACGCACCATCCGCGCTTACTTAAAGGAAATAAAAGGAATTCAGAAGCTTTTGTCCAAGCCAAAGAAATCCTCCGCACTCTGCCGTTTTCCCCTCCCTTTGCTAATTAGGAGCAGCCCCCGTTCATCACACACGAATGCATTCATAGATTTTCAGCTTATGTCTGCCTTTTGTTTCAGCAAACCATCTGTAAATTAAATCTGCAACAGAAAACCTGCCAACCCAGAAAGCCTTTTAATACTAATTATTGCGCGAGGGTAGAAGATTTGGAGCAATCTTTCGCAATCAGTATCAGAATTTATCTCTGCCTCGATGACAATGCCGTCGAGTAAATCATGCTGATACGCCGCTATCTGCATGACTGCTCTGGGCTCGCACCGGGCCCCTACACGTCTGTCAGGGCTTTCTTTGTAAAGAAACACTTCTTTAAGAATGTTAAAATTGTCAGATAAAATTCTCACCAGTTACAAAGGGATCCAGAAAGGGGTCATGATAACTATTTTTCGTTCCTATCTCAATTAATTGATTTTCCTCTTTGGGTGGATAAACGAGGGCTCAATGTTACTCATCTAGGTTTATCTGGTAAATTGGATTAATAATTCTTTCAAAGAGAAAAAGTGAACATGTGCAGGTGTCCATGTGTTTATGCTGGTGAACTCTTGAATTTCAGGAGCAAGCAGAGCCGAATGGGAACTAACTTGGACATTAACTGTTCACGCCCTGACCATCACTGTGGTCCTCACCATCACCGTGATTGATAATTACATTTATAATGTATAGTTACATTTTTGCAAGCATGATGCAGATGGTGGCAGGCAGGCTGCAGGCTGCGCTCCACCGGGAGGCCCAGGGACACATCACTGGCCAAGAGTGGCACAAGCATCACCAGAGTTGGGGGTCTCCCCTCTGCAGGCCGAGCTGGTGCAGGAGCAGCTCCAGCAGGACAGGCTCGCAGCTGCTTCGTGGGGAGCTGGGGGCTCCCGGGTGCCTTGTGGGCTCTTTTGCCCCTGGATTCCTAAGCACACAAGGACAGTGACTCTGTGTGAGACGGCACGGTGACAGGTATCTCGGGAGGGTCTGGGCCCCCCATCAGTGAGTCGCTGGGTCCAGAAGCACCGCTGAGGAAGGGATGGAGGGCCAGAGAGTAGGAGGGAAGAACGAGGGCTGGCTGTGGCTGCTGGCCCAACCCTAGCTCCTGAGCGTCGGGTGGAGTGTTTCATTCCTGGGTCACCTTGGCTGAACCAGGGTGCCCAGATGTTGGGTGAAGCACTAGTCTAGATGTGAAAGTGTTTTCTGGGCGAGATTAGAATTTAAATCCATAGACGCTGAGTAAAGCAGGTGATCCTCCCCAAATGTGGGGTGGGGCTCATCCAACCAGTTGAAGGCCATTGGATAAGAATGACTGAGACCCCCCTAGGAAGGGGGGCTCTGCCTCCCCATGGGCTCTGGACTCGGGCTGCAGCATCGCCCTTCCCGGGGTCTCCCGCCTGCCCACCTGCCCTGCAGGTTTCAGCCTTGCCCGCCTCCACAATCACACTAGCCAGCCTCTCTCTCTCGTATCTATATGTGTTCCGGGGCTCACGGTTTCCTTGTCTGCCCTCCTGTCTGGCCACCTGCTCCAACCGCCAAGTCCTACTCCCTCCCTTTTATTCTTGGGTGTTGACGGCTAATAAGCCTCCTGCACCCCAACTTCATCTCGGCAGCTGCTGGCGGAGACGCCCCAGTTCACCTGATGGACCTTCTCCCTGCCTTCTCTTGCGTCTTGCTGCACGTGGAGATGGAAAAGCAGCCTGCCGAGTTTTTGATGACTGAACTGTTCTCTCTTCTGGGAAGGATTCTGATGCCACCCACCAAAGGAGAGTTTACTAATCCCTCTCAGTTCCCCTCCCACCCTGTGTGTGCGTGCGTGCACATGCACACATGAGAACACGCATGCATCTATGTCCATATACTATATGGACCATATGCATAAAACCCCGCATACACACGTGCAAGTATGTGATTGATTCTATTCATACAGCCCTATCGTAGGACGGTCACCCGTGTGTTACACTCACTGTGCGTCTCCTTCGTGGATAGACTGAACCCGGTGAACATCATCACTGTCTCACGCGCCTCACTCACTGTAGTGGGTCGCCCAGTACGTGAGAGAGGAAGGAAGGAAGGAATGCAGGGAGGGGTCAGGGCAGGCAGCAGGAGGCAGGGAGCTTGGCTCAAGTCAGTACAAAGGCTGAGGAGGTGCTTTAAAAAGATGAGGAACGTTGGTAGACCAAGAAATCTTTGAAATGCAGTCTGAAGAAAGGTCTTGAACCTGCTTCTTACCAGGGGTCATTAGGGAAAAAAAAAAACTACATAATTAAAATGATAAATGAGGTAGAATCTTCTGGACCCCCTCTGTAATGAGGAGTCATGCTCTGTACAATATGCTTTAAAAACCTGCTCTCATGTGACCCTCGCCAACATCCCAGAGCACAGATGGAGCCAATCCGATGGCACTTTTCCCAAGGACAGATGAGGAAACACAGGACCAAGGCAGCTGACGACTTATGTAAGAGACACAGCCGGGCAGGGAAGGGGCTGTCTCCCCGCCCCAGGACCTCCCCCACATCGGCTGTGCCTGCAAAGCAGAGCGGTTCTCAGGATGGCCTCTTTGCCGCCGACGGCGTAACCCTATCCGGCATTGTTTCCGTCATGTCTTACCTTTTGTGAGCTATTCCAAGGCGTGATGGGACCCATAACATCTTTTATGAAAGCATTTATGAGCTTTTAAAGTACATCATTTTTTAAACTTGGGGATAGAGAAAGGCCTTACACTTTAAATCTTTTGAATTCCTTAGAATTTTCCAATCCGGTATGTTAGCTATACATCTCAGTCCATAGCTCAGAGGTTGCAGGAATACAGTTTCCTTTTTGTTTTTCTATAATTCAGCTTAGTTTTTGCTTTGAGTCTCCCGTCAGCCAAGCTGGCAGAGACTAACTCTTGGGTATTTAGGGATAGTTCCACCCCGGTGATGAGGTAAGCGTCTGAGGGCATGTATTGTAAGACTTTTCGGGGGGTGCCTCTGCTTCTGAAGTCACCTGTGCTCAGTCTTACCTGCTGACACGTCCCCACCCTGCTGGGGGCCCGAGTGGAGCCAGTCACGGCGTTTCGCTGAGGTGTCCCTGGGCTTCACCTTGCCTTTCAGGCCGGTCACTGCCCCACGGCTGGGCGTCACGGGCGGGGCCCTCCTGCCTCCGCGTGCCACGCTGGGGCAGCAGCTTCTCGTCCACACTGTGCAAAGCCCCGTCTCCCCAGATCCACTGCTGCACTGTGGCCTGTCTCACTTTTCCTGCCTCCTTTGGGTTCTTGCTAGGAATCGGGGAACTGGACCCTCCACCATCTGCAACTCCACGCTCAACTCTTCTACTTTTCTTCTTAAGAGTTTGGAGAATCTTCATAACAACGAGGGTGGGGTGGTGGTCGGCAGGAAAGGGAAAGTTCCCCTCAATCCCCCATGTCCTTCAACATTCTGCCTGGCATCTCCCGTGCCCTAAGTCACAGACTTTTCGATCTCGAAGTCACGTTTCCTCCCCAGAACTCTGCTGATACCTTCTTCTAGGACACTGGGCACCCAGGGCGTTCCCGCTGCAGCGGGGTTAGAAGCAGAGACTGGGAGTCATGGGTATGAAGCACAGTGATCATAATTTTTATACCAGTGAATACTCTCAACGCCAGCACCACCACACAGCCGTGAGAAACCCACGCTCCCGGGGCCTGGGGGCTCGCTTGCTTTGGGGCAGCCCTCCTTTAGACTGAGTTCAGTCACTTAATAGAAGCTGCCCATTTTACCCCACGCTTGTAGGAGCTGCTTCTTCTCTCTCCGTTTCCCCGGCCTCCTGCCTTTTCTTCTCTGGGCCCTGCACAGGCTTATTTGATAAATAAGTGAGTCAATGACGCTCAGATTTCTTCAAAGAACTCATAAAACAAAACAAAACAAAACAAAACAAAACAAAACAAAACCGTCTCATTTGAACAGTCTCCTGCGTCTGTCTCTTTGGGTTTAATGGTAGAAGGTAGAGACCTCGATGGCTCTGACACGGGAGCGCGGGTACCAGCGTTATAAAGATGCAGGCACACAGCGCTGGTGTGTGTGCTGCGAGTGGTTGTCTGGAAGCGGAGGGCATCAATCAGACCGTTCCGTCTGGAACCCGTTCGGTACATGCGCAGCACACGATCGAAGATTTGCTGATTAAATCACCCAAAGCCGACAACAGTTACAGTAATTCCAGGCTCCAGTTGGATTCCGATGTCAAGGCAGACCGTTTGTCAGCACGGAGCTGATTTAAGCCTGGGAAGTAAACATCACAGGATTGCTGTTTGCCTTCCACTCCACTCTGTTCCTCAGCCCTCACATTCATCATCGTGTCCAGCAAATCGCACATCAAAACGCCATTAAATAATGTTGTTGAATAAGTTTTCTTCTTCTGCACAATTGACTATAACGCGACCTAGTAGGTTGTGCTAATAGTTCAGTGGGAATTGACAGTTTCCAGGGAGTGGTCTCCCAATCCTTTTCATTTTTCTTTTATTTCAGGAGAGGTGGCTGCTGAAGGGGGATGTGAAATATTACCTCTAAGTGTGGACCCAGATGAAAGTTAAAACCCAGCTGGGTGGCAGACGGGAAATCTGAAAGATGAGTGGGGAGTGTGCGGTGAGCCGTGTCCCTGGGGGGAGGGCACTACTCCAAGGAAAACCAACAAATTTGGCGTCAAGGAAATTGGACTCCAATCTTAGTATTTCTGGGTTTCTCATAATTATGAGGAAAGAAATTTGCTTTCTAGTTTCTAAGAATTTACAAACAAGAAATGCTAGAGTCTGGTCTTTTTCATATTTATTTGCCCAATGGCTTCTTTTTTACTGAGGTAGAGTCAGGTTACAATGTTGTGTCAATTTCTGGTGTACGGCACAGCACTTCAGTCATACGTGGACACACATATATTCATTTTCATATTCTTTTTCACCATAGGTCACTACAAGATATTAAATAGAGTTCCCTGTGCTGTAATAGAAGAAACTTGTTGTTTATCTATTTTACATACAGTAGTCAGTATCTGCAAATCCTAACCCCCAATTTATCCCTTCCCACCCCTTTCCTCCCTGGTAACCACAAGTTTGTTTTCTATGTTTGTGATTTTGTTTCTGTTTTGTAAATAAGTTCATTTGTCTTTTTTTTAGATTCCACATATGAGTGATATCATATAGTATTTTTCTTTCTCTTTCTGGCTTATTTCACTTAGAATGACAATTTCCGGGTCCATCCATGTTGTAGTAAATGACATTGTTTTATTATTTTTTATGGCTGTGTAGTATTCTATTGTATAATTATACAACTTCTTTATCCATTCAACTGCTGATGGACATTTAGGTTGTTTCCATGTTTTGGCTCTTGTAAATAGCGCTGCTATGAACACTGGGGTGCATGTATCTTTTTGAATTAAAGTTCCCTCTGGATATATGCCCAGGATTGGGATTGCTGGATCATATGGTAACACTAATTATCAGAGAAATGCAAATCAAAACCACAATGAGGTATCACCTCACACCAGCCAGAATGGCCATCATTAAAAAGTCCATGACCAATAAATGCTGGAGAGGCTGTGGAGAAAAGGGAACCCTCCTACACTGCTGGTGGGAATGCAGTTTGGTGCAGCCACTGTGGAAAACAGTGTGGAGATTCCTGGGTGGCTTCTTAGCTGAGAACACAAGGAAGTCATTCAGGATAAAAATTTTGAAAGGCATCTAGCCCTTAGAAGCTAGTAAAAGGTATCAGAAAGAATCTAGGTTTTGTAATCAACAGAGCTGGGTTTGATCTCTGGAACTGCTCTCCACTAGCTGTGCAGCTGGGCAAGTTCCTTCATCTCTTTGGCTGTTTCTCAATCTGCAAAATGGGGGCGATATAATCTAAGCATTCCTGTAAGGATTAGGGAAAACACCACCTGGCAGAGTCTGTGGTACGTATCAGGCTTTCCCTACGTACCGGAAAATTTTATCAGCTGTTAGATCAAATGACAGTAAAAGAAGCAGGAGGGACCGGATCTAAGACACTGAAATTTATACCATATCACATCATTTATATATAAAATCTTAAAAAAAAAAAAAAAAGCAAAAAGGACACGAACTTATTTACAAAATCAGAGACAGACTCACAGACATAGAAAACAAATTTATGGTTACCAGGGGAAAGGGGGGGATGTGGAAGGATAAATTGGGAGTTTGGGATTAGCTAATACTAACTACTGTATATAAAATAGATAAACAACAAGGTCCTACTGTGCAGCACAGGGAAGTCTATTCAATATCTTGTAATGACCTGTAATGAAAAAGAATATGGAAAGAATATATGTATATGTATAAGTGAGTCACTGTGCTGAACATCAGAAATTAACACACTGTACATTGCCTTCAAAAGAGAAAAAAGGCAGGGGATGCCTCAAAGCAACGTTCCTGTAGTTCCCCTCGATCCCGAGTCTTTTAGTAAGTGTCTAGCTCGTGCATCACTACCAACGGGGAGGGACGGAATCTGCTACTGGCACCCAGATGTGAAAAAGAACAGCGTATTTGAATCTCTTGAAATACAAACTCCAAGTACCCCTTTTCGAAACTGATAAGGCTTTATTTTTTAGATCAGTTTTAAGTTTATAGAAAACCCGAGCAGTTAGTACAGAGTTCCTGTCTCTCCTCAAAACATAGTTTCCCAGGAAGGAGGGGAGAGTCCAGCCCAGCGGTAGAGCGCGTGCTTAGCCTGCACGAGGTCCTGGGTTCCGTCCCCAGTGCCTCCTCTAAAAGTAAATAAGCCTACTTACCTCCCTGACTCCAGTCAAAATAAAAAATAATTAAGTAATGCAATGAATAAATAAATTTTTTTTAAAAACCGTAATTTCCCTTATTATTTACATCTGGCTTTAGTGTCATACATTTGTTCCAGTGGTGAACCAGCATTAATACACGTCACTAGCCAAAGTCCGCAGTGGGTGTTAAGACCCACCCTTTGTGTTGGACATTATGTGGGTTTGGACAGAGGCTCGTATCCACCAACACTGGTATCACACGGGGTAGCTGCCCTGACCCCACACTCTCTGGGCCGCCGCATCTTCAGCACTTCTGGGTATTGACCCAAATGAGTTGGATCTCTACGTTCACACAAGAACCTGAGTATGAAAGCTTATTGCGTGCTTTATGTTGATTTATACCTGCCAAATATCAGCAGCAACTAAGGTGCCCTCCAATGGCTGCATGAATAAATCAGCGTGGCCCCCCTGTGCCACGGGGTGGTCCTCGGTGACAAAAGGAAACGGCTACCAAGCCACACAAGGACATGGGGGAAACTAATGCAGACTGCCAAGTGAAGAAGCCAATAATTCCAACTCTACGACATTCTGAAATAGGCAAAAATAGAGATTATCAAAGATCAGGGGTTGCCAGGGGTTAGGAGGGAGGGGGAATAAATAGGGGCAGAGAAGCTCCCCTGTGTGATACTGAGGTGGCGGACACATGGCATCTCTCCTTTGCCAAAATCCACAGAGTGCATAAAACCAAGAGCACACGCTAATATAAACCATAGATTTTAATTAATAATAATATATCAATATGGGTTCATCTATTGTAATAAACATACTCCACTAATGTGTGAGCTTAATGACAGTGTTAATAACAGGAAAAACCGTGCGGGGGCGGTGGGGCACTCAGGAACTTTCTTTACTTTCTGTGCAATTTTTCTCTAAACCTCAATCTGCTCTAAAAATAAAGTCTTATTTTTTAAAATGTATAAAACCACCGTAAATGTACTGTTAGGGAAGATTATGAATGTTCATACTTTGTTAGATGAGAAACCAGTATGCAGAACAGTGTAGAGTCTATTCTATAATTTGAGTTTTTAATCATACACACATGCTTCTAGGTACAAAAATTACCCACGGAAGGAAATGCAGGAAATGGGGAACCTGGTCGCTGGGAGACCAGGACACAAGCCAGGTTTTCACTTCCTGCTCACCACTCTGCACATTCTGGGTTTGGTACTAATTACCTATTGTGTACTATTACCTATTCAAAAATCATAAAATGAAAATATGAGATTAGCTAAGAACATGAGAAAGAGAGGGAGAATGGTGATAAAGTGATATAAAATAATAAATTATCATGGCAATAAAAACAGAACCGAACAATCACGTCTGCTAGACAACCTAGAGAGCTAAGATAACAAAGATATAAACATAAGACGATCTGAGAAATTGCACAACATAAGAAAACAGTTATAGGAATAAAATGGTAATTTAAATATTAAGAAAAAAGGCAAAATGAAATAGCAAAAAAAGATGTATTTCGATATACATGTTCTACAAAATAAGAAACAGAGAATTAATTAATTAGAATAAAATTTGTGAAGGAAGGCATGCTCTATGAAGATTTTAGCACAAATATTTAAACAGTATCGCCTCACAAGTCTCAGATGCAGATACTTATAAAAACCCGGGTAGCCGTCATCTCAGGACCTGCAGTTCACTGAAGGGAACCCCTAAGGTTTGACATCTTTTGTGAGGAACTGCAACTTTAGTACCTAAAAATAAAGGCTGTATCTGTGTCTGTATCCCTGTATCTTTATGTACCCCTGTACACATACCTCTACCATCTGTGTCTGTATCTCTGAACTTATATCGGATTTAAGCCACTTCACTGCCTCCCCTCAGGCTTGAAACCCCACCCACCTTCTCTGGCTGGTTCTCCACGATGAGAGGGTACCGCTGACCCCAACCGCAGCCATCTGGTCCCGGCAGGTGACTACATTTGATTCTGGGGCCTTGGAGAGCCTTGAAGGGGTGTGTGATGGTGTCGAAGCCATTGTGTCAGTGGATAAAATCAAATCTTGAGAGGAGGACAGAGCAAGGTGCCTGGTAAATAGGAGGCCACCATAATATTCTAGTCAACAGGTGATCAACACCTGCCCCTATGGAGGGGGCCACAGACACAAGGACGGAGCACACCGACCTTGACAAGGACCCCGTGGGAGGTGCTGGAGAGGAACCAGTGAGACAGCACTGAGGTTGTGAGTGCTGGCCACTGAGAAGATGTTGGTGTGATTCGTGGAGCTGGGAGAAAAGAGGGAGCCGTGTATTCACGTGATTTTTTTTAGCTTTAGGAGGGATTTAGTGATGCAAGAATGACTTGAATTTCACATCACAATACGAAGTGGGCTCCTGATTATATCAGGAGCTGCACAGCTGACAGAGTGCTTTCCCTTGGAGAATGACGTTCCCAGACAAAGTTGCAGTCTGTGGAAAGCTCAGGTTTTGGTTTTGCGGCCAACAGGCTACAATTATATGGTGGTGTATGATGCCTTCGGGAGAAATGATTTGGATAAGGGAAGGGAGCGATTTTAAGGCAGTGTTCCTAAGAGCCTGCTGCTTGCCTTAAATCACAAAGAATCCCATGGGTTCAGAAGTGTAAGAACGGAGGGCTTCCTTTGGAGTGGAAAAAGCAAGGTCAGATAAAATGGCCAGTTCAATCCCTGAAGGCTGCAATCGCGTGGTCACATGTTAACAGTAACAGGAGGCGGCGAGGGGGGTCCGTGCACCTTAGGAAGCCCCGGGGCCCCTGAGCGGCGGCTCTGTGAGGCCGGGAGAGCCGAGTCCTTCTCTGCATGAGGAGGGCTCTGATCTGTGGCTTTCTTGGTCTTCTGCACGACGATCCTCTTAGGCGAAGAGCTTCGGCAGTGTTCACAGCTCGTCCCTCCAATTCCTCTGGCTCTGGCACGTAAACCCGCTCCCTGACTCCACGTGGAAGATGCGTTCTTGCCCCAGAGACAGGAAGACTTGGAGTGTCCGTGTGCAGAGCGGCATCAGGGGGGGTGTGCCTAGGGCTGTGGCATCATCTTACTCCCCAACGTACCGTAAACGTAACTCATAACCCAAGCAGATGTTTGCGTTATTTTTGTCTGAGCAGAAACCTGTGCAGCTCCGGGCTGACTCCTGCTGCCTGGGGTCGTGGTGCCCTGCACAGAAGACGGAGAGCTGACGGCTCCCCCCGCAGCACAGCTCCCCTGAACGTGAGAGGGGCAAGTGGGGACCGAGGAGGCTGCACTTAACGGAAGATATGCAGGTTCTGAGCCAGGGCTTGGGACATTTTCCAAAGAGCAAAGTATGAGGTTTACTCTGTTGATTTCATGACAGTTTTAAAGGTGCTTAAAGACTTCTGTTGCTGTAATTTTTTTTCAATTTATATGCCACGTAAGTGACCTCTGTAAGATGTTGCAATGGATACCCAATTTTGCTGCAAGTCCTGGCTATTTGGAGCACCCTGTAGGGAAGGAGAGGAAGACATAATTCATTCTGGTGGGTGCAGGGTCCAGGAAGACCTTCAAAGAGGAGAAGCCATGCGGGTGGGGCCCAGAACAATGGGAGGGGAGCAGGCGGTGTGGGCGGGCGAGGAGCACCCCGGGACAGCCCAGGTTGCAGCGTCACAGCTGCCGGGCTCGGGTCTCCCCTGTCACACACTCACAGGCATCCTCCTATGGTCCAATTTAATGTAAAAAGCTTTTCTCCAACACCTTGAACTCTGCGTATGGAAGGGATGGCTTTTCGATAAAGAGAGTCTGTAACTATTGTTAGTAATATCAAGTGCGTTTCTCTTGTGAACGTTCTAATTTTTTCCCATCTTTAGAATGAGCATGGCTTTGGAGTTGGAGAGACGTAACGCGATTCCTCCTTTATGTGACCTTGGACTCATCCAGAGGCTTAGCTCCCTTGTCAGTAAAGCAGGGATGCTAATTTTGGGCTCACAGAGTTGGTGTCAGGCCAAGTGGGATGTTGCAGGCCGGGCAGTGCACCGTTGGGGGCTGGGGGGCCCAGTCCCCGAGCTCGGGCTGCAGGAAGTCTGAGTGCCACCTGCCTGGTCCTTGTAAGGCTGTTACTAGTTACAATGTGACTGTAACATTAGTTTTGGATTTTGTCTCTAAATTTATACGACAAGTATTTTAAGCTTCTATTTGCCACAAATAGAGCAGCCTCTCTTCTTAATGTGATCTTTAACTCCTGATTTTTAAAAAGTTTTTTTGAGGATCGGATTTCTTGGAAGAGGCCCTTTGATTACATGGAGCGCGGTGCTTGGGCATTTTGGAAACCCAATACACAGGCAATGAGAAAGAAGTCATATTTGAAATTCTTGTAGCAATGCAATGCGGTCTCTGCTGGTGGGGAGGTTGCAGATGAGCGATATCTGGGTTCCTAAATACCACGGCGCTCACACCCATCCTCCCACGGAGAGTCACACAGCCCAGCGGTACCCCAGCCAGAAATAGCTCGAGGATCTACATTCCTTCATGGTATTTAGAAACAACAGTTGTGGGAAGAAAGGTCATGGCCATAGAGTTTAATTGATATTATATTCTCTCCTTCTATGGCAGTCATCTAAAATGCTTAATTTTTTTCTATCTTTTACTAAATAAGCCATGGAATTTAGACTATACAGAAAAACAAAATTAAAACAGAAAAAGCCAAAAAAAAAAAAAGATCCATAATCTCAGTGCCCAGGGATAACCATTGTTCTTATCTTGGTTTCATAAGCTTTCAATCTTTTTTCCCCTATGTATTTAAATATTTTTAAACCAAAGAAAATGCAGTCTACAGGGCATATCAATTTAGTGTCGCTTTTCCACATGTAACAGAGCACGGGGAAACCCCTCTTACTCTTTGACTCCAGAACCACTCTCCTGTCTGTGGAGGGTTCCATCCGGAGGGCGGAGCAATTCACTCTCCAGTCCGCTACTGTTGCTCACGTAGCTGGTTTCCAGTCGTTAAGCAGACAGACAATCCTGTGAGCAGTGTTCCCGTAGCAAATGCTCCTGCCGTGTGTGTGACAAGAGGCTCAGGGGGGGTGTCTGAGCGAGGGGTCTGAGCAGAGGGCACGGATCGGGTACAGGATGAGGTGTGTGTCTTCCAGCTGCCCTCGGTTTCTGTAACAAACGTGCTCACCATCAGAGCCAAAGTGCCCGAGGCCCTGTGCTCTTGCAAACGCTGTTACTGTTTCAAAGCATCTTTACCAATTTTGTAAAGAAGGGACACTGCCCTCTCCCTGCTATAAATGAGCACATCTTTGATGGTTCGCTGCTTCACAGATGGGGAGATGAAGAGTCAGTAAATGCGAGTGAGCTATCCATGGGGCAGGGCTGGCAAATGTAGAAAGTTCTAGATCCCAGTTCATTTGCTGATTTGCTCAGCGATCAATATTAAAGTCCTCGGTGGGCCAGGAGCAGTGGGAGGCTCTAGAAATTTGAGAGTGTGGACATGTGGTCGCTGCCTGGAGGGCTCCCTGCAGGAGGTGGGGGTGCGCCCACTGGCTGCCTGGGATGATGAGGGAGCCTCGGGTGGGTGTGGGAGGGCACCGCAGCAAGAGTTCCCAGGCGAAGGCATTCTTGGAAGATGGACGGGCGGGGGAAGGGAGGCGAGGGGCGGGGACCGTGGGAGGAGGGAGGACCCAGGGTTGGGGAAACAGTCCCCAAATGTCCAGGGGACGTCGGTGTGGGCAGTCACCTTCAAGGCCTGGAGATCTGCGGGCGCAGAAGGAAGCACGGTGACTGTTAACTGTACAAAGTGCAGAAGCCAACTTGCCCCCTTCAGAGGGGGGTGGGGGGCGGGGGGAGGGCAGGAGGGATGGGCTGGGAGAGAATCCTGGCTCTCCCCTGGCCTGGAGCAGAAAGACCCAGAACCTCTGAGCGGTCAAGGCTTCCTCTGCAGCTGTGGACGCAGGTCCCTGCTGGTTGGGCTGCGCAGCTGAACCTGCCCAGGGCATGAAGATGCCCTTGGCCTCCCGGCTTTGGTTTCTGTGCATGAAAGGCAGAGGCGGTCTGCAGGGCCCAGCCTGGCAGTGGGAGCACAGAGCACCCAGCCAAGGACTCGGGGCCCCTCAGCACCGACAGTCTTCTCTGAGGTCTGCCCGGGCTGCGGCTCAGAGGGGCCCTGGGAGAGCCCGAGGAGGGGGCTCACCGAGGCAGGCGGTGCGTCAAAGCCAGCACAAGGCTGCTGTCCGTCCGGGAGGGAAGGAGCAGCTATGTCTCCGGCCTTCTGGAGCCCACACTTCCCCTTCCCCAGGCCGCGGCTCTGGGACCCGTCTCTCCTGAGATTACAGGCATGAGGGCTCCCTGTGACGGGGGACCAGGGGTCCTGTCCCCAGCTGTGCGCTCCCCTCCTCTGGAGGGCTGGCCCTTTCCAAGCTTGAAGACTTCTGCCCTTTCCTGAGGGGAAATTTTTAGGGCGCTAGAAAGAGAAGCTTGAATCCATGGGGGAGACTTTTTAACCACTTGCTAAAAAAACACAGTCAAATATGTCGTGCATGCCTTGAATGTAGCCCAGCCCTCCAGAGCTATTTCTCTAGTGGGGGGCCACAGTGGATTTCAGATCATCCTGGTGTGTGCTGGGGTCCGCACACGGGGGCCGGTGCTGACTGACGCCAAGCTGCCATTCCCCTCCGGGACAGAAACTACTGGAATCTGTGCTCCAAAGTATGCTTTCTGAGGGTGGAGGCATTCTCAGCCTGTTCCCTATTTAGCCCCCCGCTCTTAACTATTTCTAGCAATAACCAGTGGTCATTAAATGTCCGTTGATTTAGGGACCGACATACCAACGTGGCTTCTCCCATCCAAGTGCAGAACACCTGCTCTTTGCCGTGAGTCTAACAGGAAATGTGCATTTCTCTGCTCAAGAAGCTTCAAACCACAGAGTGAGAGGGCGACAGCAGTGTCTGTTTCTACCACGAAGCTGAGCGGGCGCACTGGTAGCCATCAGCCTCCCGCTTCGGGACAGAGGAGGGGAGGACCGCCGATGTCGGCATCTGCCCTGAGGTGAGAACTTTAAAGAACCCCAAAGGATGCAGATGGATGCTCTGAGCTAGGAGGATGTACTTCTCTCCCGTCTGGGGAGAGAAGAAAGGGAAGTAGACCTTCACATACCCTAGAGAAGCCGCGGGACTGGGGTTGATGTTGGGAGAGGGGCGCTGAGGATGAGGCCTGAGAAGTGTTCCTGGGGACGGTCTCTTGTTCCCTAAGGCAGGTGGCAGCTGTGACCATGTGACATCAGCCAACAAACGGGGAGCCTTGGAGAAACTTCTCATGGTTGCTCCAACTTAACCTTCTGGAGACTGTACCACAGCAGAAGCCCCTGGAGCAGAGCAGACATCCCCTGGGGCCATCAGGTGGTGGACTGAACGTGAACTCGGGCTCATGAGGTGTGGTGGGGGGCGTGCCTCTGGTCAGTGGGCAGTGATGGTGACACCGACAGGACTTGAAGAGGAGCTAAAAGACTTTTTAAAAATTGAAGTATGTTTCATTTACAATGTTGTATTAGTTTCAGGGGTGCAATAAAGTGATTCAGTTATACATATATATTCCTTTTCATAATCTTTTCCATTATGGTTTATTAAAGGATATTGAATATAGTTCCCTGTGCTGTATCATAGGACCCTGTTGTTTATTTTATGTATAAAAATCCCAAACTCCTAATTTAACCACCCCTTTTCCCTTTGGTAAATGTAAGTTTGTTTTCTATGTCTGTGAGTCTATTTCTGTTTTGTAAATGAGTTCATTTGTATTTCTTTTTACATCCCACATATAAGTGTTATCATGCGATTTTGTCTTTCTCTTGAGTGACTCACTTCACTTAGTATAATAATCTCTAAGTCCATTCATGTTACTGCAAATGGCATTATTTCATTCCTTTTAATGGCTGAGTCGTATTCCACTGTGTATATATATACACTACGTCTTCTTAATCCAGTCATCTGTTGATGGACACTTAGGTTGCTTCCATGCCTTGGCTACTGTAAATAGTGCTGCTATGAACACTGGGGTTCATTTACCTTTTCAAATTAGAGTTTCCTCCAAATATATGCCCAGGAGTGGGATGGCTGGAACACGTAGTAAGTCTGTTTTTGTTTTAATAAGGAACCTATCCTCCATAGTGACTGCCCCAATTTACATTCCCACCAGCAGTGTAGGAGGGTTCCCTTTTCTGCGCACCCTCTCCAGCATTTGTCATTTGTAGACTTTTTAATGATGGCCTTTCTAACGATGTGAGGTAGTTCTGGTAGTTTTGATTTGCATTTCTCTACTAATCAGCAATTGGAGCATCTTTTCATGTGCCTATTGGCCCTCTGTGTGTCTCTGTTAAAGACGTGCTATTTAGATCTTCTGCCTATGTTCTGATTGGGTTGCTTGCTTTTTGTTGTTGTTGTTATCGAGTTGCATAAGCTATTTCTATATTTTGGAAATTAAGCCCTTATTGGTCACATAGTTTGCAAATATTCTCTCCCAGTCTGTGGGTTGTCTTTTTGTTTTCTTTATGGTTTTCTTCACTGTGCAAAATCTTATAAGTTTGATCAGGTCCCATTTATTTATCTTTGCTTTTATTTCTGTTGCCGTGGTAGACTGACCTAGGAGAACATCGCTACAATTTATGTCAGAGACTGTTCACGTGTGCGTTCTTCTGGGAGTTATATGGTGTCATGCCTTATATTTAAGTATTTAAGCCAATTTGAGTTTATTTTTGTGTGTGGTGAGAGGGGGTGTTCTAACTTTATTAATTTACATGTGGCCGTCCAGCTTTCCCAACTTCTTTTGCCAAAGGGACAGTCTTTTCTCCATTGTATATTCTTGCCTCTTTTGCCAAAGATTCTTTGGCCATAGATGTGCCGGTTTATTTCTAAGCTCTCTATTCCGTACCATTGACCCATATGTCTGTGTTTGTGTCCATACCATGCTGTTCCAATGACTGTAGCTCTGTAGTATTGTCTGAAGTCTGGGAGAGTTATTCCTCTAGCCTCTTTCTTTCTCTTCAGTAATGCTTTGGCAATTCTAAGTCTTTTGTGATCCCGTATAAATTTTAAGATTGCTTGTTTTAGTTCTGTGAAAGGTGTCCTGGATAATCTGACTGGGATTGCATTGAGTCTGCAGATTGCCTTGGGCAGCGTGGTCATTTTCAAAATAAGAACTCTTCTAATCCAAGAGCATGAGGTATCTTTCCATTTCTTTGACTGTTCAGTTTCCTTTATGAATGTTTTATAGTTGTCTGCATAGAAGTCTTCCATCTGAAGAGCTAGAAGCTTTTAACTTCATTTCTAACTCCTTCCAACCATGTTATTCCGGACTTGCACCTTTCACCTAGCTTCGCCCTCTTAGCCTTAAAGACGACCACTATTATTTTTAACATTTATCACTTGTTTAATCATTATCCTTATTCTAGCCTAACTACATTGTTTTCTGAGGATTTGCTCTTGGCAAGCTCTCTTAGTATTTTTTACCTAAAAGTGTCTTTCTTCTACCCTATTCTTGAAAGATAGTTCCCTAGAAATTGTAGGTTGGCATTAATTTTATTTTAGCATATCGAAGTTGTGTGTATGTGTTCATTTTTAAAATTTTCTGCCTCTGATTTTTATAATTTACCGTGACACACTCAAGTATAGATTGATTTTTGTTTATTCCTTGTTATCTGGGGCCCCTTGATCCTTTTAGGAACACTTCCCCCCTATCTTATCCAGAATTTCTTAACATTTTCTGCAGTGTTGATATGAATAACCAAGCATACTTTTTTATTAGAAAAGTGCAATTACTCTTTTTGCCATTCACTCTTGCCAGATAAGTTAGAATAACTGATTTATCTCTGTAGCCAAATAAGGCTCAAATCTATTCCAGAAATAGCTGATGCCAGTTAAAAGAATTTTGATACATAAATGACAATAAACAGAACATCCTGCAGGGTGACTGAGAAGTGCTTTAGGATCTTGCAATCTTCCAAGGTCCTCCTAAATTCCAGTGACCACCAATGAGTCAAAAAATAAAGGTGTTTTAAGTGATTGGTTTGAATCTTCGTTGCATCCAAAATGTATTTTTTAAGTGTGTCTGTGACCCATAATTGTTACTGACTCTGTTTAGATGTAGCAGTTGAGGGGAAGATGTGAGATTGTGGGTTTACGTGGATACCCCGTGGGGAATCAAATCTGATTTTTATACTCCCATTTCACAGATTCCACAAAAATCAAAGTTTACAGGAGCCTTGCTGAAATCTCTCACTAGAATGCCTTTGGCTGGCTTTATCTGTGATGTACAAAACCTCTGTTTATAAACAGAAGATTCCAGCACCCAGCAGAACATTTCCTTCCACGCTGCTCAGCCTCTGATTTCAGCAGTCACTCCCTGTCTTCCCAGAAGTTCCTTTGAGTTATGTAGCTGTTACTCCATTGAGCAGATTTTATTCAGTTCTTTCTGAGCTGTGAGTGCCTGAGTGCTTGTGCGTTTAGGCTGTGGCTCTGGGAGAAATCTCAGGGGGTCACGGCTGCCCCCAGACGCAGCACATTGGCTTTACTTCCTGCAGTTGACCTTATACCAGGCAGAGAAAAGGGCACAGAAAAGAAGCTGATGGTCACCAAAGGGGGGGAGGGGGTGGGGAGGGGTAAATTAGGAGTTTGGGATTAACAGATATACACTACTGTATATACAATAGATACACAATAAGAACCTACTCTATAGCACAGGGAACTGTATTCAATATCTTATAAAAACCTATAATGGAAAAGAATCTGAAAAAGAATATATATATATATAGATGTATAACTGAATTGCCTTGCTGTACACCTGAAACTAACACAGCTAACACAAAAATAGGGTGAAGACATCTAAGTCCCAGTCTTCTACACTGGTAATCGTGGGTATTGGTGAGTTACACGAAAATATACATATTAAGAAATAAGGCTTGAGAATGAATGAAATGGAAGCTGGTATATGACATTCCTTTGTGAAATTGTAAAGAAAAGTGCAAAGTTTCAAAGTATTTTTTCCATCTACTTATGTCTAGTTTTATCTACGCATCTTATACACGTGATAATGACAAAAAGAGACTTTGTTAAACATGGAGTGGCTTCACGTGGTACAGATAAGCTCAGTGGGGGTGTCTTCCCCTGTGGTGGCACTTCGAGAAGCTGCTCCCCCTTCTCTTAAGCTGGTCACTTCAGGGGAGCTGGGTGTGTTCCAGAGGGACTGCCAACAGCTCGGGGGTGGGGGGCGAATGGCACAGACACCCCTCCCCGATGCTGGCGAGTGTCACCCCACCCAGTGGGGCCCTGAGTAAAGCAAAAGGTGGAGGAGGGCCTGACTGGCCTGGCTGCCAACTGGGCCGTAGGTCTCCTCTGTCCCTTGTGCCACTGGTTCTCCGACCTACAGACCAGGACTGGAACCTGCACCTCCCCTCTCTGGTCCTCAGGCCTTGCGGCTCAGCACCAGCTCTCCTGGGTCCACAGCTTGCAGAGGGCAGATCCCGGGCATTACTCAGCCTCCATGACTCTGCGGGCCAGTCCCTGAGAGCAAATCTCATTCTCTGTACCTACACACTAACACAGCAGGCGATGTGCAGAGCCCACGGTCCAGGGCTGGGCACCTAAGGGGAATGCATCCAGGGAGCATCCTATGGAGGTAGCTGGAAGGGCATCCTTCACATCTGAAAAGAGGAGAAGAGAGAGCCCGCACTGTAGCGGGAGCCGAGTGCCTGGGGTTTGCGAGAGAGGTAAGGGGTGGGTGCCCTGCGGATGGGGGCTGAGCAGAGAGCTTTAGGGTGTGAATGGAGGTGCTTGAGCAGATGAGTGAAAGGACAGGGTTCATGTTCTTACAAGGATGCCTCAGATGTCTTGAGAATACGCTCTGGGGGCAAGGGTGGGGAGGGAGGGTCAGGAGCTAAGGGAACAGCTGAGGAGGGTGCTGGTTAGTGCCGGGGCTACCGTGACAAGCGTGAGTCTCTGAATGTACTTCAGGTGTGGAGCTAAGAGGGCTTCTTGATCCGTTTGGTGTGGGATGTATGGGGGCTGGAGGCGGGGGGTGAGATCTCGGGCTGGATATGAGTTTGGCTTGAGTAACCAGAACACTGTGGTTCCCCCAACTAGGAGGGGCAGGTCAAGGTGAAGCCAGCTCTCAGGAGATCGCTAGGAGTCTGGCTGCAGGCATGTCACATTCAAGACGTGTATTTGACACCCAAGGAGAAGCGTCAAATAGAGAGTTAGCACCAGGAGGCTTTTCTCTTATCAAGGCACTCTATTCAGACAGTTGTAAACATTTCAGTCAATTCTGTTTCCTAAGGCAGATATAAGTTCTTTGAAGGTGATAAACTGACATTTTTAGATTAAGCAATCAGATAAGAAAAACATTTTCAAACAAATTTTACACAATGCTCCCTTCACAGCGTACGTTTATTTTGAGTTACAGTTACTTTCGCACTGGCTGTTTAATAACTCCTTTACTTGAAGGTTTAGATTAGCTGTGTGAGTGTGGAAAGGTGTGTGATGTCACACACTACTCTAAGCCACCGTCATTACCAAAAAGCTAAGCAAATTTTCTATGCCCATGTTTTTTTTGTAGGAGAAAAACATAACATTTATTTTTAAATTACATCAGTGTTTAATTTGTCAAGAAAGACCAGCAAACTGCTACCTGAAAAAAATATTTTCATGGTCACTATCGATTTCCCAGTATACATTATTGTTATTAAAAAGATTTCACTACTGTTCATTCCATCTTTCTTTTTAATAGCTTCTGAACAACTATTTCTTCGTTGATTCATTACTGGAACAGTCTAGACAATTCCACTAGCTGAGACCTGGGAGAGACACCAGGGCTTCTCAAGCAACCTACAAACAAACCTCCCACACTGTGCGATTTGCATGAATACTAAGTTCTTTACATGTTGAGCAGTATTTTCTATGTATCATCTAACAGTAGGGGATATCAAAGAAATATGCTTCCATTTGCTAGAGTATTTTTCATTCTTTTATTTATTTAGTTTGTTGTTATATTTTTTCATGTATTATGCATTCTGTTTGTATCAAAATGATTGAAAAAAAAAGCTTTTATGTTAAAGGAACCAAGTTTTCTCTCCCAACGGTAGGCATATTTTTTGTCTTTTATTGCTTGATAAGATCTCTTGAAAGAGGCTTTGAAATTTTATCATTAAGTTTAATAAATCTGTTAAGCAGTTGCTTAAGTGTCACATGGCTCTAAGCGTGAGTAGACAGACCGTACGTTTTGTGAACACTGTCATCAACTTGAAATCTCAAGTAAGAATGTGCACTCTGGGGGAGGGTCGGCTGATGGCAGCAGGGGCATGATCCACATTCCAAAATGCTATCCTCAGAGTTTACAATTTGGGGCTGACTTATCGTTTTAAACTGTTCCGTGGCTGAAAAAAGCATACACGACCAATTAAAGGAAAAAAAGTTCTGATTTGTTCTGGTTCAAGTTTAGTTTGCATTCTGATATGATGTTTAATTTGCTATTTCTCTGCAGAGACATTTTGAAGCCGCTTAACCTTGTGGGGAAGTTGGTTTAGTTAAAAGGAGACAAGCTAATCCTTAAGTGCACCTCACCAGACTAGACGGACTGCCCTCCCTAACTCTGCTGCAAAGAAGCTAGTGAGTGAGCGGCCCGGGTCAGCGGCCCGGGCTGTGCACTGCCACGCTTCTGCCAGGAAACCACTGCTCTCCCTTGACCTGCAAAGCTCAGAGACGGCATGGGGCCTCCCGGGTCCCTCTGCATTTCCAGTGTTACTAACACCACTGTCTTCCTACTTTGTAAGATACTAGAAATTAAAGTTGTAACCTTTGATTTCCAGAGACAATCGACTATTTTTTATAGCCTACTTTCTGTACCTTTGGTCCAGTGGACGAGGGGGGTCCATATTGCTTCTTGGTCTATCCTAGGATTCCTGAATGGAATTCCTCCATCACCCACCAACTACTGAGGACCTGGGATTCTTTTGGTCTTTAGATCATTGTCAACATCAGTAGCTGTTGAAGTACAACGTCCAGGTTCCATTCGCGTCTGTCCTGGATTGACTAGAACAGAGGAAGAAATACTCCAGTAAAACACATATTTCTCCGTGATGACAGTTATCCACTATGAACACCAAGAACCACCCTCTCTCCCCAACGAGGAATGAGATCTGGTTGAAAAATGCCAGAATACTGTCCTGGAACCCAAATGTATGGGCATGACTCAAATATCAAAGGCCAGGTTTTTTTTTTTTTCCCTTTGTCTAAAATAAACTTAAAGTATGGCTCTGATTGTCTCTTATACAAAGGCAAGTTGGAATGTGTAACCTGTGTAAATGTTATAATTAAAACCTTGTTTTTACATGGATTCATTATGTTACATTTTCCACTAATTACTGACATTTCCTTTAATGTGTGCACGCAGGGAACATGAGGGTATGATTAGCTGGAGTTGAAAGTGTAAGCAGTAATGAGTGTGTTACGGCTTTTCCTTGGTCTTTCTTGGGTCACTCTAAGCTTCTTGACAGGAGGCCCTGCCCTTTTACAGGTTTGCTCCGCTGCGTAATTTTCCGTGAGCAAACAGACACGGAGGCGAAAGTGACAATATTCACATGCACATGCTGAAGGTGTCGTGTCCCTTTATGTCACCCTCCTAGTCGCAGGTACAAGTAACTGACTGGAGGGCAGGAAGGCTGCCCAAATGCAGGAATTTCCATCCTGAACGTCTCTGTACTGGACCTCTACTATTGAGGAGTTGAAGATTTGGAAAAAAGAGGGGGAAAATGAGGCTCTACCAGGCCTTTTGCACGTCTTAATGCGCTGGTTCCTCTGAGGTTTATTTCCAATGAGCATGTTTTTCCTAGAAGGTCTTTCCAGGTCTGCCTTTCCTGACAGTTTCAACCAGATATTTGTACAAATACGCACATTGAAAGACTGTCGTTTCTTTGATTTGTTTTTCCCAAGTCTAGTCTTTTCCATGAGATTCTTGTCTGAGTTGGGGACCTGTCTGCCAGCGTTGATGGCGGGTGAAGCCGCAGGGACAGAGGACGTGATCCCGGGGACCTGTGCCCAGCCCTGCTGATGTGGGATGGGGGTCCCCGATCTCTCTGAGATGGAGGCAGCCCCGTCTTGGATCCCCTCCCACAGAGCCTCCTTGCAAGACCTCTGTCAGCTCTGCCTGCTTTGTTGTTGGCTTTGTTTTGTTTCACTTCCTTTTCTTCCCTGTCTCTAACCCAGTCGTCTCTTTTTGTAATTATTCCCAACATGTGTTAACTCACATACACCGGAGGAAATATCCCTGGAGAATTAAAACCATGTTGACTAAAATTTCACATACACAGAATTCACAGTCCGGGGAGGATGTCAGGAATCTCACCTCAAACCCACACAGGCAGGGAGTGAGGGGGGCTCAGGGCTGGGAAGACGTGAAGCCAGGAGCAGACCCAAGCCAGTACGCCCTAGGAAAACACATCTGACTCCCTGCTTTCCCCCTGAACTTGGGGTAATTGCTCTGACAATTCTGTGCTTGGCGGAAGCCACAGATAATCCATTCTGAAATAGGATTTCTACACTTAGTTGACTACGTCACAGAGAATTTTATCCTGTGGTCTTCCGATTTGAAACAGGAGTTACCCTAAATGGAATTGAAAAGTCAGCCTTCTGTCCACTTCTGACTGACATCCCTCCGTCCCTCCACATTAGTGCCTTAGGGTTATCTGCTGCTGGTCCCAGAACAGCTGGTCCCCCCATCTTAGCCATCCTTTCCCCTCATAGGGCTTCTCTTGTGCAGTAGGCAGCATTCAACACCTACCTTTCTCTTCCCTTTGGAAATTTCAACCATTAGATGAAACTGGTCTTACTTAGCAGCCAAGATATCAACCTGCTATGGACAGTTTAGTTAGGTTAGGGACCATGGTGACCCACTTAATGAACAGATTCAAATAAGGTATCTGCACCTTCCAGGGGATATTTGCTAGCACAAACAATGTAGCTTCCTCAGTAGATACATTTCAAGATGGGAGGGGAAGCCTTGCTGCTTCTCAAATTCTATCCTGTTTGGGGTGATGACTGATAGACAGTGCTCTGCAACGTGCAAACTACCTTTCATACATATAATCTCATTTTGCCTTATAAGGAGCTCAGAATATTTTTATGATTATTATCTTAGTTTTCCAGATGCAGACGCCGAAGAGTAGAGGGTAACAGAATTTGTCCAGAGCAGGGCAGAGCCTGCTCGTAAAGCTATGGCGTCTGACTGGAAGGTCTGTGCATTAAATACCTCATTGGTCAGTAACTGGGAAGCTATATTTTATATGGCAAGAGACTTCGGTAGGAGACTGGATTTTGTTGGCAGACTAACCAGGGCTCAGATTCTGCTCTTTTCCCGCTGATGTATTTGCTTGGGCCGGTCACGTCACGTCTCTGAGTTTCCTAAGCTATGACGTGATGATGATCGCTTTTGTATGATGTCTTGCCAGGTGTCTGGCCCAATCGGTGCTCAAGTAAACGTTCTGTGCTTTTAAAATCATTGTTATTTGTAGGGAAGCAGAGCATAGATGTTGACAGGATTAGAGACGCAAACCAAGGCAGGAAGCGAGTAATCCTCTCATTTCCTTTATTTATGGCCACCGCGTAAAGCACGCTTGTCCCTCTACTTGAAGGCCAGAGGCCAGGGAGACATTTTGAAAACTAGTGACGTACATGCCAGATTCCCAGGCAGGTAGGAATCTCATTAAAGGGGGGGCACGAGTCATCTGGGAGACTTGCGTCTCACCTTTCCTGGGCGCTGTTATGATTTAGTGTTCGAGTCACTTTGCAAGAGTGGAGGTCAAGCTTTCCATTCATTCCGACCTTCAATCCTGCATTCAGAACACTTTCATGCCAATCACTGTGTCTTGAACTGGGGTGACCGCAAGAATGAGAAGAAATGCCGCCTCTGTCCTTGGAACACAGTCCAGGGGCAGAAACCGTTTATCCACCCATTCTTCCATCAAACGTTTGTTAGAATCTGATATGCCCGAGCAAAGGGAAGTTATTTGTGATAAAAAGAAACACCGTCATGTTTTCCCTGAAGGAGTTCACAGTCTCGCCATGGAGATAAACCAATAGAACAACATAGGAGAATGAAGCACAGTAAGTTTACAGACAGAGGGAAACCCCGTGTGCTGCGCAATTAAAAAAGAGGGCCACTGACTTTAGTCATGGAGGTGAGGCGGAGAATTAAGGCGAGAAAGGAAGGTGTGGGACGGCTTTCTGGAAGCTCCTGAGACCGATTCCAAGGCTGAATCAGAGCTGGGTGGGTAAAGGGCAGAACTGTGGGCCCCGCTCCCTGCAATGAGGGCTCACCATCCACTGCTGTTCGGTGCTGTCCCCGCGCCTCGTGTTCGAGGTCGGCGGCGATGAAACCTTCCTTCCCAGCCCTGCACTCGGGCCAGTTGCAGGCACCGAAATGTGTGTGTAGTTGGATTGTTGGAAGGACAAGGAACAGGGAGGGAGGCAGGAAAAATGCACAAGAGGGGAAAAAAATGTAAAAGAAAACATTACATGCAAAGAAAAAAAGAAGACCACAGAGTTCTCATCAGAAGCCACGTAACTACGAAGCAAAGAAACACCTCGAAAGTGCTAACCCCCCCGATTTTCTCTAACCTAATTCTTCCCCCAGCAAAAATGAAGGGAAATTAAAGCCTTTTCCAGACAAACAAATGCTGAAGCAAATTCTTTATCACTTCACTTGCTCTATAAAAATGTGAAAGGAAATTGCTTTAGTAAAAGGAAGATGCTACAAGAAGGGAACTTGGATCTATAAAACAGGAAATGAAGAGCACTAAAAATAAGTGGGAAAAAAATTTTTTTTCTTAATTGTTATGTCTCCTTAAAAGATAATTGACAATATATTGTGAGATTTGTAATGTATGTATTTGTAGTAAAATATGTGACAATAATAGTGCAAAGGACAGGAGGGGAAAATGAAAGTACATTGCTGTAATTTTTTTACACTCTACACTAAAATGTGGTAAGTTAAAGATGTAATTGTAAACACTAGAGCAACTACGAAAAATTAAAGCAAAGAGGCACGGCTAATAAGCAAATAGTAGAGATTAAAAAAATTGAATCATTAAAAAAACACTCAATGCAGAAAAAGTGGGGAAAAAGGAAGAAAAAATATTAGATAAATTGAAAACAAAAAGATGGTAGAGCTGATCTCAATTGTATTGATAATTACAGTCAATTTAATTAAACTCCCAGGTTAAAAGCAGAAATTTTGGCAGATTGGACAAAAGCAAGATCTGTCTATATGTTGTCTACCAGAAATCCACTTAAAATATAAAGATCTGTGTTCCAAGTAAAAGAAGGTAAAGTGACGGGCCGCATAGGTAATAGGCACGATTTAATTTCAGCACTCTTCTGTATCAGTGCACTCTAATGCACTGGAACTTTTTAGAGCGTTGCTTCTTCAGTGGCACTTTAGATCGAATGCAATTTTGAATAATTGTCCCCATTTTACAGAACAAAGCCGGTCTGTAATTATAGTTCCTGCTGTCTCAGTCATCAAAAGGATCCTACTTTTCTCTGGCTCATCCCTTCACACGGGCCACCCCAGGCTTAGTGATCCTCTCGCCACCATTTAGAAGCTTCCTTTGCTGATAACCATCAAGACCCAGCCACAGAGCTCCCGACTGTTACAAAAAACCTAGCGTCAGGGGAGCCATGGCGTAAAGACAGAGGATCGTGGGCCCGACTAGTGCAGGGGATTTTGTCTTGCTCACGGATGCAGAAGCAACTCAGCAGATTCCAGTTAAATGATTAATGAATAAGGTCGTCAATAAGTAAGGTTATCAACGAGCTTAATAAATGCAGAGTCTTCTAGAATCATTCAGGATACTAGTGAGCAATCATCCAGGCCTCCCTCCTGGGAAATTCACTGTAAAAGTGTTCAGTTCAACAATGCATGCTCATAATGGGGCCCTTTAGTTTTCACTGAAAGTACCACAATATGCTAGATTGAAGAGGGAAGCAAACAATGTCATAAAATATAAAGGAAAAAAACAAGGTATGATTTGGACTGAAACTCTTGGAATGTAGAGGAAAAAGCTTTATTTATTAGAAAAATTACATTATATAACATATTATTCCCCAATGAGTCTTAGTAAATGAGATGATAAAACTTTTAACATTCAGGGAAAAAAAGGATCATTATTTCCAACAGAGGTGAAAAATAAAATAGGCCAGCAGTAACACAGGTGGTAACTGGGGGCACAAAAGCCATTCAGAGCAGCTGAGCTCCCAGGGATGCACGCTGGGCCAGGTCCTCCCCCCGGCGCCCTCTCTTCCCCACCAGCCCCAGAGCACTTCGCTTTGAAGACAGGCGTGCCCCATCTCCCCACCAATGACACGTCCCCCAGATCTCTCTCTCTCTTTTTTTTTCCTGAGCAGTTGGTCTCGAGAATGGGCTTAAACTATTCGGCAAACCATATTGTAAATAGATGCGCTCTCACGCAGGCTTTGTTGTTCCTTTTAGAGAACACAGGCAGAATAAGAATCATTCTTAAGGGCCCTGGATCTTCAGATGGTAAGTGAGCACTGGCTTCAACTTCAAGTCACCAGCTGCCTTAGCCCATAACAAGAGAGTCGGCCTGTCCGTTGAAGCTTTGGAGCCAGACAGTGACTTCTCCTCTCCCACTATGGTATGAAAGTCCTAGATGGCCTCTTCTTCCAACAGAACGCTGTTTCATCTACAGGTGAAAATCTGTCCTTTCCTGTCGTCACCTTCATGAGCGATCTTAGCAGGATCTTCTGGAGAGCTCGCTGCAGCTTCCACATCAGCACTGGCTGCCCATTTTGCCCTTTTATGTTACAGAAACGGCTTCTTTCCTTCAACCTCAGGAACCAACCTCTGCCGGCTTCACACTCCTCTTCTGCAGTTTCTTCACCTCTCTCAGCCTGCACAGAACTGAAGGGAGTTGGGACCGAGCTCTGGGACGAGGCTTTGACTTGAGGGAAGGTGGAGGCTGGTTTCGTCTTCTGTCCTGAGCACTCAGACTTGCTCCACGTCAGCAACAAGGCAGTTCTGCTTTCTTGTCTCCCACGTGTTCACTGGAGCAGCGCTTTTAATTTCCATCAAGAAGGCTTCCTTTGCGTTTGCAGCTTGGCTCTCTGGCACAAGAGGCCTCACCTTTAGGTGCACCTTCCTCACTTAAGCTCGGCCCTTTCTGACTTCTGACTCAAAGTGAGCGACGTGTGGCTCTTCTTCTCAGCTGAACACTTAGAAGCCATTGTAGGGTTATTAACTGGCCTAATGTCAGTATTGTTGTGTCTCAGGGGACAGGAGGGCCCAAGGAGAGGGCCAGAGACTGGGGACGACTGGTCGGTGGAGCAGTCAGAACACGCACAGCATTGATGGATTAAGTTTGCCACCTTCTGTGGGTGTGGTTTGTGGTGCCCTGAAATGCTTACAATAGTAATATCAAAGGTCGCTGATCACAGATCGCTGTAACTTATTTAATAATAATGAAAAAGCATGAAATATTGTTAGAATTACCAAAATGAGACACAAGGACAAGAAGTGAGCAAATGCTGTTGGAAGAACGGCGTCCACAGGCTCGCCCCACACAGCGTTGCTGCAAACTTTCAATTTGTGAAAAAACAAAATGTCCTGGAAAAGCAATAAAGTCAAATCAATAAAACAAAGCCTCATAAAATGAGGAACGTCTGTGCTGATATTTTCCTTCTTTCTAGACCAGCAGAAGGTTCTACTTCATTTAATGGCAACACAGGTAAGTCAGTCACCTGGTCAGTTGGGAACTGGGCAATCTCTCAGCTCTGGGATGTGTGCACGCCCTTTCCTGACCAGCCTTCGAACTGCCCTCCTCTCCTTTCCACCCCTTCCAATAGACTTTCAGTCTTCTCTACTTGAAGGTGAAGTATGCTCTTGCCCAGAGTCAGTCCCCTTCCTAATCTGTCCCCACAGAACATAGGAAGCACCCCCCCGCACCCTCTGGCTTCCCCCGGCCAGCAGAACAGAGCTCACCATCTGCAGCGCAGCCACGGACCATGCAATCCATCTGCTCCCTTGCGGGTGGCAGGACCCCCTCCCACCTGTGCATCCACTCGTATCCATGGATGTGCTTCCTGGTGGTGCACATGCTCCCCCCCCCCCCGAAATGTTCCTTCCCTTTTGTTTGCCTGGAAGAATCCTGCTCATCCTTTTACCAGTCACCTCCGATGTCACCGCCTTCAGGAGCCTCTGTAGAGACGGTTTGAACTTGTCTCCAATCATTAGAATAGGAGGGAAACGCAGGTGTGAGAACACGGCGGCACCTTTCGCACCAGCTGAAGCTGTGATCTGGGCCGCGGTCTGTCCTGAGACTGAGGTCGCCCCAGAGGTTCCTGCTACAGCAGAAGCCCAAAGTCCCTGCTCCTTCCTTCAGCCGCGACTGCTTATTTCTCTGCTCATGACCTTTTATTACTTGCTTTTTACTTTCTTGTTCTTGCCTGACTGGTTGGTAAATTAACCAAAGTAAGAAAAAGTGAGACAATTTCAACTACTGAAGATAATTATGTTTCCAGGGAATTTGTTTCATACGTAGAGGGAAAAAGTAGTAACGGTCCAGACTGTTCTATATGAATGAGTTCCCCCGGAGGGCGGCAGCTGTGAAACACACGTGGTGTCTGAGTTCAGACGGAAGCGGAGGATGCTACCCGGTGTGGCCTGGGGGAGCGTTTGTGTCCAGGACAGGGGGTCCATCAGGCGCTCTGCACCCAAGTCTGACGGAGAGAAAAGTCAGTCCCTTGCGGAAGGGAGAAGCAGGTCTGGAGTCGGGCACCAGAAAGTCAGCTTTTCAAACTACTTCCCCTTGCAAGTAGCTGGGGAATTTGACGCTCTTTTACGAAATGGAAAAAAGAAGATTTGGCTTGCCCAGCTCATGAGAATAGCCCGACAGTGTAGACACCGTTGAAGGGTGCAGTCAGCAAACATGGGTCTTGCTAATCAAAGGTGTCTTGCCTTGATGTGAAGAGGTTGCAAACATCTTAACAAGGTTTATCAAGAAAAGGAGAAAAGGCCCCGTTTATTTCCATGATAGAAATTATTTGGCTTAAACTGTACACTGCTCCATTTTAAGGGTAAATGAGAATATGGAGGCAGGAGTGGGCTGTGCTGTGTACTGGAGGGGGGGGCACATCTCGTCTCCTCAGTCTCTGACTCTTTATGTGAAACCCATCTCTTCCCTGGATTTGTAACAAAGGAGAACACATCTGACTGCATATTGGATCTGCTCCTTTATTTCTGACCACTGTGCCCTGTTTTCTAGGCGCAGTCTTGCCAGCTCTGCACCTTTAGTAAAACGATGTTGCCTTTAGCCTGACGTCTACAGGAGCGCCTCTTCCCGGGGGCCCGACCGCCAAGGATGTCAGCGCTTCTGCACTTAGTGGAGATGGCAAGTTGCAAAACAGAGAATAACCTTTGTTTTGTTGGAGGTTTACAGGGACACCATGGCCTGGCCCAGGTGGATGGCTGCAAGGACAAAGAATTCTTGCGGCAGGAAGTTTGCAACAACCAGCCACACCCCCTGCCCTGTTTTTTGTGTAAGAAGAGCCTGTATTCTGACTGGAGCAGGATGGCTCTCCAAGACATTAGTCGGCCATCCTCTTGGCCTGCCGGCTTTCCGAGTGAAGTCGCTTTTCCTTGCCCCACCACCTCAGCTCCCGATTTATTGGCCTGTCTTGCGGGGAGCAGAACAAGTCTGGACTCAGTAATTGATTGGATTATAAAACATCACCAGGGCATGAACCATGAGTTTGGTAATATTTTCAGAAGCGTCCCGGGAGTGACTCGGAAGCACTTCCCTGGGACCTGAAGGCATGAGTCAGCCGCGCGTACAGGGACACTCGCAGTTGCTCCAGTCTGTAAGAGACACTTTGGAAAGTGTCACTTCCTCTGTGGCCATCCTCAGCCTGACTGACGCTTAACCTCTGCAGCGGTGACGCCCCATGACAACATCCGCACCCTCGCCCCGCGACCCTGCATCCCCGGGGGCACGGGGCGGGACAGCTGGCCGGGGCTGGGTGGCCACGGCCCAAGAATTCCCCTCGGCAGCTGTCGGCCGCATACCCCACGTGCCACCGCCGCCCCCGCGGCAACTGCGGGGCGTGGCCGTGATGCCGGCGGCCCCCGCTCGGCTCGGCCCCCAGGCCCGCCCCCCGGGAGCCCGGCGTGTGTCCAGGTGTCGCGAGCTGCGCTCAGTTTTCCCTGCCGCCAGCGACTTGGGGAAGGCACTTCACTTCTCCCAGCCTCCGTCTCCTCCAAGACACAGAAGCCAAATGCCTTCCTGCTATGAAGGGCCAGGAGAACGTTAGGTCCCCCGGTGCAGGATGCTGTGTGTCTGACAGCACGCGCTGTTATCCAGCTGGGCCACACCGGGGTCCTAGCATCCTTCTCTTCTGCTCTAGGGTAGGTTTTTGTGAGCAACTCATTGAGCGGCTGAAAAGGGGGCATTTTGTGAAGTTTATTATATTGGTGTTAAATTTCAGACCATGAAACGTTCACTGACTGTTGCTTTGTTTACTTTAACAGGGACTCCTTCTCATAAGGTTGTGCCCAGTCTGTAGATACCAGTTTACGTTTTTTAAAATTTATTTTTATTTTGCTTTTCTTTAAATACTAACAAGGATTTTTTTTCTGTTTTTTAAATTGCAATAAAATCTGCACAACAAACTTTACCATCTTAACCACTGCTAAGTGTACAGTTAAGTAGCAATACATATATTCACAGTGTTGTGCAACCATGACCACTGTCCGTCCACAGAAATCTTCTTATCTTGCAAGAATAAAACTATATCCATTAAAAAATAACTCCCCTTTCCTGTCTTCACCCAGGCCCTGGCAACCACCATTCTGCTTTCTGTCTTTGTGAAGTCGACCCCTCTAAGTATCTCATAAGTGGAATCATGTCATGGGTCCTTTTGTGATCCTCAAGTTTCATCCATGTCATAGCCTGTGTCGGAATTTCCCTCCTTCTTGAGGCTGAAACGTAGGCCTCTGTGTGTATGTACCACCTTTTGTGTATTACCAACAATTACATTCTTAAGCCTCTGTTTTTAGAGAAAGGGAGAAACAAGACGTTCTCTAGTCAGTGAGAGCATGAGGGGTGAGCGGTTTCGGAATACAGCAGTAGCTGAGATACGTGATAACGGTGTCTTTACAAAATAATTACTGTTCCAGTGTGCTAAGGCCAGTTTCACAACATTCTTCTTTCTCTGACATAAATGTACAAATACATAACTCTGTGCACACATACTTTACTCCCATACGTCTCTTCTTCTCTCATTTCATACTTGCTCTTTTCAGGACAAAGACAGATTTTACTTTCGGACGAAGGGCATAGTTCCTTTGTCACTTAGAGGCTAGACACTTTAAAATGACTTGCACCTGCTGTAGGTTGTAGGTGTTTATGGCCAATGCAGCACTTTATCTGTTTCTCTTTCTCTTGTTCTCACATCCTGCCTCCTCCCCTCCCCGAATCCTACTTCTACCTGACTTCTTTGAATCATCCATGGAACATAGCCATGTATATCATCACCAGGTCCAATGCTAAATATTTCCATTTTATCTACATCTCATGCCCTTTTTGTAATATTAATGTTACTGTTCCCACTTCACAGATGAAAAAACTGAGGCAGAAGGTTTATGTAACTGCCTGCAGCCAAACATCTGTCTGTGTGAGAGTCAAGATCTAGACTAAGTGCACCTGAAACTAAAGCCCAGGTTTTTCCCTGCACAAGGTGTGGCTGTTACCACTTTCTTAAGTCTTCTGACTTTTACTTTTTATTTGACTTCAATGTGTGTTCTACCATTTCAAAAAAAAAAAAAAAAATACAAGCTGCTGAAGAACACAGCCCATAACTCTGCATCCAATATTCTGTGCATAGTATTTATTGTTAATAATAACTGAATAAAATCAGAGAAGTGTTTAAAGTCAAAATACCAGGAAGAGCAAGCCAAATCCAAAGGAAGCAGAAGAAAAGGAAGAACAAAAAATTAGAGCAGAAATCAATGAAATAGAAAACAGGAAATCAATAAAGAAAATCGACAAAACCAAAAGCTGGTTCTTTGAAAAGTTCAGTAAAATCAATAAGCCTCTAGCCCAGCTAACTGAAAAAAAAAAAAAAAAGAGAAAACACAGATCAAAAATAGCAGAAACAACCTGAATGTCCATTGACAGAGGACTGGATAAAGAAGTTGTGGTGTATGTATACAAAGGAATACTACTCAACCATAAAAAAGAATAAAATAATATCATTTGCAGCAACATGGATGGAACTGGAGATCATCATTCCTAAGTGAAGTAAGCCAGAAATAGAAAGAAAAAAAAAAAACATATGATAGTATTTATATGTGGAATCTAAAAAAAAAAAAAGACAAAGGAACTTATTTACAAAAGAAAAACAGACTCACAAAGAAAACAAACATGGTTAACAGCGGGGAAAGAGGGAGGGAAGGGATAAATTGGGAGTTTGAGATTTGCAGATACTAACTACTATACATAAAATAAATAAACAACAAATTTCTTTTGTATTGCACAGGGAACTCTACTCAATATCTTGCAGTAACCTATAATGAAAAAGAATATGAACAAGATTATACTGTATAGCATAGGGAAATATATACAAGATCTTATGGTAGCTCACGGAGAAAAAAATGTGACTAAATATATATGTGTTCGTGTATAACTGAAAAATTGTGCTCTACACTGGAATTTGACACAACATTGTAAAATGATTATAAATCAATAAAAAATGTTAAAAAAAAGAAAATATGAAAGAGAATATATGTATGTACACAAGTGACTGAAACATTACGCTGTACACCAGAAATTGACACAACATTGTAAACTGACTGTATGTCACTAAAAAAAGAGAAAACAAATCAGAAATAAAAGAGACGACAACACTACAGATCCCATGGAATAAAGGAATGTTACAAACAACTCTGTGCCCCCAAATTTGAGAACCTAGATGAGATGGACCAATTCCTTGAAGACACAATCTGTTAAACTCACACAAGAAGAAATAGATGATCTATATAGGCTTTTTCTGTTACAGAAATTGGATAAACAATGAATAACCTTGCAGAACAGAAAGCACCAGGCCCGGATGGTTTCACTGGTGAAGTCTACCATCTAGGAAGGTGCGACAGAGTCTCTGCAGTCTTGGGTGTCTCTTTTGCAGTTGTCTTCAGTGTGTGAGCTGTTGATGGGAAACTTCATTTGAAGACTCATTTCCTTCTTCAGATTTGAGGAAGTTCCTTCTGCTGCTTCTCTTATTTTTGTTATTTCCTCCATTTTAGTGTCTTTACTTTTTTCTGGAATTTTTATCAGTTCCATGTTGGTCCTCTGGCACTGGTCTTGTCTGTTTTCTGATATGTTTTAAATCCCATTCTAAGGTCTGGGAGGTTTTTAAAATATTATTTCCGATTCTTTTATTGTAAATGTAAAGTGTAATAGTGGTCATGTGCTCAACCTCTAAGAGATCTGCTTTCTGCTCCCCTCACCCCCACAGCATCCTGTCTCCCATAGGCTGTCTCTGGAAACAAAGGGTTGGTCTTCTCTGAAAGCCAACAAGGAAATTAGAGTGTCCGTCCTAGGACAGCAAGGAACTAAATTCACCAACGACTTGAATGAGACTGAGACATTGCAGGAGGATGAGCGTGTCCAGTGGTGTGGTTGAGTAATTTGTACACTCTTGTTTTTAGTCTGATTTCTAAATGCCAACTGCTGTGCTGTTTACGAATTCTGAACACAGATACTTTCTGCACTTCAATAGCTAGTTTGCTTTTCCATTTTTTTTTAAAGAATTTGAATCACATATCTCTCTACTTTTTTCATCTTCCCATCCTCTCCCATCCTATCCCCTTCCAGAAACTTGTGGAAATCTCTCAACTTGTTGTTTATTACTTATCCCAAATCTTTTTTTTTTTTCTTCTAAGCCTTTATTTCAGTGGAAGTCTTTGGAGTGTGGAGAACAAATATTTATGCTTATTACTCAATTCTGAACTGGAGCTGCCTGATTAATCGTTCTAAGAAACTGATTTTCAAACTGATAGCCTTTATACTCATTCTTCCTTGGTTTTTTTTTTTGTTTGCCTGCCATGAAGGCAATGCTCTTAGACAAAAATATGAATTAGTTCCTGCCTAGTAAATATGAAGACAAACTTTGCCTAGAAAGAGTAATGAGGTGAGACTTTAAATGGGCTTTGGAAAAGCCTCACTTACATTTGTCTGTTATCTTAAGCAGTTATTCGGGCTATGGAAGAAACATGGATTTTGATATATAGCTTTTCCGTGTAGCCTTGAGTAAATCATTTAACCTCGTAGCGTCCAGGCTCAAGTCAATAAAATTATTCTTTTCGATGTCACAAGATTACTGTAAGAAAACACAGCCAAGCACATGATACCTGGCAAGCGCTTAATATATTCGTTCTACATGGATTCATATTTACACAACAGGACACTGAATGAATAATGGGGAGTTAGATCTCTTTAAAAGGTGCATTCTAGTAGATGAGATGTGTAAGTAAATAGTCCATTTCATTACAGTGTTAGTTACCTTCTACCACTCCCCCTGTTCCACCCCCATCATCCCTGGTGATGCAGCCGGGGCCACAGGAAAGCTCCACATGCTGACGTGAGAGAGTCTGAGAAGGACTGCGGTGGAGCATGTGGAGCCAAGATCAGAAAAGTGTAAAGGATGAAGGGAAGGCAGGAGTGACAGAGACCCTTGAATACCTAACTTAGAATGATTCAAATAGAAAATTTGGGCTGCTGTAACAGAATACCTTCACTGGGTGGCTTATTTCTCACAGTTCTGGGAGCTAAGTCCAAGATCGTGGCATCAGCAAGTTTGGAATCTGGTGAGGGGCCCCTTCCTGGTTCATAGGTGGCCAGTTGTTCCCTGTGTCCCCACATGGTGGAAGGGGCAAGGGAGTGCTCTGGGGTCTCCTTTATTGAACATCAGTCCCATCATGAGGGCTCTACCCTCATGGCCTAAAGGTCCCACCTCCAAAAACCATCTCCTTGGGAGTTAGAATTAAAACATTTGAATTTTGAGGGAACAGCCTATGATAATTACCAAACAGAGCAGGTGTAAGACTCTGTGCTCAAAGAAAGCGTGTCTAAAATGTAAGCAGTCTCTCGTGAGTGTCGCGGGGAGACCACCAGACCAAGCGCTGACTGTCTCAGGGTCCACGGTAGCCGTACTGCTAGTCGGCGCTTTGGCTCTGAGAGGCGCCCCTGAACGCCTGCGTCGGTCTGCGCGACGAGGGTTAGGGGCAGAGTCTTCTTTCTAGATACAACGTCTCCTCGTAAAAAATGACGACATTTTCTCTTTGATGAAGTAAGAAACGAGGTACACATCTTAGGTGCAAACACGCTGCATATATCAAGACAATAAAATATATGTAAAGTTGACAGTTAGGTTAAAGAGACACCAAGAAAGTATTAAAACAATTGTAGAAAGGCAAGTATAAAAATGGATGGGATTCATACAACTCTAAATAAATCAAGCCCAACTTTTGAAAGAACTGCCAGTTAATCAGTCCAATAATGTTCAGATCCGTGCTTTTATAGAATTAGGCTTATGAGAAAATAATTATAATCTGTGGAGAATAATGGTTTTATTTCAACCTCGCCAATCAGATTCACAATTTACAGGCATAAATACACCAACACGAACACAGTATAAATATCCACTGTGATAATAAAAGCTATTTATTAAAAATTTAGTCTAACATTTCTCATGAGAAGTAAAACTATTCCAGTGCTTTGTATAAATTGACTCCATAGGGGTCTTGATAAAATAGCAAATGAGTTTCTTAATGTTATGAGCTTTTGAAAACAATCCATGAAAGAGAGCTGTATTGCGTTTCGGCAAGACAATCGGATCAGATGCCCCTCACTGATGAAGGCAGAGGACCTAATTTGGGATTCATCAGTTTTCCTTTTCAGAATTTCAGTAAAGCCATATGAGATATTTGATTTGTGTTTGAGCAGGTCTGGCTTCCCAGTGCGGGTCATGGGTCTCAGAGCATTTTGAAAGGATGGACCATTGCTGCCTTGTTCCAGAAAGAACTATTCCAGAAAAGCCAGAGGAAATCAGCAAGGCTGCTGTCACAACACAAATCAGACCATGTCTCATGCATCGTGGGAGCTCAGTAAATGTCTGTGGATGTAAGTCAGAATTGGTGGGACTTGATTTTTCTGAGGCGGTGGTAGAAGAACCTGAACTTGAGCGTAAAGATGGGTCTCTACCCCATAATGAAGCATATCACCTCTGATATGGGCCTTCGTCTGCCCCCAGGTGTGATTGCTTGACTGGGACTTAGTCAAATAAGAACCACGACAGTAATGATCCATGGAATAGTTAAGTTTCAAATCAGACAAAAGGATGCTTCAGGGATCCGTAACCTTCACAGGGACGAGTAGACACCGGCTTTGATGGTAGTTTGGGATACTTTGTCTCCCTTGTTGTGAAAAATTATAATGAATCCATCTTTCCTTCTCTGACCTTCTTCTTTCTCTAGCAGAGCTCTGTCCAGTTTTGTTTCTGTTTTTTTTTTTTTAAATCCTAGACATTTGCCTGAAATTGAAGCTTGCAGCTATCAATGATGCTGTCATTCAGTTTCCAAGCCCGTGGAAGTGATCCACATCCTCTCATAGCTCCCTCCATCTGCAGCCCCGAGTCAGCGATTCTGCGAAAGTATTCTCACAAGTCACGGGGAAGCAGGAAGAGGAAGGAAACCAGCCAAGCTGTGCAGATTGTTCCCACAGCACAGCCAGCCCTCCAGCTTAGAATCCAGCACAATGGAAAAACTGGAACAGATTAGAAAAAGGAGAGGCCAGCGTTCCCAATGATAAACGGAAGAGTCCACTCAGGGCACCACCTAGCCGGTCCCCACCAGCTGCCATGCAAGATCAGTGAACCCCGGCATGCGGCTGGACTCTGAGAAAAGGCTGAACAGTTTCATTATCAGCCCGCACATCTGGACATTTACAACCAAGCAGGATAATCAGAACTAAGGGAGAGGACCCATGATTATCCCTTCCGCCCCAGGCCCATCCTCCGTCTTTAGATCAAACTAGCCTTGCTCCCCCACTGCCAGACCTACTAACGGAAACCACACAGGTGTGCTGGTGAGCCCCATGATGGACTTTTAAACTTCCAAATTCAGTGTGGCCTTGGGCAGTTTCAGCCAGCCTTAAACCGATCTCTTGTTAGTTTCACAGTCTCTAAAGGGGCTGGGCCAATTTCAAGACTTCTTGTGACATTAACTTCATCCCTGACCCTCACGCCCTCAATACGGTCTCCTGTTGGTTTCGAGGATGATAGACATCACCACAGGGAACTCCTGTCCACACTGCTGCTGGTTTTCTCCTCCTCAAAATTCAGTAATAACTCCCTGCCTCTGCGTTGTGTGTTTTTGTCTTACTGGAAATTATTCTCCACATTAGCTGTACCAATTTACCTTCCCAGTAGTAATATATGAGAGTTCTCACTGATCTTCCACATTTTTGGCCAGTTTGACAGTTTGATATGGTATCCTGTTGTTGAATTTTACATTTTGACTTCTCATGAGGCAGAAAATTTCCCCATACCTTTTAGATATTCAGGTTTCCGCCCCCATTTGTATTTTTCTGTTTTGGTTGTGTATCTATTTTGGCTTTTATTGGATTGTTTATCTAATTAGATTGTAATGCTACATATATTCTGGTTATTAATTTCCCCCATGCTTTGTGAGTTGCACATGCCTGTACTCTGTCTGCGGCCTGTCTTTGAATTTTGTTTGTGATATTTTTCTCAGTTTTAGTATATATAGCCACACTTACCATTCTTTTTTTCATTTTGAGATTGCATTTTTAAAGTCTTGTTTAGGAAAGACTTCCATATCCCAGTGGTCATAAAAGCATTCTCCTAGATTTAGCAGGGGGAAAAAATACACCAAGTTTTGCCTTTCAAACTTTAAGATTAGGCACTTACAATGTGTGATTTTATAGATGCATAAATGACTGCTGCTGCATCTCAGCTCTGTGTGTGTGCTTCAATTAATTCATTCTATCTCCCTTTGCAACTCTTCTATTCTCAGACCTTGGGGATACTTTTATAGGTTCCCATCAGTTTCCATTTGCACCCGTCTTGTCTTTTCATATGCGTCTCTGCTATCCTGATGGCTCAACAAATCTGCCTCCAGGCTTGGTTCTGGTATCTCTTCTCCATGACAGACTCAAGACAACGGCACCCACCTCCCACTAGCTGAGTTCACTAGGATTCTATAAGGCACCTCAGGCTCAAAGGGACAGCTGTGTTCCTCACCATGTTCGGTCCCTCAGTGAGTGATTTTCCAGATCCGATCATGGGGTGAAAGATACAGAGGAAGGAGACTAGCAAGATGTCTTATTCTCTGTGGGACCCTGGACCACAGGTCAGTTCCGTAAGTAGTGCCTCATTTACTCTTACCTGTAAAATGGGAATAACAGCATCTCCCTCCTCCTGCTGCTGTGAAGTTCAGCAAAGCATATAAACTGTAAAGCTGTGTGTGTTAGAACAATGCCTGTCATGTCTCCAGTGCCATAGGAGGGTCAGCTAATTCATTTTTAATTCCTCCTGTATGCCAGCTAGGCTATTCTTTATCCATTGCTCAGAGAGGATGAGACGATTTTATGCCAAACATATGTAATATGGTCCTATAGTTGTCAAGGTTCACTTTGAAAAGACATCCCCCATCACGGCTATGCACACTTGGGGATTCACTTTCCAGAATCCTGGAGTGCCTTGGAGACACTGTCCCAGTGTTCATCCTATCGTGTGGGCGTCCTTACGCAAAGCGATCCTCCCAGGAAGCCACCTCCACAGGTTCCCAGGAGGCGCGGTCTCAGTCCCCTCCGCTCTCTTTCAGGCCAAGAGGCAGCGTGCGTCACGGCGGGGAGGATGGCTGTGATCACGCACGCCGCGCCGAAGGGCCCCCGTGCACGCCAACTGCACCGTGACCCAGAGCCATGTTCTGGATGAGTGTTGTGATCGTTTCCCCAGCTGTTCCTCTTAGGATAATTCATATAATTAACAATCAAGACTCTAATTATAGATGTTTAACAAGAGACATTTATAATCACCCCTCAAACCTGATCTAGATACATAGGAACTTTTTACTGAGTGCCTACTGAGCGCTTCACACAGTAGCACCTCATTTAACCCTTACAGCAATGTTTCAAAGGTAGATATCAGATTCAGGAACAATTTAATTTAAAATTTAAGAGCCAAGATCGATCTACTGGTTCCCTGGGAACGCTGTAACAACGAACCATGAACTGGGTGGCTTAGTCACTTGAAATTTACCCTCATATTTCTGGAGGCTAGAAGTTTGAGATCCTAGAAATTTGAGACGGAAGTCTAGGTGGTTTGGGATCTTTCTGCGGGCTGTAAAGGAGAAGTCTGTTCCAATTTGTTCTAGACGGCCGTCTTCTCCCTGTGTCTTCAAGTGGTCCTCCCTCTGTGCCTGTCTGTATCGGTGTCCAAATGTCCTCTTTCTGTGAAGACACGATCGTATCAGATTAGGGCTCACCCCAACGACCCCATCTGAACCTGATCATCTGCAAAGACCTTATTTCTGAATAAGTCTACATTCTGAAGTACTGGAGGTCAGAACGTCAACATCTTTGAAGGTAACACAATTCAGTGCAATTATCCAGTGAGAAAGAGACAAAGCTGGACCTAAATGTAAAGCCATTTCCATCTGTGCCAGACTGTCCTGATCTCCTCTCACCTTGGGCCTGTCTCCCGCCCATCCTGCCTCTCGGAAGCCTCACTTGCCTTGCTGCTGTCCATTCTCTTGGTGGAGAGCCCCGCCCTCTTCTCTCCTGGGTCAGCATTTAAGCATGCTCAGATCTTCCTTGTCTCACAAACCGTGTTATGTTTCCGAGTCCTGTCTCTACTGGCAGCTATTATCCATCTCTCCTCTGCTTCTTAGCTGAACAACCTGGAATTACGAGCTCCCGTTACCATTCCTCCCCCTTTGGACATGCTCCTCTGTCTTCCACACCAATCATCCCCCCAACAGGGCTTCTTCCTGGGTCATCGGAGCCCCCACATCACTGGGTGCTGGGAACACTTTGACATCATCTTCTTACCGGACCCCTCAGCACGTTTTATTGGCTGGACCATTCTCTCCTTCAAACACTGGTTTCTCTTCCTTTCATTTAAAAGTTGAAATCCTCACGGGCACCTTTAATCTTTGAAATAAACTGTCTCCCTGAGCATTTTCGTCTGTGCACCTCCTGTCCTCTGGTGAGACCCAGTGAACCCCTCTGCCCTGACTACCTAGCTTCGTCTTCAACATCTCCATCCACATGCCTCCCAGGGATCTCAAATCGAGCATGTCCAAAATCAGCTCCAAATTCCCGTGATCCCCAAGGTGCTGCTTCTTGCAGTGCAGTCAACTTAGACAAGGGCACTAAAATGGTTTTAAACTGGGAGATGAAAACGTGAAGGTTAATTCTGACTCTGTCCTCTTCCTCTCCTTCCTCCCTTCAGCCCCCCACCCCCCCCAACCCCCACATCCTGTCAACTCCATCACCTCCGGCAGGACAAGGGTGTGGGGCATCCCAGGAAGCAGAGGAAAACAACTCCTTTATTTCAACTATCCCCCAGGAACTTTGTCTAAAAATTAGTTTTGATAATTTCCTAGTCTTTCAAACTGAGAAATTTCGGTGTCCAAAGAAGAGTCACCAAAACACATCCAGGAAGATGCCCATCAGCATAGAATGAGAAAGAACAGGAAATGCACACACTCTGGAAAAAGCACTCTGCTCGTTCCTTCTTTCTGTTTTCCCGTCTCTGACTAACAAACATTTTATATTTTGTCCTGGGCCACTGCTTCAGGGGGAAAAAAAAGGCTCAGAGCTGATTTCTGCTGCTTAGAATTGAGAAGCCATTTGACGTTTTTAACACATAGGAGCTTTTATTTCACTAAAAAATTACTTTGATAAACACCAGGTCCTCTTACTGTGTAAGTTACAGAAGTATGTCTAAACCATGATGATTCTGAATTAAAAAAAAAGAGAGCTCCAAAGAGTCTGCGGGCTCTGGTTGGGATGATAGGGTCTGAGACACCAGTGTTTGCTCTGAGGGGTGGGAAGGGGCCCCCGTGAAATAGAACGCGGTCTGCGACCAGGGCTTCGGAGCAGGAACCACAAGAGACAGAAAACCGAGAGTACAGAACCGCATTTTAACATGTAGACACGCTGCCTGTGATCTTTCATGGAACTGACAACTGCAGCAAATAGCCCCGGCTTCACTTCGTTCTCTTCCTGTCCTTAACTGAGAACAGACCCAGCATCCTGCAGCCTCAGCGAGAGGGGGCCTGGGGGAGGGGTGGAGGCTGGGGGCGGGGGGAGGGCAGGGCCGGGCAGCTGGGAGAGGGGCTCCTAAAGGGCGGGGACACGGCTGCACTGCAGCTCACAGGCAGCCTCCCCCCTACCTGACATACCCAGCTAAAGGACTTTGGACATACTGGATTCTTTTGATTTTATTTTAGGAAAAATAACTTCTTTTTTTTAGTCACTGAATTAGTCCAATTAATGAACAGTATTTTCCTTTTCTTCGAAATAGAAAGACTTAAAGATGACCTATCACCCAACTCTCTGGGCTCAGTTTAAACCGATGTGACAAGCCTGGTGGGTGTCCAAGCTCCCGTTTCCTGTCTCCCCGTGATCCAGGTTGAGAACGTGCCACACTGGGAATACTGGCAGTTTTGTAAGAGTGATGTGGAAGACCCACGCGAGGAAGGCCTCAAATACGTGCTGTAGCCCACGTGCCGTGCCTGGTGCTTTAATACGTGAATAACGCTGTAGCGAGATGCCATCTGTCACCTTCATATTCGAGTACAGTGCACTGAGGCCCAGGGAGGTAGGGTGGTGTGACCGTCGCCGTGGTCCCCTGAAGCCCGGCTCTGCAGAGGTCACTGTGATGTTCACAAGAGCAACGCCACGCTGCTGGGATCTGTGCAGCCGGTGCCCGGAGGTCGGCTGGAAGGACGTAAGTCAGTTAGCATCATCCCTATTTTACAAAGATGCCCAAGTTGCTGGCGGCAGTGTCGGATCCATCTACCTGACACCTCACGTTGCTGCCACCATCGTGAAGGTGACTTGACCCCGGCCCTGGATCTCAGCAGGAGTGTAAGTTCTGTAAGGAAAATGCGTCGGACAGTGAGGCACGCAGAGCATCCACTTAATCCAGAATCTGCCATGGGAAAGCTCCATAAGTGTTACCCCCATAGGATGCGTGTGATGACTAGGGTTGACGCTCAAGAGGGCTGGGATGCAAGGTAAGGTTCTATCTGAAGACCTTCCACCCAGGACTCTGCAGAACCAGGGCTTGGCGCTCTCACCTCCTCCCTTTCCGTCCATCCCCACACCCCTCCACCTGGCTGGGGGACTGTACCTCCTTCGCCCAGACTCCCCGCCATCCCCACCGCACCCTCAGAGTCCAGAGCGTGGGTGCAGCCAGCCTCTCCCCTGCACTGCACAAAGGAAAGGGGATCTTCTTGGTCAAGGACTCTTCATAGACCAGAGTGTTTTTGCTTTTATTTTTTCAACCTGGTGGGAAAGAAAGAATGTCGCGAAGTCAACAACAGGTATCAGATCACAGCCATAACCAAAGGCAGCCAGGTCTCAGTCTCGGCTAACGTGAAGAGGCAGCGGCCTCCAGTGACTGGTGACAAAGAGGCACCGGGGTTACGGTCAGAGGGACAGAGAAGTGCCGGAAGCCAGGAAAGGCAGCGAGCGTCCGGGGACGGCGCTCGGGAAGGTCCTGTGAGGGTCTGCTATGCTACCCTGCGCTCTGCAATTGGAGTGTCTCTGACATTTCTGTCCTGGGAATGTCAAATTGCAACCATTCATCTTTAAGAGCGAAGGAGCCCCAAATTCCCAAATAGGGAGGTGCTGGATTTGCGTCCTAAACACAGAAAACCCATGTGAGCTCCCAGGAGCTCTTGCCTTGGAGCATTTATTTTCGGGGGAAATGACAGCATTTTTCTACTTATATCCAGGAATGTCGTGGCTCCTCCAAGTTCCTAAAACTTGCCTCCTTCCGTCCACTCTCACTTTCCTTCTTGCTGGCCACCCTGCCTCCTCCTCCTCGCCTCCTTCCTTCCATCCTTTCTCTTCCTCCTTCTTCTTTTGCTAAGCTCAGTCTGATAATCTGAGAAGCTCTTCCTTCTGGTTTTAAGGGGAAGGTTTTCCATCTGGCCAGAGCCAAAATGTGAAGCCGTTGGTTTCTCTTGCGTCGGGGATCAAGCAAGCACTGGCCTCCACATTCTCTCCCGAATGGAAGACAGCCGTTCGGTGCGCTGATGGCCTTCAGCACTGGAAGATGAAATGCGGCGATAAATTTGAGAGCTTATGCATATCCAACCAGTCCGCTAAGCAGAGCTAAGTTAATTCTGCGTTTTACACCAACCTTGTATGGTTTTCTTATAAATAAGATTTCAGTTGAGAAACCTAAGGGAAAAGTATGGTCTGGCTCCTCATTTCCAAGTGGAGGATGAAATATTCGCATGATCTTTGCTCCTAATTAAACCAGTACTGCAGCCTTTGTCTCCCACTGAGCAGCTCTGCGTCCCTGACGGGCTGACCCACCTCTCTGGGCGTGGGTTTCCCTCCTGTAAGCTGAGAGGGTCGGGGAGAGTCTGGAATCCCTCCCTGCTTGTCTCTGATTCTTCCACTAAAACAACCATAGCCCCACCTGTTTCTTTCAGGTCCTTAAAAATTATTTGAATTTTAAAACCTTGCAAATACTACTTTCTATAAATGCCGTCAGGACCATGTGGAATAGAGCCAGCCTGAGCAGACCCAGGGTGTAGACGACTCCCTGGGTCACTTTTGTCCTGCAGGACTCCCTTTCCTCCCAACACTCTCTCTATGACTCTGCTCCCCTGCTGCCACCTGAGCTGCGGGTACCTTCATCCCAAGATCATCAGCCTTGCTCAGCACCCTTCCTCCCCAGCACACTTCCATCCTGTTCATTCTCTTTCTTCTGTCTCTGAAGTTCAAACGAACCAGTGCCGTCTTTCCCTGTCTTGGGACCTACGGAGTCAGGGGATATTAGGGCAGAGGGGGATGTGAAATCATTTAATCCCAGACCTTGTTGTACGGCTGGGGACACCGAGCTTACGGAGGGGGAAGTGGCTTGACCACAGGACCGTGCTGGCAGAGCCAAGGCAGAGCCTGAGTGTCTGACTCTCCCCACTCTCCCTAGCAAATAGGTCGCAGTTGCCAAAACAGAGTGTGCATTTCTACGCAGCCTTAAATACCAGTAACCGAGAACACTTAGCGATTGCAATCAACTGAACCATGAATGAGCACTAATAACCCTTCACTGCTCCTTCACAAGGAGCACATCTGGGTGGGAAAAAAAACATGGAAAAGTCAAGCTCACTCCAAGGGGATGCATCCACAATGTGTGTGCTGGTGCTGGAGGGGGCGTTCCGCCACCAAGCAGGACGACGGGGGTCACGTGGTGTGTGGAGGTGGAGAGGAGACGTTCCCAAGTATCATTCAGATGGAACCACATGTGCCGCTAGTGCGAAGGTCAACCCCGTGGCCAAGGTCATGACTTCTGAGTATTTCCTTTGCTTTCTGGGCAAACCTGTCTAATCCTATCACCCTTATTTCATCTGAGCAACTGCCCCGTGATAGTTACAGTGTTATTATTATTGTTCGTTGTGTAGGGTCATAGAAACAGGATTTGCATTGTCTCTTCATCTGTTTGTTACTAGATTTTTATGTGATATTGGCCAAAAGGTCACAAATGCTCTGTTTGAGGAAACTGGAGCTTTACTGGAAGATTTTCCTGTGCAGAATATTGGCTGGAATCGATGGATTTGCATTATTTATAATCTCTAGGGCTTTTCCCTCTGGCTTCACTTAACCATCCCTTCCATCAGGGATAGCTCATCAAGACTGTGCTTGCTGCTTGGCGTGACCTCAGCTGGAATACCAAGGGAAAATTCTGGGAAGCACCCGTCAGGCAGAAATTAAAGGCTTGTCCGTCTGTGTCAGTTTTGGCCACTAGGTTTTCCCAAGCCCAGTGGAATGATCTGAGATCCTAAAGACAGGAACACTCCCTTCTCCCTTCTTGGGCAGGAAGGAAACAGACCTTAGGAAGTTCCTAACAGACAATGGATTCTGGATTCTAGGTGTCCAGAGTGCGAGCCACTGGCTGGGCCACCTTCTAGACTCATCACATGCATCATCTGTGACTCTAAGTCACCATGCAAGAAGGTCATTAGACCCATCAGAGGCCAGTGGACCAAGTCACTGACATGGAGCATGCCTGGCCCTAGGTCAGAACATAGGCAAGTAGAAAATCTGGGGCTAAACTCAAGTTTCTCAAGTTTTTCTTTCCATTTTTTTTTTCATACTGACTCTGGGCAGGAACATAAGAAGACAGGTTAATCCAAACCTCCTATTTCAGGAGTCCTATCCACGCTGAAACATTCCATGTGAGGATCCTGTGTCTCGACTCTGATGGATGACAGTTGGGGTCAGGGACAGGGACGGCATCTCTGAGTTAGTGGCAGTACAGTAGCAGGGTTGGGGAGGTGCCAGGGTTTGTGGCTGACTTCTTGGTCTGAAATTACTACCACGGTCACCATGAGGGACCCTGGCTAACGGTCAGTTAATAAAGTCATGCATGGACCTTCAGTTAGTTACTGGAGTGCAGAGGGATGTTTAGAAACTGGAGAAGAGCAGATGTTTCTTATAGTGCGGATTGCATCCATGTGAGAAGTTTACAAGGAGTTCAGTGAAGTGCAGGATAAACTTGTGAAATATTTCCAGGCGTTTACTGGGGATTTATGACGTGCCTACTAATGCCAAGCGTGGCAGCAGATGTAAAGCATAAGAGACATGGAGAAGACAAAGGTGTGATCCAGAGAGGCGTCACTGAGGGGGAGACGTCAGTGGGCGTGTGAGGATACGGGGCGGTGGAGCACAGGCAAAGTGCTTTCCCGGCAGAGGGGAGGGTGCTGGCACAGGCGCAGGGAGGCTTGATGAGATGCGGGAAAAGCTTGCCTGCTTCGCACATGGAGGGGCACACGTGTCAGGAAGTGATGGAAACCACAGGCCGCCCGGGAGCAAGCTACAGTGCACACGTGCTCGTCAGCCCGCCTCTGGCATCCCATCCGCTGAACTCCCATTGGTTGAAGCAAATCACGTGCTAAGCTCAGATTTAAGGGCTAGGAAAACAGGCATCACCTCGCCATGGAGTCCCTGCAGAATCACACTATGAAGGGCCCTCAACAGAGGAAGGTAGGGATCCAGGACCAATCTTTGCGGTCAGCCTTAGGAAATGTTCTCCTGCCCTGCCCGGCAGAACGCCCTGCAGTGATGGGCATGTTCTGTCCTGAACTGTCCAGGACAGTAGCACGAGCCACGTGAAGCCACTGAGCACTTGAAAAATGGCCTCAGTAACTAGGGATCTGAATTTTAACTGGACTCAGTTATAATGAATTACATTCAAATAGCCACATTGGTTAATGGTTACTGTATTAGAGAGTACACAACACATTTCAAATGCTTTTGACGGAGTCCAGTTTACAAAACCTCTATTTTCGTTTCCTCTGGTGTTAATCTGAGCAAGGACACAGTTTGCTTAAGCATCACCAGCAAAAGACAGCCCCTTTCGATAACATGCCAGGCCCTTCTGACGTTCTCTGTCCTTGAAAATGGTGGTACTTCCTTGAAGCTTCTGGCAAGAGCAGTCGTCTCACGCCAAGTCTCCTTATATCTCAAGGTGAACCCTGAGCTGGTGTCCAGGAGACAGATGGCCAGCTTCAAGGGCCAAACGCATCTCTCCGAGGGCTGCCTTGGGGCTTAATACAAAGCCTCGGGGTTCTCCCCCAGGTGCAGCCCAGAAACGTGGAAGGCAAGGGTGTCACCACCTCCGGGGGCAGCGTTCCCCTGGTGGGGCCTCAAATCAGCAGATAAACGCCGTAGCCTCCCCACTCTGGGGGCAATTCTGAGACGCCTTCTCTCTGCTTCCTCAGAGCATTCTCAGTCTGTCCTCAGTTCCAGGCTGCCTCCATCACTGCCTGTCTCCCTTTCCCCGTTTTTCTCTGACTTTCCCTCACTTGGACTTCCTGGGATTGACTCCCAAGTAAGCGCCCTACAGCCGAGGTTTTGTGTAACGTGCTACTTTCGGGAACCCCAGAGCTGTTTCCGCACAGAGAGATGATGGCCTCCAGAAAAGTTCAGATTTGGGCAGAAGATCGTGAGTTCAATTTGGGGTATATTAAGTCCAAACAGTTAGACACTCAAGAACTATTTACTAAAAATCCAGACGAGTGAAGTCAGTCCATGTCCTTGCTTCTTATCATCTCCCCTGTGAAGGGGAAGTCGCGATACTTACCAGCCAGGTACCCAGAATTGAGTGAAATCTATCACATTCAAGTTCGAAACGCTCTGTGGTTCTGTGAAGGTCAAGTAATGGAACGCACCTTATAGACAACCAGTTAAATGATTTGTCCAAAGTGGCCATTGGACGTGGTCACGCTTTCTGCTGCTCGTGCAGCGGATGGTGCTGCTTCTCCTGCAGAGCAAACGTTCGTTCCTCGTCCTCTAAATGGCATCCGATGCGGCTGCGGGTATAATGGAGCAAGAAGGGAACGTTCCAGGCGTGCAGATTATCAGGTTATCAACTAAGAAATCACGTTCCGTGCCTAGACTCATAATATTTTCAGCCGTTCTCTTACTTAACCTTCCAAAGACTGTGCGACCTAGGTGTCTCATTCTCCGCATGCTGTACGTCAAAAATTGAGAACTAGAGAAGTGCATTCCATTGTCCAGCATCAAATATTAAGAGGTGGCAAAGACGGGACTTGGGCCCAAGTCCTATGAACTTAAATTCCACCTTCCACAAATTATACCTGACTTTCTAGAACCTCTGATCTAACATTCGCGTGCATGTTTCAGCTCAAAGGACTCTTTAAAATCTTAGAACTTTCTATCACACACATTTAGTCTGCTTTGGCATTCTTCTTTCAGGAGCATCAAAATGAAACTCTGGCCTTGCCCCCAAATAACCCCCCTTGGCTGCTTATTAATGCCAGAAATCTTAGAATTGCAGTTTTAAACTTCAGCTTAAGCCATTCAAGATATTTTTGTCCTTTTAGGTCATAACAGAAATTCTCCCAGGGCGCTTCCAAATCAGGCCAGATAACGCACTTTCATCTTAATGCGGTAGCTTACCACGTAAAACTCACACATCATCAACAGCTCTTTTTTACTTTGAGCTGTATTTTGTGGTTCTCCCAGCCCTCGTGTCTGCACTGCTGTTTCCTTCCAGATGCAGATCGGACTTGGAAAGAGCCCCACAGTGGGGTGGATCGCAGTCCCTGGGCGCTCACTGTGCGCTGAATACTGTGGCCCAGGCTTCACTTTTTGTCCCATTTAATTTTGCCAGTGCCCCTCTCCGCCCCGCTATGTGTCGTTAGTGCCGTCTTTACAGACGGGGCACCAGACTCAGAGACTGGTGACACGTTTGCCTGCTTTACAAAAGCCCCAGTTTGGAGAGTCCCAGAAAGGCTGGAGCCACGGGGCTGTGAGTCCGGGTCCATCGGGCTGGCCCTACGAAGTCGCTGAGACTCAACCTTGTTTGACACGAGCACGTTTCACACGGCCCCCCCGAAGTCCTCGCACTGCAGGGACCACGTTCCCGTCTCCGGGTTCCTCGGGTCTGGATGGTGCTGCCCACCTGCCCGGGGCTCTGTCGGCATCTCAGCTCCCGACCGGAGAGGCCAGCTGGACGCTGTGGATGGAAGAGCTGGTTATGTCCCTGACGCTCTCACACGGAACTGCTGCTCCTCCTCCGTGTCTTACGTGCAGGTGCCTGGCTCTGCCACCACATTCTAGGTGCTCAAGCCCCGTGATTCTACTCAGACCTCCTTCCTGTATCTTGCCAGTCCTGCTCTTCCCGCTCGGGATGATGGACACAGCGCCCAGCCTCCACCTCCCTCGGCAGCGCGCCGTAGAAGGGGCTTCAGAATCACACAGACTTGGCTGTGCTCAGGTAGACTCCCCGAGGAGCAGCCCCTGAAGCAAAGATTTGAGTGTAAGGTTCGTTTGGGGAATTATTCTAGAAATGAGACAGAGATGGGAGGAGAGAACTAGAAAAGTGCATTCTTTTCTGTTTGTCATCGAACGAGTATGACTAGTGTTAACTCAGTCCTTCTGGAGAAGTCTGCAAGCTGATGTGGGCCACATGGCCTGGAGTTCACAGAAGCAGGGGGCGCGGGCGCTGGGAGGTGCAGTCAGTTGCTAGGCGATGTCCGTCCCCGGGCACGGCTCCCCACCTGTGGGCAGACACGGTGGGCTTTGGTGGCCAGAGAAAACCCACAGGCCAAAAACCTCAGGTCCCAGCAGCTAGGACTTGGCCAAACTTGCACTGGACTAACCAGGGGTGGGGGACACAGAGGGGGTGCTAACACTGGTTTGAGCTCAAACTTCAGCTTTACGTGGCCTTGGGCGACTTTTTAACAGCTCAGAGCTTCAGCGTTAGGACAGCTGTTACATAGTGATGCTTCACTAATGCGAGTGAGGAGTGAAACCGTGGCCGCTGGTCTACGTGAACCAGAGATGCATAAAGTTACATGTTTTATCTGAAACACATTTTATCCCATTGGGGTCAAGCCTTTTCCCTATGTCTGAATTTTATTCCGAAAGTCTGTGAGGAACAATCCTAGGTTCTTCCTTAACAACAAAGTCGTTAGCAGTTTCCGCTTAGAGAGTGCTTCCTCGCTCCGGGTCAGCAATGAAGCCATGAGGTATCTTGATTTTGTTTGTCTGTCTTCTGTTTGGGTTTTTAGCTTTCTTCCTGACTTAAACCGTGGCTTGCCTTCAACAACTGGGTCTTTGTAAAGCCCTTGCTTCTGGATCTTGTTTGGGGCTAATAATTTTTTAAGACTGTTTGCTGCTGTCTCAGAAGTGACCTGAGATGCAGACAGCAGGACCACAAAGATAAAAAGGTCTTGATGGATTTAATTTAGGAAGAGACTGGGCTTGAATTCAGCCAATATGGAGCCCTTGATCTCCGTATGGGGAATGGGGGTGACCTGGGGCCCTGGGGCAGGGATGGGTGACCTCCGTGAAGAAGTGGTCAGATGGCCATCCTCTCCCCAAACAGACTCCCAGCGGCAGGTGCTCTCCTGGCTTCCTGCCTCTCTCCAGCAGCTATCAGCCACCGTCCAGATTCATCTTGGTAGTGGAGGAATTGAGCAAACATCAGGGGCCTGGCCTACACCCATCAGAAGCAGTGGGTTGCAGTTGAGAGGGATTCAGACCGGGAGTTTGTTTGGTTTGATCTGGGCAGATTTAGCATTTTGCAACTTCCAAGCAATTTGATCTTTGGATCTGGTCCAGACTTTGAAGCGAGACAGACCTTTTGCTCAAATCCCAGCTCTGCCTCTCACAAGTTGAGCAAGATAACGAATCTCTCTGTCTCCATTTTTATATAAAAGGAGAGCAAAAAATATCTGCTTTACAGGATTACTGTGAGGCTTAGAAATAAGTCTTGTAAAATTCTTGGCATGGAATCTGTGCTCAATAAGTAACAGACGTCTCTGTGCCTTTCAGACATTTTTGGTTGGATGGCCCATTATCGCTTTAAACACAACACGTCAAAATCAAATTTGTGTACATTTTCCTGAACAGATTTCTCGTCTGATTTTCCTTTTCCTGATACTTTCCCTCTACAATGTTTCCACCTTCCATCCTGAGTAAACTTGGCTCTCACTGTCCCTTCTTGCAGCCCCGTCCATTTAGTAAGTTGCAAAGCTACACCTCAACAAACTGAAATGATGGAAGTTCACGAGGGCTCTTCCCGTCCCGACTCGCGGCCACGCCGCTGCCTCCGTAACTAGCTAGGACATCACATCCGTCGCAACCCTGCGTGGAACGGCCCTCCGTCGCTTCACCTGACGTTCGGCATTATCTTCAGGACGGGTGGTTCTCATGTTTGCCAGGCGCCATGCAGTGAGTGTGGATTTTACAGAAGCAAATGCCATGACGGAGACTAGAATTGAGTTCACAACTCTTTACTGAGAAGCCAAAGCAGGATGGGGTAAATCTACCAGGCGAATAGGGTAAGAGGGAAGAAACGGGGCTGAGAGAGGAGTCCCGAGGTCTCCTGAGGAGACAGGGTCTGGGACGGGCAGGAAATGTGCATGAGAAGCTGTGTTTCTCCTGCCCAGAAGTCATGCCTCTTTTCCCCTCTGGCCACAAGACCCTGGATTTCTCTTGGGGACCACGACTGCGTCACAGACGGCAGCTCAGACAGGTCTGCAGAGGGAGCCCCGGACCCGACCGACCAGCGCGGAAATCCCTCCGGGTGACAGTGATTACTCTGTTCTGAACATGTGCTCCAAGACTCGTGGGGTGGTCTGCTGGAAAGATGTTGCATTTCCACTCACCCTCAACCTCAGAACATCTTGCCATCTTGCCTCTGCGCAGAAACTGAAAACGAAGCCAGCGCAGAGGGAAGCGGGGCTGAGAGATGAAGATGCGCTGGGCCGATGACACCGCTGAGCCTCTGGATCAGGGCTACCTCAGGACACAGCCCTGTTTTACCTAAGCCAGTAATTCCAGCTTTCTGTCCCAACCTCCCAAATTCCCAAACTGACACGCCAAAAAGCCGTGGAAGTTCTGATGATGGCTCTAGTGCGTGAGGCGCTGTATCTCACCCCTGTGCGCTCGTGAAGTAACCCCTCTCACTCTTCGTGGGCGCTTTGCGCAGGTGCACGAGTTCACTGTGCCATATCTGCACTAGAGCATCTCCCATCTTGCCGCCATGGCCACTGTCCTTGGTCAGAGAGGGTCACTCATTGAATCAGGAACAAATAGACCATGTCCAACTGTGGTTGTAGCCTTTGCTCATTTCTGTTGTCTCCATCAGAACCACCTCTTGCTTTCCCCTCCAACCCTTCAGAGTTCAAGTTAACTACATCTTTTTTTATAGGTTTGATGGAGTGGCATCTCTTGATAGTATATTAAATCTATAGTTTCCCTGATCACCTCCTCTGAATTACCAACATGTTTATTCTTCCTTCATGTCTCCAAGACCACACGTCTACCTGGGGTTTACATGCTGTTATTCCACCACCTCTCCTGTAAGCATCTGCTGTCCCCAGTCAGATGACAAGCTCCTTCAGAGCACAGCCCGTCCGGCATCGTTCAGGTGGGTGAGTGTAAGTGCCCGTCAGAGAGGCTCAGTGCTTTCCTAGAGCAGCTAGAAGAGAGTGTCTGTTCAAAGGTGCACCTTGTTCCAATATTAACGGATGAGCCAATCATTTATAATTTTGTATACCGTAATCATACACGCTGCTTTCCTTTTAAGCGGTGTGTTTTGAAACACTCATGTTCTATCAGCGTGTCTAGAGCTGTACTGATGGTAATTATGTTTGCTCAGCCGTCTTTCTCTCCCTCTCCCCCCCACACACACCACACACACACACCACACACACATACAACACCACACACACACACCACACACACACACCACACACACACCACACACACACACATACACAACCACACACACACGGAGTTGATTATTTGATGGAGAGCTTTTCCTCTATTTCAGAGTTTATGCCAATCATTTTTTGAAGGCTTAATTGCTAATAAGTCCAGTCTAAAACCAAATTTTGAGAAGCCAAAAAATATTCATCAAAACACTCAAGACCAGATGATTATACTTGGTTTCCCTGGGTTTGGGGATGCACGTTCCCGTGGATGAAATACCGTGTCACATGCACACAAGACAGGCATCCTTTCGGTCGTGACGCTGCTTCCGCTTGTGCAACAGGATGGAGTGTGAGTGGACGCCGTGATGTACTAAGAGGGGTGCTATGACTTCCAGGGGCTCCGGTAACTGAGGGAGCCTGAGCGCCCTTGCTCCAGACTGAACAAGCTTGATCTTCACGGTGGAGGCACGATGGGGCTGTGATGAGTTTGAGCAATGACCCACGGGCAAAAGGAGTTTTCATGTGAAATGTGAATAGTGAAGAGGCAGCTACCCGTGACTGTGTAACTCAAGCCCATTACCTTATGGAGTGATCCATTGCACAGCGTCTCTGTTCTTAGAGTGTTTTCCATCTCTGAACAAACTTACTCAAGAAAGAGTATAGTGATTATAAGCCCAAAACTTGATGGTTTGAGGCTGAGATTGTTAAAAGCATATTGTAGCCATTATTTCCTGAGAAACGCTTCTCTCGGGCTATGAGAGTAATCCTGGCAGGAAAACGTCTCCTCTGAGCTCTTCTCCATCACCTGCTTGGTTTTGACAAGTATCTGCATTAATGAACTTATATGTCCTGACTTTCCCTCAGGTTTTCAAAGAGTAGAGAAAGGATCACTTCTTCATTTCTTCAGACTGTGTGTTATAGACTGAATATTTGTGTCCCTTCAAAAACCATGTGTTAAAACCTAATGACCAAAGTGATGTGTCAGGAGGCGGGGTCTTTGGAAGGTGAGGAGGCCATGAGGGTGGAGTGGGATCACTGCCCTTGTGAGGGAGGCTCCAGAACGTGCTCCTGAGTCCTCTCGCTGCTGTGTGTGAGTCCCTGTAGGAAGACGGCTGTCTGTGAGCCAGGAAGGGGACCCTCACCACTGTCAGCGCCCTGATCTGCTACTTCCCAGCCTCCAGAATGGTGAGAAATAAGTGTGTGTTGTTTGAGCTGCCTAAGTGGTGGCATTTTTGTTACAGCAGCCTGCATGGACTGAGACGCACATGTATACTCTTGGGTATGATGGAATCAAACGTGACCAGACAGTCTTGCAGAGCACGGAACCTCTCCTGGGCCCGACCATGGCTGTGTATGAGCTGAGTTGGGCTCCTTGGGTTTCCCTAAGGAGAAGACAACATGCAGATCCTAGAAGGACCCAGCAGCTCTCCGGGGCGGGTGTGCACAGGACATCTCAGCAGGTTTCCTGGATCAGGACTGAGGCAGAGTGATTACTGTCAAGGATTTATCTTTCCCTCACGGCATTATCATCCTGAGTCCCAGTGCATCTGTGTGCAAACAAACAAAATGTGGGAAACTTGGAGCCGGGTCTTGAGTGAACACATCCTATTTTTTTTCTTACAATGGGGAAACACCCCGAACATGAAAATTTGTCGTCATGCTGTTCCAATAACAATGATTCAATCTCAGGGTTTTAAAGGCAGAAGCTAACCAGGAGTTTGAAAGAAACTTCTTTCCTACAGCAACCCAAACACAGAGGGCCACCAACAAAGAAAAGAGTCCTTCTTCGTCACTAATTGTTCATTCATTCATTCAACAAACATTTCTCAAGCACCCATTAAGTTTTTTTTTAATTGAAGTACAGTCAGTTACAACGTGTCAGTTGCTGGTGTCCAGCACAGTGTCCCCATCATGCGTATATGTACATATATTTATTTTCACTACTTCAGCCACGATTCTGAGTGGGAGGACAGGGTCAGGCAAACAAGAAAACAACTTCGCCCAGGATAGAAACGTTTTGTTCAGGAGTGTGTTTCTAGCCGCTGCACCCCACAAGATACAGAAAGACAGACGCCTGAAAAAGCAATGTCTTCTTTTTATGAGTTTAGGGGAGGGGGATCTATCCATGGTCTATTAAATAATTTTCTTCTTAGTGAAATAAATGCTTAGAATACTTGTCTCACCTAGAATTTTTTTTTCAGTTTTTGTTTTTTGATGGTGGGCTTTTGCTTTGGGTTGTCTTTTAATATTAAGGAGAGTCTTTGTTTGTTTTGCTGGGTGGTTTGCTGGTGGCTAGTTCTCACTGCATACTTAAATGAATTCCAGCAGAATATGAGGTCTGAGCTGGTTTTTCTTTCCCCTTCTATGGCTGATCTTTATTAGCCTCTAAGCTTGTGTCGTTCATTTTAAAGTCATTAGTTAAAATAAAAAACAGAACCATGTTGGTTTGAAAGCAAACAGAATTATTTCATGTAAGATTCTCAGCAAGCTCCTTGGTTGCCAGCTGCCCGGAATAGCAGACCTGGAGCCCCCGGGCAAAACCTGCTTTTGCACACGACACTTATTTTGGTTCCTCTGGAGTCAGATAGAAAGAAAAAGAAGAGAGCAGAGCCCCTCCTGAATATTTAGTTTTTCTGAAAACCATGGTATTTTTTTCCCCAAAATCACATCACTTATCTACAGCCTGCTTGTAGAACAAAAATATTGCAGTATTTAAATTTCAGCCAGTGCATATTGGCATCCAAACAATTTAGTTTTCACCGCTTTTCACACCACAGTGTATCCATTGTCTATTTGACCTTAATGACTAAAAATTAATAATCCTAAACATTTCTGTGTTATTACCCATCTTCCCATTCTACAGGAGGAAATTGATAAAAAGGGAAGGCGGGGCTAGCGTGGCCATGACGACCGAGTCAGCGCGGGTGAAGTCAGGCCTTGGAGCCGTGTTCCCTGCCCACCAAGCCTGTCCTCACTGGGCGTCGGAGTGTCCCTTCTGTAACCCTTGCAGGGACACACCCCTCCCCCATGTCCTCTGCTGCAGCTTCTCTCTGAAGGACCCAGATCATAGTATCTCATGAATATTTCCTGAGTTTTTCTGATGCTCCAAACCACCACCAAAGGGGAGAAATGACCTACTTGATGACGGAGAGCACGTGGCCCCCAGGCCTTCTGGTGCCCCGGGGTCGACAGTGTTGAACGCCCTGTTCCCCCACCATCAGCCAGTCAGAGTCGTGCACAGCTGATCACCTACCCTGTGACCCCGCCTTTCCTTTCCTGGCCTTTAAATATGCTTTGCTGAAACCCTTCGGGGAGTTCGGGGTTTTCTTGGACACAAGCCACCCCGTCCTCCTTGCTCAGTCCTGCAATAAACCTTTCTCTGCTCCAAACTCTCACGTTTCAGTTTGCTTGGCCTCAGGGTGCAGCGGGCACGCAGACTTCGGTAACCACTTCTGCAGGGGAAAGCGGGACTCCACATGGTTCTGAAACAAGGCCAGTTTTGCCCACAAATGAAGGAAGCCCCTGCACTGATCTCGGCCCTGGCTTCCCCTCAGCTTGCTGTGGGACGTGTGAGCTCGTGGCTGTGGAAACCTTTCTTACTGGAGCCCCCAGGACTTGCATATGATTGCTTAGGTCAGCCTGTCCTCAGGTTCCAGTTGGCCCTTCAGTGTCTCCTGTGCTCTGAACACCACCTCGGTCTTGTCACTATGACAAGCCCTGCACCCCTGCTTGGAGCCGGCCTCCTCCATCAGGGTCACGCCATCAGTCCTTCCTTCTCTCATCCCCCGGCACGAGTATTCGCTGGCCTGGTCCCCTGATGCTCAGACAATTTTCGGTGCATGAAACTTACAGTGCAGCTCACAAGTGCCTCGGAATCTTCCACATGTCACCATCCCTGAACGTGACAGTGATGCCACGTCGTCAATGACCCTCAATTCTGTAACACAAAGAAACCTCTGTTCCCATTTCATCCTGAATGTTTAATTTAAATATGAAAAAGCTGTAGTCAACGGGATGAAAAATAAAATCTCACAGTCACTGAGAGCTGGGAGGGTACTAGTATCTCTTAGACTGATGTTTCTGCGTATTTCTTAGCAGGGAAAGTTTTCCACAAGGAACTTGGAAGGACCCCCGCTTTGTGCAGTTGCTGCATGTGCCCCCTCTGCTGGGAGGGGTGTGGGGGACGGCTGCACGTCGAGGGGCTGGACTCATGCCCATCTGCCCTGTTTTACTCCTAGAGGAAACTTCAGGCTCCAAGAAACAGGCTTTTAAAATCCACTGGTGTGGGACCACCTCATTTTATGTTGGAGCAAACAGAGGAGTTAAGCACAGAGTCCAAGATCCCCTAGCTGGTTGGTGACAGGACCAGCACCGAAACCCAGACCGCGAATCCCAAGGAGACAGCCCCGCCGGGTGCTTCCAGCTGTGATGAAGTACCCCCCAGTTCCTCTCCGGATATTCCTTCACTGTTAATGGCCACGGTAACGACTTCCTTTTCTCGCCTGTTCGTCTGCAGAAGCACCGCCCTGGGGACTCCAGGCGCACGGCCCCTCCACATCGAACAAGATAAGCCCCGGCCCCCGGGCTCCGGCCTCGTGTCTAACACCAGCTCTGTGTTCAGCAAATGTGTTCTCGGTTCCGACCAGATGGTGCGTAGCTTTCTGTGGAAACTTCTGGGTGGTCTCCAGGAACTGCCTCCAACCAGACACTGCTCTCCAGCAGGCGGTCTGAGGGTTTCCCACGGCTAAAGAGAGGCGGCGGGCCCGGCCTCACCTGAGGCCACGGGGCAGCTGCTGCGTGGGCACCAGGGCCGGACCTCCTCCTGGATGGCAGCCTTGCGGGACTGCAAGCTCACGTTCTGTCCCTCCGGGAGGGAGGCTGTCAGTGCTCTGTGTGTCCTCTCTGTTCCCAGGGGCCTGGCCGCGTCCATCTGCAGCCTCTGGAGTCCATTTCCCTGCTGCGGTCTGTGGCTGCCAGGCTGTTTGCAATTGGAAGCTTCTTAAGTCTGGGCCATTTGGGTCGTTGCATTTTGTAGAGCATCCGACGCAGGACCGTGTAGGTGTGCGTGTTTCCGGAAATGCTTTCAAGTGGCGGTGAATGGAAGCGCTTGCTGGCTGGAACCTGCTTCGGTCGCTTCTCATCCACAGTGTGAATTTAACCAGGTTCCCGGAGGGGCAGGCCAGTTTATCTTTGGAATATTTCCAGATACAGTGAAAAAACAGGCTGGAAGTGAAGAGACCTTGGATTTTAGCAACAACTCTAGCTTTCTCTCTGACGCCACCTTTCCGCCTCTACTTGGTGCGGCCAGTTACTGCACGGGACAGATGTGCTTAGACACACACAGGAGCAGATGCATATTGTTCACCTGAGGTTCAGGTTTAACTCAGTGTCTTGCTTTTAGTTATTTTAGTTATTTACTTATTTATTAGCTAAATCTGGCCACCCTACTCTAAGTATCTCCTGAAGCTGCCCCTTCCTTTTCACCTAATTGTCATTACTGTTTCAGACTCTGAGCTCTCCATCATCTGTCTAGTTGGTTCTCCAGAATTCAGAATGGTTTCCAATCCGTTAACCGCTCTGCCACACAAAGAGCTGTGTGAACGTAAATCTGCACCATTATTTTCTGGCTCAAAACCTCCTCAGTGGCTCCCCAGATAGAAATCCATTATCATGACCAACAGGACTGTGTCCCCTCCTCCCTGTCCTGCAGAATCTCCCGTCACCTCCACCTGGCACGTGGTGTTCCCGCGTTCTGACCTCACTTGGCGTTTCCAGACATCCATGCTCCCCTGTGCCCCTGTGCTATCTCTGTCTGGAATCTCTCCGCTTGTTCATCTGTTTGGCAACTTTTCCTGGGGAAAGATGCTTCCTCTTCCAGGAAGCCCCCCTGACTCCTCAGGTAGATTTTATCCCTGTACACACGCCTCCACTACATAACTGTCATGTTGTGCTGTGCTCCTTGTTTGCTTAAATATCCTTCTTCCCATGTGGTGTAGACCGCATGTTTGTGTCCCCCCAGAAATCCTATGCTGAACCTCTAATTGCCGGTGTTGGATGCTGGGCCTCTGGGAGGTGATTAGCTCCTGAGAGTGGGGCCCCCACGATGGGATTAGCACCCCTGAAGGAAGTGATTGCTTCTCTCCACTCTTTGCTAAGGGAGACACAAGAAGATGAGGTCCGCACACCAGGAAGAGGAATCTCTCCCCAGGAATGGAACTGGCTGCCCTCGATTTGGACTTCCAGCTTCCAGAACCGGGAGATGTAAATTTTGGTCATTTAAACCTACAGTCTGTGGTCGTTCATAGCAGCTGGAGCAGATTGACACCATGTAACAGCAACACCACCGCCACCACAACACAACAACAACAACACAGTAGTAACAGCAGTGGTGAGCGTGGTCTCGCCTCCATTCAAATGAAAGCAAAAATCGAATTTCTGAGACGGAGATAAAAAACATTTGCTTCAAATTCAGAAGCAATGAGATATTTGTCATAGATTATTATAGATTCGCAGGTAAACGACCAGCGCGACACACTGCTTGCCATTCTCATTCCTCACAGCTTGCTCCCTGTTGACGTGTAGTTGATTCACAACGTGTTAGTTTCTGGCGTACCGCATAGCAATTCAGTCACACACACACGCATATATGTATGTATGCCTTTTCAGATTCTTTTTCATTATAGGCTATTACAAATTATTGACTATAGTTCCCTGTGCTGTATGGTAGGACCCCCACAGATCTTAAATCTTAGAGTTCACAGAGAGAGCACATTCTGCCCCCTGAGAATGCCCCAAACCGACCCTGACAACAGATGACACGCAGACTGTACTTTGTCCCAAGACGTCTCCCAGGCAGAGCAGGGCAGAGGGTGCGCACGTGGGCTTCGGGAGCAGACGGTCCAGCCTGGAGTCCTGCTCCAGCCTCTTGCCGGCCGTCTGGCGTGGGCGAAGCCACGTGCCTTCCCGCGGCCTCAGCTTCCCCTGCCCGGGATGCTCTCTTTTCCACACTAGGCAGAGCTCTCCTCTCACCCTTCTGCTGGGCTCTGTGGGCGTCCACACGCTCCGTCCTTCCCTCCAGCACGCACCAGACTGGGTCCCTTCATTCCTCAGGGCTCAGGCCGCAGGAGCTAGAAACCCTCCTGGGGCCTCACCTGATGCCCTGGCCTCATCCACTCAGCACCGCCTGCTGGCTCCGGCCCTTGCTGGCACTCTGCCCAGGGACCCCCAGCACCACCTTTGCCCCCCTTCCTTCCTGCCCCAGCCACCCGCCAGCCGCAGGAATCCCCTGTGAACACATAAAATGAGAGCCGGTGGCAAAATGTTCCCTGAGAGCATCAGAAATCTGTTGTCCTCCATGCCGTGAGCTGAGACTTCTGGCACAACCCTCGGGGAAAGGCCCAGTTTCTATGTTCTCTGAGTAGCCAGGATCCAGGCAGACCTGCATTCTGTCTTTCTGCCCACCTGCATAGGTGCCTGAAACTCCGCCCGACGTGTCACACCCACAGAGTCAGCCAAACCCTGTCCTGTGCCTGGGGTCCCGGGGCTGGGTCCTCTCTACCTAAAGGCTCTGCCTTATTGTTTGCGAGAATGAGCAGTGCTAACGATGATGTGCATTTCAACCAATGCAACTCAGACCTTCTTCTGGATGGCGCTCCTGTCTGCTTAGCTGCTCACATAGTCAGACCGTTGCTGCACAACGTTATTCCCACGTGGAGGGTGTGCCTTTGAGTATCCTGCAATGCTTATATCGCTACACTTACATACATATTAAAAAAAAATTGAACCCTCTTGAGCTTTGCTTTAAAATACTGCCCCCAGGGCCCTTTTCCATTTTGCTGTGGCAGAAGTTCTAGACAGAAGGGGGCTCAAAGCCCTGCTCTGGCACTGGCTGTGGCAGCAACAGGTCCTTTGGATTCAGCCTCAGTAGCCCCCGCTCTAGAATGGGATCTATAATGTGGACCCGCCTGTGGGTTTGTTTAAGGAAGGAAAAGCATCAGATGTCTTAGGCATCTTAGCACAGTGTGCAGTCTAGCACTATTAACAGTAAATGCTAGCTCTCTCCCACCACGCTCTGCTTGCGTTCTCCGTCTCCGCCCCTCCTTGTGTGTTTGTTTCTGTAGAGCGCTGTGTGTATTCAGCGCCCTTCATCCCTTCCCCCCAGCTCTGCAGAGCCTTGGGGAGTGAACCTAGCATGGATCGGACCAGAGCACAGTATGGGTTAAGCACACGTTTGTTGACACAGATTAGTTTATAACTGTAGTTTTCAAGGTCTTAATCTGAAAGAATGAGTAATTCTAGGAATTTTAGCTCAGGGAGAAGGCCATTAACAGAGATGAGGGAGACTTTTGGGAAAGAAAAACAACATTCAGTGGTTCTCAGTTCCTATCCGTAAGAAGCTATCTCTTCTGCCAAAATGTGAGAGTGACAATCTAAAATATTCTGAAATCAATGACAGCGGGACTGGGTTTCTCCCAGAAAATTTGGGACCCTCTAGGTTTAATTTCTTCTCCAGGATTCTAAGCCTTCCCTTCCCCTTTGCTTTGCTCAGAGCATCTCTACAAAGCATGGAGGAAAGCAATCAGCCTGAATTACTCAGGAGCTGATTTGCCATAACTCCCTCTGGCCTCTTTTCTGCCAGGGGATCTTTTGAAAACTGAGACAATGTGGTGGAAATATTTACTGAGAAGTGGTTTCTTGAACAAGAACTCAGTTATTACTTTCTGAAAGAAGAAGTTCCTTTAACATCATCCAGCATGGGGCTTCCGACTGTACCTCAAATTTGGGTGAAGAGAGGAGGGTTCTGTCCAAAAAGCAGCAGGAAAGTTTGATGCCTCCAGCATCATTCTTTCTGGATGCAGCCTCAAAGGTGATGTTAAGATGTGATGCCTTAATTCTGCTGTGATTGTGTAAACATTCATTTGAGATGTGAATAATTTGTCGTTAGTAACAAATTACTGTATATTCACCCTACAGTTCATCTTGGCACAGACTTTATCACTGAGATCTATGCTCTGGGCTCAAGATTCCTTCCTCCTGAGATCTGACTACTTTCTTAGAACAGGAAGAGCAAACGTAAGAGATCCCCCAACACTGAGAGAAGCACCTGAGAGCCTTCCACTGTAGGCTCAGCTTCCCAAGATGTAATGGGAAAACCCTGTTATGGCAGTTGCAGCCTTTCTCCCTGTTTCTCTCTATCCCACCCGGACAGAGCAGCAGAATAACATGCAGACCTCAGCAGACCAAGATACCAGTATTCAGAGTGTGTCACAGGGACTGGGGAACTTCACTAATAGAAGGTTAACTCATCTTCCAATGATCTTTCCACGTTCACAGCTAAAGGTCATCTTTCCTATGAACAAAATGGTCAATGATCGGAAAAGAATAACAATCCCAAATATGTGTATGTGCAATAGCAGAGCTTCAAAACACATGGGGGAAAAATGTTAGAAGTTAAGGGACAAATAGAATAGACAAAAGGCAGACTCGTAGAGAGAGGCCAACAACATCTTTCTCAGTATTTCATACCACAAATAGGCACAAGAAGCATAAGGACGTAGAATATTGAATGATGTCATCAATTGAGTTAGTCTACTTGACGGTACAGGACACTACGTCTAAAACTAGCAAAGTACCTTATTTTCAAGTGCTCATTGATGAGTCACCAAGATAAAACATAGGCTGGGCCATAAAATAAGCCCCAATAAATTTTGGGAAGTTTGAAATCTTACAGATTATGTTCTCTCATCACAAACACTTGAATTAGAAATCAACAACATGAAAACAACCTGAATGTCCACCGAGGGATGACTAGATAAAGATGTTGTGGTATACTTATACAATGGAATACTACTCAGTCATAAAAAGAATAAAATAATGCCATTTTCAGCAACATAGATGGACCTGGAGATTGTCATACTAAGTGAAGTAAGTCAGAAATGGAATGAAAAATACCATATGATATCACTCATATGTGAAATATTTAAAAAAAAAAAAAGACACACATGAACTTATTTACAAAACAGAAACGGACAGAGAAAACACAGAAAACAAACTTACAGTTACCAGAGGGGAGAGGGGCTGGGAAGGGATAAATTAGGACTTTGAGATCTGCAGATACTAATGACTGTATATAAAATAGACAAACAACAAGTTTGTACTGTACAGCACAGGGAACTCTATTCAATACCTTGCAGTAACCTATAATGAAAAAGAACATCAAAACAAATATATGTATATATATATATATGACTGAAACATTATGCTGTGCACCAGAAATTGACACAACATTGTAAACTGACTATACTTCAAGAAAAAATGAAAAGGGAAAAAATAAAAATAAAATAGAAATATTTTAAAAATCATCAATTTCAGAAATAGAAAACAAAAACCTACAAATAGTGAGGAAATAAACACCACACTTCACAGTAATTCCTGCATCAAAGAAAAAAAATCACAAAGAAGGAAAATCAAAAAATGTTTCAAACTAACTGAAAATTAAACAAAACATATAGTATGTGGAGGATGTTCCTAAAGCAGACTTTAGAGGGAAAGTTATACTCTAGATGTTTATACTGAAGAAAGTTTCAAAGAAGAATAAAAAATCTAAGATTACAGAGTAGAAGTTAGGGGAAAAAATGTAAGAATCATATCTAAAATAAGTAAGAAAAAAAATAATGGAAACTGAAATTAATGATATAGAAAGCAAATAATATAAAAATTATCAAAGCTAAAATTTGGCTGTTTGAAAAGATTGATAAGTTGAATATGCTGATCGAGAGTGAAAGAGAAGAAACACACAATGACTAGTGTCAGGAATGAGACGTGAGTACTAAGAATCCCATGGATATGAAAGTGTAACAGAGGGACATCAGCAATGTGTGCCAAAAAATGTGCGATGGGCAAATTCCTTGAAAAACATAATTGGCTAAACATGACACAAAAAGGATTAGAAAATTGGACTAAATTATAAGCATGGGAGAAGCTGAATTCATAAATACAACTCTTCCCACAAAGAATTCTCCAGACGTAGGTATCTTTACTGCTAAATTTTGTCAAACACATAGAGGATAAGAAATAAAAATAATACAGAACATTCTCTCTAAGAACTTGTTATTAGTCTGTACAGATTTTTTATGTTTTCATGATTCAGTCTTGCTATTTTGTGCTTCTAGGAAATTACCCATTTCTTCCAGGTTACCCAAATTGTCCAGAATTTTCTTTTATACTCCTTTGTATTTGTGCATCATCAGTTATCATGTCCTCTTTCATTTCTGGTTTTAGTCATTTGAGTCTTCTCTCATTTTTTTCTTAGTTAATCTAACTAAGGGGTGGCCAATTTTATTGAACTTTAAAAAAAAATCAACTCAATGTTGTAGATTTTTTCCTATTGTCTTCTATTAATTATTTCATTTATCTCTGCCTTAATTTTTATTAATTTCTTCCTTCTGCTAGTGTTGGGCTTAATTTGTTCTTTTTCTAGTTTCTTAAGGTATAAAGCTAGGTTGTTGATTCAAGATCTTTTTTCTCCTTTAATGTATGCATTGACAGCTGTCAACTTCCTCCTTAGCACTGCTTCCGCTACATCTTGTAAGTTTTGATATGTTGTGTTTTCGTTCTCATGTGTCTATTTCATTTGTAATTTTCTAAATTCCTTTGTGACTTCTTTGACTCACCTGTTATTTAAGAGTATGTTAAACAACACATTTTTTGTTTTATCTATTTATTATTTATTTTATTTCCACATATTGTGGATTTGCCAGTTTTCCTTGTGCTATTGATTTCTAGTTAGATTTCATCGTGCTTGGAACAGACTCTTCGCGTGATTTCAATCTTTCTGAAGAATTTGTTACGACTTTCTTTCTGGCCTCACATGTGGTCTATCATGCAGAATGTTCCACATGCACTTGAGAAGAATTTATACTGTACTGTAGTTAGATGGAGTGTTCCATATATGTCTGTTAGTACCAATTGATCTATAGGGCTTTTCAAATTCAAGTTCTGTATTTCCTTATTGATCTTCTGCCTGGTTGTTCTATCCATTATTGAAAGCAAAGTATTTAAATTTCCTGCTAGTTTTATGTTGCTGTCTATTTCTTCCTTCAATTCTTTCTCATATATTTAGGAACTCAGAGGTTTGGTTGTAAATCTCCTTGGTTAATTGCCCCTTTTATTATTATATAATGTCCTTCTTTGTCTCTAACAGTTTTTGACTTACAGTCTATTTTATCTGACATTAGTACAGCTACTCTTGCTCTCCTGTGGTTAAATTTTGCATGAAATATCTATGTCCATCTTTTCACCTTCAGCCTGTGAATGCTATCAGATGTAAAGTGAGTCTCTTATACCCAGCACATAGTTGGATCCTGGTTTTTTGTTTGTTTGTTTGTTTGTTTTTAATCCATTCAGCCAATCCATGTCTTTTGATTAGGGAAATTAATCCTTTTACATTTAAGACAATAACTGATAGGGAGGAAGTTACTATTGCTATTCTGTTAATTATTTTATCTGTGTCTTGTAGCTTCTTTGTCTCTTACTGCCTTTCTTTGTGTTTCATTGAATAGGCTTTCTATAGTGATATCCTTTCTTTTTTCTTTTTGTGTATATTCTATAGATACTATCTTTGCGGTTATCACTGAGGTTATATAAAACATTTTAAAGTTTTAGCCTCCTACTTTAAACTGATAACCATTTAACTTCAGTTACAGGCAAAAATTCTACTCTTTTACTTAATTTTATTTTTACCTACCAATAGCAAGTTACTTAGAAAAGTTTAAAACATTCCATTTATAATGTCATCAAGAAAATGTGAAGTTCATGATAGTAAATAATAGGCATGCAACAGCTCTATTCTGAAAAGTACAAAGCATTGCTGAGAGAGATTTTCAAATGAGCTACATTAAGAGAGAGCTATTCCATGTTCATGGATTGGGAAGTCCAATGTTGCTACAATGGCAATTTTTCCAAATTTGATCTATATACTCAACACATTCCCAGTCAAAATCTCAGTAAGTTATTTTTGTAGAAATTGACAAGTTGATTCCCTTTATATGTGAATGTAAAGTTTTTTTTTAAACCTAATATAATCTTAAAATGAAGAACAAAGTTGGAGGATGCACACTATCTGACATCAAGATTTATTAGATCACTTCACTAATCATGACAATGAGTTCAGGATAGACAAATATATCAAGCAATAATGAGTCAACAAATTGACCCCCCACAGATGTATTCCACTGATTTTCAACAAAGGTTACAAGGCAATTCACTAGGGGAGCCCAAAGCATTTTTATCATATGGTGCTGGGACAAATAGAGAAATAATTGTGTAAAAAACTAACTTGACTTCCACCTCACACCATCACATGATTGTATCACAACACAAAACATAACATTTCTAAAACTATATTTAAAAAAAAATTTTGTGACCTTAGAGTAGGCAAAGCTTTCCTAGGTAGGACATAAAAGCATTAGCTATGAAAGAAAAAATGATAAATTTGCATTCATAGAAATTAATAATGTTGGCTCATCAAAAATCTATTAGAAAGATAAAAAAATTAGTTGCAGACTGCAAAAAAATTCAAATGATAATCATCTAATTAGCAAAATAGTTATATCAAGAATACGTATAAAACTACAAATCAATAGCAAAAAGTAAAGCAAACCCAGTTAAAAATGGGTAAACTACCTAAACAGACATTTCACATGGAAATACGTAGGTGAACAAAAAGCATCTGAAAAGAGGCTATCATTAGTCTTCAAGGAAACACCAATTAGAACGATGTGGTTATATAAAGACTCACAGTTTCTGCTTGGCCAAAAATGCCATCAACCAAGTCCAAATGCAAATAACAAATAGAAAAAAAATGTATATATATTAAAAATTAAAGGCAATGCCACTGCACACTCTCGAGAACAGCTAAAAAGAAAAAGATTGAACATAAGCTGTTAAACAACTGGAGCCCCTGATTGTTACTGGAAGGAGCAGCAAATGTTAAAAGCACTGGAAATTTGCCTGGTGTGTATATGTGTGCCAGCAACTGCACTTCTAAGCATGTATTTGAAAGAAATGAAAATCTATGCACACATAAGGACTTGAATAAAAATATTTGTAGCATCTTTATTTACAATGCCCCCAAATTAGTAACAACCAAAATGTCCATCAACCAAAGAGTTCATAAAAAATTTAGAAGCAATTATTTGGACATATATACAGTGGAATGCTACTCAGCGATTTTTTTTTAAAAAGAACTACTCATATTTGCAATATGGATGAATCCCGAAAATTTTGTCGTGTACAAAATGTCAGGTATAAAATATACCTGCACGATCCCCTTTATATGTAATTCAGAGTAGGCAAACTCCAGCTGTAGGCCCAGAGATCAGACAAAATCCTGGTCATTGTGGAGTGAGGAAGCAGATGGTTGGCAGGCTTGAAAACTCTTTATTTTGATTGGCATGATGATTACACAGGTGTGCACGTAGGTATTTACATTCGTTAAAATTCATCAACTTGAAATTTAAGATCGGTGCATTTTACTCTAAGTATATTTTACACACACACACACACATTTAGATGATCACTTCATCAGAGCCCTGGCTCCTCCCCTGGTGCAGCCCACACACAAGCCTGGCTCTAGTTTTTAGCCCAACGCCCAAAGGGTCTTTGTTCCTTTTCTGTCAAAAGAAGAAGCGTCCAGTGATGGAGGGGGGGTTGGCTCTGGAGTCCAGTCTGGTTCCACTTCTGTCTCAGTCACTTACTGTGGGAATTAAGGCTCTTTCTTAACCTCTCTGAGAATAATTTTCCTCCTTTTCCAACAGTGAAAAGTAACGTCAAACTTGTAGGGTTGTTGAGAGAATTAAAGATGAGGAAAGCCCAAGGATGGTGTTAGCCTCCCTGAGGCTCAGAGGGCAGGTACCGCGTCCATTCCCTTGTCTACGCACAGGAACATGTAGATGAGAAAAGCTCTAAAAACTCATCTACTTTCAAGCTACGGCTTGAAAGAATTTTCTATTTACCCCATTCAAAATATTTCTCTCATTTTGCAGACTGTATTTATATTCTTCGGCGCGTGTACCGAATGCCCACAATGACTTGGTCTCTGGTAGGAAGGAGCACTCGGCACACTCCTAACTTAGTCTTTCTGGTTAGCACTCCTCACCTCCTCTTCAGACAACAAGTGCCAGCAGCTCAGAGCGGGTCGAGCGGGCTGTCAGGGAGATCGTCGGGACATAACGTGGTCTCCACCACACAGACGTGGGTTCATTTACTTCGTATGGATTATCTAACTAAGCAATGAGGAAGCAAAAACACGGGCAGTTAATTGATAAAGTAGAAAAGATCAAACACACTTCAGAGAGCAAAGCCAACCTTCCCTTTAACCATAGATGTTCCTAATTTGGAAACATCTGAAAATGATTTACTTGTGAGATGTTCAAGTTCAGGAAAGGAATATGGGCCTTTTCTAAAAACACTCTATCTGCATTGTGGTTTATAATGTAGGCATGTCAGAAATACTCTGTAAGAAGTTCTAGCAGGAGGAAAAGACCATCTGGTCCATCATTCCGTACTCTCTGTTTTAGTTCAACCCTGCCTTCCTGCATTTTCACTCTGCCCTTTTATCCTTTCCTCTTCTGGAAAAAAGATCCAAGTGCTCATTGAATTCATTTATACTGTTGCCCTCAACAGCATTGTCTGGTAACCTCTTCCATATGTTTCTCAGCCTTCACTTTAAAATAAAAGAAAAGCTGCCTACCTTCCTTCAGTATTTCTGTCTGTTCAATGTGTCAACTTTAGTCTTCAGTCTTAACTGTTCACCAATAAATAAATAAATAAATAAATAAATAAATAAATAAATAAATAAATAAATTGCTAACACTTTGGTTTAGTTCATACAAAGCCCCTATTTTTTTTTTTTAATTTCAATTTTTTCAATGACAGACCACTAAGGTCTTTCAAAATAATCTTATGACTTGACAAATTCATTCTACTCTCAGTTTTCCTGAAATGGAACATTTCCCCATGTAGTACACAGCTGATGAGAAAACTGGCCCTGTGTATCAGTCAGGGTAAACTACGTTGTGCTGCAGTAACAAACAGTCTGAATCTTTCATTGCTTAGAACAACACAAGATTTGTTTTCTGGCTCACAAGATACATTTAATGTGGGTCAGCATTTGGGTTCTGCTCATCTCAGTCACTCTGGGGCCTTGGATAAAGGAGGTTCCCTCTCCACACATGCCACACAGATCACTCCATCTGTGGGACAGAGATATGATGGATGCATACTGACTCTTAACTCTTCTCTTTGAAAGTGAAACAGCTCTCTTTTGCTCATGTTTTTCTGACCAAAGCAAGTCATATTTCCACTTAATGTCAAAAGGGTGGAGAAGTATACTTTTTTTCCAGGAAGGAGGCATTCTGAGAGGATTTGGTGGACGGTTGTACTGACTACCATGCCAAGTGATGTTGACTAAATGGACCAGATACCCAAGCTGATACTGCTGGTTTGGGTATCGCTTCATCCAGCTGAGCTGCTGTAATAAAATACTGTAGACTGGATGGTGTACACATCAAACATTTATTTCTCAGTTCTGGAGGCTGGGAAGTTCAGCATCAAGGTGCCATCAGACCCAGTGCCTGATGAGGAACTGCTTCCTGGATTGTGGGGGACCATCTTCTTTCTGTGTCCTCACAGGGTGGAGAGTAGAAGAAGTTGGCTCTCTGATGTCTCTTCTTATCAGAGCACAAATCCTATTCATGGGGTCTCCACCCTCATGGCCTAAGCACCTACCAAAGGTCCTCCTGCCAAATATCATTACTTTGGGGACTTAGGCTTCAACACATGAATTTTGAAGGGACATAAACATTCGGTCCATAGTAAAGAACATGCCAGTGCCTGGCAAGGATTCACTGTCTCACATGTTTGAGCACCAGCAATGCGGAGTCGTGCATGAAGCTTCGTATGGTGTCAGAAGGTTTTCCCGTGTTCCCACCAAGCAGCGCTCTCTACCTTCTTTTGACTTGATAATTTCCTTGAAGGGAATTTGAGTTATTCTTCAACATACATTTTAACACATAAGGAGAGCCCTCCATGGTGTCTTTAGAGCCTTCCATCTCTGTTCCTTGCCCAACGTCGATCAGCCACTGTCCGTCAGAAATGTTTCCAGAATCCAACATAAATGACAAAATGGCATGCCAGTGCTCCCCCTTGGACAGGATGGCACAGCAGAGATGTCACTGACGGGGGCCTCTGCAGCAAGAACATGTGTGCTCATTAGCCCAAGGCTGTTGCCAAGTCTGCAGGGCTGTTGCTGATTGACTGGTCATGTAAATCGCCCTCAGGCTGTGAAGAACTGTATCCGAGTCAACTAGTATCATGCAAAGCACATCAACGCAATTTGGCACAGATTACATGGTGCCATCAACTCACTTTCTGAAAGAAGCTTCAAACTCCTTATCAGGACATGGAAAACTCCTAGAATCCTCTTCCACCAGCATTTCCAGCATCCCCAGTTAAACACATTAAATTTTAGCAATGGTGAACTGCTTGCCAATTTTCCAAGCACAGCAATTGCTTTCAGGTCTCTGTGCTTTTTTTGTTTTTTTAAGCTGTGTTCTCAGCACAGAATACAGTATCATTTTCTGCCCGTCATAAATCCCTCTGTTTCAAGCTTTAGGCTGAATGACATTTCTACCATAAGGAGTATTTTGCTCCCTGTAGTCAGATCACATTATGTCATTCCTTTTGCTGTTTCCTCTATTATACGACTTATGGAATGTGTGCTTGTCTGGGTGGTAGAAGATACAGTCTCGCCCCACCGATGACCAGAACTAATTCCACAGATCTGCTTGCTTAGGGACAGTCTGTCACTGCGCTGCAAGTGAACCTAGTACATCTTAGTGAAAGAGAATGATCTTTCCAGAGAGAAATGAACCAGAAGAAGCAGACCATTCTCTTTATGGAAGCATGTGCTCTCCAGCTGCGTTGTGATGGGACTCAGGTATCACGCACTGTGGAGTTAGACGTTGTCGACAAGTCACATCTTGTTATTTCTGAGTGGCCCACAGGGACCCAGGAAGAGAAGTTGAACTGTGCCCTCCAATTGAGATGTAGCGCCAGGGCTGGAGCTGTGGGAGGGAGCTGGCAATGGAAACTAGATTCTGACAGAAACAACAGGATCCTTTGGAGAGAGAGCTAAATGACGTCTAACCTACCCTGAGTACGGATGGAATGTAGTCCATGTCGATACTAAGCAAGGGGTCCCGGAAGAGTGGAAATGGAGCTCTAATGTAGAGTGATGCCTGATACTTGAATTCTCTCCATCTCAGCCTGCCTGGGGGCACCTAAAAACCAGGACCGGGAGAGACAGGCAGCAAACTGGAGGAAGCACCACTCTGAGGGCCCAAGCAATGCCCTTTGGGATCGTTCCTTCCTCATTCTCCTTTATTGACCAGGACTTGAGACAGGGAGGGCGCTCCCTACAGAGCACAGAGAGGCTGAGCTAGAAGTCAGGAGTGGATGAGAGCCCCAGGTGAGCACGTGAGGCTGAGACCCGGCAGGCCCTTGGGAGGGTACCAGCAACATCTACATCAGACAAGAGGCAGGAAAAGCAAGGACAGGTGTGACAGAGCTGCCACTTGGATATAAGACAGCCTTATCTTTGGGGGCTCCCGCAGCATCTCAAGAGATAGGAAGGAAGAGCAGCAGTTCTGTAATTTGGCAGATGAGGGGAGAGCCAAGGTACCTACACGTAAACTCTTCAAATGACTTTAGCAAGGATCCTCACACAGTGGGGTTTTTGGAGACACTTGGGTGGCCTGAGCGTTATTTACAGTTTCGTTGGCTTTCTTCACCACGTGAAGCAGCCACGAGGGCACGCGTGGTCTCAGCTTCTCTCCTTCCACAGTTGTTTTCCATGGTGGGCACTAAATACAAATCTGTTTTATTATTGTGATTGTGGTTTTGCTTTGTTTTTTGAAATAATAACAGAAGGTGTGGGGTCCTAAAGGACATAGATAACAACATTTCCATTCTGGCCAGGAGTTTTTAGAATTTAATTTTGGATGAATTTCCAGTTTCTTACCAATTGACTTAAATCATGTTTCCCTTTACCAGGGCTTATGACAAAATTATAATCCTTTATAATTACTTTTATGATTTCTGTAGCCCTTCTTCCAGAACCCTAAGAAGCCTGGGTCTTTACATGTTGTAACTCATGTTTAGTTTATACACATGTAACCTCTGTTATTCACATTGTAGCTGAATGCCCAGAGACAATTGCTAGAAACTTCTCTCCTTTTCATTCCCTTTAATTTTCCTTTTTTTTAAAAAATATGAATTTTTGTTGAACAAAATTAATGAATACCAGATTTTTCACCAAAATTTGCCCTATTTTCCAATCTTCTGTGGTTTATCTCAGACATACATTGATCTCCACTCTTTTGAAAAATGAAGCTTTTGATAAAATTGACTACAGTCGTATCATCTTTCAGAAATGAGGTGTGCATATGTCTCATTTTCCTGTACTTTCACTGTCATTTAAAGATTATTTTATTTTTGGCTAACCTCTTTCCTTTTATTCAGTGACCTTAAGAACACTTTTTTTTTTCCAGGAAATAATTGATAAGAGAAACTTTGTTCTGTTTGTCTTCACAATCGTTTTCTGAAATAAAACAATTAAAGAGATATTGTAAGTGATTGGGGTAATATTAAATGCTCCCGGGGGGTACCTTTTCTTTTAAGTTGCTTCCATGGCTAAGAGACTCCTTCCCTGCTCTGTAAACAAAAGCAAGTCATAAACAGTCACACTGTCACAAATGTCACAAATGTCCCAGCCGACTGTCTTGCCCAGGCGGGAGGCCCGCTCTCCCAGCTCCTCCTCCACTGGCCCAGGTTTGCTGACACTCACGGTTAGAGGGAACCTGTTGGCGAGTAGCAGGGTCAGGATTGGATCTTGTCTCTAACCCCATGAGAACCCTTCAGAAGCAACAGACACATTTTGAAGTGACACAGTTTGCTTTGTGATTAACCGGGACCCGGAGAGACCGACGCCAAGTCTTGAGTTGTACTTACTGGGCTGATCAGGCTGCTTCACAAAGTATTTCATGCCCAAGACAGTTTGTCTACACCTGCCAGCCTTGGTGACAAGGACACCTTAAACCTTCTTCTTCCCACTGCATCCTTTGTTTCCATCCCAGTCAATAAGCATATGAGCGTTCAGAAGCAGTAGACACAGCGAAATCCTCCGACCCAGCTCCCTGGGTCCCCCTGGGCACAGGGCACCCCTGACGCCAGCGATGCGGAGGAGAACGAGCTCATGCAGTAAGTCAGCCTACGAATCCTGAGCGATGTTTCACAAGCTTTTTTGGTCCGCAGTTTGGATTTTCTGGGCAGATGGAATAAGGTTTAATGAATATATTTTGATTACAAAAATACATGACAGGTTCCTCTACCCCCAAAGGATAAATGAATAGATGAATAAATAAAGAAATAATGAGGAGATAGAAAAGAGGGAGAAGGGGAAATTAAACGTTTCCTTTCTGCATACTACAGAGATGCCATTTAAAATATAAAGATATTTAAGCACGACCATCAATGCCAAGGACTTGAGGAAGATTGTTATCAAATATATTTTATAATAAACTCAATTACATTACGTTTTTTCTTGCCAAAGTTTGGCTTTGCTCAAAGAAATGAAATAACCCAGAAATATCAGTATTAGAATAATCCTGTATTTGCAAAACTACAAAAATACTTTTTAATTACGTCTTTCTGTAGCTAAGGCTGATCTTTCACTCATTGTGTGATTATATTTTGGGTATTTTCTGCCTATTTCCTAGAGTTTAAAATAAACAAGTTTATTTTAAAGGCTGCTACAAATGAATGATCAATCAGAGAGCAAGATACAGTATTTCAGGCTCTTGTGGTTGGTTTTTGGTCATCATTTCTGTGTTGTTTCTGACAGTATTACTTCTTAAAGACCACCCCCAGAGAATACTTGAATTCCCCCTTCACAAAATAAATAAAAAACATTGGAGTTTGTGTTTTAGAAATTTGAGACCAATCCCAGACCTCTGTGATCCTCTGTGTTCACTAAAATCTCAATGAATTGAAAGTTTTGGTAATAAGGGTTTTTTTTTTTTTTTACATTTTTTGGAATTATTTTTGATGAATTCAGATTCACATAAAACCCTGTTTTGATACTTAGATTATATTCCTGCCTTATGAGTAGATTGCCTTTTCTTACAGGTTTCCTGAGAAGCCGCCGTGGGGAGCACCGTGCGGACTGGCCCAGGCGCGGGCAAACCTGGAGGGTCGTCAGGGTGCAATTTGTGTAGCACGAGAGCTGTTGTTTTTTCAATTGTGTTTATTCGTTATTATATTACTTAATTATTTTAATTTTTGTGCTTCTGGGGGGAGGTAATTCGATTTATTTATTATTAGAGGAGGTACTGGGGATTGAACCCAGGACCTGGGGCATGCTAAGCATGCAGTCTACCACTCAAGTTATCCTCTTCTCCCTGTTTTTAACTTTTAATTCAAGTATAACATGCATTATAGGAAAGGACACAAATGCTACCACATACCACTGAATTTTAACAAAGGGCACACATTGCACCCGCGGGGACCCCACCGGTGCCCCCCAACTGGCATCTTGTCTCAGTAGCAGGAAGTTTGATCGACCACGGCTAGGCAGCTTTTCCACAGGAGATCAGATGCACCTCACGCAGCATAAGCTGTTTTATGCAGGTGGTAGCAAGCATTGTACTGTGAGAAAAATCAGTGCAAAGGAAAACTTTAAACTCTTTACCAAAAGAAGCCTAACTTTTCCTGAGAATTTAGGAAAGACTGCCATTAGATAACAGTACTGGGGATTCACCGGGGCCCAGCTATCGGATGGCAGGGCTGCTGCAGGAGGCTCGGAGACACTGGGCAGACGGCCCCTGACAGCCCGGGGCCCCAGGAAACTCTCTGCACCTGCCTGGCCTGGGATGTTCCCATGTACTTTGTACAGTCCACTCCTCACTGCAGGGGCGCCCGCCACCCGCCCTGGCCATGCCGCCCAGGGCCTCTGCTGCCTCCTTTGTCCCGTCTGATGGGTACTCTGGTCCCTGTTATTATGTTCAGCCACCTTCCTTTTGACTCCAGAGGAAACCTGAACTCATTCTTGTACATTTCCCATTGAGGTTTCCAGGAGTCTTATGACACTTTCTCCAAGGGGAAGGCTCCGGTGTCAGTCTCGCCCCACGCGTGTCATCCAGTAGGGTCTTTCACACTCTCTTCCCCCCGACCCCCAACATGCACCCACGCAACACACACAGCACACACACAGTGACTCTGCAGGGCTTGCTGGAGAAGTCCAGGCAACGCCAGCTGGAAAGGATGAGATGCTGCAGCAGGTGGCTGCACTGTGGAGAAGGACTTGTTGTAGAAACAAAACCTACCATCTCACCTTGTGGATGGAGTGGTAGGGCACCTCACTGATTCCTGACCTCAGCTGAGTTCATGCCGCTTCCTGCCACCTGGCTGCTCAATGCCTCCCCACCACCCTTCGTGGACAATTTGCCTCTGACTCGACTCATCATTTCCTTCCTTGAAAACAGACTTTTTCTGTGGCAAAAGGGAGATCACCATTAGCCCTCCCTACGACCCCCGCACTTTCTGACTCCAGATGTAAAGAAAGTCTCTGCGTGAACGTTTCCTAGAATCAGGAGTAAACTCTGGGAAAGAGAGGGTCTCTGCAGAGCTGTCTGGGTGATGGTCTGGAGAGCCAGGTCAGCGCCCCGCTCCCCAGCGAACAGGGACCCTTTGCATTCTGTTTTTGGAGTTGTAATTGTTTTTCATGATGAGGATGACTGCTCTGAGTTGAAATCTCCTAATGAGAGCTGTTCTCTGAGATCACTAAAATCGTAATAACAGGAAGATTCTTTTACGTACTGCAGTGGGATTTACCCCAAAGCCCATTTTTAAATTTGCAGACTTAAATTAGAGGAGATTGCTCCAGCCTTCCAACACAATATTTTTTCCGTGACAAATGACACAGAGAGGTCTTACCTTTCTGGAGCACCATCTTGCTCACGAAGAGATGCATGGTATCTTCACACATGTGCCAGCAAGTGTCGTAAATAATTTCAGTGACGTGCCGCTTGTCCGAGGGCAATAAAGAAATTGCGCTTGGTAATGAAATGCCCATGTGCTTTTATCTTAATCTCCTTAACTTACAGGGAAGCAAAATTTACCAGATGGTTGGTTCTTCCTGTTACTAATAGAAATAGTAAAATCTTACCAGGTGTGTTTATGTCAACTGTAGCTGACAAATAATGAACATTGTCACCAAATAAGATGTTTCCCTGAAATGAATGTATACACACACACACACATACTCAGTAAGTGTAGAAATATATACATGTATGCGTGTACACATATTCAGATACACACATGTGAAAAGTGCTAACCGCCTGCTGTCAGGCCCTCCTGGAACAGTAGCCACAGCAAAGCAAAGCTGACCTGGGGCTCCGCTCCCACATTCCAAGCGTTTCCAGCTGGTGACGGTGAACACCCTCTGTTTCCCCATGTGGCCCCTCCCTTGTTCTTCCAACTTCTCGCCTCCACGTATTTATTTCTTTACTTTGACTCCTTTATTATCTATCATTCATCCTGCAGGAGGGACGTGGGTGACTATTTTCGGAGCACGTCCAGCTGGCTCTGTCCCCGTCGGCCCGAGGCACGCGTGCTCCGCTCTGGGGGGCGTTTATAGGCAGCCATGCGGCCATCACATCGCACGGCCAGTGCAGGTTTTGAGCGAACTCACTTAGCAATGCAGTCACGCGCTTAGCAAAGCCGCAGAAGGGACTCCCGTGAAACGAGACTTTCGGAGTGAGTCTCTGTGCTCGGGGCTGAGGGCGAGCTGAAGGCCTCGAGGCCCGGAGTTGTGCAAACGTGTGTGAGTCTGCTCCTGGAAATCACGTCCCACTGTGGCTGACTGTCCCTGAAACACCGGCACGCGGCTCACAGCTGTCCCCGGAGCACCAGGAAGTCTCCCTCCTTCATCTGAAGATGTCTACGTGTGCCCTCCCTCTTCTAAGTGACAAATTTGTGTCACAGTGACGGCAGTAACCATGACAGTCGAGCCATAATTATTGTACTTAATTCTTTTTCTCAAGACGTCACCACCATAGCGAGAAGAAGCAGGGCCTGAGGACGGGGTGCGTTGAAGTCCCAGGCGCTAGAACAGCCACGCTCGGTAAGGCTTAGCCACGGCGGAGGCCGTGCCCGCTGCGAGTCTGCTGCGTTCGTCAGGGGGTTTCCGCTTGTGCACATCGATGTCTTCACGGGCGTCCAGACCTGATTTTCAAAAATGAAGCTGCAAGGACAGATCTATACGGCTTTTGCAGCTAGTAAATGACAGACAGCCAAGATTCGGTGCTAAACCAGGGTCATCACTGGAGACATCCAGAGAAAAATCAAGCTGGTTTTTGAGAGCAATTCAGACAGAAGTGTTGTGTTTTTACATCTCAACCTTCAGCTCAGCTCAGCTCAACTCAGTGTGGGAACAAAGCCCCAGAGTCAGCTTTGTTGTGACCGCTCTCCCAGGAGGGCCTAAAAGCAGGCGATTAGCACTTTTCACGTGTGTGTCGGAGTATGTGCACAAACACACACGTATGTATTTCTAAACGTACCGAATATCTATATATATTTATTTCAGGGAAACATCTTACTTGGTGACAATGTTCATTATTTGTCAACTACCGTTGACATAAATAGACCTGGTAAAATCTTACTATTTCTATTAACAACAGGAAGAACCAACCACCTGGTAAAGTTTGCTCCCCAGTGAATTGAGGAGATTAAGATAAAAGCACATGGAGATGTCATTACCAAGTGCAATTTTTTTTATTGCCCCTGGACCCGTAGAATTTCACTAAAATTTCTTCTGACACTTCCCCGCACGCGTGTGAAGATCCCGAGTATCTCTTTGTGAGCACGACGGCCCTTCAGAAATGCGACTCAAAAAAAAAGCGTTTGTCTGAAGGAGGACTCATCAGTGTATTTTTGGTTTTGTTGTCCTATTCTGTGCTAATCTTCTATTTCTGAGTAACTTAAGGTCCTTTAATTTGAGATTTGAGACAGTTCAGAGAAAAGCCAAAATCTTTGATTTTCATGATTTTCTTAGATTTGTGCTATCACCGAGAGGGCCAGTTTTGTAATACGGAAAGTAGAAATGCAAACACTCTGCCACATTTTCCATATATAACATTTACTTCAGTGACCAGTCTCTAATGAAATCAAGATGTGGCTTGTGCTCGCAGAAAACTCCGTTATTTACAAACTATTTTGACAGTCACGTATAACCCTGATTGAAACAGGGAAGAGAGTAGATTTCTCTCATCCTGTAAGTTAACTCTTAGTCCCTCCATCTTCATCTGTGCACAAAATCTGAAGACCGACTTGTTACGTTTCTTGAATTCAGTCCTGGAAGGTCAATGGCTGTAGTCATTTGCTACCTGGATGTCAAGCTCCCCGAACGGGGCGTATTTGGTCTACTTACCATTGAAATGTGAGTTTATAGAGTAAAATCTATCAAGTGTTGGCCCCAAGCAGATTTTGTTGTTTTTGTTTGTTAATTTTGCTTTTTAATTTTTTTTAACTTCTATTTTTTACTTGAAGAAAGTAGCTGCTTTTTTTTTTTTTTGGTAAATCCCTTAAATAGACACATTCTTTAATGTTGAAATCACAAAGCCTTTATATTTAAGACATTTTCTTTTACTTAACTGAAACATATGCCTTGAGGGCAAGACAGAAAAGATAAGTTAAATTTGAATCAGACTCCTCAAACACACACACACACACACACACACACACAATTTTTTAAGTTTGGTGAATTCAATTACCTTTCATTGCCAACATTATGTATTTCCCAGATTTCAGACTTAAGACCTCACAGTAAAATCTTTTTTTGTTTTATACAATCCATCTTAATTCACTTATAGCTATGACGTGCAGGCCTGTTACCACAGTGCCTTAAGAGTCTTAAATCACTGAGCTAAATCTGTTTTAGCTGCTGACTTCTGACAAGGATTCAACTTCCATTTCTGAGCGGTGTTCTGCTCCAGCTTGTGGACACAGCTCTGTGTGTGTGTGTGATTCTAAGAATGGATATGGAAATGACAAACCCAATTTCAACATTTTAAAAGATTTTTTGTCTCTCCATTTTAAATATCATCTGTATATGTACACACACACACGCACTCACACTCACAGCTAGACCCCAAAGTGTAAAAACAAGCTAGAGTTGGCTGGTCTGTTGGTCCAAGATAAGGAGTCAAGTGAATTGCGACGCACATTTCCGCACATGCAAATTCACGTTCAGATCGCCTTTCTTTGTTTAACTTGGCTTTTAAGGGCTGTGCTCTTGAGGTCTGTGCCAGGTGGTTGGGAGAGAAGTTTTCCACAATCCCAGCCCCGGCAAGGGTGCAGCTTAGAGTACATAGTGAAAAGCAGGAGAAGTAAATAAATACATACATGTAAATAAAGATTATTTTTTTTAAATGGCTCCTTTCTCATCGCTGTGTTTTTGGGAAGGTTTGCCATGCGTCCCCTTCCCCATGACTGCCCATCACCTCCATCCCTCCTCCTGTGGAGACAGGACAGGAGCCGCACCTTCCGGCACTGGCTTTGGCTCCGGCATCTTTTTCCTGTGACCCCTCCCCAAGGGGCACACTCATCCCCAGCCTGTCCCGCGGGGCCCCGCTGCACACATGCTAGGAGCCCATTGGGTCCGGGCCCCCTGAGGAATCCAGCCCCTGGTGCATTCCCAAGCTGGAGATAAAGCTACTAACAGTGTGCTGACAATATGCTAATTAGAAAAGTGTCTTTTGAGCTGTTGGGAAAGTCCAGAAAATGAAATATTTCAAAAGTGAGGATTTCTCAGAGAGTCCCCAGGTAGAGGCTGCGTGTAGACAGTGACTTGACTGGTCAGTCTGCTTCTCGAGGCTTCCATCTCCTTGTTGGCTGTGAGCATGGGGTGACCTGGACGCATCACTTCCAAGGCACCTCCAGGCTCCAGCATCCTCTGGTCCTTTCCTGAATCTGCATAGAACTTACCTTCCCTGCATTTCACATGTTTCTGGAGCTAAAGGCAAGTTGGGGTTGTGTGAGAAGGTGAAGCCTGCAGACAAGCCTCTGTCACAGCTGCCCAGCAGGTCAGGGGTCCTGCGCCAACCCATTGCCCTTGTGCTGGGCCAGGTCCCCGGAGCTGGGAGCTGAGGAGCCGCAGCAGTGGGTGCCCCAGGCCCCTCACTGAGGGCATATCATTCACAAGATTCTTCTGAGGGACCTGAGACGACTTACAATCACTGCCGATGCACCAATGCATCCGTCTTCTCAGAAAGCAAGGGTACACTTGAGCAGTGGTCTGAGATCTCCAAAGTGATTTCACTTCTGTGAGTTCCTCACTGCATCGCAGAGCTGTGGGGAGGAGGTAACTGAAGCTGGCTGGCGGGCTTGGCTGTGCCGCGCGCACCCCCTCACCATGCAGCCCAGGTGGGGGCAGGTTACGCAAGGCAGGGATGTGCTGTGATGGACAATGCGGTTTCCTGGGACCCTGTCTAGTTTCACTTTTAATAGAAGCCTGCCTCTGAAGTATTACAATTAGGAATATTGGTGAGGTTTTGGAAAAGGGTAAACACATTACCTAAAAGATAAGGACTGGATAAAGAAGATGTGGTATATTTATACAATGGGATACTACTCAGCTATAAAAACCGACAACATAACGCCATTTGCAACAACATGGATGCTCCTGGAGAATATCATTCTAAGTGAAGTAAGCCAGAAAGAGAAAGAAAAATACTGTATGAGATCGCTTATATGTGGAATCTAAAACAAACAAACAAAGCATAAATACAAAAGAGAAATAGATTCACAGACATAGACTACAAACTTGTGGTTGCCAAAGGGGCGGAGGGTGGGAAGGGATAGACTGGGATTTCAAAATTGTAGAATAGATAAACAAGATTATACTGTACAGCAGAGGGAAATATACACAAGATCTTACGGTAGCTCACAGAAAAAAATGTGACAATGAATGTATATATGTTCATATATAACTGAAAAATTGTGCTCTACGCTGGGATTTGACACAACATTGTAAAATGATTATAAATCAATAAAAATGCTAAAAAAAAAAAAAGAAGGTAAGGACACCAAATATCTGTGCACAAAAAATTAGCCACATCAAGCAAAATTCTCCATAATTAACAGAGAGGTTTTTTGGACTGAATCTTTCCGTAACACTTCGGATAGACTATTTCAGTACCCAAAGCACGGGCAGAGGTCTGCCTCGTTGTTTCTCAACACGGGGCGGGGTGTGGGGGTAGCGCTCGCACAGAGTCCTTGTCCCGTCCTTCCTGAGGGCGCGGGCCTCCATCCGCCGAGTGAGTGCGCCCTGACCTCCCCGAGCTCCTGAGGTAATGCTTTCACTTTGACAGTCTGTTAATTTCACTCCTAACTGCTTCCCCTCGTCACCCCACTTTGCTGGCAGAGACGCAAATTCTGGCCTCAGTCACTGTCTGAAAAATGGCAATGTTTTGTTGCAGAATAATTCTTGCACAGAAAACCAAGGGAACTGTTTATTGCAAGGTTCAGAACATAAATCTGGAGTCACCTGGATCTGGGTTTAAATTCAATAGGAAAGTCGTGTCCTTTTTTGTTTGTTTTAGCAGTCTAACAGATTTTTTTTTAATTGAAGTACAGTCCGTTTACAGTGTTGGGTGAGTTTCTGGTGCACAGCACAGTGTTTCAGTTACACATATATATATATATATTCCTTTTCATATTCTTTTTCATTATAAGTCACTACAAGATATTTAATACAGTTTCCTGTGCTGTACAGAAGAAACTTGTCGTTTATCCATGTCACATTTCGTACTTAGTACCTGCAAACCCCGACCTCCCGGTTTGCCCCTCCCCACCGCCCCCCAGCGACGCGCAGACGGAGGAGGCTGCCATCCTTCTGACCTGCTGCTGCCTGCTCCTGTGGCTCTCAGGGCTCCCCGTCCTTCCGCCCAGTTTTTCCTTTGACATTTCAGGATGTTCACACTCTTATTTAATTGTAGGAGCAGCTTCCATACGTGTGATTTAGTTCAGCTCCACGAACGCTTAGCGGGCCACAGCCTGGGCTGGAATTTGAGATTGTGAGACACGATCGCACCTTCTTGGAGCTTACAGGCTAACAGCTGCCCCCACGTTCGTCTCCTCCTTTGCATCTTCCTGACCCGTGTGTGTGTGTGTGTGTGTGTGCGCGCGCACACCAATGCCCCACCAGCAGGCTTCAGTTATGGTGAGTTCCAGGCAAAGTCTAGGCTGCAGGGGCTTTGATAATGCCCTCTCTCTTTCTGCTTGAGAAGCTGCTGTGGACACATTTTCTGGCAGAAGAGATTTGTCCACCCTGGGCCCCCAGCCCTGTCACTACCTTCTCATATGTGGAAGGGTCTGAGCCTTCCTCTTTGCCCCTCACTGTCCCCTTCTCCTCGGCCTCACCTTCATGGGCTGAAGTTTCTGTCAGATGAGCAGGTGGAAGCCTCGGCGATGGCCTCTTCCCGGGGGCTCTCAGCTGCTGGGCTTCTGCACAGAGATTTAGGTGAGGGGCCCAGGGGCCCATGTTCTGAGCCTTCAGTTGTCTTAGAGGAGTGATTGGACAAATAAAAACTCAAATGCCCCATACTTAGAGAAAAGCGTTTTTCCTTTAGACGTCTCTCTTTGTTTCAGTAACTAGAGACCCCACAAACCCTTAGCAGTAAGAAATACGCAGGGAGGGAAGATGTAGAGATGGCGGCAATGGTGACAATGAATATGGTGGGGATGGTGGGGGTGGTGGGGGCGGTGGGGGTGGTGGGGGCTGTGGCGGTGGTAAGACTGTGGGTAGGTAGAGATGTGGAGATTATGAGCAGTGAGATCTGTTATCCTTCCCTCCCACAAAACTATCATGGGGAATGAATGCAGCATTGCAGCAACTTCCAGTTAAAAAAAAAAAAAAAAGACAAAAATCCTGATTTTTTTCAAAATACAAATCTCTACAATCAAATTTTGGCAATGATTCAAAAAAATTTAAAGCATGTTTCCTAATCCAATATTTACACACAACATTGATTTCAAAATTGTGTGCAGATATCCGATGACTTTCTTTAGTCTTCACACTCATTCTGATAAGTACAGGAGACAGGCTTGAAACAGAGATGTATTTTCTTCACATAGAATTAAAAGTTTGCATGTAGGTCAGCCAGTTGTTTTTCCTGTGTCAGTCAGGACCTCCAAACTAGACATTTTCTTGAAGGACAGTCTATCTGGACAATCTAAGTTTCAAACCTGAATTAAACCAGACCAAAAAAAAAACTTCAGCCCTGATCCACGCTGTAGTGAGGTTTGGTCTACAGTGACAAGCGTTTGGTTTAAACTGAAGGACTTCAGAAAGCGCCCTGGGAAGCCAGTGGAAACGTGACCGTGGAGGTGCCGGTGAGAAGCCCATCTGCGGCGGACACCTGCATGGCCACCCCAGCCCTTCTGGCTTCAGAGCCAGGCTTCAGATGCTCCTTTCATCCCTAAATGCCAATAAGTTTTAACTTTGTGGACAATGAGGCTTTGATAGCTCACTGGTTTCCCAACTGGGGGACTCTGTGTGCTGCGCAATTACTCCAGAGGCTCCTGAGTGCTGGGCTAGGAAGCAAGTAGGTTGTGTGGTCTGAGCACATTGCTGGCATTTCCACCAAATCTGCTCAGATTAGGATCCAGGCCATTTGAAACTTACCTGTCAGAGGAAAGAGCTGAGTAGCTTACTAGAGAACTGCTAGTGTAGTCAGTTCTATGTCCCTTTTCTCAGTGGTTGCCAGGAAACTCAGAATCAGATAGTATAGGTTCCCAGGGCTACAGATACAAATTTTATCTTCCAGTCTAATCATCATGGCACATGATTTGTGTTTATATTTATCTACTTTATCTTACATATTCTTGAAAGTCAGTTCAAGTCTTTGTAGAATGAGTTTGGATATTAATAAATAAAGAGGAATGAACCCATATCCACTCATTTAATAACTATGCATTATACCACCACCACACCATGGTATGGGCTCAGATCTGTAAAAGGACATGCTCAGGGGAAAGCAGTTTGGAGGTTCCTCAAAAAGTGAAACAGAATTACCCTATGACCCAGCAATTTTACTCCTAGGTCCATACACAAAAGAAGAATTAAAACTAGGGACTCAAACATATACTAATATGCAAATGTTCACAGCAGTATTATTTACAATAGTCAAAAGATGGAAGCAAACTAAGTACCCATTGACAACTTAATGGATAAAAAAAAATGTGGTCTAGTCATACACTGGAATATTATTCAGTCATAAAAAGGACTGAAGTTGTGATACATGCTGCAGCATCAGGAAAACATTATGCTGAGTGAAGAACTCCAGACACCAAAGGACAAATCTTGAATTATTCCACTGGAATATCTAGGATAGGCAAATTCATAGTGACGAAAACTATATTAGTGGTTACAGGGGCCGGGGTGGAGGGGGCGTGGGGAGTTATCGCTTAATGAGGACAAAGTTCCTGTTGGTGGGTGATGAAAGAGTACTGAAAACAGGTAATGACGATGGTTGTACAATATTGTGAATGGGATTGATGCCAATAAATTGGAGACTTAAAAACAGTGAATTTTATGATCTATATCAATTTTTCCAACAATAAAAATTATAAAAAGATCTTAGAAAATTCATAGCATTTCCTAGGTCGATTATAAGAACAAGAGAATATTTATTGAAAAAGAGCTATAGTTAACTGGAAAGCAATGTGTGTCTAGACTTTGATGTGCGTCAAAGACCTCTTGAGTTCGAAGCAAAGCTTGTTTAAGATGCGGACTCCTGGATCCACCACAGCCTGCAGAAAGAGAATGTCTGTGGTGGGACCCAGACATCCAGGTAGTGACCAAGCCCTCCCGGAGATTCCGCTACACGGTAAAGACTCTGCTGCCTCGGAGGGAAGACGACTGGGCGAGGGGCTAGGGGAGCTGAGTCCTGGACAACGCTTTTCCTTCTGGGTCCTGTAAACGGATGCATTTGGAGGAGGTGACATTTAACCACCCTTTCAGTGCCCTCAGTTACTCTCACCAGTAAGTAACACAAACAACTGCATCTCTCTTACCTACGTGGTAATTTATGGTGGTTTATACTGATGCTCCCAATCGGAGCAAGTTAGAACAAATACGGAACCATGACAGAGTTATTCAGCAGAGAACATGATCCAGTCATCAGAGAACATGGAAGAAGCCAAGAATCGTCTCAGCAGAAGGAGAGGGTGAGTGGTCGCCATCTCACATGGGCGGGGGGAGGCTGTCTGAGAGACCTGTGCGCCTGCCCAGGACTCTCGGTGGCGGTTGCTTGAGCTGCATTAAATTTATGGAGAGGAAAGAAATCCAGGTCAGCTCAGGCTTTTCCCCCTCCTGACTGTAAAGGTTTTGCCGGTAATCCCTTGCTTTGTGTGATTTTTTTTTTTTTTTTCACGTGCGTTGAAGACCGTTTAAACAAGCCAAGACATACCCCTTCTGTCTGAGTAGCTGCGGAGAGCGTATGTGAAAGTAAACTCATTAAGAACGGGTTTTCAGAAGGTCTCTGCGTAGGACGGTGAAAAATCGAGAGAGAGGATGTGTTGCCTGGGTAAAGGAAGCCGACCTGAGAGCTGGCTAGAACGTTCACGACCAGCCTCCTCTCCGTGTGTCTGGTCGTCAGCCCGCCGCAGGCTCCGCCCGCGCTGCGCCCGGGGCTGGCGGTCCTGGTGCCTGGATGCGGCGACCGTGAACTGCGCGCGCCAGGGCTGCCGGCGGCTCCGCGCACGCCTGTGTTAACCTCTGCTGCAGAAAATAAGGTCTTCCAGCTGCCGCTGGTTCCGGCCACCTGAATGTTGGCTGTGGGTAAAAACTGCGGGGATTTACACTCAGATGTGTAATAAATGCTTTCTTAGCCATCCTGGGGAAATCATACGTACATGGCCCAAGCCCCAGGCAAGCACGGTTGTAAATGCCATTTGCGAACCCAGAGTTTCTTCTCTGACAAGAAATGCATGCCAGTTTTTGCGGGATATTTTCAATTTGCAGTTCATTTGCATTTGGGAGCTTCTGGGTCGATTGCTGGGGGGTGGGGTTCTTCAGATGGTTCGGGTCATTCCTGACTACGACGTGGTGTACCCCGGACTGTGTGAGTCAGAGAAGCTGAGGTCTGCCTTGTGTTTGGGGAATCACGTGTTTTAGTATTAATCGAAGGAATGAGTCCACTCTATTTTAAATGTTTTTACTTTTTTAAAAATTCTTTTTGAAGAGTTGTATTAGACTCACAGAGCACTCCACTCACCGAAAAAGATATGATTTTATTTTATCACATATTACTGTCCTTTATCTAAGAAAGAAAAATTAGTTGGAGAACTCTCTGGGAACCTTTTTTAATTTGAATGAAGCTCAGCGTGGGGCTAAGCAAGGCAGGGGGCTGCTGTGCGGAGGTGCGGATCTGCTCGTCCAGTGACCAGGCAGGTGAGCTTGGACAGCTCACTGGTTTCCAGCCTCAGTTTCCTCAGTCTGAAGGGAAAGCGTGCACTGTATAAAATGATCAGGGTGAAATTCGGTGGAAGCCTCATTGAGACCAAGGCACGACCTCCCATGAGTGTTTCTGGTCTGAGTCGGTGACGGCAGGATGCTGACACTGGTCCAGCTCTCCAGCCTCTGGGATGAAGGTGGCAAACGTGCCTCAGGTCATCTGAACACTGAACGGGATGGGATGTTCCGGGTCTGCCTTAGCTCACACATCACCCTTCACTGGAGTCTGTGCCGACTCCTAAGGGAGGAGCTAGAGGTGAACCGGTGTCTCCTCAGAAGATGGTTGTTCCTCTTAGTCATTTGATTTTTCCCAGATGCCAAGTCCTGCTTCCCAGATGGTGCTGAGGTGGGAAGCCCCATGAAAAAGACCGGCAGGACCCCCAGGCAGGGCCACTACTCTCCTGCCCGCACCATCCGGTTCCCTGGCCCAGTGGCATTATCTTGCTTTTTAAACTTCGAAACGGCTTACTTCTAGGAAAGCGGAACTTACCCCGAAGATTTTATCTGTTCCCTGAGCTCATCCTGATTGTTCCATTTGTAGTGCTTCATTTGCATGGAGCTCACTCCTGATTGGTCCATTTCCCTCACTCCTGATTGGTCCATTTCTACAAAGCTTGCTCCTAATTAGTCACCTTTGTTATGCTTTATTTGCATATGATGTTACAAAATGTTGCAAAGTCTAGACTGGTAGCCTATAAAAGCCTGTATAAACCTACAGACGGGGTCCAGAGCTTGGAGCGTTAACTCCTCTGGGCCCGCTGGCGTAATAAACCTGAGTTCTCCAACTCTCTGGAGTGCTGCTTGGTCTCTCGCCCGGAGCCAGGTTGCTGTCACAACTGAGGTATAACACCAAGCTGGAACACTGAGCTGTAACATACTTTGCTGCAACAGTGCTTTGATTGAAGGTCGGGGCAGATGAGCTCAGGACCATCCTGAAATGAGAAGCGTTGTTATTCATCAAGCACTTTGACCTCCTCTGTCCCTTTTAGTGATTTAAAAAAAAAAAAAAAAATTTGCATCCTGGAGGAAAATGTTCTAGTTTAAAAGCACCTTTCTAGGGGGTGTGGTTGGAAAGCAGGTGTCATCCCCCAGACCCCTTGTGCTGAGCCTGCCCTGCCTGGCAATTCTATGGCAATTGAAATGATCAGCCTTCTTTGAGCACCTTATGGAGCAAAACAAAAGACCAACAGATGAAGATCGGCCCTGGGGGTAAGTCTTAGAGGGACTTCTGCCTCTAACTACTGTTTACATCTCGCTTGTAAATTCCACTTCTCAGGCCTTTGTCTCCCCAGATGTAAGGTGAAAAGTACTGAAACTGATGACTGATGAAGTCTGTCATGGATCCCCTAGCACCCCCCTTTGCTGTGAGTGTGGAAGGGCACTGTCAAGGGGTGATTCTGAATGTTGAGGTGCTTGGCAATCCCTGGGGAGCTCATTAAATATGCAGGTCCTAGGCCCCTTTCCAAGGAATTCTAGCTCCTCCCTCAATCTGTGGCGGGACCCACAAGTCAACCTCTTGAGGAATTTCCTCAAATGGTTAAGAAGCCATGTTACAAGCCACAGAGCGCTGGGTAGACACGGGAGGACGGGACGGTGCGATGCGGACAGCTAAAGCGGAGGCGCTGAGCAGACCCTGAAGTCACAGGAGGCAGGACACTTGTTTGACTCACAGCTGGTAAGACAGACGGCAGCCACAGTGCACGGCGGCGGCAGACTCCAGGGCCCCCGTGAGCGCCACCGCTGAGGATCATTTCCATTAATGATTTGTTAATGTTTTTAAGTAGACAGCTTTTGCATAAATATCCAAATTGCAGCCTGCTCTTCAAAATTAGACCAGGCAGCACAGAGCCCGGGTTTCTGCCTCTTTCATGAGAACAATCCACTAACTGAGAAAGGACCAACCTTCTGGAACAGCGTGGGCTCTCCCATTCACATCCTCTGGACACTCTTCTCCATCCTGCGGGCGGTTGGATCGACCCTCCCTTCTTCAGGCCAGGATTTGGAGAAACTAGGATCCACTGAGAGGGGGCTTAACATCTGAATGAACTTCTTTATAGAGAGCGATCTGCTTACTTTCATGATTTTAAATTGTGATCTGTCAACGTACACTGTTCAGTTCAAAATGACCTTCAAGATTATCTGGTCCAGTGTTTTTTTCTTTTTTTAAGAGAATGAAAAAGGCTTTTAATGGTTGAATTTAGCAATCTTTCCTTAATCTTCATTTTTCTTGCAGTCTCTGTGGTATTAGATGTAATTCTCCTTCTTTGAGGCTCTCTTGCTTTCTGTGATGCTGCTCTGTGATCTTTATCTTCTTCCTTATATTTTTCAAAGTATCATTGGTTTTCAAAAATAAGTAGACCCTTACATTGAGTTTGGCACTGTACTGGGTGCTGAGCGTGGAAAATGAGAAATGAGTGTTTCATTTCGTGATCTCATTCGCTGGCTTCTGACTTTAACATGACTGGGACGGATTGCCCAAGATTTCATGAAAATTATTTCCTTCTTGTTTTAAACTCTAACCTTCAGTGATCTTTCTACCCAGAGGAAATATGAATGAGTAGACAAACTTAGGGACAAATTTTTTGGTTCAGTATTTTTCAGGTTAACTTTCTTCTGATCTTCATGGGTATTAATACGAATACAAGTCACATGGCCAAATAAACTTGGTAAGTGAGTAAGCAGACTTCTTTTCTGCAGTTTGCTGCCCAGTCAGGAGCCCCCGAGATGGCTGTGGGGTACATGGAATTCCAATGGCTTCCTTGCAACCCTACCCCTCCATGTTTTCAGAAATATTCTTTGCAAATGCAAATCTACTTCAACTCCTTTTTTTTTTTTTTTCCCTAAGAAAACTGAATCTTGGGAGATTTCATGACATGGAGAATTGAAACTCAACTTTGCTGTTGTGCACCCCAATGCTCTGATGACTAACTGCTCACAGCCAGTCCCTGGTCAGTGTTGAATAAATCATCTGGATGAGATCAGAAGGTGGATTCCAGGACACACACTTGTCTTGTAGATTCATGCTTGAAAAGTAGGGAAGGGGAGGTGACCGTCCCATGGGGTTTAGTCAAGGTTTTGAGTCATGCCTGTGAGTGTGTCTGTGAGTAATATATCCAGTTTTTAGAGTTTGCTTTCTTATCAATTTGATCGACATATCAATACATCTTGTTTTCCTCAGGGCACAGAAACTGGTTACATTTATTTCTTCGATATGTCTGTTTTTCTCTTTGTGTTTAAAGTAGGCAAGTTTTTAAAAGTAAATACCCCTCATAGCAAATTAAGGAAGTACAAAGGTGTGTGGTCAAAATTAAAGCCAATTTGGGGGATTTTTACAATCTTCACATTTTTCTAAAATCTCCCAACTTTAGTAGTCATCTTTAAATGTCATTTTTAGGTGTGAGCTCTTTCCCCCTCCTCACCCGCTGCCTCTCCCCTGCATCGTTCTCTGTTAAAAGCCAGGATAGCCCTTCAGGTCGGCTGAAATACCGTCTTTACAGTTCCTGCTTCTGAGTTTTGATGTCTTGAATTTAGGACTTCAGAAAAGCTTATAGTTACTGGGAAGACATTTTCCTTCCAGATTCTGATCTCTTTAAGATCAGGACAGCTGTGTCCTGTTTGGTCCCCAGGTGCCCTGCTCACTGCAAGGTACGTGGTGGTGCAAGTCAGCTGGTGCGGCCGTAGCCAAACACCGCGGATGGGTGGGTGGGGCGCACAACAGACCTATCTCTCTCCTTGTTTCTCTGACGCTTCTGGAGGCTGGAGGAGCAAGATGGAAGTGCTGGCAGAGTCGGTGCCTGGTGACGACTCTCTTCTGGGATGTAGACGGCTGCCTTCGCCCTGTGGGTTCACACGGGACAGAGAAAGCCAGGGGTGGGGGGAGGTCCTCTGCTGTCTCTTCTTATAAGGAGACTGATTCCATCATGGCGGCCCCACCCTCACGACCTCATCTGAACCCTCTCATCCCCCAAAGGTCCCATCACGTTGGGAGCTGGGGCTTCAACATACGAATTTGGGGATGCACAAACATTCAGCCTGGAATAATGGTGGTTTTCAAATATTTATTGAACTAATGGACAATGAGCGTGTTTTTGCTGTTACATGGTGTCAGTGACAGAGTCCTGAGTAGCAGCCCCTGCACTCCTAGGATGGCCGAGTTTTGGGGCCTTTGTGGGACCTTAGTTTCTGCTGTAGCCGCGTCCTGAGCGGGAAGGACGGACGGTGCAGTCCCACGTTCACAGACGAGGCTTCTGACATCCAGACGGCCGAGGGACTGTCTCCGGATGGCAGGGGTGACACGAGAGCCCAGGTCCTGCGCCTCACAGTCCCTTCAGGCCCTTCTTCGTCCTTGAATGCAAACCTTTTGTACCCCAACCTGCAACCATGCTTCACTGAATAAGCCACTTCTTTCTAGACTGTGACGAGGTCCAGAAATTTTGGATTAAAAAATGTAAAAGTACAGAATGTGAGGGAACTGCTTGGCGGATCTGTCATGATCTTGACAAATGAGCCAGCTGATGAGCGTCTCATTTACTGATGCAGGCAGACCTCGTTTTATCACAGTTTGCTTTATTGCATTTCACGAATACTGCCTCTTTTTTTTTTTTTTTTTTAACAAATTGAAGGTGGCAAGCAACCTGTAGCAAGCAAACCTATCAGCCCCATTTTTCCAGCAGCATTTGCTTGCTTTGTGTCTCTGTGTCATATTTGGTTATTCTCATAATATTTCAAATGTTTTCATTATCACTGTATCTATGATCTGTGATCTTTGATGTTACTACTGCGACTTGCTGATGGCTCAGATGATAGCGTTTTTTTAGTAATAAGGTATTTTAAAATTAAGGTATATACTTTTTTTAAGACGTAAGGCTATTAAATGCTTAATAGATTCAGTATCACGGGAAGGTAACTTTGTGCGCACTGGGGAACCAAAACATTCGTGTGACTGCTTTGGTGCGGTGGTTTGGAACTGAGCCCGCGATCTCCAAGGTGAGCCTGCCTTCACCTGCCAGACTGTCAAACCCCTCAGGAGTGTGACGGACCTGTAATGTGCAAAACACCATTTAGAATCTAACATTTTCAAAGTTCTGTTACCCCTCACAACCGTCCTAGAAGCCGTGGGTGTTTTCCCCGCTCTGCAGAAAGAACACAGACGATGGATCCTGCCTGCGGTCACTGAGCTCCTCAGCAGCAGAGCCTGGATTTGAACTTGGGAGTTTCTAATGCCAAAATTGTGTTTTTTACAACGCTAAGGTGCACGTGCGGGAGCAGACCACCTCCCCTGCTTTGCAGGCTAAGAAGGAGAAGCGTGAAGGCTTTTCCACTCCTTCTCCGGTTACCTTTTGTCCTTCCCTGCCCTCTACTCCGTATCTTCTATTGCCTCTTTTTGCTTGAGAACCAAGTATTTTGTTTACGCTTTTTAATGTAACCAGAGGAAAACTGTGTATATACTGAAAGACACGCCAGCTTATGATGGCATGAAGACAGCATCCGTTCATCACAGAGGCAGAAAAGCAGGCGTCAGAAACAGGAACCTCCCTGGCCTCCTCTTTCACTTGCTGTCAGTAATAAACACGATCCCTGTTTGCTAAGTTCACGATCTGAAACGCTCAGCACAAAGATAAAGGCGCCTCTCAGCTTCAACTGTTCTTTTTAATCTTTACAACGTCTTCATTTATTCTGGATTAGAGCCGGAAGGAACTTTCTGATGACTCCTGAAAACCAAAAAAAAAAAAAATTGAAATAATTGAGGCTGGGTTTGGGGAGAGTCTGGTGTTTGGTCTCTTGGGCCTGGTTTTTATTACCTCGGGCCACAGCCTCGGATTAACTTCGCAGCGCCCAGTTGAGCTGTCTGCCCCTCTATGGCCACGGCACCCACAAGCCCGGCCAGCTCCCCAAACGTTAAGCCGTGGGTGTATAAAATAAAACGTGGGTCTGGGTGCTCCGCCTTTGCACTGGTTTTGGTTGACTTGATCTCTTCTCACGTCCTGTTTTCCTGGCTTTTTGCACGCCTGCATTTGAAAGGATACATTGTGTAAGTCATTCTGAGCACTCTCCAAGGCTGCCACCTCGCCCTTTTTGTTACAGACATAAAGAAAACCAATCACTCGAGTTTATTTAAATCCAACAGAGACACTATAATTTTTTGTATCAGTGTTTGATTTTCCCTGATTTTTATAATAAGTGTGTTTGCTGATTTCTATAATAATGAAGTAGCAATTGAGGTCTAACTCAGGACACTTACATTGCTTTTTTTAGGCAAAAGAAAGGGTTAAAAGAAAAGCTTCCAGTTTTACTGAGGGAAGAATCCTGATTTATTGTCAAAAGTAAATAGGAATCCTGTCTCTACCATATGTGGCATCTGAGTTTTCTCCCTGCAAAATGGCAACACCAGAGGGCCTTTCAGGTAATGCCAAGGACTAAATGAGAAAACACACAACGTGCTGAGTACACGGTGAGGGTTCAGGACCCAGTAGCTCCCTTCCTTGGTTCATCCAGAAATCCACTGATGGAGTCACAGATCTGTCTTTCCTGTTGACTGCGGTCGGCCGTCCCCCTCTGCCGGGTTAGGTATTTTTCCCACCCGCCAGCTGTAAAGTTGGTATGGGGGGTCCTGCCCCTTACAGGGTGTCTTTGAAAATTAAAGTGACTAGGAAACACAGACACCCGTACTAGACGAGCTACCCTCTAGTCTAGTTCCATCACCATCTGAAACAAAAACACCAGCAGAAGGCTCACCTGAAGCCAGAGAGCTTGGAGGAACCCTGGCGGCTCGCTCCCCCCGCTCTGTCCCCACCCGCTCCAGCCGGTTTGGCAAACGTGTGAAGTTCAACAGTGTCTCCTGTGGAGCCAGCCTGCCGGTTGTGAGTCCCACAGCCCAGCACCAACTCTTGCCTCTGGGGTCTTAGATCTTGCTGGGGCAGGACCTGGGCCTTTTACGAGTAGACCAGAGGGACTAAAGCACCTCCCTAAGCAAGAGACCCTGCATCACCAGTCTGGCCTTGGGGACCCAACACTGGTAACAAGGGCTTTGTAAAAACTGCTTTTATAGACTCCTCCCCCAAGGCAGTCAGTGCCTTCCATCCCCCGCCCCCCACACACACCGTCAGCCCACTGAGCCGTTCATCTAACAGCTTTGTGCTGGGATGGCTGTTCCTTCCCACTCAGTCCCTCCTGTGGCCGTGACTGGGGTCCAGAGGTGTCCCTGGTTTTCGAGTAGATTTTTTCTGTTTGGAGTGAACTTGCTCCTTTGGGAATTGAACCTGTGACCCCGCCTCCATTAGCACCCGGCTTTAATCACTTGAACTTAGCAGGCCAGATGAACCAAACCCACTCCTATCGCGTCCTGCCACATTCTGAAGTTTGCAGAGGCCAGAGCCCTCCTCGCACCCAAAGTTCACTCCCACGCCGTCTCCTGTGGCCCTTTGGGTAACCCTGGGACTTTTAGTAAATTTTCATTGTCCGGCAGAAGATGGAAAAGGAAGCGGACGGGGCTGTGCGTGGACGTGGAAGAGGAAACATACAAAGTGCTGACGTCCATCCCCCCAGAGCGCGGAGTGGCGGGGGGTGGACGTGTGTGTTTCCCTTTGATTTCATGGCTCCCGCAGCTGGTAACGCTGCCACCCGCACAGGCAGACCGCGCCCTGTGCCCAAAGGATGCGGGCTTTCCGGTGCCCGCGGGAATGGCTTTCCCTCTTTCTGCGTGAGCTTGTTAAACGTGTGACAGATCAGCTTGACGCTAGACTTCTTGCAGCTTCAGGCTTGCACGCTGGCTGATAAAACCAGCTCCAAACACAAGCAGCCTGCTCCCGGCTCCAGGTCTCCAGGTCAGGGTTCAGCCCGCCAATTTCTGAGGCCGGCCTGTCCCACAGGACCCGTGCAGGATGGGAGAGCATCACCGCCCCGGACGCCAGCCTGCAGCCCACGTGGGGCCGCCCCCTCGTCCGGCAGGGAGGCCGCCCACCCTCTCACTCCGTGTCTAAAGAAAGATTGACTGTTCTGCATTTTCCGGTGACGAATTATATATCAGAAGACAGGAGATTTAAAAATTAATTCAAGATTAATTTAGGGATGACTGCACATGGAATTATTTGGCCAGCAGATGAAAACTGAAATGTTCACTACAAAGAGAGAAGACTGTAGACATGTCAAATTTTAATCCCATTTCCCGTGAAGAATTATCATGGCCCAAGACCCTTCTTGAAACCCCAGTTAATCATTCAAGCTCCAGCGTTACCCGCACCGTCCATGAGCACCAGTCAGGGTGCCACTGGTGTCTGGTAACGGATTCATGTCTGGGGACAGAAAAAAAGAAAAAAAAAGCTAGTTACCTGTGTACCAAGCATTAAGGGAAAAAATAAAATAAAACAAAGCAATAGCTGATGCGGACACGGTCTCCAGATTGAGGAAAACTTTTTACTTTTTAGAGTAAATGAGAAATAAATCTAAAATCAGAAAAAAAAAACTTTCTTATTTGAGGTTCAGTTAAATTTTAACTGCTGCTGGAAACAACGCAGACCTCACCATCTCAATGAAGCAGAAAGACAAGGAGCAAAGCAAGGCGCGTCTGTCCGTAAGTGCGCAGGCGGCGGGGCAGATCATGGCTGAGTACAGTTACAACACACACACTGATCCTACCGGAATTAGGTCCTGTCTCCAAATTGCGTTGTGTCCTGGAGAAAAATGTACACGTTTAAGAAACCGGTGTTGCCCACCCGAGGCACCTATACATCGTGCAAGAAAACTGCCCCGGAGAGGCTGTGCTCTGTCTTGAAATATTCAGAGCTGACCTTTCTCAGCACGTCTCCTGGTTTCCAAACGCAGAATGCATCTGGACAGCCTCCTCTGGCTTGTTTCTCTGCCCCGCCCCCCAGCTTTCTATGCGAATGCACATTTGAGGGAGGAGATGTGTGAAGACGTAGACTGACCTTCAATAATGCATTTTTTTGAATGTCCTATTTGGTCTGATCATTTCCTGAAAACTACTCATGTGATACCATCTTTCCAAAGCCCTGGGGGAAAAAAAATCAAGCGAATTACAGTGGAACTTGGAAAGAAATGGAATGAAATGTAATTGAATATGCTCTCTGAGCAATACACAGTGCATTAAAAGGCCCAGCGATTAGGGAGCGAGCAGTGAGCCCTCACACAGGGCTGCGTGCAAATTAGGTGGGGCCTTCATCAGTGAGGATGGAAGTCCTGCCAGATCAGGTGTTTCCACGCTGCAGGAGGGAGTCCTCGTTCGCACAGAGCTCCCCTCCTGGTCCGTCTTGCACGCCCCTGTTGCTGGTGTCTCATTAGAGGAAACCATTTAAAAGGGGCTCCTGTGGCCAATGAACTTTTTTTTTCCTGAATCATCACACTTGATATTGAATTATTTCTATAGCTTCTACCTTTTGAAAGCAAGAAAATACGGTGAACAGAACAATGCCCTGCAAGTGCAGAGTAGGTGAAGACGGAGGAGGAGAAAGCGGGAGGTAGAACGCGCTTGTGCGCATGCGTGATCGGGTTGACCTTCTGTTTCCTTGTTGGATCTTTGTTATTTTCATTTGTTTCACTTTCATATTTTCAGAATGGGGTCGAAGATTGCAAATCACGTAATCTGGCAGTTTCAAATATTTTTAAGACCACCTTTCCTCCCAACATAGAAAAGATAAGAAAGGAAGCGATCTGGCTGTGGCTCCTCGTGAAAACCTGCACAGGAGAGGATGTTTACATCCAACGCGCAGAGCGATGGCTCTCCACAGCGAGACCTGAGCTGGTCACTGCATCTCCTCTGTGAGATGGGAGTGCAGACAGAGGGGGAGAGAAGACACTCTGCTTGGAATCCGTGGAAATTGGAGTGTCTTTGGGATGTCAGTGTGGACCTGCATAATCAGAGTCAAAGGCTTGCAACAGATTCTACTCCGTCTCTGGGCCATCTGCCCATGGAGGGTGACTGAAGTCCTCTGGGTACATGGCAACCACCCAGGAGGACTGTGTTCAGAGAAAGAAGAGGCGTGACGGTGGAATCCCAGAATGTATTTCAGCACGCAGTGCTTTGGCAGAGGGGAAAACAAAGACCAGGATGGAGCAGCCAAAATCAGCGCAGGAACCAGGAGGTGAGGATTCTAAGAAGCGGGGAGGACATGTTTAAGAACAAGCCAGTGGGAAGGGAGAAGCTCTGGGTGCAGGAGAAGGGAACATCTTTCCTAGATCCAGGCCCCGCAGAAGCAGGAGGACCAGCTCCTCCTGACGTGCGGGAGGCAGCAGCAGTGACGCCTCCTTCACGTGAAGGACGAGGGTGCTGTTTGGCAGTGCTTACCTGGCTTTGAGCAAGTCGGCTGCTTGCCACGAATCCCTACACTTTCAAATATTGTCTACTTTCAAATGGAAGCAATCCAGGGATTTTGATCATTTTAATAAGATACAGACAGTGATAATATGAAATGTGGAGCCCAAAGGGCAGGACCACATGTGGCTTTTTTCTCTGTTCCTAGCGATGTCGCAACGCGGAGGACATAGGATGCCTGTGCAATGAAGGAACTCCTTCCATCCTTCTTCTCCGGGGAGTGTGCATTGTTGTTCCGAACAAGTTACAAGTTCATTGAGCGTAGCTGATAAGGGAAGAAGTTCTTTTCATGAAGCCCACAAACCAGGGCTCCAAAAATCTTTAATGGAATGCTTGGCTTATTCAGGACAAGGGATGCTCAGGGGCCGGCTAGGCTGCAGCAGCCAAGAAACAGAATCTCAAAGACAGATTCTGTGGTTAGTATCAGATACTGAAACCTTCCCACGGGCTACCTTCCAGGAGCCTCCCAGCGGCCCTGAGGCGTGGCCTTTGCACTTGGGAGTGTCCCCCCAGCCAACAGGCATCAGACAAGAGGAGGCTGCGGAAACCAGTCGTCTTAACATCCTGCCACCTGCGACACCTTCACGTCTAGTTTTCTGCTGCCCTGGTCCTGCCAGCCTGGGCCTGTGCGGTTTTCTGGAAAACACAAATAATAGGTGGTCAAAGTAAGATATTTACGAAAACTATGATTGTCAGTGGTTCGTGGAAAGAGGACAGGCCTGAGAGGTTTAAATCCCCCTTTCTCCCAGAGATGTGAAATCCAGCAGGTCCAATCATCTCTTTGGGATGTAATTTAGATTTTTATTACATGGTGACAATCATACTTATTTCTTGATGTCTTTGTGAGGATCTAATATGTCAACGTGTATGGAAATGCTTTGTAAGTGATAAATGTTAGTGGTGTCCTCAAATCTGGCTGAGGGGTTGAAGACCTCGCTCCCCCCAGTCTTCACTGTGAAAGAGGCCTTCTGGGATGTGTTCAGCCTAGAGGCAACGTGGTGTGTTCATGGAGTTCTAAAGATAGAATACATGGAGTGGAAGATGAAGGTGTTTCCAGCCTGTCTTGCACTGGGAGTTCACATCGTAACTTGCTCCTCTCTTGTGAAATGTCTCCTTTCTTCTTGCACTGTGGGATTTCTCTTGCATGGAAGAAATGGAGAAAACAGAATGGGGACGGGGGCTGGGGTCAGGAGAGAGAAGGCTGGGAGTGGTACCCTAGTGCAGATGGCTCGGCAATCCCTTGCATCCATCGTGCCTTTTCATAATAGACATCCAGTTAGGATCTGCTTTTCCCAGCCTGCCTTGCAACTGGCTCATGTGACCAGTGTCCCCCAGTGGGATGTAGCTGACATGAACTGTGCCACCAGAAGTGACCCAGGCTCCCAGAAGTCCCTGAGCCTCCTCCAGGCAGGTTTCCCCCTTTGTTAGCTAGAGGCAGGTGACAGTGACATCATTAACATGGAAGAAGCCTGCGTCTCTGAGTCCCCTCAGGACAAGACCCACCCCGACCAGGAACATCCACACTGGACAACCACATGGAAGAGGGGAAACTTTTATTTCAGTCCTGAGGCATTTTGGGGTCTATATGTGAGCCTACCCTGGCTGATTTCTAGTCTCTGTCCTGAGCAAGGGGGACGAAACTCACCTCCTGAGCGCACATATATTCCAGACCAACTCGAGGATAGGGTTTTCAGTAGAGATTTGGGAACAAAGTCTTTTTAAAAACGTTTTTCAAGTTAGCATCCTTTTGTTGGGGGGAGGTTCATTAAATTGATTGATTTATTCCTCTATTTAATGGAGGCACTGGGGTTTGAACCCGGGATCTCGTGCTCAGCATGTGCTCTACCACTGAGCTCCACCCTCCCCTCTGGGACCAAAGTCTTTATGGATTAGAGAGCGTTTATTTGCTGGTCCCTCCTCTTTTATCTTCCATGCATGTAACTCAGTGACCAGAACAGCTGTTGCCTTGTGTCTAGGACTTGTGCCGCCCGCTACCACCATCCCCACTCGGTTAGGACCCCTTGGCTCCAAGTGACAAAGACAGCCTCAAGGAGCCCAAGGGTATCAGGAGTGCAGCACGGATCCTGCAGGTGCGGCCACAGCGCTAGCCTCCAGGGATCTGGGGTTGAACCCGGATTAAGGGGCAGCATGGACTTCCCTCACGCCGCCTCGGTTTCTTCCTGCACCTGCGCTCTTTTGCCTCCCTTCAGCCAAAGGCCTGCCCCGACTCACGCGCTGCGTCTCCTCCATCGCTTAGGCGAACACGTGGAAGCCGCTTTCTCTCCAGCTTTGACTCCGTGCGACCTCTTGACTCTACCGCCCAGCCAGAAACTGGTAACTTTGTGCTTTTCTTTCCATCCAGTTCCTAAGAGCTGCTCTTCCTGTGCTTCTCTTTAAGCTGGACCGTGGGGCACGGCCGGGTCTTGGGATCCCGTCTCCCCCACCAGTCTAGCCAGACAGGTGGTATTTGAAAAATGACTTTTTTGGGGCAGCAGCCATTAGGGGCCCAGCAAATGTCATCCTGGAGGAATGTGAAGTGATCGCTTGTGACTGGCATCTTCGACACAACAGCAAACAATAAAGTGCTAAATAAAAGTTGGTGGTTATTACGTACTGCAAATATAAATACACACATACACAAAGTAATTTTTGTACCAACTAGGCTTTAGGCAGTATGTTGAGATGTTCAGAAAATAAATGAGAAAAACAGCCCTTAATTTTATCAGTTGACAGTTTATTGGGGTTGGGGTGATGAAAAATGCATATAAGTAACCATAATAACAATAACAACAATAATAAATCCATAAATAGACCGAACTTTTTAATCGGAGCACAGTCGGTTTACAAGGTTGTGTTAGTTTCTGGAATAGAGCACAGAGATTCAGTGATGCCTTTTTCACATCCTTCTTCATCCCAGGCTATTACAAGATACTGAACGCGGTTCCCTGTGCTGTGCGGCAGGACCTTCTCGTTTCTCTGTTTCACATGCAGTGATTCGCGTCTGCTAATAGACCTACTTCTTAATGCCACAACTGTCTGGTATCTCAAGTGTCATGCTAATACAGGGTCTGTGTTCGGACAGAAGGAGCAGCAGCCTTCTGTTCAGCTTCTGTTCCCGTGAGGACGGGCCGTCTGGTCCTTAGTTTCTTCCTCTGTGAAATGGGGGTATTAGTGCCTACCTTATTCATAAAGTTGCTCTGAGAGTGAAGTAGGAAGGTGCTTTGAAAGCTAAAGCAACTGTCCCAGGGCCCGGCTGTGGGCAGGGACCAGATGGCCTCTCCCACGAGGTCAGCAGCTCCCAGCACAGGCACCCGTGCGGCGCAGGCACACGATAAATATTAGATCTTTTAGGATTTTTCTCCCTCTTTATATCCTATTTTTTTTCAGTTCCTCCCGGGAGAACACTGCCTTCCTTCGGGATCTACTGAGGGCTGACACGTATGCAGGTGACGTCACCGAGATCCCCCCCTGTCCTGCCAGATCTCGCCAGCGCAGCTCACCCTGTGCTTGGAAACAAAATAGACTCTGCTTTTGCGTACATCTATTCCATTATGTATACTTTTGCTGAAACGCACCCTGTGTACTTAGCGGCTATTTTCTAACTAGGCCCTGCTGCACAATTTAAAGTTATTGTTACTCTCTGGGTAAGCACTTCCCATACAACTTTCTGGATGGTGTTCTGGGATGTTCCGTTACGCACAGTCCAACGTGGCTGTTGAACTTGTGACTACTGACCACTTGAAATGTGGCTGGTGCTGCGGAGGAACACATCTCTAATTTAATTGAAGTTTAAATTCTCACCTGGGGCTCGTGGCTGCTGCATTAGATAATGAAGACCCCACTTAATTAGACGGGACTTGGTCTTGTCTTTTCTACCCAGGTCATCCCAAGAGGTACTTAGCTGAATAGGAAATAGAACGAAGGGAAAGCCACTCAATACATCCTATTGGCTGTTGCCTCCTCTCGAATTAACTGTAACCGGTACCCTAACCCTGGGTTGTGATGCAAGCCCCCGACCACAGCGGCAAAGGAGAGCGGTGCTTTCTGGACTGAAGGAGCCCGACAGCGGGGGTAACCTACTCTGTCCAGTACCACACTCCTCGAACCTGGAGCTGAAAACTTATTGCCAAGGGGAGAATCTGTGTGTCCACCTCCCGCTTTAGGTAAAGGGAACAAGAAATGAAATGTGGTCCATCCGGGAGCAGGGCTGGGGCAGATGAGCGGGGAGGAGGGGGGCGGGTGGGCTGCTGTGTCCGGAGGCCTCAGCATCACTTGAGGTCTGACTCTGAGGGTGAGAGGCTGTGATCCCAGGTGGCTATGGCATTGCCTGCCATCTGGTAGCAGTTGGATGGAGAGCTCAATCTGATGAAACAGAGCCAGCCAGCTGGTGTCAGATATTAGAAAATGCGGAGGCCAAACGCCAGAGTAGCTTTTAACAAAGCTGCCTCTGAGCCCAGAGTCCTGGGAAAGGGGGCTGAGGTCTCGTTTACGGAGCTGGCCAGGGCGCAGGGGGCTTCCTGAGTTTATTAGTATATTTTCAATAACGTCATTTATGTGCCCACATGGGAATACATGGCATGCTGATTATCAGGCTGAAGTTAATCACACAAATCATCACTCTGGCTTTTTCCAATATGACTTGAAAAATTCTTTCTCCAACGACACATTTCAAGTTTATTTGTGCAACATCCACTCGTAGCCCTAATAATGATAATAGTTGGAGAGAAATTACCAAACATAGATGTTTTCAGAAACAACCCCCAGAAATGAAGGTCTCCCTGGTGATGACCGAGAGTAGGAGCCACGTCCCCACCGGGTGGTCGGGGTCCCTGGAACAGCATTGCTGCTCTCTCGTTTGCATAAAAGCAAAGTTCTCTGATACCAACGTCCACTCAACAAGACTGGCGTAGAAACTGCGTGCCTCCTCATGGTGTTCTGGGACCAGATTTCAGTGCCCAGCAGAAACGGTTTTGCAAACTGCGAAGTGGTCGTTAACCTGCAAACGAATTTCTTCTTATTAAAAATTACAGTTCCCACGTTCAGTTGTCGGGAAAAGAGCTGTCATTTTTCCCCTCTTCTTTCTACCACCGTTTGGCATGAGCTATTAAGCCGTGTCCTGGAAAGAAGCCAACGGTGCATATCATTAAACGGGGCTCCTGAGGGGCTGTAAATTTTTCAGCGTGATATCACACACACGCAAATGAAAATCCGCACCTGCCAGGCTCCCCTGTAATAAGGACATTTTTAGGAAGGTAAGGATGTGTAAGACACTTCGTGGTAATCCAGATCTGTAGCTGCAAAGGACTGAGAAGATAAGCTTTGCCCCCAGAGGGTGGCTTCCACCTAGCCCAGGCTGGAAAAGCACTAGCGGGAAAACCTAGCAGCCAGAGGCGTCTCGGCAGGAGGTGCAGCCCCGGGGTTTATGGGACTGGACACCCGAGAACCGAAGGCTGGGCAGGCCTCCTGGGACTTTGCACCCAGCAGGGCCTCTCGGACCATGGGCTGGAATGCTTCCCAGCCTTTTAATTGATTGGTTTCTCCAATCGAAAGCCTTGAACTGCTCAGAGGTTCCAGAATCTTCTGTACCTATTTCCAACCCTAAAGTGGACTTGAATTATATCAGTGATAACTTTGTTGCAAGCGTAGCTCCATAAGGGATTCTCATCTTGGGATGTTTGGGGACACAGAGTGGGTTTCACTAGGTAGTTTTATTTCAGAAGCACCCAAGTGTGGTGCAACGAACTTCCTCGTACTAGGTGTCGGTGAGGGAGAGCCCCTGATTCTTCAGACGAGTGGACAGAGGAACAGATGCTGAGGACCCCAGATAACCGTGTCTATGCAGGGAAGCCCGGCACATCCCTCCCCATAGTCCTCACCTCTGGCCTATTTATTAAAATCCTTAAACTTGATCAGGGATGAGATTTTTCTGAAGGAATTTGTAGATATTTGTATGCATGCCCACCAGGGAGTGGGGTTGCTGGGAAAACGGTCTATTTTGGAAGATTTACATCAGGAAACAAATACTTTATCAAACATATCACACGTTTAAGAAAATTAGAAAAAGAAGATCCGCTGAAGTAAAAGATTATTTGATGACACCATCCTGGAACATAAAGGGAGTTTTCGTAACTAAGGAGACCAGCTATGGAGACAGGCAGCGTTATTACAGAATTACGGGAGAATGAAATACACCCGAGCTGTCATCTGCAAGTGAAGTCAGTGAACACAAATTCCCAAGTGGGCAATGCTGGGTGGCATTTGTTCCTTGCACCCTCCTTTCCTGGACCATCTACGTGAAGACTTAATGGGGTAAATAACCCACAAAAGAGAGGCTGTGCTATGAAGATCTGGCAATGAGATCGAAGCCATTTATACATGAAATTAAATCCAAATAGTTAGAGATTATGATTTCTCCGTATATGAGTGCTATCCTTTATGAAGGAAAGCCATCTGAATGTGAATGCTGCATTAGGGGTGTGTTAATTGAATATCACTACGTATGCTCGAGTTCCCTGCCCCGCCCCCCAAAAAGGAACGCAGCAGAGGAACCTAAGCAGTGGCCCTCACTCGACCTGCCGACTGCCCACCTGCCCACCTGCAAGGCACGTCCCCCTGGGAGCAGGAGACGCGAGGCAGTTCTACGGTCTCCTTAGGAGGGCTCAGGTCCCGTGCGATTCCCAGGCTGTCAGCATCTTCCTGCGCCGTGGTCCAGGGTTCAGCCGTCTCTACTCTGGGGCTCCTAAAAGCCAGCAGCATGTTGTATCTGATACTTAACCAAAGAAACAGTTTTGTTTTCAACACTTAGAAGAAAAACTAAATGTATTAGTCTTATTGAAAGGATTTATCAGCCTCCAGTAATGCAACTTCCTGGGGAATTTTCAAGGGTAATTTCGACAAAACATGATTTTTGTTACATCCATGAGATTTGGAAGGAACTCCAAGTGGCGGCAAACTCCCCATACGATAAAGCGCTGCAAAGTGATTGAACGATAGTCGACGAGGGAAGAGATTTGAGAACATAACTGGCAGACCTGGGAAGTGAAGCCAGCGAGAGTGTAGATGCTCTAACATAACTCTCTTCTACGGAAAGAATCTGTTTGGTCTAATATTGCTTTATCACCAGTATAAATAAAAACAGATGCTTCCTTCAAATTAAACAGGGTAAGGAGCAAAACTCAAAACACAAGACCACGTAGCAAATTATTACACGCAGCAGTAACACAAACAAGAATAAACAGTAGTAAACTCAAGAAAACATAGACACAGAATTTGGACTTGGGATACTGAGATCATGAACTGGATATTGGCTGGAGAAATCAAAGATTTTCAGGAGACACACAAAATTGTTAACATTGGTTAACTCAGGTGAGAAAAATTGTGGATGGTTTTTACTTTAATAATTAAAATTTTCTGTGTTTGACCGATGTTTTGAAAAGAATCTGTATTATCTTTTTGTGATTAAATCGACCCGTAAAGTTATCTCATTTTGTAATAAAAAAAAGTGGGGAAGAGGAGGAGGGTTTTATACCATCCTTTCATCTTCTGCAACAAAATATCTGGTCCTGGATAACAACTCCTGAGTTTCAGAATGAGAGAATGAGATCTGAATGGTCCTCAGTCTATGGAAAAAGATGCAATGATGTTCAGAACTTCAATTTCTCTCGGTTAAGGTGGTGGGTGCATGTTGTAAGTGTACTTTTAGCAAGAAATTTTACATCAGTCAAGTTCTGATTAATCTCCTGATGCCGCAGAACATTAAATTAATCAGTGTTCCATTCAAACACATTCCAAGTAATTGGTCAATGAAACTGTCGAGTCTCTTCTGGCCTATGTACTGTGCATTTAGCATGGATGATAAAAATCTTTCCTGCCCTTTCCCCTTCAACTCCTCCCTTTCGCCTTTTTCTCATCTGTTGTATAAATTTATATCTCTATCCCCGAAAGGATCAGTAACAATCTCATGATTGTCATAGACGGAAATCTCGCCTTTTTGCTACAATTGGGGAAATCTTATCATTGCCAGCGGACATTTTTTGTCGCACTTCAACTTTGCTCTTGGAAGCTCCTACCATAAGCTCTCCATTCTGGGTTTGTCTGGATCCAGGTCAAGTAGATCAACTTTTGCTTTTGCTTTCACAGGATGAACCAAGTAAGAAGAAGCATAATTAATGTTTCTTCTCCAAGAACTGAGAAGAGAAATTCTCTCCGCTGGTCTGGAATAAACATAAAATGAAATGCCTGTGGTTGAGGTTGGGGAAGTTCAGTGGAAACCTGCCTTCTGAGTTCTCATTGTCCACGGGCACCTTCACGCAGTACTGGAAGAGCACCCTTTGCAGCTGAGAACTCACGGGCACCCACGTCTGTCCTGCTAACGTTACACGTCACACCACGGGGACCCATGTGCCATCAATCAAATCTCATGCCTATTTGAAGTTAGAATTTACTATTTGGCATTTTAAGGAGGCCCAAAGACATATTTCCATGGAATTAGACTAGGATTTTAACAACCATCTTGCCAAAAGTCAAAAGACAAGATAGTCGTCTGCATATTTTAATATTAAGTACTAATTTTGATGATGCAGTATGCATATTTTAATAATTATCATACATGTGATTTATTGGATTTAATCAGAGCCTTATTTGTAGCATCTTGGCCAGAAATAAGTTAAGCAAATATTTGAGACCTATATCAGCTCCAGTTCCTACCCCTGTTGTTCTAAAGGTATCAGGGAAGACAAATTAGCCTTTGTTATGAATGGCCTTAATGATGAGCCGACGACATAAAAATAAAGATAATAAATATTAATCTACTTTGGAGCCATTTTCCTTTGTGTTGTACTGACATCTCAGCCTGACTCCTTATGCTATTTTAAATGTGAGTAACTGGAGCTTGGCTCCAAAGTCATTTATTTTTAGAAAAAGATGCAAATTAATAAGACTGTGTGAAGCTGCAGACCCAGGGAGCCATTCCAGCCATAAAATAACGGGCCTGGGGGCTTTGCCCTTTCCAGTTAGTTAAGAAGCCGTAATGAAACTGGCCTCTCCGGGAGGCAGCCAGTTTTCAATTAGACTGTGTTTCTGCGCCCACAGGCCACCTCCGACACCAGAGGACATCTGTGTGTCCCCTCGCCCCCGAGCTGAGGCCGGTGGCTCTGTCCCCCTTCCAAGAATGGTCAGACAAAGACGGCTTCTTCTGATAACACAACATTAACATAACAATAGGGCCAACTGTTTATCATAAAATAGATAAACAGCAACGCCCTGCTGTGGAGCACGGGGGGGGGGGGGGGGGGGGGGGGGGGAACTATACTCAGTACCTTGTCGTAAGCTATAATGGAAAAGAATCTGAAAAACTTATAAGTGTGTGTGTATCTCTGCTGTACATTGGAAGCTAATATTGTAAATCAACGACACTTCAATAAAAAATAAAATAAAACAACAATAACAGAAATCATGGTTTACTTTCAGTGCAAATGATCCCACTAAATTCAATGGGAAAAAATAGACGTCTGGATGGGATGGCCTGTTTTCCTGGATATTATCTCTTTAAACACCATTAATGGTTGTGGTTCATCTAGAAAGACAAGGAAAACCAAGTGGGTTTGGGAAAACCTGCATGGAAACAGTTCGGCCAAGATGGGTTGTGACAGAGCTGCCTTTAAAACTTCATTGTATAGCATGCGGAATCCAAAATGTTCCTCTCTTGGCCGTTCTTTTCTTTGCAGTCTAGTACACGAAATATAGACATGGCTGGGTCATTGCAAAATGCCAAATTTTACAATTTGGGCTCAAACAAACATGAGAAAATAATTAAGGAAATTGCTCTGGAAACTGCTGACTTCAGATGAAGAATATGGAGCCATGCACGGTCTATAGATCAGCTTCTTAAAAGCTGCCTTTACAGCACGTAGAGCATCTCTCAGTTTAGAACGTAAGCTTCAGTTTTTACGTCTGATCTTAGCTCTCCAGGCGGCTGTGCCGGGTGCTGGGAACAGTCACAGGGAAGGCCGATTCCAAGACCCTTCACTCTTCGACTTCTCCCCCGAGACCCTCAGAGTCAGTACCAAGGAGGCTGTGGTGATGCTGGCTTGAGGAGACTGGGGTGCTCATCCGTCAGGCCCTGGATGGAGACGGTTACTGTCTAGCAGCCCAGCCTGGGAGCAAGCCCCTAACTGCTCACTCCTCCATTCAGCAAGAAGTCAGAGCACAGCAGTGAGCCAAGCAAGGACCTCCCCGCCCAGCGCTTGGGTGCCAGTGGAGAAGGCAGGCAGGGCATGGGCTGGCCGTGGGCTGGGTGGCCGGTGGCGACACACACAATGAGGGAGCGACAAGTGCAGGGCCAGGGAGGAAGGGATGTGGCCGGCAGGGCTGCCGTGTGCACACAAGCAAATTCTCCCAGGAAGAAAGGCAGCCAGCGATGAGGATCCTTAGGAGGGGGAAGCTACTAGCTGGGGGTGGGGGTGGAAGGAGGGAGAGAGCTCGGGGCAGAGGGAAGGGCGAGCACAGACCCCTGACGTGCAAGCATCTCAGGGATCATCGCAGCAGAGCTGCTCGTCTGGAACGGTGTCTGAGCGGGACGGTGACGGGGTGAACTCATGTTGTCCAAAAGTTTTGGCCTTTACCCTGAAGGGCACGGGAAAGGATGCATGAAGTTTGAGAGTACCGATGCCCTCAGGCAAATTTCCAAAAGGTCATTTTGGTACTGCCGTGAATAAAACAGAGGAGAGGGCAGACTGGGTAATGGGTTATTGCCTGGTTTGGAGTGGCAGTCAGGGCTGGGAGCAGCGGAGGGGTGAGAGGTGCTCCCATCCCCTCATGGGGCTGGGATATAGGCGGGTGCGAGGAAGACGTTTGGGGCTTAGAGCAGCTGGAAGTTGGAGTTATCATTAGTTTCCTCGAGCTGCACAGCTTCAACAACAGGAGTGCCTTCTCTACGGGTTCTGGAGGCTGGATGTCTGAGATCAAGGTGCGGGCAGGGTGGGTTCCTTCTGAGCCCGTGGGGGACCTGTCCAACCCTGTCCCCCAGCCTCTGGTGGTTGCAGGCAAGCACTGGCCGTCCTGGCCTCCACGGCATCACCTGATCCCCGCCTTCGTCCTCACACCGTCTCCTTCCCATGTGTGTCTGTGTCCCAACCTCCCTCTCTTATAAGCACACCAGTCACAGAGGATTAGAGTCCCCTTAGCTCCAGTGTAAGCTCCCTTCATCTACACTGAACGTGTCTAAGATGACCCCATCTCCAAGCACAGTCTCATTCGGAGGCACCAAGGGTTTGTCCTTCAGCCTATGATTTCGGGAAGGGCATGATCCAACCTCTGACGCACTTCACAGACCTGAGAAAGGCCGGGGAGGAGCGGGTTTGGACACCCTGCCCGTTTGTGCTCCTGGTACAGATGTCAAGCACTGAGCCCAGAAACTAATCTGGAATTCAGAGGCGGGGTCCGGACTGCAGATACCAGCTCAGCAGTGAAAGATACACATTTACAAAGGTGTAAATTCAGACGGAACGCAGCACAGTCAGAAGAGCAATTTTTTAAAATTTTATTTATCTGTAACGGAGGTACTAGGGATTGAACCAGTACCTCCGTTTACTCTGGTTTCTGTTTTTTTTTAAATCAGTACAATGCTGCAGTGACTATACTTGTACGCATGTGCTTACATTTAAGACGTTTCATTTCTATGATGATTATTTCAATGTGTACTTTTATTATCTACTCAATCTCTTCTACGGTAATTTTTGGGTTCAAAATTTCCACAACTCAATTCACTTTTGCTAACGTATACTTCTTTCGTTTGGGTTACAGATCGCTCGTCACAGAGCTGTTGTTGTGTTTTCTGTGATTTTTTTTCATTTTTCCAGGACTTGCTTACATCTCCTTTCTCATTTTTAATGTCGCTCATTTTTGCTCTTTTTTTCTTACTCGGACTGAAGGAGCTTGTCTGTTTTATTGTTCTCTACAAAGAATCAACGTTTGAATGACGTTTTTCTATTTTTGTTTTATGTGTCGCTAATATCAACCTTGACTTTCATTCATTTTTCTTCCTTCCTGCTTCTTTTGGTTTATTTTCTTATTCTTTTTCTAATTCCTTAAAATCTAAACGTGATCCTCCCCCTGCTCTTCCTCTTTCTTTCTTCTTTAACAATGAAAGCATTTACTGATACAGATTTTTTTCTCATAAAAATTTTACGGTGATTTACGAGCTTTACTATAAAGTCGTCATCTTTTCATTGCATTCTAGATAGCTTGCAATTCCTCAATTGATTTCGAGTAAAGGAGTGTTTATTAATTTCAAAATAACTATGATTTTTACATTATTTATTTCTAATTTTATTAGGTTAACATTACAGAATGTAGCCCCTAGAACCTCCCTTTCTTAAATATTGCCTTTCCCTGTGGTTTGCCATCACCTATTGATTGTTTCCCAATATCCATTCTCCTCATTTTACACAGAAATGATATTGTTATTTGGGCCCCTGGCTGCCTGGCTGAGGACTGTTTTTCTCAGGATCTCCATGGAGCTGGAAGTGACCGTGTCTCTAAACGCTGGCCAGTGGATGCCACCAGGTGTGATGTGTGTCGTGTGTTGATCTGCACTTGCAGGGAGCAAGGGGCCTCTGCTTCTCCCCCTCACGGGATGGAGGCGGCCCTCGGAGGCTCTCAGTGGACGCTGTGTACTGAAATGGCAAAATACCGGACAGAACGTGACTCGCTGTGACTCGGCCATCCTACCCCTGGACTCCTTACCTGCAGCATTATGTGGTAGAAAAATCCATGTCTATGTGGTTTAAACCACTGCTATTTTGATTCTCTTTATATATCAGCTGAACCAAAATAACAAATTAACTCACCCTTAAATTTTCCACTCATGACCATCAAATTCAACCGAGATCTCCAGCTGCTCATCAGCCCTCCAGTACTTCTGATTACTTAGATCTTGCTTTTACTGGGTGAGTAGCTCACTCCTCTGTCGCATCAAACCTCCTATACTTCTTTGTCTTTCCTCATCCTCAGCTGCTGGCCTTGCCCCCGCATCTTTGAGGAGAATATGGTCGGCACTTTGAACTGCATGTGTCCAGTTATAGGCAGACTTTTTTCAGTACTAAGCACAGTGCTGTAGGATGTGTGGTTGATTTCGTCTGTTTTTGTGGAACCGTGGCTACGGAGAAAAGAGCCAACTGTGGGACTTGAGCATCTGTGGATTTTGGTACCGATGGCGGGTCCTGGAACCAGTGCCCGTGGGAACCAAGGGAGGACGCACCCAGAGGAGCGTTCCCATGCCCTCACAATGCACATCCAGGACACTAAACACTTGCCTTCACTCCTAGTCTAAGAGTGACCTCTCCACGGCCCTAAGGGAATCCACTTTGGAATTGGATTTCGTGCTCATTTGTCTATTTGTGAACATCATTATATTTTGACTAAATCATCCATTTTTTTCTCTCCTCTGTATCATCCCATTCATATGCAAACATGCTGTTATTTCTCTTACCTCAAAAAAAAAAAATCTCTTGACTCCACATCCCTTCCAACTACCACTTGGATCACTGAAGTCAGTTTCTTGCCCCATCACTCTAAAGAAATGGTTCTTCTCAATCAAAGTCATCAATGTCCTTCTTTTTTTTTTTTTAATTGAAGTACAGTCAGTAACAATGTGTCAATTTCTGGTGTACAGCACAGTGTCCCAGACATGCACATATATATACACGTGTATTTGTTTTCACATTCTTTTTCATTAAAAGTTATTACAAGACTGAATATAGTTCCTTGTGCCATCAATGTTCTTTTTATTGCTAAATCCAGTGATCACTTCTCCATCTTTATCGTATTTGGTGGATCAATAGCTTTTGATACAGTATCATTCACTCCTGTCTGAAACACTTTCTTTACCTGTTTCTGTGTGAATATATATCTCACGACTGTCCTCTGGTGCCTGCTGATCTGTGTTGTCAAAAACCATCGTAGTCGTGAGCACAGACATACAGAAGGATTGTTGACCATGGGAAGAGACAATCACTTTCCCCAGGGAGCTCCCCATTTGGGTGGGGAGACCAACAATGCAGGTTCAGGTTGCGGCAGCCTTGCTGCTGTTCCAGGCTGATTCCGCGCAGGGAAAGGTCCTTGCGCTGGAGTCCAGGGAAACTTTCAGAGGAGAAATGACAGGCAAGCACGCCCTGGCTGAGCTGAAGAACTGGCTCGGAGGGTGGCATGGAGCTGAAGTACAGGGTCGGGGGAACTGCCAAGCGGGTGTATTTACGGGACTTCCTCCTGCCCAGCCTGGCTGGGGTGGAAGTTACTCTCGGGAAGCAGGCAGAGCCTTTGCTTAGAATATTTTATAAGCACTTAAGTGGCTGGCTGAGAAGTTGACTTCATTCTGTGTCGAGCAATAGACAGGGAGATTAACCCCCTAAAACAGGCTTTAAGAGAGGCAGATCTGAAACAGCTTAAACCTGAGTCTCTGAAAAGTGATCTGAATGTGGCCAATGATGACAAATAGGGAAATAAGTGTGATGCTATGATGACTTCACTCAAACTCATTTCTAAGTATTCAGGCTTCTCATGGGGGGGGGGCTTTGGCATCAAACAATATCGTATGGGAACATTTTGGGACGAGAGAACGACTGGTGTCTGCCATGTTTCATGAATTCAGTCGTCCTTGACGAAGGCTCTCTTCTGCATCAAAACATTTATTAACACAGTATTAAACAGCTTTGGTGTGGCAGAGCACACAGTGCGTGATGGGGCAAGTCTGCTCTGTGAGACTGAGTAGGTAGAAAGAAATACGCTGGCTAAGGTGACTGTGAGCGTCCATTCCTTTTAGCGTGACAGCAACGGAAAATCCCAAGGGGCACCTGGTACCAGAGTGTGTAAGGCTGGGGAGAGGAGCGAGAGATCGCCGGTTCTCCACTCTGTCAGCAGACACGCTCACACTGCGTCACACACACAGTACATCGTGCACACACACATTACATTAGACACACACATACATCTGGTGGTGTCATATTTCTGAATAAATAAATGCATGAAATAGTTTAAATAATAAGAAAGAACCAGAATTTCTTGATCACTTGTTGTGAAAATTACATTTCCTCTTAAAACTAGAAGTCCTCCCAGGGGGTGAAAAACAAAAGTCAAATGGAAGAATAATAAAGTTGGAAAAGAAACATTTATTTAAATATTAAAAGTTAATATTTGTAAATGTTCTTTTTCTCTACAGGAGTCAACAAAGTTATCCTTAAATTAGCAAGATAGAAAAAGCAAGAGCAAGAACAAAACTTGGCTCTTGTCATGTATCCTTTAAAATTAGATCTTTCTTAAACTTAATTATAGCATTTCGGATATTTCAATGGTTTTGTTTTGTGCATCAAAAAAAAAATCCGTGTTACTAAAGCATTCTTAAAAATCTCTCTTAACTTACTGAAGTTGACATCAAGGTAAATTGGCACCAAGCAACGCAAAACAACGCGTTTCACAATCAAGAACGGAAACCGGCAGGGTTGTCAGTTCCGGGTTTGTCTGCGTGGTTTGGCTGCTGCACGACGCACCCCTCAGAGCCCCTCTGAGGAAGGTGCCCGTAAGCATTAGGAGGAGCACCTGCGCTCCGAACTGTAGCTGAGCTACGCGCCGGCGCCCGCGCCCGGAGGCCCGTCCCTAACCCCAACCCCGCCCCGGCGCACCCGCTCCAGCAGCCGCCCCCGGACGGGCCTCGGGGCTGAGCCGCTCCTCCCCCGCGTCCGCGAGCTCCTCCGGGTCCCCGGCGGGCGGGCCGCGCCCTCCCCCGCCGAACAGCTGGAACGCGTTCACTTCTCCGGGCGCCTCGGGGCCTGCGCTGAACGGACCGCTGCTCACAAGTGTCCCCCTCGCGCGGGTCTCCGAGGGGTCAGAATGCAGGATTTCGGGTCCAGCCCCAAAGGCCAACAAGCGCGCGCCCTCGGGGGACCTAAGCTCCGGCCGAGGTGCAGGGCTGGGAGCCATGCCGCCCCTTCTTGGCCTCCGGGACCACGTGGGACAGGAAACCTCTGTGACCCTGCAGTCTGGTTGTCTGGGGCCCTCTCCCTCGCCAGTCCCACTTCCTGCTCGGACCTGAAGGGCTGACCCCAAAGTCAAGTGGAGTTTTGGATCCTGAGCAGCACAAATGGTCTTACTTTTCCTTCTGAAGTGTTCAAATGATCCCTTTGCTCAGACTCAGGACACCCCTCGGCCTTCCCGCTGCAGGGGGGCCCGATGCCAGATCCCGACGCTGCACAGAACAGCCTGGCCTTTAGCGACAGTTGAGAAACCCCCTCTGGAAAGCCTGGCCGCCCCGGCGGGCGGCTGGAGGCCGACAGCCCCCGACTGACGGCCATCTAGCCCCCGTTCCTGCCACCCTCCTCCTAGAAGTGTCTGGTACTGCTAAGTAAGAAAAGGCAGGAGACAAAATTGTACCAAAATAGATTGTCTTTTGGTGGTTTATTTGTCAATAAGTAGACATAAAATTGTATTTCTGGAAAGAAGTGGGGAAAAAGAATCAAGAGATGCACTACAGTGTCAGCAGTGATTTTTCTGGGTGGTGAGTAGTGTGCGTGTATGTATATATATATTATATATATATAGAGAGAGAGGTAAGTTTTCAGCAATGTCTGTATGCTACTTTTATAACGGAAATGCATAATACGATTTACTAACATTGGCTTTTTGTTCTGAAACTCTGGGAGGAGGTGGAGAAATTGCCTCCACACGTTAAGCAGAAGGCTTGACTTGGAGTTTAAGAGACTCTTCGGAATTAGGAATTAGGATTGACGGCTGAAACTGCAGGTGGGGAGCCTGCTCTTTTGTTTCCAGGTAAGCTTCTCCATCAGAATCACAATGATGGCTCCCAGGGAAGGTGAGACCCTGAGATCCCGGACTGAATAGCAAATGCAGAGCTCACCTCCCCCACCTCAGCCTAAGAAGTAACAGAAAAGAAGAAAGTCTCCCTCCTGAATGTCAGTGAACACAATTAACATCATAAACAGACACTAAAATGTCCTAACCCTCATTACTGAAGTAACAATTTCTGATTAAATTGATAAAGCCTTTTTTTAACTCTTGCCTGGTATCTTTTTTCGCTCCTTCCTTCCTACATCTGGAAAATCTCAGTGGAACCTTAAGCAAGTGAGGGAATGATTTACCATTGCAGCCGAATATCTGCGAACGTCTCCAAGCCCAGAAAAATACAGTCCCTGATAAGAGCCGTGTTGGTTCAATGTGTTGGTTCAATCTGTTTGCTTCACTGAGTGATTCATAAGATCAATATGGAAAACTTTGTTTTAAGTGAAATTCTTTTTTATTCTAGTGAGTCAGATCTATCTGATTACATATGTAAGAGTATTTACTAGATTAAATATGACACATATAAATTTATAAATCTCAATTATTTAATACATGCTAATATATAAGAAACATATATTACTTTAAATAATCTCAAGAGAAGCTGTCAGGCTTTTATAGGCTTTTTTACCTTTAACTTGAGGCTTGAATCAAAGGTATAATAGCCCATACCCTAAAAAATGCATGTCAATTGCAAAAAAAAAAATAAAATAAAATAAAATAAAATTGGTTCCTCCAATTTTTCATAAATTGGGAGGTTTGAGTATAAAATGTGATCATGATCTAGTTTGGAACAGAAATCTGTGGCTCAACTGTAATATTGATAAATAATGTGGTAGCCATGATCTCTAAATGTATTTAACTTCCATGTGAGACATTTGAAAAATCAGTGCTGGAAAATGACTAAATGAGGTTTCCTTGATCAGGGTGAAATCAACATTCGAAAATCCAAAGAAAAACAAAACTTAAAAAACAAGTGTACAAACTACTATATATAAAAATAGATGAACAACAAGATCCTACAGTATAGCACAGGGAACTATATTCAATATCTTTTAATAATCCATCATGAAAAAGAATACATTTGTGTGTGTGTGTGTGTATGTGTGTGTAGATATATATATCTGAATCACTTTGCTGTACACCAGAAACTATCAAACATTGTAAATTAACTACACTTCAATAAAGTAAATAAATACAAACAAATATTACAGGAAAAAAAATGTGTCTCATAAGCTTTGCTAGCACTTGTGGCAACATCTTTTGAGATCACCTACAGCCGAGATTTCCTCTGTCACTTGCTTTGGTGAGAGGAGTTTTCCCATCATGACGGAGGGCAACGCTCAGTCACGGCGCAGACGCTGGGTCAGTGCCCAGGAAGGGGAGTTCATGTGGACAGAAAGCCTTGCTGAGGAACTCCGTTTCCTTTGATCATTTTTGTACGTTTGTTTGTTTTTTCCTTTACATTCAGTAGAGCAACTCTTTGCATCTGAAATGTATCTAACTTTACATTGCTTTCACACCCCCTAAACCTTTAACTTGTGTCTTCCAGCTTCTGCTCCAGAGAGTTCTCTGGCCCTGAACGCAGTTCTGGCTCTGTAAGGGCCCTGCATTAAAACCTCTCATTCGAAAGCAGAAGAGATCACACTCATCACAGCAAAAACAGGAGCAAATTTGTATTTTGGGTTAATCCCCACGTGTGCTATGCTTTGGGGATTCTACAGATCCTTAGAATTGAAAGGTAACCTAAAAGTATCATCTCTCCTTTTTTTTTTTTTTTTTTTTTTTTAAATCCTACAGAAACTGTGACCCAGATTGGTGAAGAGTGACCGATGACACGAGGACAGATCGAAACTGCCCGCACTTGAAAGCAGCTGCCACTTAGCTGCCTCTTGCAGACAGATTCCTTTTACTGGAATATGGCTTCGAAGCAGGTCTGTTTCCCATTAGCCTGCAGTGCTAACGCCTGGGGCTGGGGTCCCTGCCTTTTAAATGATTCCAATGCCGTGGACTCGGGCCCTGAAGTCTGAGCCGTCTGGTCAGTCTACAACCTTCGATCTCTCCAATATAAACTTTTCTTTATTACATGGTCCGGAAAAACATTAGTCCTTATAAAAAGCAGTTTCTTTCAATTAAAGACAGAAAGACGTGGGAGAGGAAAGTGAAAATTGGAAACATGGAGGAAGACACTTGAAGATCTTGGGAGAGGCAGCCTCAGGGTCCCAGCGTCCCCGGAAGCATGGAGTTGGGTGGAGGCTATTTACAATGTCTAAGAACAGAAACACAGTCTGGGCAGATGTCATTAGTCAGAGTAACATCGAGTAACAATAATAACAAAAAACAGTGATGCTTTCTGACTTAGGGAAAACTGGATTAATGCTGCAAGCTAACTTAAGTGGTCCTGATCAGGCTGTTACAACCGAAGAAGAAAAAGAGAGATTTCTGACTTAGGAGAAACTTTAAAATTTGTGTTGTTCACACACCTAACTGATCCAGGTCCCCTGTCTTGCCTTCTTTACGAGGCCAGTGGAGACTGTGTACGTGAAAACATCAAAGTTCTGCTCGATAAGTGGTAGGTGTTACTGTTGTTACCATCAGCATGACTACTTACTGTAAATTAAGGTACAATCACTGAGTCTTATGAAACCACCTCCCCTCAAAGCCTCGAGAAGCAGCTTATTTCAGAGCAGCCTAAAGCTTGCTTGGAGGTGGGGAAAATGGTACGGTTTAATAGAACAGGTCATGTGTCCATGCGAAACATCGCCTTTCATCTTCTGGTGAAGATTTAGCTTCCGATGCAAACTAACCCCCCTAAACTCTCCACGTCACAAATACAAGAGCATTCTCCACAGGGACGGGGCTCAGTCCTCAGAGAGACAGATGCACGTGACCGCTATCTACTCAGGAAAAATGAGCTACGTTTCAGCCACATGGAGTTTTGATTATGACAAAACCCTTTCATGTGTTTTTGTAAAGATAGTCAGTTTCAGTTAATATAAATCAAATGTTCAGGGCTGGAGCCAGAGAGTGGCGTTCAGTATTCAGGGTGTAGGTGCAAGTTCCCTGCCTGCCCAGGAGGAGAACCTTCTTCTGATTTAGGAACGAATATTTTCTTTGTTATAGGCAGGGTTCAGACTTCGGGGAGAGAAGACAGAAGAAGTGGAGAAGCACCTCACCGCACTGTGAGTTGATGGTGGGGACGGGGGAGGCTGCAGAGATGAGGAAGGAGGTAAGTTCCAGGCACCCCTTCCTTTCTGGAGCTGGGGTCTCAGATGGAGCCTGGAGCAAATGACAACTTGTCACCGTGACCCCAGTTACCCTGGGAAAGTTCCAATAAAGCAAAACCTGTAAAGGGCTGCCTCACGACTCCACCCTGGAGAAGCACAGCTCCTGAATGGCCGAAGGGCATTTGGGAAGCCTTGCTCTGACTTACGCACAATTTGTTTTCAAGAAAATGCTCTGGTTCTTCAAATATGTCACTGGCTCATTTTAATGTTTACCCTTAAAAGACACACGCAGGCCGTTAGGTTCTACTACGTTCTTCCTTCAGGAATTTTTGAGCGCCTTCAGTGTCTGCTCTTCCACTCACGGACCCCTCAGTGAGGCTCACGTGGGGGCTGGGGCGGCCTCGCGGCTGGACTGTGGTCGAGTTAGCAGTCAGGGAGAGGTGTTCACTGGAGTCCTGGCAAGCACGTTTGCGTGAGGAAGGGGAGGTCCAGGCACCGAGCGCAGAAAGCAATGCAGAGCGGAGCCCCTGGCTCCTGGCAGCCCTCGCCGCTTCTGGGAGGTTCTCTGTCTGCTTTTTTTGGCAACCGGTGAGTCACTGCGTACTTCCCAGTGAACATGAATTCCCCAGCTCTGGCTTGCCCAATAATCCCACCTCTTAGGTCAGGAACTGAATCTATGGTCTGTTTATTGCTTCCTCTGTTATCACTCCGGACAGCTGAGGATGCGCAGGGACAGGGCGTATGGGTCGGAGCTCTGGGGCGGCGGGGAGGTGCAAGAATGGGTGGGAGACAGAGCCGGGCTGAGACGCAGTCCTCGATCTCAGGGTGCTAATAATCCAGTGGGAAGACAAAGCAGTGGCGTGTCCACCAACTGAATGGCGGTAAGTGTCCACGGATCCCACCCGGGGTTGGGTGAGTGGTGGAGAGCCGGCCGTGCTTAGTCACAGACGGCAGGAGGTGGGCTCGGAAAAGGCCAGGAAGGAAACCAGCGCTTGGGGGTGTCGAGTGCCTGCTTCTCACGGCTCCTTCAGACCTCACGATGAGGCCCCCACGACGCAAGTTGTTACCCGAAGGTCCTGTGACGTCCAAGAGTGGCCTCTCCCCTTGGTCTCCGCCCCTCTGTGGCCTTCCTTCTTCTATTCCTTCCAGCACACAGCGGGAGGGTGTGACAGAAGCGGGTCCAAGCCTCCGCTGGTCTGACTTCCGAGCCTGAGGTCTTTCCATAAGACTATGTCATGTATGTGTCCACGGAGCATCTTCCCGAGGTTACAAAGTGGGTGCCCAGGTCCGATGGAAACCTGATGACACCGCATGGGTATTTCTGACCCTGGGAAGTCCAGGAGGCCCTGCCAACACCATCATGGGCTCCAGAAAGCAGAAGTCCTTTGCATGAGCCTAGAGCATTTGCTCAGCCAACAATAAAGGGGGTGGGAGTGAAGGCTTCTGCAGTCAGCTTTCAAAGCTGCTTGGAAGGGACACAGCGGCCCTGTCCGTGGCCTCCAAGTTCAGTGCACAGACAGTCCGTCAGAGCCACCGTGGGGACATGTTCCCGATGCGGGTCCCAGGGCCCACTCTGGGCCCCTGGGACTGGATCCATCCGGTCTAATGGCTGGACGACCAGGAGGCTGGGTGGACAGCCCAGGAGGCACGCTGGTGAGAAGCCTCCCAGGTTTTTTTATGTCGTCTAAATTCACAAACAGACGGATGGGGAAAGAGTCTCAGTTCAAGGGCAGCCTGGTCTCAGGCACATCGAGCATGTGCGTGCGCTCCCTGGATGTCCCGTCACACCTAACCCTCGCCACAGCTCCAGGGTGGAGCGGTGCTTTAATCTCAGCTTTGCCCACAAGCACGGCAGGGCCGGGCAGGGCCACACAATGTGCCCTCTAGAGCTGAGGCTGAACGTCAGGCCTCCGGCTTAGAATCCTCGTCCTCTGCTCTCTCCCAAGTGAGGGTTAAACACAGGAGAACTGCAGCGGCAGAATAAATGAATAATTCCCGGAATTGCATTCAAACGCCCCGATGTACTTTTCTTTCTGCGGGTCTCTGTCTCTCGTTACGAAGTACCACAGACTGGTCAGGCTGTCTCACCAACACAGGAATCCCGCATGGACACACTGGTGGAACTGGGGGCAGCGGCAGCGGCAGTGAGTGAGTCACACTCCCCGTAGGTAAGGCTCAGCCGTTTCGCCTAGAAAGAGGAAGATAAAGAGCAGCAAAGTTTGACTTTTGCAGACAACTCGGCTTGAACTGAAAGTGAACTCCCCCCTCAAATCAAACTCTAGAAACTGATTTCTCCCTGGGGAGAGACAAACATGCTTTTGCATTGCATTGGCTTGTAGAAAGAAATATATTAAACACGATAGATTTGAAAACGATGCTGTGCTCTTGACGGCCTGGGAGTCCATGCTGGTCCGCGCAGGAGAAGTTCGGGGAAATGCATGGCACCGTTCACTCAGTGGACACCTTCTGAAGTCCTGCTTTGTGGCAGGCGTGTCTCTTTGACAATTTTCGACACCATGGATCCAAGTTTCCAGGTGAGTCAGAAGTTAAAGAAATGCACATGCTCAGCTTCACAAGCAAAGCTGCAGGACGTGGAAGTGTGCTCCGTTACTTTTGTAGGCAGATCGTCCCTGGTGGAGTGGAGCCTGTGCCCTGGAGCCCAGCAGCGCACAGGCGATTTTTTTTTAACTGAAGTACAGTCAGTTACACTGTGTCAGTTTCTGGTGTGCAGCACAGGGTCCCAGTCATCACAGGGTCCCAGTCATGCATGTGTATGTGTATTCATTTTCATATTCTTTTCTTTTAAAGGTTATTATAAGATATTGAATATAGTTCCCTGTGCTCTACAGAGGAAATCTTGTTTTTTATCTATTTTTGTATATAGTGGTTAACACTTGCAAATCTCAAACTCCCAAATCAGGGGCAGGTGATTGAACCAGGGAGATGGCCCTGTATTCAAGTTAGCGAAATATTCTAGAACCTGGGAACAACCGGGAGGGAGCCACCCACCGTGCCCTGGAAGAGGATTTGTGGGCGGACAGGAAAGGTGTGCTCAGGGAGGTGACGGCGGAGGGGCAGCTGGGAAAGAGGAGGTGATGGTGGCTGGGTTGGAGGGAGCGGGTGGCGCGGGAGGCGGTGTGATGCAGTCAGCCATCGTCCAGAAGGCTGGTTTGTCCAGAGCCTGGGGGGTGGGGTCGGGGGGAAGGGTGGAGAGGGGGACGCCCTGCTGTGGGACACCAGGGGCCAGTCAGCGGGAGAGCAAGAGAGGGCAGAGAGGGGGTCGTGGAGGTCTGTGTGTGCCCTGCCCGGGGACCTGGATGTCAGCCTGCAGGTGGTGAGGAGCCCCAGCATGGCCGCGGCATCCTGCCACTTCTCCTCCGGCAGCTCAGACACGGGCCACACGCACACTCCAGGCCTCGGCGCGGCCAGTCAGCCGGCCAGTTGGACAGTAAGATGAAGGTCAGGAGGTGGTGAGTGGGAACAGCCCCCTGTGAGGTCTGGGGGCCCGGGGGAGTTCTCCATCCGTGGACTCGCGTCTCAGCTCCATTATGAAGTGGAAGACGCCTGCCTGTCCCGGTACCGCTCTGAGCACGGACGGCCCTGGGACCTTAGGCTACTGCGGGAAATTTCAAACATTGTCCAAGTTCCTCTTTGGAGGGAGAAATTCTCATGAACCCCTTGCTAACTTAGAATGGGCTTTATATGCCAACACACCCAAGGTCCCCCGTAGCGAACTGTGGTCACAGCCTTTAACTACAGAACCTGGACACATAAATGCAGGAAAGCAATAAAGCCAACAGTGTTCAAGTCAGCAAGCCTCCTCGGAAGTGATGCGCTGCTGAAATGAGTGCCAAGGTGGGCTTTCTGAGAAGTAATATGTTTCCATAGCTCACTTGTTCAATCTATTCTTTTGCTTTTTGGTGTCATGTGTTCTCTTAAGTCACAATTTCACACAACTGCAAGTGTGCTGTGAAATATGTAAAGTGGAGAGTCTGGCTTTGATAAGGCCCAAGGCTGACGCAGTCTGGGGGACCTTCTCTGAGGAAACGGATCCAACATTGTTAACACAAGTGTTGTGGAGAGAACTGTCGCCCCAGGGAAGACCCTGCAGCTCAGATCCAGCCACTTCCCTGTAAACCCATCTATTTTGTTGTTGTTGTTTTTTTGTATAGATCTTTTATTTTATTTTTATTGAAGTGCAGTTGATTTACAAGGTTGTGTTAATTCTAGTGTACAGCATAGTGATTCAGTGATACATCTGTATATGTTCTTTTTCCAGTTCTTTTCCATTATAGCTCATTACAAGATATTGAATGTTCCCTGTGCTCTACAGTAGGGTCTTGTTGTTTATCTAATTTATATAAAGTAGTGTGTATACGTTAATTCCAAATTCCTAATTTATCCCTCCCCTACCTTTCCCATTTGGTAACCAGAAGTTTGTTTTCTATGTCTGAGTCTGTTCCTGTTTTATAAATATGTTCATTTGTAACTTTTTTTAGATTTCACATGTAAGTGATGTCATACTCCTGGGCATCTATCCAGAGAAAATACTAATTTGAAAAGATACAGGCACCCCAGTGTTCATAGCAGCACTGTTTACAATAGGCAAGACATGGAAGCAACCTAAATGTCCATCGACAGATGATAAGGTAAAGAAGTTGTGGTATATTTATACAATGGAATACTACTCGGCCATAAAAAGAATAAAATAATGCCATTTGCAGCAGCATGGATGGATCTAGAGGTAATCATACTGAGTGAAGTAAGTCAGACAGAGAAAGACAAATACATCCATCTTCTTAAGAATTGGGAGCATCATCCCTGGCACATAACAGGTGCTCATTTCGTTAGTAGTGCTGTGGACTTGCCCTTGAAACCACACAAGATCTTGGCTGCAGTGACATCAGAGGGGCTGGAATTAACCAGTGCTCTCTCCTAGGCGTCCCCACTGAATAGGTGCTTGTTCCACCAGAATTCTTGTGAGCAAAGCAACTTAGCCATTTAGAGCGAAATGACCTAATACGTTAAAGTGGTCGATACAACCTAAAAATTGGTCAGTGTTCCCCGGGAAGAGGGTGTGCATCAGTGCCAGAGGTTGCTCTGGCAACGCACGTGGACACAGTCAGTCTTGGAAAGTGCATCCTTGATGTCTTCATCTGTGCTTTCCCGCTTCTGTGACCCTGATTGTCATCAGATATCTGCAGATGGATTAATTTTAAGAGCTGTGTGCCAGAAGGTGCCAAGACTTGGTATTCATGTTGACATCCACTCGTGACGGGCATGTGTCTGAGCAATGTAGCCCTGGGGTCCTATTTTAATTTTAATGGTGCTGCTTTGGTTATAAATAAAATATGGATCACACATTTTCCAGAATGAATTAATGTCATCAGCAAGTGACAGTCAATAGAACCTGAAGCATAATGCCACAATGGTATCATTCCTATTAAAAACAGAGTCAAATATTTAAATAAAAAACACATTGATATGCCTCTTAAGCCACGTCTGAGAGACCTACATAACTTCCCAGTAGTAAGTCTGCAAACATGTGCCTGAGAGTCAATATTCTGGACACACAGATCAGCTCTTATCTCCTGCAGCCCAGCTGGGTCTTCAACAAACAAGGCAGTGAAATGCTGCGGGAGGTGACCATGAGAGATTCAGGAGAAAAGGAGGCTTGTCTTTGTTAGATTCCACCCGGAGGGATGCCCCGCAGTGCCAACCGTACAAGTTCACGGAGAAGGTGCGTCTCTGCCCAAGGCTCTCTACGTGTTCTGTTCACACAGAGGGATGGGCAGACAGGCCGTCCCCTAGCTGACGGCTAGTACGCAGAGGTGTGGAATGCTGGCGGTCTAGCCAGTGCCAGGAGGAGCCGCTGGAATCCAGGAGGATAAATAAATCGGGCAGAGAGACAGCGGCTCTGCACCAGGAAGAGGAAAGCTCAGTGCCCCGGGCTGCCGTTGACGCAGAAAGCCCCAGCACAGCCGAGGGGGGCTGGAGTGTCCATAAATGGGGGAAATAAAGACAGAAACAAGGCGCTGAGATGCTGAGGGAGAAGAAGATAAAAGAGAGGGATGAGAAGAAAGGAGGCTGTAAAACAAGCCACGAGAGAAAATGAGGGGCAAGTCAGTTACAAAAGGCGTTAACTAGGTCTGATCCCGGAATGGCGGTGAATGAAAGAATTCGGAATTAGGTCATTTTGAATCATTGCTGCAGCTACGACCTCTGTGCAGCGATGGGATGGATGTTCGCGGACCTAAAGTCTGTGACACCTGGGCCCTGCACCCCCTTTCCTTTTGAGGTAACCCGAGCGCTTTGGGGGTTCGACTTTGCTTGCTTGTTTGTGTTTGGAAGGACATGAGAGAAGAAAGGAGAATTTAATTACTGGACTTGGGCAGATGAATGCATTTCCAGTTTTTTTTTCTTTGTAATTATTTAAAGATAATAAAAAAAATCAAAGAAATTCCACACTCCTTCCCACTGCCACTCTGAAAGATTAAATCATGTTTCTCGGTGAGATGAATACATTCAATTTCACCCTGGGAAGAAGAAAAAAAAAATCTGCTTTTGCATGGACAATAAGGAAACAATTGTATAAAGGACTGAGATGTTTAATAGCGAATAAATATTTAAAGCAATCATCCTTTTGTGTTGTATATGTAAGCACATATAAAACGTTTATACCCTGGTCCGTTTATGTCCAACATTATCTAATAAATGTGACTTATGGTGGGGGGGGGACGGCGTGGGGGGCAGTTATCTACCTGGGTGTGACCTCCATTATGCTTGGAAAGGTGGCCGCCGGGTCACAGGCTTCAGATAATGAACTGCATAAAACACGGCTTAACTCACTGTTCGCAGCTTTATCTTGAACTAGACAGGCCGCAGCAGCATTTACATTTCAAAACACGGATTTACGCCAAATATTCAGATAGCCTTTGCAAAGAGTATCTGTGCCTTTTTCCAAGAAGGCGGCCCAGGCCTGTCTTATCACCCAGTAAATAATGAGTGTGTCTGCAGAGGCAGAGGGGTAAGACTCAGGGGCGAGGGCTGGGGGGCGGGGGCAGTGGGGGTCGAGGGGGGAAGGGCCAGATACAAAATGGCAGGGAAGTCAGGAGGCGATGCTGTTGAGACTTACGGGAGCCTTAGGGTTGGGATCCTCGCTGGGCCGCCTTGTTAGCTGGTTTGCTTCTTAGCCCGTTTCCAGACGCTGAAGAGGGAGGGGAGGGGAGGGGAAGGGAGGGGTGCATCAGGAGCCGGGCTCAGCCGGCCGGCCGGCCGGCCGGCCGGAGCCCACTCAGCCCTTGCTGCTTCCCTCCTGCCCTGCGACCTGCGCGCAGGAGAGCGGGGGCTTGACCGCACGGCTGGCCTGGGCCGGCCAGCGGCCCCCCTGCGCGGTCTGTTGCAGCTCTACCCTTCCTCCTCTTCAGGGCCCCCTTCCCATCGCCAAGACGTCCTCCTCAAAGAGCTCGGACTTTCCATACAGCCCTGAGTTCGAATCTCTCTTTGGCTCTGAGAATCTCACTCTGCGCCTGGCCTGACGCGCTGGCGCTCGCTGTTGCCACGTGTAAAGCGTGGCTGCTCAAACTTGCCTCCAGAGCTGTTGTGAAGATGGAGTCAGTGAAGAGCGAAGGCGGGATGGCTGAGTAGGAGGCGCCCATCCCCCGAGAGGGGGCGCTACCCGGCGGGGCGTGGGCTGGCCCGGCAGCCGCCGCCGAAGGAAGCCTGGATCCTCACTTCCCGTGGCACACCGGCCTCAGGGCCACGCAGCCAGTTCGAGCAGGGAGCAGAAGACTGACTCTCGGTGGAGCAGAGCCCGCAGGAGGGATGGGCCAATGGGCGAGGCCGCTGGAGACCTCAAGCTGCTTCTTACCAAGACATGATCAAGCCGAGCTGCCTGGATCTCAGGGGAACCCCGCTGCTGTGAGCCTCCCCTGAGCTTCCGAAATTACCGTGCTACGGCTCAGCGGTGGGTGAGTGTCGGGCCCCAGAGCTTCCCTGAGCAGCCCGCCCAGGCCAGCCTCGCAGACAGCGCTGGGAGGACGCGGGGCGGGCTCCTGGGTCCGTTAGGGCGCCTGGAAAGCGCTCATGGTCTCCCGTGGGATTCTCTTGGCTAACGCTTGTTTCTATCTGGAGCCTTGACTATGAAGTTACAAATGCTGCTGTGGTCTGATTGAGACCAAACTCAAGGCCAGCCTTGCGGCGAGCAGGAGAGGAAACGGCATGAACAAGCGTGTGGAGGCCGAGGAGTGAGAGGGAGCGGGGCTGGGGGAGCGGCCCGGGGGCTCCTCTGAGCTGCTGCTTCTGCTCAGTGACTCGGCCCCCTTCTCCTTCGAGACTTCGGGCTGCGCTGGTCCCACACCGTGACCTCCTCCGACTGCCATTAGGACTCTCGAGGGTACATCTTATGCCTGTTTGATGGAGGGAAACAAATGGGAGAGCAGAGGGATCCAAACATGGCTCCCACACCTAGGAAAAAGGGAAGCTTCCTCTGGGGCGGGGGTCACCTGGCCCTGCCGGCCCAGTGTCCCCCGTCGGCATCCCTCTTCCTCTCCTGGGGTCCTTCGGTCACCGGGGTCCTTAGCATTCGAAGGTATCTTATGACCCTGGAAACATGAGTGGCGTTCCCTTGTCCTCGGCGTCGCTGTGGCATGTTAGCTGGGGCACACATGGGCTCTATACACGTGTATGAGGCTGCCGTGAGGGACACTGTGGGGGACGGAGGGGAGGACATCAGAGCAGTTCCTTGAGTGGGTGCCCCTCTTCCAGCCTCCCCTAACAGAGCCGGCACACCTGCGGGCCATGGGGGGAGGCGGCCCACGGCCCTTGGGAGCACAGCCTGGTTCAGGCAGAGGCAGACGCCACCATCTGGGTGTGGCTGTGCTGAGCCCAGGCCAGGCCACAGGGAAGAGGTCCTTGGGAAGTGTTCGCTGGTGGAGGATTTTGACAAGCACATACGAGGGGTGAGAGGGAGGCCTCAAAGGAAGCAAAAACAGGGACAAATCAAGGGCCGGGGGAAACGTTCGGAGAACAGAAGTCCTGGGAAGCTGAACTTTGTTTTTTATTTTTTTTCCATACTATGGAACAATCTTTTTAAATAATATTTGCAATTTGTAAAATTAAATGTAACATTCTTATTGAGTCATACAGTTTGAATTGGAAAAGTTTTGCACCCATGCAGGCCACCCCTGCTAATTATAGTTACTAATATTCAGTATCATCCCCTGGCTATTTTAAACGGTACACACACAGACACACACTCACGGACACACACAGACACACAAACACATACACTCACAGACACAGGCACTCACACACTCACTCACATACAAACACACACTCACACATCGCAGTGAACGCCCCAGCTCCGTCTTGCTCTGGACCGCAGGCTCCAGGACCCGACGCGCGATCCAACAGCCAAGGCTGTGAGCGGCAGAACGTCACCTAAGCCGCGGGGAGACGCAAAGGCTCTGCGTGAGCTTCGTCCCGAAGGGAGAAAGGAAAATATTATTCTGTTCTCGCCTGAAACCATGGTGTGTTCTTGCACACTGAGTGCATAGTTCCGTCTGGTGTCTCCTCCTGACAGCGTTTACAACAGAGGAGAGGAGGATTGGGGGCGTGGGGGCCGCCACAAGGTCAGCGTCTCGGGGAGGAGAGACCACGGCCCCCACCCCCCGCGGGCCCCTCTGTGCCCGGGGCCCTGTCAAGTGTTTGTCACACAAAACCCTTTCCTGCTCAGAGGGCTGCTGGCAGCTCCCTGCCGCGTTACGCAGACGCCAGCTACAGAGATATGTAGGCACAAAAAAGGAGATTTAGGGTGGAGTAACCTCACTGTTGGGGAACGTAGTAGGTCTGGAAGTGCTTGAACTTGGCACTGTTTCCAGACACCCATCCTTCACCACCACGATGTGCTCCTACACGTGGGTATGAGGGCCTTGCAGCTGCTGTAACAAAACACCGCAAGCTGGGGGCTTCAAACAATGGGCCTTTATTCTCTCACAGTTCTGGAGGCCAGACATCCAACACCAAGGTGTCGACAGGGCCACGGTCCCTCTGAGACCTGGAAGGGAGGGTCCAGGACCCAGGCTTCCAGCTCCTGGAGCTTTGCCGGCTCTCCTTGGCTTTCCTGGGTTGGTAGCTGCGTCCCTCTGGTCTCCGCCGCCTCTTTGCGTGGCCTCTCCCTGTGTCTCTGACTTCACGTGGCTGTTTTCTTAGAGGGACGTGGATTAGGGGATCCCTGAATCCACCCTCCCCCAGGATGGTAGAGTCTTAATTGTATCTGCACCAATCCTGTTTCCAAAGAAGGTCAGGACCTGGAAGTCCTGGAGGTTTAGACTTCAACACACCATTGTCTGGAGGACACAGTTCAGGCCATAAGGACAAGTTATACTTGTTAGCGACTTACGGTGTTCAGATCTGCAGAGGGAAAAATATATATATAAAATTTAGATAAAGTTTCTGGATGAATAATTTCAGGTAAAGGAAAACTGAGCTGTATAGAGCTCCACTCTCGTTCAATACTGGGTAGAAAATAACAGAGGCCACATAAATTATTATTTGCTTAAAATTAGTTGAAAATGAACCTGGTACTGAGGGGGTCTGTGTCTCCCTCCCCCAGCTCTGCATCGTCCTCCGCTGACCTGTCTTCCTCTCTCTCCTGGGCTGTCACCGCTGCCCGAAGGGGGGCAGCTCCTCATCCTTGGTGTGTGTCCCACACTTTACCCAGGCCCGGGTGTGTGCCAGGCACTCAACACACAGGGCTCAGAACTGACCAGTTTCACGGGGCCACGTACAGACTTGGCGCTCGAGTCTGATGTTCCTAAAAACAAAATGTTCTAATTGAAAGACACTGCCACACAGTGCCCCCTGGTCATAACGCCCAGCTGCAAACCTATGTTGCGGCGGGGAATGTTCAGTGGGTTCTCAGAGACCCCCCGGGGGCGGAGGCTGGCTCTCACACGCCGACAGAGCTGTTCCCGTCGCATCACGAGTCTCCAGAGATCCGGGCGGAAATGAACGTGACGTTCTTGGCCTCAGTGCCACTACAAGCACCTTCGCTCTGGAGACTCCCTGGCTGGACTGCTTTCCTTAGGAGCTCCCGGCTGTGGGGGTCCCCTGGGCGTCCGCCTTTTCAAGTAACCTCTGAATTCTTAAGGTACAATTAGTGAACAGCATTGGCACGTCCCGCAGGGTGTGGAACCTATTTTAAAATGGTGCCTTCACGGTAGGGAGCCCGGCTTTGGTTATCCTGGGACCTTGGAGCAGAAACCCCAAAAGTGACCCTGGTGAACGTCTTAGCAGGACTGTGGGCAGCAATCTGCACGTTTCCTTGGCTGTGGGAGACGCTCGAATTGCCCTTCTCCGCATAACTGCCCCAGACCCGTTAAGTTTCATCTTATTTGACACACGCCGAGTAGCCCCTCCTGTGTGCTGGGGGCTGGGCGCCATTCTGAGGACCTCTTTCTCGGGGGGAGGAAATCTTGCTGGGTCGGACCCCTGCCTCGAGTTAGTTGCAGAGACCCCGGTTACCCGTCAGCCCCCGTTTAACTTAGTTGGACATAATACTCAAACATTCACAGACACAGCTGTGTCACCCCCAGGAGGTGACAGCTCTTCTCTCTCTAGGTGACGGTACCTGTCCCTTGATCCAGTTGCCACGACTCTGGGCCAAACCTCCCCGACATCTCCCAGTTTCACTGGGCTCATGAGTCTGCAGTGTGGGGGGGGGGTCACAGGGAGCGCCCCTCTCTGCTCTCCGGGGCATCGCTGGGGACAGTCAAAGCCTGTGACCATCTGCAGACCACTCTCTCGCCCACCTGGGTGGATGCTGACTGGCTGACCCGTTAGCCGGGCCTGGGCCAGGACACCTCCGTGTGGCCTCTGTGCCGTCCCAGCTTGCTCGCAGCACGGCGGCCGGTCCCCAGGGTGAGTTCACCCAGAGCGACCCCAGCGGCCGCCGCACCGCCTTCTGAGCGCCGCCTGCGAGGAACGTGGCCGCCTCGGCAGCACATTTCTTGCTGTGGTCCCAGCTTCCACTTCCCTGGGAGAGGACGTGGAGGCCAGCTGTTGTCAGGGCTCCTCGAAGTTCTGAAAGAACAGGAGACTGGAACCCCCTCCGTGGTCCTTTAGAGAAATGTCGTCTCTCCCAGGCCTGAGGGTTAAGTCGATGCCCCCAATACGTGCCCTATGCTTTCGGCTCTGTTTGCATTTACACACAAGACAAGCATTTCCTTTGCTGATTTTATCTATGCGTTTTCCTTCAGCGTGGAGACTTGTTTCTTTTTTACATTTAATCAGACTTCGATGCCCCACTGCCACCTTTCCTGCTACCTTAACTTGAATATCTAATGTTCAACAACAAAAACATTCTGAGTTTCTGTTTTGACAAACCCTCTCTTTTCATTCATCTTCCTTCTCAACTATCCCAGAAGTCACCACTGCTACTTGTAGGCAGAAAACTGAGTCCAGGAGAGAAGGGACACAGGGAGTCGGGGGAAGAATTCAGCTAGAATCTCATTTCTCAACACATCAGTGTTTCTCCCACCCATCCCTAATTCCAACTTCCTCGCTGTAAACAGGGCTGACCTGGGCATTTCTGAGGTTCCTTAAACCAATCAATCAATTGATCAATCATTTAATCAATCAACAGATCAATCAACCTATCATGGAATAATCTCAACTGGGGCTTACACCGCAATTTTCAGTGTGCAGCCTACAGAGAGACAGACAGACAGCAGGAAGCAGTCTTCCTTTGCTGCTATGAGAAACAAGTTTTATTTATTTATTTATTTATTTAAATTTTGCTTTTTATTGAAGTGTAGTTGATTTACAATGTTAGTTTCAGGTGTACAGCAAAGTGATTCAGTTGTATGTATACATACGTACATATACTTTTTCAGAATCTTTTCCATTATAGCTCATTACAACAAATTGAATATAGTTCCCTGTGCTATACAGTTGGTCCTTGTTTATCTGTTTTATATATAGTAGTGTGTATCTGTTAATCCCAAACTCTAATGGATAAAGAAGATATGGTGTGTGTGTATCTACATACATATTTATGTATATATAAAATGGAATATTACTCAGCCAGAAAAAGATGAAATATTGCCATTTGCAGCAACATGGACGGACCTAGAGATGGTCATACTAAGTGAAGTAAGACAGAGTAAGACAAATAACATAGGATGTCACTACTTATATGTGGAATCTTAAAAAGATACAAATTTTATTTACAAATCAGAAACAGACTCATGGACACAGAAAACAAACTATGGTTACTAAAGGGGAAAAGGGGGGAGGGATAAGTTAGGAAACACATTTTCAGTGCTGAAAATGCCTACCCACAGCGCGCACACACACGTACACACCCTCTACATCGCCAGGCAGCAAGCGAGAACTGTTTCCCAAGATGCTTCATCCTGTAGCTCTGAACACTGTCAAATGCCGCGTTCAGGTTTCCAGGAGGGGACTCCCGGGCTGCGGTCCTGTCACTCTGTTTCCTTCAGTCTCAGCCTCCTGGACTGGGATTTGCGGGCAGGGGTATAAATGTTAGCGAGACCCGGGCCCTCTAAGTAGACGCCTTTCATCTTCAAGGAAGCGGAAACAAATGGCCTTCTCAGCTCCTCGCCCGCCCCCTCAGCCTCACAGGAAATGCCCAGGACTCTGACTGCAAGTTTCAGGTTTTTACTTCCCAGGATTTGCCACAGGCCTGGTCTGGACCGTGCAATGGGGCCTGCAGTGTGTTGGAAAAAAGCGACTTAAAAATCATTTTTTGGCACAGGGAAAGAGTTGTGGTTAAGCTGCCGCAGAAAGCACCTTTGTGGAGCCCACCCCAGGCTCCCTTCAGGGTCAGATTTCACACTTGGCGAATTAAAATGTCAGCCTGATAGTCTGTGCGGCTCGCCGGGCTGCGAAACTGCCTCCTTGGCCAGGAAAGTCTCAGACCTCAGCTGAAGCTGAGGCCCCGATCTTCGACACAACTGGATGTGCTTGAGTTTGGCGGGGTGTGTGCATGTTCCCCCGTGTCTCCTTGGGGTGTTTCAGTTCCATTGGGGGGATAATGTTAAGCACCTACTGAATACTCAGCAGGGTCCTAAGCTGTTTGCATTTCTAGAAGTCTTAGCCATATGAGGTCAGCTCACACTTGTCCCATCTGCATTTTCCTGAAGTTTAAAAGGCATTTCTGCTTTAGGACACACACTTGGGATACACACACGTCCTCTCACTGACACGGCTGCTCTGGTGACTTGAGAGGGTGGAACTTGAGGGGTCTGTCTTGACCTCCTACTTGTCAAGGAGACCAGATGCTGAGGGACCAAAAGGACTTGGCTAAAACCTGCTCTTCCCCATGAGGCGGTTTCACGAGGTAGATATTAGAGCAGCCTGACCACACAGCCTTGAAACCGTTCCCAGAAGCCGATGTTTTAAACTAACACGTTGCTTTCTCCTGGGAGAGCGGCTTCTCACAGTCATGGGTTCCATCTTTGTCAGCTGAGAAAAGAAGGTGGATGATGTCAGGGACAAGGCTCCGTGGGCAAGAGGGTGAAGCAGAGGGGAAGGGGATAAAATCAGGGGCGTTCAAGTCCTATCCGACGTGCTTCCAGACATAGAGGAAATCAGCTGGCCGTCCTGCAAGGGGGAAATGGCCTTCCTTCATGAGGAAATAGCTTTTGAAATGTCTGAAAATGTCAAGTCAGAGCATACGCATTTTTCAAACAGGTTGAACTAGAGTCTTTAGAAAGACGCGGGGTGTTTTCCCTGGGCTGGCATCGTCCACACAGGACCTACAGGGGCACGGGCAGGGTCATGCATCTTTGACGCCCCACAGTCCCCAGTCGTGCCTTAGGTTTTCCTTGTGTTTCATGTGCCTCGCTGTCTCCAAAATGTAATCTCACCTGCCGGCTAAGCTCAGGGCTCCTGCAAGCATTGCATCATCGTTGACAAGTGGGTCCCACTTGTTTTGTGATGTTACTTTAGCTGCTTCTCCCGGCCCCCCACCAGACTTGCTTCCTGGAGACAGAGCTTGCTTAGAAAAGGGGGCCCTCCCAGACACCCCCCTCAGTTATGGGGCCGGTGGGCTTCCAGGAGGGAGGGCTGGATGACACCCACCCATCAGGGATCAGGAAGCCGAGCCCTGCAGCGAGCAGAGACGCTGCCCGGGGAGGGTCATTGAAGGGGAACCCACGCTCAGGTGGCCTCCAAGGCCAGCACGGAGGCCCCTTGAAGGTGGAGCATCCCAGCCACTGCCCCACTGGTCTTCAGGAACGGATCCCATGAGCAAAAATACCAGTTGACCGAGTTCCTCCAGCTCTCCTGGTGGGGGTCTGCCTGCCCCGAGTGAGGGGTCACTGGCTGACAGAAGAGGTGACTCCCTGGCTTTAGATACTGTTGAAGACCACCCCCCCCCACCCCAGCCAAGATCCCTGGGAGGCGGGGCCTGTGTGTGTGTGTTTCCCCGTATTTGTTGTTCTTTTCGCCCTAGAGTACCTGAGTGAATTAAAGCCCAGTTAAGCCACAGCGAAGATCTAGACCTTGCTTATTCCTGGCTCCAGAACAAATTAACTGGCTTCCGTGGATGCTGGTCTCAAATTGCTGGAAGGAAGGAGCAGTTTGCATGTGGCAGGAGGCCTGGCGGTAAACTAAAGAGAGGCTTCACAAAGCACCTGGCACACGGGGACCCGGTCTCTGCTCCGTCTGTGCCCAGTAATTCTAAATTTCTTATTTCAATCGGGTAATAATGGGACCTGTACAAACGGTCGATCTAATATATAGAGCAATGTGAGACCGTCCATTTGCGGGATTCGGTTTTCTGGCACAGGGCTGGGAAGGACCTGCAGGGGAACTCCTTCCAGCCCCGCCCTTTTAAAGAGGAGGAACCACGTTTGCTTGATGTAATTCAAGTGCTTAGCGGTCCCGTGAGCACAGGAAAACACACGGGAGCTTTTCATCCCACTACGATGTTAGTTGTACTGTGTCTTCATTTTCTACATCAAGTGTCTCAGAGTAAGTCCTGAGCAACTTCTTTTCTACCAAAAGCATTTGTGCCTGAAGATATCCGTACACATATGTACACACGTGTATATCTAAGATATTTAAATACACTTTATTATGTGGATTGAATATATAAATATGTACTTTTACATTTTTAAAAAATGTATTATTGAAGTGTAGTTGATATACAATGTTAGTTTCAGGTGTACAGCAAAGTGATTCAGTTATACACACACATACACGTATTTTCTTTTCAGATTCTTTTCCATTATATGCTATTATATGAAATTGAATATAGTCCCCTGTGCCGCACAGTAGGTCCTTGTTGTTTATCTATTTTATAAATAGTCATGTGTATCTATTAATCCCCAACTCCTAATTTATCCCTCCCCACTCCTTCCCCTTTGGTAACCGTAGATTTTTTTTTATGTCCATGAGTCTGTTTTTGGTTGTACATAGAATTTGTATCATTTTTTTTTCAGATTCCACATATAAGTGATATCATATGATATTAAAAAATGATCATATTGAGTGAAGTAAGTCACACAGAGAAAGAAAAATATAAATATTTAAATTGTATTTAAAATACAGAAGAATTAGTAATAGCAACCATAGAGAAAATAAATAGGTTTTATTTTATTCTAAAATGTATGCTCTATCATATATATGTGTTTTTTTTCATTTTATGACCAATTAGTCTTTCCTTCTCTGAGGAATTCTGATGCAATGATACTGAGGGAAGGTAACATTGCAAGCCATGTGCTTTGACGAGCACTGAGAGGCAGGACTCCTGCCTTTTTGACTCCAGTGCTCATTCTCCTCACGTAGTATTTACACACACTTTGATTTGCATTGGGTGCAGAGAACACAGTCGTCACAACACGGAGTGGCTACCAGTGCTTCAATTTTCATGGAGAAAATCATCTTCGAACACCGTAACATTGACTGATTCTCCAAATTCTAATCCATGATTAGATGAAGGCAGGTCCCCGAGGAAATACGCGAATGGAGAGGGGAGAAAAGAGCCCTGCTATTGATTCAAGCCTAAAAAAAGCACAAATGATCCAGTTTCTCCTAAACAATGACAGAGGGAACCCCACTAACTGATGCCCAGAGCGTGTTCCACGGCGTCTGTTTGTGTTTGTTAACCGGCCTTAGCAGCACAGACCCGCCCCCGGGCCCCGGGCTCGCTCACCTGGGTTCGCTCAGCGCCTCCGGACACTGTAACCGAGCGCCGCCCCCCGCGCGGGGGTGAAGCGCGGCCCGCCCCGCGGCGCTGGCGCAGGCAGGCCTCTCCCCCGGGCTTAGCGACTGGACCTCGCTGGGTTTCCCGTCCTCTGCTTGGCCGCCCAACTCCGCCCCCTCGCCGGCACCTGCCGGGGCGGCGGTCACGCGCGCGGCGCCTGGGTGCAGCCTCCTCCTTTGCTCTCGGGCCGGTTGGACTTGGTGGCTGGAGGCCCTGGGGCGGGAGGCGGCGCTTGCTAAGGCGCACGCCCGCCCCGATTCTCCTGCGGGCCTGGGCTGGCCTGTCCTTACCCCAGCAAGAAGCTGGCTTTTTACAGAAAACCCGCGGGGCAGTGGCTCTTCCACAAATGAGTGAGAGAGGCCTGACTCTAGGACTCAAGAAATGCTAACAAGTCCGGGGAAAGGCATCCGCCAGGCAAGGAAGCACGCGGTGGGGCGTGACAGTTTCAGAGGGCACCCAGGTGCTCGGTCTTGAAGTCGAATCGCCTTACGTGTCTCTCACAGGAGATCGACGTGTGTCTGACCCTTCCTCCAAGACCCCCTCTGATGCCAACTCCAACATGTCCCGAGCTCTGCTGTAAGAAGTGTCCAGCCACTGGCTCTGTGGAGAGTTCGGATTTGGGAAAACAAAATCTTACATGTTTAGTAGAAGGTAGGAATACATAAATTTGCCAGTTTCTTTCTTTTTTTCAAATTTTATTTTATTATTATTTTTTAATGGAGGTACGTGGGGATTGAACCCAAGACCTTGTGTGTGCTAAGCGTGTGCTCTAACCCTGAGCTCTGCCCTCCCCCAGCCAGTTTCTTAAAACAACAAACAAAAACATGGGGTGAATGTTGATTACTGTCCTGGATTCATGTAAGTCCCATTGGGAGAGTTTCTTATGCAGATCAAGGGCAGCATATGGCTGTAAGACAGATTTATTCAGAGAGATGCACACTCCATAGACAGAATGCAGGCGTCTCAGAAGGACAGAGAAAGGCTGAGAGAGAAACAGAGACAGAGAGACAGAGACAGAGAGACAGAGCCAGAGAGCACCCTAGGATGTGGGGGTGTTAGTTTTCATGGGCTCAGTAACTTCATATGCTAACAAGTGGGAGGATCATTCCAACTACTCTGGGGAAGGGGCTGCGAGTCCCAGGAACTGGGCCATCACCCACTTTTTGACCTTCTAGGGCCAGCCTTGAAACTGTCATGGCACCTGTGGGTGTGCCACTCAGCAGCCGTTGTGTGACAATGAATGCATAACGAAGCTCAAGGTCTACTGGGAGTTGGATCTCCTGCCATCTTGGTGTTGACTGCGGCGTCCTTCCTTTAATGGCTGTGCCCTGCCCCCTTCCCTGCAGCCTCACCGCCTTCTGTCTCCTGTCCACTCCCACCTGGGATGGGGATCACATCAGAACCGCAGGAGGGGCTGGTGAAAACACACAGTGCCAGCCAGATCCCTGGAGCTCCTGATCCAGCAAGCCTGGGGCAGATGTGGAGAATGCTCAGCTTTCACAAGACCCCAGGGGTTCTGGGTTGAATTGTATGCTTGCCCACCGACCCCACCAACACCTCCCGAAAAGGTATGTTGACACCTTGGACCCTAGAACTGGGAACATGACCCTACTGGAAATAGGGCGTTTGAGACGAAATCAGGTTCAGACGAGGGCATCCAGGACTAGGGTAGGTCCTAATACAGCGGGGTGTGTCCTTACAAGAAGAGGGAAATTTGAACTTGAGCACAGGGGAACTCAGGGAGAGCACCATGTGATGCTAGAGGTGGAGATTAAAGTGATGTGTCTGTCGGCCAAGGAACACCCAAGATGGCCGGCAAAGCACCAGAAGCTAGGGAGAGGCAAGGAGCAGGTTTTCCCTCAGAGACCTCAGAAGGAACCAATGCTCACGAGCCTTGACTTTGGACCTAACGTCCGGAACCCTGAGGGAATGCGTTTCTGTTGTTTTGAGGCCCTGTTTCTGGTCCCTGACTGCAGCGCTCGGACAGCACACCTGGTGATGCTTCTGCTACCCGGGGAGCCCTCCTCGAGACCGCGCCTTGACACCCACTGACCTGGGCTACAGCAGCGGGCTCCAAGCGGGCTCCTCTCCCCGCCTCACACCTTTCCAACAGCTAGGCTTTAGCGATGTGAAACATAGATGAGTAATGCCATTTCCTTATCAAAAACAAGCTGAGTCCCTTCGCAAAGCATTCAGGGATCTCTGTGACAAGATCCCATTGTGTGTGTGTGTGTGTGTGTGCCCTCAGCCCTGGACCTGACATCCAAACACTCGCTTGGTGCCTGGCCCGCTGGCTGAGCCCCACACCACTGTCCACCCTTTAGCTGCACGCGGGCTGCTTGTTCAGCCCAGAACACCCACGTTCCTCATCCTCTGGAGTCCCTCCTAGCCCTCAGCGATGCACTAAAAATGGACTTTCTCTCGGCACGTGTGTGTGTGTGCACGTTATGTGAAGCTGTGTAAGTTTATCACGATGTGTTGACAGCTGTAATCATTTCACGTACTTTATTCCTGTGAAGGATAGTGCAAGGATCATTACTTTGATTTCCTGGAGGGAAATTCAGTTCACCAGGGTCACACAGGTGGCTGGCGGCAGAGATGGGACTGGAACCCAGACCGTCTGGTTCCCAGTTCTGGACAACGCCGTTAGTTCTGTGTCATTGCATTGAAATAATCTGTGCAATAGGTGAGTATCTATTCCACGTTCTTTGTATACTGTTAGTCGTTTGTATACAGGCTCTATGAGAACAGTTATTTTTGAATCTCTTAATACACCTCGCCCAAGTCTAGCACATATTAGATAGTTAGTGTTTGAGGAAGAAGGGAAGAAAAAAAAAGAAAGAAAAAGAAGGGGAAAAAAAGGAAGGGATGAATTTCAACACTATATCAGATTGGACTGGGGCAATGACCTAGATGACACAATCTATTTACTCTCCAAACACATTGCTAAGGGAAACACGATTGTGTCTGTGTGCGTGTATCTGAACATGACATATGTATATGATTTCATCTATGTCCTGCTCACACACAAATGCATGGATCCCGCCAGTTAAATTCTTAGTTTATCCCATGAAGGTTCTTCTTTTGGCTACTGCCCTCATATCAACATTTTTTTTAATAAAGGATAAATTTACCAGCCCTAGGCCCTTGTGGTAAATACACAATTATTCATATGTTTTTACATCACTACTTTATCTATTTCTTTAATACTTTTACTCAACTGTATCTCACGCTTGAATTCTTTCCTGCACGAAGCCAAGGACCCTCACTTGGCAGGGGTGCATCCCGGGGACTCGACTGAGAGCTGGAACACGGCCACCCTCTTGTGCCCCACTTTGTCCTGTATCGGGGGACAGATGTGGTTTCTAAGGGGGAAGGAGCCATTGGCTGGTTCCTATGGGAGGGGGTAATGAGGAGAATGGGGGGGTTTACTCAGCATTATTTTAGCTTCCTCAAACTTAATTAAGCAATTAAAAAAGATTTTATTTTAAATTTTGCTGGGGAATTCCAGAGAAGGCAGCTCAGGGAATGAAAGTCGCAAGGAGCCGAGGGAACTGCTGTCTCCCCACCTCCTCTCCCTCTTTCTCTTTCCTCTCTCCCTCTCTGTTTCTCTCTGTCCCTCCGTCTCTGTCTTTCCCACCCTCCATCTCCCCCTCCTGTCTCCACCTCTCCTTTTGCCCACTCCCCTCACTGTCCCGCCTCCTCCCGTGTCTCGTTCCCTCCCTCAGAACACTCACCACCACCCCACACCTCCTTAAACAGACAGCAGAGACCAGCCAGCACGGCTGGCTCCTCATTGCGAGTTCCAGGAGAAAGAATGTGTGGCCCTTCCGGGGTGCGGAGCCCAGCACTAAGGTTCTCGCCTGCCACCAAGGGACAGACCACGAGTGTCAGGATGACTGACTCAGAGTCACCCGTGTGGCTGCCAGTCATTGTTCTCAAAAAGGGAGGTCTCCTAGACCAGGCAGATGCCCTGAGACCGAGGACATTGGCTGGAGTCCCGAGCCCATGCTCCTCCCACTGCCTCCAATGGTCTCCCAAGAGAATGAATTCTCACTGCAGTCTCGGGAGTTCAAGTAGAAGATCTGAGAAATTGCATGACTACATGGAAATCGTCCATGAAATCTTGAGTAAGAGAGAAGACTACAGATGGAAGTGCATGGAGGAGGGTAAGAGAGAAAAGCCAGAGACGGAGCCTAGCAGACATCAGAGACACTTCAGGAGCCAGGATCAAAACCAACAAGCCTCGGGACCGCTCAGCTGCAGGAAAGGCTGGCCCCCAGGGGTCCGGGTTGGGAAAGCAGGCACTGGGGCTCTCTCGGCCGGGCCTGGGCTGGAACCAACGGGGGAAAAGAAAGCCCAGCTCAGACTTGGCTGGTCATCCTGTAGGGAGTAGGGGCTCTCTCCTAAGACGAAACATGGGGGTAGAGATCCAACTTGTACATCGGTCTGTTTAGCCGAGTAACACCTCACAGACCTGCGCGGCGTTGCGGAGAGAACACCGCGCAGGGTGAGTGTCGGGAGAGCTGACCGCCAGCCGGCTTTGTGATCTGAGAAAAGACCGCTTATCCAGCTGGACATTTCACCTGGGACACAAGGAGGTTGTACCAAGTGACCCCCACGGTCTCCTGTGTACTCAGGTCCTGCTATTTAATGAGAGCTTATAAGAACCTCTAGTTCAGCATTGCTTTGAGCTACCCTGTTCTGAGCAAGAAAACTTAGAAAGAAATGAGGAATTCAGGTAAACACAAAGGAGAGAGCTCCTAGGAGAATTAAACCTGGCGCCAGGAAGCGCTCCAGTCCACTCTACCGAGGGTCAGGGGAGAGGAATTCTCTGCTTTTTCACAAATGCAAATAATCTCTCTGGATTTGCAGTAAATCAGACACACAGCCGCTCAGTCCTTGACACCTACTGCGAGGAAACGATCTGATTTATTTGCACGATAAACTTACAGCATTCCACTGGTCTGAGCGCAACCGGCTGAGAAGACACAAATCCAGCGCTTGGACAGAGCGCTGCGGGTGACAGCCTCCGAGAGGAGAAGTGCACGCTGCAGTGACGGGACACAGCAAGCGAGGAAACCCTTACCCCAGAAGGTAAGGTACCAGAAGTGAATTATGGTCAGCCATCCCTGACTCCAATTTCATGAATTCCAGAAGTGACCATCTCCCCCAGAAGGAGCTCCCATGCAGCATGTTTCAACCCTTCTCCAAGAGGCGGCGGTGCCCTGACTCAGTCGGAAGTGAGGCTGACCCCGGCGAGTTTCACCCCGGGCTCCGTGGAGTCGCACGCCTTGTCGGTGACACTCGGGTGGGCGTAACTGCTGCTGCCGCACCGAGTTTACAAAGGTCCAGCCTGACGGGTCCAAGACAGCATGGTCCACGGGCGGTGAGTGGTACCCGAGGTGGTTTCCAGGCTAGAGGTCCTTCTAATCATGGTGATGAGGAACGAGGGCGACACAACTTTCTCTTCTTTCAGAAAACTGAATGACAGTAAGATTCACTTTAGACACCCACAAATCCTCGTGCACCGTCTAGTCACGGGACAACCTTTTAGGCCGATGACGCCAACACACTTTCCAGGTGTGAGCAGTGCCTGGGAGAGCCTTGTCATCTCGTGTCTGATCGTGGTGATGGCTGAGCCGGAGCCGGATCCTCGTCTCCTGACACCCCGTCCTGTCACTCTTCCCAGCACCGACACTCTCCCACATCGGCCAGAAGGGAGGCTTCAGGGTAACACAGTCAGGACTGTATTTCTGGTAAAACTGAATTACATTTTCTTTTGAGTGACTGAGAGTAAGACAGTAAGAATTAAAATGAAAAGGCCCCGCAGCCCTGAGCAGGACGGGCGGGGCCGTGCATTTAGGGTGCTGTGCACTTCTGAGCCGCACGCGGATTTCCTCTCTGTCAGGAAGACGAGTCCGTGCCGGGCGACTGTCCCAGTGCTGCCCGGAGGCATCGCTTCCCCGATCCTCCAGTGAGGGAGCCGTCAGCATCGGCGCCCCCCCCCCCCGAGCCTCGGCACGCTTGCAAGAAGCCCCCTGGGAGCGACAGCGCCCCCGTCGTGGGCAGGTCCGGGCCGCTGGTCTCCAGCCGGGGCCCCGTCCTCTCTGTCCCGTGTGTGGATACACGTGGCTTCTTGCTCCTGAGGGGCGGGCAGGGGGCCTCCTGGCCTGGGCTGGACTTCACACCCGGCCCCCAGACCCTCAGAGTAACACAAGTTCAACTGCATTGTCGCAGCGGGGTTTTCACGGCGGGGCGGGCCAATCCTCGTGACCATGTTGTGCGGCCGATACCAAAAAATGCGGAAACTGAGAATAATCCACGGTTATAATCACCCTCCGCCTGCTTTCAAAGTCCACGTTAGACTGGCCTGTATGCATGCGTATATATACATAAGATACACAAGAGAAATATAAAATACACACACATAAAATCAAATGTCAAAGAAGAGGCAGCCTGAAAACAGAAATGGTAAGAAAAGTGCCATCATGTCTGACCACGTGAATCCTCAGTGTCCATCACGTCTTACCACGTGGATCCCCCTTCAGCGTCGGGTGGGGGTGTCATTAGCGTTTCGGGGGACGGGTGTTTCCTCCTCCTCCTGGTATGAGCGGAGGGGCAGCGGCTGAATGAAAGGGTGGACTTCATCCAGTGATTCCAGCCAGGTTCCCAGATGTGCCGCACCTTTCAAAGTCGGTAAAGCAGCACCTTAAAGAGCGACTTCCAGAGCCTCACCTGGGTACCAATTCTATTGGAACAGCCAGAGGGAGTGCTCGCTGAGAAGAGCGGCTCCCTTCCTCACTTTGCACTGAAGGATGAACCACCCCTCAGAGTGAAGCTCATGGAATCTGCGTTTTCAACAAGCTCTCTGGATAATTTTCATTTACTGCCAGGCTTGAGGATAAATGTCTGGAGAAAACTGACTCAGATCAAAGCCAGACTAAGAGCCCACTAACGCAGCTGCTTCGGAGGAAGAAGTGCTCCTCACTAATCCAGGCTCAAGACTGCACACGTCTGTCTGAACCTCCAAGCGCGAACTGAAAGGATCACGTCTTCCTGGTCTGTGAACGGGCTACAGCGCCGACTCCGCCAGGCTCAGGAGCGTGTAGCCTTGGGGAAGTGACTTCTCTGGGGGCCTCGGTGTTTGTACCTGGCAAGTCAGAGGGAGAGGATTGCATAACATTATGTGTATGTGTGTGTGTCCTTTCTTCATAAGAAATTCCTAAAAACCTCGATGACATCAACCCTGGGGAGTGGTGGCAGAACTTTTATATCCTTTGGCAGATTTACGCAATTTCATTTTAATTCATTGATTTTAACTTTTCTATTCCCACTGCGACATTTTTATGGGTGAGCAGGAGGGCAATGGGAAGGAGTGTTTGGCAGTAAATCATCCCCTAGAGATGCTAATCAGGAGGAAACCATCTATGCGTTCAGAGTCCTCTTTCTGAAATTAAAGTTTGACATCTTGAAAAGACATTACTGTGCTGTCATGCTGTACCACCACAGGACACAGCTGAAAAGTTGTTCACCAGGTGGAATTTTGTCTGACTTAGATTTTCTACTTTTAGAGCTCACATAATTTGAAAGTAGATTACACAAAAATCTATTAGAAAGCACCCTGGTGTAGTCAAATTTTCATGCAAGATGCTTGACGTTGTTTTAGCTCATATGACGTTATTAACATATGGGCTGCATTCTCTTTCTGTGTGGTCCTACAGGAACCTTCCGTTTCTACAGCATGTGATTTGGAAGGATTCTGCTTTAGACGGTAAGCATTTGCCTCCAACCCTGCAAATCTGATGTGAAAATTCATCACATTTTCCTGCTTCAGTCAAATCCCTGGTGTCAAAACTCTGTAACCTCAGTGCCTATAAAAACAGCCCAACCAAACTGTTGGGATTTCTTGCCTTGAAATCATCACTCTCTCCCTCAGGCCCAGCAGTAAGTAATGAAGTCTTAAAAGTCCTAAAACAAAACATTATGACGAGATAAATTTCAGCAGTTTACGCAGGGCCCCACCCCTCGCTATGCCGCCGGGCCAGACGTTCGGTCATCTGTGGCCCACGAGCACCTAACGACCCAATCAAACTTTACAGACGTAATTTGCATCTTCCATTCTCTCCAGTCTTTCTTTGAACATTTCCATTAATGAGTCAAGGAGCAGAATAATTTTCCCCACCATCCCAAGGAGCTTGTAAAGTCTAAGGCAGTTTAACAGCATTCAGGAAAGACGGGGGTCCTTTGTGTCTGCGCCTTCAGCATATAGAGCTGCACAAGGCAGGGCACTGCCCCATGGGAAACCGGCCTCTTGACTTGCAGGTAAACAGGCAGGGAGGCGGGTGGACAGGCAGGGATGCAGTGGGTATGACCCACGTGAGTGGGAGATTTTATCTTCCACCACTCAGTTCTCATCAGCCATCATAGGAATCACACGTCCAAGTCCTATTCTCTCTGCTGAAAATACTGTAACCTTCAGCTCCACCAAATCCACTCCATTCGAACGTGGGCTCCTCATCACACGTTGTAAGGACTTTGAATGGCCTTCCACTTGCTGTCAGCCGCCTAATGAAATGTGTGTGCGTGACAGCGCTGCGTGTCCTGCACGCGCAGCGGTGGGGTTAATGGAAGGGCTTTCCGACCCGTGCAAGGTGTGAATTCATAACGAGAGCTGGTGTGCGCAGACTTTAACAGCCTGTCAACTGCGTGAGTGGACGATAATGAATTCAAGTCCAGTTGGGTTTTTCTCTGGTTTGCAGGTTTATTACCAAGAATGATACAGACACAGGAGCCACCTGGGAAAACACAGCGTGCTCTGCGAGGGCCTGGAATGGAGTGGTCTTTTGTTAAAGGCCGAATGGACTGGCGGGAATAACTAAGCCTGTCCAGCTTCCTCCTCTTTCCCACAAAATCAAGCAGCCTTCACATTCACTGACTCCAAAGTTAGCGAAGAATAACCCCAAACTGGCCATTTTGACATGTGAGCATGATTTTATCGGAAACCTTATCTACACTATCCAGTGAGGCAGCCACGGGCCGCAGCAGGTGACTTCTGAGCACTTGAAACGTGGCTGGTCCACACTGAAATATGTTGTAGAGGCAAAATGCGTGCTGCATTTTAAACATTTACCGCAAAAAAGTAAACTATATAATTGATATTTTAACGTAAACTATGTACAGAAATGATAATATCTTAGATATCAGTTGGTTAAATAAAATATATGATTAAAATAAATTTATATTTCCTTCTTTTTACTTCCTTCGATGTGGTTACTAGAAAATTCAGTTATGGGCCTGGCTCACATGATCTGCCTACTTGGTTCTGCCTTGTATTGTCCTGATTCGACCTGAACACTGAATACATACATTTCCTTTTTAGGTCATCAAATAATTACTTGATTTTTTTTATATTGCATTTTCTTTTTGAAATTATATCTGCTTGGGGGATTTTTCGATAGTAGTTAATAAACTAATTCTCTTGTAGGTCTTTCGTTTTCATATCAACATACCAGATTTTATATTTAAATTCATCAACACATATTACTTTTAAAAATAACCCTGAAGTAGACTTAGTGCAAATTTGGTAAAATAATTTCTCTCTCTATCCCAGGTAGGTTTTAACTTTTGGATTCACTCTAACAAGTGTCAAAAGAAGAAGAAAAATACTTTTACCTCTAACTCATTAATGACTGGTGTACCGGTTACTTGGAAAAGTGTTTCAGTAGCCTCGTATCAATAGAATCAGGCCATATGTGACTTTCTTTCAATCATCATGAAGTTGTTGATGTTCATTCAGGATTCGCTTGTATTCATGGCTGGGTAATATTCCATAGCGTACAGCTCCCACATTTTGTTTTTCCACTCATCTGGTGATGGCCTTTGGAGGTTGTGTTCCTTGCTTGGTAATGTGAGTAATGCTACTGTGAACATTCATGTAAAAACGTTTGTTTGAGTCCCTGTTCCCAGTTGTTCTGAGCATATGTATCCAGGTGGAATTGCTGGGTTGCATGTTAATTCTGTGTTTACCTTTTTCAGGAGCCGCCAAACCCGTCCACAGTGGACACTGTTTTACCTTTCCACCATCAATGGAGGAGGGTTCTGATTAACATTATTGACTGTTGTAAATGACGCTGTAAGTGTTCTAGTCTGTTCTAAGACATGTGTGGGTGCTGCCTCTCTTAAGCCAATTGTAAATTCTTCCACGATAACGTCCAGCACGCACAACGCCTTGGACGCAGAGCCTCGCTGCTCTGAGCAGTGGTTCAGCTGCGCCTCTACCCTTCTCTTTCCTGGCTTTGGGGACTGAAAGTTTGGCAAACTTGAGTCAATCATCCTGTTTCTCCGACTGTCAACATTATTCTTTGTAAAACAAAGACAAGGATGAAGATGATTGCTCTGAGCTGACGTGAGGCTCAACTAAAGTGAAGGACATGAAGAGGTAAAGCTGCACCTTCTTCCTGAGAAGGATCTCGGTCAAGGCAGTCTTTTCTCTGTTCGCCTCTCTGGTTCCAGGGCTGACCCTCGGCCATGGGTCTCTGTGGGATGGTCGCTTAGGGCAGCTCACTGCCTTCACATGCAGCACACACTGGGTGTCAGGCACTGTGCTGGGTGTGGTGGAGGTGAGGTGGGAACTGGACAAGGGCAAGTTCCTACCTCTGGGTAGCTGGAGCACACTGGTCCAGTGGACCGACTCATGGCCAAGGAAATGTAGAGCAGTGTTATGCTGTGAATAATCATTGGCCAAAAAAGTAGGTCATAAAGGTCTTATGGATGTGAGTTGTTAACAGATATAGAGCAGAAAGCTAGAAAGAAAGTTTCTAGAACTCGAGGCTTTGTTTCTCATCACAGCTCCCACCATAAAAAATAAAATGCAATCTCCTTAGGGTGGCATTGAAAATGATTCTGTACTGGGCTCCGATCTCATTTCTAGTCTCATGCCCCACCAACTGCCACGCCTTCTCCTCCCTCCTGCCATGCTTTTGAAGTGCGTCGAGCTTCTGTCTTAGCCCCATGTCCTTGCCCACCCCGCTGCCTCTTTCCCCTTCCTGTAGGGAAGTCCTATTCATTTATTAAGGACTGTCTGACATGCTGTTTCCTTACACTTACTTGTCTCCTCTGTCACCCCGGGCTGGGCCATGTGCTTTGCTTGGGCCAGTGGGATGGTGGAAGTGAAAGACAGCCGAAGGTTCTTGGACCCCTGCCACCACCACGGACACACCTGTTAGAGGGGACAGGACACGGGGTGTGGGCATCCTCACTGCCTTAGCGGGCAGGCACCCGGCCGCTGGACATGTAAGCCCGGCTCAGAGCCAGAGACCTTCCCAGCCCGACCCAGGCCGAGCATCACTTGCTGAGATGGAGAGACCTTGTTTGGCACATGGTGGTTCCGTCATTCGTGATGAAACAAGAGGCCTTGGAAGGCACTGGCCCCCGTGAACACAGAGACCCGCAGGCGCCTCTCGCCTGGAGAGTGTCTAGAGGAGGCTAGTCGGAGGGCTCGGCGGGCAGTCGACCCTCTTACCCTGGTCACGGCAAGGACGTGGGGGTTTCTCGTGGGCTCGTGGAGGAGAGGCGTGCTCCCCAATTCCAAGTTCTCTCATCCAGTCCTCGGTGCGGGGTCCCCCCCGGCTTCTCTCAGCAACTTGACCCACACCTTCCCAGAGCCGGTCGGGGGACTTAACTGACAGGGAAATATGGGCAGTAAATGGGCCTGCTCCGCCTGCTCTCCCATCTCCCTGGGGAACAGCTGTGTCCGCCGGGTGCCAGCCCCGCAGCGTGGCTGTGGCTGGGATGCTGGCAAGCCCACGGTCTCGCACTGCTCTGTCCTTCACCTTGGCCTCTTTGGTAATAAAGGTGACATTGTGCCCATCTCTTATTCCTCGATGGACTTTCATTTTTCCAGCCCCGGGGCAGGGAGAGTGGCGCTGTTTACTGGAGTCTCCTCGGAGACCCATCAGGTAGTTTGAGTTACCTGTAAGCAAGAGGTGCCAGTGTGAGAAGATTCGAGCAGTAATCCAGGCTGCGAAGGCAGGAGCAGAGCTGGGGACACTCGGGACTGCCGGGCTGGGAGCATCCTTTCTGCGCGCTCTTCGGAGGGAAGACCCTCCTCCCGCTCCAGCAAAGGAAAGCGTGTTCCGAAGGCTGGCAACTGGGAGGGCGCCCGCGGCCAGCCAGCGGGAGCCCTGGGAGAACTCACGGCAGGGGCCAGGACAGAGAGCTATTTTGCACTTTAAAAAATAAACTCCTTTAGCAAGCCTTGCTCAGGGAGTGCCTGGAGAGGGAAGGGGTGGAGACAGGGCCTACCCACCCCTTAAACAAAGGGCTGGACCGAGGGAGGGCCGGCTGAGCACGGGTGTGGCTGGCCAAGGGCCTGGCCGGAAGACTGAAGCCAGGCTCCAGCAGAGAGCTCTGGGGCTGAGGTGCGCCGTCCCTTACCTGACCCAGGCCTTGGCGTACAGGCAGGAGCGGTGCCAGTCCTGGGCCGCTCCCTTTCCAGCCCCTTTCCCCTGTGCACTCTCTGCAGATCCCTTAGGGACCCCCAACATTGCTGTCTTGCACTGGCTGAGGATGGCCACTCACACCCAGTCATGTTGGGGTGCAAAATATGGCCCCTTTCCTGGCTCTTCAAGATATTTTCAAAAAAAAAAATTAGAAAGTGACCTCTTTCCAGCTAACTGCTCTGCACTTGTGGAGTCAGGGGCCAATCTGCAGCCACCTCTTAAAATGACAGTCCTTTTCTTGACGTAAGACAGTCCCCTCAGCTCAATGCCCCCAAAGGCCGTGACTCATGGATTGATGGCTACTGTGTCTGCTGTCCCCTTGGGATCCATGGGGGAAACTGGGTTTTAGGGGAAATGAAGGCACATAACTGAATAAGAAAGATCTTCCCCCCTCTCAAAAAGATAGAGTTTCAAGGGGCTTTGAGAGCCACCCCCCTGAATGCTGGGAGAACGGAACATGGGGATTTTGTGCACAATCCCAGCAAAGTTCTCACGTGCCAACAGGCAAGGACAGTGATTTTCCCTTAAAACAGCCCTTTCGTGGGTGCTCCCACCCCCTCACAGAATAAAACGCTGACTAGTAAGGGTTGAAGCAAACTGGTGCCTGTCCCTGATACACTGGGCTTTGCTCTGATCCTCGCATGCAGCTCGCATGCCCACGTCGCGCGTCTTCAGCATCGCGGTGCTGCCTCCTCCGCTGTTGGTCTGCTTTTCCCACGCACAGTTCCCGTCTCCTCAACGAAATCCCACCCCCAGGGAGAGCTTCAGTTTAACTTGGTTTGTTCCAAAATCAAATGGCACTTACTGAGCGTCAGGTGTTCAGCCAGGCTGCTGATAAAATGAGGGTCCACAGAAGAACAAAGCTGCCACAGCAGCGTCAAAGACAGCCAGTTCTCGTGGAACTCCACTTCAGGAATCTCTCAGCAGCATCCACTCATCTGAGCTCTCGGCGCCCCCGGAAGTGCACAGTATCTGTTTGATTATTCGAAGTGGGAGTCGAGACTTTAAAGTCAGCACGTTTTCACGATCAGAGTTTTACTTTTAAGACGGTGTCTAATTCCAAAGTTAACATAAACAGTAATATATAATTACCCAGACAATTATTTCAGCAACTAAAAAATTGTATGTCTAGAGGAAAAATATTGAAATGCTTCTTAAAGGTCACGTTAAAAAGATTTGCTGCACCAGCAAGCTAAGCTTCCAGCGCTAAAACCACCCAGCCTGCATGTCTGCCAAGGCGCAGCAGACCTCGCCGTGCGGAGCTGACTGCAGGGGCATTTCGGAGAGCAGGAGCAGCAGTGCAGAGCTAAGAGCATCTCCCCTGTCATATCTTCTCTGGCAGACTCTTGTAGAGCTGAGTTTCCTGTCTTTGGAGTCTCTTCCTATTAAGCTGCAGATGTGCTGGGGGAAGAGGCAGTTAGCCAGTGTCTGCTGAGCCCCGATTTCCTTTCTCAGGTTGTAACCAGGAATGAGACCGGTAAGCATAACTCTCGGTAAACTAGATGATCTGGGTCACTGGGGCTTCCTACCCCAGGGGGGAAGGCTCAGGGTAAGACAGTGCCAGGGGAGAAGGCGGTTCCGGGTCTGGGGTGGCAGAGAGAAGGAACATCCAGCATGAAGACAACGCTGGATGGTGCACGGCAAAGAGAAGAGTGTCCAGGCTGAGCCCCCAAAGAATCCCAAAGATGGAGTTCCCCTCTTCCTTCCAGCGCAGTGCACTGTGTTTCCTGGCTCCGGGCACCCTGCCCTCGCGGGCGAGCAGAGTGTAATTCGGGCAGGGCCGTGAGCTCTGCTCCTCGGTGGCACAATTAGTGTGGCGCTTTCTGTTGGTCCCTGCGGGAGTGTCTAGCCAGGGCACAGCCATGACGTGGATTAAGTTCAGCGACTGTCAGCTCTTTGCAATCTGAAGTCTGGTTTCATTTCTGGCCAGGCTCCTTGTTTTGAATACTCTCCAGACTTTTAATCACATTTCTTAGTTTTTCTTTGCGCTCTTGAAATTGTGTAAAATTGAGACAGTTCAAAGAAACATAGTTCATAATCCTGTCACCCACAGATAACTGGGATTCATAATTTTGTGTGTTAATTTCCAGTCTTTTTTTTTGAACATATTTAGCAACATATTTCCTCAACGCTAAGATTTTATAGATTAGAAAATGCATCATCATTATAAGAGGGCTTTTTGGAACAAAGGAAAAAGAAAAGGAAAAGACATGGGTACCATCTTATCCAGCGTTTGCATGATTTGTAAGATGCATCTCATTTTACAAATGATAAGGGGTGCGTATCAGAATAAAAAAACGTAAATATAGATCCTTATGACCCGGACGTATCAAATTTCAGGGACATTACTCTGTTAAACACTCATAGGACAATGAATTAAACTCTACCCTGCATGGTTGTGTGTTGTCTGTTCTGGTCCCACTTCCCACGTCTCTCTGGGAATCTTCAAGTAAATGTAACATCTTCTTGCCGATCAAGCATGCATGGCGGGGCACCCCCTCCCTCCGCAGTCCCGGGCTGCAGACCGCTGGTACCTCCTCTGGAGGCACAGAAGGAAGCACCCCCCACATCCTCCTATAACTGGGGGAAAAGAAAGCTCTAAAATAAGGAAAGAAAGTCTGGCAAATATTTTTACCAAGATGATACATTTTATTTGGGTACATCTATCTTCGGAGGATGCAGAATACCTATTTTGGGGGAAAGAATTCTATTCCTTTCTTTCTCACCTCCGTTCTGTAAACCTGTCGGTGGAGTCCCTGCTGCCTGACTTCCTTCCTTCCTTTCAGTCTTTTACCCTAAGCTGACATAAGCTTATCTCTTTATTCCCTATTGCACTGTTAAGTTCAGGTGACGTATTTCAGAAAATGAAGACCTGTAAACACTTCTTTATATTTTGAATTGCCTTTGATTGAGTTTGATGTGGCTGCCCCAGCCCCCTGGCTTGGTTGAAACTCCAATCTTGGTTTGGAGTTTTTCACCTGCTCTCTGGGGAGCACACGAAAATCCTTGGCTTATGCAACCTAATACCTCTGTGCTTCCGGAAGGCCTCTGAAATCTACAGGAACAGTTGATTCTCCTGGTGCAGGACGCCTGGAGGACGGGAGTCGGGCACTGTTTGCAGGATCCTGTGTGTGTGTTGTGGGGGCTGCACTTCCCTCTCCTCTCCTGGTGGGGGAGCTGGCACTTGGTGCAGGGACCGCATACTGCCCACCAAACCTGGACACGAGTGAGCCTGGGGTCCCCGGCACCCCTGTAGGTGTGGGCACGTGATGGAGCCCACAGAACGTGAGGGAAAGCTAGGAGGGCCCCCCCTGGCCTAGCCCACGTGCAGGTGGCTGTGTGCACCTCCCATAGGCTGGATGCAAGGACTCTGAGACCCTACAGGATGACAGTCTCCCAAGGCAGGAAACCGTTCTGCCCACCAGAAACACCTGCCACCCCAGAGGTTATGAGAAAGACTTCCCTGTGTTGAAGCACTAGAATCACAGGGTGTGTTTGGTACAATCTAGCATCACCTTAGTGAATACATTTCTCAGTGATCTGAAGAACAGAATATATGTAGACATATATCATAATGTATTCCACCATCTTCCCCTTTTAGACTTTATGGTTCATTAACATTTACGTATTGGAAATAACACTGTAATAAACATTCTTGAAGTATCTTTGCATATTTAGAGGAATAGTTATGAGGGCATGTTTTTAAGAGCAGAAATTTGCAGTGGAAGTGTATTGGGAATTTTAAATGTCAGCTCAGTTTGAAAAAGTTACCAAATTGCCCTGAAAAATACGTGCCAAATTGGGCTCCCCAGATAACGCACGAGCGCACCTTCCTTGTGCTGTTCCAGTCGCGTGTACCAGCAATCATCTCACTGTTGGCCACCACGAGTGAAAAAATAAAAAAGCTCTTTCCTTATTTATTACAGTGACGTTGAGCTTCCTTTCCTTTTCATGTGTTTAAAAGCTGTTCACATTTCTTATGCGAATTATTTTTTCATATGTCTTTTGTGAGGCTTTATTGAATTGCCCATATTTTTCTTACTTATGTGTAGAAAAAATGGTTTACATATGAGGAGACTGGACTTTTATCTCTTATTTATCTTGAAAATATTGTGCCTCTATTATAGCATACGGTCTCCCAGTTTAACTTTCATTCATAATATCCTTTGACAGATGAGACATTTATGTATACATATATTTTAACTTTTATGTAGACAAATTGTTGATCTATTACTTTTTGACAACCAGGTATTATTGTTGCTTTGTAAGGCTAGCATTACCATTCACAATTTTACAAAAAAATAGAATATATAAGATATATAAATATAAATATATTTTCTTCTAATTAATGAAAATGTATATATACATTTCTGTATATATTTTTCGATTATGTATCATAAATGTATCTATATAGAGAAATTTATGCGTATCTATACAAGTAAATGTATATATATGCGTGCATAATCCATCTGGACAAAGTGGGATGTAAGAGAATTTTATAATTTCCATGGATATAGCAGATTATATCAGCATAGCTAATTATCTGACATAAATTCTGCATTTATCGTGTAATAGATTTTCATATATATCCGTTTCAGTCTCTGATGTTTTCATTGGTCTGCTCTCATACTGACTGAAAAACCTGGGACCCAGCTTTTAGCGGTTGCATGCTGTTTCATCATGCAGGTGTGACAACGCAATTAGCTTATTCCCTACTGCGGAAGGTGGTTTGATTTTTATTATTTGCCATGTGAGCATCTTTGTGCATGAAACTATGATCTGTAACTTTCATGTGGTTTTTTAAAGGTTGATTCCTTGAATTAACACAATACATATATTTTTAAGAATCTTGAGACATATTTTCCACATTATTTCAGAAAACAACTTGTGGCAATGGATCTTCCACCAGCAGTAGCCGCAAGTGCCCTTTTCATCAATCCTCACCAGCATTTATACCTTTAAGAATGCTGGCTAATTGGAGAGGCTGTGATAGCGTCATGCCGTGGTTACGCTCTGCTTATGGCTTTTGATCATTTAAAAAACACTGCTCACACCCAGCACCTTTCTGCAAATTTAGTTTAACAAGATGGATGCAGTGTGGTAAGATTTAATCCAAGAGTCTTAAAAGTTCAAAATAATTTTAATAAATGGCCTCTAGTGGTAGAAAAAATATTTCTATGCTCTAAGCCTGATAATGTTAAGACTTTTATTTTTCTGGTATCAGCCCTCAGATGACGATAGACTTTTTCTGTGTCTTGGAGCAGAGCTGCCTTCTGGCAGTGATTCGGGTGACCAAATGTCCACATGGAAGCCTGGCTCTGCCCTGGTCTGAGCGGGACGCAGGGGTGCGCCCACCTGCCCTGCCCCCGGAGGGAGAGCGGGTCGGGCGCACTGTGCCCGGGAGGTTAAACCCGCCTCTCCCTGAAATTGGAGAGCTTTCTGCTCCAGGCCTCGTCTGTCACCAGACATGTCGCCACTGGCGCAGGTGTTAAACCCACCTCTCACCTTTCCATCCCATGGAAGGAAGCCCTGGTGGGCAGCCCACGACTTGGCCTGTGAGCGCAGGCACCCCGGCTCACACTGCCCCTCGGTGACAGCCCACACACGTGGGGAATCCAGACATTTGTAGGTGGGAAACTGAACTTCAGAAGCTGCTCAGGTCCACGCTGGGCGTGTGCGCTGTTGGAAATGAGCTGTCGCCGGTCACCGACCTGCTGGGGTGGCTTGGTGGATGCCGAGTCGGGGGGCGGGGGTCACCAGGGCTGGGAGGGTCGTTTCTCCTGCTGCCTCATTGCTGGGCGGGGCCGTCCCCAAGGGAATGTGGTGGCTTCCTAAAATCCAGTGACCCCGAGAGGCTGGATGGATGCTTTTTAAATTCACCTCCAGCAGCCAGAGGCCCTTCCGTGAGGACAGGATGTGGCTGATAATTGTCAGGTCTGAAGACAGGCCAGAAAGAAAATCACCGTGACTTAACTCTGACGATGAAGAGCGGAGCTCCCACCAGGAAGAGTAAGACAGAGACAAAGAGCCACTGCTTGCTCGCTGTGTCCGCGAGCCTGTTTCCGGTTTGTAGCTGAGGTCACCAGTGTCTTCTTTTTCCCTTTTTTCAGACTCCACATATGAGTGACATCACATGGTATTTTTCTTTCTCTTGCTGGCTGACTTCACTTAGAATGACGACCTCTAGGTCCATCCATGTTGCTGCAAATGGCATTATTTTATTCTTTATTATGGCTGACTCACAGAAATAGTAAACAATCTCATGGCTATCAGGGGAAAGGGAGTGGGAAGGAATAAATTTGGGAGTTTGGGATCTGCAGATGTTGGCCATTATATACAAAATAGATTTTAAAAACTCAAATTTCTTTTGTACAGCACAGGGAGCTATATTCAGTATCTTGTAATAAACTTTAATGAAAAAGAATATGAATGTGAACATACGTATGCATATGCCTGACTGGGACATTGTGCTGTACACCAGAGATTGACCATTGTAACCGACTGTACTTCGGTTAAAAAAAAAAAAAGCCACTGATGAGCTGCGATTATGAAGACATGCTGGTTTGAGCAGGAGAAGCTAAAGGTGCAGGGAGTTTGTCAGCCTGGCCCTCACAGTCACCACCTAGTAGCCTTGGGGACGAGCCCAGGAGGAGCAGCAAGCATCCCCCCTGCTCACACCCCAAAACTCCAAACAAAACCGAGGCCCTGTGCTCTGTGTGTATTCCTGTTTCAAACACCAGAACACCCTGCTCCAAATCAGTCAAGAAAGGAGTTGAGTGAATTACAGATGGAAGATACAACTGAGCAGGGCTCCACTCAGTCAGTCAGTCAGTCACTTCTGTGGGGACCGAATGGTTTACATCGAGGCTTTAACTGAGCGGCAGACGGGGCAGGAGAGAACGTCTTCGAGGTCACTGTAAACACTGGCCTGCTTTAACAAATGTATACATTTAAAGGCCAGGAAAAAGAAACTGTTGAAGAGCAGTAACAGGATGTATGCTGCCCCACATCAAAGGGCGTCTTCTAAAAATAGGTCCTCCGGTGCTCCCTGCAACGCAGAGGGCTTGAGAGGAAAGGGTGGGATGGAACCGGGAGAGAGGGCTGCTCCTTGCCTTCAACATTGCCACGTACATCTCCTGCATTACGTGACGGTGCCTGGTCACAGTGGAAGTACTTACAGCTGAACCGCAACAGAAACATAATTGAAATATCCCACTGTCATCTCAATGAATTTTAAATCAGGGCGTGACATTTTCATTCTGGGGTATCAGGAACATCGGAAATGTGAAGGAGTTGGGAGAGTCCAGCTCTTGGAACGGTGTGGGCGGTGTTCTCATTCACGAGGTGTGGAAGGCCAGTTCTGGGCTCCACTCTCCACTGCTAAGGTCCGGGCGGCCCTACGCACAGTGCTGGGTGGTGTGGCAGAGAGAGGGGGCGGCGGAGGAGCGGGGAGAGGCCCCAGAGGGAAAAGCCCATACTCAGAGTCGGGACGGGACGGGACGGGGCATCAGCAGGAGAGGAAGGATAATGTTGCTGATTCTCGGTGTCTTGAGAGCAGACAGTGTTGCCCCTGCGGTCTTGGGGTAAGAGGATGTGTTGTAGCCCATGGACCATAATATTATTCACTCCCGCTCCTTGGCGTGCAGTCATTCTCCCAATCAGTCAGGACAGAGAGAGCATTTTCCAAAAAATGCAGTCAAGTCCATTACAGTTTGTAAAATTTTTATTCGTGCTTTATCTTCAGACTCAGTAGTTTAAATATGTTGGCATCAGCCTGGGAGGGAGACCGTGGTGAGAAGGCTGCCCTGCCCTGAAATTCTGTAAAGCTGAGCATCGCGGTGCTGGGACTGGTCCCTCCGTAGGGGTGGACGTGAGTAGGCAAGATGGAGAACTTAGGCTTCTGCCCGGCATTGCCACAGGGCCCCGGGGGACCTGGGAGGACGGAGTCTGGAACGCGGTGCTCAGTTCCCTGCCTCACATCAGCCCGAGGTGAGCTCCTGCCCCCGAGGATCCCGAGTTCAGGGCTCGCCAGCGCACTTGCTGCACTCTGCGCCGTGAGGGTCAGGCGGGGCGTCCGAGGACCACGACGTTCGGCCCCCACTGAGGCGCTCCACCACCTCGCACTCGTCCGTTATCCGGTGTCTGTAAATTTCCAACTGGCAGGTAGGATTCAAAACACAAAACGTGTTCATATTTCCAACAGCACATTGAGTGGATCAATCCCTCTTCCACCTGCGTCTTCGGTGCGCCTCATTTCCGCTCCTGTAAACGTGACGTAGTAAAACCTCTCCGTAACTCATCGGTCCCCGTCATGTGCTGCCTGGCTTCCTTCTGTTCTGTGGGTCAGCCTGAGCTCCCGGCTTTCCTCTCCCACTTAGCTTCCCCTGCCATCTTTTTGTTGGTTGGTTGGTTGGTTTTAATTGAAGTGTAGTTGAGTTACCATGTTGTGTTAGTTTCCGGCGCACAGCACGGTGATTCAGTCACACACACATACGTATACTCTTTCTCATTATAGGTTATTAAAAGCTTTTGAATATGGTTCCCTGTGCTCTACAGGAGGACCTTGTTGTTTATCTATTTTATATACAGTAGTGTGTATCTGTTACTCCCGAAGACCTCATTTATTAAAAACCTTGGCATAAGTTTGTTCTCTGTGTCTGTGAGTCTGTTTCTGTTTTGTGAACAAGTTCATTTGTGTCATTTTTGTTTAGATTCCACATATAGGTGACGTCATTTGATACTTGTCTTTCTCTCTCTTGCTTCTGCTTTAACTAATCTATTGGCCTGATGTTCCTAATCTCACACATCATAATTGTGAGATACGATAGTCCTGAATGCTTTGGGTCATATTTTCAGTTTATTTCCAATTTTGGAGAATCAAGAAAAGGACCCATGGAGGAGACGGAACAGAAGACTGGATTACATTTTAAACTGCAGAAGTAGAACGAGGGTGCGATGAAAGGACACTTTAAGACGAGGCATCAGCGTCAAGACAATATTTTCTTAGCCTGCTATGTGCAAGAGGCTGTGCATCGGGTGTATAACAAAGACCAAATTAGAAGCTATGATTTTAATATGATTGTAATTCATTGGTGAAATAAGACATCTGTGTAAATAACTTGAGTGTAAGTCTCAGTGGGGTGACAAGATAGTTATAAACTGCATGTTGCAAGCTTCCAGAAAAGGCAAACATTTCTCCCAGTTAAGTCGTCCAGGGGAATTATCCTGGTGGACAGAGAAGTTAAAACGCATCCGGAACTATGAGTAGGAATTCGTGACCAGAAAGGACGTGGGCAAGTCCAGCTCCACCTGCCTTTGTAACCGTGTGTCTGCACAATCAGAAGATGAGCTGAACGGTCTAAAGGGACTGGGGAGAATGATGTAGGAAAGGCTGGCTAGTGGGAGCTCCAAAGGGCTTTACGTGGCCAGCTGAGGAATCTGGAGCCCATCCTACACAGACCAGAAAGCCTGACGGCTTAGAACAAAGCAGTTCTTCTCGCGGACACTGTGAGAGCCTGGCTGGCCAAATTCAGCACCGCTGTCCCCTCAACTGGACACGCTTGTGCAACTTCCAGACGTTTCTGTCGGACGCACCTAATTGCATCGCCAAGGTTGACCGTGTCCTTCCAGCTGAGTGGGCTGCCCTTGGCCTTCTGAGCTAATGCGACCTTTTTCTTTCTAGGCATGCACCTTTAAACTGGAGCTTATCAAATGTACTCTCATTTTGAGCAGTAACAGTTATAAAACAAAAATTGTGCCTTTAAATTAAAAAAAGTAAATAATCATCTTCTTCAATTAAGACCTGGAAGAATCTTTGTCTAGAGGCTCTGAAATTGGATATGAAGAGATTATTTTGAGCAGATAGAAGAAACTTGGTATTAGTGAAGCATCTAGTAAATATACTTGAGAAACAGTTCATCTCAGGCAAAACATTTTGTAAACAGTTCTACTTCTATTGGCCTAAAAGCCTTTAGAAGTTTCTGCAAATTAGTGTGTCTGCCTGAATATCTTGTAAAACACCCTTTCTACTGATGCCTCCATCTGCTCTGGAGCTTTGTCATGACTTCATCCTTACTTTACAAATGAGAATAGCCTGACGGGTCTCCCGTGTGGCTGAAAACACATGAGCTTGAAATTTAAGAACCTCTATTAAAATAATACTGGCAGATATGGTAGGCTGCCATTAAACAAAGAAAAAAAAGTCATCAAATATATAGAAACCAGATTCTGAAATGATGGTTTGTCCAAACATTTAGTCCACACAACCCTTTGCTAGGGTCCTCCTCTCGACTCAAGGAAACGTCGCCCAACTCTGAAAAGGCATGCTATGGTTTCAGTCATTTATATACATTTTAATGGATTTATAATTGGATTCAGGATTCCAGCTGGAAAGCAGGGGTGGGAAGTGGGGAAAACACGTCCCTGGGTAATTCCTTTATAGGGATCATTGAGAAACAAGCCACAAATTGAAACAGGAGAGAGGGGGGAACTGGTACCCCTAAAATTCTGTACTTAAAAAAGCTGAGCGTCTGAGAGCTCAGTGGAGAGGCTGACGGTTTTGACATCTCAAGTCTGATCATTCATATGATTATTCATTCCAACCAGGACTAAGTCGTTTTATTTGCATTAGCTAAATATATGATGAATGGAAGCCAAGCCGGCCAGGGCAATAAATGCAATATGGAGATTCCATTTCCTTTTCTGGCAGGAGCCCAGCATCTTTTCATTTTCCCTTCTCTCCCTTCACAATGAACACAGCTGGGAACCTGCATAGATAAACAAGACAGGCTGGACTGTTGTTTTTCTTCCTCTTACGTTTTTAATGACTATAACTTTGACTAATTTCGAAGAGATGCCAGCATATTTCCTCACATTGTTAAAACAAAAATTGCAATTTTGTCCAGTAAGATGCATAGAAATGTTACATCTCTCCCTTCTTGTTTTTTTTTTTTATAGATGTCTATGCAAATTTGATAATAAAACAGAGCATGAAGTATTAAACGATCACCATGGTTGGGTAAACTCTATCTAGTCATTAAACAAAAATTGAATTATTAAAGCATGTCCTAAGCCAGTAGCAATTAACGGAATTGTTTATTAGCAGCTGCCTAAAAGCTGAGCTTTTCAGGGTTTTTGCTTTGCAGGAAGAATAAGAGACTTCAAATGTGCTCTTCTTGAAGGCTACTCAGTCATCCTCGTTCACTCAGGCCAGTCCTTATAAATAGGTGATTTAAATTATTTTTCTAAAATGTCCTTGATTCAAGTCATTCCTCAGCATGACTCCAGCATGACTTCACCCCTCGTTACTCTGGACTTCCTCTTGGAGGAAACTTCCGGTTCCTGCTGCCGACTCCTCTGTCCCCTGCTGCAGTCCTGCTTGCCTGGGCTGGAGTGTTCTTTCTCGACCACCTTTCATCACGTGACTCCCTTCCTGACATGCAGGCTCTCCCCCAAGTGCGTGGAGAGAATCTCCTTCCATCCTTCTTGCAAACCAGTGCCTATCTCCTCCTTCAAAACACACCACACACACACACACTCACTGTTCTCAAGCCAGGGATTAATTACACCCCATTCCAACCTTCCCTTTACTACGTCCCTTGAATGTTTATGTTTCCTTATTCTGGCATAACATTATTTTGATTTTGCTGCCAGGGGCTTGTGAGTGCATAAGTTTCTCTCCTGGGCCAACGTTTCCTTCAAATAAATGATAACCTCCTTCAGAGGCTTCTTGAACTCTTCTGCCTAGTTTACGCCATCTAGCAACTCAGTCGGGACACGGTGGACCCCAACGGACTTTTAATGAGCTGGTCTCTCCCAGGGCCACATTTTGTTGTGTTTTCCATCGCCTGGCTACCTAATTACAATGGTCTTCACATCCCTGAGGTCATTCCCAATGCCACTCGGTCCTAGGTCAGCCGTGCTTGTCACCACGTTGGTGCCCCTCTCACAGTGGATGTCATCGGCTTCTGGGCCCTGGATAAGGGAGCTCCCGGTCTGCAGGCGCTGGGTCTGCACACGCAGCTCGATGCTGCTGTCTGGGGACAAACAAGAAGGCTGTCCGTGGCCATAAGACCATGGCTGAGTGTGCTCAGGGTGCTCTTATTAAGTGCCTGCTCCCTGGATTACTGCGAGAATTTTCCTGTAACAACTTTTTGAAAAATACTGTCTTATGTTAAGCATTAACTCAGCCATAGAAATACATACTAAATATCTGTGCAGTATAATGAACTGTGGAAGATCAACACCCAGGTAATGATCGTCCAGGTTGGGGCCAGAAACGTAGTCCCCTGAGAACGACTGTCGTAGGGATCCCATGTTCATGGACATCACTTCTCGCCTTACAGTTCAGCCTCTCAAGTGTGCTTCACTACACGCTGTGCTTTGGATTGCCCATTCATTGTTATTATCTTGTAATAATTTTAAAAACTCAAGACCAATTTCTTTTTAAGTCTTAATTCTACGTGCGAGCTTCCGTAAGCTCTCTCTTCTGTGTTTCAGTGTCAACCTGCATACACTACGTCTATACCTGTGTCCGACACAGCTGTCTACATCCACATGGGTACCTATAGTCTTCCCTCTCTCCCTCTCTCTGTCTCTACCTCCACCTCTGAATCTGTCTAGCTATATATATCATCCAAACACTAGTTTCATTGGTTCATAATTGTTGTCTTGACTTTTGATCCATTAAATATAATAAGAGCTCTGTTATTTTCAAGTCTTTAAATTCTGGAATAAATGAATAACTATGACATTGAATTTAGGGACAATGTCGATACAAAGTACACTCGACTATGTTCACCCCTATGGATACTGAGGGGGGAAAGTTTTATTAAATGGTTGTTATAAAATCTATGAAGATAATTTTGAGAAAGATTACTTTTCATGCCAGGAAGTACTCCTAAAGATAATTTTAAGTACAATTCAGACAGTAATTTTCTTCAGAGGGGTTCAAATGATTTGCAAACATTATCTTCTTGTTCTTAATATAGCCTTTTGAGGGGGTTGAATAGTGGGGTAAGTCATAATGAATCTCATTTGAACTAAGCAGCAAAGGCAAAAGGGAAAAAAGCGATGGTAAGTGAGCATATTAAATAAGGATATAAGCTAACACGGAATCCTAGAATTTCTGTAAGAATTCACTGCTTCTGACACAGGACACCTGACTGTCCAATGCGGAGCAAGCCAGGACGAGGAAAGGGGAAAAACCCTCGCAAACTGAGCAAGTCCGTCTCTCTCCGTGTGAAAGTAACATAGGACAAAACGCAAGGAAAGCAGCCAGGAGGCTCGGTGCGAGGTTTTACCTGGAGCTGTGATTGGACGCACGTCCCCCCCGGCCCCCCCCCCCCCCCCGCAAGACCAGCCAAAGGTTGAAGGCCTCTGAGCTCTGCTGAAACAAAAAGACACGAACGTCAGGGGCTGAGAGCCGTCTGCCCCGGAGGGCGGGATCTGCACTTGGGCCCTGCGGCCGGCCCCGCGCAGGAGGCAGGGCCCATGTAACAGTGTAACCAACGCAGGGAGGAGGCCCTCTGGGAGAATCCTGCAGGCTGCGCGGTGATGCGCCTCCCTCCCGTTCGTCCCGCGTCAAGTTCAAATGAAGTGCTCGAATGACTCCAGGTGCAAAGTAGGACGTTCGTGTTTCCGGTAACGGCATCGCAGTGCGAACCGCGAGTCTGGAGAGCGCGGCTCTGCGCCAACTCGGCGCCCACGCTGTTACTTCTCTAACAACACCTGTCCAAGGTCAGTGACGCCGTCTCTCCTTGAAGCCCAGTGACTCTGATTCCTGAACTTCATCTCAGCGTTAGGTCTCTGACTCTCACTCCTCAGATCTGTGATCGGAGTCCAGGAGCCCTCTTCCTTGGAGTTACAAAGGTGTTGCAGTGGTGCTGGCCGTGAAGTTGCCTTCAGTCCCAACTGAACGGGTTCCAAGTGCCAATGAGACCCATCCGGACTCAAATGGACAGTAAACAAAAAATGGGATCAGCAAAATCTGCAAATGCACGTCCACCCCTCTTGCTCATAGTGGAGTTTACTAAGCAGAATAACGGTGGCTTATGGGTGAATATATATGAATTTATTCCACAATACAGAGTCCATGAAAACCCCTAAAGTTGTTTCCACTTGTTTCCACTTAAAAAAAAAAAAAAAAAAAAGCTCTGATGGTTAAGCTTGCTGGGCATTCCCCTGATCGTTTGTTTAGCCATTGGCTTACACATTTAGTGCTATTTAATCCTTTAGGCCACCTCAAAACAATGAAGAAGTAATTGTCATAGGACTTTGAACTTCCAGAGGCACCTATCTTGCAGTTTCTTAATGTACACAGTATGGTGGGTTACGCTGAAAGACGGAGAGGTAAAACATTCATGGATATTTTGCATGTGTGTGTGTGGATGAAGAGAAAACAGAAAAAGTCTAGACTCTGGATGTGTGTTTCCAGGGCTTAACTCACATTTCTTACTACCACTCCGATTTCCCACCACTGTCACATGAAGATCAGAAGTTACTTTCAAAAAGAATTGAAGAATGTTCTGAGAAACTGTTTGCGGCTGGACTAAGACATTAAGCCTCTCGCGGTCACACGTGCGATGTTGTCTTTATCAGATCAGTAACTGTGAAAAATAAACGATGCTCCTCATCGCAGGATTGCTCTCTCTCTTTTGCATTAACGTTGAACTGAAATTGAACAGAGTGGAGTTAAACAAGTGCGACCAGTTTCTATACCTTGTTCTGTTGAAACTGGCCCGCAGAACAGCTCTCCAACCTAAGAGTTCAGACCACCCACTGAATTGTGAGGTGATGTCGCCTCCCCCACAGGACTGCTGAGACGATTCAGGGAGACTGTTAAATGCCCTCTCTCCACGCCTGCACTGCTAGATCCACCCCCATTCTCTCCCCTCCCAGGTGAATTAGCACCAGGCCCTGCTGATCCTATCTGGAAGGGTCTTTCTAATCTGCCCCTGTCCAGAGAAACATCTTTAATTCATCATCACTCATATCCCCGTCTGGCCTCCTGCCTCGGTCTTACGCCATTCCAACAGAATCTCCCCTCTTCAGGCAGGAGGGCCTTCTCAAAACAAATGTGAACCTGATAATCTTCTATTTAAAACCCTTTGGTGGGGCTTCAAAGCCCCCAAGATAAAGTCAAATTCTTTAATCTGACTGACAAAGCCATCCTTGTTCTGAGGCTGCCCAGCTCACCCGTGTGGGTCTGACATTTCTTTCTTCAGCCCTCTGTGCTTCAAAAGGTAGCATTTCTGGAAGAACAAATGCTAAAAAAAAAAAGGGGGAGGGACTTTGTGAGTTTAATAAATACACAGCTAACATTCTTATATAACTCATAGACTGCAATTTCCGCCAGCCCGGGGCCAGGAAAACACAGAGGACAGAGAAGTGGATGAAATCAGACAGCTGGGCACCAGTTAGTGAGAGGACCCAGCTGACCGCTCAGCTCCGTGTCGTGGGTCCGTGTGTGCGATACGAGGGGCCTGGACACGGTGGGTTCTCTGATCGTGGAAGACGCCGTGCCTAGAAGCGTCTTGACTGAGTGTATGTGTTGTGTGTGCGTGTTGTGTACGCATGTGTTGCACGCCTGGTGTGCAAGCAAGCTGGGCAGTATGCCAACGGAGGCCAAGTCTGTACTTAGCAACTTGAATTCAGGAGCTGAAACCTGTAGTTTGGTCCATATGTCTGAACCACTGAGAATTAGCCATTGATCTGCTAAAGCACCTGATAAATCATCACTCTGAGTTAACTTTACCAGACACCATGGGAGGCACCTTACATGCATCCTTTAATTTACCTCTTGTAATGCCCCATAGAGGGGTGCCTTGAGCCTGATGTGCAGAAGAAAAAAACTGAGTCTTAACAGATGAAAAATTCCGCCTCACATGGAAAATGAAAAGAATGGTTGGGATTTTTCACCCCCGTCTGTTCAGAGCTCCAGGTCCTAACCACCGTGGCGCACCTTTGCCTAAAATCCTACCTCCCTCCAAATGGTGAAAAGTACCCGGCTTCACTGGTGCAGTGAAATCCCCCCCAAATTCTGTGCTGCCTCTGACTCTTGGGGCAATGCTGACCTGAGACAGGAGGGATCTGGGAGCAGAGGGTCTGCTGACAGTGGCTCCTGGAAGGATGCTCTGAGCAGGCCCTGGGCAGGGGTGCCTTCGCGGCTCCTCACCCTCTGCCCCGGGCCTGGAGCGTGGCTCCCAGTGGTGGTCCTGCGTGGGCTGAGCCTTGGAGAACCTCACCATCAAAGACAGACTCGAGGCATTTCCTCCGTAGTCACGTCATGGTGATGAAGCCAGTCCCCACGTCCCAGGGGCCGGGGCTGGGCTGTCACGTGTCCCAAGTGTAGATAGTTGTTAAATGTCAGCATTTCACACAGGACCCTGCTCAGGGTGCTTGCTTTCTCTCCGCACCTCTACACTATTGTGTGATAAACTCACTTTTTCATTTAAATGAACGAATGAAAAAGGAAATCTTTAAAGAAAACAAAATGAGGGAATCAGTATCATTTGTCACAAGCGCAAGGTGAAGAAACGTGTGCGTGAGGAAATGCCTGAGCACAATTTCACCAAGTTCTGTGTGCGCCTAGAATCAGCAGTTCAGCCAAAGTGTGGCCCCAAGCCCCAGCCACCCCTCAGGTGCTGTTACCACTGGTCTGTGCAGTCCTGTAAGATTGGACCTGGCAGCTCCACTTTCTAGATTTGAGACTAGAGAGCCTAAATAACCTGCCAAAAATCCTACACAACTTTTCTGATGCCAGCTCACCCGATGGTCCCAGGGTCCGTCGCGATCCAGGTGAGCTGCGTCCCCGCCGTGGGCGCACGTTTTTGCGTCTGGGCTTGTCTTTCTCTTACCTTCGTGGTCACAGCAAAGGAGAAAAACCCTCAGCACTTTGGTGCCAAAATTTAGGTCCCTGTGCACCTTGGAAAAAAAAATTCTCCTCAAAGAAAGGGATGATGCGGTCCAAGCTGTAAACGTAGACACTGGTACTGACGGTGGTGTGTCATCTCCCCCATTTTCACGCAAAGTCCAGAATCCTGGGTCAAAAGACTCCCCCGAAGAGTCGAACACTGTGGAGCCGTGTGCCCGCGGGGTGAGCGCACAGCGGCCCCGCTCTGCTTAGAATGAGAATGAAGCGTCACACTGGTTCTGGGGACCCCTTGAGGCCATCACTCACCCATCCCTGCTCTTGGGGGGAGGGAGCCACAGGAACAGCCCGGCCCGTGGGGATGCCACTTGCCACGTCCGATGTCGGGTTTCGTGCCACGGTGTAATGACGCCACACTGTGACATTTCAGTGCGAGTGTGCAAGACTTTGCAGCTGTTACCTTCACGCTGTGCGGTGGGGGGAGGGATGTGGGAAGGAAGTCATTACAGATAATATAAAACAATGAGAGCGAATGAGAAAGGCAGAGAGACAGAGAGGGACGGAGAGCTCGGTGCCCATGTCGCCTGTTCCTGACCGCATGGCGCCCTCGTGTTCGTCTCTGCGCTGAAAGACAGGAGGAGAGCTGAGGTGTGTCCGTCGGAGGGAGGCCACTGCTGGGTTCTGCCCGGCGCCAGACCAGAGGCTCTCATCCGGGCCTTCAGCGCCAAAACAGCTGCTTAAGTCAGTCTTCCCATCACTTCATGTAAAACAGAAATAAAAAACAACAGAAAAAGAGAGAGGGAGAGAATCCACTGCATAGATTGGTCTCTTAGTTTAACTTCAAAAATTATATTTGCAACAAGGATTTAGAAACCTAACTGGAAGCCTGACTGTGAGCAAAGAGCCAACATCCTGGAAGCACTTTGCCTCAGAAGATGCCCTGCGAGTGCCCAGACCGGTCAGTAACGCGCGCCGGCCTGTGCGGACTCACAGTGCTCTGTCGGCTGCCGGCGAAGAACGTGTTTTCTCACAAACACCGTGCCTGCTGGACGGGAAGGCCCGGAGTGTGCTTCTCTGACCCGTGTGGCATCCTGCTGTGTTGTGACAAGCTGTGTCACAGTCAGTAAACACATGACAGGCCACCCCTCATGGGGCGGTGATGCCACCGGGGCCCCGGATCGGGGCCTGGGGCGTGGGGGTGGGGAGGGGCGCGAGATGGTCCAGCCAGTTGCCGAGGAGGAGGGAACAGGTTTGCAATATTCTTCACGGTGTCTGTTATGTTTGCTATTTTTGTTTGTACTTACTTCCAAAGTCTTTATAAAATCAGGTCAGTAATCTCTGGACATTTTCACAGGTGAGCTGGTACCGTGTAGGGACATTCAGGGATGGTTTGTTTGTTTGTTTTTGGTATTATGTGACGTCATTTAAATTGTTTTGAACTCTTCTCATTTTTCTCCTTCCCAAGTCGATCTTTTTTTTTTTTTTTATTGAAGTACACTCCGTTACAATGTGTCAATCTCTGGTGCACAGAACAGTGTCCCAGTCATGTATATACATACGTATATTCATTTTCATATTCTTTTTCATTAAAGGTTATTATTACAAAATATTAAACATCTGAGCTGATCTTAAACTTTGAGTTGTGTATGCATCATTTTTTCCCTCGGAGATCACGCCCTGAAGAAAATTTTCTATAAACATTTCTAATTCCTGAGATTTTCATGCAACCGTTGGTAAGACTATAGGGGGCCTGCTCTGTGCCAAGCCCTGTGTTGACGCTTTATATGCCTAATTTGTTACGGCGAGGACCAGGCAGGGAGAGCGCTAGTATATTGTTTATGGTTTAAAACAAGAAATAAGAGAAGGGAAGTCGCTCGCTTAACGCCACGCCGTTAAGCAGTGGTGGAGCTAGGAAGCTGCACGAAATCCTGGAGTGAAAGAGAAGAGCGTGCACACAGCACGGGGCTTCTCAAGGCTTGGCGCGGACCTTCTCCCCCCTGGAACGCTGTCCCGTTACCCCAGGGCCGCCTCTCCTTGTTTAAGTCCTACTTGACATTTAAAGCTTCCTTGGTGTCTTATTCTCCAAAAGCCCTTCCTTTGCCCCTATTTCTTAAATTGCATTAAGCATCTTTAATTTGTGAAATTAGAGGGAAATGATCATGTCTTACTCTTCTCTGTTTCCCCAGAAGCTTTCACAGGGCCAGGCAGAGAGTATAAACGCCATAAATGTTCATTGAAATACCAATAAATGATGTAGTGCATAAATTCCGCTTCCACTTCTGTTAACCCCAGCTTCCTTCCAGGGCAGTCACACCCCCTGCTCTCATCCTGTGAAAGCTGAGTGACGCCATCTCTCTTCTGGGCTCTCAGGGCTTCGTCCAGGCCCGTCCGTCAGTCATTCTGTTCTGCCGCTGCATTGATAAGGTCACCTGCTCAACACAAGCTGATATTGGGTCAGCGAGACTCACAGGATGCTTGTTCTGTGGTCTCTGGAAAAGCTCCCTTGTTCATGCTGGGTATTAAAGAGGGGAAGTGGGAGATGGGAGCTGCTTCAGCCCTCTTGAGGTCTCACCGGCCTCACAAGGGACCTCATGCTCAGAAGGTGAGACCTGCTAGTGGAAAGGAGAAGCATGTCTCGATGACATTGTTTGCACCACATCAAGCCATTGCTGAAGCTGGGTTTACCTGGACTAGACAGTTATAAGAGTCTCTCCCCACAACCCCCCTTAAAATTTCTTTCGCTTCCACACAACTCACTCCCACTGGTTCAGAAACTAGTGACAGGAGGTAGGTGTCAAAAGCGGACGGCCCCCAGAGGGAGGCTGGCGGAGCCCCGCCCACACGTGCAAGGCAGGGGCCCCTTGGTCGTCCAGCCGTACGCATTGCAAGGTAACCAGGTGATTGTCTGGGCTGTTTCTGGTGTATTTGGAGACCAAGGTCATGCGCTGACTGCCCACCTTCCAAAGTTGGGAGACTTCACAGGAAAGATTCCAGACGCTGGAGGATTTCTGTGCTTGTCACAGGTCACACGTAGATAAACACAACTTGAAACTGGCCACACCAGCCTCTACTTGTGCACTTCAGTCTAGAGAAAGCCAGGCTTTTCTACACACAGATAAAATTAAAGCCTGCCGAGGCAGAGATGAGGCGAGCCCTGAGGAGAGATGGAAATGGGACCAGGGAGAAGCTTAATGTCACAGGCCACTCACAGGCACATTATGTTATCTTCTTTCTCCCTCAGAAAATAAAGAATCATTTCCGTTTTAAATAGCCGTTCTCTGAGATGCAATGGGAAGTGACAGATGACGCTAGTAATGTCTCCTCAAATGGACCACTGTCTGAAATGCTCTGAGATAAAGACCAGGATGCCAGCTGTTGGCCTTGGACAGAGCACCTAGCAGAGCCAGTTTCTGGAAAACCACATTTCACATCGAGGTTATTTTTTCTGCTAATTGATTCCCGCCTTGGCACACACCACGGAGTTTACTGGACAGAAATAGACAAAACACCTGTAAGTTTCATAAAGAGTTGTGTCACTGGAGTAACTCCTAGGATGGCCAACGACCGTCTGGGATGCTCAACCCTAAGACAGCCCACAGACCTCTGGTCCTGTGTGAGAATAAAAGGTGATGCCAAAGGTGAACAGCTCCAGAGAAGGCGTCTTCCCAAACTATCTCCAGTGCAGCCCCAGAGGGCAAGAGACAGAGGTGATTCTCCCAGAGAACAAAACCAAAGCAGCCAAAGTAAAATGAGGAGGTGTCACCGCCAGCCTTGGAGTCCTGGCCACTCCTTCCAGCAGGACATGAAATTCGTGGTGGGACATTGCTTCTGAGCACTGTTCTCCAGTCTCTAAACGGAAGTGGTCCAGCCGTGCCCCAGCAGGACTGGCTCTCTCTCTTTCTGCATATTGGGTGCACTGGGAAGTGTCTATCATTTAGCCACAGACCTCCGAGCAGGAGGAGCTGGGGTAAGACTGACCTCGAGAGCTGCAAGACAATCAGAGCTCCTGCGTCTTGACCTGCAGCTGAGGGAGTTAGTGGGATGAGGAAACATTGCCGCAGTTTAGGACGGGACGTGTTTCACAAGGACGTGGTGTTTTTGTAGGTGTGTCTGGATGGGAAGTGGCAGCTGCCAAAAGGTGGAGTAGACACTGGTTGTTATTCTGCCTCCGAGCATCAACCCAGCCTTTCCTCCTCAAGGGACCAGGCTCCCGGGCCCTCGGGGAACAACCCCTCTCCTACGTTCAACCCAGGGAAAGGTCAGGTTGCAAAGACAGAGCATCTGGCCCAGTGAACGCGCTCAGTCCCCCGCCCCAAGCACAGAGCCCAGACATAAATGCAGGACCCAAATCCCGCCTCTCAGGGCCAGTGAGACTCTGTTCCAGAATCTCCTCTGTGCTTCCTGGGAAGTGAACTCTGTTCTCTCTGGAGCACATGCAGGGGGAACATGCTAGAACTGCTCCAGCTTCCTCCCCGGGAAACAGGACCCCAAACGGCTCCCCCCCGAGGCAGCAGAGCCGAGACGAGAGGGGAGCCCTCGCCCTGTGAACACGGAGACTGCGGTCCGGTCTTTCTCCAGGACTCTTTCTTTGTTTGTTTTTAAACTCATTTCAGTTGGATTTCCTGTTGGTGGCAACAGAAACTGTCTAATCCAACCGATGGCAAAATTCTCGGCAAAGTCAGAGCTGTCTGGTAGTTACTGAAGTTCTGCAAAACACTTTGGGTGCCTTTCCTGGTGGTGTAGGTAACTGATCAATGTTTCAAGAACAAGACTAGAAAGACCGGACCACCTTTCAGTACACAACCACAGGAAGTGGGGGGTGCCATTTTATTTTCAATATTTATGTGACATAAATTTAAACAAATCTGGCTTGAATTCTTCTTGGAGCTTTTATTTATTATCTTTAAATCCAACGTGTATTTTCAGACTTGAATCTGGCATTTATAACATTATGAAGGTTTCCAACTTCTTTGGTGGGGGAGGCGGGGGTAAAAGAATTTAAACTTATAGGAGTGTGTATGCACACACACACATACACACACAGAAGAGCTTTCTAAGAAGTATAATTTTTATGTTTGAAAGTGGCATCTCAGGATTTTTTTTCTCTGCAATAAAATGACTTAAGAAGTTCTCAACTCGCAGATACTGTCCACAATCAAAATGCATATTGATAACATCTGTAAAAATTCAGCTGAAAGTAGCATTAAAATCAACCTGAACTTTTTTTTATTATTTGTCATGGATTCACTGGATTTTTGCCCTTCTTTCCTAAGTGAAACTACAATTATTTGGTTAAAGAAATAAATACTTTTACAATAACATTATTAGAAATCTTTTATTATAAACTTGGTACGTCATCATTTCTCGTCTGAAGAGACGGCTATGATTTAAGCCCTTAAAGAGTTGGCTGAACGTCTGCTGCTGGGACCAACGTGCCATTATCAGACTTGTTTAATATTTGGGAAATGCAATTAATCTGCTCAAAAATAAAACTGAAAATTTCAGTGCTGAAAGGTTAGACGCCGTTCATACTTTCCAAAGAGATACAACTTGGGCTTTGCAAAATGTGTTCGTGCACGTGTGCTCCTTCTGTGGGTTGGTTGGCTTTGGGTGTGAAGAAAGCGTTTAAATAAATCTGAAACACTGGTCTGAAAAGGCCAGGAAAGAAGGCTGCGTGCTGGGTTATCAGCTGAGGAGTATCCAGCGTCACGTGCATTTACCGTCTCCTGTGAAGTAACGAGACTGTGCATAAGACTTCCCAGGGCAACGTCAGGGAGGGACAGGAAGGTGATCAGGTGAACAGAGGCGAGTGGCCCCTGAATAGAAGGAATGTCATAACCAACGGGAAGGAAGAGAGAAGATGACCTGGCTTTCTCTCTCCTGCTCTTATTCTCAGACTATGCTATGTCCGTCTTTTTTCCCTTAGGTTTAGAACAAGGTTTACAAAAAATTCTAGTGAGGGCTGCATATTTTACCTCGTGACTGAGCCCTAAGGCACTCTCAGCGCTAGTGCTCATCACATGTTGGGTGCAAGCCCTCACGCTCTGCCAGCTTCTGTCGTTTACTGCACAAAACTTCAGAGACCCCATTTTTATTTTCACTCTTTGCAGCTGGAGTGGAAATTAGTGCAAGGTAAGGATGCTGAATGCCCAGACACTGAGCGACTGGGAAGCTGTCACAGGCTTGTGGAATTGCCGTGGGGACGTGGGGGCTGCGCTAAATTACTCCCCATCCTCAAACCTCGCCCCCGTAGCCACACAGCGATGCAATGTTATGAGGAACGGCTTTAAATCTATGTTTTCATTATTTTTGTGTTTCACCCTTACTGTTGTGCATCACTGGATATGGCGACTGCAGACTTCTTTATAATTACGCTACCTAACTCTTGATGTTTTGATTGAAATATTTATGGTTCCCAACACAGTTGAGTTTCCAAATTCCACAATGCATGCATTCAACTTCATTCCTCTATTATCTCACAAATATAAAAGCCTGAAGGGGTTAAATGCTGATATTTTTTGTTTTATGAATTCAGTTCTGTAAGTAGTAACATTCACCTGAGCCAACTAATATGAACAGTGGTTTCTACTCCGTTTTCCCCAAATCTCTCAATTTATTTTTCTTGGTTCTTCAAATAAAGAGTCAAGAGTGAATGAATATTCTGAGACTCCTATACAGAATTTTTTTTATTCTGAACTGAGAATTTATCATTATATGAGTCCTTCCATGAGATAATCCATAACTAATAAATATACAAATACACTAATGCACTAAATGTTCCAGTTAAAAGCAAAAACTAAAAATTAGAGGCTCTAGTTGAGAGCAAAAATGGAGTGACTATAACAAAACCCCAACATGTGTAATTTATGAGAAATACATCAAAAACATAAGGTTTATCTAAAACATAAGCTTGAAATAAAAAAACAGAAAAAAATAGATGTACCAAGGAAACACCAACCAAAAACAAAACAAAACAAAAACACCTGTGCAACGATTTTACTCTCAAAGTTGAATTCATGGCAAAGTATCACTAGAAATAAAGTATCAAGAGATAAGAGTTTCAATTTACTAGGAAGATGCAACCATTTATAGATTTCATGTGATTTTATGACGTGAAAACATGAGAAAAAAAAAAACCTGACACGATAATAAGAGAAAAGAGAATCACCCACAATCAGTGTGGGAAAACTCATGAAAGACACAGAGATTCAAACAAATAAAGAAATAGCAAATCTAATGTAATGGAGAAGGAGAGAGAGGGAGGAAGGGAGGGAGGGAGGGAAGGAGGAAGGAGAAAAGGAATGAAAGAAAAGAAATCAACCTCAGCTGCAGAACACACACTGTTTGCAGCATGCTTGGAATATTCTTCCAAAATTGAACATATCCTCGTCCATAAGCAACTCTCAACACATCTGAAAAGTTTCAAGTTACACAGAGAAGGTTTTCTGACAACTGTGTAATTAAGTTGTAAATAAGTAACAAAGAAAATACAACAAAATATACTTATGTTTGGAAATTAAGAAAGATACTTCTAAGGAAGCCATTGATCAAAACAGAAATTATAATGGAAACCAAATATTTTGAGCTGTGTTGTAATAAAATTCTATACATCAGAATTTGTGGGATACAACTAAAGCAGGATTTAGAGAAAAATTTATACTCTTAAATATATAAATGAAAGTCCATAAATTAACAAACTAAAAGTCTATCTCAAAAACTTAAGAGAAAAAGAGACTGATAAAAGTAAACCCAAAGAAACAAGGAAATAGAGAAGATAAAAGGTTAAAACCAGAACAGAATAACTTACTAAAGTAGAAAATAGATTCAGAAATCAACAAATCCAAACAGTGGCTCTTCAAAATGTCTAAAATTTGATGAACTTCTGGTGAGATTGGTGGAGAAAGGAAGAGAAAAGGCCTAAATAACTAATTTCATGGATGAAAAGAATCATTCTCTGCAGACCAGGCAGCTATCATACGGACAAAATATCCTAGAAAAATGTAACTCACCCAGACTGCCCTCCCCTCAGCAAAGAAGCTGCCAGTCACCCTGACTGTAAGGAGCTAAAGTTCTAAAACGCAAACAGAAAAGTCCATTTTGCTAAGAACATTTTAGATCCAGGTGGCTTCACAACCAAGTTTTCCCCAAATATTTAATAAAGATATAATTCCATTATTTTATTATTTAAAAAAAATCTTTTTAATCACTGAGTAGCGTTCCATTGTATAAATATACCACAACTTCTTTATTCAGTTATCTGTCGATGGACATTTATGTTGCCATTTGGAGCAATATGGATGGACCTGGAGATGGTTATTCTAAGTGAAATAAGCCAGAAAAATAAAGAAAAATACCATAAGTTATCACTCATTTGTGGAATCTGAAAAAAGAAAAAGAAAAAGAAAAAGAGGACACTAACAAACTCATCTACAAAACAGAAAGAGACTCGCAAACATAGTGAAGAATCTTACGGTTACTGGGGGAAGAGGGTGGGAAGGAATAAATTTGAGAGTTTGAGATTTGCAAATGTTAACCAGTATGTATAAAAATAAATAAAAAAACCCAATTTCTTCTGTACAGCACAGGGAACTATATTCAATATCTTGTAATAACTTTTAGTGAAAAAGAATATGAAAAGGAATACACACACACACACACATGCATGACTGGGACACTGTGCTGAACACCAGAAACTGACACATTGTAACTGACGGTACTTCAATTAAAAAAAAGAAAAAAAAGATATACTTCCAGTTATACATGATTGTTTCTAGAATTTATTTTTTGAAGTAAATAATCTGTTAAAGAAGGTAAAAGAAAAAATTACAGGCCATCTCTCTAATAAGTAAAGATTAAAATATCTGAAAATATTAGCTAGCTAAATCCAAACTCCGAATGTAACTTCACTGAGTTTACATTAAAATTTAAGATTGGTTTATCTTTAGAAAATCCATCAGTGTATTTTGAGTCAAAAAGTGTTATGAAAGGAGTACACTAATACAGTCATTTCAATAGATGCGTCACAGCATTCACTGACATTTAAAACCCATTCATAATAAAAGGCACTCAGCTGATGAAGAACAAAAAAAAAAAAACTTCCTTTACTGATAAAATGTGTTTAACAAAACAACACAAATACCTTACTCAACAGTGAAATGCTAGATGGACCCCTGGTTCTAACAGAACAACAACTGTCCCCACCACCATTTCTTTTCAGTAGAGTGTGGCACTCCTATCCAGTATAAGATACATTATAACTTAATAGTATCTAGTGAATTAAATAATAGTATCTAGTGAATTAAATAAGTAAATAATTAAAAGTACAAGAAATAGGAAGGAACAAAACTGTTATTATTTGTAGATGCTATGAAGGAAATTCTCCAAAGGCATCTGTAGAAAAGCTGAAAGAATTGATGAGATTTTATCAAAACTGTATGAATAAAATCAATGTTAAAAATCTGTATTCTTCTATATCTGTAATGATTAAAATTGAAGAAAAGATACCACTTACAATAAGATTCCAAAATCCTTAATACAAGACACAATTTTCACAATAACAGAAAGAAAAGTGAAGAGCTCAGTGGGAAAATATAAACCTTTATGAATGACTTAAACAACACTAATGGAGAGACACACCACATCCCTGGATTTGTAAACTTAGCAGTGTATTATAAAGATGCCAGCTCTTCCCAAATTGAAATCCATATATTTAGTGCAATCCCAAACAAAAGCCCAAAAGGATAAAAAAAAAAATTGTGATGTAGCTTGATGAAATTATTCTAAAGTGATTATGAAAATTCATATAATTAAAATAGCTTTGATACCCTTAAAAAAGAAGCTGGAGATCTTGACACGTTTGCTTTCAAAGATTTTTGCTACAATATTTTACAGGTATAGCAACTGGCCCAGAGACAGACAGACCAGCAGGCAAGAGTGGGGAGTCCAGAAACAGATCCCAGCACCTGTGATCGGAACAGACAACAACAGCAGCTTCAAACCTCAGCTGGCAGGGACGGTTTCCTAAATACGTGGACCTTGGTCAGCAGGGGTGCACGCAGAAACCAGAATCAATGTGGACTTCCACATCAAATACACGTCCACTTGGGAGGACTGGGGACCTAAGTGTAAAAGGCACAGCAGAGCAGAGTAGAGAAGAATAGAATAAAGTAGAGTAGAATAGAATAGTAAAATAAAATAAAGTAAAGTAAAATAAAAGTAAAACAAAACAAAATAAAATTAGATAAAATTTGAGATGCAAATAGAGGACAATTTTATCACTTAAGATAAAAATATTTTTTAAAAAAGACCCAAAAGGTCACAGATTAAGGAAGAAGACTAATAAATTGAACTAAATTAAAAAGAAAGTGAAACAAAACAAGCCACAGAATGGGTGATTACATTTGTGACTAGTTAATCTGGCAAAAAAGACCCATATCTAATGAACTTTCACAAGTTGTTGTTGTTGTTGTTGTTGTTGTTGTTGTTAAAAAGCAAACAGCACAAAAGAAAAATCAGCAAAGAATATAAACAGACACTTCACCGAGGAGCAAATAAATGTCCAAGGAACATGTGAAAAGGTGTCCAATGTTATTTAGAGACTGAGAAAATGAGATAGTACACATTCACTGGACGGAAAAAAATAAATGACAAAACCAAACGTTGCTGATTGAGTACACAGAGGGTTAGGGACTCGTGCCCTGCTGCTGGGAAAACAGCTGGTCACCTCTAGGAGAGCGGAAACTTGTACACTGTGAACCACGGATACTGTGAACCAGCGGTTCTGTTTCTGATAATGTGTATATTCAGCAGGAAGTTAGGTACAACCAGATACGTGCGCAAGAGTGGCCATGGCAGCAACGTGCACAGATAGTTAACACTGGAAATGTTAACACAGCAGCCTAATGGGAAAGCACCTTGTGAATATTCAGACGGTGGGAAACCACACGGAAACGCAACGACTACGTCGCGTGGGACATGGACCAATTGAAAATATATGGTTGAACCAGAAATTGACACATTGCAAGTGACTGTACTTCAATTAAAAAATATATATATGTGTGTGTGTATATACATACATACATACACACACACACACACACACACACACACATATACTTGGGTCTTTTTAAGAAATATCTTTATCTGACGTTTTAAACACACACATATATATAGTTGAGTAAAGGACTGAGGGGCAAAAATATGTGATGTATAATTCCATTTAGATGAAGTTCAAAAATAAGCAAAACTAAAATGTAGTATGCAGGATACACAGGTGGGGGATTAGAACACAAAGGAAGGAAGCGGCTTCCATGTAAGTCAGGATCGTGGAAAGAGTTAGGACCAGAGGCGAGCTGGAATCCAGGAGGCTCCTGGGGCACCAGCAGTCCTCTGAGTTATTTGGAGGTACTGTGGTGTATGCACGATCTCTGTTTACTTCCGTGTTCAGGCACAGATGTAGGCGTGGGAATCGATGGAGATGGAGACAGACAGCAGTGTAAGGGCACTGGTGTGTAACACTGCACTGCTCACTTCATATTCCTTGTGAATCCAAATGAGTCACTTTGTGTTTTTCTGACATCAGATACACTTAGTACACTTGAATTTTCTCTGTTCTCAAGTAAACATCTAAAAATCAGTTGTCATTGCATTTCATCTAGAAATAAGACATTCAGAACGTCTCTAATGTTCGAATGCATCCTGGTCCTAACCCTGGAAAGTGCTCTGAACACATTGGCATGTTGGTATGGGTTCGACTGAGGTGGAAAGTTCATGGGCAAGAACACTTCAACTTTCTAGAAGATTATTTCTAAATATGCCCAGTATGTTTGCGATACTTTAACATGGGCAAAGAGATAGCATTTTTGAAACACTCAGTTACAGTTTTATTTTGAAATAAAAGGTCTATTTTCCAAGGAAATACAAGGATGTGTTCCACTAAATCATGCAGGAGTGGATCTGAGATGTCAGGACCTTTAGACTTGGCAGCCACTTGGGTTCACAGGCACATAGGATGTGACGCACCCCATTGACAGATAAGAGCTGTCAATCTGCCCTGACGTCAGGACTGGTCCCTGGCAAAATGGAACTCGATGGCTTGGCTTGGTAGTTTTCCACTGTAAAAGCAAACGCTATTAGGTTAATGGAGTAAATGTTTGCCATTTTAATCGTACAAACGGGACTTTGTGGTTCTCTTTGGGGTGATCAGCTGTTTCATTTTGGGGCGGCTCATGTAAAAGAAAAATGTAAAAAGGAAAGCTTGTCCTTTAGTGTAGAGTTACTGGCCGTATGGATCAGCAGCTAATATTGTGAAAAGAAGGGGAAATGTGTTGAAATTCAGAAAGCTGCAAAAGCTACATTACCACTACTCAGGGAATTTTACTCAGAATGCAAGTGAAGGTAATTACAAGCTTGCTCAGTACTGAGGATCTGATTTGACTAAAGAACTCTGTATTTTGGTAGAAACATCCTAATTCATCTTGGAGGAGGGAAGGTTCGTCTCTGAAAATAATGAGATTCACCTGGCCCACGCCTACCACTCAGGCCTGAGCTACTGTCTGTGTTCATGGAGGGATGTTCGCCTCCAGGGTGTGCGTCTTGCAAATTCAGCCCACTTCACAGTGGAAAATATCAACTACGCCAGGATATATTCCTTCTTTCAATTTTGTCTGCTTAGGAATTTTGTCAGAGAGGAATAGACTTGAACAGCTGACTCCTAAATCTGCCTGAAGTTCATCATTACTCCGTTACTCTTGTTAACTGAAAAAATTTTAAAAAAAAAAGCAAAAAGCACAACCTGTAAGTTGAGCATTAGGCTTTATCAGGTGGGCTTACTGAGGACTTAAGCCTGGGGGACAGGCTCCCAGGTGCTCAGAGGGATCACTCCAAAGAGATAAGGGAGGGGCCAGGATATAAACAAAACAAAAACCTAAGAACAAAAAAACAAAAAAACAGGTAGGTGGAACGTCAGAAGATTAATGTTAATTGAAGAAAACCCAGACATCTCAGGTTAACGAATTTAGCGCTTTTCTATGAATGGGAAGAGGCAAGAGCCTGGGCTCACTGAAACCGTCCCTCTGACCTGCACCTCACCTCTCCAGGCCAGTACCTTGCTTTCTCCGCCCCGAACGCCCTCAGGGTGTGCAGGGGCAGCTACAGGAGCCCAGCGCTGGATGGCCACCACATGCTTCATTTACGGATGTGGTACGTGACTTTCTTCCTCCACACGCCCAAGCCGCGCCCTCTAGCTGAGGAGCATGTGCACGGTCATTTGCAGACTTGTACGAACTTGGCCCATCTTCACCTGGAAACATCATGAAAGAATTTTGATTCTGAAGCCATGCCTGCCTCAGGCATGACACCAAATCTGGAGGAGTGTTGAGACAGACGGTGAATGAGGGCACCAGCTCTAGATTTAACATCAGGCAACCCGGCTTGAGCCGCCGTCACTCTGTGACTTACTGGCTGCTTGGCCTTGAGGAAACCAGGTGTCTTCTCTAAATCCGAGGGAACAAGGCAGAACCTCCGTGAGGGCCAGGTGAGACAGTGCATCGGGACGAGTCATGGAAGGAAGCATCTGTGCGTCAGCGGGTGGAAGGCTTTTACTCAGAGGCCGAGTCCCGGCTGGGGACCCAGGGCTGCCGCTCCCCGACTCTGGTCCTTAGCCCTTTGATGAAAGTTGTTGCCACTCAGCTTTGTGGGTGTGTTTTACAAGCAGCGTATAATTAGATGGCAGGGGTGAAGATTGGCTCAATTATCTACAGATAAATATAGTCTAAGCTCCATTAGTATTTTCTTTGAGTGCTTTTATTGTACGGTGTATTTTTTTAAAGCCATTTTTTACTCACTTACTTTGTGTTTGTATCTATTTTATAAGGATGTTGATAAATGAGTATCTTTGTGAGGTATACCTCTGATGCTGCATTTTCTGTTTCTTGGCATATCTGCCTTCTTACACCCATTTCCTCTTCCTTATCTTTTTATTTTTTGTCATTTCATTATAAAGTCTTAAAAGTTCTTTTAAGCACCTACCATTAACTTCTTGGACTGCACCAAAGAAGACAAGATTTTTGAAAATAAATACAAAATATACGGCCTTGCTGCGTAAAAAGAGAAACATGCCTGGGACAGCAGTGGTTTCCATGATCGGCGACCCCACTGAGCTGGAGGAGGACCAAGCCCCTCGGTCCCCCAGACCAGCTGCACCCGTGAGATGACGTGTGGGGGCCTTTGTCAAAACACACTTAATGAAGACTGTACTGTAAAACCCATCCTCGTAACGACTGCTCACAAAGAGACTGGAAATTTTGTTCAATTTTTACTTGCCCTCAGAGAAGGAAATTGCCAGGCAATGGGAACCAGATTATGAGGCAGAAGATCACCTAACTGCTCAGATTCTTTAATAGGAAGACTCAGTCAACAACAGGCTGAAATACTTATTTTAGATTCAACTTTTAGAAGTGACACCGACGCCTGCTTTCTGCTAACACCAAGTCACCCCTGAGCTCTCCTGCATATTTTTCATTATAGTTTATGTGTTTATGATTTTGTTATTTAGGATATTATGACATTTCGCTTCTCAATTAACCCTTTTTATGCACATTATAAACTTAACAAAAATGGAATCATTTCAAGAATTGTTACAGAGAAAAACAAAAGCTAGCTGACCATTGTGGCCAAGTTTCTGATGCCCGGAGGGCACAGACTGGAACAGCACCCTCCCTCCACAGCAGGGTCTTCACGGCGCTTCCATGACAGCCCCTCCTCGGCTCCACGGGCGCCCAGAGACTGTGGGCTGAGTGACTGAGCTCTGACTACAGCATTGACACCGCGGGCTTTACCGTGGGAAAGGACGGAGCTCCTTTGGCGAAGGCAGCGGGCACAAATTGCTTGCTTGGGACTAAGCTGCGTAAACACCATGATTTCCGCTGTAAGCGGCTCCTGTGAGGTTCACGTGCGAGGTCCCTGGGGAAAAGCTCTCTCAGGACGAGTAACGCAGACTTTTACACTCACTCATGGGGGCCGAACGGTGTCAAGAAATGTGTGTCGCGCAAACAAAGAGTATCTTCCATCACATGTTCTTCAGGGAAGAGGATCTTCTGACAGGACCTGGGGTTAGAGATCAGCCTCGACTGTGAGGCTGACCAGCTTGGTAACGTGGCTCTCTTCCTTCAGTCTCCCGGTCAGTGATAACCACTTCTCAGAGGGAGGTCGTGAGGACAGATCGGATAAAAAAAGCTGATGACACGCTTTGAGAGGTGCTAGGTTAGCATGAGGTATGGTCGTTACTTTTGTAGACTGCTATTAATAAGTCATAAGGAAAACCCACATTTAACTCTGCACCAATTCACTGTCCCATGACCTGACAGCAAGTGTGCGTTGCAATAAAATTATTATTATCTCCACGATCCTTCCCCAGCAGAACTGTTTGCAGAACACCACGTGTTGTCGGGGATTTCACTGACTAGAAAACCATTAATCTGGCGTCTGGTAGACCTGGTAGACCAGCGCCCTTTAATTACACGGGTAAACTGGAGGCGCCCACATTTCGAACCCCAGGAGTATATGCACTTTATGTTAATACTAGAGGTTCGTTGTGCAGATTTTCACCAGCCAAACGAAAAAGAGGCAATACTCCACTTGGATTCCCCTCCTTGGTCACAGCCTTTGGGTAGGATGCCATCAGCTGCAGTTCTGAGACTGATGCTCTTAGACTCAGACGTACAACCAACGTGGAGACGAGACCAGTGAAGCAGCGGGACGGTGGGCCGCACGCGGGGAAGTCACTGCTGCTCTGTTCACCTGCGGGTCACTGCCGCGCCGAGGTGGCTGGAAGTGGAAGGGAACTTAGAGGTCGTCTTGGTCAGCACTATCTTTTTTCCAGTTTTAAAACTCTTCAGACTTACTGGGTGAAAACATTCACGTAAAAGCTTCTGAAATAAGAAGATCTTAGCAGGTGCTGCTGCACGACCCGGGAAGCACCCCGTCGCCCCTCATCTTCTGTCCTTCACGCAGGTTGTGCCGGCGCCCGCTCCCCAGGCCCCCCTCCTGCTGGGAAGCTCACCCACAGCCACAGTCCTGGGGCCTCCTGGCTCCTCACGCCCTCTGTCCGGAGACGTCTTCTATGTCGGCCCCAACCTGTCCTTTCCAGTCTCGCTCCCTGGCTCCTCCGGTTCCCTGATCACCCTCAACCCACTGCTGATAACTAACTACCAGGGGAAAGGTGTTCAACGTTTCTGCACTTTTGTTCTTGTCCTTCTCTTTAGCCTGGAGCCCCACCCCGCTCCTCTTCAGCTGGCCCCGTGGCTCCTCCTGTGTCCTTCCTCGACGCTGGATGTAATTCTAGCCCTTTGCTATTTCCCCTCTGCAGCTTACATTTATGGCAGCAACAACTTCTAGCTGCCCTTTACATTCTGTTTCCCCAGGCTCACTGTGGATTCCTGCAGGGCTGAGCCCCCGTGCCCCCCCATCACCTCACGTGGGAGCTGAGCCCTGGTTGACCTTGGATGTGAAGCAGGTCAGGGCACCACCTGAAAGACTTATTCTGGTCCTCAGTTGCCACATGCTTTACGTGGATGTGACCAACAGAAAGAAGCCATTTCAGATAAAGACCATGGGTCTGATGCATTAGACTATTCCATGGGCTTGGGCTGAAATGGACTGCTAAGTCTCTTCACAGACTGCAGACATTTCCAGAACCACAGAACACCTGAGTGGGCAAGTTCTCTTCCCTTGTACACTTCTGTTCTCTGCCTGCTTCTGGGAAATGCTGAAAGTGCTGTTGTTCCTCTGAGTCCTTTGCAGACGCTGGCTTCATGTTTGTATCAGATGCTGTGAGGAGCGGGGACCATGGCAAATAGGAGAAGTGTCCTGAGGTCAGCTTTCTCATAGCACTGCTGTGGGAACACGCTATGGAGAAGAGAGGGGGCAGAGGCCCGGGGAGAAATGGCAGAGCCATGTTGTGGAAACGCTTTCAATTATGGATTGTGGTGCTGTAAAACGTCACATACTTCAGCCACTTTTTATCCACTGACTAATATTCACTGGATGCTTGTGAACACTGGGTACCGTGATGGGCGCTAAGTGTTCCTCGGAGACCTGATTACAGACCCCACCCTCACTGACTGAGCACAGAAAGCAGAACAGGGTTCCGGTAGAGAGCTTACCAGAACCAGGGGCTACGTTAGCAGGAAGACGCAGGTGATCTGGTGCCTGAACTGGTATCAGATGTCACGTGACTGTGAATTTAAGTGTAGTTCTGACATGATGGCATCTCCACATAGGGTCCTGTACTTTGTTGTTTTTAATGTGCCGACCCTCAAAACATATTCATATGACTTACAAGTCAAATGAGGGGGGTTTGAAGATTTTTTTTTTCATTTCAAGATGGGAAGATGGTGTTTTCCTCAAACATAAGAATGATAGTGGAGTATGAGATATATGAGTTTTATTGTCTGGTGCCAAGATGTAGAAGTTGAGTTGATTAACAAAAAGTTGGGGAGAAAGATTCCAGGTGACTCTGAAAACAATCACGACTTTCCTTGAGAAATGGTAAGTTATTCACCATTAGAAATGTTCAATTACAAGTTAGAGGGTCAGTTCTGGACACCTTAAAATAATAGGTTCAAGTGTTTGATGTGTGACCAATGCAGATAACCTTCTGGAGTCCATTTCAGATCAAAACTTCTATGAGTCAAATGTTCTTCAAGACACTAGTTACCTTTCAACATTGGGGAAAACTACATCCAGCACAGTTTTAGGTGGTAGCTTTATTGTTTGGTAGCTGTTTGAAGGTACAGAGCAGATGTGGCAGAGATCTTCTCTCTCCAGGCCATTTCCTTTTCCTCACAGATTTACTAAGCTTTCTTTCACACATCTAATTGGATCTTGTTGGATATATATTGATCGGCATTTTTAATATATTTCCATATTATGGTCTACTAAGAGTATCACATACATTTGTACTTTTTGGTGATTTCAAAAAAACTGAATTAAAAAATCAGATCTCTGGTCAGTGCACGTCTACATGACTGTCCATCCAATTTTTTAACGAGGGTAGTGAAGTGCATTTTGTTGCTATGAGGGGGGATCACAGGGTTTATCACAGCAGCTGGGCTGAATACCAGGCCAGGAGTCCTGCCCAAGGCAGCGTGACCGGTTCCACATCAAAGAGATCACGCGGAATGTCACTCAAACCCTTAAGGGTTGGGGACTGCTCATACATGTTCTCAATTGTATCTTGAAAGAAATGGAGACAAGTCCGAAGCAACACTAGTCCTCGGATTGCTGCCCTTACCTCTGCATCAAATTACTACAGAATGAGCCAGAGAGAGAGGTGAAACTATAAATATCCATCATGAGAATATATGAATTATACGTGGTATCGAAAAAAATAATACAAATGAACTTATTTGCAAACTGGAAATAGACTCACAGACATAGAAAACAAACAAGGATGACCAAAGGGGAAAAGGGGTGGGGGGTAGGAATAATTAGGAGTTAGGGACTAGCAGGTACAAACTACTATATATAGAATAGATAAACAACAAGGCCCTGCTGTGCAGCATGGGGAACTATATTCAATCCCTTATAATAACCTGTAAAGGAAATGAATCTGGAAAAGAATCTATACACACATACATGTGTGTGTCTAACTGAACAACTTTGCTGGGCACCTGAAGCTAACACTGTCAATCAACTGCACTTCAATTAAAAAAAAAGTACCAACCACGTTAAAGGTGAGTACTTGTATCTTAAAAAAAAAAAAAACCCTGCGATTCTTACTTATTATGCTAATCATTTCATGATGTAAGTCAAATCAGGACGCCGTACGCCTTAAACCTGCACAGCGCTGTGTGTCAGGTATATCTCAATAAAACTGGAAGAAAGAATAAATGTGTATTATGAGAATAAAGCGGAAGTAGTGATGTTCTCAGACTTGCAAACATACGTAGATTATACACATGTGGGTATATAAATTGTGTACACACTCGTACGTGCACGCATACTGGGCATGTATTTTATGTGAACTTGAATATAACACAGCCTCTGGAATTGCTGTAGATAACGGTGACTTCCAAAAGTTTTTAAATATCACAATACGAAAGCGTATCTCACAGAAAGCAGCGTGTTAACAGTTCATATCATAGGTATGAAAAAATATAATTCACACACAGTTTACAGGTTTTCAGAACAAATGTGTCCAACTATGTTTGGTGTTAGTTTTTCTGAATTTTGTAAAGCTAACCAAGGAAGGGGAAAAGCATCAGAGCATGAAGTGACTAAAAGCAGAAATCAGTACGCAGAAGGGAAGTAAGGGAAGGATGAAGGCCTGACCCCAGGGTGTGTGCAGTGGGTCCAGGAGCAACGCCTTTGTTCGGTTCCTCTTTTCAGCTGATAGACACCTTTTATGTACTCAGTGCTGAGATCATTAGAATCCCTTCCTAATTTAAACACATGAAGAATTTTTGTCTTACTGTCCCACAATTTGTTCAGAGGTTTGACATATTATTATTCATAGATATGTATCATGTGCTCATTTCATAATCATTTCAGACTTGGAATGATTGCCTAACATCAAAATGTAGCGTGCTCATGATGAAACTTAACTACAGCACGCTTTCAAATTGAAAATTAAGGTTTTGTTTTTTTTTATGAAACCTGATGAAAATTTTGAGGCACAATGAACATAAGGCTAATTCATATTGCGTTATCGCTACTGTCTCTAATTCTAGAAACAGAAAACATGGACTGCCATGAATGTTTTTAAGGAATACCTGAAAAAAAAAAAAACAATGTTGGTTATAATGATATCTACGTTATTGATGCTTACACTTTTAGTTTAATTAGAAGTGTTTTTTCTCCTTATAATGAGTGTATATGGCATTAAGAATTTTTAACAATAGCCAACAGGGTGTTTTGAACCAGTATATATCAGTGCTGATCAAGACAGTTATGTGTCCTTAAATCTGCTAAAGCCCAACTCTTCAGATGATCAAGTTTTCCATTCCATGAGAGGCTTTCACGGCCAAATCAGACTCGCGCCCTGACAGTCTGCAGAGACTGCCTTCAGGTCTAGGTTTCCCAGCTCGGTTTTTGCTACTGATTACAGCTTCACTTCACTGAACATCAAGTTGGAAATGTGATTCTGTCCGGAGAGGCGGTGCCCTCCACGGCAGGAGCTCGTATGAGCACATGCTGGTGTTCCCCACAAAGTTACTTGTATTTAAATCAGACACAAGCCCCTTCCTTCCGCCCCAGCCCCTCCCCCCGCCGGCTGGCGGCTGTATTTCCCTTAGCATCCGTAATGCTAATTGGAGTTACATGTGTGCGGGTGGATCTGAATGTACCTCCAGATGTGACTTTTGTAAGCGAGCTCTTCCAGACGAAAACCTCTTCATGTTGCGGATGCAATTGCACCACACAAAGTATCTTCAGTTAAAAAAAAAATTCCAAAGAGCACAGCCGTTAGTATGATTAAACACAATGCCAGAAATCTGAAATTACATCTCTATTCTCAGTTAGGTCTTCTGATTTTGATTCTTGCTTTTCTCTTATTTTCGACTAAAAAAACTGCCAAGATCCTGGGGATGTGATCTTAATTTAAAGGATAAATCTCTGTTATTCACTTTAAAACGACATCTAATCCCACTCGGCTTTGTAGAAAATTGAGGCCAGTACTAGAAATTCTAGAAGGCAAACAATATATACAACGTAATGTCAGCTGCCTAAAAATTAGTTTTATTTGTGCCTCTACTTAACAGGTTAGCTATTTTATAAGATAGCAGATTTAATCCAAAGGAGAATAACGGATTTTGTGCATGTCCCGGAGTGCAGCTGGAGAAGAAAGCATGAGATACAGTGTGAGTGCAATGCAGGATGAAGTGATCCCTCTTTCTCCGAGGTCTACGCAAAAGCGCATCGTCTCCCTGGTCGTGTGGCCGCGTCGGCTTCTATTCGGCAGGAATTCTCCTATCGCTTAAGTCAACGCATCTTACACTTCTTCAATGGATTTCAATAAAAGCTGAATCTCAGTAACAAAGAGGACATTTGTATTTTAAAAAATGGATGTATTCCTGTGTTACATGGTCAAAGAACATATATTTAAGCTTCGTTATGCTTTTGTGAAAAATCGTAGTAAATAATATCACAGAGCAGAGCATCTCACACTTAAAATCCAAAGAGACAGTGACATGAAGAAGCTTGGGTTATATTCAATCAAAGAGAATGGGGAGGAATCTTCAATGAGCCATGCTGCGCCCCCTCCAGTAACACTCGGAGCTTAATTCTCAGCCATTTATGCAGGGCTCATTTATAACTCTCCGCCTGGTTCTACTCCATTGGCAAAGGCAGACACCAAAACAAGTGATTACCATAATTATTTTGGTCCAAGATGAAATCCTTTTACATAGTACACATCCTATTTCGTATTGGATTTTCAGGAGCTGTATCAATTTGAACAAAATTTCTATTACGAATAATTATAAATACCAAAATGAACCCATGGTGGGGCGGGCTGATAACTGAACATATTCTTGTTGCTTTTTGACTCTTTTTCATTTTCTTGTCACCGCCTTAGTTTCCATGTCTCCACTTTGGGAGAGACAGCAAATAACATGCATGATTTAATTTTGAACATTTTAAAGCCAAGGAGTAGATTTCGTTTTCCCCAGAGCATTTTATTAAGAACATATTCTTACACCTAAGAAAAATTCAGTATGAAATACAAAAATGAAGCAAATATGTGTGGTGGTATATTTTATTATCAGGGGCTTATTTTGATCAATCAATCACACTGAGACAACAAATCCTTTAGATCCATATTTCAATGCAAATATCGGTGGGGGAGGTTCAGGCTAAGTCTTCAATGTTTAATGAGGTGTCTAGTTCATTCTTCTTAACTGAAATACTTTAAAAAACCACAGTGGTTAAACTTAGTAATTTTATTAGATGGTAATAGTTATTTTATGAACATTTTTCTCCAAGGATTTTTCTGTCTGATTATGAGTACTTTGCAGTTTCAGACAGTACGATGGATGCTCCCTTCCTATGACAAGAATTTTAACAGCCCTTTTCCTGCACTCAATGCACACCCAATTATGCGTCTGAGCGAGTAACCTTGAATTTATGTTGCCATGGTGACAAACTGGTCATGCATTATGGATTATCATTGAAATTCTACACCCCTACCTAGCATAATGAGAGTTGGGGACTTAATCAAATCAGCCATTCTGTGTGACACAAAGTGAAGAACTAGCTTTCATTGTTCCACGCCGAGAAAGGAAGCGGGCCTGCCGGGGAGGCAGCTGCGGGGCTGCAGGCTGATAGATGGCTTTTCTATACATCTGTGAATGTATAGCCAGATGGTGCTCAGTGCCTGGAATCTGCAGCTTAGGCAGCAGCTGTTGGGATAACCTCTGCCGTCTCACCTTGTTGTCACGGGACACTGAACAGAGACTGAGAGCGTGCGTGGGTCCATTGACAGCGCGCCCGAACGCCCCCTGCACGGCACCCTTCTCTCCCCATGAGCCGGCTGGGCGAGGAGGGCTGCCGGGGGCGGGGAGGGGGAGGGAGAGGGGTGTGAGGACCCCTGGGGAGGGGAGGGGAGGGGAGGGTGCCCCAGGGGGCCGGCTTAGCTTCGGAAAGCCAGAGCCTGCTGTCGGAGCATCTCCCACCTCCATTTTACAAGAAGAAAGACAGAAAGCATGACTAGGGTGGTGACTTCGCTTTGGAGACACCAGCGTGCTGCTTCTGCAAAGCCCAGAAGCCCTAGGCACGGCCACCCCGTCTCTGTAGGCGCATCAAGCTTCCTCTTCCCACAAGTAACAGGCACCTTGCGGTTGAGCCCTCTGCCTGTCACAGTGACGCCGTCCTGGCTCCTTGATGTCAGAGCCTCTGACCAGAGAGAGATCACCGACGTGGCGGGGTTCTGTCTCGTCAGACAACATGGCGAGTCGCAGCTACGGAGGAGCACTTACGACCCTCCCTGCTTTGGAGCGGTTTTCGCCATGATGGGCTCGCCAAGGGGCAGAGACTGTGCTAAGGCAGTGGCTTGGAAGGGCCCGCTTCTGACGCTGCCTCAGTCTCAGGGTCCCTGTGAGTGTTCCTCAGCCGCAGAGCGGAGGCTCGGGGCTGGGGTACCGCACAGCCCCCTGCTGTCACCCAGCGCCCCCGGGCTGGCTGGCCGGGCTGCCATGCGCTTCAGTGGCCCCACGAGGCCCACGCCCTTACAGGGTTACCATCCCGTGACAAACATTCTGCCCGTTTCTTTCATCTGAAATGCCCTGTTTGCTAGGTTTTGTTTGTCCTTCTTATTATTTGTCTCCTACCTTCCCTGCTTCAACATTTAAAACCGCCTCGGCCGTTTGACTGGGAAGACTTGCTCGTGTTTGCAGGAGGAAGGCCTTTCTTAAATATTTCATCAGGCTTTGAGTGTCTCACCTTATCTAGCAGAACTGCATGACCGCAGGATAAGCAAGATTGTCTTATCAGTGAAACACGCTTTGACCCCATAGATCGTAACGGCTACAAGAACGCCATCGCATTTTCTCACGTTAATGCGGAACAGACCACGAGGTACTTCCGTGAGGTCCAGAAGTCTCCAAAGCCAGCGCCGTCCACACCTGTGCCATTTAAAACCGGCCTGCCTGGGTTCTGTTCTGACGTTTAGGGAATTAGATGCATGGAGAAAGTTTTGGGTTTTTTTTAATTGACAGATACCTCCTGGTTATTTTCTAAGTGCTATTATAGGCCATTTGTTTATAAATGGATAGAAAGACTTCATGTAGATTTGTATTTAAGAATATGAAAACTGCCAGTAAGACACTGACAGTGCATTAAAACTAAAGGCTAATACTGCTACGAAAATTAAATACCCAAATGGAAAATATGAGCAAGGAATCTGCAGCCACCTAAATATATTCCTAAGCACCTGTTTTATGCGAACGTGTCTTGTATCCGGTGGGATGTTCTTTGCTTAAAATGGATGGAAAGCGACAGTCATTTGAAGTCTGCATCTTTGTGCTCATGCTTAAGGAACAGCTTTGAACTGTTACCATCAAAGATATTTTGCTTAATTTTTCATTTTTCTGTGAAATAGCACTTAAGGAGTTTTGGGGTTTTTTTCCATGAAAGTGTGACAAATAAGCTCATTGAGAACACCCATCTGAACCGTACTGCAAGCTCTAAACATATATTTTAAATTTTCAACAAAATGAAGAAAAAAGGTGTATTTTTAAATTAATTCTTCAAACCTATTCATGTACACTATACAGCTGTATGTTAGATTAAAAATGTCCATATTAAAGGTAACATTGTCTATTTTCTCTAAAACTAATCATGAAAGCAGAAATTTAGGCATTGAAAAGCTTTCTAAACAAAAATGTTATCCGTATTTTGCAAAAAAATTGTCTTCCTTTTAAAGGCTTTTTTTGCAAAATATCAAATATATATTATTATATAAAGAAATAAGTTAAGCTTCTACTGAATATAAAAGTAATTTAAAATGTCTAGTGAAGCCATGATTATTGACTAAGTCTTAGCACCGTCCCAACACTTAAAATCAAAAGCACATTGTCGGTTGCACAGGTTCATCCATGGAAGCTTGATAACTATTAGCTCCAAAGAGCCTCTTCTCTAGCCTAGTGGTGCCTGACTAGTTCCCATTTTTCAGCCAGTTCTAAATGGTCTAATAAGAATTATCTAACTAATTTTTTAGTTTATTTTAAATAATTGTCAAATGAGTTATCATGAAAAATATTTGCAATGAACAGACCTGCAGATGAAAAAATGTTTTTTCACATACTTGTCTGCCTTAATTTTTGACGATTTCACCTTCTCATGTGTATTGGACTTCTTTGACCATCTCTCCTGTTAAGTAGATTAACAGAGCTCAAGTATGTGTAATAGTACACATTTACATTTTATTTCTTTATATTTATTAAATGGATTGAAATGCATGCATATTGAGAATGACATGGTGAGAAGAGAAATAACTTCCCAAAGAGAATAACTGAAAATGCGTCTTCCTGTCCTTAGATGGCAGGACTGAGGGCGGGGGCTGGGGAACGTGGAAGTGGCATGCCGGGTCACGCTTGGTGTCTCACTCTGTGGCGGTTAAATCGGGGAACAAAACGCACGCAAGACGGCAGCACACGCCCCCTGTTCCCAGCGCTCCACGGCTCCGCAAGCGTTTCTCCCACATGACCCACTCTGGGAGAGACATTCAGCAGCTAACCGCTCTTTCTAACTCGTCCGTGTGTCAGAGAAGTTACCAGTACGCCGCCTGTCAATGCTGATGACTGTGGGACATTGAAGAACCATGATCCTGGCTGTTCGGAGTTAAAGACATTATTATCATGACATTTCCTTGACCGCACACCCCCTGTATCGTTCGTGCAGGCTTTGGAACAGCGGCCTATGCACCCAGGTAGTTATATGCTATGTCTGTCAGAAATGAGGCAATAGAGTCTCATAGTCATGCTAGTTTCTGGGCGAGCTTTTACTGGTCCTTCGTGAGACATCAGAGTGACCACCACTGGCTTACACCTTGGCTGCCGTACTGAAGACAAAGTCAACCCAGCCATCCCGTCCAGCCCGAGTGTCTCTCTCCTTTAGAGCTCCTCAGGTGCTAGCGTCAGCTTGAGGAAGGGCTGGAGCTGCTTCTCTGCTGGGCGGCTGCTCAGAAGGGCAGTCAGCACGTTGCAGAATCAGTCCAGTAAGGACGCCAGACGGCACTGGCTGAAGCGGTCCGCGGCTTCGCTCGGTCACAGTCACTCCAGCCTGGCTCTTCTGTTTCCTCCTTTTGTCCTGCTGGACTGTGACCCAGGGACTCTCTCCGGAACAACCCATCCCAGTCCCTTGCAGGCATGAAGAGGCAACTTGAAATGCTCCACAGAAGCACCTCCACCTGCACACACCTGGGAGCTGCAGCCTTGGCTGAGGTTGTGAAATGCTCACCGAGGCTGGGAGGCTGGGAAGTGATTGTCCCTTCTGCTCTGATTTCCCCCCTCTTCCTTAACTTGTATAATATGCTCCTTTGGCCACGAGCTGGCCTGGCAGAGCTGGATGACACACGTGGTCCTGGACGCTCAGGGGGCAGCAGTGGCTGATCATCGTGATGAGGCCATGCTCCCCAGGAAGACGCCAGACACGGCGGAAGTCTTGTCCTGCTGTCATCCCCTCGGATCCTTCTGCCCTCCTTCCTCACGCAGCCTGTGTTGGCGGGTAGAACGTGGAGACAGCATGGTTTAAAGCACTTGTTTTCAAATATTTTTAAGCACCAGAGCACTTTTTCAAGTAAGATTCTAAGACGTTCAGTCTACAGAACAGATTGCAGAAAAGCAGCGCTGGTTAGAGTGGGGTGGTGGCTCCGTCCCCCTCCAGGTCGCCCCCTCCCCTGCCAGGCCCTGCTCTCACAGCTTCCCGAGCTCCTGGCGCGGTGCGAGCAGTCTTTAAAATTCAGGAGCATGATGTGAAAAATCACTGGTTGAGCAGAAAGTGTAAGGGACTTGGAGTCACAGGACGTCAAAGTGTGAGGAGACTCACTGGCTCCGGTGGAATCTTGGACTGTTCTCCATGCACCTGGTTCCCGTATCAGCAACGAGGGGAACGACGCCCCTCTGAGAAGCACTTACAGAGCAGAAGAAACCCAACGCATCTCACACACACAGGGCGTGGCTGCCAGGACGAAGCAGCCACTCAGCTTCGCCTGACTCCCAGGAGTCCGCTTCGGAAAAGTGGGTGTCCTGTCATCCTCTGAAAGATCAGAGTTACTCTAGGAAATTTTAGAAACATAAAATATGTAACAACAGCTATTCAGGAAACATAACCTTCAGAATATTCTTATAATTTCCACTTATACCTCACACACCAGGTGAAATAGCTGAAAGTTAAATAAAAAACATTCTTGAAAAATTTCTAACTCCATTATTTTATGTCAAAATAGAGGTAAACCGTAAGATACGTTTTTATTCACTAATTTATGAATCTCATTTGGTCCAGTGCAATCAGCTTGATTGAAAAGTATTGTCAGGTAGACAACATATAAACTGTAGGGTCAAGTGAAATAGGAAATCGATCTCTTTGGGTACATTTCATTTTCATTCACCCTAACGTTATTTTTAGGCTTTTGTTCCTGGACAAGACTTGAAGTATCCTTTGATTCCTTTATTGCCTGAATTTAACTCTGGGTACTTCAACTAACCAACGTATTGAAAGGTAAGTGAGTGCTTATTAATGTATATGATTTTAAATTCCAGTGAATATGATGTTGATCATTCTAACAGAAAGCCATTCTAATTATTTAGAAACAGACCACAGAAAAATGACAACCAGTTGTTCCTGTGCAACTGTAAGGACTGCACAAGGGACACTGCAGGTGTTTTTAAAGGTTTTCTATGACAGTACAGCCTTCGTCATTGCAGGATCACCGAAACAGGACCGAGCTAGCCACAGGGAGGAGGAACAGACGTAAAGTGTTAAGCCGAAGTCATTTCACTTCTGTCTTGCAGAGAAAACGATTGAGATTTAATTAATACACTATCTTAAATGTGAAAAAAGTAGGTTTATTTGCAATAATAGTACATGATTTGCATCTACTAAGTACGTACTGTGTGTCGAGTACCTTGGTTATCTCCTTCAAGTCACGCTACAGATACATTCTATTCATCCAACTTCATTCACAGTTGAAGTCGTTGAGGCTCAGAGAAGAAAAAATAATTCCCTTAAGTTCAAATCTAGCTTACAGTCAAAATCCTGCTTGCTTGCTTGATTTCTCATCTGTGATTTCAGCTTTCGCTTCCCTTAGTACATCTGGATTTGCTGAGAACACTCTTCAGCAGCTGTGGAGAAGGGACCAGCTGAGTGGGAGCCACATCTCCCCACAAGATCTTTATAGAAGAAACCAAGTCACACACAGCTCTTCAGTGATGCTCCTCGTGACTGCAGAACAGCCAGGCCGAGCAGTGGCCTCTGCCGCCCGACGCGCTGGGGTTTGCAGAGCAGCAATTGGTTACGAAGCCAGGGGAGCTGATGCGATTTCCCTGCACCACCGCCAAGCCAGTCTGGGGGCCTTGAGAGCACAATTCAGTCAGTTGCGCTCTCTCTAACAAAGACGCTTTTCATGAAAAGGGGGGACACACACTGCTATTTCCCTGAGATAGTCCTGGATTATTTCCGTTTACCCGCACGACTATTGATGGCACATCCTTTCACTCGCAAAGATGTTGGACTGGATAATAAATATGATCAACCCACCTACACGCATTATTACCTGTGGAAGTTAATTTCTATCACTATCATAAGTCAAGATGCAAAGCTGAGCAACCGTTTAAGGAACACATATCAATAGGTATCATATAATGGCTTTATTAACTCAATTTAAGTGATTATTTGTCAATACCTAAGTTTATTCTGTTTCTTACCACGGCCACACGGGAGCAGCCTCTGTCTCCCAGCACTTTTTCAATGAAGTCAAAACAGCTTTCTGTCTCCTGTGACTCTTTCGATCACGACGGGTCCCCTGGGCCACCAGGGCTGAGTGATGCTCTGAGTGATGCTCTCAGGGCTGGCTTCTGACTGGAAAGAAGGAAAGCCTAGTCAGTGCTCCCTGCCTCCACCCACGAATGTTTGACTGGGTAATGCTCGTGCATACAATTTAAATTCACTTCAAACCAATGAAACCAAGGACTATTTGGGCTCTACACTGTGCTTGTAAATCTCTGACCCCCATTAAGCGGCCATGCCTTACCATGACCAATTCAGTTTTGAAATAAGCTCAGCTGCTCTGATACTGCAGTTGTGCAATTAGGAGAGAAAGAAAAGGCATGAACACCAGCCAAGGGATGAACAGTGAGTAAGTTTGGTGCAAAAGGTCTGAAACTCATAGTGGGCTGTGAAAGAAACACTCATCAGTGATATCTGGGGCACCGATGTATTAAGATGCAAAAGTAACAATGAATGTGCAGGCACCGTGGGAAACCGATACCCTGGCTGGCCAGGCTGCCCCACCACGATCTCAGCGCAGTTATGGCGTGATCAACCGAAGAAGTGACGCACACACCTTGGGGGAGGTTGAGGAAAGAAAAGTCAAGATGAAGCAAGACCTGGAAATAAGTATCAGGAAGTGCAATGGATTATTTACTTTTCATTTACCAGAGAGACGGTGTGGAAGAGCCCTAAGAACAGGCTTTACATCATCAACAGACTATTAGAGAAGAAACCGGCCCGCTGAGCAAAACTGGACTTGAGTTTCTGCACGAATACTTTTATTTAAACAAAGGGAGGGATTTTTCTACCAAGATAGATAGCTTTTAAAATATTGGAGTGTGGCTGAGAAAATCTGGAATTTTCTTTGCAAGAAGACTTATTATTTATTTTTTTTGCAAGGTGCTGGAGATGGGAGGAGGCCGACCCCACTGTCACGCTCCTGGGCGGTCCTTCCTGGGAGCAGAGGGCGTCTGTCCCGTGGAGCGGCGCCCTCTCTGACCCAGGGGAGCATTCATGAGCAGCAGTTCTCTTTCGTGACCACACTTCTCTACTTTGTTGTATTTAAAAGGGTTTTTTTTTTTTTTTTAATGCTTACTCTCAATGCTTTTCACAGGACTTTAGTATTTATTCCCTGTCTTAAAGCATTAAAAATAAAGTAGATCATCGTCTTCTCCAGGTCAAAATGACAATTGGAATACATGCATCTCTTTTTTACTCCCTCTTCAAACCCTTTGAAATCTAGAGTAAAGGGCTTCTCCGAAGTCATAAATCCAGGGGAAGGTACAGCTCAGGTGGCAGAGCACGTACTCAGTGTGCACAAGGTCCTGGGTACAATCCCCAGAACCTCTTCTAAAAACAGATAAAGAAATAGACATAATTACACCCTCCCCCCTAAAAAAAAAAAAGCAAAAATCATAAATCCACCAGGGCCTTGAGTCCAAGAGGAGCAGCTTTCAAGAGCTGGAAGCTCGTGGAGAAGCAGGAGAGGGCCTCAGGACCAGGGAAGCAGTGTCCTGTGTCCACAGAGGCGTCACTGTGGCCAGGACGAGCCCCACGGCCCTGGGCTGGCACTGGGCACTCTGGACCTGGAGGTGAGTGCAGGGGCAGAGATAGAGAAGACAAGCCCAGACAGACCCCCTCTCTGAGCATCTGGGCCACGTGCAAACCCCCACGTGCCGGAGCCCGGAGCTCTGTCCTCACGTGTGTCCAACACGGCACCTCCCTGCCCGAGACCTCGGGGGGAGGGCAGCCTGGAGCCACCCCACTGGCCAGGCGACCCAGGAACACAGGAGCCTGGACGCCAGTGTCCTGGGGGCCCTGCCCACTGGCTCCCACCCGATGGGCAGCCCGAGTGCTAGTCTCTCTGAAGAATGTGACAAGCTCCCGAGGCGAGCAGAAAGATATTGATATTGGAATTTTGCCAGATCAGTAACCTCAAGATTAAAGAATTATTTCCCAGGCTTATATGCTTCAGTTTCTTGTTTTTAACATTTCCATCTTTAATCCATCTGGGATTTATTTGGGTGTACAGACATGTTTTTATAGTGTTATTGTGTTAGGTATTCCCTGGTACATACTGGGGTGGAAATAGTGGGAAAAGGAAATGAAATATAGTGTTTGCAGAACAGAATGAGTCTCGATGTGAGGCTAGTGCAAATTAATTCTCATTACCAACTCCTAGGGGATCACCAGAGGTTACTGAAAACATAGGCAGAAAGTAGCCAAGTTGACGGACAGGTTTATTTTTAGAAAGCCTCTTGAAGCCGTAAGCCCTCTGATAAACAGGTTCTGTAACACAAGGTCACAGAAGCAGTGGCTGTGAAGGAGCCTGCTTCAAACCGAGACGACCCAGGAATTCTGGGTTCTGTAGCAGTGTCTCCTAGGACGCGCAGGCAGGCAGTGAATTTAATTCTGCTGGAAGCATTTCTGTTTCGTATCGTCTGGGGATCGAGGCAGGTATTTCCAGCCAGTGTTGTTCAAAACTGGTCTCTGCCACAGAGGACTTGAGATTCTTATAAAAATGGGCTTCCTGGGTCCCCCAGATCTGCTTGATCAAAATCCAGTCAGCTGCACTCACTAATTAACTGACTGTAAAACAAGGTGGTGCTCCTATTTAAGGGAGGGGGGAGTTGAAAGGTTTGGGGGGAACATGATCATTATTTACTGCATCTTGGGACCTTTCAAAATTTCTGGAAACCGGGCCACAGCCTGGACCAATTAACTCACAGTCTCCAGGATGACACAGGCATTCTACTTGCTTTGAAGTTCTCGCGTGATTAATGGACAAAAAATAATTGAGAACCACTGAATGAAGACGCCCAGGAAGGAAGATGAATCAAAATGATGTGATCAGGTTGCCATCTTGGTAGATTAGAGCCGTGGTTCTCAGATGGGACTTCTGGGCCGCAGTTCTTGGTGGTGCCAAAGGACTGCAGTTCTAGGAGGCTTCCAGGAGCCGCTGTGGGTCTGGAGACCACATCTGGAGACCTCTTAGCTCAGAGAATGTGACACTGAAGAACAGAACATAGTGAAAGTATTCTACCCCTGCAGGGATATGCTTGGTGGCCTTTGTGTGCAGAATGAGCTTGCAACTTCCAATTCCATGCTCCACAGAATGTCACGTCTCCAGGAAAGTTTGTCACCAACTGAATCAACGCTTTCCTGAATCTCCTGCAGAAAGAACCACATCTGCTGTGGCTCCTAACTGCTTCCCAGGGTGACCTGCTTAGCGCAGAGCACCTGACTTACTCGTAGGTGAAACAAGATGATGCAGGTGGAAGATGGGAGGGGACCAGCCTGCTGACACTGGACGTGAAAGCAAGACCCAGAGGGCCCGCGGCAGCAGGAAGGCGGACTGGGACTCCCTGCCCCTCCCACGGGGTGGCGTCCAGGCCCGGGACAGTCCAAGTGAGACAAGCACAGGAACTCGGGGAGGTGTCTCTTTCTGAAAAGGAAGGCAGGCCAGTGAGAGAGCTTGGAGCTGAGGACGGCGCGGGTAAGGTCTGTCTAGTCCAGATTCGGAGCTGAAGAAGTTGGCCACCTGCAAACGCCAAGAAGGGAAGACAAAAAAAAAAAAAGAGCCCCAGCAAAGCCTCTCTCTCCAGCCAAAGGATGAGGAAAGGGGCAGCCTATCAAGGCAGAAAAGCTGCGGACAATACCTGCTTCCCTCCAGATGAACCCAACAGGAAGCTCTGCGGCCTGACCCCACCAGCACCAGCGAACTCCGAGTGGGGGCCCAGACCTCCCCTCTGGCCTCCCACCAGGCCATCGCGAGACCCCCCAGCTGCTCTCCTGGGGGGTCAGAGGAGGCAGAGCCGGGGGCTAGATGGCCGCCCAGACTGGGTTAATGGGGAGCGTTTGGGAGCCTGGGCCTCCTGCCCCAGCCAGCCCTCCCCTTCCCAGATAACGTGGTTTAATTGTGATGAGTGTGACCCAGGGATCAGGATTTTAAAATCTTCCCCAGACATTCGAATGTGAAGCCAAGTTTGAGAACCCCTGGCTCAGAGCAGGTGTCAGCAAACTTTTATCCACAGGTCGACTCTGCCCAGTGGCCTGGCCGGTTCTTATAAATAACTTGTTGGAAGCCAGCCACACGCATCCATTTGCATCTGGTCTGTGGCTGCTTTCCTGCTGGAACACGTCGTGAAGTAGTTTTCTCAGAGACTATCTGGCTCACACAGCCTAAAATATTTACTATCTGGCTCTTGACGGAAAAAAAAAATTACTGACCTCTGACCTGCAGGACGTCGTAGTTATCAAAAGTGATCTGATTCACTCTTTGACATGAAGACTTTAAAAACGCAAGAACTTTTACTTTATTTAATTAAAGGATGGTTCTAGGAATAGCTTCTTTGTACGGAAAATAAATGGGCCGCCCAGGGAGTGCACTTTCTTCGGCTCCTGGCAGTTCCACTTATGAAGAAGAACCCCAAGCGAGTGACCACACCGAGGACACAGCTGACGTGCTGAAGGGTTCCTCAGCCACGGCGTCCGAGGTGCTGCGGGCTCCGGCGTTCCTGCAGGGAGGGCGAAAAGAGTAGTGTGGGAGGGGATATGGTAACTGCCTCCAAACATTTGCAGGACTTTAATGTGACAGAGGGTCTAGCTTTATTCTATGTAACCTCACAGAGAAGATAGCTGCCCAGTGGATGGAGGATGGAGGAAATTAGATTTGACACAGTAATAGATAGAATTTCTAACAATAAAAAATTTCCAGGAGCTTGTTAGCTTCCTCTCATGGAACATTCATGTGAGCGGCCCCGATCTGGTGTCTGGGGCAGGCTGCACCTCCTCCTCGCCCCGTGGCTTAGGCTGGTTAGTTAAGGGAGACTGACTGACACAACAAGTAAATCCCGAAAGTGAACTTGCTGATATAGTCCACTGGCCTAGGACTTCCCGTTCAGTCCTGCCCTTTGCCGCAGGAGGCTGACTGATCAGTTCCATGCCCTCTGGCTTCCCTTTGTTTTTTTTCCCAAAAGGGAGCCCCTGCACCCCCGAGGGAGATGAGAGCAGGGAGTGGAATGAGGGCAAGGCTTTCTTCTCTAGATCCTTTCCTGGGACGTCATCTTGGGCCAGCCATGTCCTGGACAGAGCATCACCTCTCTCAGGAGAACCTGTTCCAGGCCCCTCTTTTTGTTTCCAGTGGCCTCTTCTCCCTGTCCCTTCAGGCTACTGGTGGACCTGGGCTACGGCGCTCTCCCCTGTGGTCCCCTCCATCCTGCCCAGACTGATGCGATCGGTCCCTTCGCAAGTAAACTATCCTCAAATTATATGAAGTTGAGGGCGCTATCTGACTTCTTGTTAGTATGCTGGGGGAAAGGTGGATATTGGCTCAACCACAGAGCTTATTTCTCACTCGAGAGAGTTCCAAGCGGGCACGCTTGGCATTCCAGCATCCTGCTTTCATCAACACAAGGGTGCCCTGGGGTATCGCCTGGGAGGAGGATCAAGCGTGAAGAAATTTAGGTCGTGTCTTCTGTGAACTGGGCCTGAGAACGGCACACCGCAGCCCAGGCCCCGGAACTGGGGCCCGTGGCCGCTCTCCACGCCGAGAGACGGGTCAGGCCGGGCGGGAAACACCCAGCTTTGCGCTCGGGGATAGGCTTCGTGAGAGGCCTCAGTCTCCGCCGCTGGCACCGACCGTAAGGTGGGAGCCGGTGGTCGCTACCGGCTGCGGTGCACGACCAAACCAACCACCGCGGGTCCGGTCAGAAGTGAGCCTCTGCCGTGTGCGCCCGGAACCCTAGGTAAGACGCCTGGGGTTTAGCCACTAGCCTAGCTTTCATCATGCGATTAGACATTCCGTGCAGGAATAGAAATTACATTGGAAGCCAGGCCTTTCTACGTATGCAAGGAAGACGGAACATCTGAACCCTTTTTGACTCCATTTCTGGACTTAAGTTCTCCTTGTTCCAAATTAGTAAAGCTAACATATCCCATGGTTTGTAGAGGACCCGGGGTTCCCGTAGGATGGAGACTGAAATCTGTCTGAAAATGAATTGGTCCGAATAGGAGAAGTCCAGGTATTCAGAATGCCAGTGCACAAATACAAGGTAAGGTTTCCAAAAAAAAGATCTTCAATGAGAGAGGTCCTAATCCAACAGCCATATTAAAGAGGAAATTAAATAGTGCTTCTGCATAGCGGAGTGAGAGGTGCGCATAAATGTAGCCTGGGCGAGCCCCTCGAGGCACCGTGGTGGGAGAAAGCCAGTGTAATGGGAGATTTCGGTGCTCTGTGCAGACCGCCTCTATCAACTGGTGTATCCATCTCTCAGCCGACAAAAGCAGTGACCGCCTAGCCCACGGATACGTGGAGAGCTACGCCGCACTCACAGGCCACCACTGATGGAAAAGGGTGCACAGATCCAGGTCCTGTTGCCTAAAGATAAAACAGCTTTGATTTCCCTGGTGCCGATGAGCTCCCTCTGGAATCACACGGAGTCTGCACTCATCAGAGACCACCTCTTTCTTCCATTTCCTTACTCCCCCCTCTTAAGGAAGATTCCCCAATAAATCATTTGCACAGAAATCTCTGTCTCAGGCTCTGAATCCAAGGAACCTGCCCTAAGGTAGCTGGAACTGCATCACAAAGACTCACACTACTTGACGGGTAAGATTCGTCCTTAAGCCCTGCCCTTGACCCGTCACAGATGCTTCTAGAATCAGGTGACGGTGGAGCTCGAGAGACACAACTGATCAAGGGCTATAGTGTCATTTTATGTGCAACCCACATGTAGGGCCTGCAACACCAGTGATCCTAAGTTCAGGGCACTAGGGACCTTGGAGGGTGAAGACACTGCTGATTGGTGGCAAAGACTGAAGTCGAGACGGAGCCCTGGAAGCAGTAGGCAGGACGCTAACCTAGGCAACCCGTTTGGGTGAAATGGGCAACACGCTAATGAGGAGGTGGCGAAGGCAAGACCTGCAGCTGGAGTGCGGGGGATGCTGGAACATTGAGCACCTGCCCACACTGCCCGTGGGTCCCTGTGGCCAGCGTCGGCCCTGGGCCACCAGAAACCAGGAGACGGGGTAGCGTGAGGTCCTGGCCTTGGCAGGGGAAGGCCCTCTTTCCAGGGAAGAAAGGTGCAAACTGTTCTTCCTGCTTGAGATCCGCCCGCCCGTGGGTGGCAGAGGGACAGCAGTGTGTGGACCCATCTCCTGAGGTTCGTGAAAATGAGGCTAATGCTTCTCCGATCCCATCTCCTCCCAGACAGGGCGGAGCAAGGACACACCGCGACGTCTCCGCAGCGCTGCTTCTGTTGTTTTCGTCCTGAAACGGGGGCTGCAGTCCTCGCTCTGTCACCGCCCACCAGGGTATGGTCCTCGGGGCTGAATCCCCAGCTCCAGGGAGTCACAGGTATACGAACAGGGGCGTGAAGCTGTCTTTGCAACCTGGACCAGCTTTGGGTCTTTCTCCTAGTTTACTTTTACAAGCTTTTAACATATGAAGGATTTGGTATTGCTTACTCGATGGAAGCGACAGGGCTTGAAGGAGACACTTGCAGTTTGAGAGCAACTCGTGTTTGGGACGCAGATGCATTTGCATCCTTCTCTCTTTTGGCAGGAACCACCTACACAGGCTTAGCGATAATATCAAGATGAGGTAAAGGGTTTTTTTATTGGGTGAAGAACATTATTTCCACTTAATGCTACATATTTAGTAATGGAATTCAGGCTACATTCAGAGGTTCAGAAATTCTCCAGATAGGAAGACATTCAACTAAAGGCCTCAGTGAACAGTTTGGGGTTTTGTCAAGACTGTGACACACACGATTTGGTAACTTAGAAGTCAATTTTCCGATGTTTGAGTGCATTGTTCCCTGAACAGCCCAGGTTAGGACTTTGTGTAACAGCGCTCTGCCCTCCTCTCTGTCCTTGGCCATTTAGCTTTTCTCTGAGGAAAGGCCTGACCACACCTGTTCAAACACACAGTGTGTTTCTGCGCTCTGCACAGGTCTGCAGTTGTAAAGCGTGTTATCCCTGCTCATCTGTAAACTCCTGGAGGGCATGGGGGTGCGTCTGTTCATCTTTGATCCTTCGAATTTAGCATAATGTCTGGGACACAATCCATGCTAAATATGCTCGTTAAACAAGGGAATGGAGGAATGAACAAGGACAGACAGACTCAGAGGGAGCAGGGTGCCTTGGAGGTACAGCTGAGGGGAAACACACACACACACACACACAAAGAATGCAATTTCCACCCTGAGAAGAATTGTAACTCTTCCGCTGACTTAAAATGAAATGGCTATTGTATTAAAGGCCGATCTCTCTACAGGTGTGTATACATTCATATGTAAAATAAGAATTTCTATATTTCTACAAACTCTACTTCACTTCCTAGGGGCAGTCTTATCTCTGGAAGATGATATATATATATATATATATATATATACACACACACACAAGCTATAAAAAATGAGCTATAAAAAAAAAGAAAAGAAGAAATCTAGATGAGCTGTGCAAGAGGAGGTGGTTTGTTGGAGCCGGACTATGAGTGCCCAAGAGGAGAGGTGAAAAGAGTGGATGTTGGGAGGAAGGAAGGAGTCGGGGGGTGGAATTGGCAGAACAACATAGGAGGCCACCAGCGTGGCTGCAGACGAGCTGGAAATGATGGAAACAGCGCTCAGGACCGAAGCCGCAGCTGGCTCTCCCCGGCGTGGTGGGAACAGCCCCGAGCGGGAAGCTCACTCCTGACCCTTGGGAAACCACACCAGCCTCTGCAGCACCCCTTCCTCCTGTGGCTCCCGTCTCCCTCACAGGGAAGCACAGGAGCTCGTGGCCCCCAGCCCTCTGCCTTTCTGAGCTCATCTCCCGGTGCTCAGTCCGCTCCAGCCTCACGGCGTCCTCTGTGCTCCAGCTCAGTGCGCACGTGATGTGAGCTGAGCGTCGTGCGTGGGGAGTTGGGTACCAGCTCGTCTCGTTTTCTGCTCCTTCCGGCACACTGGCTGCTAAGAGGCGTGGAGGCCTTCGGCTGTCTTGTTCTTAGGTTTGTGGCCAGAGGAGCCGGCATGCTCTCCTGTGACTTTGGGTCCAAGCGAGCTCTCCGCTCCAGCGCTGGGGGAGGGGGCTGTCGCTGCTCAGCGTCGCTCAGAGAGCACCGGTGGCGGGGGCGGGTCTGGACTCAGACACTCCTGGGCCTTGACCTTCACAGCCTCCCAAAAGTACCAAAACGTCACCCCTGACCTCTGACAGAGGCGTGACCCCGTCCTGCTCTCCCTTTCCTGCTGGCGTCCTCCTGGAACCTCTCCCGCCCCCGTGCTATTTCTCTCTTAGTTTCTTCTTTATGTAAAAACAAGGTAAATAAAGCAAAAGAAGGAAGGCTAGAACATTAGAGAAACTTTCATGTTGTTCTTTCTGTAAGTGTCTGGTGAGAGAAAGAAGTTGGGTCTTTCCAACCAAAATTTAAGTCTGGGGTAGTCCCCATTGGTAGGTCAATCAAGAATAAAACAAGAAATGAGAGAGAGTTGGTTCTTTGTAATTTTATTTTCCCCTATTCTGTACATTTGTGATTTAATGCATAGTTTCTTTGAAATAGAGTTTAAGAAAAATATATATTTAATTATTTGAAAGTCACTGAGTCTAATTTATTTTTTAAACTTTGCTGCTATCATCTCTTTGGCTTTTTCTTGGAAACATTCCTGACATCAGGCTCTCCTTCTGTGTCTGCCAAGGGACAGGCTTCCTCACGTCTCCCTAAGCCCCTGCTGTGGTTAACTCATTGACTTTCATCTTCCATCAAGGTCAAGGACGTATTGATACTTGTGGACGAGCCAGACGTCACGTTTCTGTAATCGTACAGAAGAAGTTGATCATCCTGTTGGGGGTTCTTTTCTGCAGCAAACGTTGGAGTTGAAGTGGAGGAGAAACTCGCTGCGCCCTGAAGGCCCCAGGTTAGTTGCATCAGGAGCACGTTAATGACTCAAATGGTGTCTCTCTTTTGATGAGAAAGTGAATATCAGGGCTGGCCGGCTGCCAGCACCCCATGTGTCTCCTCTTCTCTCCGATCCAGGGAGCCTTGGCCAGCATTCAGTCACTCTCTGCCCTGACAGCTCGTTGGCGCCAGGACAGCAACAGCAGAAGACCAGCTGTTTAACACTGAGAGTGTCTGTGATCGAGGTCCTATCGTGTCTGATTTGAGAGCTGCTTCTTAGAAAAGCGATCATTTAGCAAGAACTGGATGTGTGTTTACCTGCGATGGGGAGAGACAGACACCTGTTTTTTATGCCCCTGTAGCAAATGGGTGTCACTTGGAATTGTGTTACAAAGACACAATATCCTCACAGACAGTGCTCGGCTTAATCCTACACGCCCACCGGAAAAAACGGCGTCCAGGATATTACAAGAAAGAAAAAATTCTGCCCCCAAAGCCATGCGAGTCCTCTGCAGAAGCGAGAGGGGTTTTTGTTTCCTACGACCCAGCTGCCCCTTCAGGAAATTTTGTGTGTTCACAGGTTCTTTTTAAAACACAGACACACGGGAAAACCTCACAACAGTCAAAGCCGGTGCCGCCCTACAAGCTGTTTACACGCCCAGCGCCATGACCGCAGCTCCAGGGCTGAAGGAAGCCCTCTCTGACGCTGGACCAGCCACGGGCACCTGGTGAAGCGCTGATCCAGGATCAGCACACGGCGCCCCGACATGGACTCGACTTAGGGGAAGCCAAGCACGGTCCCAGCTGGGCTTGCCTTCCCGTGTCAGGGAGTGGCACTGAAACTGTCAGCGGTCCCCAGAGTCCAGGGCACCGTTTCTACTCCCAGCATCACAGAGATCCTGAACCGCAGCTCTTCCCCTGCCTGCCTGGCGCTGAGATGTCTGTTCCCATAAACTCCCATTACATCAGATTCCGTGAAGGACAGGTGAGGTCAGCACAGATCACTTGGTGAACCTGATCCTCCCCGTGGCAGCGGAAAACTCCACTGCATGCATGCTCCCAAAGCCTGTGTGTTCTTCCATCTGACAGATGTTTCTTCAGGATCCACAGAATACCAGCTGCAATTCAAGGCTCCAGAAATACAACAGCGCACAAAACTGATGAAAATCCCTGCCCTCGTGATGGTCACGTTCCAGGGCAGAGAGAGAAAAACAACAAAGTGACTTGAAGAGGCTGTGCGTCAATGTTAAATATAATTAATTCTGTGGAAGAAAACAAAAGAGAAAAGAGGGTTGGGGCAGGATAGGATGTCTGGGAGATTATGTGTATAAATAAGAATTTTATAAATATTTTAAACACTCAATATATTAAACATTTTATTGAAGTATGGTTGGTTTATAGTGTTATGTTAGTTTCAGGTGTCCAGCATAGTGATTCAGTTTTATTTATATATATATATACACATACACTTTTTCATATTATTTTCACTATAGATTATTACAAGATATTGAATATAGTTCCCTGTGCTGTACATTAGAATCTTGTTGTTTATCTGTTTTATATACAGTAGTTTGTATCTGCTAATCTCAAACTCCTAGTTTATCTCTCCCCCCACCCTTTCCCTGCTGGTAACCGTAAGTTTGTTTTCTATGTCTGTGAGTCTGTTTTTTTGTTTTGTAAATAAGTTTATTTATATCATTCTTTCAGATTCCATGTATAAGTGATAACATATGAAATTTGTCTTTCTCTGTCTGATTTACTTCACTTAGTATGATAATCTCTACGTCTGACTGCATTGCTGCAAATGGCATTATCTCATTCTTTTTTATGGCTGAATAGTATTCCTAGCAGCACTATTTACACTGCCAAGATACAGAAGCAACCTAAATGTCCATGGTGGATGACTGGATAAAGAAGATATGGTGTGTGTGTGTGTGTGTGTGTGTGTGTGTGTGTGTATAAATACTAATCTGAATATACTTTTAAAGCTTTTAAATATACCTAATATATCATAGAAGTTTTTTTTTTTCAGGTTTGTCTGTTTTTAGCAGTTGCAGAGAGAAGCTTATTCTTGAAAAAAAAAAAATGGTGCTACACTCCCCGTTCATCCCTGGTCAGTCTAGAAATCCACAGAGAAAATATCCACATGGAAATGAGCAGGTACTAAATAAATGAACTAATGAGTGAATGAATGAAATGATGGATGCACCAAGGAGAGTTTTCACGATAGGAGAGGAACCAAGCTCACATCCTCAGGGCACGTCAAACTTCCAGGCAAGCCCCACTCAGAGGATAGTGTTGCCCACAAGGGAGAACAAAGGGCAGGCAGAGAAGTGGGAAGTGGGGTCAGAAAAGGCAAGGTCAGGGCTGGGAGTGAAGGAGCGAGTCGAGCCTTGAGAGAGGAAATGGTGATGTGACCGCTTTAAAAGCTGCAGAGATCAAAGAGGTGGGGACAGGGGACAGGTCCCTGGGTCTGATCGCCGGGAGGGTTATCAGTTGCTGAAAGGACACTTGCAGGAGAGAATGAAAGCCAGGCTCGAGGGCTGAGGGAGCGGGGCCGAGGCAGGCGAGGGGAGCCTGTCCGCAGAGGGGACACAGCACCCGTCAGACGGCGGACTGTTCTCTGAAACACCTCTGGGTTCTGAGTTATTTCAGACTGCACTCTGGCCTTTTAGGCGCGTCCTTCTGCAAAATGAGAAAGGTAATTTTTGAGAAGAAATATAATGTATTGGAAAGGTCAGTGGACTTGGTCGAGAAGACCTGGGAGTTGGTCCTGGACCTACTGCTTGGCCAGTCAGAGAGCTCTGAGAGGCGGAATGAGCTCATCTGCACAGTTAAAATGACACGTGTTCTGCTCCCAGAGGAAACGAGAAGGTTCCGTGGAATGGCTGCAGGATCCCGCTGTGTAGACTAGCAGTTGGTACAGAATCTAAAGAACCTCATCAAGGTGTGATGCTTTGTGGGGGCGGCGCTCTCAGTACATTTGGTTCTGTTTCCGGGATACGACCGTTCTACTGTATGAAAATCCCTGAGAAGTCGGGACGGAGTGGAGGACGCTCACAGACCAGTCAGGAGCCCCCAACCCCGCGGCGGACCTTGCAGCAGGGCGCCTCGTAATTCTTCTAACCAGATGGGTGGCAGGACCTCTGCCATCTGGTCACTTTACCATCCACGGGGTCCCCCTCCATCAGTCCTCTGGCGTGTGCCCAGCCCATCTTTTCCGCGTGCTCTGTGTGTGTTGATGCCTCCTTCTGTCCTTCTTTCCTGTCTGCCTTCTTCCACGACCCGCGCTCCTCCCGGGCTCTGAGCAGCGGCCGCACCTCCACACCTGCCTCCCTCCTGTGTGCGGCGAGCTGCGCTTTCCTCTGCTGTCCCATGGCACCTCGCTTACAGCATGTGCTTCTCGTGTCTCCTGTGTAATTGGTTGTTTACATATTCCGGGTTCCTGCTGCACTGAAGGCTGTTTGAGGGCAAGAACCAAGCTGCATTCATCATCACGACCCCATCACTAATCGCGCCCTACAATTAGTATCTGCGGGGGGACTAAACACGTGAATGACTCTGCCCCTCACATCCCATCTGTGTCTTCATCTCATCACCCGTGAAAGGGGTGGGCTAGAGAAGGTACCTCCTCAGACCCCGTTGAGCTCCACCGTCTACAGTTTCAGCTTCCCTGTTCCCAGACTCTATTCTTTCCATTGCAATCCACGTTCATATATTTTGAGAAGGCAAGCACGTTGAGTCTAATGGCTACATACATAAAACTGAAGTAGGAAGAGCAGTTTGCTAGACAGACACACACAACATAATCTGAATGCAAGTGTAAATTGTAAAGACTTCTCTGAGAGTCTGACTTCTGTTATGAGGATCAGTAAAAATTTCCCTCTATAGTTAGATGTTTCAAAAATCTTTCTAATACATATTTATTCACAAACTCGAACTCTTTGTGCTTATAAGAATGACAGACTAACAGGTTAAAAAAAAAAAAGCTCAGATTGTCAGTGGGTCATGCAGATTTACACATTGCTTTTATATTTAAAAAAAGTGTAATTGACCACCTGAAATGTTTTCCCTTTTCTTCTAAATGAGTCAGCTCTGACAGTAGTCAGCATCCTACAGTTCGGAGGAGGCAAGCATCCTCTCTTACATTTCCTGACGCTGTCTCAGCCCAGCGTGGCGCTGGTGGCTGCACTGTAGCATTAGTTTGCTGTTTCTTGTTACAGTAAAAGTTAATGCTGTCCTGAGATCCTGCTAAACATTTACACTTCTGTGAGCCATTGAGATGATGCATTATCTTAAGTGCATTACCTCACCGTGTCTGTGAATCAGCATCATTAGATCAGGATGAGATCATTTTTAGAGAAAGATTTAAAAGAAATCTGGGTTCTGGGAATTGATTGGGAAGAGAGAGAGACTCTGCTAATGATACTTGGCGTTTAAGTTTATTCAAACCTTTGACACAGACAGCTTTGTGTGTCTCTTGCTGGTTCTCTCTGCGTTTCAGTGCATGGAATTTGCATGATAATTAATGCAAAGTCATCATCAGGTCAAACCTTGGGACATACGTGGGGATACATAAAAGTAATGAAGTACCATGTGATGCGCAGCTCTCAAAGGAAGGGCCCCTGTTAGCAGAGCTCCGTGCACTTTTCTCCCAAAGAAACTTCTTGAAGAAGTTAAAAAAAAAAAAAAAAAAAAAGATCTCCAGCATTGTTGAATCCTATGACGATTTGAATTTGTGTGTTTGGCATCTAGTGGGTCCTGAAAGGTCTCCCTTGCCTTGGCTCTGCTACAGATGTCCCCTCGCGCGCTGATCTTGGGTAATTTCTCTGCATTAATCAGCTGTAACTGGGTTTTAGCAATCTCAAGCATGCAGCTCTCACTTCCCTCCTAACTTTTCTTTTATTGCGAACATACATTGCCAGAAAAACCATCACTCGTGTTGTATTGTATAGTCTTGGCTTCTCGCTAAGAAACTGGAAGTTTGAGGCTGAAATGGATATTTCTGTTGCTGAGGGAGAGGACAGAAGAGCAGTTATTTCCAGAGCTTACCAACCAGGGAGTAAAAGAGAAATGTTGATATTTAATAGAATTTATGAACTACCCATGGGCTACGAGGTATATTCCTCTAACTTTCCTCGGTGATCCCTCCTTAGCTCCTGCTCTTAGCCGACTAGCTACCCCCTCCCTCCCTGACTCGACTCGGCAGAGGTTTTAATGGCGTCTTTTCCCGACTGCTCACCTGTGCCTTTGAACCGGCTTTGCACAGTCAGATGGGGATACAGACATAGCATTGTTTCCAAGAATGGGATATGTTAGCGATTAAAAGCAGGATGATATATTTCAGCCCGGTTTAATATTTCCACACATGTAAATTTAACAGTAATTTCATTCATTTCTAGACCTCAGAGCTCTAAGGGACGCTCAAGGCCACTGAGCCAACTCCACTGGGATGTGCTTCTCCAGGATGAGCCTGGTCGCTGGCGGGTGTGCAGCTCTGCTGGGCGTGTCCTGGGGCAGCTCACCACCCCCTCCTGCAGCCCAGCCCACCTGGGGACAGAATGTATCATGGAGACATTTTTTCCCCTCATTCATGTTTAAATCTTGCTGTCTGTGATTTCCACTCCTCAGAAGGGTTACCTGTGAACTTCTCCATCTTCCATTAAGTTTCCTACACCTTGAGCACGTTTGTTGATGGATGTGCAAATAACTTGGTAGGATTCGAACCGGTGGAGAAACTAAATCTACAGAGTGTTGATCACAAGTGGTCTTTGGTCACCTAAAGGTGATACAGTTTTAAGAAGTGGAGATGGTTTTTGGGGGAAGAGAGCAGTCAGTGAAAAAAATGCTTGCTGTTTTCAAACACGTATGGGGCTGATAAATGCTGGAGTAATCTGACTCATTCTTGGGGCTGTGAATGGCAGAACTGTTCAAAATGTGGAGGACGAGATAAACACAGTGACTTTTAAGGTCTTTTGTGGGGTAGCACAGTGAGGAGTGGGTACTTAATTTAATAATCCGAGTGCAAAATAAAAGTGGGGCGGTTGTTTGAAAAAACAGAAAAAATTGCAATGAGAGGTACTCATATATACATTTTTTCCCCTTTTTTTCTGTTGTCTCTCTCTTGACTTGATGTGGAGTTATTTGTAATTTAATGTCGTGCTCCCTCTGGAGTGGGAAGCTTGTGGGGCGAGTGCAGATCCTGGGGGGTACCTACATGGAGTACCCAATGACAGCAGGGAGTCTGCCGGCTCCAGCTCCCTCTCCCGCCTGCACCTGGGCTCCACACCCCCGTGACCCTCCTCACTGGGATGCTTCTGTGCTGGGTCAGGATGGGTGAGAGGCTGACCTGCCAGGTTGCTTTCCAAAGACACTGGGGCTGCCAGCCCAGGGCGGGACAGCCACCACTGAATCCGTGCCCAGGCTCCCACCTGGGCCCCCAAAGCAGTGGAGGCTGGGCAGGGCCTGGGAGGAGGCTGGGTTGGGTCCAGTGAGTCAGGGGGACAGATCAGGCAGCCAGGAATGCTTCCTAAAGAAGTGGTTGGAGGTAGGACACCCCTGGGCTGACACCCCAGGCCCTGGTGAGCACTCTGCTGTGCCAACTGACTTCTCTTTAAAAGCTCAAAGTCACAGATGAAATTGTTAAGGATTTCAAGACAGTAAGAGCAGAGCATTAAACCCTGAGCACTGGGTCCTTCTGAGCCCTGGACCGCAGGTTCCCCCTGCAGGAGCGGAAGCTGGGGGGCAGGGGTGGGGGTCGGGAGGTCGGGGGGTCGGGGGTGGGGAGCAGGGGGCGAGCCAGGCTGCTTTCGCATGACTGTTAAATTGCACACACAAGCCTAGGCTGACACGTCTCCACTTGTACGTCTGTTACTCCTAATGAGGAGTGTGCTGTCGGCCTCACTGTAGTTCTCTGGAGGTAATTCACTTTTATTTATTATCCTTGGGCACACTTTCTAAATAAAAACTGTGTATTTCTTGACTTCCCTATAAAAGTCAGGAGTGATTTCCATTCTTTCTCCGATACTCCATTCCTCTGGGATTCTTATTAAAGGGATGTTGGAGACCTTCGATTACCGGGAGAACAGGCTGGGAATTGATGCTTCAGTCTCTCTGGCGTTCATTAAAAAAATGAAAACTAGGAGTTCTCTGTGCCATTTTCTCAGATGAGTTGTTAGTCCTGTCTTCCACTTCACTAATTCTCTTTTTCCAGCCTCAAGGATGGATGGGATGGCCCACCATGACCCCTGACCCTTGTGAAATCCTCTCCCCTCTGAGGGTGGGGGACCCTGTGAAAATGATGTCAGTGGTAAGTTATATGGCTAAAAGGAGAGTCTCTGAATGGGCCTAATGGAATTACTTGAATCCTTTAAGAGCCCAGAGTTCCCTCTGGCTGTCAGCAGAAGGGAAGTCAGAGATATTCGAGGCAAGAGAGGGGCTTGCCATGCCACGACTGGCTGGAGGATGGAGGGGGCTGCACAGGAAGGGAGACTGGGAGCCTCCACCAGGACAGAGTGGCCCTGGCTGATAGCCAGCAGGCAAATAGGACCTCAGACCAATGGTGACCGGGAATCAGACTCTGCCAGCAACCTCAGGGAGCTTGGATGTGGACTCTCCTCAGACACGTTGGCTTCGCCTTGAAAATACCCAGATCAGAAAACCCAGCTGAGCCCGCCCCGCCTTCTGAGGCATAAGTAAAAAGGCATGGTTTTAAGCAGCTGAGTTGGTGGTAACTTGTTACGCAGCATTAGGAAACTGATACTCCATCTACATTTAAAAAAAAATCTAGGTCTGCATTTTTCTTTGTCAGATTTGTAGTTGGCTTTTTAAATATCGTGATTTGGTAGCTGGTGGTTTAGATAATCTTGGCATGAAGACTTGTTTTGTTTAAGGATATCTTTATCTTTGCAACAAAAACTGAGTTTTTATCCTTTTGAATGACACATCCGTACTTATGTTAAGGGCACAGTCTTCTGTAGAATTAACTCCATCTAGAGCAAATTCCTCTTCTGATCATTTACTTTGTGTATCTCAGCATTAAATTATTGCTAACTTGTACCCATAATGTGGTCTGTAGTCATTAGAGTGCGTTTTCATTGTCCTCTGTCTTTGTCCCTTTGTGATTATTATCACCTGCCTGTAGAGAGCGCTCCCACCACCTCCACCTGGCCTCTGCCTTCCAGTCCAGAACCACGTCTTAACAAGTGTTCAGGGACTCTGTCTCAGATTGCTGTCGGGGACATAGTTCCTTGTCAAAGACTGTCAGGTGTCGTCTCCCTCGCTAAATACATTTTTGAAAGCCATCGCAGAAAGTGGAATTGACAATCATTGTTGATTTTCAGGATCCTTTAAAATAAGGAAAGATGCCACCTGTACCTGGCACCAAGGGGTGAGACTGGAGGGCACCTGGCTCTTTTTACACCCAGGTGGCTCTCTGTTTCCCACCCCAGAGGAGATCCTGCTCTGCTCTCTTTCCCTGTTGAATTCTGCATCCCTCAGAGCCGTGTCTGAGGGTCAGGTGTTGCCTTTGCTATTCTCTGCGGCTGTTTTACCCACCAAAGCGCCTTGAGCAGAGGGGCTGGTCAGGAGGTGAACTGTGCCGCCATCTTAGTGAGAAGTTGTATTATTTCATCTTTCCCACTTCAGTTTTCTCCCCTTCAACACACTGGCGATGCTGTCTGCCCTGCTGACGTCGGAAGTTTGTCGAGAGAGTCAAGTGGGACAAGGTATCTGAAATGCTTCAAAAACAGCACAGGGAAATATACGCAAGATCTTACGGGAGCTCACAGAGAAAAAAATGTGACAATGAATATATGTATGTTCATGTATAACTGAAAAATTGTGCTCTACACTGGAATTTGACACAACATTGTAAAATGATTATAAATCAAAAAATGTTTAAAAAAAAGAGATACAAATTAAAAAGTAATAAAGGGTTGAGAAGGCTAAATTTTAACAGGAAATATTGGTATGACTTTGTGATTTATATGTATGTAGATATCCTTTTTTTTTTTTAAGACAAATGGCTTATTTAGTAACAAGGGGTAAAATTCCTCTTCTCTCTTCAAAAAAAAAAAAACAAAAACAAAAACAGTACACTTAATAAAAACATTAAACTGTCACATTGGAAGTCCCATGTGGTAATTTTTATCCATCACCAAAGGTTGAACATGTTGTCCCATGGAAGGACACTTAATGCTTTATGTCTTTTACTTTGGAAGATTCAAATGCGACAGAGGGGACGAGGCAGTTAACACGGACTTAATGACAATTCAAGGTCTCAGTCTACATGGTTTGAGCTCTTTGACACTTGTCAAAAGGCAGGATTTTGAGAGCAGTTACCAATTTCATGTACTATCTAGGTTTTTGGTTCGGATCTGTGAAATATCCCTTGAACATTCAGAGTCTATTCAGACCAGCTGGGAAGTGGTTTCAGATCGTTTCCAGTGGAGAATTACATGAAAGAGTGTGTTTACTTCTGATGTGGCTTTGCAACTGGAAAAGAAAAAACAGAAAAAGAAAAGAAGAGAACTCTCGGGGTATATGCTGGGTACAAATAGACTTGTTTCCAGACAACCAAGTGGTAGGTCTTTATTAAAAGGGACCAGATGCTTTTAGGCAGTGGATGCGTCTATTCTGTTTCATTTTTTTATCCAAATAATCCAGAACCTTGACTACGTAATGTTACCAGATGGACCTGACCCACTGCTCTTTATGTTCAGAAACCTTAAAGTGGGCTGCGGGAGGGGGGTCGTGTCTCAGAAAAGCACTCTGTAGGAATAAGGTCACCCTGGCCAGAAGAATCCAGGACACTGAAATCAGGCAGGTCCCAAAGGGAGGAACGGGTGCTTCTTTCAATAATGGTACAAGGGGCTCACAGCCCTCAGGCAGGCACATCATGCAGAGAACATGGCCACGTGTGAAGGCTCCCGGGGAGGGGAGGGTGCTGGGAGGTTAGAAATGGTAGAACGTGGCTTCATACTAAAGGACAGAGAGGATCTAGAAATGCGGAGGCTTGGAAATACCGTCAGCATTTGGGGAGCCATCTGACACTTAAAATAAGGCAGTTTAATCTACTGAAAGGGACAATGTGAGAAAGAGAACAAGGGACAGTCACAGACACCTGCCAACATGCCTTCTTCCCTCTCACTCCCCACGACTCCGCCCTGACAGCACTCAGACACTGGCTGACCATTGCTCGTTAAACAATGACTTGTCTTCTCTTCTCACCCTAAATGCCAGGAGGGGCTGGACCACGGCCCTGTTGCTCTGCATTTAGTGACCTCCCCATGCCCGTGTGCGGCTGCCTGAGCATTTGAAAGGTGTTGCTGAAGCCATGTTCTCCAACATGAACCCAGTCCAACAGCACACGTGAGGCAAGTGTGTTATTCATGGGACTGATGGCAAGAGAGTCCTTGTAAGACACACATGAAAAAGACAATTTTAACTGAAGATTTATGATTCTTCAATACGTTTATTCTTAAATACGTTTAATAACTAGGACGTTGATTTTTAATGTTTTACCTTATAGCAGCTATTTTAGCGGTTTCTCCTTGTGTTGCAATGATCTGTTTCCAGGGCGCCTGAGCAGCGTGGGCCCCTGAAGGCCGGTGTCGGACGCTGGCCTGTGTCTGCAGCAGGTGGCTGAGGCGGCAGGTACGCACTAGCTACACCAGGTCCAGGAGGTGCGCATTACATCTGCCTGGACTGCGTGTTGCCACCGATCACGGAATCAACCAAACCAGCTGCACAGACAGAGCCGGGACGCCTGCCATGAAGATTCTGGGCAGACGATCAGGTCTTCCTCCCGCGTGGATCACCTGATCGCTTTCCTAGTGGTATTGATCTATGATTTTTTTAACAAGCTAATGTTTCATAGTTCAAAGCTGGTTTCAATTCACCTCACAGCAAAGTGCCAAGAATGGCAAGCAGACATCTGCTGACCACCCAGTGTCCTGCAGCCGCTGGTTGGAGGTGGCTGCTGCCCTGAGCAGCGACTTCCTGTTACATGCAAGGTTACGGCACTTGTCATGTATAACTGTTACGGAGCATTCAGAGTAGCAAGTCAAATGCAAACAATCTCAGTTAAAATTTCAGATGATGTGTGTCTACATATAATATGTGTGTATGTATATAAAATGTGTGCACATATAATATGTCTAATGTATAATATAATCACATAATACCTAATATATACTATAGTTATATATTATAAAACACAGTTATATTATATCTTTATAATTATATACTTAATATTAATGTATTCATATTATTTATCATTATATTTGATAATATAATTATATATGACATAAATATAATTTAATATATTATGTACCCACATTTTGTATATTATATATGTACGTGCATTACATACACACACACGCATACACACACACATATCTGAAATTTAAACAGATCTTTTGCATTTTAACTTGTGATTTTTTTTTCAGTGATTTAAAACTTACTCCATAGGTTTTAATGATTTAAAACCTATTTTGTAACCTATATTTGATTATTGTGTCCAACCTTTGTCACGGGGACTGAGGGACACTGTTTTGAAAGTTGGGGTGGGTCCTCGGGTCCAGTGGTCAAAGTTGGAGTAAAAACACCAAGTCTTATCCGGGCGGCGTGGCAGGCAGGCTTCCCGCTGCCTGGGAGTCGGCAGGCCCCTGGGTGCGGGGAGGGGAGGGGGCGGCTGGGATGGGGAGGCCACCGCTCTGTGCCCACAGGCGTGAGACTGCGACCACGCGGGCACACGTGCAGGACGGAGTGGGAGCCCGCGGGAGGGGGACTGGCCGGGATGGGCAAGAATGGGCTGTTTTTCTTTGGGTTGGAAGCTGCTGAAAAGTGTTTTCTCCACGAGAGCGGGGCCTACGACAGAGCTGGGCGAGCTTGGTGACACCGCGGGAAGGGGAGGGTGCTTGCTGCCAGAGACCCCGGAGGGGCCGCCTCACGGAGGAGAGGCCGCCTCGCCTCCGCCTCCGCAAGGCAGAAGGCCCGCCGTCAAGTCTGGAAGGCGGCCTGCGGTGTGGAAGGAACACGGACCTGTGGCCACACAGCCCCGTCCCGAGTTCACCAGAATTCATTCCATGAGGCATTCGTTTTTTAGGCACCTGATGGCTTTGCCTCGGTTCCTTCATCTGTCAAGTGGCCTTAAAAAGTCCTTTCTTGACCTATTCTGCTGGGCTGCCTGGAAGAACAAAAAAGAAGAAAACATTTGAAAAAATGTTTTAAAAATTGTTTTTTAAAAAAGTGACCTCTGCCGCTTCCTGTTCTTCTCTGTGCCTATTTCTACCCCTTGTGTTTGAAGGTCTGTATGGCAGGGGTTCCCCAGGGTGTCCAGGCCAGCACCAGGCACAGAGGACACGCCCAGGTCAGCACCTGCTAAGCGGCAGGTGAGCAGGACCATCACACGTCTCCTAGGCGTTCCCGTGCCCGCCTCAAGGTTGCTCCTTAACCTCTTTCAAGTACCGACCTACCGTAGACGGCCTTCTCCTGAGAAAGTCTGAGGATTCAGGCTCTTTCGGGAAAGAACTTGCAGGAGGGAATGAATGTTACCGTTTCAATCCCTTGTGTCCTGAATTTGTCATTTCCAAGGCCCCTCACTTCTGGCTTTTGCCGATTTCCAGTAGATGACTGTTGCATTGCGTTTGGGCCGAGCTCAAGACAAAATACTGTTCTAAGCTGACTAAGCTGACTGTTTTAAAAAGTATTTGCAAAACAGGTAGCTGAAGGAAGAATATTGTCATAAAAAGTTAGGAATCTTGTCATGATCCCAAAGAAGACAAATGCAAACGAACTTCCAAACGAGAACTTTCTCCAGCTGTTTTTCTATCCGCATTTGCCTGATACTTAGATGCGATCAGCTGTCTTGGCAGAGCAAGATGTGGAAATTTTAATTCAGTCCAACTTTGCCCACATTTGGGAAGCAATCTACAAATTTCTTTATCTCTAAAATCCCGAATGTGATTTCCGTGAATCTGTGTTATGCACTATCTTCTCCATAAAAACAGGTTTAAGAGCAAGGAACCTCTGTGCATTTGTTTATCCCCTCACAAGCTTATTTTGCTTCAACTAAAAGAAGCAGCTCATCGCGCCCTCTCTTTCCTGCACCCAGGGTATGGCTGTCCTTTCCACAGTGAGGTCAGGAAGGTTAGATGAACTGGGTTCTCGCCTGGGTTCCCGCGGCTCTCTGTAACTGCAATGCCAACGGAAGGGCGGGATGGCCTTTTGGGTTAGTGCTTGGAAATGTTAGGCTGAGTTCCTGAATCCAGGGTTTTAAGTGAACTCTGGCTCCATCGCGTCCAGATCCAGGCCGGGGTTTGCCAGGTGCCAGGTCCCTGCAGGAGGTGCCAGGGCACAAAGTCCGGTGCCCCGGCTCCTGGGGGAGGCTTTGGCGGGGGTTGGAAGCTCTGATGGTGTCCTGCAGGGTTCACTGGGGCCTCCGTGCCTGTCACGGGACGACGGCAGGGAGAGCTGTCTTTTCAGCCCAGTTCGAGGGCTCTGGAAAGATCTTAAAGCAAATTAAAAAAAAAAAAAATCATTAGGGGCTTGTAGTTAAGTGTCGCACTCAGGGACTTCTGGCTGCGAAGGCTATTTGAGAAGAAATAAGGAATGGTGGTGTTTCCAGGGCCCCTCCCCTCCTGTGGACACAGGCACACAGCTCAGCTCACAACTTCCTCAAAGGCGTCTCCGTCCCAGACGCGGTATTTTGTTTTTGTTGTTGGAATCTTAATGTCTTTGCTTGGCAGCGTTCTCTATCCCCCTCTGACTCCGTTGCATGAATGCTGGAGATTCAACATGTGAGATTTTCTTTCTTTCTCTAAGGAGGGGGCAAATTTGCTTTTATTTCTTATGACTTTACCTAAAAAATCATACTATGCAGAAAACATTATTTTAAGTGTTCTTAACCACACACACTTCAACTTGTAGAAATAGTCTCCCATACCTGCTGAAACTGATCTCCTGGGGGAACTGGCCGTTCATCACGTACCTATTAATGAGACACATCAACGCCAGCAAAATACCCAACCTGCAGACTCTGCCCTCAGACCCTCTCGCTGGCACTGCTGCTTCTGGTGTAGTTCATAAAATCATTTGCAGAAGCTTCAGATGCATTCATAATACTGTGCATATGAGATATTCATAGATGCCAAAAATAATCTTACAAGTAGGCAGTTGGATACTCCAGAGAGCACTAGATCCAAATGTTCTCTTTGGAAACGCTTTCGTGCGTGACTGTCCGAGTGTTCACAGCTTCAGTGAAGGAAGCACCGCCACTCTCTGCGTGTCGGGGAGCTTTTCGGGAAGGTGATCAGGACAGGTATTCATTTAAACGCCTGACATTCAGGACAACCTCGCGAACACGTCTTTGGTTCCGACGTCGTCTGAGATGCTACCCCCGTCATGCCGGGAGGGGGGGGACAGCTTGGGACAAGGTGCCCGTCATTAGGGAGTAAACTGCTGGCCTCACCTCTGCCGCCGCCGCTTAAAACCACTTTTTAAAATGTCTTATTTAGACTCTGCTGAGGAGTTGAAGTCCAGTAACAGAGTCATGATTTACTTCCGTAATCTGGCCCCTTGCTGCCCAGTCAGATCCGCATGGGGTGCCGCCTGTTTTCAGGTACTTATAAAACCAGGACAGCACATAGAATTTCAAAGGTGATTAAACGAATGGCAATTAATCCGAAAGGAGTGTTATTTAAGGGACGCACAGAATGCTTCGTGAGAGGGACTGGATTCCCTCACAGCTCGTATGCCATTAAAGGAAGGTTCACCTTCAGGACAGCTCTGAAGTAGACCCTGTTCTCCATTCATTCAGCCAGCAAGTATTTTTTAAGCATTTACACATGTTCCCTTCTCTTCTGTGGCTTCTTTATCTTCCCGCTAAAATCGAGGCTCCCGTAGTAACCGACTTATTTACGAACTTAAAGGAAATGCTGAGTTCACGGATTCAACTTCCTGATTTTATTAAGAGGAAACTGAGGCCCTGAGAGATCAGTGGCTTTGGAGGTCCTCAAATTAAATTACTGGCAAAACTAGTGCCTTTCCCACTATACCTCTTCCCATTACTCCTTGACTTGTCCTCATCGATGCCATCTCTGTGGTGCACCTTTCCCCTGGGGTTTTCTGTCTCTAGAGAGCTTTTGAGTTGTCAAAGATTTCCTCTAGATTCTAGAATATAAAGTAATAAGATAGTAGACAGCAAGCTAAAAAGGAGGACGCAGTCATTCTAATAATATGCACGGTTCAGCTAGTCTTCCAGAGACAAATGTCTCCAGTTTGTGGCTCAGCCCTATGAGATGATAATGGTCTGATTTCTAATGCTGTGATCATGGAAGTGTGTGTGCACGCAGCACCGAGGCTGCCGTCGCTACTAGACAGCTGAAGTAATTACTGTCTCCTAGCAATCATCTAATCATATTTGGATATTAGGTAGAACAGGAATGGTGTCCAGCAGAAGGCTTGTGGTCCTTTCCTGTTCTGGGCGGGACTGGCTGCCCAGGGGTGGCTCTGTGCTGTGTACAAACCCCGAGGGACTCAGGGTGATACGTGACCTTGAACTATAGCAAGTGCAACAGTCTGCTCATTTCTGTGTGTCTGGGGGAGTAAGGCTTAGAAGACTTGCCTGGCGCAGGTGTGAAGACACACAGGTGGGGAGGGGGTCATTTTGGTTTAACGTAAGGAAGACTTTTCCGGTGCTTAAAATTTTATAAAAGCAAAATAAGCGTCTGATGAAGCCGTGAATTTGGCGTCTTTACCGTTTTCAAAGGCAGGAGGCCTTTGGTTTGGGGATGCTGTAGACGTGCTTTCTGCCCTGAGCGGCAGGTGCTACCTGACAGCTTCTCTGAAGCTGCCTTCTTGGTCTGCCCATAAAACTGTCCCCTGTCCGGAGGCAGAAAGCAAGCCTCAGGCCACCGGGGGCAGGTAGCCCACCCGAGGGCGATGGGGACAGGAACACCCCCCGCCGTCTGCAGTCTCCAGGTGGCCCCAGTAACCAGCACGCAGGGAGGTCCAACCCAGCAGTTGTCCCAGCTCCCAGGCGACAGACGCGAGCAGCGTGTGGAAAAGCGCGTGTCTGACCCAGGGGGCCAAGGGCAGGCTGAGAATTAAGGTGATTCCCAAGCGCTCACTCCGCTTCCGTGTTCTCCAGGCCGCCACACGAGCTGACCGTCTACCCCAGAGCATTACAATTCCTCCTGCTGAGCTTGGCACCGTGGAAGAACGGCCATAATACCCATGGCAACCATCCGAACACCCGCCACACCACAGCCACGACTGCTGGCACCATCGAGATCGCAGCTCTGGACTCCGGCTGAGCTACGGATTATCTGAGGTCCGGACACACCTTTCTTAGGGACCCACTTTCTTGACAAGACCCACGTGTGCTAACAGAGGGCCTTCTGCTCTCTGCTGCTCTCCTATCTTACGACATAGTATGTTGCACTCACCTCGTAATAACAGTGTCCATTGCCATGCATGATTGCAGTGTCACTGTATTATAGATTCTCCTGACAACACTATGTGTTAAATTACATTAAGGTATGATCTGAACTATCGAAGGAATGGGGAGATGCCATGCTAAGAAGCTAGCCCTTCTTTCTGTTGGAACTTTCCAGGGTTCAATAATCTAGGAATGTCAACCCCTTCCTTCCCACCCAGAAATGTCTGCACATCCACTCATGGGTCAGTAACCATGAGGGACCCGCCCAGAGAGCAGGACCTCTGTGTGAGGGGCTGGGGCCACGCTGGCGACGTGTTGGAGATGGTGGAGAGGACGAGGAACCCGGCCGGTGCACCCTGCAGTGCTGTTTGGAGACCAGCTCATGGAGCCGAGTTCCAGATGGCGCTGGTTGACATTTTATGACAGGTGGAAGGTTGCAGGTGGGCCTTGGACTTCTATTCAGCGGTTTGTTTGAGAACTAGAAGACCTGCACCCTTACACGTTTAATTTACGGTTTCTTCACATTTTCCTTCTGACTCTTCTTTGTCGCCTCCTTCCCCCCCATATTTCTCCTTTCATTTTTTTTTTTTTTTTAAGATTGCATGTTTTCCAGCTGGGTTAGGTTCACAGCTAATTTGGAGGGAAGGTACAGGGATTTCCAGGACAACCCCTGCCCCTATATGAACATCGTACCCCGTGATCACCATGACCACACACCCCCCCCAGAGCGGGACACCGATGCTCCACTCTGTTCCAGTCAGTGAACCTGGGCAGACACAGCGTCCCCCCAAGTCGGACTGGCATTCCCTGCAGGTGTGGTAGGTCCTGTGGGTCTGCATCCGCCCTCTCCCACCTGCCTTCTGTCTCTTCCTCTTTTCTCTCTTCCTGGTCCTCATGGGACCCACCTCAGCCCCTGACCCCTCTGGAGCCTGAGAGAATTAAGTTTCTGCAGAGGCTTTGCATCTCATTCTGAAAAGGCAGATGTTTTCCAGGAGAATCTGTTTGATCCCCATGACTCTCGCCGATGAGGCTCCACACCATGTGTGTCTCCCTCCTGGACCGTAACCCGATCTCACTAGCATCGCGCCCCCTCGTCAGACCGCGCCTCCTCTGTCCTGCCTACAAGGTGGCCCCTGTCAGAGAGACGGGGACAGAGGAGGACGCTGCTAGTGAGCCCTTAGTCGCCCTGAGCCTGAAGTCTTTGTGAAGCACGACAGGAAATGTGTTCTTACCCCCGGCGCCGTAGGGTCAGGCCTAGCAAACCAGAACGATCTCTCCAAAATCTCTTTTCGGAGCTGATACAGAAGGCGGCACGTTTCCTCCTGAGACACAAAGCCGGGCTTCATGCGGCCCGGGGTCCGGTTACCGGGATGTATTGTACTGTAACTTGAACAAAAGCTGTAGTCCTTGGTCGGAGAGTAAGAAAGGGCCTTCCCCCGTTTAGTGAGCACATCCTTCTCCAGGCTGCTTCGTAAGGGGTCAGGACACAGCTCTTTCCCAAACCATAGGTGAGCAGGGGAGGACAGGCACCCCAGGCCGAGCTGAAGCGGCAAGGACGCCGCGACGAATTCTTCCCTGCAGAGGACGGAGACGGCTTTGCAGCTCACGTGGCGAGAAGTGAGACCCTGACGGAGGAGACAGACGGCAGGCCCCTCGGAAGTCTGCAGAGGCCTGCCAGGAGGAGGGGAGAACCGGACAGGGCGGCGGTCCCCGGGCCCCGGGAGGGGGTGGCGGCCCAGGTGGCCGTGCGGCCCCGGTTTCCGCTGGCCCGGCACAGGCCAGCTCGGCAGAAACCCTCAGCCTCCCTCCCTGTCTCCCCCGAGCTGGGTCTCAGATCCCTGCACACCGACGACACTCCTTACACGTTGCAACACTTACTACAAACTACCCTTCGTCTCTTCTACTTGCCTTCCCACCTGCAGTCTCTTCTTCCATGACATCTTCCTAAATGGTTTTTTGACATAATCTATATATTGTACTTTTCTCAAATATATTCCTTCAGTGATGACCTCCGTCATTTCTTTGGACTCTTAATTTAAAAAGAAAAAAAAAAAAAACACTGTGGGGACATCTTTTCCTTAAGTTCTGCCTCGTTCTTATATTTTTATATTAATGAGCCAGAATATTCTTGGTACATTTTTTCCCCAGAGGCTATCATAAAATTATAGATTCTAAACAAGTCCTCCTCAGTTTGGCCCCACCTGAGACAGCGTGCACTCAGTTCCTTTTCAAAGGGAGTATACCTTTGTATTGTCGGATATTCAGTTTTTCTTTTCGGTTTGACGATGTGGAACAGAATCTCTAACAGCAAAGTATATGTCTTTGCTTAACACATACCTCTTTTTGCTCACCCATCTTTACCTTCTCCTCTCAGCCTCTCAGAGTAAATAACCACCCCCCCCCCCACCAAAGCTTAGCAGAGGCAAAGCAAACTGACCTGCAAACTCCTGTCCCGTGCACGGCAGGCCAGGGTTCTTGCTCCCTTCCAGACCCCAGCCTCGGGGTTTTTAGAGTTTGGTCCGTTTGCCCTTGGGGAGGAGGAGCCCTCTGCCTTCCTCCTGGAGCTTTTGGACCCTCCCATTGAATCCTTCCTCAAATGGCACAGGTCCCCCCCATTTGCTGAAAAGAGAAGCTCCCTCTTGGCACAGTGGAATGCCTCCCGGGCCGGCGGCCGGTGGCTCCGAGCGCAGGGGGTGCCGTGCCCCAGGTGTCACAGAACACTCTGACTCCAGGTGCAGTGTCCCCTTGGCAAATGACGTGTCCCAGCTTGCTGTTTACAGGATGCGGTCTTTCAGAGAGAAACATGTTGTTTCAATGAGCTTATTTTCATGTATTCTCTGCTTTTCTCCAAATTGTGGAGCAAAAGTAGACATTTTTTTTTATTTCTCTCTGTTCCAGAGGATGTAGCCCCATTAGCAGTCTTCTCTAGAGAGAAATGAGAATGTGAGTTATGTGTTCTCAAAGAAACATCGGTGGATTTTTTTTAAGATAATAAAATAAAAACCCAACAGGGAACCCATAATCGTGCTGTCATTTCAGGTCTGTGAGCACCTTTTTCATGGTCTGACTTACTGTCTAATCAGAAATATCTTGTATTCTGTCTGGGCCTTTGTCTTTCCCATCTGTAACACAGACTAGAGGAGGGAACATCTAAGTTATTTTGGGGGGGACGGTAATTAGGGTTTTTTTTTTTTGTGGAGGTCCCGGGGATTGAACCCAGGACCTCATGCATGCTAAGCACACGCTCTACCACTGAGCTAAAACCTCCCCCACAAAATCTAAGTTCTTAAATCATTTTATAGTCTGCAAGTGGAATTTGGTCTTTTTAAAGATGGTAACATTTCTGTTGTCCCGGAGAGGGATGGTGAAGAGCTGAGTCCCGTGCCCTCACGTGGGACTCCCTGGGGGAGGGGGGCCGGGACCCAGAAGCCTCCGCGACAGGTTTCTCTACCATCCTGAGAAGCTGAGGACGCTCCCTCATCACGGTCCCTCCAGGCGCTGTGTCAGAAAGCCCGTGGAGTTTGCTAGTTTTTCACACTGGTGAGCCAATAAATTACGTTGGATTGAATCCCAATTAAAAGTCTGTAGTTTCCATTTTGGAGACCAGTGGTTTCAGATTTAGGAGAATTTCTATTTGGTCCTGCCAGATAGTTCACATCTACAAAGACAACTAGAAAAATGTAGGCGAGTTAGAGAGGCTTAACTCAACGTGGGGTGGGAAAAGCGCCTGTCTCCTCCTCAAATAAAATGCTGGAGACGCTCTGATAAATCCAGCAGAGGGTGCTCAGCACCCCTGAAAGCAGAGGGTGACAAGGTTCTGAATCACTTGACAGTTAGCAAGCCAGTGGAAGACATTGGCCTTAACGAGGATCACCACAATCTTTCTCAAATGCCATCATTTTGGTCATGTCAAGAGAATCACATTTTTAATGAGTGCAAATACAACAGCTTGCTCTAAAAAGTGTTGCCTGTGAATACTTAATTTTTCATAGCAGTAAAAATAGTAATAGCATCAAATCCATCATAATATCATTTTAGATATGCTTAGATGAAGCTTCGTTAGCTTAAAAAGTTCTAAAAAGTTCTAAAAAGTAGAGAAAACTTTTTGCTCAATTTTTTGCTCAAAGCTCAGTCTTGAACATCTCTTGTTAGCTATTTTTCCAGAAAAGTCCATCAAATTAACACATGCCAGTGGACAGTACATAATGATCCTGGCTTTGAAAATCTCTTTAATGATAACATTTGGTCATGATTATGAAAGAGAATGCAGTCAAATTTAATGCCGCTCTCAAGCCTGCAGATTCTAAATTTGGAATCATAAAAACATGGTGACTTTCCACAATTTTCATTTATGATGGGAGATTTATATGATACAAAGAAAAATGAATAATCTCCATGACTTGCGGGCTAAGATCACCAGCATATTTGGATATGGAATGGTCGAAACAGAAGGGCAGTTTTGAAAGCTCATAACAGAGCAGCGGATTTCTCAGTCTCAACATGGCTGTCAGTTAGGAAAGTATATATAGTGTTTCCCTGTCAGTGAGCATCGTAAAGAGTTAGCATGAATGTCCAACTGCCATTGGAAAAGGATCTAGTCTGCTTGCTGCTGTAAGTCACTAGTTTTCCGGTAACGACGTGAGCTCGGTGCCGAGTCTTCAGCCCAATTCATGTTCAAGGTGAAATAAGTTAACAGGAAATCTAAGCCTCGGTTCATCAGGATCTCACACAGAACTTAGTGTAGAACGTCTAGAGTTGGACAAAGGAAGTTTATTTTTCAATTTTAGTGTCCAATGAAACCAAGATGCTGCTTTTAAAAGTGATGAAATAAACATTATAAAAAGTCTAGATAGGTTTTCTATATTTACTTTGTTCTTCTGCTTCTGTGATTTAGACCTGTTACCCCTGGACGCACGATACGTCGGCCTGCGATGCTCTTCCTCCTGCCGCCGTGAGCTGAGTGTGTGAGTGTGTGGGGGGTGTGACTGTGTCAGTGCACGTGAGTGAGTGTGTGAGTGAGTGTGTGAGGGCACAAGGAAAAGATCTAATGGCAAAGAAGAAGGGACAGTTGGGTTTATTTTTGGCTTTGGCTTAAAACTGTTTAATCTTCATTTTCCCAATATAAGGGGGTTGGACCAGGTGTTTTGTAATATTCCTTCCAAAGCTCAGATTTAATGGATCTGTGAAAATTAGTGTCGGTGTATAATTGCATGACATCTCCTCTGTTCCCTTAGAAACAATTAGTATTTTATGCCAGTGGTGGTCTAGCTTCTAGCACATAGTCATTGCCTACTAAATCTATCTGTCTATCTATCACCTATTATATATCTATCAATCATCTGTTATCTATTGTCTATCAACTTCTATTATTTTTTTATCATCTATTATCTACACGTCTACCTGTCATCTGTCCATACATCCGTGTATCCCTCATCCATCTTTTGTCTTCATCATCATCCTCGTCTAGAGGCTGAATTCGTTCCCCTGCTTAGTCTGTTCACAGACCTTAAGCCTTGATTATATCATTTCCATCACCATAACGTTCCCCGGACACCATCTAGGTGTGTTAGAATCAAGTTTTCAGTCCAGCGCTAGAAAGATGTTAGGACGAGGCAGGCGTGATTTACCCTGTGAACTGTGTGAGTCGCCGGGGGCCTCGAGCTCCCCAATGTCACTTAGTCACTTTGCCGTCCCCTCCACACCTACGCACGGCCATCAGTAGAGACTCAGCCTCTCAGCAGAGATTTCGTGCGAGAACAAAGGCATGAGTCTGGTTGTTTCTTCCTGGCCATTTTCATTATTTCTCTGAAAGGAATGTGTCTTTAAAAAAAGAGATATGACCCTCCAGATGAAACGATCCTTTCAGAATTATGTCTGTGTTGTGCAGAAAATCTCTTGTGGCTGAAAGGCCATATAAACATCAGATGCTAAATGTTAAATTATTCATTTTGTCATTTTGGGGGAGAGCATTTTAGGTAATTCAAACTGTAGCACATATAACATACCTAAATGGGGCTTCAGAGCCCACCCAGAATCATTTCCTGTCTTTTCCTTCAAAAAAAGAAGCTTCCTATAAATGTGGTCATTTAAAAAAAAAAGTTTATCGTGCTATTTTGTTATCTGTCCACGTAAGGAGACCAGGACCAGCAGAACCGCCTCACAAACCATACCCACTGGCCTCTCACACATTCTCACAGTTTATTATGAAGATCGAACAAAGAAGATGAGTGATCCTGGTTCTTTTGGAACTTGGGCGTCAAAGTAAACCAGCGGATGCTTCCGTATGTATTTGATCCGAGGACAAGTGGCCGAGGCCGGGACCCCAGGCTGGCTCGGCCGCAGCGCGTCGCAGGAGGAGATGGGGTCCTGGATGACAGTGCCGACTTCGCTGCCCGCTTTCCCTGGTACCTGGCATTTCTCTTCCCTTTTCCTTGGATTCTCCCTACTCCTTTAACCAGGAAGTTGGTGCTGAATTGTGTTATCTCAGATCCCATAGCGCAAGTACTGGACGTCTTTTCAGCATCCCAAGTCCTCGGGGGAAGGTGAGAGGAGGCACAGGGGGCATTTCGCACGTGAGCGCTGCATCCCTGCCGTGTTGGGAGGCCCTGTGTCATGCTTCCGAGTGGGAGGCGGGGCCCACTTCCTGCCACTCCAGAAAAACAGGCGGGATCACTGCTTTCTGACTTTCCGGTCAGCGGTGGCTGGGATGTGACTCCTGCTAGGTGAACCCCACGCTCCAATCTGGGACGTGTAGCCTGGAGCAAGCGAGGCTCGGGAGTCGGGGGTGACCGTGTCCAGGGAAGCGGAGGCCCAGGCCCCAGCGGGGGCAGCTCCTGGCGGAGGCGGTGATGTCTCCTGCCCCGCCCAGGCCTGGGGCTCCTGCCTGCGTCCCTGGACGCCCCACCGCCTGTCTGTCCTGCCCTTCACAGCCTGGCTCTACAGACTCCAGGGCTATTCCGGGACTGAACTGAATTCCTCCTAGACTCAAATGAATGGATGTTAGTTCTGTGCATTGCAACTCAGTGCTGTGATGGACGCAGACATTGACCACAGGAGAAGCAAACGCTATTTGCATCCCTCCTGCTCTTGAAGATAGCCCACGTCTGGGAACATCAGTCCCTGACTCGGCATTCCCCTGACCCCTCAGTCCTCAATTACGTTGACCCCAGAGCCCCTCGGTGCCCCTAAAGAGTGTTCATCCCAGTGCAGGAGACCAGGAAAGCCTGTTGGGAAAGCAAAGCCGCAGTGGCTCAGCACCTCAGACCTGTCCAGCAGGTCAGCTTATGAGCAGACGAGTGACCACCTGAGTGCCACCTGGGGTCCCCAGGCAAACTCGCTGGGCTAACGCTGTGAGCCTCGCTGGATCGTCTGGCGCTGGTGGAAGCAGTGAGGGATGGGTGAAATCAGATGCCTGGGGATCCTGGTTCGCCCTGAATCACTAGTCCCATGTTCTAAAAGCCATCCAGCCACCTGCGGCAGCCTGGGACTGGGGAGGGGGCTTGCTCGCTACCTCTGGGTTTCTTGGCCCTTGGAGAGTTTCACACGTCTAGGAAGACAGTGGCGTAGGACTCCTCATGCAAGAGGACATGCTTTCCCTGAGGAGGATTAAATTTTGCAACAAGCTTTGAAAACACCCAGGGTGAACCAGGCAGTGTTGAACCAGGTAGTGTCCACCCTGTGGACCTGCCCTTCACCTCTCAGTTTTTCACGATTTTATCACTTTGCCACAGTTACAACCAAGGAATCCACGTGCCCTTTCACGGGATCTATTCATTTCATTCTGTTCTGTCAGTCATGCGTTCAGCCGCCCAATGAATATTCCACAATTTGGAGAATTTGTTTCCAAGTCAGTTTGAGTCCACAGAAACTTGAGTTCGGTCAAGTCATCCACCTGAAAGGGGAACAAAAACAGACTTCATTGCTCACCGGGAACCCCCTTGAAATGGTCTATAGCGACATGATTGTCTACACGGTGTAACTGGTTCTGAAATTTTGAAATGAGTAATATAGATTTTATGAAAAAATAAATGAGCAGTTTTCAAAATAAAGGCATGGCAGTAACACTGAAGCTGCTGTGCGTGAGCGGGCCAGAATCACACACCTGGCCGGGGGAACAGCAGAGGGCAACACCACCCACACAGTGGTACCTGTCTCTTTAAAATTCCCTGGCTCCTAATAGCAGAATCATCTTCTCCGCGGCACCTGCCAGCTGTGGAGTGAGAGGCAAGAGCACGTGCAGGGCCCTGAATATACAATCTAATTAGTGCACTAAACCTTAATTTATTGGAGAAGTTATGAATATAAGAACAACTGTAATTTACCAAAGCTCTTCCTTGGCTGCCGCGACGAGCTCTCTGCGTGTGCTGGGCTATATGCGTCGTTTTCTTTGTATATTGAATTCCCAGTTATCTTTCTCAGCACATCACAGGGACAGTGAAATTACACTCGACAACGTGTCTACACAGTGACGTGCACATCGGCGATCGGGATCGGAATTCGCTGGGCAATGGAGCGGCTTCGTTGCAACCAGGAGCAGACCTGAGAAGTTCTGTGCCAGTTTGCTGTGAATTCCGAGGAGAGACTGAGGACTCTTCAGAGGCAAGACGTCTCTGATGACTTTTCCACCATTGAGTGGAACAATTTGAAATAATTTCTGTCTCATGACGGCACTCACTTCTTATTTTCCGTATTTCCTGCTCACCTTCCTCCTCCTCTCTTTCCCCCTAGTCTTCACCTTCTTTGTCAACCTGGGAACCGAGTCCACTGTTTTCCATCCGAATGAGAGATGCCTTCAGAAGAGGGGGCTCTTGAGTGGGCTGCCTCTTACCTTTGTATCCTAATGTTAAGACAAACTCAGGTTAACCAGTGGTGCCTTCCAAAGATGGGATCAGATAATTCAGTACAGGAGCTGAGTACCTGGAGACAATGAGCTTACGTGGGAGAAATTAAACTGGATTTTTCATTGCACACACCAGCCAGGGCCTTCAAGCTACCAATGCTAAATACGCTCTGAAGTGTGTCATTAGCCAGACAATGCTGACCTCGAACGTGAGACGAGTTTGGCAGGCCAGGCCCTTCTCTGTTATTTACGGAACTTTCGCAGGTTAGTATGATCGTCGTGGCTTTGTGGGCACACATGGAGAGGGCAGGGGGTTCCTATGCAATCCAGTGTCAGAGTTCTAGGGAGCCCGTGAAACTCAGCGTGCGTGGCCGTACGGCACTCCTGCGGGGACTGGCTTGAGCTTGGGTTGCCGGCTACCGCTGTCAGGGGGCAACGCCTTGACAACACAGTGCGAAGAACAGGATTACCATCAGGCACCAAGCCCCGGGGTCCAAATGCCATGTCCCTCCTGGTCTGCATTTCAAGCCTTTCTTTTCCGTGGCCTCACTTCCTCTTCCTGTTTGTTTAAGCTGTATCAATCTGTTACACGTGGTCTTTTTTTGGAAGGGTATGTATCTATTTCTCCTTTGCCTGTCTGAGGGCCCCTCACTGGTCAGGTTTAGAGCCAAGCACTGGACGCAGCCTCTCTGAAGTTCATGCTTCTGCCCCACAGATGCCTGACTGCGTATCAGGAGACAGATCCGACGAGACGGCTGTGACACTGCAGTACCGGCTGTGAGGGAGAGCCACACAGGTGGGGCCGAGGAGGGGCGGGAGACAGACGAGCTAGCCAAGGCATCCGGAAAGGGATGAAGTAACGTGCGAGCAAAACCAAAAGGCGGAAAAGGTGTGTCTCAGGGAGACAAGCAGGGAAAGGATGCTGTGGGCAGAGAATCCCGGGGGCAAAGGCAAGGTGACAGGAATGTGTTTGCTAAGGTCAGAGGACCGCCGGCGGGACAGTCCTGCTGTGTCACAGAGAGAAGGGGCTGGCAGGTGGATGCTGGGCTTGGAGCCAGGAGGCAGACATGCCGTAGGATGCGAGCATCGTAGATCTCGTTGTGAAGGAGACCACTGAGAAATTTTAGGCAGGGGTGACGTCATCGCGTGCTCATGTTTGTGCTGTGTAAAAATAAAATCAAATCTGTAAATGTCAGCTGCATTAAAGTGCATTTAAAAATAAGCCCAGGGACATTTATGGCAGAATTTGTGAGCTACCCACACTGATTCATAAAACAAGGATCCAAGCATGTGACGCAGACCGCTGCGAGAGCCTGCGCCCCTCCTCGGTGCGGAAGACGTAAACTGCCCCGTTCATGAGCGGCTTGTGTCACTTTGCCTGACGGTGAGTTTATAAAACTTTGATTTTGCTCATCGTGGCTACAGATTTCAGGGCGCTCTCCAGCTCCTCCTGTCTGCGTGGTGCCAGGGCGGGGGGAGCGGCTCCCGGAGGAGGGGCGCCTTTGCGCTGACGGGTTACGCTCTGCTTGGGGTCCAGTCTGCTTCGATGGCCCACGGGGACTGATTGATCATCTGTGACGATACCCAAGAATGTCCTGCTCATTTTCTCAAGGGCTTGGTGACCCTTGGGCTCATGAGCTGTCCTGCTGTGGGGACAAGGCAGCCTCCTGCAGGACGCCATGTGGCCCGGCAAGGCCAGCAGGAGGCGCGCCCCGCCCCGCGGGCCCGAGGGCGCCTCCCGGGCACACACAAACCGGCAGAAAACCCGCGTGCGGACCCTTGGCTTGGGTGTTCCCGAGCTCTGCACGCCGTGGCGCAGGAAGTCAGGCGTTGACTTGCATTTTGGACAAAAGTCTTCCTGCCTCTCCGCCCTGGCTACTCGGTTCAGCTTCGGGAGATGCTGGCTTCACAGCTTTATGGTCCAACCTTGTTGCTCTGAGCAGAACTCACCATGTCACAGAGCTGGCCGTGGTCTCTTGCCCGTGGTGTCTGTTCTCGTGTGTTCTGTGTCCCTTTGCTTCATTCATTTGTTGTTTGAGTCAACCATCCAATAAATATTTGTTGAGGAAAGGGAGTTTTCCAGACACGCTGCTGGGATCCAGGGACAGAGCTGTGGCTGAGACATCACCCGCCTCGTCCGGGCCCCCAGCCCAGGGCAGACGAGCCGGTGGGTAATCACAGCGCGGTGGGCTTCACGTCAGAGGCAGTCAGCGTTGAGCAGGACGGAAAGGGAACAGATTACTTCCAGCTGTGCCTGTTCTCATGGTCGGGAATGAAAAGCTGCCTCCACCTGCTCCCACAACATCTGGAGGAGTGAGGATCGTGACTCACAATGTCCCCAGATGCTTCTCCAAACTCCAAGAACTGCCTGGCCGACCAAGACAGAACATGGGTGTTGTAAAGCTGTGGTTCTCAACGGGGGGCTATTTTGCACCCCCCCCACCACCACTTAACCTGCAACCAGGGGCCTCTGCGAGGCCTAAAGACATGTTTGCTTGTCGCATCTGGATGGGGGGAGTGGGATCTATAGGCACCTACTGGGTACAGACCGGGGATGCTGTTGAATACCTTACAGTGCACAGACCAGCCCCGACAATAAAGAATTTGGGGGGCCAAAAATACCCATGTGCCAAGACCGAGTGTCAGTTATAATACGGCCATGTTGGCCACAGTCTGTAGCCGAGGACAGTGAAATTACGTCCTGTAACGTGAAAGAAATCTCCATGAGGTTCCACAGTTCTCTCCTGTGTCCAATCACTTCTTGAGTCCCAGATAAACGGCTTTCTTGTATGGGGCCCGTTTGGAATGTGGATGGACTTTCTTTACTTCCCTGAGGTTCCTCCCAACCTGGTGACACGCAGGGCTTCTGTGGCCACCACCGTGGGCTTCCTGGACCTGCATCCACATTGGTCATCATGCGCCCCCACCCCCACCCCAGCGCCGCTCACCCCGGCTCCCTGTGACTCCTGCCACCAAGTGGTCATGGTCCGGAAATGTTTGATGTTTGATGGCCCGGTTTCCGTGAACATAGCTCTTGGATAAACTCAAAAGATCAACTTTTTCTTGCAAATTTTTCCCTTCTATTAAGAAGCATCTATAAGTCTGAGCATTGATGAGGGGTTCTGCCCAGGGCCACGGGGGGCCTCCCTCCCGCGCGTGCTGCTGCAGCATGAGGCCTGTGCACAGATCCTTTGATACCCCTTCTCAAGGGAGACACCCTGCTTCCCCAGAACATCCCTGATAATGGCTGGGGGGCCAGGAAATGCCTTTGAAATGGCCCAGCTGAGCCATTTCGCAGTTTATATAATAATGCAATCTTCGTAATTCTTGTTGTTCACATAAATAACACGATGCCCCAGGTCCTGTCGAGGGTCAAATCCTCGTGGCCAACTCTGACGTATGGAATATTGGAAACTAAGGCTCAGATTTGGCCTTCATGACTATCTTTAATGTGTGGTTTTTATGACTTACGATGATCTTAGAGATAATTATCTGATTTAATGTAATAATAACAAAGACAAAAATGCCTAACATGTGTTCGTCTCTCATTAGGTGCCAGGCACTTTGCTACGTAGTTATCTGACTTGTTACTGTTTAGTCTCACAAAACCCGACGAGGTAGGTGCGTTTGCTTTCTTCATTTGGTGACAAGGACACTTACCTTTGAAAAGGGGTTATGTTTCTCAAGATCACAGAACGGGAGGAATCTGAACCCACCACTGACACCCAGGGCGGGATTTGATTTGAATGCAAATCACCTTTGTTCTTCTTTTAGCCTATAATAAATCATATTCTAAAATGTTAAATGACAGCTTTGCGATTATCATTATTATTGTAGAAAATAATATTCAAGAACTCTGAATACGGGCCCTAACCTTTTAAAACGATGGGTAACTGAAACCTCATGTTACTTTTATTGTGTTTTACAGAGAAAAAGTCCTTCTGACACGTTTCTTAATTCTACACCAACTTCCCCTCCCAAATTTCTCATGTGTCTCCTTTACATATGACTGTAGTTATCACTTTATTTTATTCTCTGTCACAATATATAAGCTTCAATATAAAATATTTATTGGGAAAAAGCACGTCACATTTAAAGACACCGTGTAGATTTTTTGTTGCTGTTATTTGTATAAATACTGCTCATAGGTGTTTGAAAATTCCACAATGTCACTATTTGTATAGAAATAGATTGCCTGTGATTGACTTCTGACCTACAGGCCCAAGGCTCACCTCGAAGGTGCCCAGCGTGTTAACAAGGAACCGTGTCTCTGGGGCTTTAACCTCCCAGCCGCCAACCGAGGGACAAAGGCAGGAGGCTGCTTTCCTGGTGGGCGTGTCTGGACTTGCGGCAGATTTCGGAGACGATGTGTAGGTGGGCCGCCCCCTCCCTGCCTGGCCTTCCCGTAGAACCTTCAGGGGCTGGGGGTCTTCCTTTGCCGAGTTTGCCCGAGACATCGCAGAACCGCCCCACAACCCTGTGATCACAAAGCAGGCAACGTTCACTTTAGGAAAGACTAAATCGTGGGAACTTGAAACCCACCAGTCTGGGAACTCTAAGCCTCCAAACGTCTGGTTATTTCCCACTGTTCCTAGGGCCACCTCCCGGAGGGGACACCAGGAGCAGTCGCTGGACCCTGCCCTTCACCTCTGCTGACCACCGAGAGCCCCACTGTCCTGGGAGGGTCATTCTCGAGGAAGGTGCCTCCTGGATCCATCCTTGTCTGTCTCCAGGCAGTGCCCTGTTCAGTCCCACAGCTTCGAGCCCCCCTGGGGTAGGTCCCTCCCCTTGCAGTGCCCCTCCCCACATGCATTGAGTGAGTCTCCAAGTGTCCAGCCTTTAAAAATAAGTATTAGGAGTGAGGGAGGGTGTAGCTCAGTGGAAGAACATGTGCTTAGCATGCACGAGGTCCCGGGTTCAATCCCTTGTACCTCCATTAAGATAAATAAACCAATAAACAAATAAATAAAAAAAATTGAATTTCCTTTCTCCCCAGAATAATAAGTATTAGGAATGTGCAAGAAGTAAGAACCTTTCTGTTTTACAAAATTTGCCTTTCAAGACTACTGACCACTATAGATTTAGCACATCAAGTTTAATATAGAAAGCTGTGCAGTAAATTACCTGTTCTAGGAAGTTACTACCCTTTTTCCAGGACAAAGATATCCTTGAGCCATTTGATGGGGAACTACTGGATAGCATGATTTTGGAAAAAAATACATATTATATAACATATTTAAATATAAATACATACAATTAAATGTAATATATATATATAACTATGTATAACTTTATGTATAGTTCATATATGTATGTTTCCCCTATTGCAACACTGAGTCACAAACTTTGAAACAGAAAAAGAGAATCTTGCCGCAAGGGTCTACTCTATGTAAATATAAGGTGTCTATTGCTACGTTTAAGTGACCCCACTCCCACCTTCGCTTCACATGAGAAATCGCGCTCATACCGACATGTGAAGCGCGTTTAACAAGTTGGCGGGCTTGGAAAGCCCGTGCAATTTGCACATTCCGGAGCATCCCTTTGATTCTTGCTTCTCAATTAGTCAATCAACGGGTCTTGTCACATTCCCATTCCTTCCCATTTTCACTTTTCTCTGTAACAGCCGGTTGTCAGCCTTGGTCATCCCTCTTCTTACAGGGTTCGTCAGGGTCACTGCTGCAGTTATAATTTGAAACACATCATTTCTAGACCCCGTGGATGTGAAAGACGAATCTCCAGTTCCCCTGAAAGTCTGTGGCGTCCATCATGCTGAGCAACCTCCCAGGCCACGTCACCTCCTGGACTGAGTTTCTGAGCAACAGAGCTGCTCCCTCTTCACCAGGATGTGTCTGGGGTCCACTGAGCTGCAATGTCTCTGAAGCATTTATTTTGTTCACTTGGCTGTGATTTCATCTTTTTACAAAACAACAGAATCATTGCTTGGAAAATCGACCCTCCGATCACCACCACCCACTGCGCTGCGACCGCCTCGGTCTCGACCGGGCAGGCCAGGCCCTGGCGAAGAGGCTGGGCTCCTCTCCATCCTCAGCCCCTCGTGGCCCCACCGCCAGCTTATCCCCCCACTGTGCTGAGCTACAGCAGAGGCCTCAACAAGATGCAGCCGGAGCAGCAATAGTCTGTTAGTTGAAAAATTGGAGTAATAAGGGAGTTAGAAGACTGACACGATATGTCTTCAGTGTTTTATTCTAACCTTGGAGACAGACATTTACCCTCGCCTACCCACGTCCTGATGGCAGGCCAAGAGCCGTGCTCTGAGCGAAGCTCGGCTGACGGGAGCCACATGTTGTTTTTCTGGCATAAACCACAGACCCGATGCCCCCCAGATAATTTCCGGGCTTGGTGCTGTAAGATGGAACGCGAGGCAAGTTGAGGGCGCCTCCTTCAGCTTTGGTGGGCTTCTCCCAAACGTCTGCCCTAGTCCGCTCACACCTGACCTGAGTTGTCTTTCTTTTCTTTCTCAAATTTAATGGGTCCCCTTGACATTGGATGGCATCGCGGTGGAACCAGGTCCCCTCACGTAAGCAGGCCCGTGAATAACCAGAGCGGCCTCCGGGTTGCGCCAGGAGCTGGACTGGGAAGAGTGGACGTGCGCGTGGGCGCCGGGAGAGGACTGCGGGCGGGCGTCGGCGCGCTGCGGGCCTTGGACCTGTGTTTGACGTAGGCCCTGGAGGCCCCCAGCGAGCGGAGAGATGGAGTTCGTGCAGAGGTTTTATCGTCCCTCAAGGTTCCGGGCTGCACTGTCCTGCCCGTCGGACTTCTACGTTCCCTTTGTCTGGAAAGCTCTATCTCACGTCCTTCACTTGCCAAACTCCTACCCACCTGTGAAGACTCAGACAACAAGCACTTTCTCTGCAAAGCCTGCTCCAAAGCCCATCCACCCACTCGCCTCTCCTACCTCTACAGAGACCTGCACATGCCTTTAATTCTGTATTTCCATTTTCTCATGGAAAAAAATGCATTGTGTTAGCTTTCCTTTCCTATTAGACTTGAAATCTTCAAGGGCAGAAGTTTATCCATCTTTTATCTCTGGGTCTCGGTCCCTAACATGGTGGCCGGCGTGCCCAGTGTCTTTGTTTAGTTAACGAAAGCTTGGGCAGAGTGACTGTCTGTCTCCCGCACTCCTGCAGCCACCACCCTGTGCGGTCCCCTAGGTCTCTGCAAGCTGCATGTGGCTACAGAAACTCAAAATAGTTACACTGAAACAAAATCAGAATCCAGTTCGTTGGTGGCACCCGTCACATTTCCAGGGCTCAGTCGCCACGTGTTTGCTGGCTTCCGGCCGCACAGAGCAGATCCAGAGCCCGTGCACCTCCGCGGCAGGTTCTCACAGGCAGCGGTGCGGGGTCCTTCTGGAGGCTCTGGGCTGCCGCGCAGCACTGGGAACACCCTCTCTGCTCATCCTCCTTCATTCCTTCCTGCTCAGCAGTCCCTTCCTTCAGACAACTGTGCTGATAAGTTTTCTTCTTCCTATCGGCCTGAGGCTCTGAGCTTTCTTAACACATTTTTATGGAAAGTGCTTTGCTTTAACAGCTTTGATGTTGGGGACTATTGGAGATAAAGGCTGCAGTTTGCTAGTTTAAGTCCCATTCACACCGTGTCAGTTGCAAACACCCTTATCCACAGATGGCCATCCGGAATGTAATCACTCCCAGCTCCACAGCTGGTTCCTCCCAGTGCTGGCTCGGCGAGGGGGCTCTGCTGTGGGCAAGTTCAGGGAAATGCAGCTGCGCAGGATGCTCCAGTAAGACCCCAGGATAACTGGCCAAACGGTGTTTATAAAAGCACTCAGCGTTTAAGAAGTGTTCCATGTATAGCATCGTGCTCGTCTCTCCTGGCAACCGCTCGCGTCGCATCATGTTGGGAGCCACTGCTCTGAAGGTAATGAAGTAACACAAGCAGCCACTTGCGTCCATGTTGTGTCTTGCGGTTGTAGAAAGCACTTCAAAGGACAGCCCCTCCTTTCTGGGCAGGAGTTGTGGTAACTGGCGCTTCTAAAAATGAGCCAGTCTGTGACAATGAATGTATGTATGTTCATGTATAAGTGAAAAATTGTGCTCTACACTGGAATTTGATACAACATTGTAAAATGATTATAAATCAATAAGAAATGTTAAAAAAATAAAAATGAGCCAGTCAATATGTCATGTTTTCAGCCAAAGTCACAGTTATTCATTTTACTCTGCTTATATCAGTTCACGTTTAATAAGTCAAATCGCATGTAATGACTTCATTGTGTCATCATTTATATTAACGTGTGACTGGGTTTTAGGTGGCAATAGCACCCAGTTAATTTTTGTAGTGTCTTTTTAAGTTTCTTTTTCCCATCAAGTCTCTCCCTCTGTTAGAATCTCATAAGCCACTGTTAAAAAGCCGTGAGAGACCTGCATGTTGGCAGGAACCACTTTTTAGGGATGCACACTTTTTGTTAGTTCTACTTGTCATCCGATGGAGGGTCCTGAAAGTCTGAATCGTGTGGACGGTCTCGGTGTCCTGGGCTCTCGGGGTTGGTGGAGCCCCAGGATCACGCGGCTGGCCCGTCCTCCTCGACCACCTGCCCCGCCCACACCGCGGCATCTCCTCCCTCCTGCTCCTCTCCCTCCGGCGCCTGCCTCTTCTCGTCCTCATCCCCTGTGCTTCTGTCCATCCCTCCCACTCTCAGGGTTGCTTTTTAAACCTAAAACTCGGTGATCAGAAATCACAGATTCCTCCTCAAACAATGAAGAAGAAAAACAATTATGGCAAGTATGAATATTTTCCAAGGATGCATTTAGGAATGATCACTCTCTTGTTAAAAATTAAAGAATAAAAAGATAGAAGGAATGAAAAATAATGAGATCCCCTGAAGAGAATGAATGATTCACTGAGAGAGGAATCACCATCTGAGGACCCAGAGTCTATTCAATGAGCAGATGCTACATACATGCGCCTCTCGTGTGCAGAGCATGACTTAGCCGTGCAAGGTGCGTGGGTCGGATGGATTCTCAGCCAGTCGATAGAAAACCCGGCAACTGGGGGGGACAGGACATGAACAGAGATGGCCTGACGTGAGTGGTAAAACGACTTGATGGGTGGAAAACGGGAAGGGAGGGAAGCCAGGGCCCTTGAAAGACAGGAGAAAATGGGAGCGTGCCTCATCACAGAAGCTGAGGGAGAGAGAAAGAAATGAAAGCATTTGCGGAACTCCCTGTCAGGGGCAGGGGTAAACACCCTACTATGCTTGAGCCCGCTGGATCCTCATTGCGGTGTGGGACGGAAGAGCCACATCACTGCCTTCCAGATAAACACACTGAGGTTCGATGAGGTTAAGAAATGGGGGGGAAGTTATACAAACTAGTCTGTGGTAGTCAATCCAGGTTTGGAGAGGAGAGCGCTTCAAGAATGTTATGATTTGTCCCTGTCTTCCTAAGAGAGTGTTTATCTTTTTTTTCTTCTTCTTTCCAATGATTCTTTTTATTGTGGCAAAGACATCTGACACAAAGTTTACCATCATGACCATTTCAAAGCGCACTGTTCCACGGGGGGTTAATTACATTCACACTGTTGTGCAGCCAACACCACTGACATCTCCAGAGCTTTTTCATCTTGCAAAACTGATGCTCTGCACCCATAAAGCACTAACACCTCCCTCCCTCCTCCCCCAGCCGCGGGCAACCACCATTCTACTTTCTGTCTCCACGAACTTGATCCCTCCAGGGACCTCGTGTGAATGGACTCACGGTGTTCATCCTTCTGGGCTCAACCTTGTGTCAGAGTTTCCTTCCTACTTAAGGCTGAGCAATATTCTGTTGCCCAGATAGACCGCATTTTGCTTATCCAGCCATCCGTCAGGGGGCACCTGGGCGGTTTCCACCCTTGGTCTATTATGAACAGTGCTGCTATGACCACGCGTGTACAAGTATCGGTTTGTGTTCCCGCTGTCAGTTCTTTGGGGTAAATATCCAGAAGTGAGATAGCTGGAAAAGGTGTTTCTATATTTAATTTTTGGAGGAATTGCTCCATACTGGCCACACGAATTTGTGTTCCCACCAACAATGCACAAAGGTTCTGGTTTCTCCGTATTTCTGTCTGTTTGGTTGGTGGGGTTTTGATAACGGTCATTGTAATGAGTGTGAAGCATCTTCTCATCATGGTTTGAGCTCCATCAGTTTTTCAGGACGACTTGTGTGGTGAGGCTGTTAGTCTTGGCTTGTTTTCTCCCTCATCATCTCTCTCCTGGGTCTCCCGGGGTCTCCCAATCTCCTCTGCTCAACCCCCTTCCCCACCAGATTCACCACCTCTTGGCTCACAAGCTCCTGCCTTCATTCCTAGGACCTTCCTCGCACATCGCTCTTCTCTGTGATGCTGAGGGCCTCTAGACGTGTCCACCGATATGAACAACCACCTTCATGCGCTGAGAAAACCTCCTGCACACCCTCTGCTGTTTACTCTGACACCTAGCTCAGTCCTAGCAGTCCCACACAGGACACGTGGAAGTAACGCTGGGGTTTAAATCGCAATGACTCTGAATACAGTGCCAGACACAGCAGACTTTTCTGTATACTTAGGTTTTCAAAATGTATTAAATCATTAGCAACTCCCGTAAAAATTAGGCCACATTTCACCTATCGTGGAGGAAAAGGAGAAAAGAAAACCCACTTTAACGGCCCTCACTATGAGTTGCTGGAGGAAGAATTAGCCATCAAGTTGAGTATTACACATAAAACAGAAATAAATATGATACTCATAATCTGAAATGAACCTCATCAACCATTTACAAAGAACACCCAGTCTGTTTAATGGAGCTGTGTTAATACGTTGCTGTGAAGATAATGGCTCCACGCTGCTTGTTTTAATGAGGGGGTTGCCACCGGCTAGACATTCAGTCTTACCTTCATAAACCCACCGAGAAGACGGAATACGTTAGCCTTTTCCTTCCTTGTATGAAGTAGAAGAAATACGCCAGACGCCTCCACACGGAAAGGTGTTGGATATGATTTATTTAGACAATCGAATCACGCTGATCTGCCCATGTTTTTGTCTGTGAGACCCAGGGAATTCGGAGCCCTCCTACCTTCCAGTTTTCAGCAGACCCAGGATCTGTCGGTTAGTGGGCTGTTGTGTTAAGACTTCCTGTCTCCCGAGACAGGTGACTGCGAGCAATTAGCTACCTCAGCAGCTTCAGGCTCTCCACAGACCCTTCCGGAGAGTCTGTTCCCAACCACGCATGACACTTTCACAAAGCTCTGCTTATAGACCAAAAAAGTAGCAACTGCTCAGCTCCCCCCACATATTCTGGGGTGTATTTTAAGGATTCAGGAATTCTTTGGAATCTCATGACTGACAAGGTTTTGGCTTTTCTTTTCCAGAATTATGAAGGCAACAGCTTGAAAAACAAAAAAACTTGCAGTAAGTATTAGAGTGTTGAGTGAGAAATCTTTCAACAATCAGGGAAGGAACTGTTCTCTGAAACAGTTTTGTTTTAACTAAATCTTTGCTCATTCTTATCTCTATCTTTCTGACTCCAGTGTCTTCCTAGAATGTCATCTTATTACCACACCAAATTTATTCTGGAGGGAAAAGTAGCAATTAGTTATTTCCAGTTTCTGGAAGGACAGCTTCCAGAAAGGTGAGACCACTTTTCTGTGGTTTATAAGTCACCAGCCTATGGTGTTTTCTTATAGACACCCCCCAACAGGTCTTCCTGTTTCTTTGTTTTTTTTTCCCTTCCTTTTTGACTTTTATTTATTTATTTTAAAATATTTATATTTTTCCTTAAAGTATACTCAGTTATAATGTATTAATTTCTGGAGTACAACATGTTTCAGTCAGACAAATGCATATATATATATTCATTTTTGAAGTTTCATAAATGAGTTCATTAGTGTCTTCTTTTTTGTTGTTTTTTTAGATTCCACATATAAGTGATACCATATAGTATTTTTCTTTCTCTTTCTGGTTTACTTCACTTAGACTGACGATCTCCAGATATACCCATGTTACTGCAAATGGCATTATTTTATTCTTTTTTATGGCTAAGTAATATTCCATTATATGTATATATACCACAGCTTCTTTATCCAGTCATCTGTTGATGGACATTTAGGTTGTTTCCACCTCTTGGCTGTTGTAAATAGTGCTGCTATGAACATTGGGGTGCATGTATCTTTTTGAATTAAGGTTTCCTCTGGATCTGTGCCCAGGAGTGGGGTTGCTGGATCATATGGTGAGTCCATTTTTAGTTCTTTGAGGAATCTCCATACTATTTTCCATAATGGCTGCACCAAACTTCATTCCCACCAGCAGTATAGGAGAGTTCTCCTTGTTTCTAATTTGCTCTCTGCAATCAGAATGACTTTCTTAACATACAAAATGTTCATGTCACTTCCCCCACCCGGCGTCCTCCTCCTCCTGCTCAAAGTCCTCTAGTGGGGACCCTTGACTTAGAACAAAGCCCACACTCCTTCCCGTTTTTATAACCTGCATTCTGGAGAGGGCTGCAGTTTCCTCGTCACTTGAATTCTCTCTGGTTGCTGCACGTTTGTTTGTTTTTAATTGTATTCTGAGTTTCTTGGAAACTTAGAATATGCTAGGGCTGAGTGACCACAGTTATGAGAAAAGGGTAAAGTTGTAGCTTGGTGAGTCAGCAGTTGTGGATTCGGGGTGACTCTACGATCCGTCATCCAGGTGGGGATGCTTTTTAGGATGAGGGATACCCCAAACTCCAAATCCTGTGAGCCCCCTCATTTGACTTTGTTTTCATACTGAAAGTCTTATTCCCCTCTATCATTCAGCGTGTTACTGGCTGCGAAGTCACAGCATCGAGTTTACTTTCACTTATTACACGTGGTTCTTTGGTGTATACCGCGTGCCCCTGAGGACACTCACATGAACAAAACACCGCAAGACAGCACTTTGTGGCACGTGGATGGTCCTGAGACTCGTGCACAGAGAATGTGTGCCTTGGCTTTGGAGAAGGAGCCAAATGGTTTATGAGCAAAGTTAATGACCTCGAGCTTGTGATATTTATCTTTATTGCTCAGAGTTTTTGTTTGGTTTATTTCTTTATTCTCTTTTTAATTCTGGTCAAAAACGGTTGCCAAATTGCTGTCACTACACAATCACAATAATAGCAGGCTTATTACAACAGCAAACAAAATCTGAAACGCCAGTGTCTCCACACAGCATCATTTCTTGTTCGGATCATGATCTGGAGGGGTTGACGATTCTCCTGTGGGCTCCCCTCCAAGCGGAAGGGTCCCAGGGTGCTTCCTTTTGCAGCTAAGCCACCTGGGACCCTCGGTCCCCAGGACAAAAGTGCAGAGAAGAGGGCCAACCCCGGAAGCTGCTCACTTCCCACTGACCCCAAAACGAACTGAAAGGGGTCCCGTGAAGCCGAGCGCTCACGGCTGTCCGAGCGCTCCCAGTTCCTGCTGCTCTGAGATGCTCCCAGTTCAGTGAGAAGTGACCGCGGGTTCTTTGCAGACTGCGCGATACTGCAGCAGCCTCTAACGGCAGCAGGATAGTGAAAGGGGCAAAGAACCTTCCATTCCAGCCTCTACCCCTCGGTGGTGGACAGCCACAGGATGCGTCCAGATTTCAGCTTTCTCACTGGCAAAAGGAAGATGTTGAACTTAATGAGATGTGGGGTCCATTTTAGCTTTAAAATTCTTCTTTCTGGGAGCTGGCAGTTCAATTGGAAATACGAGATGAAACAAAGCAACTCTCTGTTAAAACTTTTAGAATCGCTGAGTGAAGACAGGGTCAGAACGGAGCTGGTTTCCCCAGCAGCTGGGGGACCGGGTGTCATCAGCAAAACGGTCTCGTGTTCCCACGCCCAGGTCACGGTGGTGATGTTTAAGTGCTAACAGCTTTTCACACTCTCATTTTCATTTACTGTCTGTTCCCAGAGCTTGACTTTTTCTTTTAGACTTGCACATAGGGTGGTAGTCCTCATCTCAAATGTGTGCCGTTTCTTTGAGTGAGTTCAAGCTATGATAGGAGTTAGTAATGTGTGCGTGTTGGGGGGGGGGAGTCTGTGTGTGTGAAGGGCCAGATGTTTTAATAAATATTTTAACTTTTTTAAAAACTGAAGTATAATCAGCTTACAGTGCTAGTTTCTGGCGCACAGCGTGGTGATTCAGTTACACACGTCTGTGTTCTTTATCATCATAGGTGGTTACAAGGCCCTGAATGGAGTCCCTGTGCTCTACAGGAGGGCCTGGTGGTTTTTTGCCAGCGCATACAGCCTCTGTTGTGACTACTTACCTCCGTGGTTTCCAGCAAAAGCATCTGAGGACAGTCTGTAAATAAGCGGTCAAGTCCGTGTCGCAATAAAACTTAATTTGCCAAAACAGGATGTGGGCCAGATGTGGCCATAGTTTGCAGACCTCTGACTCAGGGTCTTGGAGATTAAACTCTTCGGCTTTTATCCAGCTAGCTGACAATGCGCTATATCCACCCTTGTTCCGGGCGTTGCCAGCGAAGTATGTTTTTAGGATGACCTTCAGACAGCGTGAGTTTGGAGATTGTCTAGAGTCGTTGTTAATGCTTCTACCACCCTATAGTTGTGTAACAGATCAGTGGACAAAGCAGCACACGCTTATTATCTCACAGTTTCTGAGGTCAGGAAACGTGGTGAGTCTTGGCTGGGTCTCCTGGCGCAGGGCCGTCAAATCAGCCATGCCAGCAGGGGCCCAGGCCTCTCGGCTCAGCTGGGACAGGCTCTGCACCTCTGCTTGCTCAGTGGCCATCGGTGGGATTCAGGTCCTGGAGGACTGGGGACAGAGGCTCCCGGCCACGTGGGAGGGCGGCTCCCGGCGTGAGCGCGGGCTCCGCCCAGTGAGCAAGGGAGAGGCAGAGCAAGGGGGACACGAGGCCCCGCTCTGCCGCCTCGGCTCGGAAGGGCATCTCCACGGCCGCCGGCTTCTCCTCTCCAGGGGAGGGTGTCACACTGGGGTGTGAGCACCAGGCGTGCAGACCTCTGAGGCACGTTGAGCAGCTGCCTGCCCCAAGGACCAGCCTATTCTTAGGGCGGCCGAAGCTGGGCCCCATTCTGTGGACACAGATCAATCGTGGGCCAGGTCACCGAGCTCCTGAAGGTGGGAAGAACCACACACCCCGTTGTCTGATCCCTCATGTAACTGAATTTCTACTCGCACAGGAGTTTTGAGGACTAAAAAGCAACGTGCATCTATGATAAAAATCAGGTAATTGAATGCTTCCCCAGAAAGGCGTAAGAAGATGTTTTTCGTAGAGTTGCCAGTGGTTTTCTGTGCTCAGTTGCCTGGAGTACAGCTCAACACATAGAGGAGACAGCATGTGACAGCCTACAAATAAGAGGCAACTTTTCCTTTTTTTTTTCCTTTTTACAAAACGCTTTAATGAGGTATGATTGACAGCCAGGAAGCTGTACGTATTTAATGTACACAACTTGGTGACTTTAGAGATAAGGATACACCATGAAATCATCACCACAACCTATGTCAAAAATCTATCCATCACTTCAAGAAGCTTTCTCCCTCTGTCTTACTGTGATTTGTAATAGGACACTCAACATAAGATCAGCCCTCTTAGCAAAGATTTAGGCAGATAATACATTTTTTTACTGAAGTACAGCCAGTTGCATTGTGCCAGTTCCTGGTGTACAGCCTAATATTCCAGTCATGCATATACATGCATATATTCATTTTCATATTCTTTTTCATTAAAGGTTATTACAAGATACTGAATATAGTTCCCTCTGCTATACAGAAGAAATTTGTTTTTTATCTATTTTTGCAACACTTTGTTATCTCAGCTGATCAATTTCTCCAGGGTGACAAGCGAAACGCAGGGGAAACAAAAAAATGCATTCAGTACTATCCCTTGATAAGCAAAAGGGGACTCTGTTTTTCCACGATTAAACACAAGAACGTCATCTCAGAAACCAGAGCCGAAGAAGAAGAAGGGAAAGAAAGGCTGGCTTCAGAAATCTCACAGCCACATTGTGAGATAAAGCTAACCTCACACGGCCTGCAAAGCACTGGCAATTCATCATCTTTTATTTATGGAATTCATTAAAACGGGATGTTAATCCACCCTGCGCTAGGAGAAGCCCTGTAACTGGTCCTCAAGAACACCTGGGCCACGCACCGTCCGGGAGGGGAATCAGCTGCCTCAGCCCTCAACGGTCCCCAGCAGCCTGGGTGCTGACAGGCTGGGCCCGCGTGGTGGTAACTTTCCTTTCATTTCCAGTTTCTGCGGGGACCACAGTGCAGAAGACGTGGAGGCAGTATGAGCAGAAGCCCTTATTTCTTCTGTTACTGTGTAATATCATGTGGGAATAATGCTTTTTTGTACTAGGCTCTGAAGGAACACATTTCCCCAGACCCTGCAGAGGCACCTGCTAAATCATTCAGCATCAGAAAGGTTAAATATTTATCTCTGGCTTGCTTTATGATTATGTGCCTCCCAGAGGCAGGCAGAGCTGGTGTCCACACGCTGACGGATGGAGCCTCTGGAGACCTGAAAGTTATTCCCATGATGATAACATTTTCTTTGGCCAAAGGTCTTCAGGCTGGACACAAAGGCTCTTTGCTGGCGGAGGTCAGACCAAATCAGACAGTCTCTTCTGTCACAGGTGGGGATGCAGGCTCCCAGGGCTTCACGGCGCCCTCACCTCCTGTGACGGCCACCTTACTTGCGTGAAATGGGGAGGAGAGTCTGGGCACCTGCACCACACAGTGCCAGGGCCTTCAGTAATGCCTCGCTGTCAAAAAATTCAGTCTGAGCAAGGGAAGCGAGGCTGTCCGTGATCAGACCCCTGTTCACTTTCCCCCGTCATCAGTGGGCCTTCCGCTACCTTGCTTTCTGTGCTCCAGGACCCCCAAGGTCATTTGAATTCTTTTCACACTTTCTGCTGTTTCTCAACTCTTGGTCTCTGCCAAGAATGAGCTCCCATTTCTCTTTTGTCAACATTTACAATTGACTTACGGATACATGCCCAGGATTGGAATTGCTGGATCGCAGTGTAAGTCTATTTTCAGTTTTTTATGGAATCTCCATAATAGCTAAGATGCGGAAACAACCTAAATGTGCATTGACAGGTGACTGGAAAATGAATCTGTGGTATAATTATACAGTGGAACACTACTCAGCCATAAAAAGGAATAAAATAATGCCATTTGCAGCAACATGGATGGACCTGGAGATCGTCATACTAAGTGAAGTTAGCCAGAAAGAGAAAGAAAAATTCCATATGATATCACTTACATGTGGAGTCTAAAAAAAAAAAAGGACACAAATAAACTTATTTACAGAACAGAGACAGACTCACAGATGTAGGAAGCAGACTTACGGCCACCGGGGGAAGGAGGGGAGGGGTGGACTGGAAGCTCAGGATCCGTGGACACTCCTGCACATAAAATAGATCAACAACATGGTCCCACTGTCCAGCACGGGCAACTGCATTCAATAACTTGTGATGGCCGATGATGGAAAAGGAAAGAGCATACATATATGTGTAACTGACCCATTATGCTGCACACCAGACATTAGCTCCACACTGTAAACTTCAGAAAACAATTGACTTCAATCTCCTGTTCTCTTTCCACGTCTCCCGGATCATGGGCCTCCTTCGCTGACCTGGCACGTGATTTTGCGCATATTTACGTAAGTGTCTTACGCAGTGAGCTTCCCGGGGCTGGAGCTCTGTCTCTGTCCCCAATCCTGGGACGGAGTGGGAGCCCAACAAATACTCACCGAGTGCATGAATTAGTGCAATTGACAGAAATGCTGCAGAGACTGACCCTCAACAACATTAAAGGCGATGGTGATTATAATGATGACGATATTGCATAATAATAGTGGGGAGAAGTGCGAGGAATGTCACTGAGAACAGAGGATTCCGCAGCCCTGTGTTGTAATCTTCCTGCAGAAGGAGATTTCGCCTCTGTGGTGGCTGAGGACGTGATTCATCAGCAAACCAGAACGACTGATCTTCTATATTGGCCTCCAAGGAGATTGAGAGCCACGTTTATGATCAGATTTCACCCCCCGGGCTGGCCCTTAGGGCATCAGATCTGTGTTCTTTTTCCATATAACTCTTCTGCCGTGACTTGCTCTTAGCCTCTCTCGCTGCGTGCTCTGACGTTTCTATCTCGTACTGTTGGCATCGTGTTGCGTGGTAAAGGCGTGGCGGCCACACCAAAGCTCGTGGGCAGGAGCCCAGGCGCAGCGGGCTGTGCTCCCTGCGTCCTGTGAAAGTGAGAGCAGCTAAAACTGGGTGAGTCGCCTGGAAGCACTATCTAAAAAGCGTCAGCTCTTTGCTGACCCGCTTGCGTAGAAATACGGCATAGCTAATATACTGGTTCATCTTAGGAAGATTTTGTTTTGCTTTTACTTTGTACCGAGCACACATTCTTGGTCTCGGAAACACTGAAATCCTTTCTAGCTACAAATCACGTACTTAAATAATTATTATTCGAGGGACAGATGTCACAACTATCAAACCCGATATAAAGATAATAGAAAGGTTCTTCTTCTGCTGTGTTGTAGGAAACACATCGCCCTGAGAATACTCTTAGCAACACAGCACAGTATTGAGTCTAATAACTTTGTAGAAAATATTCACTCAAACAGAAGGGAGTAGGGAACACATGTTTAATACTTAGAGGAAACAATCCTCCCTCTTTTCAGCTGTCTGCTTTCATTAACCTGCTCCTCACACACACACATACACACATGCACACACACACGTGCAAACACACACAGGCACACACAGGCATGCACACACTCACGTGCACACACATGCGCACACACGCATGTGCACACACACACATGTGCACACACACGCATGTGCACACACACACGCAGGCTCACTCTCCAACCAGTCTAAGGAACTGCACATTCCGGCTGCTCTCCGGACATCTTTGAGGGCAAACTGAAGTGATTCCTGAAGTGAACACAGCAAGAGGTTTTCTCCAGTCCACCTGCTACTGACTGTTCAGCCTTGGTTGCCAAATCCATCCCTCTTCCTGACTGGGATCAATGGCTTGTGACAAAAATTAAATGCTGTCTTCAGCTTCCAGATTGAGTGATCTCCCGTCTTTTCCTCAGAGAGCATCCCCAGGACTGCTCCCTGACCTTGCGTTTCCATCCCCTGTGCTGTCGCTGGAGTGGCCAAGGGGAGAATAGGTCCCCCGTTTCACCTCTGGGGTTTCCTGCCCTGCCGGTTCCCCAGCCCCTCCCAGCTAGGGTGATACCTCAGGATGCGTGGGAAAAAAGGTGTCCTACAACGGCCTCGTCTTGCCCTGTGATCCACACTCAGTCTCACATCCTCGGGTTTTCATCTCAGTTCTGTCACTAGCTACTGGTGCTCCCTGGAAAAAATAACTAATATGAGGAGTTGTGTTAGATTAGACTAGACTAGGGACCAACTCAATTCTAATTTACAAACTTTTTTGTTTGCCTAATTTAAAAAATCCTTTCCAATATATTAATCAACAAAGACACTCAGTAACAATCATTAGTTCTCAGGCTCCTCAAATGCACAAACCCAAGTTTCCATGGATTCAAACGTGTTCAGTAATTCGTGTTCTTGGGCCAAAGAAATCTTGGGACACGAGAAAGCACTTTCCCTGCCTGTTTCTTGTTCACGCGGCTTATGTAAAGGGAGCTGGTGCTGGGTTTCCAGAATGTGGGTCTATTTGAATTTACATCGTTAGACGACACTCAAGACCACACCCACCGTACGTAGGAGCGCTGCAGACATTTTTTATGCTGATTTCAGCGCTAAGGATATTTCGAGCACAATGTTGACTTTACCAACCATCAATAGTGACATTTATTAATAGCCCGCAGTCAGATTTACTCCTTTAAGTCACCTGTGTGCTTTTGCCTGGTCGCACGTTTCAGTATCTGCGATACCGTTGCACGAGCGTGTGCAAGTCATCCCCAGTTCCCTCATAGGGAAGGAGCACATCTAACTCTAAGTTCTTGTATTAACAAGGGATAACTTGCAGGGGAGCAGCCACTTCCCTGCTGAAATCTTGGGGCAGAAATATCAGTGTTTCGTAGAACCAAGATCAAAACTCAGTAGACCCAGCAAAGCCTTAATTTTATTCCCAGTGGATCCTTTAATCAATGGCACGGATCCAATTTTCAAGTTGCATTTTCCAACATCCATTTTTCCCACGGCCCTGTTCAAACGCTCAGTCAATAATCATTTAAATGTGCAGCTAATCTCAACCAGACAGCGCTCTCGCTTCTGAGCCAGCATTTGGGTGATAGGAACCACTGACAGTTATAATTGGTCTCCAATTTGAAAAACTAACCTTTACTGAAAGTTTTGTCTTTTAATATTGAGAAGAATTAAGTGCTTTTTTTTTTCCTCCAACAAGACAGCATCTCCCTAACATAGATTTCAGCTAGCCTAGAGACCCAGCACACAAAGTGTTATTTTCCATGAATAGGACTTGCAGAAAATACTAAGATAGACTGTCTGCTACAGTGTCTGGACCTGCCTTGAAGGTCCTTTCCTCTGGGCAACTCCTCTTGCTTCACGGTAATGTTAACGTACATTTCAAACATACACAAGGAAATGTGCCCATGGGAACGAGGAAGGCGGAGGGGACCAAATGTATAAGACTTTTAAACACTAACCTTGACAATTTAATATGGGGAGAATACTTTTTTTTTTTTACCATTTGAGTCATCTGAAATAGACCTGCAGAAAGTCAAGACTTATGGAAGCTAACATTGGCATGCTATCTGTTTAATGAATCACGGAAGGGTACAAGTCACTGCCACTTCTCTCCTTGTATGAAGAGCAACTTCACGCCCTTCATGCGGGATTTCTGGTAGAGGACCACACCCCGAGGGCTCGGATCAGAAGAATGACTCAGGGATACTGCCCAGCTTTCTTTCCTCCAGGACGTGGTTTGAGTTGGTAGGGAAAGGGCATGGCTCGGAAGGCTGTTCATAGAATCACAGATTTATAAGATACCCCATTATTTGAGCCGCTGTCTTGGCTTACTGTCTCGCAGGCGCTGTGCTAGGCAGTGGGGGTGAGACAGCAGAAGCTCCTATCATGGAATCTGCAGCCTCATGCAATTAAGTAAAACAGGACAACTGTCACTCTAAGTAGGTAAGTCAGAAAAGGAAAGAAAAGTACCATATGGTATCTTTTATACGCGGAATCTGAATAAAAGGACACAAATGAACGTATCTACAGAACAGAAACAGACTCACAGACATAGACAACAAACTTATGGTTGCCTGGGGGTGAAGGGGTGGGAAGGGATATTGGGAGTTTGCGATTTGCACCGTTTGGGGCGTGATGCAAATGCTAGCCACCTTGGCTGTGGTGGTGGTTTCATGGGCGTCTACATCTACCACAGTTCATCAAGTTGTACAGCTGAACTATGTGTACTTTACTGGACAGGAATTATACCATAATAAAAGTGGTGTTTTTTTTTTTTTTTAAAAAAAGAACAACTATGAGAAGGTCTCCATGAAGCACATGAAGATGTAAGAGAATAAGGTGAGATGCAAGTTGTCAGGGAGGCTGGAGAAAGTTCCCCTTGCGAGTGAGGAAGAAGCTGAGGTCTGACGAGCTCCAGGAAGTGGGCGGGGGAAGACGTCGGGAGGGGGAGGTGCAGGCAGGGGAGCGTGACCAACAGCACGAAGGCCATGGCCACACGTGGGGCGGAGAGAGTGAGCGCTAGCCATGGGGTGTGGGGTGGGAAACAATGCACAGATACCATTTTTCAAGCATAGGGATACTATCTCATTTAATTCCACAGCAACCTCCAATGTACTGTCCCCAGTTTTCATGAAATTGAAATTCTGAGAGTTTGAGACAACTATTCAGTGTCACAGAACTGTTTGTTAGAGAAGCCAGAGTCAAACCCCAGACTCGTCTGGATCTTCTCTGCAGAGATCAGAACGGAGCACAGGCCTGGAAGGAACACAGTCATGCACTGGTTTAGAAGGACTTACGTGGGAGTATGGATCGTGGAAAGGGAACAGAGGACGGAGATGGAGGTAGGAGATGGAGGAAGAGAGTGAGAGGTAGGGCGTGTAAGTCTAAGAAATTTACCATAAACCCTGTCAGTCCTGGGCCTCTCATGTCCTCATGTGAGCGGTGAGGGACTTCCAGAGGGATCAGTGAGAGTCAGTCACACAGGGATTATCTGAGCTTACCTCTCCTGTTTTCTTATTTTTGTTTTTGTTTTTTTAATAGTAATAAAGGCATAAGGAAAAACTTTGGCACTGATCTTCAGGAAAATCTAGATTTTTAAAAAATAAATACAAGATAATAAGATATTTTAAGTCTGTTTCTCTCTTGAGTCCTCTCAGTTTAAGCTTCCTTTTTTTTTTTCTTTGAGTGAAAGTAGACTTATTCAGGGAGATGCACACTCCACAGGCAGAGGGTGGGCCATCTCAGAAGGCAAAAGGCTGAGCTTACTATTGTTATTTCTTATCGATAATTAGGTTAGTCCAGCTGGAATCATAGCCACTCTGACTATTACCTGCTAGGCGGCCCTTAGCTAAGAGCTATAAACTATGCTTTTGATTTAATCAGGTGTTCATATATATATATATATATATATATATATATATATATACATATATACATACACACACACACACACATACATATATATATATATATATATATATATATATATATATATATCCTTTGAAAAAGTTTGGATGGAGCTTCCAAATAATTAAATTCAGATGCGCTTCTGCTTCTGATGCTTCTTTCTAACTAAGAAGGTAAACAAGTCATTTCTCATCAGCAAGTGTCGTGGTGGATGTGTAACATATTTTAAAAGGAACCTCAACTTTCTCCTTCGAATACTCCTTACAGCTGCGTTGCCGGATTAAAACAACAACAAAGCTTTAGCGACTAGCCTGTAATTGAACCCCAGGAAAAATGGAATTAGGAGATAGAATTCTCCACAACCAGTAATCAGATCCCTGTTCTTGGTGATCAGTGCTCGCATTTTTCTCCCCATACGTGTCTTTTTAAAGATCACGTAACCCGGATGGGAGGTTTCCAAAGAAAACCCAGCTGCTGCCTCCCGTGATCGGGGTGGTGGTCCTCTCGCCAGGACCCGCTAATAACTAGACGTAGACACTCTTCTGCATGAATTGAGCACTGTAATTCCCCAATTGTTAGTCATTTCATGCCTCAGATTTAAGTAGACAGTGTCCACAAGACATATCAGGAAATACTGATAAGAAACCAGAGGGAGAAGCGACTTACGGGATTTAAATCAAGCAGGGACAGCTGAGATGTCCTTTTAAACTGTCCGCATTTTCCAAGGCTCAGCAAGCATTACCGTTCTATAAATAAGTGTGCACTTCCATATTTAGCACGTTAAGATAGGGGAAAAGTGGGTATAGGCAGGCGTCGCCCAAAATACACTCTAAGAAGCGCCAGCCTGGAGAGGCACCCAGGGATGAATGTCTTCCTGATCCACATAAGCGTGAGTCAGGCTGTTTGTATCCGCTCCTCCTCAGGGATTTACAACAAACCTTAGCACAGAGAAGGCTGGATGGGTTTTAAGATAACTAATTTTGTTTTAATATCTTAACCCAGCAGTTTCCTGAAAATTGCTCAACACCAACACTTTTTATGACAAAGACTATCCCACCAAAAATATTTTAATAATGCTTTTTTAATAGGTGAAAATTATGGGCTGTTGTCATCTTTTCTAAAATACTATCTTAGGGGTACCATTTACTTGTACTTTCAAAAAACAATATGAAGCTGAAAGAGATCTTAATGTCAGCCCCTGATGCTAAGACCTTCACGTGTGGACTGAGGCATCAGTTCACATTCATGACCATTCGCAGGGGCTCATTTCCTTTGCTCACATTCAGCTAAATTTACAGGATGAGAGGCTACATCCCGTTACCCCCGCCGACACCTTCCTTTACCGCACGTGTCCGCTGTAACTTTTGTCTTTACACACTTTCCCTTTTACATCTCCCCTCCGGTGCCCCTTGTTAATCCAAGCCCTTTTGGTTTCCAAGGTCCATGATAAATCTCATCTCAATTCAAAGAACCTTCCCTAAAGATTCGCTTCTGTTTGTCTAGTTCAATAAACACTCATATGGTTAATTCACATTTGACCCTGGACTGTGGCTTAGCGATGTAAATCGGAAACTTGTCTCCACCCTGAGGGTATCATAGTTGAGCAGGGAGGCAGCGGTACCCACAGGAAGCATGCGACGGGCAACGCTACAGCGCGGGCGTGAGACGTGATACTGGGAAGGGCATGACTGTGTCTTTTAGGATACAGGCGCTGGCATCTTTGTGTGCCTTCTGCATGGGAAATTGCTGTAACTTAGCTACCCCTTCTTAGAAAACACACACACATAAACACACACACACAGAATCACACACACACACATATAATAGAATTTCAAAAGAAATCAATGATATTGTGTTGAAATACACATATATATTTAAAGAACCTATTTGTGATAAATAAATATATAGGCTTCTTTATCAGTGCATTACATGATTAAGTCACGAGATGTAGGAGTATCTCTGATGACTGTCATAATTCTGAGGACAGAAACCCTATTTTAAGATCACCAAAGCATATCCATCATGGGGACCCAATCACAAGCACTTGCCAGCTCCTACCATCTGTTGAGTGTACTCATTGAATGTAAATTTCAGTCGGAGGCTAAATAAATAAAAAAGCATTCTTTCTATTAAAGTTCATAGCTTCCTCCTGAAGGTTATACAAGGGCCCTTCAAGGTTAGAAGCCCTATATACTGGGGCTCCTTGGTGAGCAAAACCTTCACCCAGAATCAAGAGACAGTTTGTGAGAGACACGTAGCAGCTGTCCTAGTGGACGGAGGGATGCAGGGCATTGGAGGCAGATGAAAGATGAGAGCTGGGAAAACAAACACGAGTGATGGTGTGTTGCTGGCCTGTGAATTACACAGAGAGAGAGGTGCCTAGGAATGCTCAGAGGTGTACGAGGCACAGAGCACGAGGCCCTCTTCTGTCGTTTATGACTTTTTTGTCGACACTGACCTAATTTTTTTCTAACTTGAAAAAAATATATATAATGATATAAATGAAAACAAATAATATATATGTCATATTGTATATATATACCTGTGACATATGTGGAAATATGTATTTCCCTAGTTGAGTCATAAATTACTAAAAGTAAGTTTGCATCTTGTATTTTGTTTGTATGTTTCTCAACACAGTATTCTGCAAATCACAGATAGATATCCAACAAATCCTTCTTATGTTAAAATCTTTCCTAATAGTTTTACTGGTGATGCACCCTAGGAAATATATATCAAAATATGAATCCTCGATAATTCTAAATCAAATTGTTTACATAAGGAAATATTTAGACAAAAAGGCAAAGATCTATCTACTAAAATCTTTAATGCATCAATAAAGCTTTGGAAATAAACTAAATAGGGTAGACAATTGCTTAAATAAATTATAGTGTGGGCACACAAGGGAATATTATGTAGTCGTTAACATCATGATAAAGGTTGTTAAAAACATGGGATGTATTTACAATATTCTGGACTTGAGAAAGTCAGTTATAACATCATAAACACAGCTTGAGGCCATATTTGTACAGACTTAAATACAAATTTGAATCATAAACAAAGGTAAATTGCAATCGATTCTCGAGTAAGAGCACCAGTCGCACCTGGGCAGACACCCCAGGGCTGAGCCTGAAGTCACACGTTCATCCTTGGACTTTACCACCTTTCAAGTATATCAATTTAAGAAAGTCAACCAGAGAAGAGAAGTAAAGGTTATTTGCAGAGTTTCCAATTGAGAAGAGGAGTTTCCATATAAATAAATGTGGGAAAAAATAAATTAATTAAGAAAAAAGTACACATTTTGTATAAATTTGGGGTGCCTCCAAAATGGATCCCAGTGCCCTGCCTTGCCCTCGCGTTGTCACACAGTTGCCCTCAGGTGCGGTGCTCTGGGCAGGAGCCTGAGCGAAGGGCTGGGTGGTGCAGAGAACCCTCCGGCTTCTCATTGGTGCCTGAAGATGTTGCAGTAAAGAAAAACTTGAGGACCAGAAAAAGGACAACTGACTGGACCCACCTGGTTTTCACTTATTAATACTGTGAAGATGTGCAAACTGTTAAAAAAAATAAGAAGTGCATTGATTCTCTTGCCTTCTGTCCTTCGAATACGTTGCTCCTCCCCCTTGCAGTGTTCAGTTTTCTCTTTTGACGTCTCCCATCCCCTTCCCGTCCTTCCCGCTGTACACATGTGGCACATGCTCAGCGCTATTTGGGCTCCCCTCCAGCTGGGGAGTCGTCCGCGATTCCTGGAGACTGAATTAGGTTAGACTGACCGCTTTGGGTTTCCCAGACTGTCTCATGGGTCTCCCATCGAAGTACTGACCTTGCTGCATTAGGCTTTTCTGTTTCCTCCCTCAGGCAGTAATATTGCTGCAGGAAAATGGGGCGGGAGAGGATGGTCATGTTCTAGGTCTCCAGCGAGTCCCCAGGATGCACCTCACCAAGTGAGGGTCCTTGGCGTCCAGCAAGAAAGGATTCAAGACTGAGCCATAGTAAAGCGAAAGTGGGCTTATGCAGGGAGATACATGCTCCATCGACAGAGCGCAGGCCGCCCCAGCAGGGAGAGCGGCCCCACGGCATGGGCTTGCTCGTTTTCATGGGCTGGAGGATTTCTTGTGCCTTGGCCTGGAAGATATTCCTCTGCCACCTCATATTGTCCAGATTTCTATTTGTATTTTTAGGTAGATTAGTTACTTTTCTCAACCTTGGCGAGGTGGCCCTCTGTGGGAGACGTCCTGTGCATCCCAGCAGGACACTCCTCTCTTGCCACCCAAGGGCCAGGGTCCAGCCAGCTGGGTTGGGTAATTTCATAGGCTAACATGTGGAAGGATTAGTCCAACTATTTTGGGGAAGGGGTGGGGATTTCCTGGAATTGGGCCCCACCCACTTTTGGCCGTTTATGGTCAGCCTGGGAACTGTCATGGCACCTGTGGGGGTGTCCTTTAGCAGCTAATGTGTTATAATGAGTCTATAATGAGGCTCAAGGTGCTGGAAGTTGAATCTTCTGCCATACTGGGCACAGTTGGTTCTAACCAGTTTTGTCAGTGCCTCAAAAGCTATGTCATTCTTTCAATGGTTGTGCCCTGTCCCCTTCCCTCCTGTCTCAGTATGACTGCATCAGACACTGCTTGTGCACCTCTTCAGATGCCCTCAGGCTGCCCCATCTGCACAGCTGTAGGCTCTTGTCCCGGCTCATGCTCTGATCAGTGGTACCCAGGCCCAACGGCAAAGCGCCTCCTCATACTGGCATCTTGAAGCCCGGCGCACATCTCGCCCCTTCCCTGGGGCTGCCCTGATGCTGCTGAAGGCTGGGGAGCCATGCTGTCCACCGGTGGGGCCACTCACACCCACAAGATGTTTGACCAATGACAGCCTGGAGACAGTGCACCGTGATAATACCCGCCCGCGACGCAATGCAGGTCACCGTGTGGTTCCAGCTGATGAAACACACTGTCGTCTCCACCACCCTTGCCGACCTCATCACTATGTTCAGGCCCATCTCCAAGGAGCATGCAGTTCTCCGCTTTAAAGAAAAACAGACAGAAAAAGAGAAAAAAAGGTAAGGAAAATTTACTGAAACGCCCTGGTCAAGAAAATGCACAGAAGTAAGCATTCCTTATAAAAACAAGTACAAGCAAAAGCAGCTGGTGCAAATGCCCCCCACACTGCTCGGCCTGAACGGCAGGTGCTGTGAGTGCCTGGCAGGGGGATTAAAATCTTAGGACGAGTTGTAGGAGGTTTTCAGTTTCACCCCGGGGCTGGCTGTCCCCCAGGCCCAGAGGGCCGCCCTAATGAGGTGAGCCCTGGGCTTGAGCAGAGCTTTGCAGGCTCACCAAGAGCAGAGTCCCGGGAGAAAGACAGATGGGACTTGATGGACCCTAAAAGGGAGGCATTACCTGCCGAAGTTACTGGGCAGCCACGATTATTGCAGGTCTCTGAGTTCATTGTCAATTAGAGTGGCAGTTAGAGCAAGCAGCAGCTGTGACAGATGGCTTGTGTCCAGCTAGTCGTGCTAATGGGATTGGAGCCAACTCAAATCTTTTCTTCCCTCTGGAAGGGGAAAAAAAAAAAAGAGAAAGAAAGAAAAGGACCCACATAGTTGTCAATTAGTCAGTGTCAAAGCGGGGAGAGCATTATTTCTACAAAGAGGTCGTTTATCTGTTTCCTTCTAACCAGAGATTTTGTTTATCTGTTGCTTACTTCAAACCTGTTTGAGCAGAACGTGCAACCTTAGAAGACATTTCGCGCAGAACCTTTGTTCCGTGCGAACTTACAATATGGTCTCCTCGTAACAGAGCCATTTCAATCGAGTGGTTCGCATTTTAATTGGCCAACTCTTTCCTCCCGGCTGGAGCTGGGAGGCCGTTCTCCTACTTACGTAGCACGTGGGGTTAAAACACCAGGGGGATGATACTGCATGGAGGGGCTCGCCCCCAATAAAGTACAGCCCAGCGGGTCTGGCGCGCTCGCATCCGTGAGAACCAACGCCGAGACCCCCCCCCCGCGAGCCCCCCCCCGCGTGTGCGCACGCGCACCGTGTGGGCCGCGGGGCTACCTACGGCTCCTGGCGCCGTGGAGGGGGCACAGGTGTGTCGCAGGAGCTCCAGGGCACCGGGCTTGGCCAAGGGGGCAAATGCTAGGTCGCATGGAGCCAGCGACTGCTTGGAAATCAAAGTCGCGGAGTTCTGCTTTCTTCGGTGTGAGTGTGCTCAGGACCCTCGGCTTTGGGTTTGCGGGGCGGGGGTACTGGATTCAGAGCTCAGTGCCCGCCTGCCGGACGGCCTCGAGGACTGTGTCCCTCAGGGTCGCGCCGTCGCTGCCGAGCGCCTGGGGCAGACGCGTCTCCCCCCAGGGCCGGGGGCTCTGTCCGGCTCCGCCCTGCCCTGCCCTCGGGTCCGCCGCCCTCGCCCTCGGCTGAGCCGGGCCCGGAGCCCGGAGCAGGGCTCCCGAGGCATCCTTCCCTCGTGGTCCGGAGGGCGGCCTGCCCTGAGCGACGGCTCAGGCAGCTCCGGCCGCAGAGCCCGGCGGGCGTCCGGCGGGGGAGGCGATGCGTCTGTCCATCCCGCCTGCCCCCCTTCCCCGGGGCCGCGGGGAGCTGGCCCCCCGCCCGGGCGCTGCCGCCCCGCAGGCCGGCCCCCGGCCCCGGGTCCCCGCCCTCCTCCCTCCTCCCTCCCCAGCTTCTCCGCCGGCCGGGGGGGCAGCCGGACCTCCCTCGGGGCCTCCGCCGGGAGCCAGGGCGCCCCGCGCCGCGCGGAGACCGGGCCCCGCGGCTTCGGACGACGCAGCGCCGCCATCTGCGCGTCGCGCGGAGGCGGCGGCGGAGGCCGGCGTTGCGGAGACGGAAACCACGGTCACTGGGGGCTTTGGGGCATCTTCGTCTCTCCCCCCGGCTGTGAACTGAGACAACCTCACACGTGATTCCATTCAATAACGTCAGAGAGACTGCTCCCTTTTCAGAACGGTTTTTCGTATTTTCTCCATGTCCCCGTAACCCAGGCTCCACCATTCCAGTGCTCAAAACAAGTTTCCGCGGTGCTAGGAGACCCTCTGGAGGACGGCAAGACTGAGAGGTGCGGGGGTACACCGCAGTGGCTGGTTCTCAGCATCCCGCACCACCCCGCCTTCCTTCGCTCCCTGCCCCGAGGCCCCACTGCAACATGACAAGCTGGCCCTGACCCCGTGCCCAACCCCATCCCCTGCTCCTCCTCGTCCACCCCGAGCAGCAGCTCCGCAGGGCTCCCCGCTGGTCACCAGGCCTCCCGCCACCTCCCCGGGGAGGCCGTGGCGCTCCTGCCGCCTGGCTCTGCCCCTGGCTGGTTGATGAGCCTCTTCCCACCTTCTGCTCTTCAGCTCACAACTGCCTTCTTTGTGGTGCCTAAGTAAAGGCACGTACGCAGGTGCCTCACTCTGCGGTCTGGATGACAGACGTATCACCATCGCTGCCTTCTTTTCCCCGGGTACAACTCTGCACTCCCACCCTAACCCCACTGAGCCTTGTCAAGGACACATCAGCAGCTCGCTGTGTCATTAACAGTAGCTATCATTTATTAGCTGTTACGCTAAACACGTCTCCTGCATTATCTGATTAAAACTCACAACATCTTTGTAATTATTCCCGCTCACAAAGGAAGAAAACCGGCTCTAAGAGACTCATACCTTAGACAGGGCGTGGTGGGATGGTGTCCGCCGAGCCAGGTCCCTGTGACACAGAGCCGGGGGCCTCAACCACGCGGCCTCAGAGCCCCGTCAGGGCAGCTGTCACGTCAGTGCACGTGTCTGCCCGTTCATCTCGCCTCTGATCACGGCCCCGGGCCAGGGAGGCTGACTCTAGGCACCACGCTCACCTGTGAGTGTAAACGTGAGGACCGCCGCTCTCGGCGCTCCTAAGGTCAGCTTTTCCGACGTACTTATTAATGATGGAAATGAATGTGAGGGCGCGCTATGGGACTTCATAATGAATTGTGACGATTAGTTTTTCATTCATCTGTTTAGTCAGCCAGACATTCAATAAGCCAGCTGTTTATTCTCTGAATGATTCCTTTTATAAAACATTCTTCTAGACAATGAGATGCAAAGTGTCAGTCACTGCCTTCAGGGACCTTTCCTCATGGGGCAGATAAGGAACTCGCTCAAGATCACATGGGGAAAACATTTTGCACACTAGTGGATGGACACTTCTCTTTAATAATATAAACAAACAACTACAGCAGCAAACCCTAAATTCCATCATCTTGTCCATCCTTCTTGGACATCAGATCTCTATGTCTTAAATTAAAATATAATTAAAAAGATAAGGCATTGACTTTTCCTTCTAATAACATTTTAATATAGAAATTTCACTGTTCTTTTTCAAATAGATTTTGAAAAAGATCTAAAGGTAGGTGGGAAGGTAGCTGATGACTAGTTTAAAACGCCAAGTCCTCTGTCCTGAGCAGGTGCTCAAGAGTGCTCACCGAGAAATGTTGCGAAGAGTGGACCTCGGTATTTCATCACTACGAAAATTTCCAAAATACTTTTAATTTCACTGTTCACATCTCTTTTTATGAACACAGAATCAGCATCAAAGGCTGTACCTCAATGTTACACACACAGAGGGTACAGAGAAATGGAAAAGACTCTCACACTTACTGAATCTTGTTTGCAACTCAGTGGGTAAGTTTACCAGACTAAATCATTGGACCTTAAAGTGATTACCTTTCTGTCAAATTTCCCATTGTTGAACACCTTCTTGTATCAATAGATCTGTAATCTTACTCACATTAAAGCTCTTAGGAAGTTAGCAGAGAAGTTTGTTTTTCATGTATTGGTCTGCACGTAAAGATGGAATTCCAGGAGTTCCTAGAATGAGAGACTAAGTGTGCGCATGATTTTATTTTAGGGACAAACTTACTTATGCATCAACAATCCTCTTGAGATTAATCTTCTGTCAATAGTTTAAGTTCTCTGTAACCGTATAACTCATCCTTCACGCCTGCCCACTGTCCAGGGGGCGATTTGATTTTGTCCCAGATTTGATCAAAGCTTACTTGTGCTTTCAGAGATCAAGCCCATGTGTGAAAGCCCAGACCCTCCAGACTTTCTCATCCTGGTGCTTCTGTATGAGAAGCTACCAGAAAAGAGTAATTACACCAGACTTCATTTTTCACACCATGCTACAACAAGATGAAGGGTGGAGATGGTGAGCAGAAGCAGTGAAGGGAGGTCACTTGATGGAAAAAAAGGAATCCTACACAGAGACCCCTCAGACTCCCCTCTGGACCCTCACCCAGGCTGGGGGGGAGCCCACGCAGCACCTCTTCAGGACACTGCACCCGAAAGAAGCTTTTTAACTCTTTGGAAACTCAAGATGTAGAATTCTTTTTTCCTTCATTGCCCTCACTTATTGCATTTTCCCCCTACGGGTTGAAGGAAAATAAGGATTTGACCTAAATAGTAAAGCAGAAGAGCAAGCAAGCTTACACCGTTGCGGTTTGAAGTCCTCTGAAACGAAATGGACCTCGACGGAAATAGTGGGTGTGGTGCTGTCTCCTTGCTGTTTGACCTCGAAGGTGCTATTTCTCACGATGTCTACTGAGGTGATCTTGGAACTCTTACTAGTGACAAAAGTAAGTATTGAAGCCTGGGGTCTGAGTAAAAGTGTCAAATCGACACTGGGCAGGCCGTGTCATTGCCACCATCTACAGTGTCTCATTGAGGCATCCAGGGTGTGGCACTTTGTCTCCCATCCTAGGTTCCCCTCCTCTAGAAAGAGCAGTCACACTTCTGTCCACTGTGGCTAATGCAGAGTTAGATCCAGAGTCTGGCTGATAAGCAGAATCCTGAGTGATGAAAGATGGAGCTAGTGATGTCCACACATCAAACCGCAGTATGAGCACCAGTTCATCCTCTGAACTCTTACTCTGTGTGAATGTGGATGTAGAGAAGAAAGGCCCTGCCCTGCGTCCCGGCTCTTCTGGTGCAGTGCCACATTTGGGGAGACTGAGTCCCAGTGTCACGGCGGCCAGAGCCACTGAGGCACGGCAGCCGTGGACAGGGGCTCTGGAGTCAGACAGCTCGGGGCCCAGCTCCTGTCCCACTGCTGCTGCTCAGATTCACATCTGTGAATCATCTTCATTATCCTTGAGATGAGGAAGTAATAGTCCCTACGCTAGGGTAGTTGTGAGATTATCAGCAACTGTTACATGGTCCCTGGCGCATGACGTGTGCTTGATAAAAAGACAGACTGGTTGAAAGGGCATTAATTAGGAACCTATTTGAATATTCCCTGTGGGAAAATTATGAGGGCTTGAATGAAGACTTCATATTGGGATAGAAATTACAAGGTAGCCAAGACGTACATTTCTGGAAATGGTAAGGCAGAAAACTTAGACCAACTTTCCTAATAAAATGGATAATTTTTTAAAAGTCTAAAATTATATCCCAGTACTAACCAAATGGTGAAGGATTACAAGGCCAGAAGAAGAGAAAACACCAAGAACATACAGATCAAATTTCAAAACTCACGTCAACTTACACCTCCAGGGCATCTGAGAGCCTGGAAGAAATAGCTGTGAAGATCAGCTGCGTCTTGGCAACTTTGGAGGGCAGGTGGGTGGAGTTAAATTCAAGGCTGTCTCCAGGTGGTTGTTCTGTTGATCATAGTTCACTTTAAGTTTGTCCCCTCCAGGGAAGAGAAACTCAGCCTGAGGGAGATCAGCAGTCAGGCAGAAATGTCCGCCGCCCAGGGGCATTGAAGCCTGAATGCGTACGAAGGTGGTCCCGGGGCAGAACTCTCTCAGCTTCCCGGCAGACAAGTGCAAGTAAGTATCATCCATGGGAAAGAGGGACAACATTATAACCCTCAAATTACACCTTCAAATAATTTTGAAAACACAGTCATAACACAAAGCAAAGACAGCTAGTATACAAGGAAACAAGACACCATGATCAAAAATCAAGAAAACGAGGTACAAAGAAACGGCCTATCAAGACTTGGTGTATCGGAATGATTAGCCAGAGATTAATCATGTTTATTATTAAACCGAACAGATGAAACATGTTTACTATGTTTAAAGAAAGAAGAGGCAAGCTTGTGCTCTATCTTGCACAATTCCAAGAACTGGCCTCAAGGAAATGGCCACAAACTGAGCCTGGAGTTCAAGATTAACTGTACTTAAAACTGCTCAGCCCACTGCATGACCAGTTTCAGGGTGACTGTCAGCACTAACTGGGCTGCTCCGCATGCATCCCCTCCCTCTGCCCACACACCCCCAAAACTTCCCTTTAAAAGCTCTTGCCCCTGACTAGCAGTGGGAGTTGGTTCTTGGACACAAGTCCACCTTCTCCCCAGGTTGTCAGCCTCCTGAATAAAGCAGCCTTCCCTTTCCTACAACACTTGTCTCCTGAGCAGTGAGCAGCTGGACCCGAGTTCAGCAGCACTCCGACAGTGCATTCTGGTACGAGTCCTGGGTGTGCACAGGAAAGTTATTCAAACTCTGGTATCCAACCAAAACTTACCAAGCAGAGCTCACTTTGGCAGCACATACACTAAAATTCGAACGATACGGAGACAATTAGCCTGGACCCTAAGCAAGGATGACACGCAAATTCGTGACATATTCTATATTAAAAAAAATGACCAAGCATACAAAGGAGCAGGAAAGCATGGCACACGGTGAGGAAAGAAACAATCAAAACCCAGAACGACACAGGTGTTGGAATTAGCGGATGAGGACACTGAACAGTTCCTATAACTGTGATCCACACATTCAAGTTCATACAGACATGGAAGAGAGAAAAGAGAACTGTATTAAACATTTAGAGAGAAAATGTTTCAGATAAAAAATAAAGTGTATGGGATTACCAGCAGATTAGGTGTTTAAGACAAAAAAAAATTAGTGATCTTGAAGATGTCGCAAAAGACAATAAAAAATGAAGCAACAAAAGAGAAAGAAGGTTGAAAAAATGAAGTTAGCATCTGGCAGCAGTGGGCACACTCTAAGTAGCCTGACAGACATGTGATGAGTGTTGCTGAAGGAGACGGAAGAGGAGGAGGAAGAAAAAAGATTTGAATCATTAATGGCTGAACATTTCCAAATTTGATGAAACTGTGTATTCACGGATCCAAGGAGTCCAGGGACTCTCAGGACAAGATATATTACAAGACAAAACAAAACACTAAGCACGTTATAATCAGATTGTTCAAAACTAGTGAGAAAAATAGCATTTACAAATCAACCAGAGGGAAAAATATGCATTGCAAACAGAGAAAAATATAAAGATGGCAGCTGATTTCTTGTTAGAAATACTGAAAGGGAGACGCAGAAGAGCAACACCTTTAAAGTTCTGAAAGCGAAATTCTCTACTGAAATTCTCTAAGCAAACACACACACGATGGGAATTCCAACAAAAGAGGTGAGAGAAAAGAGGCAGAAACACATCATTTTTCATGAGTAAACACTCCTTGAATTGTTATAGCCTTTTGTTAATTTCCAGAGGTCTGCAAGTATTGATATCAACTTTTTTTCCCCCTATTCTTCTCATTGATTTCAGAAAGAAGCGAATTTTGGAGTATTTTTACTCCACCAGGGAAAGGAGCATCGTTTGCCCTACGTTGCCTTTATAAAGTTTCCAATTTTTTTTTTAAGAAGCTATTACAGTAACTAAATGTGCATTTGAAATAATAAAATGCCCTTCAAAATAGAGTGTTTGGGGGAAAAATCATTCTTAAACTGACATATTTATTGTAAATAATATATTTACAGAAGGGTAACATTGGAGTCAAAAAAAGAATTTCTGGGAATGAAGTCTATTTGAGATATGACTTTTGCTCTCATTTTACGCTAGATTTGTTTACTTTTAATGACTGTGTTTGTGTGTGTTCTTGTTGTCTGGCATTCAATTTTTTTATAACACTTGTGATTTTGTCTGCTGATTGGTGATAACTAAAGTATTGCATATACTTTTTGTGCAATTACAAAATTATACTTTACTAGTGGTAGAAAAGGTCGTTGATAATATATAGTAATTTCATAAGTGATATCTAAAAAATTTGGGCTTTTCCAAGGTCACCTAACTTACCAGTAGAGTCAGAACTAGTATCTGACTTTTAGTACCAGAATGTGTCACGTAGATGGAAGCCATCTGTGATTATCTGTACTTGACTCTGTATCTGCAATATGATTTCAATTATGTAAACATACTTGACTGGGGAGGAACTAATTTTAGAATTTCAGAAAAAAATGATGGCTTTTACCATACTTCTGAGTTTCTGATTTCTTAGTATGGTGTTTAACATCTATTTTCAAAGAGCCACCTACTTTCAGGTATGAAAAGTTTGAGCTAAAACAATGTCCTTGGCCCCTCTGTCCTCTACACAGGTGAAGTCTCACATGGCTTTAGAAGTGCCCTCAAATTTCAGGACAGGTGGTGCCTCCTTCCTCAGGAGAGCCTGAGATCCAGACAGCATCTCAGAGGTGAGAACACCAGGGTAGAGGTTTTACACTTGAATCTGAGAACCTGTGTAGATGTCCATCTCGAAAGTCTGTAGAGACATTCCTTCAAGGCATTTGTCCTTGAACTGGTCTGTGCCACCTGGATGGAATCAGCTTTCTGAGGGCAAAAGCAGCCCAGTTCTGGATGTGGTGAAGTCTTATTGCCTGTAATTAATCAAGGACAAATGCATCTTTGATTTGCTTATTTTTTTCCCCAGAGATTCTGAAGGGGAGAAAATAGTAATTAATCTAACTCACTTTGTGTGATTAAAACCTAATAGAAGTGCCACTGCCTTCCCGTAAGACAAATGATAAATTTTACAAACTTGAGAAGAAATGCAATTTCTTAGGAAGTCTCTTTAAGAAAGTAATCTCACCAGGATCCAAATGATTCTCAGGACTGACTCTCCTGCTGATGCTGGTACCTTCTCAGAGGTAGCTTCCCTCCCCACGTGGTTCTGACGGGTGATCACCCCTCCCGAGGCATCACAGTACCCGGCGGGGAAAACGCACGTGCCCCGACTCCACACACAGAGGCCTCGTTCGGTTGGTCTGGGGGGTGGCCCTGCCAGCCCGTGAAAGGTCCTCACCAGGGACAGTGAATTACAACCACGAAGGCCAGGGCTTGCCGGAAGAGGCAGTGAGTTACCACGGCGGTGAGACTCGTCAGCCAGATAAGGATCTGAACCCGAGCTCACTTATTTCTCCCACAAGTGATGAGCACTCAGGGAGTAGCAGGTGTGTGGGGGGCTCTGGGGACAGAGTCTGTGAACCAGACACGCGTGGTCTGTGGCACTTGAGCTTAGGGTCCCACCGGCTCTGGGTGGTGTTGGGCAAGGCCACAGGTCCCTCCCGTCCGTTTAGTCATTGATTCATTTACTTGTGGACGACGGTGTGGGGATTAAGCAGTCAGATGTGTGCAAAGTGTCTGGTGTGAAAGGAGCTCCTTCTACTGCATATACACACACACACACATACTCACAGATAATTATTGCTTTTTCTTCTATGTGATGGCCAACTGTGCAGATACATCAGCTTAGAACGTGTAACCAAGACATGGTATGATTTAATTGGTAGACATGTTAATTAGAAAAAAATGTAAAGCATAGAGATTCAAGCTGTAGCTCTAGGTGGGCATTAATAATAATAATAACTGAACAATAATCAGTTTATCCAATGCAAATATTGTGAAAGGTGCTTTATATACATTGTCTTCATTTTCAAGACAACGGCATTGGTGAGAGGCTATCACGCAGCCACGATGAGACGGACCCTCAGAGGCTCTGGGTGCCCCATGTCAGGTCGGGCGGCCAGTAACTGAGAGGACTCTGGAGCTGAGTCCATGACCCTGCCCGACGCCGCGCTGCCTCCTGCCTGTCAGATGCGGGCTTGCCGACCGCAGAGCTCAACATAAAGCAAATTACATTGGATTTGTAATGTGTTTTGCAAAAGCAGTTGTTTTTTGTTTGTTTGTTTTGTTTGCTTTTTTTTATGCAGTGCCTGCTTGGTGATTTTTATTTCTTTAACAGGCTGTGATCTCCCAAGGACAGCTGAATCATAATTTGACTCTTTTAATTACAAACAATTCCCTTAAAGTGACATATATGATCATGAGAGACAACATTCCAGCCAAGTCTTAACATTTGCCCCAGACAACATTCTGAATTTTTAGTATTTCTCCTTTCGATCAGTGGAGGTGCCTGGGATGGTTTCCCTCGGACTCTGAAGATTACGTTTCTCACTAAGGTGGAATTTTCTCCATTGGAAAAGTCCTTTAGGCCCTTGCCGGGATGTGGCCGTGATGGAGGTCACCACGGGAGTCCCCGACTAGGGGCCAGTGTCGTCCGCATCCCCAGCCCGGTAGCCCTGCCGCCCGCGCCAGGCGCCCGCGGCGGCGGCTTCCCCGCGGGGGCGGGACGGGCGCCTCTCCTGAAGCCGCAGGGGGGCTCCGTCGCCCTGAAGGTTTGTGAACACGGCGGTGGGAGGGGCCCGGAGCCGGCTGCTTACCCCGGCTCATCAGGCATCACTCCTTTCGTGCAAATAACTCTGCTTCCTTTGCCAGTTCGTGCGTTTTTTTAAGCCAATGCATATGTCATCACCGCAGCCCGCTGTGTGGAATGAGAGAGCTAAGGAAGAATGAAGCTGCGTGATTTTGTACATCTCGCTCAGTTATTCATTCATCCATTCTTTTTTTTTTTTTTTTTTCTGAATTCCTGTCCCAGATGCCGTGTGAGGTGCCCTGGAATGCTCACGGCCTCAGCGGGCAAGCGCGAGAGGGCGGTAACTGGCGCGCCTTCACCCGCTGTTGTTGAGTCTCAGGAAACAGTAAACAGCGGCGGGAAAAACAAAAAGCGAAAAGCAACCCTCTGGCTTATGAAGCTCTGCGCCCTGTGTACTAGGTTCTAGTAAATTCTGACTCCTCACAAACTTGAGGAGAAGAGAGCTCCAGACAAACCAACAAACAAACACACACAGTGCGAACACCAAGGCCAACAGTGAACATTCAACGTCATAGAAAGACAGAAGGGGAATTACGCAGCCCGGGGGCCCGCCGTGAGTCCGGCTGCCCTCGTGTTTCGTGTTTCTGGGCCTGCGTGGTGGCTGGGACGGAACCTTCCAGAAGGGCTTAGGCGAGGGGAAGTCTAATTGGGGTAAAACATCTTCTGACCACAGCAGCCTTCAGGACGCCATCCCCTTGAAACAGTCTCCGTGAGGGCCCAATACTTCGAGGGGCCGTGAGTGACTCCTGTCTTAAGACACAAGGCCCCAGACTCCGTGGAGATGCTGAATTTGTGCAAACACATCCTCATAGTGCGAGGCCATCTTTAGTCTTTCCTGTTACCTTTCAGAACTAATGTTCTTAATCCCAATGGATGCATGAGTCCTAATTTGATAAAAAAAAAAAAAGGGGGGGGGGATGCACTGCCTGATTTACTGTCGCGGGCGGGGCCGTGGCTTTGCAGCCCGCACACCTGGGCTCCGCCCCACCTCCCGCATCCCCGAGCCGCAGGTTCAGCTGACGAACCGCGCGGCTTCCCTGAGCTTCGCCTTGCTTCCTGGTCCTCATCTGACAAATGAGTTTGGAGCAGCTCCGTTCCCAACCTCACCATCCGGGGCGCTGGTGAAACAATCATCATCCTCACCCTCTTCTCCTCTTGCATACGTTTCAGAGGCCCGAGAAAGAGGTAAACCACACTCTGCTTTGGCCTAGAATTCTTCCAGGTCAGTGTGATGAGAACTATCTCTACTAGGAGTCTGTTACACACTGAGCAACTTCCCACACACACACACACACAGAACTGAATTCTTCCACGCGTAACCGTTTCACCAATAGGGAGCGTGAGCCCTGGAAGGACGGAGAGAGTCTCTAACGGCTGGCGCTCGGTGCAGAGGCAGGGCCCGCGTGCAGGGCCACCCCGCCTCCATCACCTTCCCCTGCAGTTCTCTCAGGACAGGAAAGAGCTTCAGCTGGCGTTGCAGTTCCGAATTGCGATACCAAACAATTATTCCTTCATCAGCCCAGCTTGCTTCGCAAATAAACATTGTCAGAAGGGCCCCTGGACGCGAGGGAATGACAGAAATTCTCGGAGCTGGTAAGACCACCACGTCTGAACTAGAGGATGTTGAGCATCTTTGTGTCTGGCTCTGAGGTCCTAAGGTTCCAGCGCTCTGGTCCGGGATAGGTCAGGAATGGATCTGTTCTCTCATTTCTGATAAATCCCGATTTCCTTCATCGTCTTTTCCTCTGGGATTCAACTCGGAGGCTGCGATGGTTCAGAAGTTGCCAATTTAAGTGACATACAGTAGATAACCTTGAAATACATTTCAAAATATATTATACAAGATATTCCTCAGAAAGGTAAATCTTATCTTCAATCAAGTGGTTCTTTCTTTAAAAGGAAAAAATAAAAAACCCTGGAGCCCCAGAGGCGGATGAACCCTGGGCTGTGCTGGCGTCCGACGTGGGGGTGCTGGCACCCCTAATTTACCACTTCAGAGATGCATCAAGTCGCACTCAGGTGAGGTTCATTTTGTCTCCCTTTGAAGTGCCTTCAAAGTCTGGGTTGAAACTGAGCTTCAGGGAACACAGTTAACTAGTCAAGCATCCTATTTCCTGGCTAAAACGACACTTCAAAAATCATATCAAAAATATAAAAATTGTCACTTTTTTCTTGGGAGGCACAGGTAAAGGGTGGGGGTTTCCCTCCAGTAACTGAACTGACTTGAATTTGTAAGCTCTGTTTTCTAAGACTCAGAGCTGAAATACTGCTCTCATGTGAGACTCTACCCGGTGTGGGGGCAGGACTCTAGCTTGGATGTGACAACCAGACATGGGCCAGGATGTACATCCTGAGTGGAAAATGCTCAGTGTTGGAGACAGAGACTTAGTTCTTAGGTTGCCCATCAGAAACAGATGAGAGATCTTCCAAAACACAGATACGAATCTGAGTTATCATTTTTAGTATTGTCCTTCTAAACCTCAGATAACCCTATTCCAGAATTTCATATTTTAGATTACCTTCAAAATACGCACTTTTACTGAAGGAGAATGTGCCCAGGGTTTAAACACAGTGATCTGAGGAGAAAAGAGTCGATTTATCCCTGTACAAGGCAGGAGGGGTCCCTGGTCTTGTAGATTCGCAGGAGAAACCAGGAAGAAAAGATGAGAGTCTGGGCCAGGGAAACAGCACTGGGGGCTCAGGAGAGATCCCCTGGAGCGAACTGGTGACAGGAAAGCTGGGACTTGGCAATGCAGAACAGCAGGGGCATTTGCACTTCTTTAAAAGGGCACCTTTGCAGGCCGTCCCAGCAGCCAGGGCTAGGCCTCCTGCCCCTGCACAGGGCTGCACCTTTGAGTGTTCTGCAGGTCACCTTGCAGAGGTTGTAACCGTTCCAAGTCAAGTGTACTTGCTTGAGTCAGACAGTCCTGGGATTTGACCTCGTTCTTACAACAAACATGACTGTCCATTGCAGTCCCCAAGCAGCTGACCTCAGCTGGCCCCTGCTCAGAGTAAATGCCGAGAAGACAGGGTTTGTCAGCTGCCCGCACCCAGGCCTCCCTCCACAGTCCACGCCTCTGGTCGCACCTACCGTTCTGGTGCTTTTTGGAAGGAAGCAAAAGAGAAACGAGAACATTTCTCGTCTTACCAGTTTGTCCTTTTCTTAGGAGAATGCGCCCTTACATTGAGAAGCTTTGAAAGAACTTGACCCAAAGCAAGACTGAGAAAGAGGGGTTTGGGACATTTGTGGGTTCTTACCCAGAATCTGTGTGGATGGATGCAATACATGTTTGTTACGTGATTTCTTCGAGAACAATACACTATAAAACATACTCTCCTGGTCTGTCCCTTTGCCTTCTGGTGGTTTGTCTCTACCAGACACATTCCTACTCTCCGTCCACCCCCACCCCCGGACTCACCGATCTCACCAGCTTAACCACCTGTGCCTCTAAGCTGCAGTTTCCTCATATATAAAACAGGCCAGCTCTGTCCTTAGGGTGGCAGACAGGATTCGGTGAGTGGTGGACGGGAAGCCCATGCCGGAGTACGTAGATCCTGTGACACCTGGTTTTTGAATGAAGGTAGACTCCTAATTTTTGAAAGAGCTGGCCATCAGAACATTTCTCATTTTCTAATGTCGCTGGTGATCTTTCTCAAACGCACAAGAGGTGCTGACCAGTTCTCTTCCCCTGGTGCCGAGGAGGAGGGAGTCCTGGGGGATCCTTTCAAGACAGAAGCAACAGAGAAGTTCTCTTACCGGAGATTATTTGCCTGACGTCCCACCTGAGGGTTGAGCACGGGGTCGTTAACTTGTGGGAAAGGGGAAGGAATGGAGGTCAGTGATGAGAGCTGGTCAAGGCAGCTGCCCAAATGAGGCTGCGTAGGAAGATGGAGGAAATTGACAGTACTAATGTCACAGGTTTGGAGAAGAAATAGAATTGAGGTTCGACCCACCTCCAGGAATCAGCTCCACAAACCTGAGGGCGTCAAGTCAGCACCACTTCCTCAGTTGTTGGAGGGAACATGCCACTTCGGTCTCCGCTGAGGCTGAAATGCCATAATGGTTTTGAAGTCCACGGTGCAGGGTCAGGAACGCAGGCATTCCTTCAGTATGTGGCAGCCATGAGGATGCAGACCTGACGGAGCATCAAGGCAGGTGACAGTCACCAGAGAGATGCAAACAGGAAGGAGGGGTGTCCCCACATATCAGCAGGGCTGTCTTGGGGTGAGCCCTGAGACCTTAATTTGGTGCATTCATGTGAGTTGGGGCAGTTGATTTTAAAAGGCTCAGGATGGACAAATACCATTCCTCACATGTAAAGAAACCTTTAAAAACTCTCAATCTGAATACTTGCTTTAAATTATTTTCTCAGGAGGTGCATTGGCTTCACACAAATTCATTAAGTGGTGCCCCTTCGATTCACAGTTCGGTGTGTGCCCATGGGTATGCAGTGAGAGATGAAGTTACGCCAGGCATTCAGTATTACTCCAATCAGTACCACTAATCAATACGCACATATTGACTCAGTCCTCAGGGGGCAGCCAGCTCACCCGCTGACTTGGTGATCTAAGCAAATACTTGAATCCTTCCATGGGTACCAGGATGTGGAAGGCGCTGCCTGTCGTGACTGCCAGAGGCGGGCGTTGAGAAATGCAGACCCTGACGGGGGCACAGTCTGGGGGACAGCGCCAAGCTCAGACGCCCAGCATCTGCCAAACACCAAATCTGTCTTCCCTGCTCCAGCTGCTCCTCAGACAGAGCGCTGAATAATCCATCCGTCAGGCAGAAAATGAACTCCGTCTTCCACATTTTCACCCAACAATATGTTATTTCTTCTCTGCCTTTCTCCGAAGAGGTTTACCTTTTCTGCAGGTGCTTCCTTTGCTTGTCAATGTTAGAAAATTTGAATAAATCTTTCGTCCGTGAACCCCGTTCCCAGAGTCGATCTCAGCAGGGCTTATCTTCTGGAATGGATCAGCATGAATTAGACGTGGGTGGGAGAAGCTGATAAGAAAATTCTCTCAGCAGGGGAGCCTTGGGGAGTTAAACAGCTCCCAGAACACCCAGCTTGGCGTCAGCACCGGGGCTGGGGCCAGCGCCTCTGCTTTCAGGAAGAGGCACACGTGTTCCGGAACACAGCAGCGTGGAGGGTACGCGCTATACTTAACACTCAGGCTGGACAGGAAGAGTTAGCTCTGGATCAAGAGGACACTGAAGAAGTGGCTTAAAATGCACATTCCGAGTATGGGAAACTCATGAATATGAAGTTGCTTTAGGCATTTAATCTGCGCCTCACACAGGGGACACGGGATGTGCTGAGCCCCTCTCGAAGCAGGTCCACGAGCTCCTAATAACTCATCAGGTCCCAGGTGCGGGTGACTTGGACTATAGTTTGTCCCATTTCTTGAGATATTTCATAAATCTCCCAGACTTCTTTGTAATGGACACAGATTTTAATTCTCATATTCATAGTATTAGATGCTAAATTTGCCATGCAGTGAAGTACAGAAAGATTTAATAAAATGTTGGCAAATCACAGATGTGCTTTGAAAGCAGTTAAAAACCAACCAACCCAAATGTTCATCTTCAGATGACAGGAGAAAGAAGCCGTGGTATATTTATACAATGGAATACTACCCAGCCATAAAAAAGAACAAAATAATGCCATTTGAAGCAATGTGGATGGACCTGGAGATCACCATTCTAAGTGAAGAAAGCCAGAAAGGGAAAGAAAAATGCTATATGAGATCACTTATATGTGGAATCTGAAAAAAAAGGGCATAAATGAATGTATCTACAAAATAGAAACAGACTCACAGACATAGAGAACAAACTTATGGTTACCAGGGGTTAAAGAAGGTGGGAAGGGATAAACTGGGAGTTCAAAAATTGCACCTCGTGGGGAGTGATGGAAATGTTAGCCACCTTGACTGTGGTGGTGGTTTCATGGGCGTCTACAACTACCACAATTCATCAAATTGTACAGCTGAACTATGTGCAGTTCACTGTACAGGAGCCAGACCACAATAAATGTGTTAAAAAACAAAAAACAGAAATACAAATATATATATACACAAATAGATTAAAAAAAAAAAAAGAAAGCAGTTAAAAGCCATTCAGAATAAAGACAAAGTGTCATTTTGTTTCTGTTAAAAGTAATCATAAAAATGATCTCAGCAAATTAAATCTGTTGTTCAGAAATCTTTGAAAATACCCAGAAATATCTGTTGGCAGTTGTAAAGACTGAAGCCGGAGGTACACCGCACACTGGCCAAACCAGACAAAACAGCCCCGAGAGGGCCCATACGGTCCACCTGGCGTCTGGAGAAGCGGTCTGGGTGCCTGGACTAGAACAGACCGGGCTGATCGCCCCCTCGGGCATCGGGTCCGGGGGATGCAGGTCTGAGTCCACACACTCAAGAGAGACGCCAGCTTTCCCGTCTCTGGCTTCCACCAAGTCGTTGGCTGTTCTTGGCTCACCATGCTTGGAGGGTGACAAAGAAGCGGACCCTGGAGCTCTGCCCATACTCTCAGAGGGGGCTTCCACGTGGCGGCCACGGTCCCCTAGAGAGGACCCCGAGCTGGGCTTTCTCACGCTGTGTCCCCGTTAACTTATTTCCCTCGTGATCCACTGTCCACTGATCACCTTAACCACGCCAGAGGGTCCACATGTTGAAATGAACCATAAAATACAAAATCAGGAGGCAACTGAACGTCAGAGCAAGTCCAAAATAGACCTTTCTGCCACCTGCAGTCGCCAGATCAAGCCCAGTCAAATTAACCCGTGCGTGGTTAATCCCGATCCGTGCCTGCAGTTTACGGCCTGTTATGGAAATTCCTGGTGCCAGGCCCTTGCAGGGGGAGCAGGTCTGCAGTTTAGCTGCTGGGAATCTGTTCAGTGGTCTCAGCACCTGCCCAGGTCAGCCAGGAACTGGCTCCTATTTCGGTGCCCTTGCAAGGATATTTTTAAAATAATCCAAATCATCAGTCCTGCATAAATGAATGTATGAGATTCCTCCAGCCTATAAAGATATTATACTGATGGAGATAAAGACTGATACCCAGGTTAAAAAATACAAGGGTTCCAAGAGAAAAGTGTTTCAAAGGTAGTTCAAAACAGCAGCAAGAATTCCCAGGCTTGGGGAGACCATATTCCACTTAACTTTCTGGAAGCCTTCTTGGAGGCGGGGCACGGGGAGCAAAGAGCAGGAGCCAGTTTCCACAGAAGGAGACGTCTCCTCAGAGGAGGAGGGGCACCGTCATGGACCCGAGGCCAGGCAGGGCGGGGAGCGGCCCCGTTAAGGCGGCAGCTCGGCTCTGGTCCTGAATCCGAGGACGGAGTCGGAGGGCAACGGGCCGAGAGCCCAGGGACTTGCCGGGAGGTGGTTGCTCTTCAAGTGTCTGAGGCAAAGAGGAGGTAAAGAGTCCCATGATGGCAGCTTCGGGGACCCAAGGAAGTGTAAGGGAAGAGTCCACACCTCTTCTGAGTAAACGACAAAAAGACGTGAGCGAATGTATCCTAGGGATGGAAGACGGACCGACCGACCTCAGCTGCAGAGGGGGACCTGAGAGTCAGATCTGCGGGCATCTGGGGACACAGCCACACACACAGGCCTGTCTCACTTTTCTGATCAAGTCGCCAGAGCATGAGGCAGATGCAGGAAAGAACTCTGGATCACAGTAAGGAGAAGGGGTTCTAGCTTCACACTATGACCCACGACAAATGGCCAGCACTCACGGGGCCGCAGATGGCACCTAAGTCACATGAGAACATTCAGCCCCGTGCTGTCTGAGATGCCTTTCCACCTGAGAATTTATGACGATCGTTTAAAAATGAACACATCAGTTTTATCAAAGGCTTTAAAAAATTTCATAAAATACATTATGGAAATGAATTTACTTGTGTTTTAATTTAATTGTTGTTAATTCAATTTTTTAAAAATCCAGACTTTGTTTTTAAGAGCTGTTTTAGATTCACAATAAAACTGAGAGGAAGACAGAGCTTTCCCATATACACCCTGCGCCACCGGCACACGGCCTGCCCCACCGTCAACAGCCCCACCAAGAGTGCACCTGTACAGCCAGTGATCCTACATCACCCAAAGTCCAGAGTTTGCATTTGGGGGTCCCTCTTGGCTTTGCACATTCTGTGGGTTTAGACAAATGTGTAATGACATGTACCCACCAATATAACATCGTACAGAGTAGTCCCGTTGCCCAGACTCTCCCCTGTGTCTCACTTACTCGTTTAATTTTCAGGCAACAGTTTTGAGGACATACTGTTGGCCAGACAGTGTCCTAGGCCAGGGCTATCATGGAAATTTAAGATGCTTCCAATTTCTGCTGTGGGAGACAAGTGCGCAAACAAGTGCAAGCATTAAAGCATCGCAGGTGTGACCGGGGAGTCCTCCACAGGGCAGAGCTAAGGGCAAGGAGAGATGTTGCCTTGATATTTTCTTCCTTTATTATAAGCTCCCTAAACTGCTCTCTCTAAGAAAGATTTCTTGCCGTGGAAGACGGAGGCTACCCCTGAGAGCAGGAGTCTGATTAATCACACTAATGATTAATGAACAGTAACAAACGCAGCTAGGAAATATGTCAGCTAAATGCAACCAGTGTTTTCCTTTTCTCTTTTTTTCCTTCAGATTTCTGATTACTTTCCATCTTCCCAGCTCTCCACATACAAGTTAAAATACCCCTGCTCGTGTCTTCTGGGCAGTCAGACATACAGCCCCCGTGTCAGACACTTTGCTGACTCTTGCCTTTTGGGACAGACCATATTTAAAAGCTGTTTGAACACATGAACATCCATAAATTCTGTTCTCTGTATACGTTTAAAATCCAACCAAAGTAGGAATTTTTTTTTGAGCTTGCTGTGTTTGTACTTTTAATTTAACGTTCGTGGGACATCTGCCAAGCTAACCAGGCCCTTCTCCGTGCGCTGGAAAACCCAATTAGGACTTGCTCTGTGTTTGATTATCAGGCAGAAGCATGCACACAGAAATATTCATCAGGGAGCTGCTGAGGACTGTGATAAAACATCAGAGGGCTGAATTACAGAGCCGCCGTCGCCCCCCACCCCGCGGTGTCACATCTGCGCGAGGGAAGGAAGTGGCCACATGCCCTCAGTGCGCGGGGCCGCCCGCTGAGGGCGCGGTCCTGCCCCCTGGGGGAGGCCCCCAGCCTCGCACGACCTGCTGCTGCAGGCGAGTGACAACTGCAGCCGAGCTCGGCCCGCGGCAGGCCTGCCGCCGCGGCGCCCGGGCAGGCGCACTTGAAGCTTCAGCGATGCACTTGGGCACGGTGGCAGTGGTCCCTGGAGGCAGGTTGCGGGGTGGGTGGGTCCCCTAGATGCTTCACGTGCGGAGTCCTCAAAGGCGGTGTCTTCCCACCCCTGCCACGAGCTGTGATTGTCACCGTGAGTTTCTAGATGCATCTGGTACTGATGGGATGACTTGCTGAGGTGCTCCGAGTCGTGCCAAGAGGACTGCGAGAGGCTCAGAAACAAGCCCACGGCTCCTCACAGGGGTGTGGAGCAGGAGGCTGCCGAGGGGGGGCTTCGGGGCTGGGGCGCGGCCGAGGGCGGGGTTTCAGGAAGAGCGGGACAGGGACGCGAGGGCGAGGGCAGAGGCCGGGGGAGGGGAAGAGGACGAGGGGGGCGGGGAGGAGGGCGAGGGGGAGGAGGGCGGGGGGGGAGGAGGGGGAGGGGAGGGGGTAGCAGGGCGAGAAGGGGACGAGGAGGGGAGGCGACGAGGGCCAGGCAGGCTCTGGACCCTCTTTCCTCCGGACCGTCTGTCTGACCTAGTTTTGAGGTTGCTCAGAGGGCTTTTCTAAAACACTGGTTTTGAAATGATTCGGTGAACACGAGTGGAGTTCGGCAGACAGCACGCTGAAGTGCAGCCATGATCCAAAATGGTACAAGGGCCGCTTTTCCCTCCCCTGGGATGATGGGCTCATGACGTAGATGTCTGCTCCTTTCAGGGCCTCTAATTGCCTCCTGCTCCCAATGTGGCTCACAGGCCACAGCGCTGGGGACACGTGAGCACGGGTCTCCCGCAGTCCCAAGAGGCCACGTGCCCCGGCTGCTGTCAGCTCACAGGATCAAAGACTTCCGAGCAGCTTATTTGAAAAACGGTTGAGTAATTTAGCTCTTAATGGCTTCAGTGTGTTTGCTGTTTCAGACATTGGATATATTATTTTAAAAATTTTTAAAAAGGGAAAAATATCTTTTCAGATGGGTGGTTCCATTAAACAATATTCATTTCCTGCATAAACTAAGAAACCAGATTAAAGAACACAGCCTCCAATCCAGCACAAGAGTGTGTCTGAACATGATTAACCTTGTTTGGGAAAAAAAAAATAGTAGAAAGAATTTGTATCTTCTAAAGAAAGTAAGGTGGTCTCCATCTATCAGTACGACATTCCTCATCTGAATTTGAAATATGAGACTGAAGCATGTGACTTAAATAATGGAGGTTATTAAGATCGGAGACTTCAAGACGTCAGTATTGGGATGGGACCATGTTCATGACACCTGAGCAACTTCATAAAATTAAAAATATTTGATGATACAGTGCTGACCTGTATTGCTGATGTTTATAATAATGATAAACATTCCACTTCGTACAGTTAAGGAAATCTTGATAAGAACCAGAAGACGTTTGAAAGTGATGCTTTTGTAAAGAGGACTTCGCTGGTACAATTGTTTTGCCGGGACGCAGCTTGTGGCCACAGGGTGTCTAGAGAGACAGTCTTCCTCCTCAGCCCTGTCACTGTCTAGGGATGCACTTCTTGAAGGAATAAAGGACCTTGCCCCATGATGTCCACAAGGATTTGTCCCACGGAAGTCACAAAGAAAAAGGAGAGCAAAGGGGAATTTTTATGAGGAAAGTAGAATTTCCTGGCATCAATCATGGGCAATCAGGACAACGCTTTAGCAAAAATGATCACTGGAAACTTCGTTTAAGTGGGATAGGAAACACTGTCTCATTCTGGTTCTTGGTCCAGTATCTGGGGAGTGGTGCAGGTGGCTTTGAGAATGTTCCTCCATGCTGGGGACACATGATCTCTACTCCAGAGGTTAGGCTGGGGGTCAGGGAAGGAGTCTCCTTCCTTGAGCTTGCAGGGGGATTCAGCGTGGAGACGAATAAACCGCATGCATTTTAAAGGGTGTTCACTCAATTCCCTGGTGCTCTTTTTGACTGTCATCAATTTGCTGTCTTTAAACCCCCAGTAAGATCTCAGTATCCCAACACAGCATCAGGTGGGAATTAAGGGAAAGGATATGAGGTCCTGCTGGTGTAGAGCCACGGCCTCACCTGGGAGGAGGAGGCGCTGGTAACGTCTGGAGACATGATTTTCTTGTCACATCTGGAACAGAGGTGCCACTGGCATCCAGTGAGCATAGGACAGGACCAGGCTACTGCTAAACTTTTCACGCTGCACAGCACAGCCACACCACAAAGAATCACCAGCCCAACATGTCAACAGCACCCAGCTGTAGAAAGCCTAGTCTAGAGTGATGGATGCAGGTCCGTGTTTGCTGAAGTTAGCTTGGTTTGGGCATTAAGAGCAATAATTAGTAAGAAATTGCCAAAGAAGAAAGTGAATTTCAAGAGTTAAGAAGAGTGCAAAGCTTTCATGTGTGAATATTTTCCCCAAATGGTTTTCCTGTAAAATTGGGGTATGTAGGTTTTTGTTGGTTTCTTTCATTTTTGTTGCTTTAAAAAAAAACACACACACAAGGTTATAAATGCCTTCAAAAACAGGCTGGACATACAGGCTTCTTAAACCTGGTTATTAACAGAGATTATACCAGCTTTCAGAATTGATTCTACTTTGTTAGACTGGCAGAAACACATTTTATAAAATTATTTTTATGAAGATTCAGGGAGGCTGTGTTAAACATTGCTCTGTGTCTGCGTCTGTGCTCAGCACTCTCCCTGTAATCTCATACAACTTCCCCACAAGCCATCAGATAAGAAATTATTTCCTTTTTATTAAAAGAGGAAGCAAAAGCTCAAGTTAAGTAATTTTTCCAGGATCTTAAAAGCTAGTTAGTGTACAGATGCAATATTTCTCTCTCCACCTCCTCACTTTTTATCATAATCCCACTGTCACATTCATCATCACTTCCAGCTGCGCCCTAGAACCACACAGAGTGTCTACCGCCCCTTCCAACTTCTGCATTCTGAGACAGCCATGAGGTTAACCTCAAGGCGGAACACTCCTAGTTTCTCCATGAATTCTGATGGCAGGACAGCCAGTCCTCTCCCAGCCTGACTGCCCTCTTCATGAACTTCTCTCTGACCATGCACCCCTGCAGTGGGAGGCCACGTTGTCCTCATGTTCCACCTGCACTCAGAGCATGACGTCCAGCCGGTAAGTCGTGTCCCTGGATGAGCAGACATCGTGTCTCTCTTACCAAACAGAGAATGCAGACACCTAGTCTTTAGTGGGGCTCCTGGTCTTTAATCACCTCCGTGGACTTAAAGTGCTACAAAGTTGGGTTGTCTTATAAATACTCACACACACATATATAACAAAAAATAAAATCTGTATACATTTATAAGTCTATACATACATATTGAAATGTGTTTTATCTCTAGAATATTTATTTTTGAACAGATTTAGTTATAGACACGGGTGGTAGGACCAGCCTGAATAGAGGCCTGGGAGCACCTGTGCGGGATTCTGGTTGTTCCATGCCTGGCATGGAGTTGTTGAGGTACAGACCATATGAGTCTCCAATTACAGTGTCTTTGTTTGCTGTTCTTTATTATTTTTAAATTTTATCTGGGTTTAGCCTGCTGTTCTTACTCAGACCCCTTGAACTGCAGGCTTAGCTCATCAATTTTCAGCCCTTCCTTTATAATGAAAACATTTATAATTATAAATTTCCAACCATAAACCTCTTCCGCTGTATCCCACAGCTGTAATATGTAGCATTGTCATCATTTTTACTGCTACTGTTTAAAAACTTTTCTTATTTTTCCTTTGATCCATGAATTTTTCAGAAGTATGATTTAACATTCACCACCGCCATTTTTTAGAGCTCACTTTATATTATTGATTTTTAAATTAATTACTTTTTCAGAGAATGTATTCAGTATGGTATTGATTTTCCTGTCTAAAACATTATCTTTGTTCAGTATTTTAATTCCACTGTGTTTTCTTTGCCACAACGTTAATAATTGTTATATTTTAGTGCTGTAAAGTCAACATTTGTTTGCATTTGCCAACGCTTGCCAGGTTTTTTGTCTCACAGTTTCCTCTGGTATCGCAGTCCTCACTTTGGGGATCAATTTTTATTTTTACTGATATATATTTTTTTAAATGTTGCTCTAATGGGAGTTTGAGTCAACATTTTTAGAGTTTTAAATTTTGTTTGTCAGAAAACATCATTATTTTGGTCTTATGGATTGCTCATGATCTTTAATCCAATAAAGCAAATGTTCTTTATTATTGTAAACATTCTTTATCCAATGAAGTAATATATATATGTGTGTGTATTTATGTATGCATATATATGTATTTATGTATGCATATCTATAAATGTACGTAATGTTATGATGTGTGTGTGTATGTATATTATATGTATTCACCTGTAAAATGCTTTATCAGTATAAGCTCTTCAGAGTGAGATAAATTCGAATTCATTCCACATACATCTGTGAGCACATCCTGTGGGCTGACCTAGGCTCCGTCCTGAAGATGCAGAGATCAGATGCAGTCCTGACCTGCCAGAATTGCTCAGTGCCCCGTAGGGCTTTCCACGAGCAGCGTGTTCACGGCGGACTCCGAGAGCCACACGGACGTTTTCCAGCCAAGTCAGCAGAGACCAAGTAGGAAAGCTTTTTGGAAGGTTGATTCTGGAGCCGAGTCGTGAGGAATGTGTACATACTTAACCAAATCTGGAGAAAAGAGAAAGGAAGAGGAATTCATGTGTGAGAGGCCAGCCGCCCTGGGACAGGAAGGGCTACGGGGGAGCTCCTGAGGAGACAGAGATGCTCAGCCACGTGGCTGCTGGTGAGGGTGATGCCGCCGTCAGTCACTCGTTGTCCTGGTCAGTCCGGGCTCCCAGTCCAGGAGGCAGCCGTGGGATAGGAACGGCGACATTTCTCCTGCAAAACATCGCGGCAGGAATTGATCAGTAAAGCTTGCGGCGTGATCAGTGTTTACTCAACGTGTGTTGGACCCGCATCCACGTCCACAGCCCTCTACTTGCTTTGAGAAAACACACGGATCTGCTGTCCTGTCTTCCCAAAATGTTTCTAGCAGCGGTTCTCAAGACTACCAGGGAATTCTGATGCTCACTTCAGAGATTCTGATCTCACTGGTTTGGGGTGCAGCCTGGACATCTGCATTAAAAAAATGTCCCCAGGTGATTCTAGTGTGCACTAATGTTAAGGACCACTGGCTTACAGTGTCTGTTTGACCTGCCTGCCGGCTTTTCTCAACCAGATTTCTGCAAAAAAATAAAATAAAATAAAATAAAATAAAATAAAAGCACCACCATAAATGATTTGATTGATTATTTTCTCAGTTCTCCTAAATATAGCATATAGATAGTAATTTTCTAGTGCGTGGGAGAGAAATCAATTCTTTATTATAATGGATGCTTCCGGACATTATGCTGAATTTTCTAGTGGAGAGAGATGATGTTGATAATGATTGAAAGATATGTCAACAGCGAGTGCTCCGTTAGTACACTGATTCCCTAGCCTGGAACGGTTGCATCTGCCCTGTCCCGTGGTGAAGACGCCCAGCTCCCAGCACGGCTGATGTTAATGCATCAGCTATATAAGAACTGGTTCACAAAATTCCTGCAGGGCTACAAATTAGCTCCCACAACCTGGCCTCACAAATTGGCAGGGCTGGCCTGCAGCGCACCATACTTTTCTTGAGAAATGTATCTGTTTCAAATACAGATGCCGTGCTACGATGCTAATTTTTCTGGCCGTATTATTGTGGTGGTTCTTGGGTTTCATCAAAGCAACTCAGATATCTATTTCCCACCCATGTGGCTGGTGAGGCCGGGCTGAGTCGGCTTGCACACTCTCTCCCAAGCCTGGAGTACCACAGCCATCAGCTGTAAAAGCAGGGACAAGTAAAGAAGAAACCAGAAGATCATATAAAGGATTCTTTGAAAAGAATCTTGTGTGTCACACAGTGAGGAGAACCAAACCCCAGAATCAGAAAACATAATACTACTTTTGTTGTTTAAATGTTGGTTCAAAGCAAGGAAAGTGCGCAGAGTAGAAACAGCTGGCTCTTCCTCTCTTTTATTTAACAGAAACATCCACACTCAAAAGACTCAAGAGTTTATTTACGTTACTCAGAACATATGGAAAACTCATGAATCACCCTCACATAAATACAGATATTATAATAAGGTGGAGATCTGAAAAAAAAAATCACATGATATTGAAAGTAAGGGGGAAAAAAGAAACCAAAGTCTGTGCCCTGGATATATTAAGGTGCCATACAAGGATTTTAACAATTTGGGAATATTTATCTTAAAGAAGTTCCAATAATTCATGATCGTTGTTTCCAAGTCACTATCCTGAGTGGGAGTTCAGATGGTGGGAAGTGGCTATGAATACTGGGTAACATGTTTGTATTTAAACATAAGGATGGAATTTTAAAAACTGCCTTGGAAGGTGGCAAACATTTTGGCAGAGCCTGGATAATATCTGGGGATGTTTTAGGAAGGAATCAGGTACCAAATGAGGAGAGGCCACTCTGAATTACCTTTCAGAGCCTCACAGACCTGGTGCCCATGATTACGGGAATCATGCAGTGAGGAAGTGGCAGTGCTGGGGGAAGGGGTTAAATAGACCGGAACTACGGCACAAGCCTTCATTACGCTGCTCAGAATGGCGCCATATTTAAAAGTTGTGAATTGTTTATTGCTGGAATTTTCCATTCATAGTTTCGGACTGTGGCTGACTGTGGGTAAAAGAAACCGTGGATGAGGGGAGACAACTCTGCAAGTTATTGCCTCCTATTTCCTTTAGGATGAATTGTAACTTACACCCCACACTTGAAAACTGAGCAGAGTGATCAATGATTTTGTCATGACAACCTGCTTTGCCAAGAAGTTTGCATAAGTGCTGTTTAGATAGACCTCCTTTCAATAGTATTTAGTCATCAATACACTGCCTGTTTTATCTTGATATAATTAACGCTGTATTGATCACTTTTATGGACTAGCATCAAACCACAAAAAACCTTATGGTTTACCATAACAAGCATTGTTTTCTTTCTTAAGGCTGCGGGTTTGCAGGAGCTCTCCTGGTCTTGCCTGGGATAAGCTGGTCTTGGGTCCAGGCTATGGACTGGTTTCAGTTCTGCTAGACATCTTCCTGGTTTCCTTGGTCCAGCAGCTAAACATGGGGCGTGCGCCTCTAACGGCAGACCACAAGGGCACACTTGAAACTTCCATCTAAAAAACATCTGCTAACATTGCATAAGTCACAGCCCAATATCAAAGATGTGGGGACGTATCCTCCACCAACGTAGCATAATGGAAGTTCACACAGCAAAAATGAACTGAGAGCACTAGTCCAGTCAACCCAAAATGGTACCTGCACAAAACTTGGTAGACTGTTTTCTTGCTGCAGTTGTAAGTCCATTTCCATTAGAACTTCCTTTGGTAACCCATATTCAACAGAGCATCTGATTCTCATGTATTTGTCATCATAGAATCTACTGTATGTCATTTATTGTTATGCCTTTGCCATATGTCATCAGGGTAATAAGGTAAGTTTACTAAAGACAGAGACTCAGTCCCTTCTTCTCTTTGCTCTGATTTTGTCTGAAACTCAACAGAATCCAACAGGCCATTGGTCACAAAGGCGATACCTAAGACCCTTGCTGAGGGTCCTTGACCCCATGTTTGTCACCGGTCTTTATGTCCCAACATTTGGAGCTTGCTCTTCTCGCTTTGTCCACTGTTCCACTTATTATCCACTGTCTCCACCTGCTGAACTCTGACCTTTGCCCTCCTGTTCTCATTAAGGTCACTGATCGTCCATCGTCAACTCCAGTGCATGGTTCTCGGTCTTTATTTCACGAGACTTACCTGATACTGTTGTCCATGCCCTTTTTGAATCACTCTGATTTCTTGCTCTTGTCACACCACCTTCTACAGTTCCTACTGTAGCTTTGCAGCCATTTATTCTGCTTATTTGGAGCTCCCTGTATGTCTGGCCATCCTTCTAAATGAGCGTGTTCCTCAGGGTTCTCCATCAGTCCCCAGCTCCTCCACCTTGCATCCCGTCCTCTGGAGGCTGTGGCACTGTCGCACTTGCTTGCTTTGCTGCTGCCTCTCAGATGCGTGTCTGCAGGCTGCAGCTTTTCCTCGGGCTGCAGACATGCATGCAACTTGCCCCTGGGCATTGCCAACTGCACTGTTTCTAAGCACTTTAAATTTTGCCCGACCCAAACTAAATGTAACCATCTTTCTATGTAAGTGTCTTTCTTTCTTTATGTCTCTGTCTTAATCACTTAAATTGCTTTCTATCTAGTCTCAAACTGATGTACTGTTGGTCACAATTGGCTCTATCCTCTCTTGTTTTCCCCACATTCTGCTAATTACAAAGTTTTAAGGGCTCTTGTGCCCCAGATATGTTTTTCAGATCCTTGTATCTAGTGCCCTGCTAACAATACCTAAGATGTGTTAATCACTAGCATGAACTAATGGCCATGCTAGCGTTTCACTTTTAATATTGTGTTTGCCTCTGAGGCAAATACTAATCTCTCCATGTTACAGACGAGAAGACAGCCCAGAGATTTGGAAGATGAGAAAAAGTAGGCTCCGAAAAATCAAGTTTCTTGCCTGGGGGCTGTGATGCATGAAGCTGTTGGAATTCAAAGTCTAAGCTCTCAGTCCTGCCTCTGCACCTCTTGTGGGCAAATCATTTTTGTTTGATTTGAATGATACACTTTATCCCCAATTCTTTTGATTCTATAAAGTCTGTAGAACCAACATTTGTTAAATGTTTAAAACATTCCAGGAACTGTGCCAGATGCAGAGGTAGGAATGTGAATAAGACAGTATTTCTGCCCTCAGTAGCCCATACACTCACTGCTTTGGAATAATAGTCAGAGAGAAAGTTGTAAATCAAAAATGCACGTAAGAAATAATATATCAATTTTGGCTGCTCTAGAAATTTGGTGACAAAATATTTTTTATTATTAAGCCTTAGAAATACTATGTTTGGGGGCATTTATATAAATTATTCAGGCGATTCAGGCCAAGGACTATGCTGACACCCAAATAACTAAGTATTAACTAATGGTATTTCTATCGTCATTATCAAGACAACTGGTATTTGTTGCTTCAGGCTAGGTTAATCTGTCTCATTCAGAATGATTAAGCAAACAAAATAAAGATAAGGCTTGGAACTGAAGTCAGATGATTCAGGATGAAGAAAGGAGTTTCGCCAGTTCGTCATTGACCCAGACCAATGCACTCCAAGGGAACCCGTGAGGTAGACCCGCCCCGCCGCCCCTACCTTCCCAGACGTAGCAGGACCAGCCCTGCTTTCAAGTGGTGATCGGCAATAATGGATTGCTTGTTCCTTAATGTCAGTATTGGTGATTTCGTGATTAATTATCTGACTGCCGTGCGGTGCTTGAAATAGTCCACATGCATGAAGTAAGCTGGTTGATCAGGAAGAAACTGTGTCATGCAAATTCATGCAATGCAGACCCTCACTGTCACACTCACTGCTGACAACATAAGTGGGTCACTGGAGTGACTGGCCCCTGTTAATTGATTTTCTCAGACACACCATCCATATTCATGATATCCTGCTGTTTGTCTGTCACCTCAGAGAGGCCCGCTCCATCTTCAGAATCACAATTAACAGAAAATATGTGCACTTAGCTAATGAATATGAGTAGGCCAGAGCAGTCGTGGGCCTGATTTTTTGCTTCCAGGCAGCTATTACAGACTGGAAGCAGCAGCTCTGTGTCCATATGGTGTCCTTAAAATATTAATTCATGGACGATCAGGTGCAAGGTCCCCAGGAAGAAGTGTTCACCAAAGGAAGACATTTGCTCGTTCATTGCAGGGCTCCGTGGCTTGCTAACCTGCTGACCATCCTATTCTGGTCAACACTGAGAAGCGCAGATTATGCCAGATAAATGCACAGAACGAAGGACGTCGGCACAGCCCAGTGTGTGAGTGTCTGCGCCCTGTCGTCCAGGTGTAATTAGCGTTGACAGGATCCGGACGTAGCTGCAACTATCGTCGCAGAACCCGGGCGAGGGCCTCTGTCCAACAGTGTTTTGCTCACCTGGGCATTTTTGTTTCTTTCTTTCCTGCCATGTGATTCACCAGCAACGAGATGGAAGATGCTTCACACTTGCTTCCTCCAGTGGCTCACACCTTGCTCAGGTGTCCTCAGTGGCTAAGGGTGACGACAGCAGATAGACATGGAAATCGGAAAGAGACGCGTTTCAGACGGCGTTCACTGTCGTCAGATTGTCCATCAAACCTGTCTGCTTTTTGCATGAATGGGACTTTGTGATCAGAGACACGCCTTGCTTTCTGGTGACGTTGTAACCTTCCTTGTTTTTGTTTACATCAAGATTTGTGAAACAGTATCTCCATCTGCGGAGGGAAAATAGGTTTTGAAAGAAGGAATCTGTCAGTGATTTTTGAATAAAGAACTAGAGTGAAGGATGGGAGCAAAGTCATAGTATTTTGCTTCTGAAAACACATGAAATATTAAAACGGTGAAAAATGCAAGTTTCCCCAAAGCCTCCCCAGAGCCTTTTTGATGTGTACAAAGCAAAGGATTAGCCCCGCCAGTAGTATTCGTGTCAGGGCCGCGCGGATGCATTTACTATTCTGACTGGATGAGCAGCAGAGCTTTGAGGGCTGTTAACTTTTTGGCAAGTAGCTCTGAGAGGGCGATAATGAGATTAACATTCGGAAGGCCTGATATGCTTCCTCGCTGTATTTAATTACTACTTTGACACCAAATAGTACTCACTCTGAGGCCTCGAGACAGGACACTATTAATCCACATTTGAGTCACATGGTGGGGCCTGCTGTGGAAAGCCTGTGGAAAATGGGGCGTTTTTCAACTGCCCTCTACAAGGTCGGGGGACGTTCCCGCGGGAGGTTGGGAGTCACTGCTTGAAACTGAATTGAGCCTTCTCCACCCAGCTCCTGGTGGGGTATCATGCAGAACCTCATCTGTATCTCCCTTGTAATTATTTGCGAAGCGTTTTTACGGTCATCACGCCGTTTGATTATTCCTTAAAGCCCTGCGCACTAAGTCTTACCAGGCCTATTTCATAGGGGAGGGAAGTCCACAGCCTACAGACGCCGGCCGGAGGTCGCGTCCATTTTGCTCAGAAAGCCTGGACTTAAACTCGGGCCTCCTTGCATCACATCCCGGAGTGCGTTCGGTGGTGGAGAAGCGAGCCAAAAGCCATTTATTCACTTATTATCTCCCAGCTGCCAGGATGTAGAAACAGGCATCTTTGTTTTCTCAGACAACTTGGGAAACAAAGGGAAAAAAATACCCTTCGACGTGAAGAGCTTCATGGTTAAACTTCTTGCAGAAAATAAAAACATTTTCTAAAGAATCACAGAAAACTTCTGATCAAAAAAAAATTAAGGAAACTTAAGAGGCTGGCATCGATGCCGCGTCTGGCCCTGTCTTTGGCACTAGTGTCTCAGGAGACTGAGAACACAGCGCACCTCTGTCTTCCCTGTTCTCACTGATATAAATGCCGTGTTTCTTAGAGCCCTTTTCAAAATCAATGATCTGTAATTCCACGCATTTTCAAGCTCCCCTATATTTATAAATTAATATACAACTAAGCAAGTCATAATTCAACATGGGCCGTTTCTTTAACGCCTCAGATTCCTTCCCACTACCTTATGGATGTGACGCCTTTCAGTTTTTGGGTAAAGTATTTGAATGGCAGTTGTGGGCTCCAGTGAATAAGTCTACACAGGTTATGGTGGAATGTGAATAAAAACCTCACCACTGCTCTGAACTCAGCTCTTCCCAGCTTTCCCATCCCTCCACCCATCCTTCCAATCATCTATCCAACCACCTATCCAACCATCCGCTCATCCACTTGTCCCTCTATCCCTCCATCCCTCTATTCATCATCCACTCTTTCCTCCATCCATTCATTCATCCACTCATCCCTCTAGCCATGCATTCACCCACCCATCCATCCATCCACCCACCCATCCACTCATCCATCCATCCACCCACCAAATCACTCATCCACCCACCTGCTCACCTGCCCATCTGACAGTGTTTATTTATCCTATTATGTGCCAGTCACCGAGAGCACAAGATTGAAAAGTATATCCCTCTCCTTCAAGAAACTGAGCTCCAAATATGTAGTTTATTGATAACCTCTATTTTACTTTACAGAAGTCAGTGTGATCACTCAAGACTAATCATTTACAAAAACACTGGAATGTGATTCATTCATTCAACAACTCATTTATTTGACAAGGAGAATACATTGGCTACCATGCTTCAAGAAAAGCAGAAAATTAATTAGATGAAAAAAAAGGAAAAAAAACTAACTAAAACATCAAGCAAATAAGACAACATTGGGTCATTTCATTGGGTGTATTTCTTTTTCGTATGAACAATTATCTTGTATTTTGGTATTTAATGAACAGAGAGAGGAAAGGACACTTGAAACAATGACATGAGTGTGAAAAATTTCAAAAGTGTAGTTGGTGCTTTCTTGGGCATGGTGATGTCCTGTGTGCATAAAACTGGTACCTACTTCACAGCTTGCAGTATGCAACGTTGTCTTAGAAGCGGGACCTGCAGCTGGGTAATCCTGTCACGGTGTTGCGATGCCACAGGTGTGACAGACAGCAGATACGTGTCAAGGTACAGTGCATACACTTTGCTCCCTGCTGGGTGGCCTGGTTGGAACAGTCTCCATGTGGGCTCCCACTTCCCTAGCTGTGCCCGGAGCCCAGCTCGGTCCCAGCCCCTGACTGACTCTTGCCAGGGGGCTGTGATGGTCACGAGGCTCAGCTGGGTCCAGGTTGTATTACTTTAGGAAATTATTAAGCAGAGTTCTCAGATTGGCATTTCAGAGACAAGGCAAGTATTAAAGAGTAATTAAATCACCGCATGAATTAAGTCGATTCACAAGTCACTGAATAGTTGACTTTAGGCATTTTAGCGAATCCCCATCATCTCTGTAGACACAGGTGTCCACATCTCAGGTATCATGGTCCTCCTCCTGACCTGGCGCTCGGGGGCTCACTTCTTTCCCTTTCAGACAGACAGACACACGCGCATGAACACACAGAGACACGTGCAACATTCTAGGCACACTCTTGCTAAAAAGCCAAAACGCTGACCGAACCGGGGCTATGTCCTTGCTGAAGATTTCGCTCCCTTATTTGTCTGTTATGGCTGCGACATTCATGCATGTGGCCCATGAGTGCGTCATTCATTTTCTCAGATGCTCTCTTTCTTCTGGTGATGATCTAGGAGGTCCCTCTTAGTCTGAGTAACCCTAGTGGCAAGACCAAAGCTGTCACTGCCCGTGCACCCTTGGTATCACCCAAGCCCCTGTCTGGCTGCCCTGACCGTACTGGACTCCAGTCCAACCGCCCAGCTCTCTCAGATCCTCGGCTCTGACTCCACACGGTTGTCTGTGCTCCGCTGTCCACGTGTCAGAGGGGAGGGGAACAGGGTCACCGAGGAGCCTCCTTCTGTGCTTGAGCCTGTCTCCTTGCTCCAAAATTCCCCCGGCAAGTGCTTCCCACACAAAGGTGAGCCACAAAATCAAAACTCTGATCTGGGCCTCTGTTTCTCCTGGAAGGACACCGAAATACAAGCCAGCCTTTGTAACCTCTCACAGTGTGTCGGGTTCCAAAGCAAAAGAAATGTAGGATCTGCTACCATTCATTATTAACTATTATGTGTTAAATACAACACGCATAGGAGGGAAAATGCCTGCAGGGTTATAAGCTCACCTTTTAATGCATCAGTATGAATTTAGAGTGAAGTTTTGTAGAGAAATTTAGAAGGTCTCTGTCCTGTTCAACACCCACCATGATCTGGGTGGCTGTGGGAGAGGCGTACCTTTAATTTGGGGTTGGCATTAAACTTGTAGGAAAAGTATTATTTGGAGGATTTAATGAGATAATGAAAAAGTCTATATTTATACATCAAATCTATACAGATATCTGTACTTATATACACATTTTGTATATTTCCATGACACATATATCATGCTATATACTCTGTATATATATATATTTATATTTGGTTCTAAAATACCAAGCAATCCTGATACAATATAAACAGATTTTAAAAATTCTATATGAGTAAATATCTATTTTAGGCAACCATGCTGTAGCAGGAAAACTCTGCCAATCCCTTAGACAGATGGAAGCGGTCACCCCTCCCAGCTTTCCAGCAGGCACACTCACCTGGAGTTTTGCCCTCCTTCCCGGCGGCCACAGTGTCAGAACCCAGGAGAACTGGGTGCATCCAGGCAAGAGCTGACATGCTCTAAGAAGGCTGCAGCATCCGAGAAGTCTACCCTGGAGAACAGAAGATTCTGGGATCCAAGGGAGCCGTCTTCACATGCGTGAAGGCTGTCGCAGGCATGGGGTTGGCAAGTCCTCCCGGGCTCTGCCTAGAGAGAGAGAGAGTTGGCCCCAGTGAAATGAATTTTCTAATAGTTAGAGCCTCTCAAATGGGACCAGGCGGTCTCCGGAGGAAATCAATTTCCCATCACTGAAGGCGCTCAGAATAAGCTAGCTCGTGGTGATGAGGAGGGCTTAAACGTCATGTGTCTGTTGGAGAACGTGTGTGTGCGCGCACACGGAAGTGTGTGCGTGACTGTGTATCAGCTATACAGAAAATGGGGGCTGGAATGGATGGTCTCTTAGGGCTCTTGCAAACTTAGGTGCTATAATAATTCTTGTGGCCGAGATCACTTCTCCACTTTCTGTCCTTTACTGTATCTAGTAAGCCCGGTCCAGCGCACTAATGGGTTGATTTTATTTTTTCAATCCTGTGAGTGCACACGCGTGGAAGGAGACCAGCCTAGGATTTGCTTTTCTTTTCTTTTTCCACGTTAGCATCTTCTAATTTTTATTTTTTAAAGCTAATTACCTCCTACCCCAAAATTTTTTTTTATTTTTTAAATGTTTTCTTATTAAAATTTTTATTGAAGTATAGTCAGTTACAGTGTGTCAATTTCTGGTGCACAGCACAATGTCCCAGGCGTGCATATATATACATATATGCATTTTCATATTCTTTTTTATTAAAGGTTATTACAAGATATTGATTATAGTTCCCTGTGCTATACAAAAGAAATTTGTTTTTTACCAATTTTTATCAGTAGTGGTTAACATTTGCAAATCTGAAACTTCCAAATTTATCTCTTCCCACCCTCTTTCCCCAGTAACCATAAAATTGTTTATTATGTCTTCAAATCTGTTTCTTTTATAGATGACTTCATTAGTGTCCTCTTTTTCCTTTTTTTTTTTTAAGATTCCACATATGACTGATAGCATATGGTACTTTTCTTTCTTTTCCTGGCTTACTTCACTTAGAATAATGACCTCCAGGTCCATCCATGCTGCTGCAAATGGCGTTATGTTCTTTATTATGGCTGAGTAGTAGTCCATTGCACAAATATACTGTGGCTTCTCTATCCAGTCCTCTGTCGATGGGCATTTAGGTGCTGCCACGTCTGAGCCTAGGGGTTAGATGTGGGTTTACCCTAAGCATTGCCTCCTGAACCCTAAACCTCCTTCAGGCCATCTTTGTTTGCTTTTATAAAATAGATCCTTAGGTCAACCCAGATCCAAAGTGTTTTCCTCATCTAAAACGCTGTGACTACGTGAGCCACTCACAAACGAGCCTGCGCACCGGACGCGTGGGTCAGTTTTTGTCAGTGCAAGAGCGCTGCGGGCAGATCCGCACGTAGGGTCACAACGAAGCTTCGTATCTGAGGGGCCATCACAGGGGCACACAGACCTTTCATTTCTGTATGTTTCACGGCTTCCAGAGACCAGCAGAAGCTGCTTATCTTCCAAAGAGCGTCTTCTACTTACTGGAAGGATCCTGAGTGAGGCATTCATGGAAGAAAACAAAAACATCTGTGCTGACTTAATGCAAGGATTTTACTATCATCCGACAGTGCACGTAAGAGCTGCATGGCTCTCTCTGATTTGTAACATTTGTTTGTCGTGACACAGCCTGGGCTGCAGGTTTGTATTTCTAGCACTGCTTTTCTGGCACAGTCTGGTCGTTACACATCGGCCCCCAAGCAGCACCACCATTTCTTCCCCTGACTTCTCTTCCCTCCGAGTTCCAAGGCTTTCTGATTATTAAACTGCAGAGAGTTTGAATTTGCTATCAGACAATTGGAACTAATTGTCTGAGACGATTTACATCTATCAGCGCAAGGTTTATGGCCTTTGAGACTCAGCATAAGATGAATACATAACGGAGCTTGAGTCATTACTCTGTTTTATTGCTTGCGATGTGCAGGGTAATCTGAAAATAATTTGGGCACTCCAGCTCTGTCAAATACTGGACATCTGTCACGTTGCCGGTTCTGATGGTGTTTTGCAATCTGTCCACTCATACCCTTTACAACTGCTAACCTAAAACCAAGAAAGTTTTTTTTAAAGGAATTCTTTTAAATAAATGAGAGTTAACTTTTACTTAGCAGATTCACCTTTTTTTTTTAATTGAAGTACAGTCAGTTACCATGTGTCAGTTTCTGGTGTCCAGCACAATGTCCCAGTCACGCACGTACATACATGTATCTTTTTCATATTCTTTTCTTAAACACAGGCTCCTGTTTTCTTTCCCTCTGATCACCACACACCTCATCCTCCTGCTCACACAGTGGACACGGAGGAAGCCAACATCACCCTTGCCATCTTGCTCCTTTGACTACCGCATGCGCAGGGAGCGGCGACCAAACCAGATGGCCAGGAGGTCTTCCCGCGTTCTCCGTCACCTCACTAGCACCTGAATTGGCGAGATGGCTCACTGGCTCTGGCTTTGACGAGCACATTTTAAAGAACCTTAAAATACCTTCAAAATATCTTCACTCCTTCTAGGAAACTGTTTTCATAATTAAATAGTTTCTAGTGTTTGGAAATGTCCCCAGACTCAGATTCGTTTTCGTATTTATTTTTACAAAGTCGTTTTAACTTTGTATTTTCCTAGCGTCATGTTGCACACAGAGCTAGTGGACAGGTGTTCAATCCATTTATTGACGTTCACTCATCGACGATGTTTGGTCAATCTCTAGTTGCTTCTGGAGAAATTCTTGGATGTGTGTCACCATACGTGAAGGACAGAATCTACACTGAATTTCACCTAGGCTTAGAGAGAAGAAAGAAACAGCATGGCTAAATTCCCTCGGGAGAAGTAGATGACAGGGCGGTACGTTTCAGATAGAAGTGTCCCTGTGTATCATTCATGATGATACGTTTACGTCACCTGCCATCAATCACGAGAACATGGGAAATCACGGAGCTCAGATCCCAAGGATGTACGATGTGGTGGTGGAGACAAAGTGTGGATGTGAAATTTAACAAATGCCCCGAATCAATACAAGCTCATTGAGTGTCTGATTTGGTGACTGAGTATACAGGAATAAGTAAGACAGTCTTACCTGGCTTCAGGAAACTCACAATCAATAGCACATGGACACACGTCTCAAGGACATCAAACTCAAGGTGTACTGTTTCAGCAGATGTGTGTACAAAACGGCACAGAAGCACAGGCCAGGGAGAAACTTCCTTTTTTATCTTAAACTTTTTAAATTTTGAAGTAGAGCTGATTCACGATGTTAGTTTCAGGTGTACAACATCATGGTTCGGTTATAAATATACATGCATGTATATTTTCTTTTCAGGTTCTTTTCCATTATGTATTATTACAAGATATTGAATACAGTTCCCTGTGCTACACAGTAGGGCCTTGTTGTTTATCTACTTTATATATAGTAGTTTGTATCTGCAAATCCCAAACTCCTACCTAATTTATCCCTCCCCGCCCTCTCCCCTTGGTAACCATAGTTTGTTTTGTATGTCTGTGAGTCTGTTTTGGTTTGTAAATACAGTTTGTATCTTTTTTCTTTAGATTCCACATATAAGTGACATCATATATTTATCTTTCTCTGTCTGACTTACTTCACCTAGTATGACAATCTCCAGGTCCATCCATGTTGTTGCAAATGGCACAATTCCGTTCTTTTATATGGCTGAGTAGTACTCCACGGTGTATACATACCACAGCTTCTTTATCCAGTCACCTGTTGAGGACATTTAGGTGCTTCTATTGTAAACAGTGCTTCTGTGAACACTGGGGTGCATATGTCTTTGAGTAGGTTTAGGGACACATTCACAGAACTGCTTTGCAGGACAAGCCTGGAAGAGTGAATTACAGTTTGCCAGGAAGCAGAAGGGAGACATGTGTTCCGACAGACCAGCATGAGGACAGCCTGGCTGCCTGTTGGCCTCCCCAGTTCCGTGCTTGGCTTGCTCCTCTCTTGGCCCTTTCCCTTTTCTTCCTGTTGTTGCTAATCTCTTCTTCACTGCTCCTGGTTTCCAGGGTACACCGTGCCTCAAACTTCAGAAGTCAGCACTTCCTCCTGCTCCCTTAGTCCTGTCCTGCAGGGTCTCATTTGTGCAAAGGTTTTGGCTGTGATGTAAGTGCTGGTGGTACCCAGAGCTCTCATCTGGGCCACCAGCCCCTCGCCCAGCAGGTCCCACAGGCTCCCCTGGGCTGGACCTGAAAGCTTCTTAAACTCTGGCCCCCAGTTCCCTGTCTTCCCCGCCTCCCCGGGGGAATTCTTCAGACAATAACCCTGGGATAGAAATTCATGTCCGTCCACTCACTCCACTGCCCAAAGCTGTCAATGGCTTTCATTTCCCCGGAGATTCATTTTTAAAACCATACAGCTTCTACACAATCCTGAGCCCAGAAGCCCCCCAGCAGTATTCCTTCCATATTTTAGATTTCTTTGCTCAAGAAAGAGTTGGAAAATGAAGATGGGTATTTCCAGGATCTACCGTGGGAAGCAGACTCTGCTAGCAAGGGAAGGGGCGTTGGGGGTGGTGGCAACCAAGAGAGTCTTCCATAGCGCATTACTATTTACTTAAAATGAAGTGCTTTTGAAAACTGGAAAAATCTAGAGCATACGATAGCTGCCTGTCCTGCATGCCTGCAGCTCAGCAGACACGCAGTTTGGGAGAGAGGCTGTCTGCCTTTTCACCAAGGGTGGCCCCTCAGTCGGAGCATGTCCTCCCCGGGGTGCACTCTCACTGGGCTGGGGGTACAGAGGGAGCCCTTTTTTCTTGCCTCTATGTTCTCTCTCTACATCATGCAAATTAAATTTCTCTTCATGATGCTGTTGCTTGTTTTACGTTTTGTTGATACAATTTTATACAGTTTCTCATTCATTTTCATGCTGTTTTGGTCTTATTTAGAAAGGTTTCCCTTACTCTAAGGTTATGCTTAAATTTAAATCCACCCTTTCCTGAAGTGCCTTTGGAGTTTTACATTTGACAGTTAGAGCCACCGGTCCAGCTTCCTTTTCCTGCAGGATTCCCCCGTGCCTTCCAGCACGTCTTATCGGACAGCATGTGCTTTCACGTTTACACAGAAAGACCTACTAAGCCTTAATCTGCACGTGGGATTCTGTCTGAACAATCAGTCTCAGTTCATCTCTATGTTTTTCCTTTCATGTGCTAGTACCAAGTGATGACTTAAAGAATATACATTTATAATACCTTTTCCTGTCTGTGAGAGTTCATCTCTGCTGCCATCCACTCCATTATAAACACAGAACACAGTACTCTGTTGTTGTTTTTTTTATTGTTAATGTTCTTGGGCATTTCTGATCTTTTTCTAAGATCTGGCTATAAATGGATAAAGATTTAACATGTTTAATAGACTTGGTCTTAAGGTCTTGAGATTTTGCCCAAAAAGTGAGACACTATTCATCTTATTCCATGTTGTTTTCACTTTACAAAGAGTGTCTAGTAGAGGCACTTCATACATTTATTTGCAGAAAGTTAAGGAGTGGTTTTTCCAGAGATCTCCCATTTAGAGGCAGACCTAGGTCTAAACCTCAGCCTTCTGGGTCTGTTGTAAAGATTAAAGTAGGAAATTTATCTGGGAAAACATCAGACAGAGCCTGGCACGTGGTAGGAACATGATACTTTGATAGTTTTACTTAATACCCTCTCACTTAATAAATACTTACAGAGGGGAGGATCATTTCTTTTCTTTTCTTTCCTTTAAATTTGAGATTCTGGAAGCAAATCACCTCTAATAGAAATCTTGGCAATCCTGGAAATAACCTTTTTCCTCAGGCACTCTTTCAGAGGGCTGGTTCATCACAAACCAACACACTAAGAGGGCACAGTGAGTTAGATTCACAAGGTCCGTCGTGGAGGCTTGGGTCCTCCCCGTTATCTCCACGTGCTGTCTGACTGGTGGAACTGCTGTCTACCGGCTGGGTAAAGGGTTAGATGTCTCGACATCTAATTACTGAGAGAGTTAGGGAGCCCTGCCGAGTCTAAACCACATTTTCTATAACACAAGTTCCAAGCTTGCATTTGAAGGACGATCTCTATTTCACTCTTATTTTAGATATAAGCCAGGCTTGTTTCTGAGCTAACATTAATTGAAAATGCATTGAAATGATTTCTAATCTAAAGAAAAATTTCTCTCATTTGTGTTGGGGGATGACTCAGACCATGGAGAACTGCCTTTTGGATTAAGAGCCATTTCTATTCCCAGTATTCAAGTCAACCTTTTAGAGCAAGAAATTGCATTTCTTTCTTTCTTTTTTTAACTGATATGAAATGTTTCCTCCCCTCCCTTTTCACGAGGGACTCGCAGTCTTCTGGTTACGAACCGCATGTTTCGCTGCCAGCAACACGTTTGTGCGGGAATATTCATACAAGAATCCCAGGCTCGTGTTCCAGTGACTCACATGAGGGAGAAGGGAAAGCTGTTACTTTGAGCGTAGGGTGAACCTCGACTCAAGGGAAGCTCTGGCACTGATTTCAGCCTCGAGGATTGCCCAAGATAACAGGAGATGGTTTTCCCCCATCAGCACACTGAATCGCAGAGCCAGGCTCTGGGTGAACTGTCCAATCGTAGTCCCTGATATGAACGTTCCCTGCAAAAGGCAGCGTGGAAAGTCAGTACTCAGATGAGGCTAAGACTTAAAAGGCTGTGTCCCCCTACGAGCAGGTGGTCCTGCTTTGCATACGGATCTGGAAACACCAAGCAGCTGCACTGCACCTGGCATCTGAATCCAAAAATGACTTTGCCCTTCGTGCCCTTCCCCCCAGGCAGTCCCAACGCTGAATGTTCCTGGTGGCTATTTATAGGATGTGACGTCCAAATGCTTTAAGATGCTCTGCGTCTGTGTTTACACATGCCCACACGTGTGTGTGTGTGTGTAATGTGTGCACAACAGAGATGTGACAGCCTGATGCCTGCCTTCTTCATGCTGGACCATCCCATTTGGTGTTGGGTGACTTCTCTGGGAGGTTCCTGAATCAATTCCTTCTAGGAACTCACATTTATGTCTAGGTGCTCGGGTTGGTGGAAACACCTGAAGCCTGACTGGCGATGCCTCTCCCCTCCCCTACTTTATTGCTGAAGGTGTCAGAGGAAAGAAACACTCTACTGAAGGCGCACCTGTGTTTCCTGCTGGTGAGCCAGTTCTCGCGTCCCCACTGACCTGTAAGATGCTATTCTTGTGCATTTGCGATAATTAAAACCGTCAGAGGGACACATAAGAAAAGAGGCCGATTCAGCATCCAGTCCGGGCAGCTTTTGTCCTCTAATGCATGTAGACATGAGTGAACGGATGTCGTCCCGGTATCATGAGGCAGACTGTGAAAGTCACCAAAGCGCGTTGCTGGCACGTGCTCTTGGATGATTTAGAAGCTTCACACCCTCGAGTTTTTAACTTGTTGTGCAGTTCGGCTTCCCTAACCTGGTGAAGCTTGGAGAGCACACGCTTAAAGGTCAACGTCGGAGGGTGCACACTTACAGCAGCATGTGTGCCCGTGGGGAGCAGACAGGCAGAGCAGAACCCTGTTAAGGAAAGCCAGCCCTTTCCGGGGCGAAGAGAAGCCTGCATCCAATTTGACAGCTCTCATCTTGAACGGAGAGAGGCCGGAGCAGCTGCTCTGGCGACAAGCCTTCTTGTCTCTGGGTTCCCGGGAAAACGCATCTCATTACTCAGTCCTTCCCGCTCCCCTCCGCTGACTTACATCTAGAAGGACCCGGAGAGCTTTTTCCTGCAGGGGTGCTGTTTCTCACTGTGCATACGATGTGAAGATCACAGATGAGAACTGTGAGCACCTAAAATAAATCCTGCGTGAACCCAGAGACGCGGGAGGGCCCCTGGGCGGTGACAGATGACGTGCCCGTCAGCCGCCGGCAGCCCCACGGCTCACTGTGCCCGCATCAGACTCGCGGGTCTGGCCCCAGGCGGGCTCGGGCGCGGGGCGAGGCGCGAGTCTGCGGGCGGCGCGATGGGAGTGGGGCGGAGGGGAGGGGGCAGGTGCCTCAGGAGCGGGGAGGGGGTGCAACCGCCCCCGGGATCGGGATCCGTAAGAGGACTTCCTTTCAGCTCCCAGGGTGTGGGCATTTGTTCTGGTGTTCACCCTGTGCGTGTTTCCGCTGAAATTATTCTTGGGGGCTGGTTAAATGTTACAGAATAAAACAGTAAACAGGTTCTTCTCCTAAGGAAGGGGGGAGGGGGGAGAAAGAAACAAAAGCCGAGTGACCGACCGCGGCTGTATGTAAACTCCGAAGCTGGCTTTCTGTTTGCAGAAGGATCAGCCCGTGAAACTGCTGAAACCGTGCAGAAACCATGAAACATCATTAAATCATGCTGGCCTGCTCTAATGAATGAGAGTCCTCACCCCAGAACAGAGCTGAAGGATTCATGCGTGCCTTTGTGATTAAAATACGAGCCTGCTGCACACTGTGAGAATCCAAAATTAATAAAAATTGGAGACCGCATCAGTTATAAATCTGAGATTATTGCAGAAAATAATGTGAGTGCATTTTATTTGAGAAAAAGATCAAATACTTCTAAACTAAAAAGCAAGGGGTGGGAAGGGATAAATTTGGGAGTTTGAAATTTGCAAATGATAGCCACTATATATAAACACAGATAAAAAACGAATTTCTTCTGTAGAGGAGAACTATATTCAATATCTTATAATAACCTTTAATGGAAAATGAATATGAAAACAAATATATGTATGTATATGCAGGACTGGGACACTGTGCTGTACACCAGAGAGTGACACATTGTAACTGACGGTGCTTCAATTTAAAAAAAAAACAATAGTAATAGTCCTTTATTTTAATTTGCTACCGAGGGAAAAGGTGAGGAAAATGTTTCCAAGTATAAAAATAGCTAAAGTTAAAGACTGTGGTTACTCACAAAAAAAAAAAAAAAAAAAAAAAAAAAAATGTCTTCTATGAGATCACTCAGAGCATTTGGCAAAACAGAAGATAAAAAAATCAACAAATGTTATTTATTTATTTGTAACGGTCACATTTTCTTCCCCAGCAACATCACATGAAATATTCTCTTACATTTGTGTCACCAGAGTAGGACCAGCTTGAAGCAAAGTCACGTTTTTGTAGTAAAACAAGACATTTCAGACGTACACACTGCACAGTAGTAAAAAGGAACAATTCTCCATCTCAAGACTCAGACAGGATATGCTGGGAATTGAAACATTTCATGCTCCAAAAGTGCATCTGGTAGTGATTAGGACGTGGATGGGGAGCTGCTCATTCTGAGCGTGGATTGTGCTGTTACTATAAATGAGGGACGGGCTGAGAGGTTCCTTCCTTTTCTTTTACGCCGAGTTTATAATTCCGTCTTTAAGATATTGATTTATTTCACTGATGCTCACCTGTGAGCGACAGAGCTCTGGATTTCCTGAGAAGCTGCTTATTTGGCCTTTTTTTTTTTTTTTTTTTAATTGCAGCACCGTCAGCTACACTGTGTCAATGTCTGGTGCACAGCGGTGTCCCCGTCCTGCATATACATGCACAGATTTGTTTTCATACTCTTTTTCATTAAAGGTTATTACAAGACATTGAATGTAGTTCTCCGTGCTCTACAGAAGAAACTTGGAGAGCTGGGTTATTCCCAAGGCATATTCCATGCTTAAAATGTTCTTACTCCGTAAGTATTCATGGAGCATGAAAATTCAGAAGCAATGAAGGCCACTTCACCCTGGATCTTTCCGTAGCTTCTCTTGGCAGCCTAAGATGAAATGATGAGAAAGCAACTTCCACGGAAAATCAACTTCTTAAATAACTGACAGCTAGAAAAAAATTCAGCTAGTTTAGAATTTTACAGGACTCTCCTAATCCTGAGAAATGTGAGCACATTATTCCTGAAATCTGAATTTATTGGAGGATGGTTAACCTTACATTTCCTGAGGAAACAGTGCAGAACTGGCCTCACATGTTACCGGAGGAGAAATCAGCCCCCTGGAGGAATGCTCAGTGGCTTACTCAGACTTACTGAAAGGAAGGCGCCCAGAAAATACACAACCTTTTTTGAATCTACCAGAACTTCTATCACTTTTTTTCTATTTGTATTATTCTAAAGGTTTAGTTTTTTCATCTTAAAAATTAGTGCCTCTTTTAATTTTAATTAAAAAAAAGTCAAGGCATAACGCCATTCATCCTCTTCTGTATGGCAGTGCTGCGTTTTAAATTTCCTTTTAATTTCACGTCCTCACTTTCAAAATCTCCTTATTCCAGTGACTTTTTCCTCCTACAAAGAAAGCCAGAAAGAGTTAAGAGGGAGTTTTTCTCTAGAAATACAGCCATCAATAACCCAGAAGCTCCAGAAATAAGTTCTTCATTTCAATCCCCACTGCACCAGGGCACATTTGTCATCTGTACGTCACGTCCAGGACATGTGAGTAGGTGAGGCTGAACCTCTGCTCTGCTTCTGGATGGCTGATCAAATCACTCCTTCCAAGAAGGAAGAAAAAAAAAGCCTCTCTAACCTTTCTACACCTGCTTCTGCTTCTGTAGAGCTTCCTGAATGCAGCTGCACTTCAGCCGTTTCCCTCACTTCCAACAGGCGAGAGTCAGGCCACGACCATTGTCAGTCATGAGATTGAAACCATTGCTTGGGGACAACAGGTGTCTACAGGGAACTGCTTTGACTGCAAGGTTGTGACTGCACCCGCCACAGCCACCCCTGTGAGCACAGCCCAGGGTTTAGGGTATGAGTCGACATCCAGCTTTTGTCTGGTTCTGAATCAGTAGACATTAAAATAAAGCCATCAGTTCTTGCAGACACAGAAAACTTTGCTCCAGGGCTCTGAACTCCCCCTGCCTAGCTCTGAGTTCCATCCAGCTTTCTCCTGTACACGTGAAATCTTGCTTCCTGCACACACAGTGTTTTGAAAACTACAAGCACCCAAAGAAAAGCATGCTCTTAAAGTCACGGATCAAGTGTCTGTCACCTTTGCATCATCCCAGCAGAGTATACCCATGAAGGTAACGTGGTCAACGTAAAAGCAGATGTTATGAAAAAGAGCCGACAGGGCTGTTGCCGTGAGAGGAGCCCGGACGCTCATCTGTTGTGAAGGGTGTCGCTGCAGAGCTCTCAGACGACACATCCCCACTGCAAGGGGAGGGTGACTACAAGCTGGGACCTGAAAAAGCATCGCCAGAGGGCACGGCTCATCTTTTATGACCATCGCTGCCATCGTTACGATTTTCATCACCTTTGTAGACACTGACAGAATGCCACAACAAAGTGTTTGCACATGTAGCAAAAAGTTACGCACTTTTTCTTTTACTTTTTGTGAGACTTCGAAATTACAAATATCTCTTACTAGAAAACATGTTCAGCTGTTGTCAATTTAATCCTGGGGCTGGAATTATTGTCACCTTTGCTGTGTCACTATCTGCAAGAGGGGGACTGAGTAAAAGGTGACTAACAGCATTCGTGTCTTCGTATCAGTTGTTAGTGTCACCTGTGTATTCGGTAGCTGAAGTGACCCCCGTGAGAATATTTTTAATACTTTTCTTAAACATTATTTATAGATTCACCAATGTATTTGCAATGTCTGGGAAATTAAAAACATTTCTGCCAGCCATTCCTTTATGGGGTCACATGCTTTTGCATCTTGAGGACCAAGTTTTGTCTGGTCAACTTCCTGATTTAGATGCCAAGTTCTTCATACCAAGCGCTCCGGACCGAGATTCTTGGCAGCACGGTTCCATTAACGTCACACTTTTTCCTAATCTCCGACATCTTCTTTGTCTTTACCAGATCTGTGTGTGTGCGTGTGTGGTGTGCATGTGTGTGTGGCTCTGTGTGCTCTGCAGTGATTGCTGCCCACATGTGGTAATAGGGCGACTTAGAGTGTTCAGTCTTTCAGGGACATTTGCATTTCAGTAGAAGTTATCAGAATGTTGAGAATAATCCTAAACTTTCAAAGTCTGGCAATGCTGGAATGTGAATTCCAATGCGGAACTGAAGACAGAATACCTTCTTTACGCTAAAGAAAGCATCTCCCTTGGGCCGAGTTGTCGCAGGCCTGGCCCGCGTGGGCTGCCTTGCAGGGTCTTGCTCTCAGCCAGGCTCACGTTGTCATAAAGCCCTGCCTGTGTATGTGTGAGACTTCATTTTATATACACACCATTACTACATGACAGTCACTCTTTGTAGATCCGTGTCACTCGTTTCAAGCGAGACAATGCTGGATTAGTGACGCTGTGTGGAATCTGTGTTCCCTGGTCCTCAGGACTAGCCTTTCAGCCACTGTCACCAGAGCAGGAGGAGGTGTGAATCGGCCGGGTCACGAAGTGTCCCCAGAGCTCAGCGGGGCCTGCGGGACCCGCACACGGGCCGGCTTGGCTTCTGTCCACTGCAGGGTCCCCTTGGCAAGGCTGATGGCAGGGCGCCGGGACGGTTCCCCGAGGCTGCGGATTTCCCTCTGTGACTGACTCGGTGTCTACGCCGGCAGCGCCGCAGCCCTGCAGCCCTGGACCCCGAGGACTTGCTGGGCACGGTATTTTTAACCTCTTTGGATTAGTTACCAGTCGTAGAAACAGCATCAGTTCAGGTCTGTGGTTTTGTTTTCCGTGGACCATTTCCGAAAGCTGAGGACGCACACAGTGCGGGCGGTGCAACAGAGCTGAGCTCAGACCGGCCTTTTGGTTCTGGAGGCTCAGGGTCACCATGGGCGAAGGCTTCAGCCCCTTTCATTGTCTCTTTTATTTTCTCTTCCAGACCCTGCAGAGTCCTCGGTGTCCACAACTCCCACAGGAGGCAAGACAGAGCCGGAAGCACCAGGCGACCCGCCGCTCAGCGCGGGGACCTCCGGGCAGACGTCCTCAGAAGCCGCTTCAAGGAGCACGGACTCCGGCCCCCACGAAGCTCCTGCCGCTGGCCGAGCACATCATCTTGATCTTTCACTGACATTTTCTGACACTGAGCGTTTTCACGTGTGAAATATGAAAACCAGGAGGTCATTTCCCACCTCAGGAGGCACCACCGGCTGGGTTCCCTCAAGCGGGTGTGGAGGTGGAGCTTGGCGCTGGGGACGTTCAGTGGAGGTAAACATCTGGGGGGGGTGGGGGGAGCAGGATGGGGCAGAGAGAGAAACAAGATACGGCTTGTCCATCCCTACAGGGGGCTCTGTAGCAGACACCCCTTGTCGCAGTGGTCCCTCAGTGATCCGGGCGTCTATATCCCTCTGCAGCCAGTCCCTGGATGCGGGTGGTCCTCTGACCCAGGGTCTTGGGTGGGGCAGCTCTCGCAGCTGAGGAAAACCCTGAAGGAGCTGGGAGCCAGTCGGCCCCTCTTGGAAGGGGGTCTGGGGGGCACGCGTCCTGCCCCCCAATAGGAACGCGGTAATGCGGTGGAAGGACTTTACCCTGGAGACATAAGACGTTTTCTTGATTCTTTCTATAAACATTTGCTGTCTTCCTGATTTTATATCAATATACAACTAGGATGTGTAGGTGGGAAACGGAGGGTCTTCAGGGGAGTAAAATTTCTCTGCACGAGACAATGACGGTGGGCACACGTCACTGTACATTTGACCAAACCCAACACCAAGGATGAGCCCTAACATAAGCAATGAACTTCAGTGAATAATAACTTGTCAACATCAGCACATTGTTTACAACAAAAGCAGTAAGCACTCCTGCAGGACGGCGATCGCGGACAAAGGTGGGAACACCCTGGTCGCGTGTGCTGTGAACCTAAAATTGCTCTAAAAATAGAGTCAATAAAAATAATGAAAAAAATAAGGTGTATTTAAATCTGAGAGGCTAAATCCAATTGCGAATACACATTTTATTGTCTAAGGTGAGACAGTCCACAGTTCCCTGAGAGGGGAAGGCGTTGGTTTCATTTAGGCAGCCTCCTAATTTCATGTGTAATGTCCTCTGGAAAACTTGGGCAAGAGTCAAATATATAAAATTTAAATGAGTTTAAGGAAACAGACATTATAAATCACCTCTGTGCAAATTAGAAAAGGCACATCTATGCTCAGATGGTGGGGAAAGTTGGGCCCCTCTCTCCGGGCAGAAAGCACCACCTTTTGCAGTCACGGGGCTGGAGCCAGGCTGGCACCTTTGTGTGGTGCTCAAACTACAGCCGTGTGGGGCACAGACTAAATCATACCCACACGGTGACTTCAGCATCGCAGGGTGAACATCCCACAACACTAGGCTTCTGTGTGTCTCCGTCTTCCCTGCTCTGTGGTCCTTCCTGGGTCCACATCAGCAACCTGGTCTCAGGTCAGACAGCAGACTTGCGGTTACCAGCCCCTGGGCCATTTCTGAACTGTTCATTGTGCAAAGCCTACATTGCTACCCTCATCTCTTATTTCTCCATTAGGGCTAACCCTCCAACTACTCCAGGCCCCCAGTGCGCCCATCCCTCTTTCTCTCATCCTTGTCTCTGCACTTTCTTTCTGGCCTCTCTGAGATGTCATGGTTTGGACATAAACCTCTTCTTTAAAAGCGTCTTTAACTTCATTACACATTCCTTTGATTGTTGTCTTTTCTTGCCAAAGCAGACCCTGCTTAACTATCTTCTTACAGCGAGCAGCTGAACATGGCTGGAGAAAACTCTCACAGCCATTTTAATTGTTCTTGCTTGAAATGTATAATCACAAGCCTAAAAGAAGCACCTGAAGTGCCAGATAAAATCCACAGCAGCAGAGGAGAACGGGAGGAGGCCGAGGGGAGCCAGGGGCCCGCCTTCTTCCTTCCGGGACAGTGTGAGCGATGCTCTCTGCTGGCTGGACTCTGATCAGAATGATGGATACATATGACCAAGAAGGAAGACCAGAAAAGCAGGACTTTCTGAATCTAGAAAGGATGGAGGACTCATCACTGGAAGAAACAGCCGGTCGTGCACGGCCAGACGTGAGCTTGGTCGGAACATGCCAAAGCCTGTCACTGCTTTGCAGTGACTTCCAGAATCACGAACCTGCCGGGCGGAGAACCACCTGCAGCCCCGCCACGCCCTGCACTTGTGTTTCTCCATCCTCCTGGACTCTCTCTCAGATTCGCCCTGTGCCCGTCATATTTCTCAAATGTTTTGGCATCACCTGTCATGGCCCCTGGACAGTTTTCAGTAACAATAAAACTCAGTCTCAAGTCAAGGATTATGAGTACGGAAAACATTTGTCAAACGTGTGGTTTAAATTATTTTTCCTGTGTCTGGAAAATTAGTAGATTTCTAGCCTACAGAGAGCATAAAGAATGTAAGAGTAGGTATTTCTGGGTAAAACTGCAGAAGGAAGTTGCTCCAACATCATATAACTTACTTGTTTAACAGGCTGAAGATATGCCTTGATATCTAGCAAAACTGGCTATAAGGTGACAGCTTCTAGATGGAGTATTCCAGAGGATTCTCCTCAGAGCACTGCCCGCAACAGACCAAGAATACGCTTTACAGACACGGAAATTAAATTAATTTTGCATGTGTTCGTTGAGCAAGATGCCAAAAAATGCATCTCTTTCACTGTAATTCACTTAATAATTTATTTATGTGATACGGTATTTCAAGATATTTTAATTGACAAAGTGTCATACACTTCATGAAAGAGAAATTAATTAACAATGAAGAGAAAGATAAATCCGAAGAAGGGCAAAGGTAGGAAAATAATCGATAAACATTAAAAAAAGAGAAAGAATAATTTATAAATTATTGGGAAATATTAGCAGAATTAAAGTCATCACTTTGAATATGATTTGGACTTACAGAAACTGTTTTCTTGGATTTTTGTTTACATCCTAAAGTTTCATGGCTTCATCGATACACCCCTCCCAAGGTGTTCTGTAGAGATGCGTCAGTTACTAATAACAGTTTCGTGGCAGTGACCACGGCGCAGAGCTGCAAGTCGTCCCTTCAGGAATCGGTTCCTGCTATGATGTTCTGATCTGGGGGAATGATTTTCTCCTCTGCCGGAATTCCAATCAGAATGAATGATTTCTGTTTCTGAAGGAGATCACATCTTAAAATTATTTTTGCTGTTAAGGATGGGTGTGATTTCTGGAAGCTGCGAAAGGCATTGAGCAAAGACTGCCAGGAAGGTTTGTGATTACAGCTGAAGAAAGCGGCCTTGAGCTCTATGGTCCTGGGTCGTGTGGCTAATGAGACGACGGCAGCAGAGAGTTTCAGCGAAAGATTCCAGAAACTTTCGAATGAAAGGCAGCACCTTGCGGGTAAGGGTGTAATTTCTTCAGGTAATTACTTGGAAGAGGAAGAGCTAACCCACAAATGCTGCTAAGTTTACTTAAAATCTGCCTCTGTGAGTTGCTGCTCTGGATGAAAGAAGGAACAAAGAGGACCGACCACTGGATCCTGGACCAGGAAAAAGATACGAAAAGGACATCAGTGGGACCATCGAGAAAACTTTAAAACAGACTGAGGATTAGGTAATATTCATTTGATTTGCTATTCAATGCCTGAGTCTGATGATAACTGTTTTTTTGGTTCTGAATGAGGATGTCCTTGTTAGGAAATGCACACTGCAGGACTAGGGGCTGCAGTGGGCTAAAATTATTCTCAAACGGTTCAGAAAAGTAGCTTACGTGCATAGACCTTTGCACACGTGAGATACTTGTGCATGGGCAGGGATGTGTATGTGTGTATGTGTGTGTGTGTATACACGAAGGCTGTTTAAGGGCCCCTTGTTCTGTTCTTGCAACTTCAGTGGGTGTGAAATTCTGTCAACATAAAAGATTAAAATCCAAACCATAATGACAAGCGGGCTTCGCATGTGAACGCATGTTTGTGTGCGGCTGTGTGTGCACACTGCATGGGTGTAGTTTGATAATGCAAGTCATACCTGCTTGTACATAAAATTTGGAAAATAAAAACAAAATCTACCATCTCAACATTTTCAACCTAACCAGTCACGGTTAGCATTTTGAGAAGTTTCCTGTAGAATTTTTACAATTGATCAATTGTTATATAATTTACACTATCTTTTGCTGTTTTTTATAACCTGTACCCAGATTTCTCATTTCACATTTTTCTTAAGTCCCTTCCCCTGTCACCCAGTCTTAGTCGTCATCCCGTAAGGTGGCCAAACACCGCACACTTAGGATTTCTCTGTGCATCAAGCTGTCCCCGCACTACGTGCTCTGGCTCAGAGCCTCTGCAGAAGTCCGACTTGTGCTCTGAAGCCAACACTTCTTGGTGGTTGTGATGTCTCATCTTATGTGTCGCTGTAACTAGACTGTGGTGTCAGTTATCAGGTCAAACGCCAATCGAGCTGTTGATGTGAAACATTTTGTAGCTGTGATTAATGCTGAGTAGTCAGCAGACCGAGGGAAACAGGTTTCCCTCTAGAACGTGGGTGGGCCTCATCCAATCATTGTGGGCCTGAAGGACAAGGACCAGATCCCCTGAGGAAGAGGAGATTTTGCCTCTGGGATTCCAGCCTGCTGGCCTGCTCTGCAGATTTTGGACTTGCCAGCACCTACAATCTTGTGAGCCAACTTCTTAAAACAAATCTGTCTACCATATTTATTTATCACATTTCTCTCTCTGTCTAATCTCTGTCCATCGAGGCTTCTGGGGTTCTATTTCTCTGGGGAACCCTGACTATACAACCCTACACTCCAGGAAGTTGGTTAGCCATTCCCCCCCCCCCCCATAAAAGAGAAAAGGCAGTGATACTTTCCCCACAGGACTGATACGAGCACACACTATCCTTTAATGGGCGTTCACGTTACCTGGCTGACCTCACAGCTACAGGACGCTGGCTCTTCTTCTTAAAGCTGCTTTCATTGTTTTGTCCAGTCTGTGAGCACTGCTTATCACATCAGGCTCAGGAACTTCAGCAGAAAAATTAGGAAGAGCAAAGGAAACAGAAGGAGGTGACTCTCACCTCTGTACAGTTCTGCATCGTCTGCCTCTCGAATGTCGGGGTTCTGGGGGCCGCGTGGGGGCAGGTCCAGACCAGCGCTGAAGGCAGATCTTGGTTCAGCTTTTTTTTTTAGGTTTATAATTTCTATTTTAATGGATCAATATTTACCAAGAATGAGACGTTTTATTTCACCCCATTGAACAATCTAGCCAGAATAAAAAGTATAATCGTAATATAATGGACTATTGTGCTTTCTTCAAATCAGGGAAGTTCGTATTTAGTTCTGGTTTTTGGAGGGAGCTTGTTTATTTTATTGAAGCACAGTCAGTTGCAATGTGTCCATTTCTGGTGCACAGCACAGTGTCCCAGCCATGCATATATATATGTATATATGTATTCGTTTTCGTATTCTTTTTCATTAAGAGTTAGTATAAGTTATTGAATACAGTTCCCTGTGCTGCATAGAGGAAATCTGTCTTTTACCTGTTTTTATATAGAGAGGTTATCATTTTATCCTTTGCAAATCTCAAACTCCCAAATTCATCCCTTCCCACCCCGTTTGCCCCGGTAATCATAAGACTGTTCACCACGTCTGTGAGTTCGGACAGCTTTTTCATGGCCTCCATGCCGAGCTCTATAAAAAGTGCTTCCATGCATCCTGTGGCCCTAAAGAGAAAATGCCAAACCCACCGCAAGGCCTCGCGGGGGCCCTGGCCTGCCCCGCGCTTGCCTGGCCAGCCCCATCGCAGGCCGGGCTCTGTCTGCCTTCTGCCCAACAACCCCTGGGTCACCGCCCAGGTCCTCAGGATTTCTCTGCCGGAGGACAATGTCCCTCCTTTGCCCCTAATTCCTACCCGTCCCTTCCCCCCCTTTTTCCTCAGGGTGAAAACTTGCTGCCGCAGAGCCCTGCTGCCCCTGCTCCGGGGGAGCCACGCGCCTGAGCTTCTCTTCCGCCGCACATTTCACGGTTTTAATGCAATCGTGCCGTTTGTTATTTACTGTTTCCCCGTCCCGCCTCTAACAGGCTCTGGGTAACGAGACGCTGAACGAGTGAGCGGGGCAGAGCTCGCGCGCCCCTCCCCGCACACACGGGCTACACTCCAGGGAAGAGCCTGCTTCCTAGACTCTTTACCGGATTGTTTAAACCCTGGCAGTCTCAGCGCCACCATCTACAAAACTAGTGAGGAAACCGCTTATGACTTGCAATAGGGTTGTTTCCAGATCGGTTTAGAACACGCATGTGAGTCACTCCGCATAAAGGCACGTTTTCCTTTGTCATTAGAAGGGGCAGGAAACCGTACGTGCGCTGAGTTCCAGTGTGGGGACCACAGTCTGCAGGAGCCTGGATGAGGCGCACGTGCTGAGAACCTCCTGCAAAGGCAGGAGGCAAGGGGGATCCACCTGGGGACAGAGCCACACGTGGCGGCCACTTCTGGGAGCCTGTCCTTCTGCGATAACAGGGAGCTGGAAGACAGGCAGAATTTGTAAAATTAGAAAGTGTTCCAACTTGTTATTTGAAGAAGATATTGATTAGGAACCTATTACGTGCCAAGCCTATCGCTGAGTGCTGGGCATAGTAAAAGGTTGGTAGAAAAATAAAGCCGGACGTGGTGAGCACCCCCCCGAGGTCCGACACTGCATTGAGGAAGCGACAAGTGTCGGGCTTCCCTGGGGGAGACGTTCGCCAGGTCCTTCTCTGAAGCACCCCACTGAATAAACAGGGAATAATAAACAGGGAACAGGGTTCTTCACTTTTAGTACAGAGTAGCTCACGGACACCGCAGTAACTTCACTCACCAACTACTGGATTTCCTAGGACACACCTCATTCTTCTGAAATGCATTTATATCACGTGAAGCAAAGGCTTTCTGCACTTGGACTGTATAAACATATATAAAAATAATACAGGACACTGAAAACGTGATTTCAAACTTTGTATAATCCAGTGATTTCACCAGAAACAAATCCGAATCGAATTTGAATTCTTATTTTTAAAAATTGTAAGTCCTTTGTTCTTCTAAAGGTTACATTAAACCTATAGATAGCCTTCAGGAAAATTGACTATTTTTTTTTCCCTCTTTCCATAGACGAACACAGAATGTCTCTCCACCATTGTCTTCTTTGATCCTTTTCATTAGTTTTCTGCCTTATGTATCCTGCATATGTTTTGTTAAATTTATGCCTAAGTATTTCATTATTTAAAGACACCATACATGGAATTATTTTTAAAATTTTGATTTCCAAATAGTTCCTTTGCCAGCGAAATGGAAATCAATGCACTGGGTGGTTCATAAAATCCTTCTATAAAAATATTGTTCCCAGGAGTGAACGCTGACCTCGGTGATACAGTTCACTTGCTTTCTGGTGGAGGTTCCTTATCTCACTGCAAACCTGGGTGAAACGGCTTGCAGGACACACTTTGCAAAACACTCCTTCAAAGTCAAATGTTGTTATTTTGAGACCGTTGCATCAGTTACCCTTCATATTAATCATATAAGCTAATTGTATCTGTTTATTTTTCACTGTATAAATTGCTCTCTGAAAGAGTGAATCCTTGAACAACAGGGGGGTTACAAGTGCTAATTTTTTGTGCCGTTGAAAATCCCTGTGTGACCTCACAGTTGGCCTTCCATATCCTCGGTTCTGCATCCTGGAAATTCAACCAATCCCAGACCTGTATTATTGAAAAAAATCCATGTGTACATGAACCTGCACAGTTCAAACCTGTGTTGTCCAAGGGTCAACTATAATTCAATTATAACATATTTGATTTGTTTAAATTATAACTGTATAGACAAACGTGCATTTACTTGTCAATCGAGCACAACTTGTGTTAATAAAATTCATTGAACTCATTGACTTTTGGAGATTGTTAATTTCCTGGGGAAAAAAAAAGAATTGTCGATAAAAATGATATCTTGTTAAAACAAATTCAATATTCTTATTGAATAGTACTAGAATAATAAAGAAAAATAAGTAATTTGCAATTCTTTCAGGTGAACTTTACAATCAAAATCTTTGCCAGAAAAAATATTATGACTTAAGTAAAAGACAGATTTTTACATTAAATGCAATGATTTTGATACTGCTTAGAGAGACTAATGCCTTTTGTTTCTTGACAAATGATTTGATTTCCCCTCGAGTCAACAATTTGGTGGCCCATTGTAATATTAAACACATCTCTCTAAACTGTGTTTCAACACTTCACTTATATCGTAAAACCGAATTTGAAATGAAGGCACTCTTGTCTGTCACTTACACTGTTTGACATTCACTTCACAAACTTTAAGCCAGACTGTGTGTCATATATTGTGTCTGGAGATGGAGGTTCAAAAATAGACTACACACAGTCCTTTTCCTAAATAAACGCCCGTGTTTTAATGCAATAAATAAGCTGCATTTTCTGTTACCTGGAACTCACAAGTGATGAAGCCAAACAGCAAAATCTCAGAACGATGGAATCTGGAGACTACGTAAAGAAATAACAAGGAAGCACGGGGAAGGGTCTATTCATTAACCACGAACGTGTGTATATCATTAAAGGGGCGTGGGAAAGCTGCAGACCGCAGAGCACGTTTTATCTAGGACTTCACAGAAGACTGGGGAAAATCGGGTTTTGTGTAAGGTGGGAACACCCGTTCTAGCCAGAGGGATAAACACATGAAAATGCACAGAAGCTTGAGCCACGATCCGGGGACAAGGGTGATTTGTCAAGTGATACGGACTTGACCGTGTTGGCTTGCAATCACTGCAGTGTGGTCGCTGGACCAGCAGCGCCGGCATCCCCTGGAAGCAGGTTAGAAATGGGCATTCTCGGGCTCCACCTCAGACCCACTGAATCCGAGACTGGGAGGGAGGGTCCACTAATGTGCGTTTCAACAGGCCCTCCGTGGGACTCTCGTGCTGGCCAAGGTTCAGGGGCTAGGTTTTAAATCAGGTGGATGGCATGATGGAACTAACTCAGTGAAGGATAATTCAGGCACCACGGTAGGGGGCTGACGTCGCTGGTAACGGTCGGCGATGTGGAGACCAGTCGGAAGGCCCCGCGCTGCTCCCTGCACAGAGCTCTCACACAGTAAAAACGCACGCCCAGCCCCACGGGCGCTCCCTGAGGGTGTGGAGTCCGCGTGCACATGCTTCTGGCATCAGTGCGACATCTGACACCCACTTGGTGCTCAATTAACGTTTTCAGTTAATTATTAACGCTGAACAGTGTATGTGATGGGCAGGAAAGACTTGACCAAGGCAGAAACTAGAAGTGACTGAAAACGACAGGAATTTTGTTGCAGGAAACACGATCTTACACACCTAGACTTTCCAGCAGAGTTTGAGTCTGGACTTGGTTCACTCAGTGGCTCAATGACATTTTCAGTTTCTTTGTCTTTTGACTCTGCCATCCTCGATGCTCTGGTTTGCATCCTCGGCTTTGTCCTCTCGCTGCTGCAGGATGGCTGCAGTGCCCCCTGGACACTAACCCTCACACAGCAATAGCCGAAGGCAGGAAGGGAGGACGGCCCCTTGCGTGCTTTCTGCAGTGGCAGCAAACGCTCTAGGAATCGGCACCTCCGCTTTAATTGCCAGTGGTTTCCTCTAATGTGCTGTTGACCAGATACGGTGGTCTGAATATTTGTGCCCGCCCTCCCCACCCCACCCCCACCCCCACCCCCCAGCCCAATATGAAGGTATCGGGGGTGGGGTTCCCGGCGGTGATGAGGTCACGAGGGTGGAACTCTCTGTAATGGGATTAGTGTTCCTATAAAGAGACCCCGCCTGGCGCCCTCCCGCCTGCCGCCATGCACGGACTCCCCAAGCCTGCGCCCAGGAGAGGGCTCTCGCCCAGCCATGCAACGCCTTGGTCTTGGACTTCCAGCCGCCAGAGCGGTGAGACGTGCATTTCCATTGTTTATAAGCCACCTAGTCTTTGGCACTTTGCTGGAGCCGCCTGAACAGACTGCGCTGAGACATCAGAATCGCCTCTTACGCTCAGTTCTTAAGCCGCCGCAGGCCAGGGAATGCAATTACCACCGCAGGTTTAAACTAACCAAGATTCACCCCTGGGGCTGCCATTACCTTAGCCTCTCAGGAAGCACACAGCTTCAGAAACTAAAAGAAAGTGATGAGAGTGGAGGGTCACGGCCATTAGGTAGGAAACTAACAGAATTCATAGTGATCATGTCCATTTCAAGGATTGCTCTGTGGGTAACGCATGGGAACCCCCTGTTTTAAAGGGGAAGTTCTGTGCAAGGGTGAGTTATTAACAACCAGCCCTCACGGAGTACCTGCCACGTGCTTCTCGTGGCCCTGAGAACTTCTAGTGCTGATGGTGTGGAAAACCGAGCCTTCAGAGGAAGACCCAGGGGCACGTGGCACCTCTGCCACTGATCAGCTCTCTGACTTCCAACAGGTAGAAAATCCGTGTTTCTACTTATCTATGGCGGTAAGTCACCTTGCATCCTTCTCCAGATCATCGTGTAAATAAAGGTTCCCTGATAAACAGGAAGTTATACCACTGCTCTGTTATTAAAAGCCTCCACCCCCAGGTAATAAAGCAGAAAGACTCTAACGTTCCTTGACTGTTTAATGTCACAGGCACATGTTTTCTAATTTAATCCACAAACATACAACCCACTGATGTAGGAATGATCATTCCCTTTTATAAGAGAGAAGTCCATGGCTCAAGGCTCCAGGTACCTTGTCCTAATTAATGATATGGCTGAGAGTGACAGGAAAGGAGTTGAGTCCTTGGCTGTTGGACCCCAAGCAGGGCTCCCACCCGGGTGGGCAAGTGCAGCCAGCCTTCTGCAGCGGCAGAGACGGGGGCGGCGGGTTGAAGAGCTGATCCTTCTGCTCTCAGCTCCCACCGCCCAGACCTCCCCGGGGCCGTCATTCTAAACATGTCACCAACACACCCTTCAAGAAAGGCTAATAAGAAATGAGAAGACTGAGATTTCTAACTATGTTTTGAAGTGCACTTTTAAATACAGATTTTCCTTTTCACGCACTTGAAATCAGCGAGACAGTCTTCCAGGAGCAGAGGCTGGAGCAGTGGAGGCATGTGGACGTTTTCTGGAATCTGTGGAATTAGCGATGGCCCCAGGCGCTCTTGCTTCAAGTGTGGAGCCTTTCAGGTAGCGGTAGATGGGGCTGAAGGAAGGGAGGCTGGGTGGTTTGAAAAAACGTTCTTTTTTATTATTGTCAGGATCAATTCACCAGGCTGTGAGGTGAATTAAGAAACCTTGGCTCTAGAAAGAAATCCTTGGTAACTTCAGGCCGCAGCGGTTTGGTTCCAATGCGCAGCACCTGCTTCTACGGGCTCCCGGCAGGATGCCCGAGCACCTCCAGCCACAGTGTGCACCTCGCTTTGTTTGCTTTCTCTAAAGCTCAGCTCCAAACGCTTTCTCTCTCCAGGGACAGAGGGGAAGGGCGCGGGGGCAGGGAGGTTGTGCAGGTGAGACTGTGGGCGCTGCCCAGAGGGAGACTCCTTACAAGGTTCAGCTTCAATGAACTGTTCCCCCGTGCATCTGAGACAAGCAGAAAGGGAGGTCCGGCACCGACATCCAACAAGACAGGGTTCCATCTAAATATGTGCGTCAACGAGGTGTCTCTTTCCATCCCTTTAACCAAATAGGAGGCGTGAGGTCTTATCAGGCTTCTCCAGAGAAACAGAATCAATAGGATAGCTCTCTCTCTCTGTCTTGCTCTCTGTGTATCTAAATATAAATATATACAGAGAGAGAGAGATTTGCTTTAAGGAACTGGCTCGTGATTGTGAGGCTGAAGGTCTAGAGAAGAGTTGCTATTGCAGTTTGAGTTCGAAGGCTGCCTGCTGAGGGGGTTCCCTGCTCGCTTTTCTTTGGGGGCGGCCAGCTTAGCTCTGGTAAGACCTTCAGCTGAATAGCTGAGTCCCACCCACCTCAGGAAAGGTAAGCTGCTTATTCGAAGTCTACTGATTTACACATTCATCTCACCTAAAAAATACCTTCAGAGAAACATTCAGAACAATGTTTGGCCACACGTCTGGGCACAGCTGTGCAGCCACACCGACACAGAAAATCACCATCGCAAGGGTTTAGGCTGTGTGTGTGGAGGCTCCTGCTGTCTCTTAGATTCGCACTGAGCCCTGAGGTCCTCTGACGCCATCCTCTTGCTGTTTCGAAGGACCACGTAAACCATTTCATCTGCTCGCGATGAGTCTTACGGAGCTGAAGAGTGCTCCCGTGCGTGCAAAACCGCCCTGCGGGGATGTGAGCCAGAGTCCTCAGACAGATCAGACGGTGCGCGAGTGACATCGGGTTAATCTCAACGTAGCTGCTTATTGAAATATTTTTCCTCTTGGTAAAAAAATAAACTCACTCACCCATGTAATTTTTTTTATTTTCTTTTTTTAGGCAAGCCAAATGTCTGTGCAATACTAAATACTGCAACTTCAAATTGGACATCAGAACGCAGAAACGATGAGTGTGGAAATACAACCGAGTCAAATGTTCTCCATCCCTGAGAATCTCGCTATATACAATCTAGAGGTTGTTTGTGTCCTGACACTGAGGGGTAAGCCCCTTATTTCAACATTTGCTATTTTTGCAAAGAATTCACTTCCATTTTCACTTTGGGGAGTGTAGTTATTTTTACATGAGATCTTGATAGAATTCCTGGGACAGCACATGGCTGAGAGTCGTCTGGAAGCGATGTGCTTCCCCAGATCCCGCAAATTATAACTTACCAAAATGTCCAGCTCACTCCACTTTTTCAGCCTTTCCTCAGCCTGGAAGGGTTTCTTGTTTTATTATGATGTTGTAGGTAATCTGTCAGCCAAAGGAGCCCTTCGTATCTTGGAAACAAAGAGGTGACTGACCTCAGGACTCTCGATTATAAAATGAATTGGACAGCCAAGGTCTCCGGTTATGGGACTGCTCAGCTGTAACAATGCTCTCTGCGCTTTATGTTAGCTGTTTTCTGCCAAAGCCGAGGGCGCTGCTTTCTTGAGAAGCTCCTCAGTCTGTAAATCCTTACCTCGTCACTCACTGTAACCATCACTCACGTGGCGACGCTGCCTGTGAGACAGGCTGTGCCCTCGCTGCCAGAGCTGGGAACGATGAGGTTCTCTTTGCTTTCATGCCCAGTTTCGCCGTGCATTTTGCAGTGATAGTCATGGTAGCCACCACCACGTGTCTAACATGTCCTCAACAACGGACAAATGTGAAACAGCAGAAAGACGCAGCAAACTCAATGACGTTGGACTGTGGTGGCCACGCTATACCTCCCCCCATTGTCTGAGGTGATAGGAATGCACAACAAGAGAAGAAATAAAAATAAAACATTCTGTGATTTTCATTCTCGACATGCATCTTTCCTTTACTGTTTCATAATTTTAAAACAGTTTGAGCTGCTTAGCTTAGCAGAGGGTGACCCTCTAAACCTAAACCAAGGTTTCCATTATGCAAAGGTATTAAAATGACTTTCACTTAGCTGCTTCTTAGGTTACTTCCAAAACGTGTCTTTTCATTTCTCACCGCCCCCCATACGTGGGAGTCAGCGGGACCACTGCCCTGGCTTGCCTTCCGTCCAGTCTGCTCAGGCTGCTGCGACAGAATCCAAGCCCACCTCAGAGGTACTGCGAGTCCCAGCCCAGGCCACCGTGATAAACTGATGATCACAGTAAGGTGAGTCACACACACATCTCTCTTGTGTCCTAATGCACGTAGAAGTTATGTTTACACTATTAAGTGTGCAATAGCATATCTTAAAAAAACAATGCACACACCCTCATTTAAAAATGGTTTATTAGTTAAAAAATGCTGACCGTGATCCAAGCCTTCATTGAGCCCTAATCTTTTTGCTGGTGGAGGGTCTTGCCTCGGTGTTGATGGCTGCTGACTGATCAGAAAGGTGGGCGCTGAAATCGGGTGGATGTGGCAATTTCTTAAAACGAAAAAGAGTGAAGTTCAGTGCACTGTTTGCCTTCCTTTCATGGACGATTTCTCTGCAGCAGGCAATGCTGTCTGATAGTGCTCTACCCACAGCAGACCTTCTTTCAAAACTGGAGTCAGTCCTCTCAAACGCTGACGCTGCTTCATCAACTAAGTTTATGTCACATTCTAAATCCTTTGCTGTCACTTCGACAATCTTCACAGCATCTTCACCGGGAGGAGAGTCCATCTCATGAAAACACTTCCTGTGTTCGCTCGCAAGAAGCAGCTCCTCGTCCATTCAAGTTGTACCATGAGATGCAGCAATGCAGTCCCACCTTCAGGCTCCACTTCTAATTCTAGTTTCTCTTGTTATTTCCACTGCGTCTGCAGTTCCCTCCTCCGCTGAAGACTTGAACCCCTCAGAGTCATCCAGGAGGACTGGAATCAACTTCTTCCAAACTCTCGTTAATGTTGGTACGTTGACCTCTTCCCATAAATCATGAATGTTTGCTCTTCGTGGCAACTAGAATGATGGATCCTTTCCAAAAAGTTTTCAGCTTACTCTGCCCAGATCCATCAGAGGAGTTCCTGTCCATGGCAGCTACAGCCTTACCAAGTGCATTTTCCAAATAAGAAGGCTTGAGAGTCAAAAATCCCCCTTGATGCATGGGCTGCAGAATGGGTGAACAGCACTAGTCTCGTTGTACGTTTCCATCACTGCTCTTGGGTGACCAGATGGATTGTCAGTGAGCAGAAATATTTTAAAAGATTTTTTTGTTCCCTGAGCAGTAGGTCTCAAGAGTGAGTCTGAAATATTCAGTAAACCATGTTTCAAACAGACATGCTGTCATCCAGGCTTTGTTGTTGCATTTACAGAGCACAGGCAGAGTGGACTTGCCATAATTCTTAAGGACTCTAAAATTGTCAGAATGGTAAATGAGCATCGGCTTCAACTTCAAGTCATTGCTGCCTTAGCCCCTAACAGGAGAGTCAGCCTGTCCTGTGAAGCTCTGGAGCCAGGCATTGACTTCTCCTCTCCAGCTATGGAAGTCCTGGATGGCATCTCCCAGTATAAGACTGTTCCATCCACAGTGAAGGTCTGTTGCTTAGTGCGGCCACCTTCATGAGTTACGTTCGCAGAATCTTCTGAGAACACACTGCAGCTTCCACGTCAGCACTGGCTGCTCCGCCTGCACTTCCATGTTCTGGAGATGGCGTCTTTTCTTAAACCTCAGGAACCAACCTCTGCTCGTTCCGATCTTCTCTTCTGGAGCTTCCTCACTTCTCTCAGCCGCCACAGGATTGGAGAGAGCTGGGGCCCGGCTCTGGATGAGGCTTTGGCTGGAGGGAAGGTGGTGGCTGGTTTGACCTTCTGTCCCGACCACTCAGACTTGCTCCAGGTCAGCAATGGTGCTGCTTTGCTTTCCTAGCGTCTGTGTGTTCACTGGAGCAGTGCTTTTAATTTCCTCCAGGGACTTTTCCCTTGCATTCTCAGCTGGGCTCTTTGACGCAAGAGGCCTCGTTTCTGGCTTGTCTTAGCTTTTGACACACCTTCCTCCTGAGCTTAATCATTTCTAGCTTTTGGTTTAAAATAGGAGACGTGGAACTCTTCTTTACATTTGAACACTTGGAGGCCACTTTTGGGTTATTAATTGGCCAGATTTCAGTATTGTTGTGTCTCAGGGAATAAGGAGGCTTGAGGGAAGGGTGAGAGACAAGGGGACAGCTGGTCAGCGAGCACGGAGAACACACACATTTATCAATTCATTCATTGTCTTATATGACTGTGGTTTGTGGGGTGCCCCAAAATAATTACAATAGTAACATCAAAGATCACTGATCAAGATCACCATAACAAATATAAGGACAATGGAAAAGGGTAAAATATTGCGAGAATTAACAAAATGTAACACAAAGACATGAAGTTAGCAAATACTTTTTGGAAAAATGGCAGCAGTAGACCTGATCAACCCACAACTCATAACTCAACTCACTTGTTGCCACAAACCTTCAATTTGTTAAAAATCTTTAAAGAGCAATAGAGAGAAGTGTGATAAATTGAGGTGCCACAATCTGAGTGGCTTAAGAAGCAGAAATTCTTTTCTCAAAATTCTAGAGGCTGGAAGTCCAAGATCAAGGTGCTGCAGATCCAGTGTCTGGTGATGCTGGTGAGGCCAGTAAGGCTGCTGAGGCTGTTTTCCTGGTTTGCAGTTGGCCACTTCCTGGCTGTGTCTTCACATGGAAGGAACAGAGAGACAGGAATCAAGCTCTTTCATATCTCTACCTTTAAGGACCTTAATCCCATTGTCAGGGCCCCACCAAATCCCTCCCAAAGGCTCCACCTCCAGATGCCATCGCACTGGGATTAAGGTTTCAACATATGGATTTTGGGGAGGAGACCCATATTTAGCCCAGACAGCTTCTCTTGGCATAAATTTACCTACCTAATTTACACCCAGCCTTGAAAATTTAGCTTGAGTGTCACTTCCTCTGGAAAGCCTTTCCTGACCACATCTGCTTTAGCCACTGTCTTCAGCTTGGTGCCACAGAAGCCTCTTTTCCTGTCTATCTCAGCAGTTTTGCTTCATGAGACTATCGTCATTGTCACTGGACTGTGCAAACCCCACAAAAAGGAGCTCGGACACCAGCAGAGGGTCCAGATGTTGCCACCTTTGTAGTCTCCTTCTGCTCATCACTGTCATCATCACACTCTTCTCCACTATCTTCTGGGCTGTCACTGGAAGGCTGATAATGAGCCAGGTTAGACACATGCTGAAGTTTATACTGAGATTCACACCTGGGTTTTGCTAGAACTCTTAGCAAAACATCGTGGAAGCTCAATAAATTTTTATTCAGTAAAAAATAATATTCTGAGAGTAGTGTCTCCCCTTACCCTCCACAGCACTTATTAAAATGACATTGGCAGAGGAGATGCTGGTGTAACAACCGTGGGTGTCTGGTGGCTGGTGTGACGAGAGAGGCGAGTCTGCATCCTCGGGGCCAGGCTTCTGCTTCTCAGAGCTAGAAGTTCTGTCATGTGTTCTGTTCAATCTAGGATTATGACTAACAACATATGATTATTCCACTCTTCAGAATTTTTGGAGATCTACCTCTCCCTCCTTCTCAACGCCTTTGCCTTCCTATGCAAGACCAGGTCCACGGGCCATGTACCACACTTGTGTGAGTTCAGAGTCTTGGCTTGGAGGATGTCTACTGAATAGACCAGATAATTGAGCTGTGAAAGTCATTGAATGTTTAATTTTGTAATTTTCAAAAATGGAAGAAAGAGTCCAGTGAACAAGAATGCAAAGATGCCTATGATTTAGACTCAAAATATTTGGCTATATTTGTTCTATCTAGTGATTTATTTATATATCTTTTTTTCCTGCAGAATCATTTGAAAGCAAATTATATGCATTGTGATAGCTTATACTCAAAAATAAGATAGTTACCTACAGTAACCTCATTATCATTCTCAAACCATGGAATGCTCAGAATTATTTTACAATGTGCAGCATCCAAACCATATTCAAATTTTACCAATTATCAAAAAAATGTTATGCCTGTTTTTATATTTATAAGCAAGGGTTCAACTAAATTTCATTTGTTACATTGATTGCTATTCCTCTTCAGAGAAGGCACAAGTTTTCAGATGTCTCACTATTTACTACGCTAAATTGGATAAATTGATCAAGGTTGCATTTCTCCATTGTGTTTTATTTTATTTTATTTTTTATTGAAGTATAGTTGATCTACAACGTTCATTTCAGGTGTACAGCAAAGTGATTCAGATACAGATATATATATATATGTATTTCAGATTATTTTCCATTACAGGCGATTACAAGATACTGAATCCAGTTCCCTGTGCTCTACAGTAGGTCCGTGTTGTTTGTCTATTTTATATACAGTAATGTGTATCTGTTAACCCCAAACTCCTGATTTATCCCTCCCCCACTTCCCCTTTGGTTTCTCATTGTGCTTTGGGTTTTGAATTTTTGTTTTTCCTTTCCAATTAGCAAGGATTACTGGGACTAACCTTTGGCATTTTGGAAATATCTTTCCCAACAGACCTTCAGTGTTTGACTTCAGCGTCCATTAATGATTGATGATCCTTGACTGAATCAATTATTTTCTTTGGGGTTGAAGCACAATGTTTTCTAATTCCTTCCACATTTATTGAACTACTCCTTGTGAAAAGAGAGGTTTTTCCTCATGGACTGAGAATGAACCACTATGGTTCTGCCTGAAAAAGCAGGAAAAACATTTAGTTGTCACAAATAATGATGCCAAATGATGTGCTCTCTCCACCCCACCCCTACTTCACATCTCTATGAGCACATTGATCTTTATTGATTCAATGTGGTACCATAAACTACAGGGAGCATTCATTCCTGATGCTGTAATTGTCCCATATTTGGCCACTAACAACAATGTCAATCTGACTTCTCTGTCTTCCACATGTGCCCCCCTCAGTCATGTGGACCTCGTTTTTTGGCACAAGTCATTTCAGGCTAACTTTGTCTTTCCTTGTCCTAGAAATTCTCCAATTGTTTATTCCTTCCTTTGCTGGAAAATGGTATCTGGAGACAACAATCTAGGCTCCCTTGGTTCCTACTACTTGTAAGGTTTATTTCTTTTAGGGCCTTCTGGTAGACGGGGCTAGCAAAGTTACTATTATGAAACATATGGAGCTTATGGTCATATTTGCAATTCCAGCTTAACAATTTAGGGTGTTTTCTTAACTTCTTCAGTGTCATGTCCCTATCCGTTTTTCTTGTTGACACTGGAAATCTCAGTTCTTTATAATTTTGACCTATATTCTTATATGTCATAAGAGAGAGCTTGCTATTTGTTCTAGATTATTCTTTTTTTTAGATACATTTATATTTCCATCACAATAATTCTGCATATTTAATTTTATTCTTATTTTTAATCTTGTTTTTTGCTGTTATAAATGGTCTCTCTTCTTATATTTCCTATTTTGTGATAAAAAAGATACATTTTAAGAGTGCTTACAAGTTTACTACTGTTATAGCTTCTTGCTTTATTGAGATATTTAATTTATCCTTAGGAAATGTTCCTGTTTATCAGCTTTTGGCTTTTCTGCCGCACAGTACAAAGAGCTCATCATTAAGCAACGATTTCAGCTAGTTTGCTTGTTTGTTATTGTTTACACGTGTCCTGTGTACATTTCACCCATTTCTCCTCCCCTCCCTGCTCCTTCTTTTCCTTCTCGTGTGTTTAGGGATGCCCACCAATCTTTTTTTTTCTCTTTTTTTAAACAGGAGGATTTGTTTCATTTGCTTTGATTGTAATTGCTGAATATGTTTCTCCTGTTTCATTTAATTTATTTTCTTTCTGTCCTAATTTCCTTCCTGTTTATTTCTTGCCTTCTCTCGGATTGACCTCTTCTCCTTCATTCCGTCCCCTTCATTGGTTTCTGTGGTCTCTGCCACAATTCTACCTTTTTACAGATTATTGAACTAATTTTAAAATTCCTACTTAACTTGTCAGGGTTTAAATTAAATCAACATTTTAATCTTTTTATTACAAAATATAAGGGCATTTTAATCATTTAATTATACTGCAAAAATAACTTTAAAACCTTTAACTCTACTACATTAATATTTCAAAATTGACACTAAGGCCCTTCCAACTGATTTATTTTTTCCTTATCAGAAATAAAAGTAAATTAGCATACAGACCCCTTACTTTGCAAAATTAATGGTTTCAAAATATTCTTGTTTTACAATCAGTAGTTCAGATCTCTGTGACTGACTTGAAAATGTCCCCATTATAACAATAAGTTTACATCCTGAAGATCACAATTTTACAGCTTCATGTTCCAATTTTTTGAGTGTTCTGACCCTGACCCCAATTATTGGTTAGAACACAAAAACTGTACTTGAGGGTAAGATCAAGTTGAATTGGCTGAAATCTTAGTCTGTTTTAAACAGATAACGGGTTTAAGACCTCAACGTGCAAGAAGGAATTGTACTCCCGGCTCATCAATCAGGAAGATGTGCCGATTTCCAGCATGTTTAAATTTGCTTTTCTGCAGTAAACTGGTGGGAGTAAATAATCACCATCATGTGCTGCTTTGAGGCAAATGAAGTTACTGTGAAGAAAGTGCACACTGAAAGCTGCTTAGTGGCCATGAGTGGAGCTACAGCTGCCGAGAAGGTGTAATGGCTCCAGTAGAGAGCCTTCAGACCGCGGAGCAACTGACCGTGAACTAGACCCAACACATTTCTCAGACCCTTCGTAAAGCACGGTGATGACTTGCAGACATGCCCTTTTCTTTGATCTGTAATCCAAATGACCTTTAATCCAGTATCTAGACGTGAAGGCAATTGGTTTCTGCTGTTTCTGCTGAAGGAAGACGTCGGTTTTCGCCTTATGGGTGACATGGGAGAGGCAGGAGAGAGCAATGATATTTAAAAGTAATAAACTGTGAGTGCAGAGAAAATGACTTAGTTCCCTGTGGTGTATTCAGTGAATTATACAGTAAACTTTCATTTGCAGAAAACATATTATCTTTTACACTGTGCTGGAGTCTCAACAGGTGGTCATAAGGCATATTATCTTATATGCTTTTCACTTTGTCATTTCTTGGTTTCAGCTTAGAGGATTGGTTTATCGGTGACACATCATGGCAAATTAACAGGTACACTTAAAACCTTCCATAAATATTCAGTATATCTTATTACTGCAAATTAATGAGATATTTTGAAATTAAGCCTAGTTGCATTTGGTGATGAGAATCTTGTTTTAATATATGATGCTCAGAGATGAATTAGGATCATGAAATGATTGAGTTCATTGGGAGAAATTTTTAGATAAGCTTTTAAAGTAACAATGTGGATAAGGCATGACTACTATTATACATGATTTTAGAAATGATGAGAAATTCTCTTTACTTATGTAGACATCCAACCTTCTGTAATAACAACTGAATTCTTCTCACATAATACTTCAAAGCAAAGAATTTTGTATGGAGGATATATAATACATTTCAACAATTCAGAAAAGAAGGCTCTGCTTAGAAGGGCATGCCTTGGTAAATCAGCATTTAGAACTAAATATGATTTTTTTTCATCCAAATAAAGATTTTTTTTTTCCCATCTGCATTAGGAACCTGAGCAAATGCTTGAGGGTTTTTCAAGAAAATAAATGCATGCAGTTTAGGACAAATTCCATAAACCAGTGAGAAGAGGTTTCACTCTCTGGTGAATTACCTAGTTATCTCGATGGCCAGGAAGTCACAATCCTACCTCTCTAAGAGCCTCAGGGTCCACTCTCATGAGCAGCCCACACAGCGAAGGCTGCCACTGCCTGCTTAGATTCCAAAAACATGTTGCAGATTTCATTTGAATTGGACCATGTTTAGGTACCTTGGTTCTCACGCCTTCTCCTCAGAGACACGTTTTGCTGAAAACCCTCACTTCTGCTGCTTGTTGATTTGCTCCAAGGAGCTTAAAGTGTTCATGTGTTTCTGATGCTGCTGCACTAGCACAGAGGAAGGCTGTTCACGCGGCCCGTCCTTGTAAGCACATCAGCGATGTTCTCTCAGTGGGGACCAAACAGTGCAGCCTCAGATGGAGACAGGGTCAACCTTTCCACACACACTGATAATTAGACCCAAATCTTCAGCCACTTGTGTGAAAGATTCGCTTATCTGACTGTCCTAATCCTTCAGTTCACTCACACCAAAAATAGATGTGGCCCACATGGAAAAATACCCAGGGTCTAATGCTCTAAAACTGTGCTGCACACCAGAAGTTGACATACTGTAAATTGACTATATTTCAATAAAAAAAAATTTAGAACAACTTCTTTTGCCTTCTTTGAGCCTTTGTTTCCTCATCTGAAAATGGAAGTTATTTTGTTAGATAATCTCTGAGTTAAACTCTAGCTATAAGATTCTACAATTCTAACTATATAGTGTATGAATATTTTCTAGATAATACCCTTTTCACATGCTTGATTAAATGTGCTAATGTGATGTCTTCCAGAACAAAATAAGCTTCACTGTTTAGTGATTAATTATCTGTACCCCTCACTCATTGAATTTTATTTAGGGAGCACCCTGGAGCATAAGTGTATGAGGCAGTAGTCTCTTGTGTTTACCAACGTCTGTGTCTAAACGGCTCAGAACAAGAACGAGCACATAGTAGGCGTGCGCTGAACAGAGGATGAATGAGCGCAAGGCTTCTGCAGAAGATTCAGAGGTGATCACAGGTGGGCTCTTTCTGCGAAGCATTTATAATCAACTGGGAATGGTGAGAAAGGCACAAAAGCAGCTATTCTGCAAGGTATTGCATGATGAATGCTGTGAAGGTCCTGGGGACACCGAGGACATGGGATTAACTCAGACTTCAAGCTCTCACCCCCGCCTCCTACGCCAAGAAGAACTTTTCAAGGAGAAGGTAGGCAGGGCTTAGAAAAAGCAAACTCTTGAAATCCAGATTAAAGGGTTTGAAATCTTAGTGTCTTGGATTCTCTACCTCTGTTACATTGTTTTAGAATCAGATTACCTGATACTATTGAAAAAAAAAAATCAGTCTGTGGAATGCTGTTGAGTGCATAGATCAACACGGGGAAAGCTGGGGTTTCTGCCTCATTTTATCTCTTCGTGCATTAACATGTTTTATATTTTAATTTATGCAGGCTCTCCCTAATTTTTTAAAACATAAGGTTCATGCCTATCCAGAGTAGACATACACAGGTGTTTTTAAAATATATTGTCAGTTATAAATACATTTTTCTATTGCAAATATCAAACTTTCAATGCATTTGCTCCTCAAATATAATACTCCAATTACCTTTAAGTGTTAATTTGGGGCTGTTTAAGTATTCATTTTGTGAATGTAGCAAAACTTCAAAATTAATTCTTGAGATTTGTATGTAGAACTTTTGGTAATTCCTACATAGACAATCATGTATCTGTGTGTAATAGCATTTTTCTTTCTTTCTTTTTCAATTCTCACATGTTTATTCTCCTTTTCCATTGTGCTTCCTAGAAGACGCATATTTGTTTAATAGCAAAGTTGGAACTTGGAGTCCTTGTATTATTTCTGGCTGTATTAGGATTTTGCTTTTTGGTTTTGCTTCACGTTTATGTTTGCTTCGTGTTTATATATCGTTGTTTCTTTCCGATACATCCTTCATCAGGTTACGAAAGTGCTTTCACACTCCGAGTGTTTAGTGTGAGTCTTTATTATGCATTGCCTTCTATTTCTTGATTCAGTTTTGGAAATTCACACTTTTCAAGAAAACTGTCCATGTTGCCCAGGTTTTAAAATGTATTGGCATATGTTGTTCATCACACTCTCTTTTCTCTTTATTCTTTACCACATACAGTGATAATTTCCCATTTTCATTTGTGATATTGGCTATTTGCACATTTTCTCTCTTTTTTTTTTTCCCTTGACTGGCATTGCCAGAGGCTTGTCAATTTTATTCCACTTTCAAAGCAACAGGCCTGGCTTTGTGAACCTTCTGAAAGGCATCTTTGTTTTCTATTTTATGCATCTCGGCTCTAATACTTACTGCTTCCTACTCCTACGCTCACGTTTACTCTGGGGCTGTTCCCCCTACTTCCTGTGCTGAATGACTGCCTGTGAGCTCCCAGCCTTTCTCATTCCCCAATACAAGCATGTGCACTTTAAATACCCTCTTTAGTTTGATCTGCTGCCTCTGCCCAGCTGTTTTTGGTAGGTGACACTTCTATTATTATTTGTTTATAAGTATCTTATTAGTTTACTTGTTATTTCACAGGTGGTGCATGTGATTTAGACGTGTGCTGTTAAGTTTCCGAGTGTCTATTTTAAAGCTATCATTCTTAAAACGTTCTCCCTTGACCAGCAACATAGCATCACTTGTGAACTTGCTGGAAATGCAAGCACTGGGCCTCACCTTACACTGACTGAATCAGAAACTAGGGTGTAGGGTGCAGAAACTTCAGTTTTAAAAAGCCCTCCATGAGAGTCTGAGGTGCACTGAAGAATCCTTATTTTATTTATTTTAAAAACAGTTGTTTGAAGTCAGAAAGTATACTCTGAATGATGGTGACTTTTCCAAGTTGCTTTATGCCTTAATAATCAGCCTATTTTCATTAATATTTCTTGTGTTCTCTGAAGAATCTGTTCTCTCCAATCACTGGATATGCTCGCATGCACACTTGTTATAAGGCAATGGATCATGTTGTTTCACATGGGTTGTATCATACAGTTTTTTGCACTCCATTCTTTCAGTGACTGAGAAATCTGTAAAAGCTTCTGGCATGATGGATTTTCCAATTGCTCTTTTTCATTCTGTCCATTTCTATTTCACAAATTTTGAAGGTTTACTTTAGCATGCTTTAATCTTCCTTTCTAAAAACAATTTTATTGAGATATAATTTACTTACTATAGAATTCACCTATTTAAAGTACACAATTTAATAGGGTTTTATAAAATTTATAAAGTTAACTTTTATAAAGTATATTTTATGTACTTCAGTAAATTGTATAAAGCATATATATGAACCTAAATCTAATCATGGTAAACCTAAGTCTAAAACTGTTGGCAGTCACGTCCCATTCCCTCCACCGAAGCTCTCAGTCACCGTTATGTGTCCCTAGAGATCTGCCTAGTCTCCATATTTCGTATTAAAGCGACACCGTAATCTGTGAGTTTTTATGGCCGGCTTCTTTCACTCAGTGCCACGTTTGCAGGGCTCACCCACGTGTGGAATGTGCCAGTTACGCATCCTGTCAGGTAATACTTCATCATACAGGTACACTACATTGTGTTTATCCATCCATCAATGGACAGGTACTTGGGCGGTTACTGCTTGCAAGCTTTATGAGTAATGATGCTACGACCAGTTGTGTATAGATTTTTGTGGACCTGTGTTTACCTTTCTCTCGACCTAGCAGTGGAGCTGCGGGGTCATAAGGTGACTGGTTCAGACTTCTGAGAAACGACCACTTTCAATCTTTTCACCTTCAACCGTTTTTTATCACAGTATTTCATTTGTGCCTACACAAACTAAAGCAAAATATAAACACTAATAACTGGTACCAGATTGGTGTCATAACCAAGTAAATTCCGACCCAACCTGACACCTTTTCACTGAGAGCGTTTTCAATTCAAGTGTGGGGTCAGTAATTAATTACAAATACTTGTTGAGTGTCTAGTCCATAGAGGAGTTCAGTGAGCCCAGCAGACGCTCACTTCCCTCGTGGAGCTAATGTAACACAAGCCATTGGCATCGTACATCCCTCTGCAGAGTGTGAGTCACTTCTAGTTACAAAGTGGTGGTCGTCGTGGTTGGACTGAAATTTCTATGCTTTCTCATCACTTCTAATGAGGTGAGGCCTCTGGAGCGTCTCATTTCCACAAGCAATGTGGTCTCAGGGATTTGTTGGGTTCAAGATGATATGCAAACTGCATCACTGTATTTTCTCCTCTATCCTGTGCACCATCTGGATTTCCAAGACAAAACGCATTATGTGGTAATAATACACGTAACAGTCACATTGTCCAATGCAAGATCACGTACCTTGTCTCGGGTCATTAGCTGGATCCTTCAAGTGGATTACGATGCTGAACCCTCACAATAATCCCCGCTTGGCAGATGGCGAAACCAAGCTCAGAGAAATCAGGTAGTTGCCCGAAGTTACAGAGGTAGGAGGTGGTGGGTCTGGGACTCACAGCCAAACAGTCTAATCCAGGCCCCATGATCTCAGCCAGAGACGCTATGCTGTCCCTGAATTTATGAGCACGGTTGTTCATAAACACTACAGGCTGAAATATTGTTGATCAATTCAAGGTTGTCAATTTTTTCATTCCCAATATTCCAGCAGTCATGTAAATATTGACATTTATTTAATATTTGGTGTTTATGTTTTATTTTGGTTACTATAACATACATTTGTAAACATAAAATTAACTAAGTAAAATAAACTATGAAATGAAATGAACGTTTAGTGTTTGTTTCCTTTGTTTTGATGGGAACTGAAAGGTCACTTCTAATCCTGGCTCACCTTCCCTTTTCTCCCCATAACACAACAAGTCTCTCCAATGCAATTCTTCTCCCTTTGAGGTTCTAAATACAGACCCTTCAGAATTAAACTTTATGTACATAGTGTTATACATTCAATAGTACAGGAGAAGGTTGTGGTATCCAGGTTAGTCAGCTGAGCTCATGGCAATTAAAAAATTATGCTGATGAGAAAAACACTGCTTTCTTAATTTAAAGCCATTGTTTTAGGCCATCCGGATTATTTGCATGAAATTTTAAATTTCTTGGTGACCAGGAGCTCCCTTAGAAAATATTTGTTTAAGTAATTGTTTTTGAAGTGAGCTTTTTTCAAGCCTTTCCCTCACTACTTATGTCTGCGAAACAGCCTAACAGTCTGGAAAACTTTGTTCAAACATTAGTTGAAGGTTTCCTCTTAACCAAGCTTGAAATAGATTTCAGCATTAGGGCGCTCCTAGTCAAGGGCTGCAGCGAAGTGGTGGGCAGTGCCCTGGCTTTGGAGTCGGGAGATCCGGGGTCTGGTAAAAGCTTGCTAGTAACTAAGCATGATACAGTAGGTCTTAACTAGACATGGATGCGCCTGTTCGGAGGCCAGCGCCATGGCACAGGTGTGCCCTCCTCCTTCTGGGGACACACGTCACGCCCTCCCAGAGTCACTCGCTTGCCTGCACGGGTGTTCCTGCCTTCAGATTCACAGGGTCTGTCTGCTACTCTTTGTATTTAATCTTCTTCACTATTATTCCGAATGGCAAGCTTTGGTATTCAGAATACATTCTGTAATGTGTGCATTTCTTTTAATTTTATTAAAACGAAGTCAGAGCTGGTTGGAGTCCGAATCGGTGTCAGAATCCACTCACGGGCCTGAAGGCCGCTGGGCTCCCCGGGGGCGCAGACTTGCCTGAGACGCCGTCAAACACGCTCTCTCGCTCGCCTGGCTGGACGCGCGCTTTTGAGATTCGGAGACCTCCACTTACGCGTCTACCTGACATGGAACATTTTCTGCTCATCCTGGGAAAGAATACCGGAAAATTTTGTTCAAGTTTCAAACAACGAATGGTTGGCTGGGGAGGAGGCATGAGACTTGTATTTGTACAAGCATCCCCATTTGGTATAAAAAGAATGTTTCCTCCCACTGGTGGTGAGACCCGCACGTCCTGGGAGGGGTGGATGCTTAGCGTACTTCCTGCTACGTGAGAAAACTCAAAGGCAGCCTTTCAGATTGTCTCCAGTTGCAGCTATGGCTAAACACAGACAGTGACCAGTAAAGACAGCTTCCTGCTAGTATGCACTTTTAAATAGTAGAGATTACTCGGAATTAAAATATTTTTATTGATCTGAAGTGATTATGCTCCATATTTTGCCTCCTCTTGTTTCTGTCTATTATGGTTTAAAGCAGAGTCTTCCTAGCTTATAACTAAATCACATTTTTCAGGGTTGGTGTATCGGTTAAAACGCGTAGCAGTCTTTCCTTTTTCTTCAGGGGAGTGAACAATGCTTACAGAAAACAATTGCTTATAGAAAGTAAAGAAAGGGCTCCACAGATCAGGTGGCCCCTGCAAAATGCTATTTAATCTTTTAAATGTAAATCAATCAGACACATTAAAATTTCCCTAAAATACAGATTTCTTTTTTAAGTTGAGAGAGCAAAGGTTTTGCAAAATGCTTCAAGGGTTTTGTCAAACCAAGAGACGTTTGAAAGCTGTTTTCAGCACTTGCTAAACAGTTACTTTTCTTGGATTCAGTGATGATAAACTGTAGCAGTATTTTGACATCTCTGGTTTGTGAACAGTGGAGAAATTGAAAGGTAAGAAAAAGAAAACATACTGGCAGGGTGAGAGAAAAGAGCAGGTGATCCAGACCTCAAAAATCCTTGGTGTCTTTTGGTAAAAGCTAGTGACTGAGTCTTATTTCATGTGTCTGACACTGGGCCGCCGGGGCAGCCGAAGGCCATGACATCATTCACTGAAAGAACAACAATGAATATGCGTCTTTTCTTTTAATGACAACTTCATAATCCTGCAGCTTTATTCCCCAAACTCACTGCCATTTCCTGATCTAAGGTATTCTAACTGGGAGAGGATGGCTATATTCTGACGTTTCACCAGCATTTTCTGAAATGAAGGTTTGCTGGTAGACCACGGTTGTGGAGAGTTGGAGAAATAAAGGAATAAAACAAGGAAAAGGATGGCCATTTTGTTTGTCTGCGTGAATACATTTGGTGGTAAAACTTCTGAGGAAATGTAAACAGAAATGAGATATAACAAAATTTTAGAAATTGCGTCCCTTTGAAAGCCGCAGCTGAGTCCTGGAGAAACCCCTGTCGTTACTAACGCGTTTCATTAAGGCGGGTTCTGTTAATGCTCACATTTCAGAGCAATTTCCTTTTCACCAGTTCCTTCCTGCCTGAGGCCACGCAGGGCTTGGGAGCACTGGGCTGGTGTCTAGATGTCGTTGGCCTGCTGCCACCTGCTTCGGACTCGGGGCCTGGCAAACGGAGGAATCTCCTGAGCCGTCCTGCAGAATCTGTGCGACTGATGAACGCAAGCACGACCGACGTCTCCTACAGAGCTTCAGGAAGCTCGTCTGTGTCCGCCGCTTGGGATCCAGGCTTTTAACCCTTGGTATTTGCTTTTTCCACTTTTTAGCGTGTAGATACATTTTGCATGTAGACAGAGTTGCTGTTAGAGTGTTCAGGACAGGGGCGTCAGCGTCAGAGCCATCGGTGTCCGGGGCCTGGCTCGGCGGCCCTGACTGTGGCAAGTTCCCTCCCCCTGTCTGGCGGCGCGCACTCGTTTACATAACGGCATTTATTTTCCGTAATTGCTTCATGTGAGGCAGCAGTGAAATTCAGTGACGTCCGCTGCCCATCGCTGTCATTAGTATCAGATGAGGTTATGTTTAGAAAAGGCTTACAAATGTACTCATGTAAATTCATGCACTATGAATAATTTTTGTTTTCCAAATAAACGCAGATAATAGTGCTCCTAAACTTCCCACTGCCCCAGGGCAAGGGTCCCCTCCCTTCCAGGCCCCAATGAGTCTTTTGTCACTTTCTTTTAAACCATCACCAACAGCATCCTGGAGGGTTGCTTGCCCTAACAGTGTCTGTAAGGCGCTTCCGGCTTCTGTCTGCCATTGAGTCTTGAAGAAACAGCCCATTTTTAGATTCATTATGGTGGTATTCCATATCTGGTATCAAAATCTGTCCTGGTTATTTATTGCTGCATGTAAGTCACCCCAAAACTTTGTGACCTGAGACAACAGACATCAGCTAATATTGTTCAAAATCCCTGTAGGTCTTGGATTTGGGGGCGACACCGCGTGAGGCTGCAGTCAGAGGAAGCGGGGCTTGGGTCATCTTGAAGACGTCTTCATTAACGTCACTGGTGGGCGGCCTGGCCCGGGAGGCTCACGGGGATGGAACAGGTAAAGGTCCTCGGTATCTCTTCCTGTCTCCACGCAGCACCGTTCTTCACATGATCTTTCCAGAGTGGAGGGTCTGTAGCATAAGTAAGCTTTCTACACCTTGGCTCAGGGCTGTCGCAGTGCGAGAGCCAGGAGAGAAAGGGACAGAAAGGATCTGTCACACTTTGATGCCTTTGTCTTGGGAACCATGTTCCATCCCTGCTGCCATGTTTTGTTGGTCAAGGTAATGACAAAGGTGTACGCAGACTCACAAGGAGAAAATCCTGCCCCTGCTTCTTGATGGAGGAGTGTTACATGTCACAATGAAAGAAGAGCTTCTGGCAGGGACTGTGGATTTGTTTGGTCATATTTGGAAAATAAAATCAGTTACAGATGTACGTACATATATTTATAGTATATAAGCATACTGTACAATAACGCAAGGGATGGTTTTTAGCATCCTTTACATTAAATTATAGACTTCCAGATTTATATGAATCTTTGAAGTTCCCTCAATCAAATAGACTTTTTTGGAAGTTAATTCCCCAGTTGAAGATGTGTCCTCGCTTCGAGATATACAGTATACTTGCAGAAAGTATATGAACGTGGGGCCCCACAAAACACTGCAGTTTCTCCTAAATGATGCAACAGCAGAATCTCCCCATTGCTCCAAACATTGCTACCGTAGTTTCAGTTTACTTAAATCACTTCTCTCTTTGTTCTCCTTCCCTCCAGGCGTCATAAATAGGGCCCTGTTAGGAACCTGATAGTGGCTCACAGCGAGGAAGATAAGGCTGAAGAACACGGATTCTGAGGTCAACACATCTAAAACGTGACTTTCACCCTGACTACTCACTCCGTGAACGGGCACAATTTTAAAAATATTTCCAAACCAGTGTCTCCTTGTCTGTAAATGGATATAATGATACAAAGCTCAGAGCGAGCAGATTCTATAAAATACATTTTGAAGTGCTTAAAATATCTTCAGTGTTCAGTATGCTCAATGCATTCTGATGAAAAAACTAATCGCAAGTTTTGAAGTGGGTGTTACAGACCTTACACGTCACATGTGCTGTTTAGGAGTAAATAATGTGAATCAGGAAGGAAAGCCTGTAACACTAGTATTTTTTTTTTCATTCAGAGTAAGGGGACATTTTGAGTTTATTTTTAGTATTTTTTGCAAATGTGCTGACTTTTTAGAAAATAATGTGAATTGGGTATTTACGTTTTATGCAAGACCTGTACCGTAAAGTCTTCGTGGAAGGAACTTGGCCCAGACTTTAGGAAACACTGTCTGTTATTTTATTAGCACTTCTGGCTCTGTGTTTTACAATTTTTCTATTTTTTGCTTTATAAATAAAATAGCCCATTAGTCCCATGCAGTTTCCTGAAGTTGATCTGTTTACTGTCAGACCATCTAATCACTCCCTTTCTTTATACTGTTTATTGAAAACATTTACTGTATTCACCTGAAATTTACTGGAAATTGTTCAGGGTGATACTTATGGCATATTTCATACTTTTGATATTTTTATTTTTAGGCAAACACAGATAGGACTGTTTCAAACACGGCAATGCCATTCCTTATTTTCCTCTACGTTTTCATTACTATCATAAAAGAACAAAACACAGTTGTTGAATACTTAACTTATATCTTATTATCAGTAAGCATTATTGGATGAAAACATCTCTTTAAGAAAAATTAAAATGCTATTTTAAACATCATTGAGGATAAATTTCCTAAATCAAATGATCTTCATGGGATAAAATGAAACACTAGTTTGTTAATCATGTAAGAACATAAAAGAAGAAAGACGGGGGGGGGCCTTTATTTTTTTTAATGTTGAGCCCCTTATCTGTTCTAACATAGAGGACTTTGATTATACAAAGTCTTAAATTTTAAATTACAATAGAATTGTTAGCTAAATATATCCTTTAAATCTTCAGAATATCTCTTTAAGTGATTATTGGGTCTCAGAGATTAATTATGTGCGAATTACATAGCACGTGGAACCTTCATTCAAAGGGATTTGCTTGCTTTTTTGTCTTTGAACAACTTGTGTACACCAACTAAACAACATTCCTTGATTTTGCTGAAATGAGACCATCCAAATATAAAGCTGCATTCTTGTTTATCTTCAGGTCTTAAACATGCAACACATTATTTAAGGTGGAGTTTACTAATGTTACAATTGACATAAACAAGAACATAGGAAGAATAATTCTCGTAACATGGAATTAAACATCTCTTACCAGTGTGGGGCGAGGAAGGGAGGGAGGTGAAGGAGACGGGAGGAAATTTAATTTTTAAATATTGTGCAAAGATGCAAAATTATACATTCTAACATTTTAAATCCAACTTAATCTAAGTTTCGTAAACATATTGAAACAATTCATATTTCAATAAAAGGCGAAAACTTCTATGAAGATTTTTGAAAAAAAATCATGGAAAATGAATTCCTTTAATAGGGACTTTGACATAAGGGAACCTTCATTAATACAAAGCAACTTCATCCAACAATATTAATTTTATGTCCCATTTCACTTCCTCTGAGCCCTCTTGAAATGTATGATCAACCGGAAAACCACAGCCGCTGTGCTTGGTGATTCGCATCCAGTGTAACACTGATGTTTTATTCATCTGCTTGAATTTGAGTTGTTTTTCTTAAAATCTTTTTTCTGTCCTGAATATTTTTCCTGCACTCCAAGTTATTTTCAACAGTTGCCTAAACGAGAGAGTCTACAAACTACAAATAACTGGTGAAACAGAATATTTCACATAATTCATTATGTGTAATAAGTGGCAAATACATACTTTTAGATGGATACATGAAATAGTCTTACCTAAACAAAGGGCGCCGAGGAGTAGATTTGTGTTCAACTTGCATCTGATTTACACTTTCTAGGCTTTATTTATAGCACAGACAGAGCATCTACGGCAGCCGAGAGGTCACTGGCCCACACCCTCACTTCACCAGTGTGGTGAGCAGGTGGGTTGGTGCAGGACAGCAGAGGTTGATTCACAAGCACATTATGTCACATGTCACATGCATGCAACTGAGGGCACTGAGTGAAAACAAGTGGGAAGTGGGAAATTGGAACAGACTCTGAAATGGACAGGACCCTTCCGGACCCTCTTGGGGACTTGAGTTCACCCATCACCGTGTCCCTGGTCTCTTGAAGTAAAAGGCTTTGCTTCAGGCCTCCCCTGAATCTCCTGGCTCAAGAGTTACTGGTTATGCAAACATGCTGGTTGAAATCTAGCCTCTAGGGAGACATACTGTCTTTGAGGTTGAAACGCCCAGTACTCTCATCTTGCTGTGGAGCAACAGCACAAGGCATTTAGGGAACAGGTGAGATTCACCCACCCCCCAGGAGTGCCGGCCCCAAGAAGATGCAGGTAACTGTCCTTCCACAGTCAGTGAGAAGCAGGGCAGAAAGCGGGCAGTCATCACCCTTGGAAGGACCGTAGTGTTTATCTCCTCCAGGCTGTGTGTGAGGAACAGCAATATTGCCATTAGAACAATTTTCTTAAACTCAAAGATGACGGTTCATCCGGAGCCTCAGAGGGTAAGTGGAAGCACTCCGCTGCCTCAGACAAAGTCGGTAAAGTGGAATGAGGTCTAAAATGGCCAGTGCAGTTGTTTGATTTGGGTGCAGACTCTTTTGGACGAAAATCATTTGGGTCGTCATAACTTCTCACCAATTTCTAGACTTACTGTGTCAGCTTCGGCTGCCCTGAGATCTCTCCGCAGATCCTTACTAATGATATCATGGAAAGACTTTTATGAATAGTTTTTTGAAAAAACAACTGAGCCCAGTTTATTGGTCGTTCTGTGCAACATGCTGACCCTTGTGAAACCGCACAGGATGTAGATCCCCCGAAGTAAGGCGAGGAGGGAACTTGTTCCAGGGCTGAACTTCAGGCAGCACCCATGGGCTTTCCTAGCACCTTGTTCACCGACAGCTGTCTCGCCTGATACTGCCTGACCAAGCGATCGAGCCCACTGCGGCGGTAGGTGGACGTCCGTGAGGCTCGCTGGTGACCGCATCCTCCACCACCCACATGTAAATAACAAACTAGTGACGACTCAGTGATGACACTGGTTTGGGAGCAGCACCTCTAAAGTCGGGGGTGATGCCTGCGAGGTACGTAACGTGCTCTAAGCTTTATTCTTAGGTTCATTCTTCCTCAGGTAAATTTTATGGATTCAGAACTAAGGTAGAGGAATGAGGCCAGCTTCTCTCACAATTAAACCCAAGAATCCACTTGCAAACATTGCTTCCTCTTCCATGACTTGTGCTCTACTTAGTGCTCATAGAAAAAAAAACCACGTCCACCAGGAGACACTCTATATAATTAAACACACTATATAATTAAATGCTGTTTCATTACTTTGAGGTTAAAAAGAGATGACTGAGTTCTTTGGAGTCATGGATCCTGGTTATCAAGAGGAGATAGTTTGCCGCTGCACAAGGGAGAGAAGGAAGTCTTCATCTGGGAACCAGGGAATCTCTGGGGTGATTTCCTGCACTTGCGGGTACTTTATAACAATAAAAGTTCACAGACGACCACCAACCCAATACAGGCGATCTCTCAGCGATGACGGTTCGCTCCCTCGTACCAGGTAAGAATTCTGCTCAGCCTAAATGTTGGCGGAGGGCAAGGGGCACGTTAGAACAGGTAGTAATGGTAGAAAGCTACGCCTCCTGATGGTAGCAGATGTGAAAGCTGCAATATTGACCCAGTCACGACCGACCAGGTTTGATTGGGACAAAACAAACCCTGGAAATCTCAGTGGTCTAATATGGCACTTGGCTGATGCCAAGTTCAGTGCAAGTCAGGCAGCTCACCGGGACACCTGCCTGGCAGGCTTCTTCCGGCCATAAGAGCCTGGCGTATGTGGCTTCCAGACTTGCCAGAAGAAAAGAAGAAAGAATATGGAAAGCTCTCACCAGTTATCATCTATCTTGTATTAGAAGTGAAACGCACCGCTGCGGCTTACAGCCTACGGCCCACAAAGTAATCATACGGCTTCCTCTAACTCAAAAGAGGCTGAAAATGCACAGGAGCACAGGGGACCCTGCACTGAGTGAGCAAAGCCTCCCCCGCACCACCCCGTGTTTTCCCTTCTTCTGTACACACACACACACGCACGTGCACACGCACACACACACGTGCACACATACACACGTACAAATAACGTTTTCTTTGGTTCCCTCTCCCTTCCAATTTCCAGGTGGAACAAACCTTGGCCCCAGTGGTTAACTTTATACTTTAGTTGAAGGTCACAGGAAGTTGAAGCAAAACTGTGTCAGAACCAGAATAAAGAATACCCGGAGACAAATCCAAGAAAGCACAGACATTTGTAGAGATTTGCATTCTTCATGGTGAAAGGGTCACCGGCGCTCATATTTGCCAAGAACCAGTGGGAACCTCTGCCCCTAGTTCTTGAGTAATGATCTCAGACATTATCGTGTAGCTCTTAAAGCAATCATCCAAGCACTGCTTCCCTGATTTCAGTTACTCAAGCCTCTTCAATTATTCTGTAAATACATAATTTATGTTTTAAAACCCTTTTTGCTAAGAGTACCTAGTGTGTTTCTGATTCCTGCATTGCACTCTGATTAATACGGTGGCATATTAAAAAATGCTGTCAGCTCTAGGACTGAAAACCAGCCTTTTGATAAATAGTATGCTAGCTTGTCCAACTATATACCACCATGTTCGGCATGGAGGACAAAAGGAGGACAAAAAAAAAAAATCACCCATGTATTAGCATCTGTAAATAAGGTTTTCCAATATTCCATAATCCGGAGGTCGCAGATACTTCCTGAAACGGATGACTGATCTTTGAGTGGAAACGTCTGCTGTGCAGCTTGACCAGGGCCCTTACACATCAACACTCCCTTAACTCACCACGTGGAATGCGGCGTCTCTGCAAGTCATGGCTTTTACACACCCGGACACTTGAGGCCATGTGACCGACCGACTTGCTCAAAAGCAAGTCGATCTATTTGATATCCAATTAGACATAGATTGAGAAATGAAGGACTAAATCACTTTTCATCCAGACTACACTTCCTGAAATCGAATTCCTGATAATTCAGGAGAAATTTGTACTGTGTGACATAAGACACCAATACATTCTTAAAACTCAGATATGATTTAGTAACATACACAAATGCTGAAGCGTAACGTGGAGCTCAACGCAGACTGCAGTGACCTGGGGAAGCACCCTGGTGCGGAAGGACCTGAGCCCCACTGGTGTCTGGGGGCCGACTCAGTAAGCCCGGAGATCCGGGGTGCGTCCGTTGGCCGGGTCTAACGTTACGGGCGACGGGTGCTGGACGTCAGGTCCTTCAGCAGCCAGGTGAGACATGAAAATTGTGCCTGGAGTAGACGGGCACCACAGAGGGGAAGACAGGGTGAGAGGGGAGGGCTCAGGGCAGCGGCTCTCTGAGGGGCGGGGAGCCACGCAGGGGACAGCGCCGCCCGGGCGGTCGGTCGGAGCCAAGGCTCCGGGAAGGCAGCGCTGCAGGGAGCAGCGCTGGCGGCGGCGGCGGCGGAAGCCCCGCGCGGGGGCCGGTCGCGCGGGCCGGCTGAGCCCCGCTCCCTGCGCCGCGCCTTCACAGGTCAGCAGGTCTCCTCGGAAAACGCAGTGAGGCGCGTGCGAACTTCAGATTCACCTTCTCCTCACAGAGCTTTTATTTTTTTCTGCCAGTTAATGATTGCATTCCCTGTAATTTAACCATAGAATGAGCACCATTTGGTAAAGAAAGGAGTTAATTTGGCAAGAATATCAGGTTCATTGAAATACCGAGTTTTTCTATTACACTGTGAGGGAAAATTACAAGGAATAAAATTTAAAAAAAAACAAAAAACCTGTGCCGACTCTGCGATGATGGCTGCTGAGTCTCTGGCTGCACTGTCACTGTTAGCATGATTGGGAGGCTGCCCAGTGTCACCTTGATATGGGATGTGCTTCCTAGGGCAAGAGCTGGAGAATTGCAAGGCAGACGTCCAATCAGATGAGACGGTTTTTGGAATTAATGAGCTTAATCATGTAATATTTGCTCTATATTTGTTTCAAAGAAAGAACAGTAAGGTTTTAAACCTTGTAGTAAGCTATGTTCCTATGCTGACAATGTACAAATGAGATTCTTTAATATGTATTCGGGTTATGTTAGCAGGGATGTTTCTAACTATAAATTTATCCATGATTTTACTTACTTCATAAATGCAGAGTTAAAAATCACCATCAAAAACCTCTTTCTGTATATTTTTATCTCTACTATTTATAACTGAGTTGCATCTTAATGGAGCAGAGAGAGAAGAGTGGTGATGGAGAGATTCCACACTGATTTAAGGAGGCAGGCGAATCATATTTATAATCTTTGGCAGAAAGTTATGGTAAGAACTGAGTTTTCCATCCCTAGGCTTCTGAAGCTCAATGATGGTGCCTGCTCTGTTTATGTTAACTTTTTGATATTAGACATTCTTTGTCTGGAAAAACACTCGGCATAGTCTTCCTAATGTTAAGTCATCCCTTTTGACATCCTGGACACAAGGAAAGTCCACGCACTACACAGTTAGATATTGTCCACATGCTAAACAGCCTGCAATGTACTTCTCGTCTCAGAAAACAACAGTAACAAATCCTGAGAGGTTTAAAAGTTATATCCAAGAGGCAAATGAAGTTAAGTCTCAGAAAATATGGCCAGGCATATTGTGTGGCATATAGAATGCGCTAAATTAATGTTCAGTTAATACATGGAGAGAGGTGCCACGGCACATGTGTAAGCAAGGGTCCTGTAATATAAAAGAGATACGTTTATTAACACAAACCCACTGAAGCAATTGATTTTGCCTTAGTTTGTAGCTTTGATGGGGTTTTTGAATCCTTCTTCTGTTTTGTTCCTAATATCAGTTTTAATGTCTCTGATACCAACGTCCCTACAGACCAGCCCGATCGGTGGTTTTACTCCGCCACACTTGACCAGCGCCATTTGGGTACCCTGTCGGACACTAGCGGACACACCCATCAATCACTGGTGAAATATGGAAGACATTAAGATGGAAACGGATCAGTCACTAGAGCTGTAATATATTAATGTGCTTGTTAACATCAGAAATTTAGTTGCAAAGCCCCATGACGTGTCTCCCTTCCAAAACCAGTCATTCTCATCACCTCCAGAGTAAACACACATTTGTCACTGTTAAATTCAAAATCTGAACTCACCCAAAATTACTTTCCCAGGTCTGCTTTCATGAACTGCATTATTGCCCATAAGCTCAAGTCAAGACAAATATTCTCCAACACCCGAATCCAGAACTCTGTGGTTGTTCTCGTGTTTGTCTCCCTGCCTGCTCCAGCGGGCAGCTCCACAGGAGTCCTAAACGTCCCTCAGGAGCCAGGACCCATGCTTCTGCCCTTGCAGACTAGCGTATGGCCTTAGAACTTCACATGCATAAAATGGGTTCCGTGCTATTTTGCGTCTGACTCCTTTTGCAGAGTACTGTTTTTGAGACTCATTTATTGCTGACACCAGCAGCTTGGTTTTTTTTTTTTATTTTAATTTATTGGTTGCTGTTGAGTTTTGTAGATACACCACAATTCATGTATGCATTCACCTGGTGATGAGCATTTGGGTTATTTCCACTTCAGGCTATTTTATAAGCAAAGTTGTTATGAACATTCACATGCAAGTCTGTCTGCACATGCATTTTCCCTTTTGCTGGGTAGATTTCTGCAAGTGGAATTGCAGGGACTTACGGAAAGAGTATGAATTACTTTAGAAGAAACTGCACAGTTTTCACGAAGTGGTTATACCGTTTTACATTCTCCCCAGCGATGCCTGAGGGTTCCAGGTGCTCCGCGTTCTCACTGACACTTGTTCTTGTCAGGAGTTTTAAGATCAGCCATTCTGTCGGATGTAGACGGTGGCATCTCAGTGTGGTGGTATCTTGCATGCCTCTGACCATCAGGGAGGCTGAGTGCCATGTGCTTGTCGGCCATCCTTCTGTCTTAAGTGAGCGCTGGTTCTAGTCTTTTGCCCAGTTAAAACTGAATTGCTTGTCTTCATATAGCTGAGTATGGATCCTGGTTGTAAGTCCTCTGTCAAATGTATGTACTGTGAGTGTTTTCCCCCATCCTGAGACTTACATTTTCACTTTCAATGATGTCTCATGAATACAAGAATTTAATCTTTTGATAAAGTCCAACTTATCAATGTTTCTTTCTTGATTAATGGGATTTTTTTATTATAAGCAGAAATGTCTGCCCCTTGTAAGTAAAAAAAGGTGTTCTACTTTCTTCTAGAAGCTTTATAGATGCTAGCTTTTACTTTTCTGTTTAAGATCAATTTAGATTTAATTATTTTCACATGTAAGGAAAGGAGCATCAGTGATTTTTTTTTTAAGTTTTCTGTAATTTTGTTCAACGTTTTCAATCTCATGTGTTAGAAGTGTGTATTCAATTTCCAAATATTTGGGAATACTTGTTATTGCTTTTTAATATAATATAGTTAAGGTCAGTGAATTTCTTCTTTATGATTGTAACTTTTATATATTTAGAAGTAATTATTTTCTTACTATTATAATGTCTATCTTAGTGATTTTCCCATGTATATCTGAAAAAAATATGTATCCGTATGTTTTGGGGTTCAGTGTTCTATAAATATTAATTAAGTAAAGCTGGTTGATAGTTTTTTTACAAGTCTTTTGTACCTTTAAGGGCCGTTTTGTCTATTTCTTCTATAAATAATTAACAGAGAAATACTGAAATCTTTAGCTGCAGTGGTGACTGTTTCAGTGAGACGTTGAGTCTCTGCTGGGATTCCTCATTCCTGAAGCCATGCCCAGAACTTTCCTGCAGGCAGAAAGCTGGGACGATTGCTTGTCCCACATCATTAATTTTCCTTATCTCAAGAATTACAGTCTCGCACTGCATGTTGTCCAATATCTAAAAACATTTCTTTTATATATTTTGGCCAATCTTCTCATTGTTTCCATAGCACCATAATCCCCATATCAGATATTTCTTTACTAATGGACTATTTTCAGTTGTTCATTAGAATAGGGCCATGTTATTAATATGTTGACTATGGCTAAGACATTGCATAAAATTGCAAACATTTTATCACTTCTGTTTTTTAGCTTAAATAAATAATTGAATGCCCTTCCTAAAATTCTAATGTATTTCCTTAAATTTAGGAACGCCTTTTTTTTTTGCCGAAGAAATTTATTTCCTTTTTATAACAGCATTAATAATAATAATAAAAAACTTGGCAAGATTAACTTTGCAACAGATCTTGCAGATATGCATCCATTTCACTGACTGGCAGTTAAATTCTTCAGCATACATTTTCTTAACCCTATGGATACTGAGTTTTGTAGATGAAGTACTATCGAAAACCTTTGCAATATTTTAGACTCTTGCCTCAAGATGTTGTCAGCTGACCAGCAGTATTAACAGTCAGCTCAGAATTTGTTAGAAATGTAAGCTCTCAGACCCCATGCCAGGTCTTCTGGATGAGAATCTGCATTTCAACAAGAACCCCGGGTGTTCTATACATGTATTAAAATCTGAGGAGCATTTCTGTCCTAGATCAGAGTCTTTGTGAATGTTCCCCATCTGTCTCACATGACAGGCATCTATTTACATTCTGCATTCATAGCAACACCCGGTAGAAAGCAATCTGTTTGCTTAAAAGCACATGTGTGTGAATTTTCTGGTCCTCTCAGGCCCCTGCACATCACTGCAGAGCCTGGAAGGGCTCCTGCATGGCAGGACCTGCCTGCGTTCCCATCAGAAGCTCTGGTTGAGGTCTGCATCTCAGCTGCTTCAGGTGTGAGGAGGAAACTCATCTGTACATTCTCCTTTCAGGTGCAGTTCTTTTAAAATGAAATTTGATTTAAACTGATGCAGCCACTGGGACTTAGCAACGCATTTATTTTATACATTCAGCAAGATCTGCCAGCCAGTGGAGAAAATGGTGAAACTCAAAATGTGCATGTTCTTCCACTGTTAGCCCAGGCGAGCAGAGACTTTTGGGCAGACCATTTCTTTTTGTTCTGGAATTCGATAGCAAAGAAAAGCAGGAAGCAAGATAAGCCATTAGAACGTGAAAGCAAGTAAACTCTTGTCTTATGGGCCCCCTAATATATTCCACGAACAGCTGCTTGTGAAGTCAGTCTTTTGCCAGCCCTGCTCTCCTGGAGCCTTAGTGGGACACACACATAGATTTGAGATTGTGCAGCAGAACACCTTTTGAGGAAGTGAGTAAATACTTTAACTCATGTCTGTAGATTTTAGAGATTAGTATGGAAATAAGGCAAGGCAGGAAGTAACTGCAAAGGAAATGGACTGTGCACGGTGGGCGATCCCTCTTCAGATAGTCCTCAGTTCTATGGTCATTTCTTTCCCCCGAAAGCCAGGGCTGCCGACATGAGAGAGAGAAAGAGAGAGAGAGAGAGAGAGAGAGAGACTGCGATGTACAGACAGCAGGTCTGTTGTGCAGAGTGGAAAATCTTACCTCTATCGTATGTACAGGTTTGTTTCATAGCAAATAGAAAAATAAGTAACTAGTTATGGGGGGAGGGGACTGTGGCTTTTAATAATCGATGGGGTAATTGAATGTTTTCTGAACTTCTGACATGCACCTTTATACAGAGACATGCCAAGTTTCATACAGCTTTCGGGTAGATCTCTGTGGAATGAAGAAAAGCATGAAAGTACTAATAATTAATGAAGAGTATCCAAATAAGAGGTGGACAAAGTAATTTTCCTGTTTTTACTTTTCCTCCTTCATTCCACTTTTTTTCTCTTTTCTCTTTTTTTTTTCATTTTTATCTTTCTCTTTATTTGCTTATTTCTTGACACTATATTGAGCACATACTGTTATGTGCTAAAATCAGAAAGCACAATATTGAACACCAAGAAGCACATTTTCTCACCACTTGGAATGTGAAATCTAGGGGAAAACATAGAATTAACCAAGTAATCACACTGATGAATGTATAATTACGAAGTTAGTCAAGTGCTGAGTTCTGAAGAATAAGTGAAGATGGAGAGAGTTCTAAAACGAGGCCAAGCATCCTAAATGTGGGGAACCATGCCCAGGACCAAAGTCATCTGGAGAGAGGAAACCAGGCGAACGCTAACAACAAAGTGTGGTTGGTGTGACTGGAGTGCAGCGAAAATTAGGGAGGGTGGTGAGTGATTGTAGAGAAGGGTCAGGAGGAAGCAGTTCTCAAAGCCATGTGAGGCACTGAAGGCTTATGATCTGGATGGTGGTGAGCTGATGTTGGCGGTCACCTGGTCTAACTGGCATTTAGAGAAAAGAAATTTTAAGGGGATCCGAGTGGTTGTCGGATACCACTTGGTGACACCGTCTAATCCAGGAAGGACTTAATTACTGTTTGGTCTTGGGAATAGCAGTGAAGATGGAAAGAGGTACATGAATTAAAGTATTTACATGATAAAATTAAGAGTAGTTGGTGTGTGGGGGTGTATAGCTTAAATGGTAGAGCGCATGCTTAGCAGGCACAAGGTCTTGGGTTCAATCCACAGCACCTCTTCTAAAAATAAATAAATAAAACTAATTACCTCCCCCCCCCCAAAAAAAAATGAGAGTATTTGGTGATAGATTGATTAGACATGAGAGGTGGAATAAAAATAAGATGTCAATGATGACTTCAAGCTTTCTGACATGTGAGAGAGCCATTTGGAGAAAATTATGAGTTGTTCCTGGACCTGCTGGGATCTCAGAAAGGAGAAATTAAAAGACAATTGGCCAAGAGGCAGACAAATATTTTTCGTCCAAAGATATGAAAGAAGATATAAAAGCAAATGAATCCTGATACAGGTTCTGTTTGTACGATACATAAGTACAAGTGAGTGCGTGCGTATGTGCATATGTGTGTGTATATATGGACTGTATGTACGTATACATATATGGGATGTGTGTGTGTGTGTGTGTAAGTTGACTCTTTAGTAAACTGTAGATTATTTTCTAATGTCAGTTGAATTCTAAGCAAACACTTGGTCTTGGCATGTCTGCAGTATGGCAACAAATAAAACCCATAGTTTGAAGACAAATACACTTACATGAGAAGCCTGTTTTGTCCTATTAACTGTGGAATTTCAAGTGTATTATATAATCTTCCAAAGCTTTAATTTCCTTTTGGGAAGAATTGGAGGTGATTTACCTAATTTAGAGGGAGATGAAAATAATCATGACAATGAGTATAAATTACTGAGCATGGTGCCAGGCACACAGTCATCTTTTAAACTAGGGGTTGGTACAGTCTTTCATTATTCAGGAATTCCTGATTTCTTCCTAAGGATAAGAATCTGAATGTGGAGAGTTGAATCGATAATTTCAACAGAGAAACTCACTTCTGTGCACACCAGGCAAGCTCTGCTCCTGGTGAGAGTTCACACCTCGGATGCCTCTCCAGGGCTTTGGTCACTCTAGAATCTCCACAAAGATGCTTCCTACAAGTGTGATGTTAGCTGATTATTAAAGACTTAGCTAATACGTTTAACTATCTCTTAGAGATACGCGTTTGTATCAGAGACTTCTGCCGGGACAATGGAAAACTAAGAGGCAGGGTGTGATATCTACTGACCCCTCCCACAGCGAAGCCTCCCTCCATGGAACGGTACACCCAGAGATTGCTCTCTGCAATTCATGCCTTCAACTGACAAATAAAGTGATGTATGAAATATCATGAATATATGTCAACACTATACTATTGACACACACAAATCATTTAGCACAAGTGAAAGATACACACAGGAATGAGCAAGTTACTGAAGATTTTTTTTAAATTACTTTTTTTTTCAGGGTAGCTATTCTTTAAATACTTAAAAATCCAAGAATTAGTGGGCCTTTCAGACTGCTCAAATAATAAGCTTTATTAAAACCTTAGTACAAGTAAATTTGAATTTGTGGATTTATCATTGTGATCAGTGGGACATACATTCTACACTTGGAGAAAGTTTCTCTCTCTTAGATGTATTTCCAAATGACTAATTTCATGGATTTTTTTTTCCTTTTCCTTTGTGAGCTCATAATTCTATTTTTTTAAAGAATAGGACAAATGTAAAATAGGCTACTTCTAGTTCATATACATGTGACAAAAGGAAATTATATCTAATTTTTACACATACTAAATATCAGCGAGTAAAGAAAGAAATATTAAAGAAATGAGCTTTACTTAAGGCATAATTTTAATAGAAAACAGATCCCAGACATAATTGAGATCCTCTGCATTTAGAACATGCTGTATTAGAGCTGTGTACTCAGTTTCTTGTACTGCTTGTTAGCTTCTGGGTACAGTTAAAATTGGAAAGTTGATTTACAAGCCTTGAATTCCTTGGTCTTGAATTTTGGAAAAATTCTCCCTTTTTCTCTCTCTCTCACACACATTGTCACAAATACATATATATATATACACACACACACACACACATATATATATATATATATGTAATGTATTATATATATACACACACAAACATAATTTCTTTTGACCATTTATCATAACAACTGAAATTTTTGTCAACCTTTATCATCAGTTGTGGATTTATGGAAATAAGGCCAAAATTACTAATTTTAATTTTTAATTTCAATTTCAATTTTTAAATGTAGCCTCTAAAGTTAATTTGGTAGAAAAAGAATTCTTGTTTAGGCTGTGCAAGAAGTATTTAATATGTATGTTTTTAGTGTATTTTAATATTTTAAAATGTTTTGATATAGTTTTAACATGTAAAAATACTTTTATTTTGAAATTAATAAGAATTACATACAGAAACAATGCAGATATGTTGCATATACGCATACATATATGGATATAAACTGACATCCTTAATAGAAAAATATCTCTCTGGCTTTGTTTCTTTTCATATTGTTGTAATTTTTTAATCCACTTTTATTTTATATTAGAAATCACTATTGCCCAAAATTTTTCAACATTTTTTTCTTGTCATTCTAGACAAAATTTGAGATTTTTTTTTCCTGTACCACAGGGAGGGAAACTCAAGCTAAGTGGGAAGGAGGTGATTTATTGATTTGCATCTTTATAACCTCCAACTCCAGAGTTTTAAGAAACATAGATTTAATGAAGGCTATTTTAGTTAGTAACTATATTAAATTGATAACTTTTAAAAACCTCTAGGGAAAGATTTATTTACGTATAAATGTGTGTGACTAATTTATGCATTCAAATTCAAATAACACGCTCATGTCAGGCCCATAAGTAGAGTAGGAATGCAGCCATCAACCATGACAGATGTGAGTCCTGCCATGTCTTAGAGTTTAACTGGGCAACTAAACAGGAAATGACAAAACAATGTGACAAAGTAATATGAGGCCTTAACTGGGACAAGGGATTCAGGAAATCCTGAAGTAGGGAACACCTAACTTGAGATATAAGATGAGCGGGATCGAGACAGGTAAGTGGAAATGGAGAGAAAAGACAGAAGTCACAGGTGGTGATTGTGGTCCAAACCAGAAACATGGATTGAAGGAGGTGGCTGGGTAACAGTGGAAATTAAATTGTACTTGGTGATCAAATTTTGACTGTGATTCGCAGGGAGTGAAGAATGGTATTCATGTATCCAGATATAACTTTTATTTGGATAGAAATGTTGTTCACTGAGATGATGGTGCAGTAAGAAATATAGATATACTGTAAATCATAAGTTCAGTTTTAGACATTATAAATTTTGCATATCTAAGGGGTAACAAGCAGATGCAAAAATGGTCCTTAGTGCCCCACAAGAACAGGAAATAGAGGAGGTAATGCAACATAGTCCTGCAAGTCACAAGCAGGTGAAGACTCCCCTAAGTTCATAACAGAGTCTTAGAAGAGGCAGCTTTAGGAATCAGAGAAAGATCAGGCTTGCAGTATGTCGGTGGGAGTCAGAAAGCATTTCTAGGATGGTGTCATGTTCAAAAGCTGGAGGAAAATAAAAATAATGTTTTAAAATGTTTTATTATTTATCAACAAGAAATAAGAAATAATAGGAAATTTTAAAATACTTCAAAATGAATGAAAACAGCAATACAATATATCAGATATATGAGATGCAGGTAAAATGATGACTTGATGAAAATTTGTATCTGTAATATCTATATCAAAAAAGAAACAACACTAACATAGTATTTTATCTTAAGAAAGTTCAAAGAAGAAAAGCAAACTAAACCCAAAATAAGCAGAAGGGAGTAAATAATAATGGTAGAACCCAAATCAATAAAATACAAAAGGTAAAATAAAGAAAACCAATGAAACCAAAAGTTGATTTTTTTTGGAATGAGCAACAAAGTTGAAAGACCTTTAACTAGTCAAGATCAAGTGTGAGAAACAAATTACTGAAAATAACTCTAGGAGAATTTAATTTTATAACTATACGTTTAACAAGGAAAAAAGTAAAATAGTAATTTAAAATCTTAGCCCCTTAAAAAGCTGACACCCAAACAGTTTCACTGGTGAATTCTATCAAATATTTAAAGAAGAAATAGTGTCAATCCTTCATAAAGTTTCCAGATTATAGAAAATGAAGGAACACTTCCTAAGTCATTCTGTGACGCCAGCAATGCCCTCATAGAAGGAGATCATGAGAGAAAAATACATCTAGGCCAATATCCTTCATAAACATACACACAAAAGTCCCTAATAAGATATTAGCAAACAAAAATCAGCAGCATAGAAAAGATTATATACCATGATCAACGTGATTTATCTTTGGAATGCAAGGTTGGTTTAACATCTAGAATCAATCAATATACTATACTGTATTAATAGAGTACAATATAAAACAAAACACATACCATCTCAGTAGCTGCAGAAAAAACATTTGAAAAAAATCTGACACCTTTTCTTCATAAATAATATTAACAAATTACTTTTCCCCTAAAATCAGGAACAAAATGAAGTCTTATCTCCCCACTTTTATTCAACATTGTACTGAAAGTTCTAACCAGTGCAGTAATTGTGTGGGAGGGGGAAGGGAGACAAAAAAGATGGATGGAAAAATTTTAAAAACATACACATTGGAAAGGAAAAAATAAAATTGTCTTTATTCACAGATGACATCAGTGTAGAATATCCCCAGGGACAAAACTAGAAATAACAATGAGTTAAGCAGGTTTGAACCACGAGACTGATACCATGTCTACATATGAGCAACAGACAATCTGAAAGTGGAATTAAGAATGCTAGTCCTTTCAAAGTAACTTAATGAAGAAAACAATAATTAGAAATAAATTAAGCAAAGAGAGAGCAAGATTTGTACATTACAATTTATAAAACATCATGGAGAGAAACTTCAAAATGCATAAAATAAAAGGAGACAACTTCTATGGTGGCGAATCAGAAGGCACAATATTATTAGAATAGCAATTCTTCTGCAAAAGAGCTACAGAGTCAATGCAATACATTTTTTAAAATCGTCTAGTGCTTATATATATATATATATAAATTAAAAAGGCTGTTTTAAAAAATCTATATGGACATACTTGGGACTTAGAATATTAGAAACAATTATTATAAAGAAGAACACAGTTGAAGGGCATGCCCTACCCAGCTTCAAATGTGTTATGAAGCTACAGTAATCAGAACAGTGCTGTACTGTCATGAGAATGAGCATACAGATCAATGCAAGAAAATTAAAGGCTCAGAAAGAAACCCTTGCATTTAAAGTTAATGATGAAGGTACCAAAACAATCCAACAAAAGATAAGTTTTTCCAAAAACGGTGCTGGGGAAATTGGACATCTGTATCTTAAAAAAGAAAATGAATTCAGTTTTCACCTTACATAGTTAAAAAAGTAACTCAAAGGGGATCATAGATCTAAATATAAGAATGCAAACTATAAAACTTCTAGAAGGAAAAATAGGAGAACATTTTCATGACCTTGAATTAGGCAAAAACTTCTTAGACAAGTTATCAAAGGCAAGAAGTATAGAAATGAGTGATTGGACTTTATTAAAATTGAAAAAAATAAAAAAAGAACTCCTGCAGTTCAGAGGACTGTATTAAAACAATGAAAAGACAGGCCATGTACTTTATCTTAGTCCCTTGGTGCTGCGGTAACAAAATGCCACAGACTGGGCGGCTTAAGCAGTAGATGTTTATTGCTCACAATCCGGAAGCTGGGAAATCCAGCATCAAGGCCCCAGCAGATTGTGTGTCTGGGGAGGGCCCACTTCCTAGGTCTCACTGTACCTTCACATGACGGAAGGGGTGAAGGGGTTCCTTGGGGTCTCTTTTATAAAGAAACCAATTCCATTAACGAGGGCTCCGTTCTCATAAAATAATCATCATCCAAAGACCTGCATTCCTAACACCACCAAATCAGGGGACAACGTTAATACACTAATAAATTTCGAGGGGGAACAAACTTCAGATCATAGAAGCCTGGGGAACAAACATGAATATTGTTATAGATTGAATTACATTACCCCCAAAATTCATATGTAACATATGCATTACTTGCAGTGCTTCAGAATGTGACCTTTTTTGGAAATAGGACCCTCAAAGATCTAATCAAGTTAAAATATGGCCATTGGAGTGAACCCTACTTCAGTATGACTGACATCCGTGTAAAAAGCAGAAATTTGGACACAGACACACACAGACGGAAGAGAGTGCGAAGAAACGCAGGGAGAAGATGGCTGTTTGGAAGCCCAGGAGCGAAGTCAGGAGAAGCTTCTCGCTTGCGGCCCTCAGAAAGAAGCAGCCTGCAGACACTCTGCGTTTAGATTTCCAGTCTCCAGAGCACCGAGGCAATGCATTTCTGTTGTTCAAGCCGCTCCTTTGCGGTGCTTTGCAACGGCAGCCCTGGGAGGCATAACAGGCATGTCATATACTAGACAAAAGTCTCGCGTGCAGAAAATGTAAACAATGCTACCTCATTTCAAAGAATATAAACAACAAAAATAAAAACGGGGCAAAAGTGGGCACAAAGAGGTGCTCAACACAGTCAGGCACTGGGGAAGTTTAATTTAAAACCACAGGGAGTTACCTCCACACCTACTGGAATGGCGGTAAGAAAAAGGCCAACAAAGCAAGTGTTGGTGGAGAGATTCAAAGCCTCAGACATTTCTGGAGGAATGTAAAACGGTTTAACTACTTTGGAAATAGTTTCTCAAAAAGCTAAACATAAATATAAGATCCATCACAGCAAGTCTATTTCAAGAATCTACTGAATGAGGATCTACATCCACAAATATTCACGGCAGCATAATTTGTCATAGCTGAAGAGTGGAGACCTTCCAGATTTCCATCAACTGGTAAAAGGACGAGCACAATAGGATGTGCCCATACAACGGAACACTATCTGCGTCAAAGAAATAACACGCTGACACGGAGGTAAGCCTCGAACCCGTCTCGACAGCTGGGCTCTTACTCGTGACCTTGCCTTGACGCCTGAGCTGGTGTGAGGGTCCTGCCGGCCCTCCTGGCTCTGATTTTTCATCCAGGACGTGGGACATACTGATGCCCAAGGCTCATTTTTTTTTTTTTAAGGGAATGAAGGAAAATCTTCGATCTAGTAAACAGGGATAATCGCCTTCTTAACAGGGGGTGCAACAGTGCTTCAAGTTTCTGCCTCAGGATCAAACGTCCATCTCATAAATGTGTATCCCAGCTTTTGTAATTCACCTCTGCCAGTTTTAGTCCTAGTAGAATGTGCCCAGGTTTTAATTAATTGTCACAGTGACTTTACACTGTTGTATATCTCAGAGCAGCTGACATTTAAGAGCGTTTTCTGCATAATATTTTATTGTAATAGTCCCTTTACCAATAAATACGGGAAAGGACAGTATACAATTATTATGAGGTGCTTTCCAAACAACCCTAAGCCGTTAATAAGATGAAAATATATTTAAATCAATGGTCCAATAAAATATGCAGCCAGGGTTTGTGTGCTATACTTTTTGCTGCACATTACATCACAAGGTAATTACAGCGTGATGCAACGTGACTGCAACCGAATTCAGTAATGAGGTTTTCTACTTCACGGTTTTATGTACAGAAAAAGATTCTTGGTCAAATCGATACGTGTGTTTATTAAATAAATTAAGGAAAGATTGGGGAATGGTTATTGCTGTTGTGTTCTCTTATTCTATTTACATAAAGATCACAAACCTTTCATTAAATATCATTTTGATATAAAAATCATTTCCTCTTTACATTAAAAGTAAAATAAATGTAGCGAGCATGCCCCCGAAGGCCCAAATTCAGTGACACACCCGTGGGCACCTCTCTGTGCTGCCACTGCTCAGAGAAGCAGACCAGGCTAGCTTTCTGCTTGTCCTCAATGTGCTGCTTCAGTTTTCCAAACAAAATTTAAGAGCATCTCCAAGGGCTGCTTTTCAGTCTTGGCCAAAGCAAACGAGAGAGAAGTGAGAAGGTGTTTCCTCTGTAGAAAAATCGCCAGTGCATGCGGCACATCCTCCACGAGGGGGAGAGGGGAGAGTCGAGCAGCATAACTGAGGCGCTGAGTGAGGGCTCCAACCGGGCCTCGGGCGCAGCCCCCGGACAGGGTGCGATGCTCTGTGCGGGAGGCTCAGGTGAGACCCTCTGGCTGCACGTCTCCGACTTGCCAGCCTGCGACCTTCAGTAAGTCATGTCCTCTGCGAACCTGAGTCCACATCTGCATGAAGTGATGCTACCTACATGGCAGGTTGTGAGGGCTCGAGACAGTGTTAAACTCCGGGAACGTGAGTGGCACATAAGATTATCTCACGTGGGCAGAAGAACTGGGAAGATATTGAGCAGAGGTGATCTGCTCTGAATGCCTCATCTGTACCAAAATACATAAAGTGTTATTAAAAATAAACAACTTACATAGCACAGGGAATTATATTTAATATCTTATAATAACCTTTAATGAAAAAGAATATGAAAACGAATATATGTATGTATATGCATGACGGGGACACTGTGCTGTGCACCAGAAATTCACACATTGTAACTGAACTATAATTCAATGAAATAAACAAATAAGCAACTTATAAATAAATTCATTTCACACAGCATGACATTTCAGTATTTGAGGTTACGATATCTTTGAGACATGAGTTTCCATTTGTAAATGGCAGATAATTGGACATCAAAATCAATTTGGAAAAGTTTTGTTTATGAAACCATACTTCTTACCAAGCACCACTCCAGGAGCTGCAGTCCAGGCTCCAAGTACATAATTTCTCACTCTTACAACCACTTTCCAAGGCCAGCATTTTATCCCCATTTTACAGGCCGGAAGAACAGGATCAAAGAGTCTGAAATACTTGATAAGCAACAGGTTCCAGAGCTAAGACTAAACCCCAGGTCTCCGAGCAGAGTGACTTCCTTCCAAAGAGCGCAGTGTGGACAGGGGGATAAATCACCACCTCCACAGGGGGAAGCCTGACTCAGCCCCAGCCTGGCGGTGAAGACCAGCACCGACAGTGATGAGTCCTGTTGACCATGAGCCCCCCGGAGACGATGCGATGAAAAAGGCACTCTCTGTCTGTGGTCGTCCTCCTCCAGACCACACCCCCAGTCTGATCATAACAAAACATCAGACCAACCCCAATTATGGGACATTCTACAAAATACTCCGCTGGTACACTCTACAAAATACTCAAAACTGGGTGAAGGTTATCAAAAACGGGAATGTCTGAGAACTTTACTTGGTCTAAAAATCCTAAGGAGACATTACATCTGCCTGCAGTGTGAGATCCTGAAGCAGGGAAAAGAACATCAGGTAAAAACGAGGGAAATATGAGACAACTGTGGACTTTAGTTAATAACAATGTGTCAACATCAGCTTATTAATTGTAACAAAAGCACCGAGCTAGTAAGGCATTAATAATAGGAAAAACTGGGTTTGGGGCATAGACGGAATCGCAGCACTCTTTTCAGTATTTTCCTAGAAATCTGAAACTGTTCTAATTTTTTTTTTAAGTTTATTAAAACAAAACCCAACTTAGAATAGGAAGAATATCTATTGCATCACTAGCTGGAGTCTCACTGTTGCCGGGTAGTCTATGATCATTATGTTAAAAAAAAAAGTGAAGGTTAATTTGCCTGAGATGTAAAGATGCTTGGCCTGGGATTAAGAAAGCGAAGGATCTTTTTGAGGTTGAGCTGGTGCTAAGGTCCCCTTTACTCTGCAGCCTGTGCAGCTGGACAGGGCATTTCAGAAATTCCTTGGCAAAGACAGCGTGACATGATGCTCATCCCCCCTCACTGTTGTCTCCTCCGCATCCAACAGAGGGGCTGGAGCCTCACAGATGATGGAGGAAGAAAATAATGATGGGGTGAATGAACTAAAGCAACATCAAGTCAACCGAATGATTAAAACGAAAGAAAACCACCACCTCCAAGCAGAAAATAATCAACCCAATGAAAAGAAATCAAAGATGTTATTTGGCACATTGACAACAGAACATCACCCAGTGGACAGATCGTTTCATCTCTTCAGTTTTTGTCTGGGCATTTGACAGGAGTGGGCTGTGTTCCCCTAATGCTCTAAGCACTGTTTCCTTGCTGATCTTCAATTCAGTGATGCATTTAAATCCATCCCACCCAAACCCTCATTCCTGCACCAGCAGCATAAAGTAAATTTTCTTTCAAAATAGCCTGGGCTGAAACGGTCCTTGTCTTTAGAATAATGTGAAATAAAAATGTAAAACATACATTTTGAAAGAAAGGGGATGCATGAGGAAGACTGAGTGGCCTGAGATGGTAGCACTATTTTCAGGTAAATGGACGAAAATCACTGCTGTTGTGCCGTCCTCTTCCCGTGTGACATTTTTCTTCTACTTGGAATTGGCTATTACATGCAAGTAAACAGGAGTGTCCGCAACATGCCAGAGCGATTTCCTGCTGCAAAAACCAGTGCTCGTTCTTTACAAAGATGTTGGACTTCATTTTAATGCTCCCTAAATTATAGTCTGCTGCAAAATTGCACACTGAGACTTTTCTGTGTGTGAAGAAGACCTATTATCATACATACAAAGCCACAAGGCAGCGACTGCTGATTCTTTAATAATTCAGATGCATGCATTGACTTCGAATAAACACTGGGGACAACAGAGAAGGACGACCCTGTGGACTGTGTTTATTACGGCCAATGGCGTATAACCTCCTCCTCTCTTTGCTGTGTCATTATGTGATGAATCTGCCTCGTTTGTTTGTTTTAGTTAAAATGCAGATATGTCTAAGAATAGAGTTCATAGAACTTCCTTACTGCAAGCCTGAACCAGATTCTTTGACCAACGTTTGTGAAGGTCTAAGATGGGTGGTCCTGCAAATATCAAAATATCACACATAAGAAAGGAAAGAAGAAAAACATGCATTTTCTACCCGGTGCTCACACCCCACTCTCACCGAGTGCAGGGAAAGGGGGCTCTCAGTGGAGTGCCCGCACTGACAGCCAACGAATATACTCTTCCAAGGGGGCTTTAGGTTCTAACTCTTTTTTCTTCTAATTTATTTTTATAAATTATCAAAGCAAGCCCATGCTAAGCACACACACACACACAGATAACGATGAAGACCAGACAGCCTCCACTCTCAGAGGAGACCCACACAGCCAGTGTTAACTACGTGTTTCTAGGAACCTTCTGTGCTAATATTAAAAACATCTATATAAATGTTGACATGGATATAGGTATGCGTCATTTCCTGTGGCTTCCATACGCAAATTCGCAGACTGAGCGACTTAAAGCAACAGACACTCACTCTCTCTCAGTTCTGGAGCCAGAAGTCTGGAATCAAGATGTCAGGGGGCCCATGTTCTCTCCGAAGGCTGGATGGCGAGGGCGGGTGTCCTTCCTTGCCTCCTCCAGGTTACAGTGCTCCAGGTGCATCCTGGCTTGCGGCACGGCACCCAGTGGCTGCCCCTGTCTTCATGGCTGCCTCCCCTGTGTCTCTGTGTGGCCCCGCTCTCTCTCTGCCTTTCTGTCATGAGGGCACCAGTCGTCGGGTGTAAGATCCACCCTAAACCTAGGATGACCTCATCTGCAGACACTTAATTTCACGACTTCTGCGAAGGGCCAAGGGCTCAGAACAGGAGCATCCTTGGTGGGGGCACAGTTCGCCCACTACAAGGAATACGTGTGCGCGTATGACCACACCTAGAGAGAGAAATCTATTGCTCCGGTCAGATTCCCAGCAGGAAACAAGCGGAACCCTCAAATCAGGGTCCTCTGAGGGGGATTTCCCGCAGGTCTGCCTGCAGAGGTCTAGGTGGGACAGAGGGAATCCCGACAGGCCGGGTCGGCCGCTGAGGCTGCCGTCAGCCCGGGGCCACGGGGCCGAGGGTGGGAGCCCAGGGAGGGGCGGCAGGGACGCTCGGACCTCCCGCCTCCGGCTCAGCCCTCTCTTCTCCGGCAGGACCCCCCCCCCCACACACACACACACCGGGCCCACGCGCCCGGCAGCCCGAGGGCAGGCCCCCCGCCCCCGCAGGCCGGCCTCCCGGGCCCAAGCTCCGAGCGCGTGAAGGGAGCGAGCGGCTCTGGAGATGTGAACGGAGTGCTCGGAGCAGGAAAACAAACAAACACAGATTCAGGGATTTTTTTTTTTTTTTTTTCCTGCACGAATGAGATTATTCTACAAATACGGCTGCATAAGTCTTCTTCCCCGTAGGGCTACGTGCTGGGTGTAGTTCTTTAAAGACACGTGGTGGTCCTCCTCCGTTTTCACAAATCTCAGTGCAGTTTACTGCACTGGTCTCGTGCTAATGGACACCCAGGCCTTCCCCGCTCTTTTCCAGGGACAGGAAGTCCGCAGTGAGTACGTTTCTGGACACGTGTCGCTGTGAAGGCAGGCGAGTAAAGCCCCGAGGTAGACGCCGCGGGGGCAGCTGCGCCTCGGCGCGCACAGCCCTCCCCGGGGGCGCTTCGCAGGCGCCGCGCCGCCGGCAGACGCTTCACAGGCCTTCGCTGTGAGCCTGAGCTCTTATTCAGCTCATTCTTCCCCCTGCAGTCGCCTTTCTTTCCCTCCCGCAGGATGGGCCGCAGTCCAGCAACAGTGCCGCGGAGGGGGAAGGGGGCTCCGCAGGCGGTGAGGCCTTCGGCCCAGGTCGCAGCTGTGACGTTCACTTGCTGTGTGCTCACGGCAAGGTACTGTACCTCTCTGAGCCTTCCTTTCCTATAAACTCTGCCTCAACCGACCTTAGAGGACTGTGAAAAGCATGAAATCATGTACAGGAACAGGTTTTAAATGTTGCCATTCTGATGCCTTTTTAAAGTACAGTTAAGACCTACTCTTCTGAGAAAATGGGTGCCGTTAGGGAAGTTTTCATTTACGTTCCCCTAATAATTATTGAATTTACTGTATTTCTTTGTATTAGATTTCTGGTTTAAAATTTAGATCAAAACCTAAAAATGTTCATAATAATTGATAACTCTAGGTAGAAAATGATGAATATGTAAGTAGAGAAGTATTCTGTTCCTAAAACGTTATGTGCATTTTCCCCAAGGGGCGTGTGTGTGTGTGTGTGTGTGTGTGTTTGTGTGTGTGTGTCTATGTAAAGCTCATCAAAAGGATATTTAAATTTATACTAGGAATAGAAAACTTGCACAATGTTTCTCATCTATCTGGGACAAAATTTTCCTCTTTAACTGGATAACATACGTGAAGAGGAAACTTTGAGTCTCAGGGAGCTCATCTGGAAAACGGGTTCATAACAGTTACCCGACTACCCTATTTCACAATCCCAAAACTTCTGAGGGTCACAGTACCGGCTTGCTGTCGGAACGGAGCAAGAAACCTATGGAGTCTGATGTAGGAACTCCATCTGGGTGGCAATTTCACGAGGCGATGCCGAGGGACCGCGTGGAACCACACCGTTAGCTCACTCGCCTGCTGCCTGTGCACGGGCGCGGTTCTTGGCTGTGGTTTCTGCCTTCTCTGCCTTTCAGGAGAGACCAGCACATGCAAGACGTAAACCAGCAAGGTGGGAGGATAATTATTGCTCCGAAAGGCCAGGGATGAGAGGTCAGAAAGGCAAGGTTTGGAACAATTTGTTATTAAAGTTGTCTAGAGCCACTGTCACATTCAAAAGGCATTTAGATAGATTTTAAACGACCAGATATTTCTGAATTACTCAGAATTTTTTTAAGTTGAAAATTTTTTTGCCCTTGGATTTTGGAATGAGGATTTCATGTTTACTCAGCCCAAAAAGTAATGTGGAGACAGCATTTTGTTATGTAAACAACAATTGAAGATAATATCATGGTCTACTCACACATCACAGAATAGAAATTAAACACATCATCACAGTGAAAATCAGGTCCCATCTGTATGTCGGCTAAGAAAAATGGTGGGTGTATCTGGCGATATTCTGTTCTGGCTTCTTTGAGCTTTGCTAGTGAAAGACAATGATATATTGTGCTTTGCATGTTTGGTTAAATCGCTGTATATTATAGTTTGTCTACTCTGTCACCAAACATAATACATGTTAAACAGATGTAATTCCGTAGTGGAGTGCCAAAATCAGGTCTCCTTCATGCTATAAATTATTTTTCCTGTACAGAAAACACTTAACTTTTTGCCCCAAGCCAGTAAATTTGTATTTGTTTATTTTATTTGCCCTAAAATTTGTGTGAGTCTCTCCCGTGAATAAAGAGGTGGAGTTTCACTGAGTCGTCCTGTTCATCCATTTTCTAAGAATTTAAATGGAATCAAGGACACTCAACACTAAAGTCTCACTGAATTAACTGAGTTTCCCTTTGCCAATTCCTGTGTCACACTGCACCCCCCAAATATCTGAGGGTCACCTTTAGTTTTGACTTGACAATGTACATTCTCTGAGAAAGGCAACTTCTGGTGGGAGAAGGCTGAGGGAACATGCTAGTAGGTTGCACATCTGGAGAAATACTATTTAGAGCGCTTCTTTCTTTTAGCTTCTAGAAAGAGAACAGTTTGGGAAGCAGGAGATGGATTGTGACTGAGCAGGACCCTCTGGGACCTTCCCTGGACAGAGCCCTCTGTGTCCTCTGCCTGCCTGTTGTTTGTGCAAGAACTCTAATCAAAAGAATAAATTTAAGCAGAGAAATGACAAAATGCAGAAGCAAAGGAAAACACTCAGACAAGACCAAATACTAGTAGTTTAACTATGAAGCAAAGCAACATGTGCACCCATGTTAGTTTTCTTGCCTCAGCTTAACTCCCCCCCATCATCCCCCCTGGATCTGCTGGGGGCCCCTGCCCACAGGTTGCTCTGGTGGCAGCTCGGGACCAGTCACAAGGCTGGCAGGAAGGACGGTACAGCACAGCTGCCCCACTGCTGACGCTCCCCGTGGCCCGCAGATCACGCGTGGGCACGGTTGTGACTGCTAGGTGACAGCGGGGACAGCTGGGGGGCTGCCGCTCCGGGACCAGGCCGTGCCCCTCCCAGCGTGCGCTTACTGATGCCTCACCTCACCTTGCTAGGCACAGTGTACCCCACAGATCAGCTGACTCCAGTTTTCCCTCTTCAGCCGTGGTGCACTGTGCTGCAGGCACCGGCGACCTAGGAAATACTGGTATAAAAGACAAAGCTGAAGAGATAAACGCAAGATGAAAATAAACAGTCGGAGAGGAGAGGAGATAGAGTCAGGTTTTTCTCCCCCAAGATCGTGGACCATTCACTTTAGTTAACTGCTTATAAATCGTTTGGCATACTTTACTGTGTTCAGGACAGAAAAACACATCTTGAGTTGAGAAACAATCCTATTGGCTTTGTAAGGCTTTGCATGTTTTGAAATTGGCCCAGAGGGAGAACACCCCATTCTAAATCTCGGCCACACCTGTCCTCAAGCTCTGGCGGGTGTGCTGTCATAGCCCTAAGTGAACTAACTTGACTTTGCGTACAGTCCTGCTCTTCTTAGATTCCGTGTGCGTTGGGCTGAGGTAGATGACGTCTGTCTCACGGTCTCAGGATGCTGGTGGGTCATGGTTTCAGGGGTTTTAGGGGCATAACTCTGTCTCCTTCCTGCTTTGCACTTCAGACAGAGCCAGGTGAGAGGTCAGAGAACGACCCTGAGTTTCTTACTCGCACCTTTCTTCCTAGTCCATTAACCAGGCAGTGGGACCCTTGTTTAGATGCCCAGGAACATCTCCAAAAATTGATAAATTTCTGAGGCCTTTATGGACAAGACCTCTGTTAGAATAACTCATATCTGTTACTGAACTTGTAAATTAGTTATTTTTGATTAATATGCGAATTAAGAATTTGCTGTTAAAAAGGTATAAATATCTCTCATTGCCTAAAGTGATTAGAATAAGTAATTACTTAAACATGATAATTTTGATGTTAAATAATTACTATAGGAGAAAAAGGAAGAAGACACAAATACGCTTGATGTAATTTCAGCTGTTGAACCGAGTGACAACATTTGATGCTGTTTGTATAAACATGTACATATGCTTTGGGAGACTTATTACTTGCTTCTCCTTTTATACAAGTCATTTCAATTTTCATTTTATTGCCAATCTAGAATAGTAATTTTGCTCTCCTCAAAGATCTTTCTTTTAAAGAAAATATAAACTATTTCACAGTATTTCTCATGTAACTGCACCTCTTTCTAATGTTTCTTGGCTGATTAGCTTTAAGTAGCTGTTATGACTTGGTGTGACGCGCGGCGCTGAGGCTGAAGCGTGGAATCAGGCTTCAGAGAACCCCGGACCATTTGCAAATTATTCTGGGTCATTATGGTGACCACCAGAGTACAGAATTTTGCCCTTCCTTGTACACAGTTACCTCCAACTTTCATGTAACTTCCTTTTTGACCGTGTAACCTTATTTGTTAGAGAAAAATCTTTGATTCACACCCCGTAATAATAAAAGTATGTACATTTATTTTTAAAATAAATGCATGTACTATTACTATGAGCTAATGTTTTAAAATCAATTTTCCTATGAGTCCAGGCTTTGATGTTCCTACTTTTACTCTGTGTCCGTACCTTTACCGTGTTTTGGTCTATTGACCTGAATTATTTAACATTTAGTCTCAGTTTACTTAGACTGTAAAACAAAACATAATTTCTAGGTTTTAACTGTTCATTCATCCTTCCAACGATGCATTACACGTACACGTCTTTATACGACACCGCGTAGGGTGAAGCATAAGACGGGTAACTGGGGCTACGGATCCGTAAGTGAGTCTTGCTGCTGGCTGTGGTTTTAGGTGGTCGCTGTCTGCCCTGGGGCTGGAACAGAACCGAGCATGGGATGCAAGGGATGTGGGCTCCATCCAACTCCCACTGAGGACTCTGCAACACCGTTACATTTCTCTGTTAATTAATAGAAAATAATATGACCTGTACATCCTACTACCAGCCACTCTGTGATGTATACAGCAGGACAGATGAGAACGGGGATGCGAGGTTTCCGTCCCTCTGGGTCCTGGGATCCCATCCTTCCCTGTGCACAACTCAAGTGTCAAATATGGTATTTGGTTCCGGATCAGAGTACCAGTCTCAACAGTAAATTGAATATTAATAAAGAGAGACTTTTTAAATTTTTAAATAAAGCTTAATAGAATTGTGAAGTTAATATACAGTGGGGCGCCCTGCACATGTCAGAAGTGGGCCCACATGCACTCAGGGACCCCGTGCTCCCGGACAGCAGGCAGGCTCCGTTCTCCCGATCCCGCCAGCCTGGACCATTTCTCCTAAAGCCTCATGGCTGTTTATGCTACCTCGTTCATGACATTGCTTCCTTTTTCAAAAATAATAGCTAATATGCAATAATGGCTACTCAAATAGTCATTTCATATCCTCCTATGATCTGGTGGCTCCTAAGTTTAGAAATTTTCTCCCGTTTCTGTCTGCATCACCATGGCACCCAACTGAAAATCATGTACCAGGAAGGTTCTTAGCAAACACCAAAAAGTGAGTGATCTGAATCTTCCGGTGACTATTATAGCAAGATAAGACAGCAGGTTTGAGGCCCTCTGTGGAAGGATGTGACTAAGAAAAAGAAAAAAAAGGAGATTTAGATTTTTCAATGCTGAGGGAAACCCTGAGCCCAGATTCGTGATTTATATCTAGAAACTCTGATTAGCAGTTAGTTGATGTAGATCGTTTATTCTCATGCTTCTCTGTGACATGTTAATAGAGGCTTGTTCAATTCAAATGGAAGAGATTATGAACCACATTTGGATGCATGGAAGTGATTTTTCTGGATCAAGACAGAAAAACATGAGTGAGTACCTTGAATACTATTTATCTCATTGTGTATTTAAGTCTAGAATAGCACACAGTGAAGTCTCGGAAGCCTGCTGCACGCAGGTTGAGTCCCTGACCTACCTTCTGTGTCCGTGTGAAGTTGGTTAAGTTCCTCCTCCACTCTCCACCTCAGTTTGCTCCTCTGTGAACTGGGACCATACATGCCAACTATCGAGTGTGCCTGTCAGCTTTGTGATGAGTGCTGAGGACCTGGTACATCACAGGTGTTTGTAATCACCGGTTTCCCTCTGATTTTCAAGTCTACCAAACTCTCAACAAATCACACAAAAGATCTTTGAACCAGATCTTTGAGAAAGAACAAGAGAACTTGTCACCAAAATGATTCCATTAAAAAATATTTTTTAAAGAGCATTGGCAAGGAAGTTTAAGAGAACAATTCAAGAGTTTTGTGCATATAGTTTTTCTACGGTGGAAGAATTCCAAACCCTGGAGAGGAGGACTGTCCCTACAGGAATCCTTGGAGAAATGCACAAAAGAGCAGACGAGAGACACACACTTGAAAGGTGCTTTCCTGGGATTTGCTGCCTCCCCCACTAGTGTTGGTCAAACGTGGTAACACTTGTGAATTTCTCCATTTCTAAAAGCAAAACCTGTCAAGTGGTTCACGAGTTGAAATACTGAGATCAGTGGGCGAAGAATCAGAAGGAATCTTACTACCTAAAGGGAGTTTAGGCAAAGCACGCACACAGCGTTTACACGCTCAGCTGGAAGGGCAGCAGTGGTCACCTATGAAGTCAGATTGAGTATATCTGAGTTTTTACAGTTTTTTCCTATCTCTCTTCTATCTCATTCACCCAGTAATAGATGCAGCCTAGTGAACGGAAACCCTACAAATGCCTAGACTCTGCAAGGGAAAACAGTCCTTGTCAAAGGCCACGTGAAATATCTGGGAGAGAATTTGCTGCCTTAGTACATTTCTGCTGATGAGAAAGGGGACTGGGACACGGAGCAGGCATTTCTCGTTTAGTTTGACCCTCTTACCTATATCTTTGGTTCTCAAAGTGTGGTCCCTGGACACATTGAAACGTGAGTTACCACAGTTGCTTTCACAGCACGCAGCTCCGGGACTGGGGGACCAGCAGGCAAAGCCCAGCCTGGGATGGTTTCCACGTCGCTCTCCGTGACTCCTTGACTTTTACTGTGGAGTCTCGACATGCACTTCTAGATGGGTGGTGGGCGTGGGTGTAGACGCGGGCACTAGACACAGAGATACAGATCTGGGTCCCAGCTTCACATTAGTTACGCGTCTTGGGAAACGGAGCCCTGCTCGAGCTGCCGTAACGGAAGTGGACTCGGCCGCACGCGGAGTAAGACCTATAAAGGCTGCTTCCCTTCCCCCCATCTCCCGGCTCTCCCTCAGTCCTCCAGCTCCCCCGCACCCTCAGCTGGCGGTGGCTGTGTCACTGCATTGGAGATGAGGATGCAGCTCGGAGGTCTCCCAGGTGGAGGCATCTCACCTTCACCGATGCTCTTGTTTCGGACAAGAAAGCCAAGGCTCCAGGGATGCTCTTCCGACTCTCCGCTCCCCCGGGGAACTCCAAGCAGAGGCTGGTACTGCCGCTCTCTCTGTACTTAGACGTCGTGATGAAGTGGACAGTAAATCTAGGTGAACAAAGGTGAGGGTCTAATTCTGTTCTCAGGCTCCAGGCTGGTTACTTTGCGTAATGACTGAAACGCTTTCCACATCCTTAAGGGAATGAACTCTCTGAGTACCTCTTTCTAAAAACAAACGAAAACCACTTACACTGTTATTCAGAGAAGAGTGATTATATTAAAATATTAGTCAGTCTACACTATGAAAAATCTTTGATGCTTTCTAAAAAATTTTTTTCTTAAATGGAAGTTTTTTCCACCAAGCTTAATGAATAGAATGAGAAATCTAATTCACTTTTCCATCTCCAGATACTTGCCTCATATGTGGCATATAATAGATGCTCATACAATTCTTAACTGGATGATGGAACAAATAAATATGGAATAAAGCAGCCATTTTTATTTTTTATTTTATTTTTTTAACATTTTTATTGATTTATAATAATTTTACAATGTTGTGTCAAATTCCAGTGTAGAGCACAATTTTTCAGTTATATATGAACATATATATATTCATTGTCACATTTTTTTCTGTGAGCTACCATAAGATCTTGTGTATATTTCCCTGTGCTACACAGTATAATCTTGTTTATCTATTCTACATTTTGAAGTCCCAGTCTGTCCCTTCTCACCCTCTAAAGCAGCCATTGTTATGAGCTGAGTCTCAGTGTCTAAGTACCACCCACATAAGGCTTCCTGTCATCTCATCCCTAAGGGAAAGGGTGTTATTTGATTCGACGTTCCAACTATGTAATCCACTATATAATCCACATAGACTTCTAAGCAAATAAATGTCAAAATATAGCGATACATGTGTCAAAAATAGTATTTGTGAGGCAATGAAACAATACAGATGGTGTGATTTATTTTTTCACAGAGAGTCAAAAAATTCTTCCACCTGAAAATGAACTTGAAGCTTGGTTTTGAAGGGTGAGTGTGAGCTGAGCGGGGCCACGGGTGGAAGGCTCTCCGGGGCCAGGAAGGGCTTGCACGGGGCTCAGAGGCTGGCCCCAGTGGGCGTCCTGCATCCCTCCTGCTGTGCTCTTTGAATGGACAGCAGTGGCTTCATTTCTGGAATCAAACATAATAAGTGCATTTCTTCTCATACATTCTAAGGGGAGTGTCACATGGACCCAATACGGTACTTACCCAAAGCCATCTTCTGAACGTTTCCTTGGATACTGTGTTCCTATGCCCTCCAAGAAACCAATCTTGAGTGAACTCATCAAGTCCTTCTGAGTGCACACACAGCTCCTTAAGCAAACTGGGCTACCTTAGTTTCAGTAATAAACTGCTCAATGTTCTCTTCCCTCCCAGCACTGCTGTGAGCTTTTCTGTGATTGTATTAAACACAGTAGTTCCAGAACACCTTCCACTGTAGTCACTGCTGTTAAAGAAGGAGCTGCTCACAGAGGTACCCAGACTCGCAATAATTTATCTCAAAATCAACATTGAATTATTAGACTAATGATGGTCAGTGTGGTGAGGAAAGAAGCAGATGTAAGCCAGACTAAGAGAAAACCTGAAGCCTGGAAACCCCACCTGTGAGGTCGTCTTGTGGCATCCAGCTTGTTGTGGTGCCGCCTGCAGACCTGCCTGGCGTCATCCCTGCTGCAGAAAAATGTGTCACAGCTCAGTGTCACAGCTCAGTTGTGACAGTAACCCGGATCCAGGCGAGAGACCAAGCAGCACTCGGAGAGTTGCAGAACTCAGGTTTACTACAGCAGGACCAGGGGAGTCAACACTCTGAGCTCTGGACCCCAGCTGTAGGTTTACACCAGCTTTTATAGGCTGCCGGTTTACACGTTGCAACATCATAAAAGTTGACTAATTAGGAACAAGCTTTGTAGAAATAACCAATCAGGAATGAGGGAAATGGACCAATCAAGAGTGACAGAAATAACCAATCAGGAGTGAGCTCCATGCAAATAAAGTCCTACGAATGGACCAATCAGGAGTGAGGGAAATGGACCAATTAGGAGTGAAAGAAATAACCGATCAGGAGTGAGCTCAGGGAACCAATAGAATTTTAGGGGTAAGTTCCACTTTCCTAGAAGTAAGCCGTTTGCGAGGCAAAAAGTGAGATAGAGCCTCTGGGCCAGGGAACCGGAAGGTGCTGGCAGGAGAGTAGTGGCCCTGCCTGGGGGTCCTGCCGGTCTTTTCTATGGGGCTTCCTAGCTCATCACAATAAAATATCCCCGTGGAAACACATGGTCGCACGCCCCTCAGACCAGGGAACAGGGGATAGCTCCTTGTTCCATTTGCACGTCTTTTGATAGAGGAGACTTGCAGAGGTTTTTATCACATTTAGAATTTGGGGAGATATTGTTACAACACTCAGTGCAAACATCATACAACACAGAAAGCCTTTCTCATGAAGATCTGCACTAAAACCAGGGACTGTGCCGTGATAGGCCATAGGTGGGCTAACCGGTCGGCTAGACGGCGTCCCTGTAATGATAAGAGCTCGCAGCAAGTGACCAACCCTGCTGCTCGTGGAGTGCTGTCTGCCCCGGACAACGGGCCAAGCAGGCTCTTTGAATCTCGTTTGTGTAACGCCCTCTGAAGTAAACATTACCTTCTCCGTTTCAACGGGGAGCTTAGAAAACACGGGCTAACTTTTTGAAATGCCAGTTAGTAAGGGAAAGAGCCGCGATTCAGGCTCAGGGGGCGGCAAAGCTCTGTCCTCCGGGGCGCACTCGCGTTCGGACGGCGTCCCGCGCGCCGGCAGCAGCTCCTCGGCCTTCTTTCCTCTTGGCACTTGTCCTGGGCCGCGTGCGTATCTTGGGTCCTGTATCACCTAACCACTCTGAGCCCCAGTTTCCTCGTTAAAAGAAGGCTAATATTTCTCCCTGCACAGACTTTTCTGAAAGTTAAACGTGTCTCGTCTGCAGAGAGCCCAGGGCAGGTACTGTGGTTTCTTCTCTTTCTTAGGATGTGGCCGTTACCAAAATCCACTCAAAGGGATGTACGTCTTGGGTTTGTCGTTGCTGTTTTTAGTTCTTTTGTGCTGCTGCTTGTGATGGTTGAGGGACCACCGCCTTCCAGGTAACACACGGGGTTCTGGCTGCAGGACGATGGATGGGGAGCAGCCTGTGAGTCCGGGTGCACGGCCCGCGCCAGGTCCTCCGCGGGCGGGGGTCTGTGAGGTCACGGGGAGGGCCGTGCGTCTGCAGGCTCGCCTCGGGGGAGTGTGGCCCTGACTGTGCACGACCTCCTTTCCTCGCTGCATCGCCTCTCGCTCCTGCTTGCTTAGCGCTCAGCCCTCACACAGGTTCGTAAGGCACGCTCACTGGGGCGTTCCAGTGCATGGAAAGGGCCTCCTCTGACTCTTATTTTTTAAAACCGTATTATTGGTTTATAAAGTACACAAAGATGACAAGAGTTGGATCTACTGCGTTAAGTACGCAGAAAGCAACACCTACCCAGCCATTCCTTGCCGGCTGTGCTAGCTTAGAGCTTCCACCTATGTGTTGTAGACACGATTGTTAGGACTTTTAAAGAATGAGTCTGGGCTGCACAGAATTGCTAAAAAAATCGACGGCTTTCTCAGATGCACCTTTCCCACCATGGTTCCCGTGGTTCCATCCACATATCACTGTTTTCCGTGTGCCGTTAAAGCTGCTCTCTGATTCCCAGCACTGGAGCCGGGGCCCCGGGGAGGCCCTCCTCCCGGGCGAGCACTCATGGCCGCAAGCGCCAGCCCGGCCGCCGTCGGGCCGCAGCCCAGCGCCCTCCAGATGTTAATCATCCGGCAGCAAGCTGCTTATCTAGCCTTGAGAGAGAGTTCGCAGGGAGCGAGATAACAGAGTTGATTTTGCTAGAATAAAAGCTCTCAAACGTAAACATTCCGAAAGCCTTGTATATATGCGTCTATTTTTCTTTAACCTAAGATTGCAAACAGGCAAACATTTCTTGGGGAGTCTTGATAATGCAAGGGTGGTTTGCAGAGTAGAAAGGATTTTTCGTGTTACCATGGGGACACCTGAGTATGAAAAAAATGTAACCTTTCCCTCCCCTTAGCTCTTAAGTGCAGGGATCAGAGCCTTTTATCTGGGGCCATTTATTTACCTCTTATAAGAAAAAGCACAGCCTGCCTCGTTCTCTTTCTTGGCGATTTTAGGAAAGGCAGTATCTTTGCAGAGACAGGACGGCAAGCTTTTAACAGCAATGGCTTTAATGGACCCGGCTGGGCTCCAGCCCTGCCCCTCGCCCACCTCGGTCCCCAGGCTGGGGCAGATAGACCTGCATGCAAATCCTGCCCCCACTGCTTCTCAGAAGGGCTTCTGTGACCCTGCCTGCCTTGCAACTGAGAAAACATTTGTCAAGGGTCCAACACAAGGAGGTGAACTGTCTCTGAATGCAAGTCAGTACAAACCAAGTGCCTTTTGACTCAGTGTAGACCTCAGCAGGTGACACACTCACCCTGGATCTGAGTCAAAAGAATCTGACCCTTTAGAAGAGTTTCTCACTTACACAGCAGAAAATGCCCCTCCCATCCCCACCTCAGGAACAAAGAGGGCAGTTCCAGCCGGGAACCTCCTTAGAGGCAGGCGTCAGGGCACTTCTGTGTCCTGCTGAAGTCCGAGCATCACAGCCCTTCTGAGGGAACGTCGAACATCTTAGGAGACCTGGTGACTTGCCCAAGAAACAGCCAAAATTGACCTTAATGTTCAGATCTGTTTAATAAAATGAATCTGAATTTATGCATGAGGAATTAGGGACCTGAGGTTGAGAAGTTTCATTCAAAAAACATCTAGGGAGAATCTGTCTGTAGAGGAAACAGAAAACAGCCAGGAAATGTGGCCCCCACCCCAACAGTGAGCAAAAAGCTGATAAACGACAGAGAGAGAACTCTGAGTCCACTGCAGGGCTGACAAGCCCCACCGAGGAGGGACGGGCCCACAGCCCCGCTTACCTTCCGCAGAGCTTGGAGCTCAAAGAAGCTGACGTGATGAAAGCATCCAACTCGTCATCCCTGTCCTAATGTCCGTGTGGGCCAGGGTCACAGCGCAGAGTAGCTGGCACCCCAGACCCCGGTGGGCCTCACTCAGGTGCGCCCTCTGGTGTCCCAGGCGTGCAGGTGCTGACTGGCTGCTGCTGAGAGGGGGCTGAGCCCCTTCCCCTCTCAGAAATCCCCAGGGTCCTGAGGTGCGGGGGAGGAGCAGGAAGACCTCCAGACGCAGAGAGTGGCAAGCATTTGCTGCTTCTGGGGAGGGTCAGATGCAAAGCTGTCTGTCCTTGGGGAGGGGGACCGGACCCTGTGCTGGTACAACGGGATGGGCTCCGTCCAGCCAAGCTGTCCGCAGATGTGAGCCCAGCACCAAGCACACGCAGCACCAGCCCACCCCTGGGGAGGGCCAAGGGCAGCACGGGGCCGCTTGGGGGTGCGCTCACTGGGGGCAGCTAGTGCTGAGATGGGGCAGCCATCCCGGGAGGTAACCTGTGGATGCTCCCCCAGCGCCCCCACTCCAAGCACCCCCAGTGGTGCATGGTTTTCTCTGACCTCGTTGACTTTTGTTTTTCCAATTTTTTTTTAACATTTTCTCTCCTTTCTCCTTTCCTAGTGACATCCCCCTGAATCTTGTGGGTGCCTGACACCCACCCCACCACCACTGGACGTGCTCCCTGAGTACCATCCAGTCTCAGGGCGCCAAGGATGGAAACCCCTCTCTTCTCCAAATGGTCTTCACATGCAGAGTCCAATTAACTACGCTTCTGGGTTCACTGCACTTCGTCCTGTTACAGAGAAGCAGGTGTTAGCTGGCTATGCAGCTCTGTAGACACAGTAACACACGCCACGTCCTCAGACACACGCACGACTGACGGCGTGGTGTCCTCCCAGCCATGTTAACCCTGCGTCACTGAGGGAGCATATTTCATAATGATGGTTATTTTCCATACAGTGTACTTGGCCTGATTTGAAAATTTATGTACGAGCTTTGCCTCAGTGGGAAGTTGCTAGGATGTACTTTTTTTTTCTTTACTTTTTGGAGGTGTCTCTTGCTAAAATCATTTAATGATTTTTTAAAAATTTAGTCAGATTCTATTTGTCTTTTCACTGCTGTGTTTTGTCTGTTATGTTTAGATTAATGGTTTGGATTTATATCCACCGTCCTCTTTGGCACCACCTCTCACACTTGCCCAGTGTTTCTTTTTATCTCCTCTCTCACCATTTTGGGGCTATTTTTTTACTCACTCTTTTGTTTTCCTTCTTTGAATTTGGGAGCTGTACCCTCCCTTTCTCTTCTTTTAGCACTTAATCTGGAATTTACACACTGTGTCCCTAACTTGTCGAGCATAAAATGTGTGGGTGTCTTTATCTTCCTTCCCAAAACAGAGAAATCCTAGACCATTTTAGTTCCTTCTATTCCTTTCCTGACTATATCGTCTGTTTTGTGTCTTTTATCTACATTATATTTTTAACCTGATAAAATATGGTTGTTACTTTTGTATGTCAAAGCTTATTTACATTTATTTAAATTAAATAACACTTAAACATGTTAAAGTACATATTTATCACATTCTTTGCTCCTTATTCCTTCTAGTAGCTTAGAAACTTCATCTGAGATCTCTGTCCTTCTACGTGAAACATAACCTTTAAAATTTCATTTAAAGCAGATCTGCTAGTGGTGAATTCTCCCATTTTTTGTTTGCCTTGGAAGTATTATTTTTTTAAATTTTTGTTCTCATTCTTGAATTAGGTCGTAGAATTATCGGTGGAGAGTTGCTTTTTCTTAACACATGGAAGATGTCCCACTGCAGTCTGTTTCATTGTGGATATTGAGAATTGGGCCAGTGTCACTGTTTCTCCTTTTGCAGATTTTTATTGTTTTTGTATGCCAGGCTGCTTTCAAGAGGTTCTCTTTGCCTCTAGTTTTCTGCATTTCAGTGAGACTGCATCTAAGGGTGAAAATTAGCTTCCCCTTTGGGGGCAGGGCACAGTGCAGGTTTAGGGGAGTTTGCTTTTAACTTGTCCTCACAAGGAGCCCAGCTTTACGTGAGATGCTCTGACTCCCGCGCTGGCCTCTGTCTTCTGCCCCTCACTCCTCCTATAGTGAGAAAAGTAAACTCAAATTCGCTGGGGTTCGCAGTGGGCTTAGTCATTGCTTGGACTCATTCTGAGCCCCCTCTTCTCTTGGACTACGGGCTCCCTTCATCTCCTGTAGGTGAGGAATCTGTTGATTGCCCAGGGCTGCGAGTTTCATAGCCTTGATGGTTCTCAGATCACTTCCCGAGCTACCTGGGTTCAGGTCCTGGTTACCTTCCTCTCTTACCTTTCTCTGTATCTCCGTGAAAGTGCCCTGAGGGTCTCCCTCTCCTTGCTCCAGAGGGAGAACTCAGCATCACACACGCCGCGCCCGAGGTCTTGTGGGTCTTCAGTGCTTTCCTGTTGCCTACAGGGTAGACGCTGGGCTCCCTGGTTCAAGCCACAGCCCCGTTCTCCTCTGCTCACTCCTGCACAGACCGTGGCTCAGCCGCGCGCAGGGCGCTGCTCCGGGGCTGTCCGCGCCACGCCCGGGCCTCTGCGCGCTGCGTCCTCGCAGAAGGCTGCCCACTCTCAGCGCGGCCCCCAGGCTAGACCTCACCTGCCCTGCCCTGCAGGGCCTCTGTTCCTGCCTTCCGTTTGCTCTGACATGAGGACATTTGATCGTGTTTTCCTGCCTGGAATTCTCTCCCACAAGATATTTGCTGAGATCCCCCTTTGCTCAAGTAGAGCCTTCTCCGCAATAGTGTAAGTGGTGGCCCGCTTGCCGCGCTCCGTGCCCCACTCCTGCCCGCCCTTGCCGTTCCTGATTTACGGCTTGCACACCTGCACGCTGCGCAGCCCGCAGCTGGAGCTGTAACTGCATGTGGGGACAGTCCACGGATTTAACTAAGCTGCGGCTCGGGTTCTCGTTCCTTAGGTGGGTCTCTACATTAGAACAAACGCCTCGTTGTGTCCTAGTCAAAACGACAAAGTCTATAAACCACCCCACCCCATTAAAAAAGGTACATACGCACTTGGAAATTTCGCAAGACACAGAAAGGCACAAAAAAGGACAAAAATAATTACCCCAACTCACTACTCACAGGCAACCATTCCTTTCTAGAATTTCTGTAACATTGATTTATGATCCTTTTAGTGCTTAGAGTTATCATTTTATCTAAAGATTTGTGCTTCCTGCTTTTTTCCATACACACACCACATATATTTTCTCTGCAGCTGTAAACTCTTTACAAATATATTTTAAAATTTCTCCACATTGCTCCATTAAATGGAAACCTCAAACTATACCTAAACCCTCCCGCGCAGTTGTAACCATAGGCTGCTTCCAACAGTTTATTAATCTGCATGAAACTGAGATGTACATTTTTGCATAATTTTTCCTGTGTTTGTATTTGTCTTATAGCAGAGTCACATATAAGTATAATTATCAAGCTAAGGGCCATAAATTCTTTAAGTTTCTTTGTATATTACCAATTTTTGAAAAATTATCTTTTAAATGAGGAAAACTCCCGTAGCCATGAACTATACCACTGATTCCATTTCCCTTTTGCAAGAACGAGCTGTTTTATTTGTATTTATATGGGTGAAATTATTAATACTCTTAGTTTATTCACACAAGAGAAAGGATCAAAAGAGAGTTTAATATTACTGCCTTGCCTCCTGAATTGTCTAGAGTGGTGAAGTCTAGGGCAATTAATCCCCAAAATGCCACAGTAACTGTCATTATAGCTACGGAGTCTCTGTCGCCTTCTCCTACCTTAATGTTGTTTAGCCAACAGTGTTAATCTTAGTTTTTCAAGCTCTTTAAACACCGCAGAGCTAGATAAATTTAAAGTTAATATCCTAGTCTATGAATTTATTACCTTCTATATAATCTCTCTCTATACATTCTATATAATCAGTAATTTATAGTTAGCATTTTTTTTTTTTTTATCAATAGGTATCCCTGACCTTTTGATTCAACAGAAACGATTCTGTTTTTCAGCTGTCCTCATTTCTAGGACATGACCCGCAGAAAGAGAGTGCAAGCTGCTCTGAGATGTGTTCTGCTGTACGGTGATCACAGCTGAGTGGGCATTAGTTAATGGCCTTTATTACCAAAGCTGTAATATATCATAAACAAGCATAATTAGCTGGGGTTAGCTGGTGCCTTCCCAGTAGTTCCTGAGAGTCATCTGTCTTCTTTTCTTTACATGAGTTAAATACAGTTGTGGCAGATCTGAGTCTGGATCATCACTAGCTGCCTGTCCCAGGGCAAACGGGGCTGACTTGTAATCAATAGAAAATAAAGAGTAAAAGCTATGGAAGTCAGAAAAAGGCAGCATTTCTATAAATTACATCAGAAAAAAAAGCCAAAGCGTAAGTTAGTTCCATTTTGGATAATGCGCAGCGAAAGCTTGTTGTGAATAGCCAAACATGATTTAATCCTCACTTGATTTATATGGTTAATGGTGGTTTTGCCTTCATGGGGGTAATTTATGGGTAGTTTTAAGAATCTCTTTTATTGGATAAAAAATAAAATTAGAATGGTAAATAGAAGTTCTAAAGAAATGCTTGAAAGTATCTTTTTTTTTTTTTATCTTTAAGGGAAGCTTTTAAGGGGGTTACAAAAGCCTTGCTTTGAAGTCATGAAATGAACACTCTTGCACACTCTGCCTATTATACTATGTTTTTGAATCATATTTTTCTAGCTTTCTATTTTCAACATCAGTTTTCCAAGAGAAGCATCATTTATACTTTTAAAACAACTTGAAAGACAATCTCTCCAGTGTTGTAAAATGCATTGAGATAAATTGACAGTAGCATGCATTTTTTTTAAAGCAAGGGATTATGAATTTTCACTCTTGCTGAAGAGTATGTGTGCATTAAAAGAAGAGGGAATTCCTTCTTCTTTGCCATTAATTGTTGGTTTTAATGCCATCAGCCAGCTAGCCATTTTTTTCCTGCTGTTGTAAACATCAAGGTCATTTTGAGGTTCTGCTAGAATGGAGATCATTATCTGCAGAGCGGTATTAAAGCAGAGTGCCGAGCCCTGGGGCTGTCGGGGGTTCTGAGAAATGAGCCTCTCAGTTAATGCTGGTTTTCTGTATGGAAAGGCAGACTGCTGCTTAAGAAACATTCTTACAAAGCCAGTTGAGCTGACAGTAACCACTACTGAAATGTTCCCCTTCTCATGCAAACAGTGTGCACGGTGCAGCGTTCTCAAAGCCCACGGGAGAGGGATGGTGGTGGGGGATGTGCCACGGGGACCTTCTAAGAGAATAGTTGCCCAGAAATCAACTCCCAGCATGGATGCACGAGGAAATCCACTGACCAGCCTCTAGTAAAACTGCCAAAAACATTTGTAAAGCAACCATCCAAAGGCTCTGAAAATGGTCCTAAGGAAAGGCAGCAAATGAAGAAATACCTATTCAAAGTAATCTACAAAACCTGGTAAGACAACACGAGCCTGTGGTACCTGAGCCAAGGTTGCCCCGTCCTTCCCTGTTCCCATCCACTCCAGGCTGCAGCAGCCAAGCACACAGGGCTTTCTGCTTCCTCCCCCAGCTCCTCGCTGCACGGCGTTGTTCCTTTGAGGAGTGGGATGTGACAGTTCCTCCTTATGCCCCCAGCTAACTTCTGCTGGCGGTGAGTCCTGGGCAGATGCGGTCAAGAGCTGGGGGCTGGCGTCCTCACCCAGCCCCCTCGGGTGTAGCAGGCTGGGAGTACTGGGGACCTCATAGTCCTTCTCCTTACCTGTGACGTGGAGCGGTCCATGCTGGGAGACGGATCTAAAAGAACAAGGAAATTGTTCCTCCACTTTCCATCAGACTCTCGACATTCAGAACAGACTCTCACTAGAGTTTTTTTATTATCCCTACTCCCACCTTCAGAGCCCTGACTCGGAGATTTTGCCTGGGAGTTTGGAGAATAGCCATTGATCTCTTCTTGAAGGAATGACTACTTTTACAACACAGCTTGAGACATTCAAGACTAAGGTTTTCCTCAAGAACAGGGAGGTTGTGGTGAAAACCAATTGTGAGGAGACACATGGATCTAATGAAGACACAGTCTATGAATAACTGCACCAACAAACTAAATACCTTAGATAAAATGGACATATTTCTGGAAAGACACAAACTACCAAAACTGACTCCAGAAGAAATGGATAGTCTGAATAGCCCTGTAGCAAGGGGGGTGAATGGATGAGTAATTTCTACCCAGAAAAGGAACCCAAAGAGCCCAGATCTAGAAGGATTCAGTGTTAAATTCTACCAAATATTTTAAGAAGAAATAATACTGACTCTTTACAGGCTTTTTAAACAGAAGAAGAAACACTTCCCAACTTGTATTTGCAAATCATTTATCTACAAGGGACTTGTAACCATAATATATAAAGAACTCTTACAAGCAGTAAAAAAAACCCGAATAATCCAATTTTTTGAAAATGGTTTGCAGAGTCCTGGTTGAGCATCCCAAATCAAAATAGAAAAGACTGGGTCTGGAGCTGAGAGATGACAGCTGGATCACTGGCACAGGCAGGCTATAAAAAGTTAGACTTCATAAATCTCAGTTATTACCAGTGGAAAATCTGGAAGTGGAAGGCCTCTAGAGTTAACATCCATAAATAAAAATCACTCAGTTTGCGGGGTATTGAGAGATTTTTGCGTTTTCATACCAGACTTGTCAAATAACTAATGTTCCTTTTCATTATTTTGCATTAAGGCAGCTAGCAAAAAAAAGTATGTGAGCTGTGCCCAGCCCATTCGGCAGCATTCTGTACAGTGCTGCAGAAGCTTTGCTGGGAGGAGATGCGTCTGGGATAAGCGCTACACAATTTTCAACAACAAAAAAAATCACGGTCATGTCATTTATGCTGATTTGGGATTTAGGAAATATGTTCGAAACAGTCATAACACTGGATTTGCTGTCTTTTCCAGCAGAGTCCTGCTATTTCCACTACAGGGAAGATTTCAAGATCCAAAACATGACTCACTTCAGCACCTCCTGAGCAGACGTGAAGGTACCGTGCTCAGAATGCCCTTGACGAAAGCACCTGCTGGTCAGCTGTAAGAAGAGGAGGCAGGGCGTGGCCTCCAGCAGCTGCACCCTGGGAGCCCCCACGGCATTTGAGCTGAGGCCCTGCTCTTCCCAGGAAGCTCCCAGCCAGTGACTGGGCGAGACACCGGTAAGAGGACCTGCTCTGCCCAACAGGGGACCGTGTATAGGCAGCCTTTGAACTAAGTTCCTCGTCGGCCCGGTGGCACTTCCTCGGAACCGCAGTGCACTCTGAGTTCTTCCCGCCCAGTCCTCCGCCCTCTCCTTCCTGCATCCCCTCAGGGCTTCACCGCGCTCTGACCTCCTGCTCCCTTTCCGTCTGTTCCTCATGAGCACAATCCCTGATCGTGCTTTTGCCGTCTGGCACCATCGTGACAGTGGTTACTTTTTTATTTTGAAGTCTGTAAGTCCAACATGCTCTTTCTTAACAGCTTTACTGAGATAAGACTTACGTCCTGTACAAGTTACCTGTGCAAAATGTACAACTTAATGGACACTAGTATATTTTAGTGTATTTACAGATATGTGCAACTGTCACCACCATCAGTTCTAAAACACCTTCATCCCTTTCCTCTCCAGCTCCAGCCCTAAGCCGTCACCACTCTGCCTCTGTGTCTATAAATATCAGTAATCTGGGACATTTCATATAATTGTATAACATGTAGTCTTTTGTGACTGGCTTCTCCATTTAGCATGTTTTCATGGTTCATCCACGTGGTAGCATGCAGGGATCAGGGGTCCCTTCCTTTTTATATCCAAATAAAAGTGCATTGTATGGATATATCATTTTCTGATTAACCATTCATCTGTTGATGAGCGTTTAGCTTATTTCCACCTTTTGGAAAATTATGAATAATCCTTCTATAAACATTCATGTCCAAGCTCTTGTGTGGGCAGAAGTTTTCACTTCCCTTGGTTATGTACCTAGGGAGTGAGTTGCCAGCTCACACAGGAACTCTGTGTTGAATCATTACAGGAACTGACAGACTGTCTTCCAAAGTGGCTGCACGGTTGTACATCCCCCTCAACAGGGCACAACTTTTCTAATTTCCTCACATCCCCACCAGCACTTGGTATCTGACTTTTTGATTCTAGCCATCCTAATGGGTATGAAGAGATAACATAATTGTGGTTTTGATCCACATTTTCCTAAAGACTAATGATGCCAAGTATCTTTTCAAGCGCTTGTTGGCCATTTGAAGATCTTTAGAAATCGTGGCGCTGTGGATGAATTCCTTTCTGAGATCAGCGTTTCATTCTAGTTCTGACCCCAGGAGGGCTCTACCCAGCTGTTTTATCCCCACTTCTCACTACAAGCTAGCTGGCTGATAGTCAAGCCTGCATCATTATTAGACTTATTAATCACATCCAACAACCTTTCACCACAGCTTCACTCACTGTCCTTGTGAGTGCCCCGAGGCTCGACTCTCTCCGTGCTTAGATGCCTTTGGAGACAGATCCTTTGAGATGAAATCAAGAGATAGCTTTTTTAAGCCTCATTTCTCCCCCACTAGGCATCTCCTGGGCCGGGGCTCTGGATCTGGGGAGTGGGGACAGTACCTAGCTTCTGTCTGAGTGGCACCACTCTCTAGTCACTGAGTGGTGGGTGGGGCCTGGGGAGCAGTCACCTGAGATCCTCCCAGCTTGTATCTCAGGAGTGGAGACAACACCCCAGGAGGGGCAGGGACTACGGGAACCCATCAGTTTTGTCCTGCCACACCCAGGGTGGAGCTGTACTTGTCCAGGACTCAGCCCCACTAAAGGCAGCTGGAGGCAGGGGAGAAATGCTTGCAGCCTGCTTCCACAGAGAAGAAAGCCCTCCTGTAGGGAGCTGGGAGGAGGACCCCGAGCGGCGGACCCGGTCTCCAACTGCCTCGCTGAGCTGGGGTGGGGAGGGAGGCGCAGCCTCGGTTCACATGTCACAGATTCTCACCTTTCTTACTGAACTTTTGTAGATGTTCTTGACTAAATGTTTCTTCACTTGCTATTTGTACTTAGTACCATTTCCAGAGGGCTTCACTTTTTTAAATAGTTCTCACAGTGGGAAGTGGGTTACCGGGGCACTTCCTGCCATCATGCTGGTATAACTTTTTTTTTTAATTGAAAAAATATATTTTGTGCAAACAGGACTAGTTTAGAGACCAACCAACCAACAGACATGGGATGACGTAATACCCACCACTCAGAATTATAGTTGTGACTGAGCACGTGTCACGGAGATAAAGTGCTTGTCAGTGCCCGAGGCCTGGTGCTTCCCCATGGGCAGCTCGCAAGGTAATGCAGCAAAGATGGCGGATTATTCCTCTAGTAGGGAGAGAGCTTCTGATACCTGGGCTCTGCTTCAAAGCAATGAAACCAGAGTCCAGGTAGGGAAGAGCTGGCCGTCCATGGGATTCAGGGTTTATCTGGTGATTCTAATGGGCAGCCAGGATTGAGAACCACAGAATTAGGGGCTTTGATAGGAGGGGGGTGATCCCAGTCTTAATTGTTATGTCAGAATATTTTAAAATAAGGACAGAACCTCAGGTCACCCCCTGCAATATACTAGTTCAGAGGTCTTTGGGTGGGGGCTTGAGGACGAGGAGGAAGAAATGCCTGATTTTACAAAGCCTCCCACGTGGTGCAGAGGAGCAGACCTAGCCCTCAGATGTGACCCTCTGGGCCGGGTGCCAACAGCCAGCTGGACCCTGCCCACATCATAGACCTCTTCTAGGAGAAGCACTGTGTCCCCAGCTCCGTCCAGGTCTGGCTTATCTCATTGTCCTCTCTCTCCAGGTGTCCCTCTCTTCAAAACATGCCTCAACCCACTTCTGCACATGTTGGTTTTCTTGAGTTCTTGCAACACTGACCAACCACTGGAGTCCCCAGACGGGTCTGCTCTCCAAGGCGCCAGTGTGTTTGTCCTGGTCTCTGCTTGGGCAGAGAAAGCACCTCCCTTCTTCTGGGCTTAATTTTACTTTGCTTTGTATTATCAGTTCTCTCTGGGTGCCTTCCAGGTCTGGGTAGGAGATTTGAAAAAGATGGAAGTTATTCAATGCTGGGCCTTTGCAAACTGCGGCACAAGGTGGATGGGAACTCATTTTTATGGCCTCTTTCCCCAGGAGCGAAGGGCCTGGCACTGGCCATTCTTTTCAGCAACATGAATGCTTTCAGTGACAGGAGGTAGCATGTTCCCTGTCATCGCTGGTGTCAGCTGTCAGCCGTTAGCCACAGGCACAGACAGATGTGCATCGGTCCATCCCCGGGAGGCTCCTGAGCACATCTGCCTCCGGGCTCCTGGCTCCTCTGTTTTGTCCCAAGTAAATACAGGTGAGCTGCATGTCAGAGCTCAAGCCATAGGCATCTTTCCTGAAATGTGTAATTTTTAACACCAATAAAACTTACATCACTTCATATGTGAGAAAAGCGAAGCATGCTTCTAAACTGGTCTACAGATACAGATGAACTTTATAGATGTGCATAAAAATGGTCAATTTACACGGGCCAACAGATACCTCAGAATGATGAGTCGATAAGTGTTTGCTAATCACTGTATATTGTTCAGTTATCTAATATCAGAGAATTTTGGCTGAGCGTAAAATAAACTCACATTTGTCTTTGTCTTTTGTTCTCTCTGTGTCTCTGCCACACAGAAGTTCAAAGTCACTAAAGGCAAACAGAGTCATTATTTCCAGAATGAAGTCACTAAAACCAGTATTCTATGCCACCCACTCTGGGTACTGCTTACAGACACTGAACCCCAAGAGCAACGACATTAATCCAGTCTTCCTGGTTAGTCCACAAAGTCCAGTCTAAATGCTGATGGTGCTTTTGCGTTAGCTTTTAAAGGAAATTCTTTGCAGGAAACTCTATTGCTTCTCCAGCAGAATGTCTTTAGATATGCTCAACTCTGTCATGAATCAGCCGTGGAGTTTTTCTTTTTCAATAATAGTGAAGTTAAATATTGGTATTTTTGCAAGGTGGATCATGCAGGTGTAGTAAGATTGGGCACAATTTAATCTGTGCCTGGAGCAGATTACTGGCTCGCCCTTCTTTGTGGCTTTTGAACGTGCTTCTGCGGATCACCCTGGTGATCTGCTGTGCAGCGCAACCTAATGGTCCAGCCAGAATCAGAATCAGCCCACTTGGTGGTTAATGAAACCATATCGACTGAGCTGTATATCTTTGTCAGGGCTTTGTTTTCATTCTCGGAAATATGGGTTGAACTTTGGATCTGGCTTCCACACTTTACACAGGTAAGCATCATCCCCTGGCGCAAATAATGTGAAACACAACTATGTCTGTGCGGAAATAACCACTCTGCACTTCTGTTACCTAGGACACTTGCTGTTCTTTAGAAAGCCACCTAGGCACTAGGCTTCAATCTACAAGCTTCATTCCCAGCTCTGAACAAGGACTTCCCAATTCCAGTATGTGAAAGAAACAGACAAGAACAAAAATACAGGGCTGGGGTCTGTTTTAAGAAAATTCATTTCACCTGAGATCAAGTTTTGTAAAAGCTGAGAATGCTTTGACTCACCTAAATCCGTCCCTTTGGACAAGGAGCTCGAGATCAAGTTTTGAACCAATGTCCGTATCCCCTTTAAAATGAGATTGGTTTGACTTTCCATTTGAGGGAGATGTTTGTTTTAATGCCCGTCTCTGTGTCAGCAGCCTTCCGCTGAGGCTGAAATCGGAGGGAAACACGAGCTGCTCTGTGAAGGTGTTAGTCTGTCTTTAACATCGTGAGCCTTTAAATCCCGAGCATGCTCCAACCAGAGAAAGGGAATTCTTGCAAAAAGGGAAGTCCGCGAAAAAGTTAACTTCAGATTATTTTCAAGATCACTAGAGAGCCCCCGATCCGGCTCCCTTACATCTTGGTCTTCTTGCCGTGTCGTGACTGGTGGAAACAGGCAGAGAGCGTGCTTCTCCACTGCCTGGCTGCGGGGTCTGCTCCCTCACGTCTCCTACCAGGAGAAGCCTTCGACAGAGCGCTTGAAAGGTATTTCTGTTGTTTGAAACAGGGAACGGAGGATGCAGACTCAAACATGTCACTAACGCGTCTTCAGACACTGTGGTAGAAGAGATCGTGTATCCCACTGGATGGACGTGGTTTTGCACGTTAACAACTTAAACTCCTTACTAATATAACATAATGCATGCAAGTAAGAACGCAAACAGCTAATGTATATATGTATTTTTTGTATACATATATTTCTATTGAAGTCTAGTCAGTGTACAGTGTTGTGTCCATGTCTGGTGCACAGCACAGTGCTCCAGTCATACATGAATATACACATATTCATTTTCATGTTCTTTTTCATCATAAGTTATTACAAGAGATCGAATATGGTTCTTTGTGCTCTACAGCATGACTCGGTCGGTTATTTATTCTGTATATATCAGTTAGTATCTGTAAATCTCTAACTCCCAATTTATCCTCTCCCACCCCCACTCCCTGAAATGCAAATCAAAGCTAATGTGTATTTTTAGAACATATGTAGTTCCATTATCTGCAATACTTGCAGGCAGTAGAAAATAACAGTAGAATGCTCATCACTCTACTAAATCTCAATAAACTTACATTTTTCTCCTTGGTATATTATATAAATTAATATGTTATTTATTAATATTATTAATATTATTAATTACTATTAATATGTTATTTATTATTATTACTTTGCATTTTATTTGATCTGAATTAAAGTGTGCAAGTTGTGACCCACTGAACAGCAACCTGTTACACATCAAAATATGCCAATATAGATAAGAAATAATATGAAACATATGCACAGACTAATACAATCCTGTATATAGAGGCAGCCATGGTAAAGGGTAAAAGAAAATGTAAATTAGCACCATAAAAGTTGGGCTTAAATTCTAGATCTGTTTCCTACTACACTCATCCTCTGAGCCTCCATGTGTTTGGTGTGTTTATCCATCAAATAAAAATAACATTTCTATGATGACACATACCTGCATTATGTGCTCTTAAGGTCTCAAATGGAAGCATTTCTACACCTCTCCCAAAGCATTGCTCCTCCTTTCTCATGCTGAGCCTGAACTCCACCATCACCATCAGCTCACTAGTTCATCTAAGAGCTTGGGAGTGATGGATATACACTACTATATATCAAACGAGGACCTACTGTATGGCACAGGGAACTATATTCAAGTTCTTATAATGAGCCATAATGGAAAAGAAACTGGAAAAAATATATATGTATGTATGTGTATGTTTAACTGAATCAGTTTGCTGTACACTTGAACTAACATTGTAAACAGACTACACTTCAATAGAAAATAGGAATTAAAAAAGAAAGCACAACTAAAGGAAAATTTCTAAAAAGAAGACAAAAGTGAACCTTAGAGAAAGGAAATATAATCTGAATTGATGTCTTTCAACTTCATATTTTAGCTAACATTTATTAACTGCTCACTTGGTGCCATGAGCTGCTCTAAGCACTTCTAAACGAATGCACCGAGTTCTTGGACAACCCAAGGTGTAATTGCTGTCTCTGTTTTGTGGAGGAGAAATAAATGTCAGAGAGCGCGGGTAATTGGCCCAAGTTACAGACACTTGCTGAAGAGCTTTGGTTTTGTTTGTTTCTCTTTTATTGTCGTTGCTTTGTTCTGAAGTAAGGTAGTTTGGTTTATGTCAGGGTGTTCTGACAAGTGAACTGAAGCAACATCTGTCCAGCCACGTAGGATGTTTGCTGTCCAACCTGCTGAAGTGACTGAGAAGACAAAGTACCAGCTGAGAACTGTTTGCTCCCAGGTGTTTTGTAAGCATCCTCACTCACCCTGGGAATGGTAAGGAGAAATCGGTCTGGTTCTGTGTCTTTATCAGAATTAATGTTAAACTTTGGTAACTAGGTAATGAAAAGATGCTCTAAGGAATGCGGGTGATTATAATGGCTAAGTGGTACACATCGAACTTGTCAAGAGATTCTTTTTCTAAAAATCACTTTTCCATTGAAATTCTGGGCAGCTGCTAAGAGTTACCATCGCCTGAGACTACATTATTGTTTTTCTACAAAATATTTCTAGATTCTTCTTCCAGACAAAACCTATAGACAGCTGTTTGAGAATTGGAATTCAGAATGACAAGGGAAAAAAGAAAAATGACTTACGGAATTCTCAGGCACGTTTGCGGTTTTCAGAGTTATTCAATGATGAAAGTATTCTTACCCCAGTTTTTAAACAAATCAATAAATAATTTGACCAAACACGTATTTGTAAGGGGTAGAATTAAAATTGAAACATTTAGTAGATTTTTTAACTCTAAATCCATTTTGTTTTCTACTGGTTCTTTAAAAAGTAGACTAAATGTTTAAAACTTCTGACTTGCTATTAAATTTGTGGAAACACATTGCAATGACCCTTCCGGAGTATAAGGCAACTTCCTCATGCAAGCTGGGATGTGAATGCTCTCAGATATATTTCACTGAATCTAATTTGTGTCTTCCAGTGTGGGTCATTGAAAATATCCAAATAATTAAAATGGTTATTGGTTTCAATTGCTTAAATTTGGCTCTTAAAATACGATGTTCATGTTAACATTGCTGGAAAGTAATTTCAAAACACAGGGCTGTTTGTGCATCCACTGGCCGATCGATTGCCTTGTGCCCGGCACTGTCTGCCAGCCCCCATGACCACTCTGCGCGGTGAGGATGTAATGCCCTCGTTCATTTTCGGAATCAGGATGTGAATGAGTAACCTAGATTTTACCAGAGACTCACGGTAAAGTCAGTGGTGGTTTCAGGAGTGATAATTAGCTTCCACTGACTTCAGAGCATAGAGTGGTTGTGTCAAACCGCCCGTTAAACACGACTGGGTCCATGTGCCCACGGGGGTTTCACTAGTGCCACCTGCAGCTTCTCCTGACAAGGGTGGTCCCCGTGCTCGGGGAAAAGAGGGCTGATTTCCCAGGGCCCGCAGGCTGCTCGGAGCCATCACATCCGCCTTCTCAGTGTCTCCTCCCTTGAGTGTTTCTCCACTTCAGTCCTTTTGGTTCGTAGGGACCTGCCACAGGAATCAACAGCCAACATTTTTTTCAGAGATGCATGGAGAGCCTCCTTCTCTCTGCCACCTCGGGTTTGGCACTAGAGTTCGTGTGAACGTGAGCAAGTGTGTGAATTACAGAAAGAGCGGTCGAGGGTGTCTGCTGGGGTGGAGGGTTCCAGGACACCATGCGCCGTGGTGAACACTTACTTGTTGTCCGTATGCCTGGAATTCTGCCAAGTCTCCTTCCTTCTGGAGACGGCCACGCGCTGTCCACTTCCTAGGTGGACAGCTGAAGAATAAGATCTTCAGAGCAGGCAGTGGCTGGGGCCATGTCACGCGGGGCCAGAATGTTAGGGCTTGTTTTGTTTTGTTTTTTTCAGGAGTTTAAATTTTATACAGTGAGCAATGAGGAATCAAGAGGGTTTTTAAGCAGAAGAGATGTGTATGCTCAATTTTATATTTTTAACAGCAACTCCTGTGCGGGAAAAAAAAAAAAGATTGGAAAGTGGGAGCGCTGTTGACTGGCTGTTGATGAGAGCAAGCAGAAGTGCTGAAGGCCAGCTAGCGGGGGCACGAGGCCGCGCAGCACGATGACATTCGTGGGCTGTTCTGGTGGCAGACAGCGACAGAATTATTAAAAACGAGGCGAGGGAGGGCCTCTAGGAGCAGAAGAGGGCGAGCGAGGCATCTGACGCGAGTGGCAGCGTGGGAGTGGAGCCGCCGACTGCTTGAAGAAGGAGGCACGTGGACAGGTTGTTGACGACTTTTCGGAATTGTGAGGTAAAGGTGGTTTTGAGCATCTAAGTGAAGCTGCGATTGGAGGGAGTGTCTGTCTTTAAGAGACGTGGAGGCGGGCACTGGAGACTTTGGCTACTGGGAAATAAAAAAAGATTTTTGAAAAATTGAATTGGGCAACCTTTCCATCCAACACACAGTCGGTTGTCTTTCCAGCAGCGCCGTATCTTTCTGACAGGATGGTGCATTTGGCCACGTTTAGCAGGTATGGATGTCCGCTAACGAGGAGACTGCAGTGAAAGACAATTAAAGAAGTGGGATGGCTGCTGAGTGCAGACTCTCAGCAAGACAATGGGAGAAAAAAACTGCTACCAAATACCGCCTGTAACCACGGTGGGTGCCGGCTCTGAAGATGGGTGGCCTGAGAACCGGGGAGGCAGAATCTCAGACAGAAACGGAGTAAAGGGGACCAACATCCCTGAGCACAGAAGCAGGAGGAGACTGAGGAAGCAGAACTGAAAGCAAAGCACGAACCCCTCTCCTGGGGGCAGCGCCCTTCCCGACGGGAGGAGTGCATGATGTGAATCACTGTGAAGCATGATTCTGAAGGACGACGCACATTTCAAAGCAAACGCTGCTATCAGCTATTTCCTAAGGTTGGGAGAAGTTAAAATGCTATTTTAGCATCCTGATCGTTAGGAACAGTTCCTCGAAGTAGACAGACGGAAAGAGTGCAAAATGCAATATGTCATAATTTCTGCGCCAAACATTAGGGCTAATGGGACGTTTGGTGTAATTTGTGTTGTCCTGAGAGGCTCTGAAGGGACCTTCAGTTAAATAGTTAAATGCATGTCAGCCATGGGAACTTGTGTGTGGTGTGTATGTATGTAAAATACACAGATACACACAGGTACACATATGTACGCTATCTATACATTATATATGGTGTATATAGTGAATGTATATACACAATATATAGTGTATGTATTTATATATGTATTTTTCCCTTAGCCTCTGTATTTTAAATCTTTAAAAATGCATTAATAATACTTTCCTGGGATCAACACAGACAAGTCACGTGAAGAGTGCTAGCTGATGGTCCCTTCGTGCTAACTTGCCAAGGAAGAGACTTTCTCCTTCAGGCTGAGAACGTGGTTAAAGGGTGTGCACAGCGGTGGCCTCCTCCCTACAGACACTCTGAGACCCCACAGTCCACCCGGAGACACTGCTCCCTCGCTGACCTTGTCCTTTTAATGTCCACACTCCCTGCCTAAGGCAAAGGCTCACAATCTTGGGGACACGCCATCGTCTTCTAGTCGGAGCCTCAGCTGGAACATGCCGTTACATCCGTGAAGAACACTGACTCCTTATGAGCACCCTCCTGGCTGCAGCCATTTACAGTGTCTCTGCACACCTGCGCCATCTAATCACAGGAGGTACCTTTCTCCAGAACTCCAGGGTCAAGAGAAAGGGTCTTTCTGGACTGCCCTTTCCTGAGCACAAGATGAATGTTATACAGATAAGCAAAATTGTCTCTTTCTTTCCCTTTTTTGTCCCTAGAACGAGAGTAGCTTACTTAGAGTGAGACCTAGTCCTGCCACTGAATGAGAGAAGAGCAGTGATGTCAGCCTAAACTCTCAAACTGCAGAAGCTGACCTGGGAGGGAGTTTGGTGCCCCGAGGCCCCTCCCGCCCAGGAAATACTGCGGAGCTGATTCAGACCCCAGCTGTGGTTTAAATCTGGCCCTTGTGAGAAGCAGCACTTGAGTGACCAGACGGGGCTGGTTCTGCAGAGGCTCAAGGGGGCAAGAGGACAGGTACACAGGAGGCGTCAATTTGGCAGGACAGGCAGCCCGGGGAGGCCAGGCGCATCCAGGAAGGTCAAGCTACACAAGAGACAACCCTGATTTTCTCAGGGTGATTGCTTGGCGCCTTCTGCACGGACTTAAGGAGGACTAATTAAATGGAAGCCGGAGTGAGGGGCATTTGTGGCGGCGGTGGTGGCATGAGCCCCCACCTAGGGCTCCGTCCAAGCCCCGCACCCTCAGGGAGGCCCTCCCGATGCGCTGTCCTGCACGTGCACGTGCACCTGCTTTTAGGTACATTTCACCCAAACTCTTACTCATTTTCTTTATATTATAAATTCTCCAAGAACAGTAATTACGTTGACCTTGATTGAATTTACAGCCCTAACATGTAACACAGCAACTGCACACCGGAGTGGGAGGGAATGCTCGTTGCACGTGAGGACACCACAGTGACCAGCTCCGCGTACCGCGTGGCCATCACCGCGCCCCTTCGTAGGGCCGGGGCTGTGAGGCAGCTCAGTGCAGCGCCGCTGCGCCCCCTGCTTGGTGTCCTCTCCTGGGTGTGCGTGTTTAAGACACTCCCCTTCTGAGCCCAGGGTGCATCAAACACAAGATAGTTCATATGCAAAGTTTCCTCTGGTGTAATCAGTACAATTTCTTAATGAAAATAATACATAATTAGTTGGGACAGATGTTTTTATGAACCTATAGTCTAAACAAGATTGCTTGTAAAGGTGGAGAATTGTTTTCTACCTCATTTCCTTATAAAATAGTGGCTATCAGGTAAATTGTAGGTAATTAAAATAAAATAAGTTGTTTAAAATGAAATCTTTAAAAGCTGCCACTAATTTCCATTTTAAACAAAATGAGATTGGAAAACTTCAGTTTGACTACTTAATGTGGGTTATAAAATATATAGACTACGGACGGACATTATAGAAAGAAATGCACGTTCTTTTGTGTTTACGTGAACCCGTGAGGCATGCTGGCACACAGTCTAATTTGTAGACGTTCAGTATTAGTCAGTTTCCATCCTTTCATTTCTAACTTCAAGCTGAGCATCCAAAAGCATGCCCTTTAGAAGTGTTCTTGGAATTCTTGTTAACAGACTAAAAATTTAATCAATGAAGAAAATCAAGTGCCGTATTCGATGGTTCATTTTGTTTTTTAAAAACAGCTTTTCAGGAGCCATCTAAGTGCATAGCAAGCAATCAGGTTACAATGGGAATTACACTAGATTTTTACACTAGAGAAAGTACGCATGTGCATTTCCATCTCGCAGTTCCCTCCTCCGCTTCCAAGAGAAAGACTTCCATATTGTAAGCAATTGTTTTTAGCACTTTTGGGAAGAAGCTTGGGGCAGATGAGCTTTGTGGCTCGTTCTAACTCCATGGCATTTTAGTGTATTTTCTAAAGGTTTCTGAAACAAGAGCAAAACATTTCAAAGCAAGCCCCAGGAATAGCCTAAGAGATATATAAATGGTTGCATCCAATGGTCTCTTTGAAACATATCCTCTAGTGTGTTTGTGAAGAGAATGTGTAAGAGACCACGATAGAATACAGAAAATGTCTGGCCTTTGCATTTATCATGCTCTGGACACAAATCCCTCCTGATCGGTGTGCCAACAACAAAAACTCCACCCACAGAAACCACGTTAATCACAGGACACGGACGGCTTCCCTTTCGTCTGCCTAATTCTCCCTCACAGCCTGTGTGTGACGCTTACTGAAGTCAACGAGGGGCGTTTTTGTGGAGTGTTTCTCTCCTGCTAGATCATTTTTAAGCTGTGGGCTGACGGTGTTCGAGGGGAGCTGACGGGTGCAGACGACAAGCCGGGCTAATGAGCTCACCCAGCTGGTCGCCTCCACGAGACAAGGGCTCCCACGGCAGGACTCAGGCTGCCAGTTCCTACTCATGGCTTTCCGGCGGCCTGACCAGGTAACTCCTGCCCTGCGATGGCTTCCCGTGAGTCCCCAGCGCTCTGGCCACGTGCACACAGCTTGGGGTTTCCTTTTTCTCACACCTAGAGACAGTTAAGCTGCAGGTGGCAGGAAGAGGTCTGCTTAAGGCAGCTGAAGCGCCGTCTTATTCTACAGTCCAACAAATCTAACTCCACTCACAGTAACTGACCCTCCTCTAGATGTAAGAAAGAAAGTAGCCCTTGTTCTTGAAGAATTCACAGAATTCTGCAGAGAACATTGTGGAAACACACAAAAAAACACTAGAATACAGGGTCTGCGTTCATCAGGCGACAGATGCAAAGGCGGATGGAGAGTGGAGGGAAGGGACAGGGGAGAATGGTCTGAGCTTGTTCTGAACCTGAGCTGGAAAAATACCAAGCGGACAATGAGGGAGCAGATTTCAGGGGGTGGGAGAGCCTGTGCAAGGCCACGGTGGCAGAAAGTTCTGGAAAAGTATGAGCATCGTGAACCTGCGTAGAGCCGAGAGGGTGTGTCAGGATCGCCCTCACAATGTGTGAGATGAGACAGGGCGTTCTGAGGGCGATTGTCCAACGTATGAACCATCTACCTGGTTAGCACACATTTATCAAGAGATTTTTGCCCCCTCGCCCTCCCAGCACTATTCCAGTTTAATCCATAAAGTTACTTGCAGGCTGAGTACAGGCGCAACCCAGCTGGCTCTCAGGGGACCAGGGGATTTCAAGTCACACCTTGGATGCACTTTCCCTTTCCTCTGTGGTTCTTAACCTGCTTGCCCCTCCCCAAAGTGCCACACCCCGCTTGCCTGTCATTACACTGTGATCTGTGAATCAGCCACAGTCAACGTGACCAAGACCATCTCTTCCCTCGAGTGTAAGTATTGCATGATCAATAAAACTGATCATTTGAAAGCATTTTGTAGACAGTGCATTCCCAAATCAGAAGAAACAGCAAAAGGGAGCATTTTATATCTACTCAATGAACCACTTAAAGGTTTATCATTCTTGTCTTATAAGAATACGTTAATGGTTGAGGTTTTTTATTTATTAAAGAAAAGACAATGGAAAAAGGGAATGGAAGACCTATTCTTAATTCAAAGGTAATGAACAACAAGGCTGTATTTTACAAGAATATTAATGTTCATGAAGACAACCATGAAGCAGGTAATTATGCACACAAAATCTCACTTGGCAATGCATACACAGCAAGTAAAAGTGCATAGTGTAGGTACTTCTTAAAATCATTATTCATCCCTGTAACCTATCCCCTTACATCTCATTCAGAGAAAAGTTGAGGAATTTTATTCGTGTTACTCAGATAACAGGTGAAATGGGAAAGCCGGTATTTGATATAACGGGATCCACACACGAGACGCTCAGTGTGTACCATGGAAACACGGTGACCTAGTGGGAGGAGGGGGCCTTGGGAACCGGCGGTCAAGGGTTCCATCTTGGCTTTACCCCTTACTTTCTGTTTACAATTTTAAAAAGTCTTTAACCTCTTTAGGCCTTAATTTCCTTGCATTTATAATTAATTTCACTCTACCACGCTCAGAGTATGGGCTCGTGAGCTGGCTCTCACGAATGGATAAGTATTAATCTCAGCTTCCTCAATCTTTTGTTCTTGTGTCCTCAGTGTATGTGTCCATTAAGTGTCTGGCGCAGCACATTCAGAAAACAAAAGGTTTTAGAAGCAGATACTTCTTAATCATGTGTGTGTGTTCCTCTGAGTCACAGACTGTTCTCCGCTTATTGGAGATCAAGTTCCGGGCGAGGACTGATGAGCAGGAGTAAGTCCCCCACACCCAGGAGGGCTATGGAGCAGGAACCGCGCACCTGCATCGCCCAGTAGGAGACGAGAAAGAACAGAGGCTCCTCCTCCTTAAGCTTGGAGCTTATGTACAAATCTTACATATTTCCAAATCCGAGTTTACACGGATCCTACGTATGTCCAAAGGTCTACTCAAGTACAAAGCCAAGTTTGAAGCTTACGTATAAATCCCAGAGCCTCCGACTCAGCTGCACGTGGGCATCGCTTCCTTTGCAGAGGCCGCGTGGGTCTCAGCTGTCCCTGCAGCGCCCAGAGACACGTCTGTATAAATTATTTTTATTAAGGAGGTTAATAAAATTACAGAATTTTAAAACTTGACATTAAGTCAAAACCCCTACAGGTCAACATCCCCTCACCATGGATTCACAGACAGACAAAGTTTATTTCCTCTTTTCCTTTTTTGGACACATAACACTGTGGGGCTCTCTTCACCCCTTCCCTTTTTTGTCCCCCTCTTCTTCCAGGGATCTGAGTGGAGAATTCAAATACATTAGTGTAACACAGGATGCTCTATGTTAAGAATAAGGACCTCGTGGGGAGGGTCTAGCTTAGAGGTAGAGCGCGTGCTTAGCATGCCCGGGGTCCTGGGTTCCATCCCCAGCACCTCCACTAACAATAAAAAAAAGTTAAAAAATTGTTTTTTGAAGAGTTAAAAAATAAAAAAGAATAAAGATCTCGACCAGGTCCCTCATTTCAGGGTGGAGCGCATGGAAGCTTCCGGAGGGAGCGGCTTACCCCTGCCAGGGGCTGTACGCTGGGGTCCTGGCACCTGCGTCAGCCCCTCTGCTGCGGCACCTGCCCTTCCCCTGTCTGCCTGGCACCTCCCGACACGCCCCCCACCCCAGGCAGACTGTGGGGTTTCTATGTTTTTATTTCCCTAATCGCTATCAAAATACACAGGCTTGATTCAGACATGGCCTCTCTCTAGGCAATTAGCTAGTGAATAGAAAAAAAAAATTCCTTCATTAGATTTAACAATAGTCCATTTTCAAGTTCAGCCCGATCCAGCAGTGTGGAAAAACAGAAGTAGCTCTGGTGAAGCGTTTTGGAGACCTTGTCCTGCTTGGCAGCCCCTTCTCTGTGTGATCTCAGGGAAATAATTCACTCTAAATGGTCATTATTTTTGACATTACTGAAACAGGGGTTTAAATAATCTCCAAAATTCCTCCCACAGTAAATTCTACAGTTTTTATGTTCAAATCTATAGTTGATAAGTATTCACTTTCCTTTCTAAAAATATTATTTCTGAAATATTTCAAAATATAGAAGAAAATATTCTCTTCCACTTGGGGTAAATTTCTTTCTTGATGAAATATATTCTTTAATAGTTCTTTCTTACATGCAAGAATAATTAGACTCCAATGCTGAGACATCTGTAGGTTCACATAGGCTATAAGAGATAATATGGAGATCCCGTCCACCTTCTCCAGCACAGGCCCTACCCTGGGAGGCAGTGTTGAGTTTTCCCCACGAATGCTGAGCACAAGAAAACAGACCTACCATATGATCCAGCAATCCCACTCTTGGGCATATACCCAGAGGGGACCTTAATTCAAAAAGATGCCTGCACTCCAATGTTCATAGCCACACTGTTTACAACAACCAAGACATGGAAACAACCTAAATGTCCATCGACAGATGACTGGATAAAGAAGATATGATATATTTATACAATGGAATACTACTCAGCTATAAAAAAAAAATAAAAGAATGCCATTTGCAGCAACATGGATGGACCTAGGGATTGTCATTCTAAGTGAAGTAAGCCAGCAAGAGAAAGAAAAATACTATATGATATCACCTATATGTGGAATCTAAAAAAAAAAAAAAAGACAAATGGACTTATTTATAAAACAGAAACAGACTCAAAGACATAGAAAACAGATTTATGGTTACTGGGGGAAAGGGAGTGGGAAGGGATAAATTGAGAGTTGGAGATTTACAGATACTAACTACTGTATATAAAATAAATAAACAACAAGTTTTCTTCTGTAGAGCACAGGGAACTATATTCAATATCTTGTAGTAACCTATCATGAAAAGGGATATGAAAATGATTATATGTATGACTGAACTATTATGCTGGACACCAGAAATTGACACAACATTGTAAACTGACTATACCTTAATAAGAAATAAAATAAAACAAAATACATGCACACACACACAAATGACACAGGCTTGTTGTAAAGCCTGAATGGCATCAACTCTTGTGAGTGACACAACACAACCAGTGTGACATTGCTGCCTTAAAAATGGTCATTCTACACCCTGAACACCCAAGTACAGAGATGCAGAAGGTTGTGCCTGACTCCACATTTGAAAGGCGGAGATGGCCAAAGTGACTGACGACAGACCAAGAGGGACACGGAAGATGTTAACACAAGACAAGAGAGGGATTCAGGGATGCCTCCTTGCAGAAGGTAACCAGAGCTGAGACTCAGTGATGCAGAGATGGGAGGGGAGTTCTAAGTAGAGAGATAAAACATTGGAAAATTAATAGATGTACAGTTGAAAATTAAGTTCAACTGTAGTGTAAGGATAAGAGAACGTGCCGACTGTGGCCACAGCCGCCAGGGTCGTTGAATCCTGAAGGTCCAGAAAGGCAGTTGTACTTCCCAGGGCCGTGACAAGTTGGTGCTGAGATCCCGTGCTTCAGTCTGCAGGACGCTGGGTAAGAAGATGTTTATGTTTCACTCTGCTTCTGCTTCCTTTTCTCTTTCTTCACCCAAGTATTTGTGTCTTAAGAGGGAGCCTTGGAGGCTCGAAAGCTTCATTCCAAGTCCCATGAAAGTCAGCGAGAGGGAAACTGAGTCAGCGCTCGGTGACGTTGCTCCCGCCACGTGGTCTCATCTCATCCATGGGCAACGTGGTGCTGGTCCTTTAAAACGGTAAGTCAAAAGGACGCAGCAGTCAGCGACGCTTAGCCCTGAAGAGTCCATCGGGAGCGCCTTGGAAGCAGCATCAATCTCCCACCAACCAAGTCGACCTGGCATATATACACATATGGCAGAGATATAATTACATAGGCACGTGTGTCCCAGTCTACTGTAATTAATCCCAAGGTGCTTGATTTTTAGTGCAACTCATAAGGAAAACATGCTGATGAGCACCTTTGTTGATGTCGATGGCCTTCTGGAGACTCTGCCGTCACCAGCCCAGGCCCAGCCCCGAACTCCTGGTCCCCTCCCTACGTCGTGGACTGTCTTCTCAGTGACAAAGCCCTTCAGGGTTTCCTGTCCACACTGCCATTTCCGTTCCTTCCTAACCGGTAACCTGGCTCCAGTTCCAAGAAGGGACTATATTTATACATCTGCATGGAAGAGGGTGCAATTCCAGGCAGGGGTACATGTCTATGTATTTATACATATGTATATTTTATATATATATATGCACATATATATGGAATGGGATGAAATTCATTTATTTTTGTCATTCAAACCCTTCAGTAGCTATGATCTAGCATTGTCCTTGAATCGGTAAATCTCAAAAAAAAAAAAAAAAAAAGAAACTAGACATCTAAACTCACTAAGGGTCAAACAGCACACACAAGAACACAGTGGCCCGGGGAGAAATTGGAAGCACTTACGTCTTCCTGCTAGACAGCACGCTTTTTAAAGGGAGCAGAAGACAATAGTTCAAGCATTTCCTCTCCCAGCCCGCGCCCGTGGCGTAGGCAGCGCCGAGCATGGTCACAGCCGACCGAGTCCGTGACACAGAGGCCGCGCACCTGCTCAGCACTTAGAATTATGTCTACGTGGAAACCACAAGTAAAGTTAACGAACCGTGCAGTTAGGAGCAGCCCAGGATCCGGTTTTAAAGCAAAGGTCCTACAGTAATGCTTTCACTGCCCTGCTGTATGTTTTTAAAATTTGTATTTCATTATGTTGCTGTTGTAATTACGGGGAGCTTTAAAATGCCTGGGATGTTTGCAAAGACCTTGATTTATTACCCCTGGCCGCATTCCGAGCAGCACTGTCTCGCTCTCGTCAAGAGGAACAAGGAGGGAACAGGTGAAGCACGGAAGTGCCTGGCGGCGCGGCTGGCGCGGCGGGGGATCCGCAAGCCTCCTTCCCTCTAAATCTCCACCGTTTATACATCTCAAGCTCAGAGAGAGGCGCCGTCGCTGAGAGGGAAGATAGCACGTGCCGCGCCTCTTTTTCCCGGGAGGATGGTCTCGGCTGACCCTAGAGCGCTAGTCCGCTAGAAACTGATTCATTTTACCTTTATTCACAAAACATGAGTGGAATTCACTGGTCTTTGAGCTCAAATTAGACATGAGTGGTTCTTTGCTGATGATAATAAAGTCCTTAGCAGACAGAGACCAGCAGTGGGCGTCTACCTGAGTTGTGTACTTGACTTTGAGCATTTTGACTTTTCTCAGATTGCCTAGACTTAACTATACACATTAATGTATAACAAATATGTATTTATAAATATTTATATGACATTTATATATGTGTGTGTATATGTATACATATACATGTATACACACACGCACATATATATACACACATCAGTACGTCAAACACCAACAAACAGCCTCTCACAAGGTCACTGGAATCCAAAGACTGTCAGCAGTGCTCCTCAACTTTGGTGTCACCAAAGAATCATTTGGAGCTGTTAACACGCTCGGTCCATGCCCTAGAAGGTTTACATCAGAATCTCTGGGGGTGGCCCCAGGTGCCAGTATTTTTGAAGTTTTCTACCTTCTTCCAAGCGCACACAAAGCTGAAAATGACCACTGCCTGAAGTAACTCCGGAGTACACTTAGTTCTACTTAAGATAAAACTGCTACCTTAGTTAAGAAATCTGAGTACATTTTAAAGCAGCGTGGTAAATATTAGTAGTAATGATGGTGATCGTGATGCAGGTGGGGTGATCGCTATTCAGGGGTAACTGTTTCTGTTGTCCAAGGCCCCTGGAAAGCTCTTTGCATGTGTCCTATTACCGACATCCCACGGTAACCTTACACGACAGGAATTTTCACTGTCTTCATTTCATAGAAGAGGGATCTTGGATGCAGGAACTGTGGGTACTTTCCCAAGATTACCTTTGTATTTAGTGGTAAAGCTGGGCTGGGATTTAGTTCCAGGTCTGTCTCACTCTAGAGTCACAGAACTTGACCATTGAGTTTCTGCTTATTTAAAAACCTGCAGGCTACCATCCCATCTTCACTTGATTTGGGTGAATTTATTTGACCTACGACAGCATTACTTTCATCATTACTCATCGAGGAAGGGTATCAAGTGATTCCAAACACACCACACTGACCTTTATTCCCAACTTTTTCTGATATCAACACAGACATTATATATTCCAGAAACAGACACTATTCTCCCAATATATAACTGTTTCATTCTTTCCTTAACACACACACACACACACACACACACACACACACACACACAGGCAGGACTTAGGAATAAATTTAGAACACTTGCTCTGTGCCAAATACTTTGCTATATTCAGACACAGAATCGGACCTTACTTTTTTCCTGAAGTGAGGTACACTGTCTTTAAAACATACAATTACAAAATATCATACATACAATGAGAGCAAATACAGAAATGTTATAGAGTTGTATGAGTAAGATGTCTGGGGGACTTTGGAACTATGAAGAGTCAACATTTTTTTTAATTAAAAAGAAAAAAATAGAAAAAAATGGAAATAAATGTAAAATATATCAAGTAGGAGGCAGAGAGACACAAAGAATCATTAAGTGATATCCAATGGCAAAAATAAATATAAATAAATGTTACATTGCACTTTTAGTCTGTAATAATTTCATGTCATACTTGTTCTATAAATAATGTCAGTCTTGCTATACAGCTGTTTTACAATTTAGAAACTATTTTATATATGCACAATAGTTTAAATCGGATAAAGAAAATGCACACCTGTGTCAACATTATTAGGAAATAAGATTTCTATAAGAGAAAATAAATCCAAAAATAAAATTTAAAAATTTTAATAAAAATCAAATCACATGATCTTCGCATGGATTGCTAAATAATTTATGAACTTATTCCTTCTTTTTTAAGAAACATACACTGAAGTTATGACAAGGCAGTACTATTTAACACAGCTACCACCTGTGGCTTCTAAACACCGTTTCCCCCTAAAAGAACCAGGGGTCCTTGGGGAAGGTGGCTGACTCCTGACTGAAGAAGAAAATGTGCTCAGTTGAATTGCATGAGAGTGCCCCTTTGTGGGTTAAAAGTGTTTGAGTATTGGCACTTTCAAAGGGTTCACTTAACACAGAATGAACCTGGGACACTGGGTCATGTAGAAAAGCAAAGAAGTTATAACGGATTAGCAGGAGCCTGCATCCATCACAGGCAGCTTGAAGACCTGGCTCCCGCTGGTCCACGTTGAGAAAATTAGAGCAGCCAAGAGAATGACAGTTCAGTGGATTGAGCTAAGTCATACAAATAATGAACACATGCATCCATTAATTCACAGCAGAAATACTTTTTACAAGGTAGCACCATCATTGCTCAACTCTGGAGGCGTCCAAGACAGCCGTTCTAATATTATTCTAAATATTGATAATAAAAGAAAATACAAACATTTAATATTAAATTTGTTATAGAAAAGATTATATGCATGTAGGAGAAGTTAGAACACAGAAATCACTGTTTTGCCCCCCCTAATGAAGGAGCAGATGCAGAAGCATCCGTGCCTGGCAAAACCCACTTGGGAAGACAGGCTGCCCAGTGAATGGGTCAGACTGACAGCATCTAAACGTGAACTGTCATAAACGCGACCTGCTTAAACATGGAACAGGTAGCTTCCACCCAGGATGACACATGAGGAGATGCTTGACAGCCTACTTCAAGTACTCTTACTAACAATAAAGAAGGAGGCTTTAATCAAACCTCCAGACCTAACAGGAAATATTAACCAGAAACGGGCTAAGGGAGCGTAGCAAACAACACAAGGAGCAGTGAGCCAGAATCCAGGCTGTGGCACGTTCCACCATTTCTTCAAAAAATGAGACATCTGGGAAAACATGCGGCCATAGGTGAGACTCAGGGGCGTAGGCTGAAGGAGACGAGTTTCAAATCAACCAATTTTGGTGTGAGGATCTCATCTTTCTCCTCAGCTGAACGAACCAATTTGACAAAATCCAGGACAATTGATGACACCCTGGGAAATGGCATAAAGTGACTGTAGTTAGGTTAATCATGGAAAACGGAATTGTATTTTGTGGGATGTATGTTGAAGTGTGACAGATGTCTGAATGTGTCTTGAAATATTCCAGCCAAAATAATAAATAAATAAAAGCAACATGTACACGAAAGGGAGCGGGCAAGAGTCAAAAAGGGCGAAGACGGATGAGGGTTGAAGCTCTACGTTGGGTATGCTCGAACGTTTCCATAAAGAAACAGTTTTTTAAATATTTTAAAATATCAGAAAGCATGAGGTCCAAAGAGATGACATCATGGAGAATTTTATAGGATCCACAGGAGCTTCACTGCTTCTTGGGAGAAGAAGTCCGGCGATGAGAACTCCTGAGAAAGCCACGGGTGTGTGAAATTACACGGCATGGTCCGCTGACCAACAGCATTTAAGTAAAACAGGAATGTCCACTGACGGGCTGAGGATGGCAGGGGAAGGAGTCAGATCATTAACAGACAGAGAAGCAGAGCCATAAAATGGAAAGGGAGACGCTCAGTGGGGCTGGAGTCCTGGCCGGCCTGGCACACTTTATTTGCATCTCTTTGGGCCACTGCCTTCACCTCCCTCAGCCTCAAGTTTATCACTTGGAAAATGGAGTAGGACATACTTACCGCTCAGTGTCATTGGGTGCCGTGCACACACGTAAAACTCTGCCTCCGGAAATGGCTCCTGGTGCTCGCTGGTGTCTTAACTTCATGTCGATGTCTTTGTTGTTCTTAAATCACGTAGATGTCACTTCTGAATGCACTTTGGTGAATTATAATCATGAAATTGGAATGACTAAATAATTTTACTTTTTTTTCCTTCACTAAATATCAAGCACAGAAGTATGTCATATAATTGAGCCTATTCTGGGATTGACAAGCAAATGTACTAGAAATCAAATTTCTCCATTGCTCCCTGAAAAGAGTTAATTTAATATTTAATAACTTTATTAAAAAACAAATTGTAATTAATTTATAAAACTGTTCATATTGGATTTTCACATTATACATTCTTCTTGTTACAAGAGGTTATGGGGAACATATAGAAAACAATTGAAGGAAAAATTAAGGAGAAAATTAAATACTTTTATCATTGACTTTTATTATTTTTACACTAAACTGCCTTGTAACCCTTTATGACGCATACACTTGTGTGGGTGTGGATGAGGGCAGTCTTGGTTTGGTCATGGCTCAGGGACCCCTGGTCAGTGCTGGTACCCCGCGCTGGTGGCTGCCAGAAGGCCGATCTCTAGTTTCCCAGCAGAGCCATCTCTGGCTCATTTACAGCCCCATTAATTCAACCTCCCCTATTCTTTTCACGAGTCATATAATCATGATAATGAACCGGGAAGTGGCTGTTTGAGAAATGCACACTAGACAGAACCGATTTGCCATGCTCTGTTACATGAAAGGGTGAAAATAAAAACAAAGTTGCCCACGATGGCACGAAGCCCTCTGAAGGATTTAGGAGAGCGGACGGTCACACAGCAGACTTACCACCAGCAGTCTCCACGCAGACCACCAGATGACTCTGAAAAATGTGGTCCATCATTCTGTATCCATTCTATAGTGGGGGGACATGTGAGCTTTTTCCAGATTCATATTATTTTAAAAAATCCAACTATGAAAATTCTTGAATATGTATCCTGATGGACAGCAGTAAGAGTTTCTGTCGGGTCTGCATCTGGGAAGAGAACTGCTCATCACAGGTCCACACATACTCACATTTTACTGGATAACCACAAAAGGCTGTCCTGAGTGTTGCACACCGCAGAGTGCGTAAGAGTCCCCACTGCTCCACGAACCTCAGCACTCAGTGTTCCACACTTTTCAGTGTGTCCCAGGCATGGTGTCTGACATTTTAAATTTGAATTTCCATTCTTATAAGAAGGTTGATTCCCTTTCATTCATTTAATGTGATACAGGTTTCTTATTTTTTTAATTCACAAAATTTGTAAAATTTCATCTATGATTCTGTTTGTCTTTTCCATCGAAATGGGGTAGTTCTTCATGTAGTCTGGGTGTTAGTTGTTTGCTGGCCTATGTGTTGCAAACTTCTCTTCCCACTCTGTGTCTTGTCTTTTTATTTTCCTTATGGTGACTTGGAAAGAAAGGAAATTTTCATTTTGATGAAGTAAATCTCATCAACTATTTACTTTAAACTTAATGATTTTTAAAATTGTTTTGAAAAACAACTTTCACTGAAGTCATGATATTATTTTATTGGAGTCAATTTTTTTTAATGTTTTATTTTGTCTTATTTATTTTATTTTGGGAGGAGAGGGAGGGAGGTAATTAGGTTTGTTTATTTATTTATTTTTAGAGGCGGTACTGGGAATTGAACCCGGGACCTTGTGCATGCTAAGCATGTGCTCTGCCTACTTGAGCTACACCTTTCCCCTCATGATATTATTTTATAGTCTAATTTAATTCATAGTTTTTGCCTTTGATATCTATATTTTTAATCTATAAGGGTTTGATATTTGTATATAGTGTAAAACTGGGGTTTAATCTTATTATTTTTCTTCTGGATATCCAATTGTTCCAACAACATTTATTGAAAATACAGTCCTGTCCTCTCTGATCTGAAATGCCACAAATAACAACTGCCAGGAATAATGCAATTGGTATTAAAAAGATTAAAAGAGTAGAATGTTTATAATTTTATGTGAGTCAGCTTGAATATTTATATCAAATAGAAAATTTCCTAGATAACTTAACAAAACTAGCCCAAGATAAAACAGGAAAACCTAAATAATCCTAAATCCAATAAAATCACTGAATCTGCAGTAAAGTCTTCTCACAAAGAAGATACCAAGCCCAAAGGCTTCGCCAACAATTTTGCCAATTTTTTAATACCTAATTTAAAAATGTTCAAACTTTTATAGAAGATGGAGAATGAGGAAGCAAACACTGACTCATTTTGTAAGGTTATCATGGCCATGTTAATGAAAGAAAAATAACAGACAAGGACACAGTGATGAAGGGATGTTTCAGACAAATGTCACCAGTGTTGACACAGATGGAAAAATCTAAACAGAATATAGACAGTCAAATCCGACAGTGTTTAATATGGCCCAGTTACAGCCCTCACCGTCCAGAAATAAAAAACTTAATTTAACTGTTGAAAATCAATAAATGTAGTGAAACATACTAAAAGATTACAAGTCACAGAATACGAGAAAATGTTTGCAACAGATACAGACAACAGAGAACTTATGCTAGACTATAGAAAAACCACAATATATTAACTTAAAAAAGAAAAAATTAAAATATCTACAAAAACTAAATTTAGATCTGTATCCCTTTAAATGTACGAAAAGGAGAAAAATTCATATGATAACAGTTCAATAGATATAAAGCTTTTAATAAAACCTAAAATGCATTCGTGTGCAACACACACACACACACACACACACACACACCCCTTCTTGGTAATGGGAGCACTGAGAAGGGTCTTCACCTGAGAAAGTGCGTCTACAAAAAATCTACAGGGGTCCTTCCTCTTCCTCTCCTCCTGTCCCGTCTCCTCCCTTCTCTCTCCTGCCTTTCTTTCCCTTCTACTCCTGGACAACTCTGTGCAGAAACCATTCTGCCTTCCAACAAAGTGGGCTTCTACGCCGGGTTGGGGTGGGGCAGCGGGCGGTCTGACAAGGGTGAGGAGTGTGTCCACTTGGGTGATGGCCTCGCATGGAGTGTGGAAGATGGAGCTGGGGTGAAGGGTTCTGGGCACGATGGCCTGGGGAGGGGTCTCAGAGCCTGAGGGTGTGAGGAGGGAGGGGCACAGCTGACGAGAGGTGGGGGCATCCAGGGCACCTGGGTGTGGAGAGCGGGCACAGGAGTGAGGTGACAGGGGCTGCAAAGTGGGGGGGCCTGTGGGGGTGGTAGGATACTGGTTACTATCAGTAGTAAGGGGGGTTGGTCAAATCAGGGTGCATATTAAGGAAATGGGAGCCCGCTTTCTCACAGCTGAGGAGGGAGCTGCTTACAAAGATGAAAAGTGGGAGAACCAAGATGATCTCTGAGTGTGGGACTGAGATTAGGGTGTGAAGTCAAGGCTCGACAGAGAGGGAGGGGCAGGAGATAAACACTCACAAGTGCACACTGGGTCTTAAGGGCTGCACCCTGAGTTGTGCAGGGAGATCCAGAGTGTGCTCACCGCTGCATTCCTGCAAAGCAACACAGTCACATTCAAGGTGTGGATGTGGGGAACCGCATATGTCACCGCACGGGGGAGAGAGAATGGTTCCCAGAGACAACGGAGTGACAAGTTCTGTAGTTTGTCTTTTTTTTTCCTTCCATGGTCCTTAAAGTAAAAGGAAGACCTAAGCTGCAGCTACTTAATAAAATACCCTTCATGCTTCATCATGTTTGGATGAGGTCATCAGGGTGGAGCCCCCATGAATGGGATTAGTGCCCTTTTAAGGGCACAAGAGATCTCCCCCCGGACTCGCTCTCCGCTGTGTGAGGCCGTGAAGAGAAGGCGGCTGTCTGTGGCTGGAAGCAGGCCTTCACCAGAGCAAGGACACAGAGAAGACAATCCCTAAATCCCTAAATTTGGGGGGAAATAAGCAGCATAGTGGAGTAGTTTGGTTGATTGTAAGCATGTTACAGACCTTGGGAGAAAATGAGATAAGTCATGAATTTAGATTTTCAACTCGAGGTTTCAATTACAAAAAAACTTCTGTGATTGCTCTAAAAGTAACCTGGTCTCCACCAGCCACAGAACTGAGATTTCTGAAAACCAAACCTTAAGTCTCATCACCTAGTGGGTGCTGAATCATCGTGCAGGTTACTACAGATGGGGACTTACAGGAAGGTTCTTATGTGGCCAAGAACCTTGCATTGCTAAATTCTGGAATACTACTCAGCCATAAAAAAGAAGGAAATTCTGTCATTTACGACAACGTGGATGAACCTGGAGGGCATTATGCTAAGTGAAATAAGGCAAAGAAAGACAAATATAATATGATCTCACTTATATCTAAAATCTAAAAAAAATTTAAAAACTAAGTCACAGAAACTTAGAGTAGATTTGTGGTTGCCAGGGGCTGGGTGAGGGGTGAGGGGAAGGGGAGGATGTTGGTCAAAGGGAACCCCATCCGGTTATCAAAGGAGTTAGTTCTTGGGACTTGATGTATAGCATGGTGACCACAGTCAAAAGTACTGTGTAGCTGAAAGTTTCTGAGAGAGCAGATCTTAAATTTTCTCACCGTAACCACAACCAAGTGGTAACCATGTGTGGTGAAGGGTGTGTTAGCCAACCTTGCTGTGGTAAGCATTTTGCAATCTGTACACGTATCAAATAATCACATTTTACATCTTAAACCTACACAATGTTATGTGTCAAGTATACCTCGATAAAGCTGGGAAAAAAGAAGGAAGTTTGACCCTTAATAGTCATTCATTCATTTCTTACCATTCAGCAGATGTTTGAAAGGAAATGGTACACAGAGCTGAAAGAAAAAATACTTGGAATTCATTCTCAGGCAAGCGTAATTTCTGACCAATGGCATGTGTGCACCTGTCGGGCACTGCACAGCTTCCCAGATCCTGTGCTCAGACGTGGACGCTGTGCCCTCGTTTCATATTGCCCATTGTTTTTACATGGTTCTTGCTGTTCATCCTGTCTCCTGATACCAGTTTTGAAAAGATAAACCATTGGAAAGACTGCGGCATACTTCATACTCAGAGCTCACACAGTGCCTGACAGAATGTCAGGGTCTGTACCTCCCTGAAAATACCTCGTGGCACCTGGTGACCGTGCTGTGGCGACCTGGGCACCCTGGCACACAGTGGGGCCTGGGGAACTGTACTCCTACACCTATGAGCAGAAGGGAGTTCAGGTGGCTCCTGGAGACGCAGGAGCAATGCGGCTCCCGGGAGCGGATGCGGTGCACACCAGAGCACTGCCGGGTCCTGCCGGTTTACACTGACGTTCTGGAGGAGTGTGTGTGGGAGTGCTTTCTAAGTGAGTTAAATTAAGCCGTGTCCAAATGGCAGGTTCATGTGCAAAGCCGCGGGTTACTTTTGTTTCACAGCCACGGAGACGTGGGGCGGTGTGCGCCGCTTCAGCAGACCACCAGGAGTATCGTTAGACCAGGAGCAGCGCTGTAAACTTGCCGGAGACAGACCACGCTGGCTTCGGGAGAGAGGACGAGGCCGGACGCGGGAGCCAGGTCAGTCTCGGGCAGGAGCGCGCCGAGGCGGCCCTGAGGACACCGGGCCGGCGGCCGTCAGGTGCAAGGCGCGCCGAGCGGGCTCCGGCTCTGTGCTCCGAGAATTTATATGTAAAAGCTCGGGCACCGCACAAGCAATTAAATGAACGTGAGAGACGTTCCGTGTGACAAACGCAGGCCCCTAAGGGGTCCGTGCGTCAGTGGTAGAGGCAGGGGTGCGTCTGAGGGGCTCCTAGGGGACCTGGGGTGTCACAGACCCGAGGTCGCGGCCAGGGACGCGGTGCAGAGCGGGGGGCAGGGGCGGGGGCCCCGTGTGGCTGCGGGGGCGCAGGCAGCACCCCCCCCCCTTCCCCGCCGCCAGCGAGGCACCTGCCGCGGAGGTGCGCCCCCTCCGCTCGCGGCGTCACTTAACAGGACGCAGACTTGGAGCTTGGGGAGGTTTCACGTTGGCTTTTCTACCCAAATGAGGATAGGAATAGCCTCCGTGTCCTCACCCATATGCCTTCTTGTCATGTTACAAACACTGGCAGTCATTTGAGTACCGCATCAATCTCCCCCATTAATTCACTCAGAGCTAGTGCTAGACAGCAGATGGGCGGAAATGTGTTCCCACCAGCCAGCCGCTCCCCGAAGACTGGCGGGTGTCTCCCAAGGCCGAGTGCTATTAATTACCTGGCCTGCTCCGCGCGGGGGCGGCTCGGGGCCCTGCAGGTCCTCGGCGTCCCGGATCTCCGGGGTTGTGGACGCAGAGAGCGGCTCCTGTTGGAACCTCCCTGGTTCACCATTTCGCTCAGCTTTCAGCCCCTCCTCTCGTCTTGCCCAGAGCTGGTTCCGGCCTCATCACCTGTCATGAGTGGCAGGGCAGCTCGCGGAGATGTTCAGGTGTCCCCAGGTCCCGTCCCCCCTCAGCTCTCAGGGCAGACTGTGCTCATCATGTCGGGACCCATGGGACAAATAAGGGAGGTGGGCGCGGGGGCAGGCTTTCCTGGTGCTCAGTTTGGGCGTCCACAGGGAGCTGGTTAGCAAACCTTTCGAGCTAACTTGCTGCAAAAAGGAAGCTTCACTTTGGGGAGAGCAGATGGTGGGCGCCCCACATGGGAGACTCTGCTTTTGCCCGGGGCAGGAGGGGGCTGGCCGGGAAGAGGGTTTGCTCCCATTCACTGGGAACACTCCTAGGGTGAGAAGGGTTTAAGACGACAGTCTGTTGTCACCTTTTTCATCCACACCCCTTATAAAAACACCTCTATTCTCTTCCCAGACAGCAGTGAGAATCAAGAAGCTGGAATAAGGGAGGCGGGGCGGCACAGAGGTAGGGGACTGAGGGGCACAAACTATTATGTGCAAAGCAAGCTACAGGACATATTGAACCACACGGGGAACGAGCCAACATTGTGCAATCACTGTACATGGAGTGGGACCTTTAAAAATCACTGCACTGATTGAATCACTATATTGTACACCTGTAACTTACGTAGTATTGTACGCAAATTAAACTTCAGTAAAAAAAAATGCTGGAATAAACCAACTAACCTGGCAGATGACTAGAATTCAGTCAGTCTTTCCATCAGGCTTTTGGTTTCTCTCTCTCTCCGTGCATTTTGAGAACACTTAATTGCCAGCCAGTGACTCTGCGTTAGTCACTGAGGACGCACACGTGGATACTGTGGCCGGAGGGCTCCCAAGCCTGGGGCGGGGGTCAGGCAGGGAAGGCGGTGGTCGCTTGCCTGTGGTTAGTACCGCCGGCAGAAACCAGGCAACGGCACTAGGGGCGCAGCGCTGAGCACTGCCTGGTTCACTTGGAAATGACTTTTCAGGGATTCCGGTGTTTGAAGTGAGTTTTCGGGAGTGTAAGCAGTTTTGCCAGTAAACAAGGACAGCTTCATGAAGTCATGGACGTGTAAAGGTCCTCGGCTTGTTATTCTGGGCAATTCCTCTCGTGGGAAATGAATGTCAGGTGTGGGTGGGAAAGAGGCAGGAGACGGGACTGGACGCGTCAGGGCTGCTGACCACGCTGTCATGCTGCTCGGACAGTGAGGACTCCACACTTTATCTTGTAGGCAGTGGGCGCACATGTGTGCACGCATGTGTGTGTATATGTGTGTGTACAACATTAAGCAATGGAAACACGTGCGATTTCCCCCTGAGGACACTGGGACCACCGCCCCCATCTTCACACGAGATGCATCCTGGCACAACCCTGTAATGTTAGTAGGACCACACCGACACTGAGTGCATGGTCTGCACTGCCTCGTGGTTCTGTGAGAAGACCAGAAGGGTCTCTTCTCACCTCAAAGGCTGCTCACAGCCGCCGGCTCTCAGCCTGGGCACCCTCGTCCTCCCTTGAACATCTTCTACTATGTTCCACAGCCCTCTGTTTAAGGTCAGAGAGGACCAGGTGGCATCTTGGATGTATCCTCCAGTTAACTGAGAATTAACTCACAAGCCAAGAGTTAGGTGTCTGAGCTGAAGCAAGTCTTGAGCAGTTAGGATGGAAACTTTTAGTTCTGCCTCTGGGAGGCTTTGAGAAGGTCACTGAAGACGCATCTTCTATCTCTCTCGCTGAGTCCCGGGGATGAAATAACACACGGTGGATCCGTGTTGTAAATGGATGAGATGGCGCACAGTCAGTGCACAGCACAGCACCCAGCACAGCACCCAGCACGGCACCCAGCACAGCACCCAGCACGTACAAACTGCTTAACAGGCACTGGTGTTACTCTGACACGGACGACGCAAGGCACAGGAAAATAACGTCGTTCCCGCTGCACCTTTGAAATGTGCCAGGTCTTCCCAGGGTTCTGTCAACCCGTAACAGCCTTCATGGGAGCTGGGCTCTGACCACAGACTCCCGGAGGTTGCTGTTCGATACCTGTGTTAATCTGACTGAAGGGAAAATGGTAAGAACTGGCAATCAAGTAGATGGTTCCCAAAATACATAGCTTTCCAAAGGAGGTATTTAGAGAGCACACGGCTGTTACACGGCTCCCCAGGGCTCCCTCTTGGCCCCGCGGTGACGAAGGGAGAAATAATTGCCCTAAACAGTCAGGCATCCTCATAAGACCAAAATTAAAGTCCATCAAATGTCTGGAAAAGAACAGAGCTGCCTACAAGGTTGGACTTCTTCCCTTCCTCCCTTCTTTATTCCTTTGTTATTTATTTATTTTTTACCTTTGCTTTTCCTTTCTTTTTTTTCTTTCCTGGAATTCTTAAGACTTATCAGCTTGCTGATAGATTGTTCTCTTACCAACCTGTCATGTTGCCTTGTGTTAACATCAGTCCATCAAAGTCCCAGTCAACACGAATGAGAACGGTTGGCTATTTATCCATTAGTGGCAGTTATAACCAAGTCTGCTAACTATCTGATGAGAAACTATTAGAATAGATGTTGAGTCAGTCTGGAGACCAGAAGGTGGTGGGACATGGGTTTAAGTCACAGTCTGCAGCCGTCCAGCTTAGCTTCTCCATGATCTGTCCCCTCTGCACTCCTACACACACAATCGTACGGGCACATTTCTCTGATTATGTGTCACCCAGGTTGCCTGTGCCAGCTCAACAGAACCTTCCCACCATGGTGTTTTGACAGAAATTCTCTTCCCCTAGTTCAAAATTGAATCCCATCTGATTTGCCTTCCTCTCCAAATTTTCATCAGCTTCTGGCCTCCCAGCCCTGGAGGGAGGCACTAGGAGGCTGGCTTGGGTTTTCCCTGAGGAGACGGGCGGAGCAGACAAGCCGGGAGGCGCTCATGGGGCCCTGGAGGTCCTGCGAGGTCTGGAATGAGCCACAGATTTGAACTAACAAGGGAGGGAGGAAAGCATGACCGATTTCCCCGTGTGGCCTGGCCGGTCAGCTGACGGGGAAAGGGACTTGTCAGGGGCTGTGAGCACCTCACAGGACAGAGCTGACCTAGGCTGCTGGCTTCACGTGGCTCCAGTGGTCAGCAGGGGCGCTGGAAGGACAGCGGAGCCATCGGTGACACTGTGCAGCGGGCAGTGATGAACCAGTCCCTCGTGCCTTTGGAGCATAATAACATAACCTGGTTACAGTATAGCAGTTACTGTTGGCGCTCCTTGTGCTAGCAAGTGTCGAGGAGGAGCACACAACAGCTTTGCAAATACTGCTTTTAAACTTTGCCCGGTGAGAGAGTGTGTGGAGCTGCAGGCCGCTTGGTATCTGGTTCCTCTGCACTTTCTGGATACGCGAGAAGCCCCCCCTGTCTCTCTCGGAGACACTGAAGCCGCCGGGAGCGCTCTGCCAGCAGCGCGAGAAGCGTCGTGTGCCCGCCCCGTCGGAGGGGCGGAGCGCAAGCGCAGGGCTCTGGGCCGCGCAGCGCCGGCCTCCGGCGGCGGGAGCCTGCGTCCCAGCCCCCATGTGGCGGGGAGCCGGCCCGGGGCGCTCGGACCTGCCTCGGGCTGCGCAAGAGCAACGCGCAAAGGCTGGGGACGCCCAGCCAGGGGATGCTGGGGCCCGCCCCTGACGGCAGCGGCCCCGTTCCGCCCTGGGCGGCCGCCGCGGTGCGGCGAGGCCGAGCGGCCGCTCCCAGGGCACGTGCCCGGGAGAGCGGGGGGGGTGGGGGGGGGCAGGCCGACCCCGCGGCCAAGCGCATAATCAGTGCGCTTTTCAAGATTCACTCAGAAAGGGAACGGGCTCAGCGCCCGGGAACAGGAGCGCGAGCCCCCGGGCAGGTCCGCAGACGCCGGCGGGCGCCTCCCGGGCAGCGGGGCCGCGGCCCATTGGGAGGGACCTGCTCCCACAGTTTCTCCCCAGTCGGGTGACCCGGCACTGATTTAAACCCATGCTTCTCTTAGAAATAATGTTAAAAATACGAGTTTACATTCTTTGCTGAGCTGACGGTTGTAATGAACGTGAGTGATGTTTGGCATGTTCGCTGTAACTCGGAAGCAGCAATAGTAATCAAAATATTTAAAAACCAGAGAAGCAAGTGTGACAACCAATCGAATCAGGCCCTGGTTTGCTACCCTAAGTACAGAATAACTGGTTTGATCCTACAAATACGTACGGGTGGATATCAGCACTGTCTAAAACGAACTTCAGAGTCCGACAGTATCTAAGAATAAGAGTGGATATACTGAACATGCAGATCAAAGTAGACAGTTAATCACATTAGGATAAAACTGATTTTTAAAAGTTGGTTTGCTTTCTTGTTGATTTTTAATATGAATATCTGTAAGAGTTTCTTGTTATTTTCTATTTTTATTCTAAATGATTATTGCAAGAAAAGCATTCCGTATAATTGACAATTTTGATTATTTAGATTCCTGCTAATTACCACGTTGCCCTTTTAGCATATATCCGGTAAATACTAAATTTTTACTATTCATGTTCTCTGTAACAATTTTGAGGAAAAGTCAACTTTTTGCCTTTAGACGCATGAACATTTAAAACTTCAAGAGTATATGTGTGTGTGGGGTGTGGATGTGTACACAAAAAGCATATTTTGGAGATAGAATTCTTATAATTCAAGATCGTAATGATGCATTAATTTATCTTTCCCCATTTCAGCATGACCTTTAAGTTATTAAATGTAGAGCAACATTTCAATCCGGCAATTCGACAGCTGGGGTCTGTCTAAATGGAGAATCGTGTTTCATCAGGCTTCGTGTCAGATTGCAGCTGGATCTTGATGGCAACAAAGCCAATAGAAAATGTTTGGAATATGCTGGTGACATCCATGACTCTTTGATCTTTGCCACGCGCTACGTTAGGCTGGAAGGTGGCAAGACTGGGTGTCACTGTCTTATGAGCTTGGTTCTCCCCAGGGAAGGTGAGAGGACCCTACGTCATCCTTCTAGAGATCACGTTACGTAAACAGGACTTGGCCGCCTTCTTCCACAGGAGCATCTGCTGCACGGGTGGTCCCTCGTGTACCCATTTTGTTTTGCCCAAGACAGTGATGGTGAGTAATGGGTCAGGCCGCGCCTGCTTGCGCATGATGCAATCGGCAGAGGGACTTAATTGCCAGCACGTTGCACGTGGGATCCCTGTGCTGTGCGCGGTCTGGTTCGCTCCCAGGCAGCTTAGAACCAGCGTGAGTCACAGGAAGTGGGGATCTCCAAAAAGCCACCAGCGGTGCGTTTTCTCCCCTCCTATCTCTGGACAACAGCGACGTATTTTACTTGCTAATTTCAGTAGGAAGTCTGCAATAGGTTACTGGTCCTCATGTATCTTCTCACCACCGCATAAAGACCATTCACCTCCCATGTGAGGCTTTTTTGAAAAATACTCAGACGTGAAGACCTTCACTCGCTCAGTGCTCGATGCTTGACATGAACTCCATGAAAAGAATAATTGCCAGGTATATTTTCTTTTTTGTAGAAACAGACCATCTAAATAATGAAATATGAATGTTTGATGTCAAGATAGGTTAAAGAAAGACATAGTTAGTAATAAAATTACATAGTTTACATAAAAAATTATTCATATCAGTCACTGATATCCACAGCCATCAGTTCATGTATAAAGCACAGAAGGAAAGTGTTAGACTTTTTGCAGCAAAGAGTTGCTTTTAATTGAATGCTGTGTCCTAAATAAACACACCATATAATTATACAGATATTCTATATATTGAACATTTGCTCTCATAACTATTAAATCTATTGTATAGATTAGGGGACAGATTCACAGATGCCAGGTACTTTGTCAACAGGAGGTAAGAAGAATTTATGTACGAGAAATAAAGACAAAGGAATAAAGACAAAGGCCAGAGATTCACTTTAAAGAATATCATTGAAGAAATGAACTTTTTTAAAGTTTAGAATTTTTTAAAGCTTAGAAAAGTTTTTTTTTTCTTTCAATACCCTAATGGAGGAACATCAATCAATGCTGAGATTCAGAGTTTCTGCTTCAGGACCTACACGTCTTGCATCACCATCCAGCTTTTCCAAGACTGTTCTCACTTGGTTAGGGTTCTCTTGTTTGCTAAGAAGAGTAAGACATTGGTAAAAAATCTACTAACTGAAAGTGAAGAATTAGATAGAAACACAGGAAATCATTACATAAACCCACAGTCCTGCCACTGCTCAAATGGAATAGATGCGACCAGGTTCCTTGCTTTAGAAATGGCTTATTTTCAGTGGAATAAAATGGAAATGAACAATTTCTTCTTTGGCTATAATTTGGGGACAGTGTGTCTTCAGCCTGGCAGGCCTGAATGCTGTGTCAGTCCCAGCCCAGTCGCTCCTTGGAGATGTCCCGTCTGACCCCCAGACGTGCAGGCGTGCTCTGTTGTGCTAACGGGGTTCCATTGCCACGTGTTTGCTCACCTACCAGACTGCATGATCCTGGAACTCAGATCACCTGTCCTAACACACTGCCCACCACTTCCCTTCATATGTTTCATTCTCCAAATAAATTATAATCGTGACAGAACTTAGAAAACATGGATTGATGAATGAATGGATAGATGAATTAGTAAAATTTTTTTTAAAAAAGGAAGACAGGGAGAAAAGAAGGGGCAGAGGGGTGGATTTTGGCCAATTTCTTACCCACTTCTTTAAAATATGTGCTACATCAGCCAAAGTCCAGAAGAGAGCTCGACCTGTTCACTGCACTTAGAAGGAACTTTTGTTTGTTTTGAATTTTGGTTAAAAATGTAAGGCTTTCGTAATTGCAAAATGTACATTCTCTTGGGGAAGGTAATTCCCTTTCTTATTATCTTCCTTTACACATTTTTTGTTTATCTTTCTCCATATGTGTTTCCTTATTTTTTTTCTGTGGCATCTATTAAATAGGACAGAGGCGAAGAGGATATGGGATTTGTTATCAGATGAGGAAATCATGTAAATAAGCATCTGCCTCACGATAGTTACAGGACTTTTAGCAAGCAGCGTGCCTTTCTCAGCTGCATTTTCTGACTTTTATAATTGGCATACGTTGTAATTTAGAGCTTTGGTAAAGGTTAAGTGATATAATTTGCAAGGGATTCATCAGGTGTTGCACGTGCAGTAAAAAGCAGACTGTCGTTCGCAATGATTCTGTGTGTTGTCATTGTCGCTGCTGATACCAGTAAGACAACGTCCCTGCCGTCTGGCAGTACATGGGGGCAGTTATAGGAAAGGAAATCGTCCATAACTGTATTCACGTGGTGCCAAAGGGGCGCCTGGCCACCCAGCTCCTTCCATGCTTGACAGTTTGATGTCGCACCATAGACTCAGACTGATTTGGGGGGTGTCGTGGGTGAGGATCCAGATCTACCCGATTTACAGGAGAGCTGTGTGCAGGGGCCTCGTCTAAGACCTGTGGAGCCCAGACTCCCCAGCAGCCCAGCAGCGTCCTGCCTCCTCCCACGGTCTGCATCACTCTCTCTGACGTGGCGGACTCAAGCGAACAGACTTGCCCGCCTGCGGGCGCCCGGGACGTCCCCCTCCCGTCACTGTAACACGCTGCCTCCGTCGCTCAGTGCGTGTGCACAGCAGCCTCGCCGCGCGCTGATGGTGCAGCACAGCCCCGGCCGCTGGAGCTGAATTTGCGCGTCAAGCGCTTCCCCTGGGCTTTGGATGTCTCGCTGCTGCTTCAGCACCAAAATGGTTGGAGCCGACACACGTCTCCCGTATCCGACGGTGGGGCTGTCGCAAACGAGCTTCATGATTCCTTTATGCCCCCGACTGTGCTTGTGCCTCTAGTTTTAGATCTAAGTATCGCATTGTAGTGCTTAACTTTAGGACATATTTCATGCGAGATGGATTGATGAAGTACTTTGTAAACCAGGCAACTTAGAAGAAATCTACAAAATCCTTTTACAGTTAATCAAAGTATATTATTCTATGTCTTCTTCTAGATCCTAAATTTTTCTTTCCTGAATATCCAACTAATTTACTGAATATTTGTATCAGAAACACCCCTCAAATCTCTTAAGATTAGAAACTCAGTAGTCAGCCAGAAAGAAAGGAGCCTGGGCACCTCTGTTGTTAATGGGATGTAGCTGTGTCACTATCTCTTTTCAGAAATACTGAGAGAAACCTTTTCGTCACAATGTCCCATTGTACGTAGTACTTGTCAGTCAAGACAGCTATTGGGATGACTGGCCTGGCCACTCATAACTATATTCATAACTTAATTTGCCAAAAATGTTTTTATTCCACAAAGATTTCTGTATTCATTCTATATTATTCATTCAAAATAAAATTTATTGAAATTCTGCTGTGTAGTGAGCAGTTGTCCACAGCATCTGGATGCATGGAGAAAACAAGTCAATTCATGCACGGTACCGACATTGAATTTCTAACTTCTGGTCCCTAATTTTCTTCTTTATTGAACAGCTATAATTTTCAGCACAATTTCCAATCCCTGATTCTAATCTCTAAGGTTGTTTCCAACCAAGCATCCATTCCTTCCTCCAGTCCAGCGGACCTTACGCTGGGAGCCGTCTGTTCTCTGGGTGATGAAGAACCTGAGGACAGACTTGGGGAAGCTGAGATGGAGAACAAGGTCAGAGGGGCTTGGAACGGGGCGGAGGGTGGCTTTGAGGACCTCACTCAAATAGTTTGCTTCCTCCCAACTCTCACAAATTTAGATTTCACTCACTAGGAATGTGATATCTTTGAGCAAATAAATAGGACAATTATGTGTCTTCTTTATAAAACTGTTTTGAAGGGTTTAAAAAGTAACATTTACATGAAATAGCATGAGCTCTTGTGATGCTGAGTTAATTACAAATTATCCTGACTTCAGCCAAAACCAACACCAAGTCAGCTGCTCTAAAGACTCTCAGAAGCAACGGCTTGCTCGTCCAAAAACGTTGCTGTCTGGACTTTTCTCTGCTTCAGCTGGATCTCGCCTGACTAACCGCAGCAAGCCCCTGTGCAGAGGAGGCTGTGATGGAAAACCTGGAGCACAGGTCTACTTCGAGAACATTATTTTCTCCAGCTGCTTTTTGAAAGCTTCCTAGTGAGTTCAATCTCAATTTCACTTTCCCAAAGTTTCCCCATGATTTTAAAAGCCAGGTGGTTCTCAGGGGATGTTTGGCTCAGGAGCCCAACCGACTCTTCTTGTCTGTGGGGTGCGCCTCACACTCTAAAATCAGGTGGGGTCCTTTGTGGCCCATCCCTCTGGCGCGCAGTGCCATGGGGCGAAGGCAGATCGTCTGTGCACGGCTTCTGAGAGCTGGGCTGGCACGTGGCACGTGGCCGCTGCTGCGCTACGTGTGAGCGTCTCCACAAGAGGAAGGACGCCCACTCACGGGTTCTGCCACGGAACTGATACCCTTTGAAACTCAAGACTGAGGGCTTGAGAGGTTAAAAGGTTGTACCACTCGCCCCTGAAACCGGGGAGCAAGTTCCACCACCTCCCGGGGCGCACGCGTGTCATCCAATGCCCCCTGGGAGGCGGGGAGGGGGCGGGCAGCTGCGTCACCCAACTCCATCCAAGCTCGGTGTCTCTGGAGTGCACACCTGCCACCCTCCAGGATGGGGCCCCAAGGTCGGTTTGTTTGCTGCGTGTGCTTGTCGTATTTCATCTTCCTCTCCAGGAAGCTCTCCGCGCCCCTGTGAAGGAAGCCAGCCGAGGACGGGGTGTGGGTGAGGGGGTGCCTGCGGGCTCCACCCCGCCGGCCCTGGGGTGAGCAGAGGGGCAGGACCTCCTGAGCGCAGACCTGCTGGAGGCTGTTTGCACTTGGCAGGCCCCAGGCCACGACCGCCAGCCCTCCAGGGACCGGGCCCTGCTGGCTCCTGGCGCCAGGTGGCAGCTCCCTGGGCCCAGGGCTCTCCGGAGGGCCTGGCTTCTCCAGCTGGCTCAGCAGGCGGGGGAAAAGAAAGACAGGGCGCCCAATTCCCGGGGGCAATGCTTCCACGAAAGCACTTTGACGACATCAGGTTGATGGTTACTTGCCTTTTCTTTTCTTTTTTCCTCTTGAAAATCAGCCCAAGGCAAGAAACAGAGCAGAGCTCAGGTGTGATCCTGGCCAGGGTGAGGGCGATGTGAGTCAGTGTGGATGAGAGCAGGGCTGTAACCGCTCACCCACTCACAGGCCACGCGCTGCTTAATTTCTATCAGCATTTCTAGGCCTGGGCACTGCCGACATTTGGGGCTGGACATGTCCGCGTGCTGGGGGCCGTCCTGCACATTGCGGGGTGTCTAGCAGCGTCCCTGGCCCCGCCCACTGGGTGCCAGTAGCCCCCACCGATTGTGACAATGGAAAAACGTCTCCAGACAAGGACAAATTTTCCCCATGAGACCAGGGTCAAAAACACCCCATTAAGAATGACCACATTTGATATTAGACTTCCTCCTGGTAACCCAGCGGTTTGAAGAGGGCGGCCAAGGATGCTATGACATTCTCACCGCGGTCTCCTTCAGATCGCGCCTTATCTGATTCAGGGCTGTGCTTTGTAATTAGACAACACGATGCCTTAGGCTGAGGTGCCTGTAGAGGGTTACGGTGTTCTATCCTGAAGGTGCCGTGTCCACTTTTACAGGGGCCTTCGAGGTACCAAACAAAAGGAATTTCTTCACATATCACGGTAGGACCATGGCAGTGGCAACCAGAACACAAAGTCCCCTGGGTTCTCCGGCTTCGTTTCAGAAAACATTCACCGTGCACTCATGTCTAGAGGGTTGTGCTGGGTTTCATGGCGGCACAGACGGCATGACGCTGTCCTGTCCTCGAGGAATTTACTAGTGCTGAGTGGACAGGATGTAGGGGACTGACTGCACCTCCTGGAAGCTTGGGTCACATAAGGGCTACGTAACCGTGGGATGTGCAGAGACAGACGTGAATACAGACACAGGCCAGCTTCTCAGCCTCGGCACGCGTGATGTTAGGGCTGGAGAGCTGCTTTGTCAAGGGCTAGCCGGGGCGTACTGGATGCTCCCCGGTGCCCCAGGCCTCCACCGTCAGACACCAGCAGCACCGTCGCATCCCCCAAGTGGGACCACCGAAAATGTCTCCAGAGGCTGGCCAGCGTCCCCTAGGGGACAAAGCCACTGTGCCTGATCACCGGAGACGTGTGACCTAATGTAGACAGATGCGTAGACAAGCCTACACAGCATTTATCCACCAGTGGTTGCATCCAGCCAGCCTTCCCTCAAAACCCAGGTGGAGACGCCCGGGGGAGACAGACCCCGAGAATCGCATGCTTCTCATGCACAGGGGAGAGCGGGGTGACTGTTCATTGTAATTCAAGCAGAACAAATTGCAGTAAGCGGAAAGCCCTTCTCTCTCATTGGATTCAGTTTTCATTGTCTTTGAGAAAATCAAGAGAACAAAACAGGACGAGGTAAGTCACCTGGGAGAAGCGGACTGCGAGAAAACAGGTGCCGACTCTTTCCTCACTGGCCATGAGTACGAGGAATAAGGTGCACATTCTTTACCGAGTAAACCGCGGGCGCCAGAGCATCCTTGAGTATCTTCTGTGCTCAGACTCCAAAGCCATTGCACTGAGAATGAGAAGTTTGCTTTTGGAATAGATTCATTTTTATCATTGTGAAAATAATCTTTTCTGCCTGGGAGGAAAACGCCATTTTTTACACATTTGGGAAAGTTTGACCTTATCTAGCACTCAGATGGCTTTAACTGCTTTTCAATATGTGAGTAATATCTGTTGTATCTCCTTCTAAAACAATTATTCCAAAATCCTTGGCTGTACCTTCCAGCTGGGAAATTGATGTCTTATGAACATTTAAAAAAACAAAATCTAGCAGGACACGAGACTGCACGTAATAGTAACAAGCTGCCCACATGGTACAGTTTGTAGGAAGCAGAAAGCTCAACACAAAAATGCCTTTCCCACCTGCCTTCCCCAGCGGGGGAGGCATTTCTTTGGGTTAAGTCTTGACTGCAGATGGCCCTGTAGAGATGCAAATATGTTACTCAGAACAAGATAATGCATTAATCAACACATTATCACCAAGTTATTACTGAAGGAAGCCAATTAGGACACTCAGTCACTCCACATTTATTGCAGGATCACCATATGCCGACCACTGGGTAGGAGCTGGGGACACAGAAGAAAAGCAGACGTGCGCTCAGTCTGGGGGGGCGCAGCACATTGAGAGACACAGACATCAGCCTATAAGCTGCAGCTGCAGTGTTACGTGCTTTCACTTAAGCTGCTGAGCTCCCCCCAGCTCTGTTGCCAGGCCCCACGGCCGGTACACCCGTCATCGGTCCCAGCACGGGCTGCATGTTAGACCCCCCCCGGGGCGCCCCTCTCACCTGCAGGTGTCCACACCCCCCCAGCCCCGGCAAATTCAGTCTGAGTCTGCGGGACGAATCCACTAGGCAATAGAATTTGTGAACTCCCTGAGGTGGTTCTGCGCACAGTAAGGGCAGGAAAACACCGCTCTACCGGCTCTCCCTCAGGTAATTACACCCTACGTCACGGCTTCAAATTCTGTGTTTCCCGGTCTCGCCTAATTGCTGGAACATAATTTCTCAAGGGTCTTCCTAGAAGGACCAATTCAACCCATTGGGTTAAAATCATGTATGCACTTTGAAGATGCATCTCTATGTGAGTCTTATGATAGAAAAGTTTGAAAATAACTGAGAAATAGACTTAAAACTTCAAGGTTAACTTCCCCTGCTCAGTAGGCTCAGGACCCCTTCCATACATATGACCAAACCCCACCTGGGCACTTACCCCAGAATGCTCACCAGGGAGGCCAAAATAGCAGTTTACCTTACCCGGGGCCTTCCCTGTCTTCTCTCCTCTCGATATGGGGGGCAATTCCCCACTCCCCTCTCTGAATTTCCCACCTCGTAACTTCCCACAGTGGCTAGAAAGCCAGCACCCCCGCGGTGGGCTGGAGCCAGCTCCCAGCAGCCTGTGACGCGCACACTTCTTACCAGCTCCAAACTCAGTCACAGTGTTGCTTTGAATTCAGCAATCGTGGGAGTACGTGCACCACAGAGACTGGCAAAGACCACAGGAACGGCTTTTTTACGGGCAGCTGGTAAACACTTACCAACACACCGCTGACATCCACCCACTTCCCAGGGGACAAGAGAGACGGGTCTTGCTGAGTGGAGCAGAATGTGGACTTAAGCCAGAGTAAGTCAGACGTCTGAGTCCAGAAAATGGGTGCAGTGAAAAAATGTCAAACTTCTGACAATGACAGTCAGACAGGACGCCAGGGTTGGGGAGGGATCCTGAAAGACGCATCATTGGCTCGAAACAGGCACATCCCAGCCTTTTCTAGGATTGCTCTTGGACAGCATTGATCCATTTTAATCAGCCTCATTTCCAGCCTTGTAACAAAGTGCTTCCAGACTCAATTTTATAGTTAGTTTGGGTCCCATCTAGAAGGTGTTTACTTTTTGGAGAAGGCTGTGAATTTTCCTGCTCTCAGGGGCTTAATTTAAGCATTTTCTTGGCAAAATAATGTATATTATCTATGTTTAGATACAAATTATCTGTATCTTCATTATTTTTGCTTCGTTTTAGTTGATACTCAGCAAAGACGACTTCTTTCTGTTTGGACCATTCCATCTGACGGTTCACGTCCTGAAAATGCTGTTTTACTCATAGAGAAAGTGTGGGTGCTAGCGTGGGCCGGCCCCGGCACCCATGAGCCTGGGGTGACCGACGTGCGCGGAGACGCGGGAGGCTCTCGGTTCTCTGACGCCGGCGCGCTCAGACCCTGTGCCTGGGCCGCTCTAGCGGTCTCTGCTCTTCATGCCAGTCAATAAAAATTACTGCCAGTCTCTGAAAAATGTACACTCAACATTACTGCCGGAGGTTTCCAACATAAAAAATAAAATGAAGAATAGCCAACGTGGAACGTGGTGATATTATTATAGACAAAAGAACTGCCTAAGAAATGACAAATTATTAGTAACATTAAAACCACAAAGGAAAACCTCAGAAAAGTTACACGTTTGAAATAACACAAAGTAAATAGCATTAGTTTAAAAGGCAATAAAATAATAGAGATTTCTTAGCAGACACAAAATCAGTAAAATTTCCTTGAAAAATTAAATTTGGGAAGATGATTTCTATTCTCTGTCTATAATTGCTAAATTTGTTACAGGTAAACATATGAATATTGTAAATCTTCACTTTAAAATAAGTGCGGCACGGCGATAGACGTAGCTGCACACCAGCGAAAGCACGATGAAAAGAAAGTGAAACAGACTGACTTGCGCTGCGTGAAGCTGCAGCCTGGGGAGCCGGCCGCGCCCGCGCCAGCAAGGCTTTGAGGCAAAATCCGTCAGTGTCAGTATAAATTCAATTTAGCCGCTTGTACTTAGCAACAGGCAGTGTCCGCATGTTCCTCGGCGTCAAGGTTCTAGGGTCAGATTAGCCAGCGTTGTCTTTTCAAGGTCAAGGAGTCCAAAATATTCGTATAATGACGATCTCAAGACAGCAGGAAGAGCTGCGACCCTCCCGCACACCCAGGGCCGCGCCGGCCCGTCGATGACCAGGGAGGAGCCTGCGCTGCTTCCACTCTGATAATCCAGATGCAGCGGGTCATTTCAGCCTTTTGCTGGAGGCTGGCGGCCACGTGGCACTGGTGAGACACAGACCAGGTGATCTTGTGGGCCTGTGCATCCACAGGGCGGATCAGGCAGAAAACCCTCAGAGAAGGGTCCCCAGGCAAGAGGGGACCCCTGCACTCCAGCAGGCAGGGTGGCAAGCTGTTATTGACGTTACAGCAGGTGCAGTGTGCCACAGCAGGCGCAGAGACCCGTGCCAGCGAAGCTGTTATTAAAGATGTTGGTATTACAGTGTCCCGTGGTGCCTAGAGCTTGCAGAGACGTGGTGACACGTGCCCCTAACTCCATCCACTGACCCAATCCAAAACATGTTAACAAATATTCCAAATACAGGGAGACCCTGGGTAAATGTTCATATACGTCTATGCAAGCGAGCAGGTGTGCAAGTGTGTGTGTGTGTGCTGTGCAAACCTGAAAATGGGCCAGGCTTCTCATCTGGCTTCTGTTTCTCCATAAGGAACTTGCAGAAATGATGTCAGTGTTTCATCAACAGCCCACCGAAGTGAGGCGAAGCCAAGTTTAACCAGCTTTCCAATGGATAGGGGTCCTCCATCGTTTGTGCTTTGTCCGCATGACTCTGGCCTCTTGGGGTCAAGGCTGAATGAAACATGGAGGAGAAACCTGAGTCGCCCCAGTTTATGAAGCTCACTTTTGATGGCATCCTCTGTTCGACAATAACACACATTTATTAAGTGCCTGCAACGTGTAAGGCTGTGCTGCACACTGCACGTACATAAACCAGAACAACTCTGCCTTAGGGCAGCTAAATTCTGATGGGCTTTTATACCTACTGGAAAGTTAACTCTGTCCTCTATGCGGATGGAGACAATTGGGCCACCAGTGTGAGATGGAAACAGTAAGCCAAGTTCTACCAAAAAAGTCTTCATGCGACCAGTAAAGGACTTGTCTCAGCTGAATTCCCAAACCTGGACCTCGTTCTGTGCCCTTCTTCCCCCTTCGTCCATCACCCTTCCTTCCCTGCTAGAATTCCACTGTCCTTGGGGGCCTGCCCTCACCACCACCTTTGCACAGATCCGATGCAATGATCATTTTCAGCAATCTGTCTCCCTGCTGGATTTTCATCTGCTTAAGAGCAGAGACTGAACATTTCTCTGAAGAATTACCATTCTATGCTAGCCCCAAACAGTGAAAAGAGACTCTGTACCTTCCTTTCAGCCCAGAATTCACCCAGACTTCCCACGGCCTTAGGTTGGACAGCTTCTTCCTTTTGGCTTTTTCTTTCTTTCCTTGATTCTAGTACATGAACAGGTACCACGGCTGCCCCTCACCTGCCTTCTGGACTCTTTCTTCTTCCATGATGAGCATTCTGTTGACTTGGTTTTCTGTGCAACCCATAAAGCTCCATTATTTGATTAGAATCACATATTTGAACTCACAGAGGGCTGTGATGTACAGACTTCACCATCTGAGCTTCAATCACCCTGAGTTTCATCTCAAAACCATTTGTAGTCATATAACTCTTTGGTTTCCCTAAAGAGAAGTAAGGAAACAGCATGCATTTTATGGAGTTGTAACTTACTGGGTCTGTTAAGTTACACATTTTTCTCTGTATTTAAAAGACTACTGAATTAACGTTGATGATTAAATCACTCACCGACCTTCACAAAACACACAGCAAATTAAAATCACTAAATTCCACAGTCACATTTCATTTGATTAATCGTCACTTTAAGGTAAAAGAAGGGAATATATTGTTTGATTGCCTACTGGATATTCTTCAGTAGCTGCTTCTCAATTTTCCACATTACAGAAATGAAATTATTTGATACTATTCTTTTAAAGGATTCATTTCCTAGCTCAATAGCAATGCCATGTTAATACGAATGAACTGAAGTGTCCTTTCCCTCTGCAGATTTGTAGTGTCCTTGTCCCTGGAGTCTGAGCACGAAAATATTCTGTGGACTAAATTGTGGTTATTTGCGTGTGTTTGCATTTGTGGAACAACTTCCTCCACTCGTTCTTCTAGTGAGAATGAGCATAAGAAGCTGCTACTCAGACCAGGCAGGACTACTAGTGCCTGCTCCCAAGTATCGCGGAACTTTGACATGTTGCCTGCTTAGAAAATGAACGGGGTGAGAGCGTTTTTACATCCATGACCCAGCTCCCTGCTCGATCATTTCTTGGTTCTTGGCCATTCATCGCAGATTCAAGTGATGATTACATAACGGGACAAATGTATGTGTCCTAGGAATCTAACGCCTCTGCTCTGTTCTGAGAAGAATGTGAGTTACCTCATTCATTAAAAGACCACAAGGGTAAGAAGACAGTGCCTATGAATTCCTTCCCTTTACAGTTCTCATTTAAACGTCTGTGTACACACACACATCCCGCATGCATATTCCTTTGTTTGGTTTGTTTCCTGGATTCCTGTCTCCTTAAAACAGCTCCAGCGGCATGAAGGTCCACGTTCTGCAGGCTTGGTCATCACCCAGGCCTCACCCCTAAGCACAGAGCCTTCACAGAGCAGGTGCTGGTTAGGCATATTTTGACTCCTCGACTACCAAACTGACTCACTAATAAATAACTCTGCACGTGAGTGGATAGCTGTCTAAGTTCTAAGAAAATAAGCTTGAGGAAATAGAGATTCTTTCTGACAACATATTTTGTACTAGATATTTATGCCTCATTAAGAAGAAGCTAAGTTGGTGCTTATAAGCAAAACAAAATTATTAGTAAAACCATTATTTAGGATCATTTTGACTCCATTGTAAAGGACGATCAGTCTTTAGTTTGAGGTTCTAGCCATTGACATTTGCCACGGAGTAAAGATATTGTGATAAGCGTGTCCTCCTCTGGGAAATCTCACAGGTAACTGTGAAATCCATGAGGTTTTAACTCGTCATGATGGTCGAGAATGACTGTAATACACTAAGAACGCAGAGTTTTAGAATCCAGCTCAAACAAACGGGAAATTTATATGATTAGGCAAATGTGAACATGCTAATCAAGGGACTTCTAGGAGTTCTGCTTTTTTAATTGAAAAGTACTTACTGGCAGTTTACCAAATGCTAAGGAGTTTTCCTGCCAGAACCTTGTAACAGGCGGCCTCAGCTCCACTTCATACTACTGCGACTTAGGGCAGGGTACTTATAGGCTTTTTTTCTGTATATAAAATAGATACAATAATAGTAACTATCTCATTTTTTAACTGAAGTATAGTTGATTTACAATGTTGCGTAATTCCTGTGCAAGTGCTTAGTATCAGGTCCACACTCTGAAAAGTCTCAATGAAGACTAGCTATTAATTAAAAATAGTGATAGAAGATTATCTGTAATTTTCTGGAGTAACTCTTTAGTGCTCTGGATATGCCAAGATGTGATTATTACAGCGAGCTGAAATAGGAAACTTTTATAGAGAGTGTTTGACTATCTGAATCCCAAAGTCAGGCAGCATGAAGAACTGCTGAGATCTTGGGCAGGGTCATGAGTGTGGCTGACACGTGGGGACCTTGCGGCAGACCCTGGACAGAGCCGGGGAAGCAGGGGGCAGAGAAGCGCCAGAGGGTTGGACAGAAGCCGCCTGTGTCTGGAGGCAGTCCGATCCCCCTCGCCGTCCGTGCGTCTGCTGCACCACGAACAGCATCCCCCAGAAGTCCCAGAGTGCGGAGCTTCAGGACCTCCGAGGGCAGGCCCGCCAGGTTTAGCAAAGAAAAATTCAGGGTGCCCAGTTATATCGTAATTTGAGAAAAACAATAGATACTATTTCATTATACACACGTCCCAATGAGGGAAATGTCTGAACAGGTGGAAAAGAACAGGGAAGCAATCCCAGTGAAAACAGAGCTGTAGGTGGAGCTCAGAGGCTCCATTCACCGGCCGCGCACTTAGGGACCCATGAAGAGCTTACGTCATCCAGCGGGCGAGGTGCTAGGCCCCAGAAGGGGACGCCAAGCTAGCGTGTGTTCCCCGTGTGCCGGGGACTGTCACACGCACTGTATCCTTAAGCTGACTCTTCCCAGCAGGTGAGCGAGGTCCGCATTATAAAACTGTTTTACTAGTGGGGAAAGTGAGCTTCAGAGCTGTAAGTGGCTGTGCCTTAGAGACACATGAATGATAATTATTTCTTTAAAAAAGGACACAAATTGAATATTCCGCATGTGCTCATATTCTGGAGGCATTAAAAGTAGAAAATAATTCATTATTCAATGTGTGAATGTCTTTTCCAGAAACAGAGACACGTAACCATGTGTCTCCAACCCACATCGCTCACACCGGCTTTCCTGCATCCCTCAGTAAAGGCTCTAAGCTCCGCCCAACACAGCAGCTCTTCCGTTTAGATAGGCCATTCTGAATTCAATTCTCACTTCCTTGCAGGTGCTAACTTCTAAATCCCTGATCAAAAGCAGCTGTTAATTAAGGATGCTCAATATCATTCTCGCCTCCAGCACACGTTAGCTCCGAGCTCCCTGCTCAAGCCCAAAGCTGGTATGCTCCCCCCAGCAACTGCTGACTCGCCAAGATCGCGCTTCCCCACAGTGAGGTGGACAAGACCACGCTTTCTTCATTTGTGGGTAATTGTATTAGTTGTTGTGAAATTCACCGTAACGGTCTACATGGAGATCAATTTTATGGAAAATACAACAATCACAAAACCGCGAAGAACGGATTCGGGCAAAGCACACTCAAGATGGGCTCCCGTGCTCCCTCAGTGGCTCTTCTAATGGTTTTGATGGCGTGTCTGACGGTACCGCCAGGGGGGCTCAGCAGCACCGGATTTGCTTCAACTAGAGAGAAATACGTAGATAATTATGAGATGGCTACAGGTTTCTTTCTTGTTACTGTTGCTGTTATTTTTAAAATACAGAGAAATAGGCAATAAACCATGAATACAGAATAACTTTGGAGAAACAGAGGATTCTTAAAAAAACAAAAACAAAAAACTGCAGGTGGGGAAGGACTTCGGGCATGAGCTATGTCGTTCTGTTTCAATTCTTTGACCTGAGTTTGGAGAATTATATGATATGGGAGTGGCATGAAGAAAAAGTCACAGGAATTTCTGGGTAGACATTTAGAAGATGTGGTAGAAAGGACGTAAGATTTACAGCTAGACAGACCTCAGTGCGAGCGCAGGTCCCTCTTGGCTTCTAGGTGCCGAGGTGCCGGCAAGCTGTTTGTTCTCAATGCTGGTTCGGGTTTCTCCCTGTACCGTGGGAAACAACGGAAGCGCACAGGGCAGCATTAGCAGGCAACTTCTGAGTGTTCACACCCTGAGCAGCCTCCAGTGTCCAGCTCTAGATGGATTTTCTTTAACTTGGACATGCCTGTATTAGTCCAGTGTTCAAACAGTGTTAGAAAGGATGGTTTTTTAAACTTAGCTATAGTCAATTTACAATCCATATGTTAGTTTCTGGACTTTAACATGTAGATTCTAACATGCAAAATAATTTTGCAGCGTGCAGACGCGGTGCACAGCCTGACAGGTCTGGGACACGTTTCCACCCTGGGCATGTGGCCATGTCTCCTCTGGCCGAGAGCCAGGGCCAGAGTCCACAGTCACTCCTGCTCACTCTCTCTTGCTGTGATGTGTTCCCAGGCTTGAGTTGGATCCTAGAAAGATTAGCGGTTTCATGACAGAGAGAACATACCTCATGCTCAAGACATCTTTGGTCCTCGTCTCCTATTTGCCTCTTTGGTTCCATTCACCTTCATGGTCTTCCGAACTGTGCGCTCCCCGCCTCTCACTGCCTGTGTGATTCCTGGTGGCTCCTGTCAGACTTTCACATTCTTCGTGTGTTAAATAAGATTGTTGAGATGAACAAAGGCCCAGGGCAGTGAGCGCTGCCATCGTGGGTGCTCCTCTCTTCCGGCCGGTCACCAGCTCCTGCTCCCGGTGCCTGGTCTGGAAACCAAGCCCGTCTTTGTTGGACTCGTGTCGCACTTTGTCCACTTAGTGTCTCGGTTTCTTTTTTAAATTGAAGTGTAGTCGGTTTACAACGCTGTGTTAATTTCTGGTGTCCAGCAGAGCGGCTCAGTTACACATACACACACATACACTCCTTTTCATATTCTTTTCCATCATAGGCTATTACAAGATATTGAGTATAGTTCTCTGTGCTGCACAGTAGGACCTTGTTGTTTATCTGTTTTATGTATAGTTAGCATCTGCAAATTGCAAACTCCTAGTGTATCCCTCCGCACCGCCTTTCCCCCGGTAACAGTAAGTCAGTTTTCTGTGTCTGTCAGTCTGTTTGTGTCTTGTAAATAAGTTCACTTGTGTCATTTTCTTAGAGTCCACAGATAAGTGACATTGTATGATGTTTTTCTTTCTCTGTCTGACTTACTTCACTTGTATGATGATCTCCAGGTCCACCCATGTGGCTACAGATGCCATGATTTTATTCTTTTTTTTAAACGGCTGAGGCTTCCTGGTTTCTGGCTCACCGACTAGCCCCCGACTCTTTGACTTGTGCAGAAGCAGCCCACGCAGACTCTGTCTCTTTGTTACCACACTGTACAAGGACAATCGTATGGAATCCAGATAAAAATCGGTGATATTTTTGGGTTTTGGGGTTACAACAGAGATTAGTGACGTATGTCACATTCAATTTTTCACGCACAGGTACTTATCACAGAGTTCAACTTTCTTCCCGACAAACATAGGGAAAGGTTTATAAATTCACTTATTGAAAAGCCTTGGCTGCTTCCAGTATTTTTTTTAATTATGTGTAATTACCGGTGCAGGTTTTATGTGGGGTGGCATTTTCAGATCGTTTTGGGTCAATACCCAGGAGCACTCTTGCTGGGTCAGAGGATAAGACTGTTTTTAGCCTGTAAGAAGCTTGCACGCTCCTTCAAAGTGGGGCACCGTTTTACATTCCACTGCAGCAATCGATGAGGGTCTCTGTCACTCCAAATACTCACCGGCAATTGTCATTGTTATTTTTTTTTTTTTTAAATCAGCTGTTCTTGTCCGTGTGTAGTGGTGTCTCATTCTCGCTCTCACTTTTAGCTCCATAACGGCAAGTGGTGTTGAGCGTCCCTTCAGGTGTCTCTCTGCCATCTGTGTGTCTTCTTCAGTAATGTGCTGGTTCTTCCCTTCTGCACATTTTTAAATTAGGTTATCTGATTATTCTTTGTATTAAGCGTTCTTTGCACACGTCAGATGCAAGTCCTTTATCAGACACGTGCTTTGCAGAGATTTTTCTCCCAGTCTGGTTCTGGTCGTTTGATTCTCTGCACAGTATCTTTCCTAGACCAGGAATTAAAATGACTCACCAATGTTTCCTTCATCCGTCATGCTGTGGTTTTCATCACCATCACAAGGTAATGTGTTTTTCTCCTACGTTTTCTCCTAGGTGCTTTATAGTTGTGTGTTTTTCGTTTAGGTGTATGATCAATTCTGAAACGATTTTGTGAAAGGTGTTGGGTGTGTGTCTGGACGACGAGGGGGGGAGGAGGTTTGACACAGACACTCGATTGTTCCAGCACCGTTCGTTGAAAAGATGATCCTTTCTGCACTGAATCGCCATTGCCATCTTGTCAAGTATCAGTCATCAGTTTTGTGTGCCTCTGTTTCTGGCCCTCTGTTCTGTTCAGTTGAATCCATGTGTCTGTTTTTTGTAAACCAGCATCGTGCTGTGTTGATTAAAGTAATACTTGGAGTCAGTTTGTGTCAGTCTTCCAGATCTGTTCCTCTTCAGCGTTGTGCTGGGTACTCTGAATCTTGTGTCTTTCAATAGAAGCTTTAGAGTCAGTATATAAAAATGTACAAAGAAGCTCGCTGAGATTTTGCTTGAGAATTCAGCTCCAGATCAAGTTGGCAAGAGCTAGTCTCTCAGCAATATTGAATCATCCTATTCATGCACGTGGACTGTGTCTCCATTTATTTAAATCTTTGATTCCTTTTATTTTTCTACACCTACATCCTGTATATGTTTTGTTAGCTTTTCACCAAAGTAGTCCACTTATTTTGTGCTATTGCAAATGGTATTTTTATTTTTATTTTCAAATTCCAATTGCTCATTTTTCCTGTATCAAAAGCACCTTTCTTCTATGTTAATCTTGTTTCCTGCACGCTTGCTGCGCGAACTTGTTCGTTCTAGCAGTTTCTCTGTTGATCCTTCGAGATTTCTACATCGACATCCGTAACTGTGAAAATGCCGGTTTCATTTCTTCTTTCTCAGTCTGTATGCCTTTTATTTTCTTATCTTGCTTTAGTGTAACAGCTAGGACTTCTAGTGCAACGTCGGATAGAAGTGATGAGAGGGGACGTGGGCATCTGTACCTCGCTCCAGATCTTAGGGGTAAGGTACCCAGCTGCTCATCAGCAAGTATGATGTGAGCTGCAGACTTTTTGTGGATACTTTTGAACAAGTTGAGTAAGGTACTTTTATTCCTATTCTGGTGAATACAAATTTTTAGCATGAATAGACACTGCATTTTATGAAAAGCCTTTTCTGCATACCTGCATCAGTTCACATGATTACGATGTTTCTTCTTAGTCTGTTGGTATGACGGGTTATACAAAGTGGCTTTCAAAAGCTGAATTAACGTTGCATACTGGCTATGATTTCCACTCGGTTGTGGTGTGTAATTCTTTTTGATACATTGTTAGATTTGGTTAGTCAATATTTTGTTGAAAATTTTTACATCAGACTTCATGGCGTATGTTGGTTTGTAGTTTTCCTTCTTTGTAATCTCATTACCTGGTTTTGGAATTAAGAAGATGCTGTCCTCGCAGACTGAGTTAGGGAGTGTTCCCCCTGCTTCTGTTGTTAAGAGAATAAATAGAATTGAACTGCATAAATGCTCAGTGGAACGAGGAGGGGAAATAAGGGGGACTGTCTACTTTTAAAGACATTTTTCTGTGCATTTCAGTTCAGGATTCCTCTACTGACTGCACTCCAAGCTCATTGATATATATATTTTTTTCCCTTAGACTTGTCCAGTCTACTGATGGACCCATTAAAGGCATTCTCGTGCCATACTTCAATTAAAAAAAAGGCATTCTTCATTGCCACTCCCATATTTTTCATTTCAAGCATTTCCTTTTGATTCTTCCATAGAATTTCTCTCTCTCTGCTTACATTTCCCATCTTTTCTTGTACAGTTGTTCATTTTTTTTTATGTCGAAGCCCTCAATATATGGATGATAGTTATTTTAAATCCCCTGTGCAGTAGTTCTAAACTATGAGCCAAATTCTGACGTTTACTTTGTCTCTTCAGACTATTTTTCCTGGCATTTTATCGCAACTTGTATTTTTTGTTATTGCTGTTCGAAGGCAGATCTGATACATCAGGTAACAGAAACTGAAGTAAATAGGCCTTCAGAGTGAGATGCTGTTAATTTGGCTTGAACCGGGCTGTGTTTAATATTTGCTGGATCTGCAGCTGCCCTGGCTTCACACTCCTCTAGGGCCCCTATTGAAGTTGACTTCCCTAAGACTGCTCCTTGGAGAGAGTCTGTGTCTTGCAATTTTTCAGCTGAAATCCATTATTATTATTATGATGATGATGATGATGATGTGTTGTTTGTTTTTGGTAAGATTAAAAAAGGGTGCGGTAAAGAAATAGGCCAGAAGTTGGTAACAGGAACTAGAAAGGGATAAATCATTTGGGGTTCCACATGTCAGGAGGCACTGAGCTTAGAAGGGCTTGACATAACCTTGTTTGTTTCAAATTTAAGTTTTAGAAAGGGAACGCACTTCTAAATACAGATGCAAAACCGTCGCTAAAAACAGTAGAGTGAGGTTCAAGTTCACACTGTGAAGTTTTAGATGGCGCTTGCGTGTAACCACAGGACCTACACATCCACACAGCAACAGGCTGACTCAGTGGTCAGTTCTTACTGATGTTTTTCCACTTTGTATAAAATTGTGAATGCAGGTTACATTTTAATGAAATTTCCCACATTTAGAAGATATTAAGATTACAACCTCATAGTATGTCATGCATGTGGAGAACTTTTAAACTATTTATTTGTCAAAATCTCCAAAATGAATCAAAAGGTCTATTACCCTCAGAAGAATTAAGATACTTGAGTGATGAATGCTCACAGGTCAGTTGATGAAGTGTTTGTTGAGCTTTTGAAGAGGAACTTGGATAATTATCCAATTGTTTTGGCTCTAAATTAGATTTCTACCCATGTAATTATCATAAGCACGCGTTCTGGCAGCTGCATTTATAAAATCTTTGAGGAAAACATATTAATGGCCTCACATTTTCTTCTGCTAATGAACCTATTACCATTCAGTCGCGAACACTATCGATGTATTAATAAAAATAGATGCAGTAAAGCAGACGAGCGGGAGCACTTTGAGATGAGTATCCAGGACTCCGGAGATTCCTAGCTCTGCTTTCTCGCGTCCATTGTCCCTGCCGGAACAAATGTTAGTAAAAACTCAATAAAGAGGAAAACCTGGTCTCTAGTCCCGGTGTTATGCACTCAACCCTTAGCATTCACGTCTAACCATCGCCTGAAGCAGGTGGTCGGCCTTCAGAACCCAAACATCTAGCTTCAGCCAGTTTTCTCACTTTAAAATTGATTTTTAGTCTTAGGGCTAAATATTACGTTATATTTTAAACGAATTGGATTCTGCTGTGCAATTCTGTTACTTCACAAATAAAAACATTGTCGGGACTAAGTTTCACGGCTAAGAGCACAGCCAGAGGCTGGAAGCGTATTGTCTGAGGCCAGAATCACTCCATGTCTTACGAGATCTGTAACCTTTACTGAACTTCACTGCAACCCTGCATTTTTGTCTGTGAAACAGGGATGATGATAAAAGCCACACTCTGGAGGTGTTAGGAATCCTACACGGAAAAAATGATGTAAAAGCCTCAGTGCGGCGCCTGCCTTTCCTTCCAGCTTCAGTGTGTGGTGGTGCTGCTGCTGTTGTTGTTATTGTCATTTAGTAAATGGTATTGAGATGAACAGGTAATTGGCACTTTCACTGCAGTGGTTGTCGGCTGGGGATGTTCTTCTGCCTCAGGGGACCCTGGAGACATCTGACTGTCACCGGTGGGGCGCTGGTGCCGGCAGCTCGTGGATAGAGGCCAGGGATGCCGCCAGCACCCCTCAGCGCGCAGGACAGCCCCCCACAGAGGAGAGTGGCCCCGCCCACAATGTCGGGAGTGACGAAGCTGAGAAAGCCCGAGTCGCTGTAAGCTTCAGCATTAGGCATTGTACCTTAAGGCTAAGTTTCATCTCTTAATAGTCTTTAAATCCTCATTGCTGGTCGCCAGGGACACATTTCGTAAAGGAATGTGTTTCACTCCTCTCTTTAATCATTCATTTCCTCATTTAAAGCAGACGCTATTAAGCCAGGCATCATGCCATGTGCTGGGACTTCAAAGATCAGTTAAACAAACCTTGCCCTTAATAAGCTCAAAAATATGAGGTCACACAGGGAAACAGACAACCGTCAGGACTCAGCCACGCTGTACACGATTCTGCTGCCCGAGGCAAAGTCTGTGCACATGGCTTCCTGAGCCAGGGGACAGACCTGAAAGATGCTGAGCGGGGAGCGGCCATGAAAAGGTGTGCGTTCTGGAAAGCCTTTCCAGGAGTAGTACACACAAGAGATTTCAAAGGAGAAGAGGAGACATCGAAAGCAAACAGGATGCAATGAAAAAGTGAAGGCCAGTGCTGGCGACAGTCTACACCTGGCCTGTGGTGGGGTAACGGGAAGAAGCGGAGGGGCGCCGGGGCTCGCCCTGTGCCTGGTGGACGAGCAGACACGGCGAGGGAAGAGGAATTCCGGGTTGCTGTGCGGGAGCCTGGGTGGATAGAAACGAGAGGCCCCCCGTGGAGAGGCCCCCCTCCTCTCCCCGCCAAGAGGCAGAGGAGGAAGGAGAGTGAGACCAGTTTGGACGGGCAGGGGTTACAGGTGGGGCCGATGGCTACAGAATTTAGGAGAGGAACCACTCCAAGCAGAAAGAATAGAAAATTACCAACAGGCAAATTTAGTTACTGGGACAGGGCAGCAGCCAATGCAATAAAACCTTCAGAATCATTAGGTTATGGTCTGGTCGTCTTGGGTTTGATCTTGTTAGAGATTTGGGTGTCCTTTAGGGCTTGACAGATGGGTCTGGAAGCACACGTGAGAGACGTCTGGGCTGGAGGTGCGGGTGGGACACGCGTGGACGGACGGGAGGGAGGAAGGCAGCCAGAGAAATGCCTGGCATGCTCTGCTTGTTGTTTAGCTGCTGAGTCCCCTGCCGAACGCCACAGGTAAGCGACAACACATAATGCACACGCTGAGAGGAGTAAATGGGTTTGTGAAGATACGTTATTAATAGTATGAATATCTTTATTATACTATTACGTTCTGAAATCACAGTTCACAGGTACACTTTTTCATCTCTTTCACTTAAGGTATTGCCTACAATTATTGTTCATTATCTATTTATGAGTAAATAACTAAATGAATGATTTTACACAGGAGAATTACAGTCTTCAAGACTGATTTGCCTAAATTATACACACGTGTGTATGTAATATGTATATTTATACACGCATGTGTGTATGTGCTCACATCCGCACACACCTCCTTTCTTGAGATAATGTCTCATTCAAAAGAATGTGCAATTGATGGGGAGGGATAAATGATGAGTTTGGGATTAACAGATACACACAGATAAGACAGGTAACAACAGGGTCCTACTGTACAGCACAGGAAACTACATTCAATGTCTTGCAATAACATATAGTGGGAAAGAACCTGGAAAAGAAATCACACATATATACACACACATATACATATGACTCGGTCACTTTGCTGCACACCTGAAACTAACACAACAATATAAATCAACTATACTTCAATAAAATCAATAGAAAAAGATTGTGCAATTGGTCAACTCTTAGCAAGTGAAATTATGTGTGTTTTTAAAGTCAAAGAGACAGTGAAAGAACTGTGCAAACTGCATGTGCTCAGTGATACACGGTCACACAGAACAGGCGGAAAGAAGCCTGGTAGCCTCCAGCCCCCATCAGTGCATCCAGGAATAATTTAAGGAAAGAAACTTTGCCTTCGTGAGGGAAGGCTGAAGCTGGCCTCGGGTCCTGCTGGGGAGGTCGGCCCCTCCCCCGGGACCCCTGGCGATGCACTGACCCCTCAGAGAGGCCTTCAGGCAAGTACTTAGGAAAGTGCTGGGCAGAGACAGAGCACCCCGAGGTGCCCAGGCCTCCGAGGAACGATGGTGCACGTCAGGCTTACACATCCAGAACATTCTAAAGTCGACGCTGACACAAGATAAAACAATGGCTCATTTTGACCAAGAGCTTTTTAAAAGGCAAGTGTATTTTTGGCGTTGATTCTTGAAGTAACTTTTTGCCTCCGGCGTGGAAGGACTTGGGGCTGACCAAGCGGCGTTGCTAACCTCCCGGCTCCGCCAAGGCCTCGGGCCGAAGGGCTGGGTCGCCCGCGCTTGAGCTGAGGCTCCATCAGCTTCAGCGCATCACCGGACACGGGTCATTTCTCCAGTTCTGAGGTTCCCTTTCCTGCAGGAATCTCCTGCTCTTTTCCGGAAAGGAGCTGACTCGGTGGGGGCTGCGCTGGGGGCCCGGCGAGGGCCCCCGACTGCCCCTCTCCGCTCTGCGCCCTTAACCTCCCCCCGCAATCAGGCAATCAGGTGGCTCATCTGCCTGCTTAACAAACAACCACCACGCATTCCGGGTGGTGCTTCTCGGCCTGGGGCTTCTCCGGACGGCGGCTGCCGGCTCCCGTTCCAGTTACTAGACCTGGGGGAGGGCCCGGAACCGCAGGAGCCATCAGAGCAGCGGATGCCCGGCCCCGTGGAGGGAAGTCTGCAAAGTGAGCAGCAGGACCGTGCAGACCAAGAAGGGTTTCTCTCACTATTTTCCAGTGACCAATTAGAACATTTAGAAACGGTTTGGGATTCCGTGATCCGGGCCCGACTCCGCCTTCAGCATCTGTGAAGCATGGGACAAGCCTCAGCCTGACTCTGGGCCTTTGTTTCTTGGTCCCAGCTTACCTGTGTGTATTATTATTATTAAACACACACACACACAAACTCAGATCTTGGAACTTAGGAGAAAGCATGGAAGCCGCAGATTCCGTTCACGCAATAAAAGACTGTGTTGATTTTTCACTCTCACACCTGGTGCCTGATCTCGGTGTCCCAGCACAGCAGATGTGCACGCTTGTCTTCTCTGCACAGTCCGTGGCTAAAAGCAAACAGAAAGGGCCCCCAAGGGCCGCCATCAAGCGAATGACAATAGAAGCCCCCTCTCCTCACCCCCCACCCCCATCCCAGGACCCAGGACCCAGACCTGGAGCTGCAGCCACGAAGCTCCGCATGTGATGCAGTTTGACTTGCTTACACGACCTTGTTTGGAGTTGGTGTGCATGTGTGTGCCATGATTTATGTCCACATCCACGTGCACACACATCCTCATAGAAGGAAAACCACTGTCCTGCACTCCTGGTTATCACCGACATTTGCTCAAAGAAGCTAATAAAACTGTTAGCCATGCGAAAACTTTTCTTTTTACATTTTTTGATTTTACCATCCTCATTCACTAGAATCTAATACTTTGCATAATTTTGGAAATATCATGTAAAGTATTTGGTGGGACAACATTACAGATTTCTATTATAAGGTAGAGGATAAATATTTGTTAAACACCAGCAGTATGTGTGTGTATATGTGTGTGGTGTGCACACACGTGTGTGCACATGCATACACATATATGCTCCAATTATAACTTTATCTTTTCTAATTATTTTACAAAATAATTTATGTATTGGGGAAAAGTCATGTCTATTTGAGAATATTTTAAACGCATAATGCTTATTAAATTAATATAAACACGTCTGAATGGAATGCCATGCTTACGCAGACACAGATGCACACTCGGCGAGTTACGTGGCACACGCAGAGCGCGTTCTATAAATTATTAACACCTAATTTATTCAAAAGCTCTGGAGGATGTTGTTTATCACATAAGTGAGTTTTTCAGGTGATTGAACCTTAATATTTCAAGTAGGAGCATTCATTTTAAACATCTGTGAGGAAATCTGAAGTTCACCCTCCTGGAGCTCTTAGGGAGATAACATGGAGCATAATAATATTAAAGCCAGTAAAACACGAATGTTACTGTAGATCGAGTACCTGCTCCACGGCAGTGACTTCGCACCTGTTTATTATGTGAGAAAATCTCTGAGGCTGCCTAAGCCGAGCGCTCTCATTCACATCTGACTGCTGAGCGAAGTGAGACTGGGAGAATTTGTGTAACAAGGTTTAGGTCACAAAACCTGGAGCGAGATACTTGGTATTCAAAGCTACGTCTTTGTCCTTCTGAAGCAATCGCCTTCCCTCGGTGGAATTACCCCTCCCGCCCCCGGGCTCTCGGCGGGCTGTTCCGCAGAGCGGCGTTGCACCTGCAGGCCCCGCGATGCAGGGCCATGCACCGGGAAGCCTCGGGCTCTGACGAGCTTCCCTGCATCCTTCCCACGTCTCTTTGGTGTCCTTCCCTTCCGTGGTCTCTGTGTCGTTTCATCAAAACAGTGAGTATGATAAGAATTGTAAGGTAAAGCCTATTTGGTAATCAGGGGTATGTGTTAGTTTTTTTGTCTTCTTTTTAAAAAAAATATATTTTGATGTCACTTTTTAGTTTCCTAGCAGTAAAGCTGCCGGGAAGCCTGACTGCTGAGCAAGCAGGGTTCCTGTATTTGTACACTCACTTGCGAGCCATGTTGTACTGCAAAGAAATGCTTAGAAGGAAATGTGAGTCAAGAATGACACTGAAATCTCAATAGAATGTGCTTTTAGAAACACTAAATACGGTAGATCAGTTTGAGTTCTTCCAAAATATGCTCCCTTCACAGCTGCTTTCCAAATTGTCTGAGAGCTTTAGGAAAGGAAATGTATTAATAAAAACAACCAGCTTTCCCCCTCAATCTCTGATTTTAAAGGATCTGTGTGAACTGCTACAGACAATATAAAGGTCTTATCTATGTGTTTCTATAACTGGTTGCCTTTTTCTTCTTTTTTCTTTGGTAAGAGAAGAACGTCAAACCTCTAGTTTCTTTGTAGCGTATAATTGTAACAAGATAGTCAAAGAAAAGAGGAGGCTTTGAGAAATGAAAGTCATTCCTTAAAGTCTGAGGATTTAGTAGATTATGAGAGAAAATTAACTCATGTTCAAAGGGTTATTAGAAAAATCTAAGAGGCTCTGACAACGAAACTTCTGTGCTGCACTCAGGCACAGACTTCACTGGGCAGCACGAAATATGAAATAAGATTTAAGAGCTCCCTGATCAGGAGGGCACAGATCATTGCAAAGCCCCCTTTAATTAAAGGTGGAATTTGTCTGGATCGTGAAGAGGTTGGACACATGGACAGATTTACAGGTTCAGTGTGGCTGCGAGGAAGTTTCATGTTTTCTCCCTAGAAGAAGCTCATTTTTTGAAAAGAAACAGTTTTGTCCATAGATAATATATTTAAATAATAAAAATAGATGCATATCTGTTCCCTTATTTCTTTTTATTATAAGCTCTAAATTTTTATCATCAAACTTTATTCTGACCAAAGAAGTAACATTTTAAAAATCAGTGGGAAAAAAAAAACCCTCAGAAAACCAAAGCTTTACCCAGTTGCATTAGTCTGAGTCCACATCCACACACATTTATTTTCATTGTGACTTCAGAGAGGAATCCTCACACTGTTTTTCAGATCATTTCGAGATCAGTCAGACTGGGACAATGAAGTAGAAAATAGTCTACAGTTTGTGCTGTTTGCTTTAACCCTGCTCTTCAGGGGCACCGACTGTCCACTCCAGCAGCACCAGCCCTGGGGGTCCCAGCCCATCAGCGGGCAGGCTCCCTGGAACCACTGGCCTCCACCTGCCTTCTCCTCATCCTCCCAGGTTCCTTGGCGGGGCGGGTGCGAGCTGCCAGCCCTTCCCTTCACCCAGCTACCCGCCTCCGCGCACCCCTACAGCTGCTCCCCTCCTCGCCTGGGTCTCCTGTTCTGGACAACTTACAGGAAAGGGGGCCAACAGCTTTATTTGGACTTGTTCTTTACGGCAGCCCCTACACACACACGCGCGCGGGCGCGCATGCGTGCTTTAGAACCGAGTTATTGATCGTGGGTCTAGAGCTGGTGTCTCAGTGAGTCACATTTTCCTGTCCTCAGAACTACCCCTCCCTGTCCCCTGCATTTCTGAGCCAAATACCTGAGCTTTTTCTCTCTTCCCTTAAGTGGATTCCATCTCAGGAGGCCCTGGATTTAGTAACGTATGTACGTGGCTGCATGGTGGGCTATTCACGGAATGTGCAGGTGCACACTGGCCCCCCATGTGTGCGCTAAGCCGTCCAGGACTGGGCCTCCCCAGGAAGCCTTCAGCCCAGCATTCACCTTCTATAACTTTAGAAAGGGAATTCAATTTTCCCTTTTCATTTTGTGGAAAAATTAAAGACTAAGCAGCATATGTGCTGAGGGTTCAGTTGGAATTCCAGAGGGACTAGATTTGAATGAGAGCTTGGCCTCTCACAGCTGAGCAGCCTTGGACAAATGCCCTGACCTGCAAAGGGCGTTCCTCACCTGTAACCTGGAGAGAAAGATAAAATCTGCTTCACAGAGCGGTTGTGGGGCCAAAATAAACTTACAAGCTTCTGCACAGCAAAGGAAACCATAAGCAAAACAAAACGACAACCTGCAGAACGGGAGAAAATTTTTGCAGAAGATGAAACTGACAAAAGCTTGATCTCCAGAATATATAAACAGCTCATACAACTTAATAAGAAAAAAACAAACAACCCCATCCAAAAATGGGCAGAAGACCTAAACAAGCAATTCTCCAAGAAGAAATACAAATGATCAACAGGCACATGAAAAAATGCTCAATATAACTAATTATCAGAGAAATGCAAATCAAAAGTACAATGAGTTATCATCTCACACCAGTCAGAATGGCCGTCATTCAAAAGTCCACAATGACAAATGCTGGAGAGGCTGTGGAGAAAGGGGAACCCTCCTACACTGCTGGTGGGAATGCAGTTTGGTGCAGCCACTATGGAAAACAGTGTGGAGATTCCTCAAAAGACTAGGAATAGACTTACCATATGACCCAGGAATCCCACTCCTGGGCTTGTATCTAGAAGGAACCCTACTTCAGGATGACACCTGCACCCCAATGTTCATAGCAGCACTATTTACAATAGCCAAGACATGGAAACAGCCTAAATGTCCATCAACAGGTGACTGAATAAAGAAGATGTGGTATATTTATACAATGGAATACTATTCAGCCATAAAAATGACAACATAATGCCACTTGCAGCAACATGGGTGTCCCTGGAGGTCCTCATCCTAAGTGAAGTCAGCTAGAAAGAGAAAGAAAAATACCATATGAGATCGCTCATGTGTGGAATCTAAAAACAAAAAAAAAAAAAAAGAAAGAATATAACATGGTTTTAATTATATATGGATTTTATGAGCCTATTTTGTGTGTGTACATCCACAAAATTCTGTATCATTTAGAAGATTTGTTTACTATTGAGTAGAGCCATTATAATGTCTTAATTTTCTCATTTGCATAACTACAGATAAAATACTATAATACAATCTTTAAATACCCAGATGTTGGAACCAGGGAAACCTACATTCAAGTCCTTGTAATTCTATTTCTATTGGGAGGCCATGGACAATTTATTTAACTTCTTCTTTGCTTCACTTTTCCCATCCAAAATGGGATTCTGTTATTCTAAAACGGCATGATAAACGCTCCAAGCTCCCAGGATTGTTGTGGGAATAAATGAGGTGAGGCTTTAACCACATTTTACACAGTGTCTGGGAAACAATTAAGTTTTTTAAAAAGTGTCTCATCATCATATTCTTCATTTTCTAACATTCTTGGACTTTGTGGTTCAGGCAAATCAATTTTATTATTTACTGTAGATACTTCCTAAATTAAGTTTGTAAAAGCTTGACTCAATTTTTATTGTATGAAAATATTTTTATTGAAGAAAATATCAGAAGTGGAGTCAAAATTGGGCTAGTGATGATTTGGGTATTTTTTAAAATGCTTTAAACTTGGGTGATGCATAAAACATTATTGGAGTGAGCTGGGATGCAGCTATGGTTCTGTTTCAGACAATCTTGCTGTCTATCTGATCTGTGGATGCTGACATAAGTCTACATTAGCTATAAAGCATGCTTGACAGAAGCAGGAAGGAACAAGAGATTCTTTGAATGGCTTCTATTTTGATTTAATTCCTTTTGTATTAGAAAGTAGCTTTATCCTTAATAACTGATGATTCAAAATGTCATTCTCATTTTGCTATGAATTCTTACAATTTCCGTCCATTATATGCCGTTCAACAATGAATGAGATTATTGAGCAATATTTCTATTTATTCTTAGTAATGAAAGAGCTGTTCTAATCATTTAAATATTATGGGTTTTAGAGAGCTCAAGGCTTCACAGCCCCAGAATGGCTAGTGGCAGAGCTGTATAACAAGCTCGAAAAAGTCCGAATTTATTGTTTAAGTGTTGTTGGACCAAAAAAATCAGCTAGTTAGGAAATAAACTAATTAGTACCAGTTCAGGCAAACTAACTTGTCTATTTTCTAACTAGCCAAATACACACACACACACTTTTTAGAAGATTCAAGTTTTCATATAAGAAAGGCCATAGAAGAATTATAGAAGAAATTAGATTAATGTTGCTAATTTGTCTCTGCTAAGATACAACAAAAAATTACAATTTAATTACATAATATTTAAATATGATTTCTTCAAAATTAAAAGCCAAGTAAGAGACAATTAATCAGCATACATTTGCCAGAAAATAAGACAGAAACATGTTTAGAAGGATTAATATATAACACACCACAGAGACTAGAACACACTATAGCCCCAGTTTAGGAAAGAAGAAAAGAAAGAAAGAAACTTCATAGAAGAAAAATAGCCAAATGGAGATGGACTCCGCCTCCCGTGCCTCCAGCTTACTTGCTATTGTGCCTCGCACAAGCCATCTTCCCTCACCCCTCCCGGACCCCAAATCCCAGGAACACTGTGATCCGCAGCCCTGTCCCTTGTCCACAGCATGTCTTCATCTCCCTCCTTCACTTACACCCATCCCCCACACACCCACTCAGCCCACTCGGCCTTCTCTTCTTCCAGCACACCCAGGACAAACCCACACTCCAGGGGAGCACAGCTGTCCACAGTCAGACGGCCAGATGTGTTTGGACAATCAGGGCATCAGACAGATTGACATCCGTCTACGTGTGTGTGATCACTAACCTCACCTGGGCCCTTGATTCCCAGCTGCCCTGCTGTGTCTCCCTAGACAATTCAGCAAAAACAAGCGATGAATGCCATGACTATAGATGTGTTTCCAGAACATTTACTAGATGCCAGCGTGGTTTTTAAATTTGTACACATTCATGTAGCTGGTGAACAATTTTGATCATAGGAAAAGTCAGCAGAAGAGCAATTCCACAAACGAATCTAGTCTTTTTGCTTTTTTTAAGTCGTCTTTAAATGGTGTAGTCCAGCATTGTGCCTCGTGGGTGATGACGGGGCAGCTCTGCCAAACCCGGACTCCCCGCTGAGCCTTCAAGGCCCTCCTCCCCCAGCCTGAGCTGACCGGCTCGCTTGCCACTGACTGGCGAGGTTGTGTTTTATGTCAGAACTGCCAAAGTTGGGGCGCATTTCTCACACAAAGTGTAGGAACAAATAAAATAGCTGTAATGGACAGTGTTTGCAGTGATCACGATTTAGGGACACATGGCTTCCTACTCACCACTTCCACCCCCACCGGGGGGCAGCAGGGATGTGCTGAGCTGCACGTGCAGTTACAGGGGCTGCAATCACGCCGTCGTTCATGGGCAGCCCCCTCCGGCAACCTGTCAACACAAATGGTCTTGGTTTCACCCATTTTTTTTAATTGAACAGAATGTTCATAAATGAATTACTGTCCATGTTCAACTGTAGGTTTTCCAGACTTGGAAGAACTGATTTAAAATTAAGAAGGGATAGGGTCGTGGACTGTTTGAAACAAATATTAATTTGTAAAGACTCACATGCGCCCAGCTGGGCTGTCAAACAGGTACTCAGAATGTGAAATTGACATGTGCAATTTCTTAATTCTCAAAAGGAGAGAAAATAGTGCAGCAACGATCAACACCGAGATAGTGGAATTCACCTGGCCCTCACCCAGTTCTCACGCACTTCACTTGGAATGGGTACCACAAGGCTGCACATACATGAGTTCTGACTAAGATTAGGGAAGTCTTATCTGTTTTGTTTTTTTTTTTTTTTTGGCTTCTTAAAAGAGAGGCTGAGATTACTTAAAGCAATTAAACCATGCTGATTATAAGTAGATGTCGGTTTCTAATTAGTGAGTGGGATGTTTTTAAGGAAAGTCTGTTTTGGGAGGATGGGGTTCTTTTCTGTGGCCCTGGCTCATTGTTAAATGGATGAAATCATAAGAGAAACAAGATCACTGCCGCATTACAAAGCCTGCGTGGCCTGTGGCTCAGTGGCCCACAACCTGCCGTGTTTCTACGGCTGCAGGAGATGGGGTGAGATTGCCTTGTGCGGCCGTCAGCTGCCCCATGGAAAGGTGCCACCAAGCAGCCTCTGCCCCAAGGTGGGGGCCTTGCTCCTCCCAGGGACATGTGGACACGTGAGCAGGCTGGGGAGCAGCCTGGGCCCTGGCCCCTGATTTCAGAACGCTGGCTCTTATCTTCCCCCTGAGCACGGCCCTGCAGCTGTCAGATGGCTCTGCGTTTTAAATCCCATTGCCTGTCAATCATGGGCAAATGACAAGAAAAAACTCGAGCATAAAACCTGAGTCCTGGGGAGCAGAAAGGTTTGCTTTTTGCTGAGGACACTCAGCTTCTGTGGCTTAGTTTTGATTTGCTCCAGTGTAGACAGTTCTTTTTGTTTTGAAATATGTTTTAAAGGCTCTGGGTCCAGAATAAAATTCAAAGGATATGAAAGAAAGCAACTGAAGGGAAAGAGAAAAATCTGTGAGACAGGAAGTGGCCCCAACTCATTAAAGACCAGAGGCCTGGCTTTCCCAGGTGTGTGGGGTGCGGTCCAGGCCTGTTCATCACTGGGATGTAGCCTTCAGGCGTGGAGTCCATATTTAAGGTGGAGAGAAATTCTTTCATCCGCGGACACTTCTGATCGGAGGCGCAGCTCTGGATGGTCTCAGTGATGTGGGGACTGCGGAGCGCTCTCTGTGCGGCTCTTTTGGGCCAGGAGGGCTGAGTGCGCACCTGCCGGCAGGTGGAGGGCTCCTTGGGACAGCGGGGTCTTTGTGAAACTGCTCCTCAGAGCTGGGCCCTGGCTGTGGGATGCCTCTGCCTTCCATGTGCCTTCTGCTGGTTAAGCATTTGAAACTCACTCAAACCCCAATTACAATTTTTAAACCTCTACTGCAATGATGTAAATCATGTCTTTGCAGCATTATTTTATTTTAAATCCTATTTTGAAAGATGTCTTAGAGGAACCAATCTTTTTTCCCTAAGGCCCACTATTAAGTATTAACACCTTCCAAGGCAGAGACCTGTTTCAATATCAAAGTAGCATTCCGATTCTTAAAACTTTACTTTAGGAATGAACTTTACCCAGATCACATAAACTGGGTCAAACTACCATGGACGAGTCATGAGCAGGAAGTACGTAAGGGACTTTGTTCATGTTTTTACAAATAAAAGTCATTCCATTTCTCTTACAAATAGAAAAATATAAAGTAGAAAAAATAATTATTTTTAACTACATATAACGCTACAAAACACAGAAATCACTGCTAATAGTATATGTTTCCTATGGGCATTTCTTAAGTCAGTTCATAATGATGTTTTTTGTATCTGCAGGTAGCTGACACATATGGTCAAATTGTTATTAAATAAACTAACTAGCTTCGTGCTTCCCCAGCAGTGCGTGGTTAGGCCCATTTTATTGTGTCGAACCTTCATCATGTATCTGTGTGTGTGTCTGTGTGTATCAGGGTATTCTGGTTTGATAAGCAAACATGCATCTCTGGTTTCTAGAAAAAGTGAGCATTTGTAAGAACCAGCCTTGCTTCTTTGAATACTCTGTTCAGAGCCTTTGCCCGTTTTTTGAGGCTTTAGTGGTTTTCATATAATGTTGCGTGAGTTCTTTGTATGTTATCTTTTCTCTGCTTTCATTTGATTAATTTGGTTATTTTATATAAAATTGTATGTTTCTATATATTCCATTTTTAAATGATTTTGCCTTTCTTATTTTTAAGCCTAGACAGTAGGCAGTTCTCTAGTAAAGGTCTTCTGATGGAAGTGGCTGCCAGACGCCTGGGCCAGACCTGCACGGGACCAGTGGTGCCTTTCACATCTGGGCCTCGATCCACTGTGCAGTGGTTCACACGACCTCATTGAACTGGCATCTGGCTTTGCGTTTGTGTTCTGACACCTGACTATCTCCCCACATCCAGCTACCAGCGTGATCGAGCCTCTTGTCTTAACACCCTGAGCATCCCTGTGCCAGCCTTGTCTGGACCTGGGTAGTTTTCAGTTTTCTTCATCAGTTCCTGTGGAAAGGTAAGGCGGGTCAAGGTGATGTGCTTGGACCTGAGACAGGTGTTTTATCAGACTTCAGAGTCATTCCCAGGAAAATACACTCCTAACTGAGACACGGGAAAGACTTGGCAACTTTTAGCTTTCAACAAATTTACAGAATTACGATATTTTAGAGTTTAAATCTCTAAAGCATGCTAATAGGTTTTTTTTTCCCTTTTTTTTTTTAGTGGAGGGATTGAACCAGTTAACTTTTTTTCTCTTTTCCATTCTCACGGAGGGAATTAAGACTGAGAGGTGCCCTGGGGACCGCCCAGAGTCTGCTGGTGAGGAAGCCAGCTCGGGCGGGGAGCGGCCATGTCCTTGGGGCTCAGTGTCTATCGATGGTAGCTTAGAGAAGCCAGGCCCTTTGACTACGCCAGGATCGACTGCGACTTTACCAGATCCCCAGTCAGAGAAAATCAATGCATCAGCACCCCTGTGCATCAGGGACAATGGAGACTTTTCTTGATCATAAAGGGGCATAACTCTGAGTTGCAAATCACATTTAATCGGGAGTAGAAGGAAAAACGCACTCTGATCACACTTCCATAGGATGCTTTTCACCTCAAGTCCTGAGTTCTTCTCTTGAATTAGTCACCAGTCCAATTTTTTTCCAAAGCATAGTACACTCCTCAAAGAAGCACCTACAGAAGAAATTCAGGAAGGTGAGATGCAGAGCATTAAAAAAAAAAAAAGATTATTTCTAAAAAGTCCTTCTGAAGTAAACTCATTGTGTAAGAGGATGAAATCGTTTAATTAATTTGGTAAGTTGACAACAATCAAGTTACTGACAAGTCGCAGCAACAAGCACACAGGGGGAGCTGCGGTCCTGTGTGCTTAACAGACACGTGAAGAAGAAGGCAGGGTTTCGCTACCACCTTACCTCAGTCTTCTTAGTAGCCTACGTGCCCCGTGTTTTCTGGGCTCATGCAGATGTGAATGGAAGTTTGAATGACTAAATAAATGAAAAGCCCGTTGTCTGCAGAGGCCAAGCACACGTATGACGTGGGGTGATGCGCCCAGAAACCCACCGCAGCTCCTGCACCTCACAAAAGCCATTGTCAGACTGTATTTGGCTTTAATGATCTGATTCCCAGATGTAATAACGCTGTTCCATTCAAAGATCCTCTCTCCCTTTCTCTTCCCCTTCCTTCTTAAAGGTTCTCATTGGACCTCTATTTTTGGAAGTTGGGGTCACGTAGTCCTGGAGAAGCAGGTCCCAGTAAGAGCACACACACCTGGGGAGACTTCAGCTTTCGCTGCAGCCCTTACAGAGAATAAACACCAAGAAGACGGGGGCTGCCAGAATACAGCTGACTTTCTGCAGATATCCCCGGGGGAAACGCAGGGGGGTGATGCTTTTTCTCTTCGGAGCTTCTGGCTGAAGGGATGGGGGCGAGAGATCTCCGGACAGCTGGTGAACGCGCGGGTGAAAGCCCCTGCTCCTCCCGTTCCCCTCTCTCCTACGGCGTGCGCCATCAGCGCTCTGTTTTCTTCACCCAGATTTCTGCCCATGAGCAAGTACCAGGACGCTCTTTGGGCAGCTAGGACCAAGGCACTCTCTGGCAGCTTTTCCCTAAGCAGGGTTCAGTCTTCAGCAGCAACATGCAGACCTGACTACTGTGAAGTCAGCAAAAGCAGGATGAAGTCACGAGGGCGATTTCTCGGGCATCCGGTAACTCCTCTGTACAAGCCCTTGACCTCTGGCTAACAAAGATCAAGGTATTTTAGCATCGCCTCATTTCACTCATTTCTTTCCTCATGTGAAAAAGATTGACAGGCTGTGTAGGGAAATTAGAGTCTGTAAGGCGTTTCCTGGTGTATCTCACTTGGATTTTCATAGCATCCTCCGTGGGGAACTGGGCTGGGTACGTGCTGTTTCTGGGTTTTAGGATGAGAAGGTTGCAGCTCGCAGGGCTTCACGGGTTTGGCCAGGGGAGCAGGGCCACGTGGAGACAGAGCAGACTCTCAGAGCCGGTCTTCAGAGTGTGCCTGGGGCCCTCTCTTCATCCTCCTGGGTCTCCCTCAGATGCTCCTCGACAAAGTTTTGAACCACCCCCACCTGCCCACTGCTGTCCGGTCAGCACAGCGCACGTCCTGCGGTCCATCAACACCTCAGATCATCTCTCCTCACTTTCCAGTAAGGTTCCCTGTCTCTCTCCACCGGTTCTTGGTTGTATCACAGCAAACCCACCCATATTGTCGTGTGGGGTTGCAGTAGCCTTTGGCAGTTTCAAATTATTTGTTTTGAGAATTAATTGAATTGTGTGATGAAGAAAGGTCCTCTTGAGATTCTGCCTTTAACTCCATGCTGAATTCTGTCTTGCAGGGCGAGGCAGAACTTTATGGGGTCTTTCCCCATTGCTTTTTTTGTTTGTTTGTTTGGAATGAGGGTTACTGAGGAGATCCCTGTGCACTTTTCTGCTCCCCGAGGAATAGAATCCCTGCAGTGATCAACCCCCCTCGTGACATATGTGTTTCTCTGAGCTTAGCGTAAAGAACATAAGCTGATTTATAAAGCCGCCTCACTACCACAACCCAGAACCAACTGTCAGTCACACTGGAGCAAAAGCCAGAATATCAGCATTCTCCAAGCCAGCTCTCTGCCCGGGGGAGCCTGAAGCCCTTCAGCAACCGCGGACGCGCAGCACGCTGGGGTGAGGACGGGGCGGGGTGGGGGGGCCCGGACGATGGCTGGCTTGTCTGGTGGCTTGCTGCAAAAAGCGAGGGCGTTAGACAGGCCTTTGCGCCAGTTCTTCTAGAATGGTCGGTTATAAGAGACTTTTGTCTCTGTAAGAGTGATCATTGAAAATACAGTTGATTATCGATTAAGACTCCTGGGACTAATTCAATGAATGAGTAATGAATGCTTTTAGGATTCCTTCCATGTACCTACACCTGAACGAGGCTTAGGGGACAGAGAAAAGTGACTGGAGTGCGTGCTTGTCACTCAAGACCGGATCTAATACTGTGACGCCTCAACATTCACGCTAATTTCTAAGATAATTTGTATTTTTGTTCCTTAGCAATTGTTCGATATTAAAACAAATTAGAAGGTGGCCATTTCTTACTTTCATAGTAATTCATTTCTCTATTCTTCTATTCAGTATTCTTTATCATGAATTTGTTTCATTTAAGAGTCTAGATGAATAAATTATGTATATTGATTAAGCGAGCAGTCACATTCCAAAATTCAACAGGAGCAGGGCAATTAGGATTCACCTTTCTCCTTCTTTTTAATGTCCCATCCCAGCTTAGGTTGTTTTCTGTTAGATTTTTTTTTCTTTGACAGTTGTCAATTTTTTTCTTAAACTACAAATAAAGGATGCTCTTTCTAAAGAATTTAGATTATTCAAATAAGTATAAAAATAAGTATTAAAAATACCACTTATAATCTCCACAGCCAGTGATTTTTATTAAATGCAGCTGGGTAACCTTTTCAGTTTCTTAGGAAAAACATTTTAGGAAAAAAGTTTTAGGAAAAAAGAAGTTTGTTTCCATATAGTAAAGTATTTCTCCCCCAAAGTAGCTCTAATGTACATATAAATTGGCATCTTTTTTTAAGTATCATGGACAATTGCTCCTGCCATAAAGTATTTTTCTACGTTGAGTTCAATGCTGCATAACATCCCATATTATTATATGTGCTACCTACTTTCTTTTAAAATGTTTAGAACGCTTTCCTCCTTGTTGCTGTCACAAATAACGCCGGATAAAAATGCTGCCCATGTGTCTTTATTTAAATAACTTACTGTTTTCTTACCATAGGAGGAATGCTGGTTAGAAAGCGTCGTCAGTTGAAGACTGTCCCCTAAACCTTCAAGTTCACTTGGAATCTCAGAGTGTGACCTTATTTGGAAACAGATCTCTGTGGCTGTGACTAATTTGGGGACCTCAAGTGTGATCATGGTGGGCTTAGGGTGGCCATAGCCCCAGTGACCGTGTCCTTGAGGGTAGGAGAGGAGAGACAGAGAGACAGGGAAGAGGCCAGGTGAAGACGGAGGCAGAGGTTAAAGTGACGTGACCACGAACCAGGGAGCAGCTGCAGACACCAGAAGCTGGAAAAGTCAAGAAAGACCCTCCCAGCCCCGCCTGCCCCCGATTGCGGACTCCGTCTTTCAGAACCGTGGAAGAATGAAGTTCTGCTGCTTGCACCACTGAGTTTCTGGTGATTAGTTACAGCAGCCACAGGAAACTAATGCAGGAGGCATGGCTTTCCCTCTAGAGTTTGTAATTATATGCCTACCACATTTTCAGAAAAATTTTACCTGTTTATTCCAGTTTTTTCTCTGCCGTGATTAAGAACTATTAATTCACCAGTTAACCAAAAATGTGCGTTTGACGTAGAAATAATGCTCTCACTCACTTCCGTGTGTTTGGGTCTGACTAGAGAGTTGAATGACTGACAGGACACTAGATTCTAATGACTGTGAGGTCATGGACACGACCCTAAAACACTCACTGAGTATTTATTAAGGCTTACGCTTCGGGGATGGGTAGGTGGATACACACATTAGTAAACAGTCTGCCTATAGCAATACCTAAGTTAATCATTACAGGATATAATGCGCCAACGACAAAAAGCCCTGCCCTCCAGAATGGCACTGCTTCCAGCGGGGGAAGAGGAGGAAAAAGACACCGAAAGCAGCACTGCGCCACTGCCATAACTGTAAGCACTTCCTCCGTGCTCGTGGCCCCCAGACTCACGCCTCTGGCCCAGACTCCTTTCCTCATCTCTACATGCGTGTATCCAACGTGACTTGGCTTCTCACTTGTCTAATGAACATCTCAAACTCAACGTAACATAAAATGAACTCACACTCTCCCCACAAACCCATTTCAGTGGCAAACATCCCTCTCTCTGTTGAAGGCAACACAGCCCTCCCAGCTGGCTTAGCCCCAGAGCAAAGCTCAGAGCCAGCTTTTACCCCCCACCCGGCCTCTCCGCGTTAATCTCCGGTGTACTGCGGTCTCCAGTGTCTAAGCAGATGCAGAATTTGACCACTCAGCTCCCCCTCTGCTTCTGAGACGATGGTCCAGGCCGCCATCCATCTCCGGCCCAGGGACCTGCCCTCGTCCGCTAACCGAGCTCATGCCTATGTCTCCATCATACCTCAGGCTCACTGTAACGGCCAAAGGCAACCCACGTGGGACGACCTTGACTCACAACCTCTCTCGGATTTCCGTTTCACCCAGTGAAAACCGACGGTCTTACAATGGCATGGCCTTTTATGATGAGTGTGGTTCCCCTCACCTTTCCAGACTTAGCTTGTATTTTTTCCCCACCTCATTCATCCTGCTCAAGCATCACGGGCCCCCTTTACATATCTTGAGCTCACCTGTCAAACCCAGTCTTAGGGCACTTGGACCAGCTGTTACCTCCAGCTGGAATATTCTTCCCTTTCATTACCTGTCCCCTCCTCTTCTGCTAAAATTCCAAGACTTTTCTCAGATGTCTTGCTTTTACTGAGGGCTAATATGATTTGTGCTAACACTGAAATCTGCTTCCTTCCCTTCTGCAATCTCAAGTCCACTCACTTTGTTCTTCTTATTTTTTTTAATGACAAGTATCACTTTGTAACATTTGGGAATCATGCTGTTGGCTTATGGTCTGCATCCCGTGATGTAATCTAAGTTTAGCTACACTAATGTATTTTTTTTCTTTTATCTTATTGCTGGCTTGGTAGTGTCTAGAATAGCATCTGAGCACTGTTCTTTTATGACTAAGTATTTGCTGAGACAGCAGAACAGATCCACGCTTCAGCCCTTACATGGTAAAGCAGGACTACATGCAAAACTCAGGCGGTCCGTGCTTCCAGCTGCCTCGGGCCAAGAGCCTTACGATAAGCCTTTAGATTTTTATAATCACGGGGGAACTTTAAAAATAATTGCGAATATCTGGGCCCCACCCCAGGCCAGCTGACTCCGAATCTGGGTGTGCGGCCCAGGCGCGGGCGCTGAGTGACTTTCAGATGCATCCTGAGTTACGAGCCGCTGCCTTAGGTCCACGGGGCCTAAAACCCACTCTTGTCTGTTGCTCCCGAGTCGCTCAGGGACGCAGGGAAAAGCAGGCACTCACTTCAGCAGGGTAAGGACGATCCCGCAACTGGGTTGGTTAAGACCAGGGCCCTAAATGTGCGCACAGAAGCCGCGGGGCTTCTGACCCTCAGTTAAAGCCGATTAAAGTGCTTATTTACTTCTCCTCTGTCTCGAGGGCGCATTGAATCTGCGATTCTCACCTCTAGGTTCACTCGTTTAAAATTCTCTCATTCCAGCCACCTCCCAGCTTGTGCGCCACCAGTGAAATAAGATGCTTTTCCCCAGGGAAATGTTTGAGATTTGAATATATGTGCTAACAGGCACCCAGACGTGGACTGGGCCTGCCCCTGAGTTCTAGCCACAAAGTTTACTCTGAATGATTCCTATACCCCGACATGACGGAGGTAAGGAAAACACACAAATGGCAGCCATCTGCTCTGGTTTACTGAACCCCTCTCCGAGTCTTATTCTCTTAGACTTGCGAAGACCCTAGCTTCGCTCTCCTTCACCTGGCCTCCCACCTCACTCTCCCTCCTCCCCACCACCTGAGTAGCACAGGGATGTCTCCCTCCTAACATTTGATGTGCATGACTTAGCCATACGAGAGGTTTCATCCTGCTGCACGGAGAGTTTGTGGGAGAAACCCTCCTCCTGACTTGATTATTCAAGTTTAGAGCGTCAGGCTCTAAGGTGACTTGTCGCTGGTTTGCAGCAAAGCTGTGACTAAAGGCAGACAGCAGTTTCACACAGCCGGTCAGTGGCAGAGTCACAGGGAAGTCTCCGTCCCCGATTCCCTGTGAAGGCGGAGGCAGGGACAGCTCTGAGTTCCCTCGGACCCGTCCCAGTTTCGCTGTGCCAGCAGAGCAGTGGCCGGTGCCAGATCTCTCTGATTTGTGTGCTAAGACAAATTTTTTGTTGAATATTGAATCAGAAAGGTATTTAATGAGTTCTGTTGTCATCTCAGAGCAAAATGTGCCCGTTTGGTGACTCAGAGTGTCTGACTCTGTGTTCTGAAGGTGTCTTACTAGTTTTGATTTTCTAGCTGACACTTCTTTTGATCTTGTCTGCAACAGACATGAAGACCCCTCAAATGGCATTATATGTGGGTATGTTGAATCTAAAAGTTGCATGGCAATGGCCTCTGCTTCCTTTAACTAGAGTTCTGTTTTCCCAGAAATGATCACACAGTCAGTCCTGAGGACTTCAGGGTTACCTGGTGTCTGAAAGGCCTGTCCCCTTCTGCTAGACTGGAAGCTTGAGGGGAATGTGTTTTGGGCTGCCTGTCTGTATGCACACACATATGTGTGCAGGTGTATACACGTGCATGCATGGGTGCACATGTGTGTATGTGTGTGTGTGAGAGAGACAGTAAGCCGTCACCTGCTTTGCTTTGTGTTCAAGCTTTTAATAACGCGCTACATCTGACAGCCAGCTTCGTTCATCCCTCGGGTCGGATGTTAGGGCTCTACTGTGACGGGTTTTGCTGGGACTCCGGTGCCTGTCCCTCAGGGGAGGGACGCCCCTGTCCTGTCCTTCAAGGTTGTATGTTGCAGCCCTTCCTATCAGCTGTCCCTTGAATTGAGTGTGATGAGAACTGTCCTCAGCTCCACAAGGTTATCGAACCCGTAAAGCCTGTGCGCTTTGGGCCAGGAACCCCAAACCCAAAGGCGTTCCTGGGAAAGCCACCAGGGATACAGGCAAAGACGCAGTGATAAGGGTCTTCAGCGTAAACACCTCCCACTAGAGAACTGGTTGAATAAACTATAGCCCGTCACCTCTGAACGCGGGGATACTTTTGAAATAATTAAATATGAGAACATAGGAAACTAATGAAAAGAGACGTAAAGCATGTGGGCGTGCACGCGGTCTTACAGGGAAGGAGCGCTCCGCCCGCCAGTACCGGGGCCCTGCATTCACCAGTCGGTTACGAGACTCGGTCATGGCGGGACTTCACAATAACTATAAGCATTCTGACGTTTGAAGACATGTCCTTCAGACTCACTCACTATCTACGTACAACCTCCAAGGCCTTTGGTTTGAGTGCAAGATGAGGGTAGAACTCTATCTTCTTGTCATCTTTTTTGGCATAAATTTTGACATATAAGTTTGCCTGTAACTTTAAATTTTGGGTTTCTTTAAAGCAGAGTAGGGACAGAATGGATCTTGAGGAAATGTGCGTGTAAATACATATTAAACTTAGATTTTTTTCTGCAGTCTCTGGAGATGTCTTGCTGACACATTTTTGAACAGTGATCTCCCTTCCCTCTGCTCACAGATGGAGGTGTGGTCTCCAGGGTCACAGAGCTTGGGGGCGGGAGGGACCCAAGAGCTTGTGATCTGCACTGAACACTCCAGGAGGAATAAAAACCCCTCTCCTGACCATTCTGCAGACACTGGCTCCACGCCTGCCACTCGTCAGGTACAAACGACGGGTCCACTGATCATTTGGGGACCAGATTAAGAGACAGTGATACAAGTTCCAGGCCCACCCGAAGGGCATCCCCATATTCTGTTAATCCTTGAGTCCGTGAAATACTCAGCCTCTTGCCTGTGTGCATTTTCCAGATCTCACAGACCAGATGCAGCAAGGAGAGAAAGACCTTCTCACGAAATAGCTGGCGTTTCCCCCCAGTATCCATCTGACGGGGTCATTTTTTTTTAATTGACGTACAGTCGGTTTACACTTCTGTGTTAATTTCTGCCGTGCAGCATCGTGAGTCAGTCACACGTCTGAAGGGAGAGGAAGCTCTGGCAGATAGGAGTGGGGTGGCGCTCAGCAGGCGGCCTCAGCATCCTGCTCCTAGCTCTGCAGTTCGGTGCTCTGTGGCCCGAAGCAAACCACTTACAGGGCCATCCTGATGCCCTCAAGCGTGCCCCTGCTGTTTCTCACCCAAACGCTCTGAGGCTCCTTGGGAAATGGCTCGAGGCCTGGTTTTGCCAATGATTGCCTGCGGCCAAAGCCTAGTCTCCATCAAGCAGCAGAAAGCTCTCTCTCTCCTGAGTGGTCAAAAGACGGACGCTTTGAAATGCAAACCCATCAGTCAGGATGGTTCCTTATCCCTCCCCCTCAGGTCGGGCTTTTTATTGGGTTCTCTCTCTTCCCCCCATCACAGCCCCGTCTGAGGAAGGTGTACCCGTGGAGGGTGGGAGAGAAAAGTAAAAGCAAGAGAAGGGGAAACACATGGGTTTGGGCCGTTCGGGGATCTTCACATTCTGACAATGCCTTAAATGCCCTTTCAGACTTTTGGAGCCGAAAGAGACCTGAGTCCAGGCAGAGGGCTGGGCTGGACGGCTACGGGAGAGACACGATGTCAACACAGGACGGCCAGCCGTTGCCGCTGCGGGACGGAGCTCTACCTCCAGAGAGCCCTGCGCTCCGGTGGGAGGAATCTGAGAAGTCTAATTAACATCTCTTCCTTCATGTGCACATCTGTTAAATGGGGGTCATATCTGACCTTGAGAAGTCGTTGGCAGGAGAATCTATGCCCATCGCACAGCAGTCACCCACAGATTGTTAAGAGAATGCTGTTGTCCCAACCACGATGGCCGGGGCCTCCGAGGCCTCCAGGCTCCAGTGGGGAGCAGCCCACAGTGCAGAGCAGAGCGGCTGGGCCGTCCTTCCTCCCCTGCGCTCCTCCCCAGACCACTGGCGCAGACGCCTGAGTTCCTCCTCAGCCTCCGCCCTCTACCAAAGCGAACTCAAGTGTCTAAATGCCCACCAAGCTGGAAATGATGCGATGATAAAACGTAAAAGGGATCTTCCACATCACTTGATCCAATCTCTTCATTTCACGGAAAGAAAACTGAGGTCCAGGTGTCGGCTCTGGCTTTCCCAATTTCCCTTTGTGTGGCCTGGAACCTCAGGTTCCCTGGTGTTTTGTTTTGTTTTTTTTTTGTTTTGTTTTGTTTTTTAATTAAAATGCAGAAAAAGGTCTCTAAGTGTCCGTGTTGAAGTCCTGAAGCAGTGTCTCCTCCCTGCTTCTCTCTCGTCCTCTGGGAGCCAGGTTTCCGGAAGCCTCTTCATGTTGCAGAAGAAATTCTGTAAGAGGTTACTCAGCAGTGAGTCGGGGAGTGAGGGTGGGAGTGTTGCGGGGTGCGACAGATCCATAAAAACAAATCATGGAAATGAAGTCCTCTTCAAAAGGTCAAGCCTTCCCCATTCAGAAGGCTCCCAGTGCTGAGTCGGGGAGCGATTTGCTAGAGAACTGTTAACATAAAACACTTGTCCAGAAGAAGCCGACTTCCTCGTATTAATGCTTCTCTTTCTGGGAACTGGCATTGCTGCACATGGGACCCCTTAATTCTACTTGCTACCCTTTTAGGTTCTTAGCAGGGGTTTTCATCTATTTAGTGGAATAGGACGTTGACAATTAGGAATGCAAATAATGCAGAGATTTCAAATTTAGAATATTTACATCTTTCCTTAGTGTGAAGGAAAGAGTCTCAAAAACCAAGACTCTGAACAAGCAGGCAACAGAGCTGGGGTCTGGGGGCTTGTGCCCTGGGCCCGGGAAGGCACGCTTGATCCGATCTCCTCTCGGCCGTGGGCTTGGAGGGCCCCTGTATCCACGCGTCCTGAGCAGTTCTTTGAAATGTGGATCAAATGTGAACAAGGTCGGAACACAAACTCTGGGCTGGGGACCAGGATTCACGGTTCCCTCTTCAGACTCACCTTGACTGCTGGGGTCTCGGCGCGCCCCCAAACCAGCGGCCAGCAACAAAAAGAACAGACGGGATGGAGACGAGCGCCCGAGAAGCAAGCAGGGCAGCCTTCAGGGGACGAGGACGCCCCCTGCTCTCCAGGTCCCGGGACAAGTCAGCCCCTGACCAGCTGCCGTTTAAGCCCCTACCTGGAGGGGGGACACATCCACGGGGTCCCCGGCTGCCAGACACTTCCTTGCTGTGTGTCGTGGGCTGAGCGTTGTGTCCGCCCGAAACTCACACGGTGTGGCCCGACCCCCGAGGGCGATGACTAAGGGCGGTCCTGAGGGCAGGCCCTCGTCCCCCTGATGGAGACACCTGAGTGCCCTCTCCGCCAGGCAGGGACACGGTGAGGGGCGGGCCGTCTGTGAGCCGGGAGGGGAGCTCCCCCCGAGCTCCCCAGAGCTGACACCCTGCTCGTGGAGTGTGGGCACCCGGACGGGGACACATCGGTGTCTGCTGCATAAGCCGCCCGGTGCCTGGTGTTCGCGTGGCCGCCAAGCTGACTGAGATGCGGTGTGTCCAAGGTCTAAGCCCAGTGTGTCCTGTGTCACCTCAATCACGTAGCCATAGCCACAGCCCCTCACAACGCAGGCCATCTCAAAGCCCGCTTCATTGTTTACCAAAGTCAGCTGTTTACCTAAATGCGCCGCCCTGGTGTCTTTCCTGGGCTGTGCACCTGGCGATCGAGCAGCCTGAACTGTCCCTGCATTTCCCTTGAGAGGTAAACGGTGATGGAAGGACCCTCAAGGCCTCTCCACCCCAGACAAACTCCTCTCAATGTATTCCTTTGTCACCAAGAATAAACCTTTCTTCAAGAGTGAAAGAGGAATAGACCTTACGTTTCAAAGTCCCTTCGGAAGGCTTTTATGCTCATTCTCAAGAGAGGGGAAACGGGCCAGCCATTCGGGGGCTTTCTCCTAAAAAGGGAGGGGTGTGTGCAGGCTCATCCTCGTCTTGGGCTCTGTGGGGCATTAATCCTTTTTAGATCAATAGCTATTGGTTTATGATTAGCCACTGGTATTCCCCATTAAAACAGAATTAGACTGTCACCCAGAAAATAATATTTGAACCGTGTTTCAATTTCCGAGAAATCTACAGCAGGGGCAGAATAGTAATGAGACTGTGCTTTGGGGGCTGAAGCTAAAGTTATAAATATTTCCTCAGGATATATTATATAAGACTATTCTGTTACTGATGAGGCATGAATGCTTCTAATGGCATATTCTGTAGGGTGATTTATTTTAATTGTCACTCAGGGACCTGTTATTACAGAGAGTTAGGACGGGTCACTGCATTAGAAAATTAAAGCTGATGAAAGGCATTCATTTTCAGCCTGTTTATGAATTCAGGCAGTTGGGATAAAGAGATGCTGACTGTACATAAATCCCGCTTGACCATTAATTCAGCACTGACCGCATCTGGTGTTAAAGACCCTCAGAGCTGTGCAGGCGCGCAGCTCTGGCTGCCGGGGTCTCCTGCACCAGCCACGGCTGCCTCTGGCCGGGGTGCCGGGATGCGGACAGGACGCGACGCCGCTCACCTGGAGGACCTGACTCTCTTTGGTTACAGCCAGGTAGGATGGATGTTGCCGGTCCAGGACAGAGCCAGAAGGGGAGAAGGGAAGACCGCTGGCGTTTATCAGACCCTGGTAGGTGGTGACCACGTTGTACGTTGTTTCCCACGGCTGGCTCACCTTACTTCTGATGTCTCCTAAGCTTGGTAAATTTCCCTGCTTTAAAAATAGAACTTCAGAGAGATTAAATTGGAGAATTTTGCACAGTTAATAAAACACAGTGCCAGAAATAATTTAGTTTGTCATGGAAAAAGACACTTTTTTATTACTTTGGGTTTTTTACCCTTTCATGGTAGATGTTGCATTGTTAGTTGTCTAAGAACAGAAATAGCATTACTAGAGCAGGTTCTTATACAACACCTATATTGTGGCCTTAAATCCTAGATTTGATTTTTTCAGTTGGTCAGATAGGGCCTCTGGGCATGTGTAGAAGGTGGGGGGAGACGGGAGGGGGACAGAATGACAAACGTCCAGGACTCAAGCCAGAGTTTTGAATGGAGCCCTCCAGCTCGATAAATCCTCTGAGCTTACACAATAGAAAAAAATACATAGCCGCATCTTGGAGATCAGATATGCAATTAGTCACTCTAATTTTTGCTTAAATGAACCCGTCTTTTGTGTGTGCTGAAAGGAACAAATTGCCTGCCATGTACGCCGAGGCAGTTTCCAATGCAGAGTAAGAAAAGTGAGATGTCAGAAGCTGTCTCCGCTATTTACACCATCACCAGATTAAAAAGGAATTGTGTACATGCAAATGAGGGTGCAGGTGTCTGCCACGTGGAGATTACCCAAATGATACCCGGTAGGTCTAGAAAAATTGTTCCTTTCCTGTCATCGGAACTATACAAAGCTTCAAGGTTTGAGAAACTGGCTCTTCAATTTACAGCTGTTTCAGCGAGAAAGCAGACCTACCAGCCCTCCAGCCTCTGAATTTGCAGACGGTCCGTTTTGTTGAAGACCTAACTGGATTGTTCCTCTTGGCGAAGCATGGGTTCCTCTTGCTTGTACACAGGTAATATGCTGTATTTAGGCAACGGGTTTTTAATTACATCTAACAGGTCATTCTTGAATTGTTCAATCATTGGTTTCTACTAACAAATCTAAATTTGGCTCTTAATTTACCATTGCAAATTAATCACGGTGGTAGCAAATTTAAAATTCCAGCATCTCATTGGCTTTGGTCAAAAAGGTTGAAAAGTGTATCGCTACCTCTTTGAGTTGCTGAGCCCACAGCAGATGTTCGAACGCTGTCTTCCCTCTTCAAATGTTGCTTTGTTTCCGTATTTAACTGACCGGTTCTGGACCTTGACGCCGCACATGTCACTGCTCAGCTACCACTGAAGGATGGGGGCGTGAACGTGAACGTCACAGCCACCAATCGGAGGCGCCTTTGGGTACTCTTAGTTTTATGTGCTGTGTTTATTTCCTAAAATGGTGACTCCTTAAAAATCCCACTAGGGATCATCTGCAATATTCTTCTGAATTTTCCTTAAAGAAAAGCTGTTAAAAATGGGGACCTTTTCTAATTCGGGGACAGTGGCAGTGGGGGATGGGGTCATCCGCCTCACTCGGCTAAATGTGCCAGCATCTCTGGCTTTCTCTCCAGATTATCAAGTGTTATCTGCTCTGCCAAACTGTCTTTTCCTCCCTAACTTCTCCGTCTCCATCTGCAGAAAACCTGTTCCTCTGGCCTGTCCTGTTCTAGGCCTCCTGTCCTATCTGACAACTGCTTTTCCCTCTGTCGCCTGGCTGTCTCCGCATCCCAAGGCCTAACAAGCGTCCCTTTAAGTTGTTCCCTGGACTCGCGATGCTCCCTGCGTCTCTGCGGCTCTAGAGCTGTGCCGTTTCACTCCCGGGGCACGGCTCTGCGGGGGCCGCTCCTGCTCCCCCTGCCCCCCGCCCGCACGGAGGCCCCTCCGCCCGTCCCCCTTGGGGTTTTCCCCGTCGACGCCCTCCAGTGCGCCTCGGGGCCTTCCCTCGTGGCTCTTGTGGTCCCGTGTCTCGGGTCCGCCAGCTCTTCTCGGCTCGCGCTTTCTCCCGCCTGCCTTGTTGCTGGGGCTCCTACGCTGCAGGGCTTTACCGTACATTCAGGCGTGTGTGTGTTTCATTTGTATTTTTTCGCACTAAGTAAATAATGCACAATTGAATAACAGGACACTTCATTGACCTTTTTTTTTTTTTTTTTTTTTTTTGCTCCTAATGTCTGGCCCTTGCCCACGAGCCGGTAAACTGGGAGATGGACTGACACGCAAGCCCGCCACTCGGACACTGTGTGTTCAGGACTGTGTGAGGATGAGACAAGACCGGGGGGGGGGGGGGCAGGGCAGAGGAAGGCTGCTCCGGCCAGCTTGACGAAGGCTGGGCTGGGGGTTAGCCAGTGTGGGTTCCTGATGAGTGAGAAAGCCGGGCAGAGTCTCAGGAAATCGGCGTCACCAGCCAGCCGTGTGCAGTCACTGCCGGCCCGACCGCGCTGGGCCACTTGCTGGACGGGCTGAGTCGGCGTGTGAACCCCTGGGGCACTGGGAAGGCAGCAAACATCTGTACGAGAAGGTCTCTTTCCTTTCTACTTTTTTTTTCTCTAAGTAAATGTGATCACATAAAACTCCATTCTCTGTTTCTCTACAAAGTCTTGGCTAAACTAGCGACTGCGCCTGCCTTTCAGCAGCTTTTAGAAACTGCCATTCTGTTTATTATCACATGGGAAGCGCTGACTGCGGCATGATCGCCGACTTTAGGCTCAAGGAGATTGAGGCTCTCCTCTGAGGGCCCTGGGCTTCTCCGAGGTTCCCTAAGGAAAGGAAGGTGGAGCGCTGACACCAGGAAGTCTCTCTGGGACCAAAGATTCTACTGAATGTGAGTCTTCGGTGTGAGCCCCCTGCGCCCGAGCGCCCGCTCTGTTAGCACCAGCACTCGCCGCTTCAGGCTCTGGCTTGTGCAGCGTCGGTGCGGGAAGTCAGTCTTTCTGCTTTTTCCGCAATTAGGGTTGCCAGATTTAGCCAACAAAAATACAGGGCCCTTAGTAAGTCTGAATTTCAGATAAATAATGAATACCTCCTTATAATAAGTAGGTCTCAAGTATTGCAAAGTGTTATTTTAAGCATTTGGGACCTAACAGTACCAAAAAATACTCATTTATCTAAAATTAAAATTTCTTTGGACATTCTGTATTTTGCCTGGCAGCCTTCTCAATCTGTCTTCCGAAGTAACTGGAACCGGGTGAAGCCTCTTATGCAATAATCCTGTTCCTGCGAAGCTGAATTCCATTCCGCTAGCAGCACTGGCACAACGACCTGCCTCCGGTGCCTCGTTCCTCTTCTCACCCAGCGACCTTGCCAAGGCCTTCGGCCTCCTCTCCATTCTGCAGAAACGCGAGCCCGCAAGCCCGGTCCTGGGGGCTACCCTCCCCCATTTTTATTCCCCATTTTCAGGTCAAGTCCGAGGCTTGCTTTTTGTGATTATTTCCTCGTCACAGGGACTCTCCCACGTTACTCTGCCCCTGTGACCCTCCTCCCCGCCTGTGTGATAATCGACTCCACAGGGTTCTCCCCTTGAAGTCCCTCGGTCAGCTGCCCAAGGTCTGCTGCTGGAGGCAGATTCGCATCCTGCTCTGCCTCTCCGCCAGACGGCCGGCTGTTTGGTGGACGTCCAGCAGGCATCCTCCCTCGTCTGCACCGGGTCAGCCGGGAGAACCCGCCCCGTCCCGCGGGGCCTGCTGGGCGGGGCTTCTCCGCACCGCTGGCCCACATCTCTTCCTCTTCTACTCTGGCGTCCTTTGATTGCAACAGCACCCTGGCTCTTCTCAACACTTTTTAAATTTTAAAATCAGGAAAGTATTCTGATTAAGGGAAGTTTTAGGCATTCTGAATGAATTTCTAACCGGGAAGACAATAGTTTATCTGAAATATCAAGTATTTTCAAAGTTGCAAATGACTATTTAGAACTTATAATTCAGGATTCCTTAACGCCATCCCAATGGGAACAGAGACACATGTCTCACGCAGCATGAACTGTCTGTTACACACCTAAGGATGCCGTACGAGATTTCTCACAGGCGAGGACCATCATTTAGGGGACGCTTGGACACCCTCACAAATAATTGTGTGACCACGAAAGAGGTGAAAACATTTCTAAAAAATATATTTTAGGTCTACAGAGTTAAAAGAAGACTGATAACTGGGGCCCTGAGTTCACCTGTGATCTGTGATCTGCTCTTTTCGGTATAGTTTTTGTAGGAACGGAAAGATGGGTTACAAAACCGGGGGAGAGAGGACATCTGAGTATCTTTTTTGATCCTGCCACAAATGGTTAACCACAAATGGGTGACGGTTTCTCAGCTGTTCACCATTTCACTTTATTTATCTGCGAAGAGAAGCACCTACCGACCTGCTTACTCCGCATGTATGTCACGAGGAGGAAGTCGCAGCAGCGGCCGTCTGGCTCTCAGGAGCCAGCATCACTGTTATTACATATTTCTACTAAGAAGCTTGTCTTTCTTTGATGGTTATTTAGGTTCTACATCCAAATTTGAAAGGAATTGCCAGATGTCCTTCTTCCCTTCAGTCCCTGTGCTGGACCACACCGTACACTCTGCACCGGCTACCCTCTCTGGTACTAACAGTTACGTCTTGCAAGTTGTCTTCTGGTTCATAAAGCATTTCCATATGTACTATCTTGTAAGGCTCATATATAATTTAATATATAGGCAACATATTGTATAAATCAGAGTAAAGGCTGAATTGTCGGAACAATGGGACGTAAGTGTGGCTTAGATAAAGCAGAAACACTGAGGAGAGTGTTTCAGAATGGTCACGGGTCTGCTCCTCTCAGCCATCGGGGACGAAGGTGGCTTCCAGTGTGGCGGCATTGAAACCCCTGGGGCTGAGCTAGAAATCCTGCATTTCTGCATTTCTACGTTTCAGTTCTCAAAAAAGGGGAAAGGAACTATGTGGAAGGAATGGCCAGTGTCCTCAGGCCCTGCTAGCGCTGTCGCAGGCCCGGCTCTAATTCTCTGTCTTCTGTAAACTTCTGTGTAACTGTTGCACTCGAAAGTGTTTTGACTCAACTACCTTTTTCTATGCAAATGTCTTTCTTTAACTGTATTATAAACACCTAAAATAGAGAACTATGATTTCATAGTTTGTATTATAGATTTTGAGGCTTTGTAGCAAGTGTTTCCCATAGTCGACAGAAATTTTTAAAAAGGACCTAACAGTCAGTAGTTGAATTTGTGAGTCATTGTTGCCATCCAGCCCACAGTTGTAATTGTGTCAGAAAAAGGAGGGGCAACAGATAGGATCTGATGGACGCAAGCACATGCACACAAACCCCCCCCATAGAACACACTCACACACACACTCATACACACGTACACACACCCATACACGTGTGTACACACACCTATACACTGTAATACACACACTCATCACTCATCCACACACACACACACACACACACACACACACACCCGCTTCAGGTCGCTCCCATGCTTGCTTCGTGTTAGCTGTGCTGAGAGTCCCTGCTGTGGGTTGAATTGTCTCCCCCGGAATTCATATACTGAAGCCCTGACCCCGTAAATACGATCCTACATGGAAAAAGGGTCTTGGCAGATGACCGAGTTAGGATGAGGTCTCGAGAGTGGGCTCTCACCCAGTATGACTGTGTCCTTTGACACAGACACAGAGGGGAGAGAGGGTCAAGTCACAGGACGGGCATCTGCCAGCCACGAGGAGGGTCTGGAACAGACGCTCCCAGCCCCTGGAGGGAGCCAGCTCTGCTGATGCCCTGACCTTAGACGTCCGTTCTCCAGGAGTGTGAGAGAATAGGTCCCACTCAGCTATGATATTTACTAGAACAGCCCTAGACACTACTCCATCTCCATGCGGAACTTCCCACAGAATCCCGTGGTGTTTCATGGAGAGGAATCCTCCCACCCTTTGGGCAGCCACCCCACACTTGGGCGTAACCACAAGCTCCTGTCAAAACACCCCGCTTTAACATGTCCTTAACGAAATAATGTTTGTTTATTAATTGTCCGTGTAATGTTGGCTATGGATGCTCCAGAGGATTGGGTCCTTTGTATGTTAATGGTCTCTTTTGGCCACATATGGCATGTTTCCATCTTTAATTGTTTCTTGTTAGTCGTAGTGCCTTGGCAAATTAGAGAGGAAGGCTATGATTACACTCTTTCAAGATTCTCTCTAATTCCTCTGAGCTCGCTGAAACTTTTTTTCCCTGAAATTTGTGAAAAGCTATTCTCCTTTTCAAGATTCTTTTCTCAGCCATAACTACATGCACATTTATGGAGCTCAGTGCCCCTGCTATGTCTTTCCGCGCTATCAGAGCACGGCCTCCCTCGCACACTAAACACTGCGGAGCAACCTGGGAGGCTGAAACAGGCTTGAGTCTGTTTCCCCCGTCCCCTTAGTGAAACTGCATATTGTTCTATAATATGTTCTATAATAAAAGTAGATAGCCTTCATAATGATGGCTAAAGACAAATTCCAAAGCTTTAGCAATTACTATAAATCATCCACATATTATTAATTATGCAATTGCACTTATAAAACCAAATTGTATGAACACATATCTGTAATTAATGACATTACAACCTCCTAGGGACCCCAAACCTCTGATGGATCGTTGCGTGTCGCATGCGTCCAGTAACTACTTGTCCATTTGGGTTTTCTTCTACTTCATAGCTACTGAAATTTTACAGGTGAAAACATTGAAACTCGGAGTTCAGGCTATTTTTTTGGCACATGAATTACATTTGCTTACTGGCTGGTAGGTTTTTGGGGTCACGTGACTCTGGGCATGAGACTTAGCAGCAGACACACAGGAGCTGCTGTAATTCTGTGCAGGATGACGTCTGTGAGCCTCAGATCTGCAGGGTTGATGCCATGATTAACTGAGGCTGTGGGTATGAAAGTGTCTAGCACACCGCTTACCAAATTCTAAGTGAGTGCTGGCAATTATTGCTAAGGTCGTCTGCTTTTCCTGGTCCCGAGCCATGACCAAGGTCAAAGACGAAGATGGTCTTGACCACTGCAGGCATCATCCTTAAGCTGCAACGCTGTTCTGATTCTTTCATTCTTACAAAGTTGTCGTATGAGCTGAGTTAAGTAGGCTGGGGGAGTGCTGGGTGAGGTTCCAGGGGACTAGCCCCTGTGTGAGGATGGCAACAGAGTCCAGCAAGAGACTGGGAATTTCCCTAAGGCTCCTCAAGTGCTTGCTGACAGAGCAAACAGGGGATGTTTTCTTCCCAGCCTTTCACAGCCGGAGTCCCTTCCATGAACTACTCCTCCTGTTGCTTATCCATCAAAACCTCTGTCTAAAATAGGACAGATAGAATTTCCTCACACAAACTGTGCTGCCTGAAGTCGGAGCAACGTTTGTATTTAGGGAAAAAAAAAAAAAGACAAGGATTGATTAGTAAAATGCATGTGTTCAGTTGTCAAAGGCTGCCACGTACGTACTTTTTGTAATCCCATTCTGCCACATCATAAATTATTATAAATCCTTCCCAGTGGGAATAAGGTTCTCAAAACTGTGATCTGCCCTTGGCTAAAGCTGAGCAGATGTGCTGAGAATAGCACCGGAAATGTCATTAGCAGAGCGCGCACGTCTTCCTGAACTTCCAGTGCTTCTCATAAGATATGTATCATGTATCTTTCCTGGATCAAACTGTAGTAATGTTTGTCCTCCTGATGTGCAAGTCACAGTTTTAAAAATATTGCTTGGAGTAAAATATTTTAACTTTACTCATTCTAAGAATACCATCAGAATCAAAATTTGAGAAAGAAAAGCATAAACACCGTAACATGGTCAGACGTTTTTAGAGTCATTCAAACACAATTGTTAGTTTTATTTTAATCTGTTTTTTTCTCTACATTCTCAAGCTTTGGCCCTAGAGGAAAATCTAAGTGATATTTCTTGAAGTGAAGTTTGCATTCAATAAATCCACCATGTGTGGCCACAGCTCTGTGAGTTTTGACAGATGCAGAGTGGCATGGAACCACTACCAAAGTGAAGGCACGCACGTACCCAGCACCCTCCATGGCCCTGCCCCTCTGTAGTGTGGGCTCCCCTGTCTCCTGTTCCAATAGTTCTGTTTTTCCCAAAATGTTACGGAAGGAAACTTATACAGGGTGAAGCCGTCTTAGCCTGACTTTCCCCCAGCATAGCGCATCTGATGTTCAGTCATTTTGTTTGGCGGGTAAGCAGATGTCCTTTTTACTAACAATCAGTTTTGCATCCCATGAGTGTGCCCCCGTTTGATTACCTATCCGCAGTCAAAACCATTTGGGCTGTTTCCAGTATTTTAAAATTATGAATAGCAATGCCATACACATTCACATGCAGAGGTTTTGTGTAAACATACTGTTTCATTTCTCTCGTGGAAATAGCTTAGAGTGATACGTTTGGGCCACAACGATCGGTTGATCAGCCTGTGGTGTGTTTAACTTGGTGAGCGCATGCCAAACTGGTTTCCAGGTCTGTTACCATTTTGCTTTCCAGTCCGTCATTCGTGAGGGTCCCAGTCGCTCCTCACCCACATGAGGACTCAGTACTGTCAGTTACGTTTCTTTCTTTTAAACCAAGCGTTTCTAATATGTGCACAGTAGTATTTTGTTATGGCTTCCATTTGTCATTTCCAGCTGAATAATGAAGCTGGTCATCTGTTTATGTACCTATATGCCATCTGTATGTTTTCATTTGTGAAGTGTCTTTTCCAGTCATTATCCTATTTTTAAATCCTTTAAAAATTTTCTTAATTAAGTGGAAAGATATCCCATGTTCTTGGATTGAAATAATTAATATTGTTGAAATGACCATACTACCCAAAGCAATCTACAAATTCAATGCAATCCCTATCAAATTACTCAGGACGTTTTTCACAGAACTAGAACAAATAATTCTGAAATTTGTATGGAATCACAAGAGACCCAAAATTGCCAAAGCAATACTGAAGAAAAAGAATGAAGCTGGAGGAATAACCCTCCCAGACTTCAGACAACACTACAGAGCTGCGGTAATCAAAACAGCATGGTGTTGGTACAAAAACAGACATATGGACCAATGGAACAGAACAGAGAGTCCAGAAATAAATTCACAAACTTATGGTCAATTAATCTTTGAAAAAGGAAGAAAAATATGCAATGAAGAAAAGACAGTCTCTTCAGCAAATGGTTCTGGGGAAACTGGACAGCTGCATGTAAATCAATGAAGTTAGAACACTCCCTCACCCCAAAAAATAAACTCAAAATGGCTTAAAGACTTAAACATAAGACAAGACACAACAAATCTCCTGGAAGAAAACATAGGCAAAACATTATCTGACATACTTCTCAGCAACATTCTCCAAGGGCAGTCTACCTAAACAATAGAAATAAAAGCAAAAATAAACAAATCGGACCTAATTAAACTTATAAGCTTTTGCACAGCAAAGGAAACCATAAGCAAAACAAAATATAACCTACAGAACGGGAGAAAATATTTGCAAAACATGAGACTGACAAGGGCTTAATTTCTAGAATATATAAACAGTTCATTCAATTTAATAATAAAACCAAACAGCTCAATCCAAAAGTGGTAGAAGACATAAACAAGCCATTCTCCAATGAAAACATACAAATGGCCAATAGGCACATGAAAAATGCTCAATATCACTGATTATCAAAGAAATGCAAATCAAAACTACAATGAGGTATCACCTCACACCAGTCAGAATGGCCGTCATTCAAAAGTCTACAAACAATAAATACTGGAGAGGCTGTGGGGAAAAGGGAACCCTCCTACACTGTTGGTGGGAATGTAGTTTGGTGCAGCCTTTGTGGAAAACAGTATGGAGATTCTTCAAAAGACTAAAAATAGACTTACCATATGATCCAGCAGTCCTACTCCTGGGCATACATCCAGAGGGAATCTTAATTTTAAAAAATACGTGCACCTCAGTGTTCATAGCAGCACTATTTACAGTAGCCAAGACATGGAAACAACCTAAATGTCCATTGACAGATGACTGGATAAAGACGTTGTCATATATTTACACAACGGAATAGTACTCTGCCATAAAAAGGAATAAAATAATGCCACTTGCAGCAACATGGATGGCTCTGGAGATGGCCATTCTAAGTGAAGTAAGACAGAAATAAAAAGAAAAATACCATATGATACCACTTATATGTGGAATCTAAAAAAAAAAACAAAAAACAAAGGTACTTAAAATATTCCTTTATTTTGAAAAAAGTGTCCAATTGTTCTAGCACTGTTTGTACAAAACATTATCTTTTTCCCATTGAATTCTATTTTTATCTTTGTCAAAAGTCAGTTAACCACATACACGTGGAACTATTTCTAGACTCTGTTTTGCTCCATTCATCTACATGCCAAAAGTTTAGCCCACAGCACACTGTTGAGATTACTGTAGCTTTATAATAAATCCTGAAATCAAGCTGTGTAACTTCTGTAATTTAATTATTTTTCTTTTCAAGGCGTTTTAGATATTTGTGTTCATTTGTTTTTCCAAAAAATTGTATGAATAGCTTGTCTATTTCTATGGGTGAAAACTTCCTAAACAGAAATCCATCAGCTTTGGTATTCAAGTGTAAGTCGAACCCCCCACTCACGTTGGACTGGCTGCATAAAGCTCATCATCCTGGAGGTGGCAGGTGACAAACGGAGTGGAGATCATCACAGAAAGATGAGTCCGATTTCAGTAGATGGGGTGGGCACATGCAGGTTTGGACAAACTGATAAACTGGCAATGAGAAACATAATTTTTATTTATACATTATCATGTATGTGCTCAACATAAGTAGCAGTTCTGTGCACGTTCTTTTACTAATTTGAATCTATTCGTGCTATGACCAAAAAGTTGAATTTTTATGAAATATATTCAATATAGGAAATTAAGTCGAGTTGAATTTTGAGTTCTCTTTTTTCAAAACATCAAAGGTATAATTGACTTCTTATCATGGTCTATATGTCACATCCCTTAACATCAGGTTGGCTGCTGGTTGGTTAGATTTCCTGAACTGCTTCGGGTTTCTCAGTTGCTTGGCCCTGCATGACTTGGCGTTGTAGTTCAAGGAAAAGCAGAACTGGATTGCGGCCCCTTGCATAAACGCGGACTCCGGTGCTGGGTTTGCCCGGCCCGAGGCAATGCTTGGAACCGTCTTCAGGAATCGACTGTGAGCTGATTCTGCAAAATATATTCTACGTAATGTGTCCACTTAATATTCTACCTACGTACATCTGCTCTCTCTGGGACACAGCTTCCACCATACAGTGGACCTCGGGCTGAGGACAAGTGGGAAATCAGCACTGACAACAACAGAGCAGTCGTTCGTGAATGTGTTTCAGGCTCAGAAACAAACAGAACACCAGTGCATTCCGGTTGCTGTGCAGTTTTAATGCTCTGGCGGTCACAGCTGAACGGTATTGGTGCTTCTAATTCTGAAAAATACCATGTCACTGAGTCATTTGATCAATGAGGAAATATTATTTACTGTTTGTATGGGAATAAAGCAAAACCTTCCGTTAGAGGGAACTATGAATTTATTGCTTTGGGCAAAGAGGAGGTAGAAAGGACATATAAGATGCCCCCCCCTCCAGTTTTTTTAATAGTAGGTTCTGCGGGGTTTTAATGAAAAGAATGACCGCTGTGAACTGGTGCCTTCAGGAACGACTTCTGAAAGGAAGACAAAGGTGACCTGAGTATTTGTTTAATGTTTCTTGGGATCTGGGATCCGGTGAAAGCATTGTGAGAAGAGAGGGCATCGCTGACACAGGGAAGGACGACGTGCTGGTGTCCGCCCCAGAAACGAGGGAGTATTTTACCCACTGAGGACATGCAGTCTCCCTTGTGTCCCAGGTCCTGCATTGTGTGCTAAGGGCGCACAGCTAATACCCCTTAAAACTTGGTCCCTGGGGAACGTATTTTCCACTGGGAAAGAAGTGATGTTACTGTTGCTTGAATGTTGCCGTGGGAGTAACAGCAGATGAGCCGGCAAAGCGTGAGACGGGGGCGCTTAGCCCGGCTGCAGTGTCATCGGTTAACCCTTGATGAGCATTATCTCTAAGGAGAAATCTAAAGGGTGGAGAATTATGAAGGGACAGCGTTTCAGGCAAAGAGGGAAAAACGTGAAGGATTTTGTGTCAAAAAATCAAGGGCATGTTTCTGAAAGTTGAAGCTGCTCATAGCAGTGGAGCTCAGGAGTGTGTAACAGGTAATGACAAGCAAACGACTTTGAGTCAATTGAAATTTGAGTCAATCTGAGCAAATTACAGTCCAGACTCAACCTAAGGGGCACATTTAGGTCATGTTTTAATGTCAAGATCAGACGTGCATTTCAGAAACGCTGCTGCGGTGAAGCGCGGAGCAGCTGGGCCGTGGGTAAGCACAGGGCTCAGTGAGGCGGCCACTGCCACGTTCCTGGGGAGGCGTCCTGGTGGCAGGAGCAAAGGTAATGTAGTGGGACGCAGAGCAAGGAGACGGTGGAACGAAAGCAAGCATACAAACAAAAGTTACAGTGATTCTGTGGGTGCTTGAAAACGGAAGAAAGGAATCAAGTATGACGGCTGATTTCCAGGTTGGGACTAAGGGACTGATGTTTGTACCATTTGCTCAAATGTACAACACAGGAAGGAGAGCCTGCCTGGGTTTAAAAAAATAAGAATCTTTAAGCTATATTGTTTATCAAACACCTCAGGTAGGCAGAAATTGTGTATGTGTATGTATATGGAACAAGAGAACAGTCTGGGCTCATGACTTGGGTGTTATCTGAAGCCATGAGAGAAGGGGACACGGTGCCCCCAGTTACGTGCTGTAGAAAACACACATGGAGGCACAGCGAGGGAAGAGGCCGCGCAGGCAGGTAGGACTGGATGGATGGAAACTAGAGAAATCCTATCATTACTGAGGAGATCCCCGTGTTCCCTCGCTCCTCACTCCCGGAAACTGGTGTGGCGCACACGATTATGAAACCAAAACTATACCACTATGGGTTTCCTTGTGCAAACTGTTGAAAATATTGTAAGTTGATCACAGCAAAAGTGCAGAGAAGTAATAAGGAGCTGAACAGGGATGGCAGCCGAGGAGCAGAAAACAGGCAAACGTGGGTATGAGAGAGGAAGACCGTTTTCTGACCTGCTAATCGTTGAAGATATTAGTTTCCTTTAGAAATCTTCCTTGGGTGAGAAGGAGCAAAATAAAGTTAATTAAGCCTCAGTGAGAATTAAGCAGTCTCCCTCCAAGTTTTACTGACTTTTGTTGATTCTCTAGATTCGGGCTGTCATCAAAACATTCGTCTAGGCGAGCTGTGAAATAGTACTGATTTTCCACATACACCTGAGAACGTCCAGGAGGTGTAAGATTTTGAGCTGTAATACCATGTTTTAAAAACAGAACCGAGCTGAGCTCTGATCCCATACTGAAGTCACCCCACCCCAAGCTAGAGCACCGTCATTCCGTCCCAGGAAAAGGAATCCTTCATAACCCACGGATGCTTTTCACGGAAAACCGACACGGGGTGGGTGTTTGTTTGTTCAGACTCTTAATTTCTTCAGGATGCCTCTTTCCTGGTCTAGACCTGTCACCTGGTCCAGGAATCACTGCTGCGACTCACAGTAAGCACGTTGAGTCACTGAGACGGGTTTCGGCATGTGCTGGTGATTCTTCTTCGACCACATTTAAACAGCCAAGCATTCCTCGTTTTGATATTTTTTTTGTTATTTATCCATGAATGCCCCTCTGTAGGTAGCAGAGGGCTTAGATTTCCAGCGTGGATCTCACAGACACATCAATGTCCGGTTCAGGCTGCATGATCCCCCAGGGCGATGAGGCGTCTCCGGGAGACCTTCTTGGACTTAATGTGAAATGTACAAAACAGGAAGAGATTTTTTTTTTTAAAGTCTCAGTACTTTCTTAATACCTCCCTTACCTCAGTTTTCATCTCCCACAGGAGGCTCCATCAACCATAAGATCTTCTTATCCTTTAAGTCAAAGGGCTCTTAGAGGTCGCAGCACCCAAGTTCCCTTAAAATGCGGACACCCCTGCGTATCTTCTTAAGACAGACACCTGCTGCTTCAGAGCCTGGGAATCGGCCTGTGTGTGGCTTTGGTGGTCAGACACACAGCAACTCAAGCTCCAATTAGGCTGATTGTCCTCTGCAATATCTCATAGTCTTAGTCCTGTTTTTTGAAAAACAGAGCTGATGGTTGTTACAAACAAACGTGGATGTTTCAGTAACCCATGCCCTGGCCTGGTCCACACACATGCTCGCCTTCCTTCAGCTCATCTCACCCACCACCCTGTCTTTCTCCCTGGTCAGATGACACCTACGACAGATTCTCAAGCGTACATATCCCAGTGCTAGTGGTGAGTTTCACATTCTTGTAATTTTTATGTATTTTCAAAACCTAAAAACCATTATTTCACACAAGGACATGATGATTTTATTGCCAGCCCCCAGGGAATGGCCAGGAAGAGACTGTGGACGGGAGCAGAAATTGCCTCTCACACCAGTGGGGCTGCAGGAGCGCGACCACCTCCAAGGGGCACGGCCAGGCTGGAGGGAAGGCTTGTCTGCTGGAATGCATCTCATCGCCCTGGGCACCGCAGCTGCTGGCAGCCCTTGGAGAGCAGGCGTTGGGCAGTCTCCCCCTGCAGAGGCCGATGTTTGCTGCATCCTCAGGGCAGCACTTCCTGGGGCTGCCACTGATTTCTCCCTACACCCTCCTGGAAAGCACAGAGAAGCACTGCAGAGGGTGGAAGTTCTTCATCCCAGGGCCCCAGGGCCGGCTGGCCAGCAGGAAGAGCCGGTCCTCACAGAGCGTGCGTGACCATCCCCAAGCTGCAGAGCCGGCCCTGCCTTCCAGAGGACAGAGGCCAGTGCCCAGCAGTGTGTGAACCCGGGTGGACACAGCCTGGTGGATGGACATCCCCTGAGCGCTCGTCTGGACTTGCATGGGGACAAAAACATCGTGACGTTTATGAAAGCTAAGGCAATATACACGTGAAATTTCCCCCAAAGGAAATTAAAATCTAATTTCAGACTTTGATAGCCAATGGCTGTCTAAGAAAGCAAAAGGCACAACAAATTAAGCTGAAATAATCAACGGCTGCCTGAAATTATTGATTTGAATCTCACAGAACACATAATTGTCTCAATTGAATAAAGTCACAATCCAAAACAATCCAGTTTTAATAACAAGGCATTTTAAATGAGTCACAATTATAAAGGCCCAGCTGCGGCTGGATTCGCCCTTCGATGAGAACGTAATCTGTCTCCAGCAAAGAGCAATTCAGTTTATCCTTTCCTGGTGCAACAGAAATAATAGGGATTTTAACAGGACGGATCTGTAGTAACTCTTACAGACGGCAGCGCATCTTCGGAATCATTGTGGTTTAACAGCTGTAGCCACTGGTTTGTGGCTCTGATTTTTTTCCCACTAACTTGAGGAGTATAAAATTGGGACTTTTACATCCAGCATCCAGCTTTCCTGTGTCTGGTCGATCAGGCCTCGTGTGAAGCCACAGATTGTCACGTGTGCTCTGGAAGAGATCTCATTTCAGAGGACGGCTGGAAATGGCCAATGTTTTGTGTTCAGACAGATTTGGAAGGGACTGAGTCTCCATCAGTGACTTAACATCTGTCTCACGGACCTTGCACAAATTACCTAATTTTGTGAAACGATTTGCTTAGTTGAAAGAAAAAGAAGTGAAAATGATGTCTCCAAAACAGCAGCACACACCGTTCTGAGCACATGCACCCAACACTCATTTATTCTCTTCTTGCAAATTAATCTATGACTCTCTCACTGCCTGGTGGAGGCCGTGCTCATTTCTTGTTTATGAGACAAAGTAGACAAATGGGAAAACTAAGATTCTGGCTGTCAAGCAACAGCCCCCAAATCCCAGAAGACTAGGGCTGACAGTTCTAATTTAGGGCTTGCAGCGTTGCCCGAATGACAAAATTTAGGAGCCATCAAGCCAGGAGCCTTAGGAAATGTTATTGCAATAGCTTTCAATTTGGAAAATCATGGGAGGGAAGGCAGGCCTCATTCATCTCATGGAAGCAACAGGCTCGAGCTGAAACTGGAACATCTCTTGCCAGAACGTGCAAGTCTGGTTCCCAGAGGACAGGTCGGAGGAGCACCGCTGTTACGAACTGAGTGTTTGTGTCCCACCCCCAAAGTCATACGTCTAAATCCTACCCATCAGAGTGCCCTGGGAGGTGGGGCCTCTGGGAGGAGATTAGGCCATGAGGGTGGAGCCCACCTGAACAGGATCAGGGCCCTTGTAAGAAGAGCCGCCAGGAGAGATCTTGCTTTCTCTCCCTCCCTGTTCTCCGCCACGTGAGGCTACACCCAGATGACAGCTTTCTGCAGGCCAGCAAGAGCTCTGACCAACCCTGGGTCTGCTGACGCCTTGACCCTGGACTTCCCAGCCTCCAGAACTGTAAGAAAGAAGTGTCTGCTGTTTAAGCCCCCAGGCTCTGACGTGTGAGTCACAGCAGCCGAGCTGACAACTATTCTCAGGAGGAAGTCACTCCCCGTGGATTTGCACTCCTGATGGGCAGGGGACCTGTGACAGCCCCGGGCTGACGAGGCCACTCTGACCTGCTGCCACTGCGTACTGTTTAATTAGAATCACTACATTCGAAAACTTGGAGTGTTTCTACATGTTGGTGGGGTTAGAACCCATCTGTCTGTCTGGGATCTCAAAGAAGCACCCCCCCACTGTGAGCCCAGCCCCCTCCACGTCTGAAACTGCTGCTCTGGGAGGTGCCGGAGGTGAAGAAGGGAAGGGCCTGGCGCTCGGTGACAGGGCCCCGTACGCCTCCTGCCAGGCGGCAGGCCCTCTGAAATAGCCCTTGAATCGTCAGGGCTGAGGCCTCCAGGAGCACTGATTCTTCGGGAAAGGCGCATTGTCACGATGTGCTGAACGCCCCGTATCGTCACTCTGCTTCATTCTCTGCTGAGGTGCACGCACTTCGTAGCGTCACAGAAACTGCTTTCCTGTGGTCCCGGTGGAATGACGGCTCTTGTGTAATTTTTGTATTACAAAAAGGTACTTTCACATCTAGTAAGTCATGAACCACAAACGTTATAAAATGCACCCCAAGCTGACAGGTGGGATGGTATTTTACAGGTTTTTCCTCAGAGAATCATTCCTCACCATGACGTCATAGTTACAAAATTGCTTTTCCAAACATTTAAATGCAGACGCATTTTGCTTACCGTAGTTGGAAAGCCGTTGCTCCCTTCCTGGGTCCGCTTGATCCCCGGGCGTGTCTCTGGGCTCCGTTTCCGGCTCCCAGGCACCCGTCCCCACGTGGGAGCAGCGGGAGCTGCTGTCGCAGACGAAGGAAGGGAGGGGCTCAGAGCCACTGGACCGCAGCTCCGTCCCTGAGTCAGAGTGGACTGTCAGCCTCAGTGGACCAGGACCCTGTGCTCGCTCCTTGTCACCTGATTTACACAGTCCCACAGTGGGCGGTAGAATGTCATCGGTTTATTTTTATTTATTTTTTAACAGAAGAGGGAGCTGAGTGTCCTACAGCTGAGGGGACTTACACAGTTCACAGGCTCCCGGGACGTGGGCCAGGCAGACGGGGACCTAGCGCAGGTGTCTCCCCACCGCTTTTTTCCTCTTCCGAAACTAGGATGAAAGGATGCTTTCTGTGTGTAAGTTAGTTTCCAGCCGGAACACACAAACTGTACTTGTTTTCTTGTTTGGTTTCATTTCACATCAGGAATTTAAGATAAACTAGAGATGACCAGGCATTAGAGGAGAGCTTTGTGAGCCACGGGAAAGAGTCACCATCCCCCACCTGCCCCCTCCCCCGGGGAAGGGGCTGTGTTGCTCCAAGTTGAGAACTGAGAGGGTGGACGCTGAAGTTGGAGGAGGCCAGTGGGGACAGTCAGGACACGAGCCCTTGAGAGCTAACTAGCGCAGAGTGTGCACGTGTGTGTGTTCGTATGTGTGCATGTGTGCGTGCGTGTATGTGTGTGCATCGGTGCATGCACCTGTGTGCATGCATGTGGGTGTGTGTGCATGCATGTGCACGCACATGTATGCTGCATACACACGTGTGGCTGCACGTGTAACACAATGCAAGAGGGATCCGCATGTGTTCCACCTGTCGGGTTTTAACTTCTTGAAACGTAAGTTTCCTCTGCTGACAAGTCAGGTAGAGCGAGAACATGTGGAAACAAATGGTGTTTGGTTTATGATTCACCTTAATGACGTGTTTGTGTTTCTTATCTTCATCATAGGATGAAAAGTACAGATTCTTATGTACTTTCTTATTTCTGAGAGCTCTGACCATTTTATATTCTATCCTCATGATATTTAAAAACACCTGAAACCCATTGATGTGGTCTGTTTATATATCCAAAGTTAGGGAGAAAAAAATTATGGATCAATTACTTTCAAATCTTTGAAAATGTATGAGAAAATAGAATATGTTATCAAGATAACATTAATATTTCTAATGTCAGATGTTTCCAACCTGAGGTTCTACCTATTTTACTGTAGTGATGACACTAATTTCAAATGCAACATACAGTTGCAAACCATAAATATATTACAGGGTTTGATGCTCTAACAACAAATGCATGGTCTACTTGATAAAATTCATTCATCACAAGGTAGCAGGATATAAGTTTAACATACAGAAGTCTGTTGCATTTATTTATACAAACAACGAAACATCAGAAAGAGAAAGTAAAAAAAAAAAAATCCCTTTTAAAATTGTGTCAAAAAATAAAATACCTAGGAATAAACCTGACCGAAGAGGTGAAAGAATTATACATGGAGAACTATAGAACATTGATTAAGGAAATTAAAGATGACAAAGAAATGGAAAGGTACTCCATGCTCTTGGGTGGGAAGAACTAATATTGTTAATATAGCTGTACCACCCAAAGCAACCTACAGATTTAGCACACTCCCTATCAAATTACACAGGCATTTTCCACAGAACTAGAGCAAATAATTCTAAAATTTATATGGAATCACCAAAGACCCAGAATTGCCAAAGCAATTCTGAAGAAAAAGAATGAAGCTGAAGGAATAACCCTCCCAGACTGCAGACAGCACTACAATAATCAAAACAGCATGGTGTTGGCACAAAAAGAGACACCTGGATCAACGGAACAGAATAGAGAGCCCAGAAATAAATTCACCAACTTATGGCCAATTAATCTCTGACAAAGGAGGCAAATATACAACGGAGAAAAGACAGTCTCTTCAACGACTGGTGTTGGGAAAGCTGGGCAGCAGCATGCAAATCAGTGAAGCTAGAACACACACTCACACCGCACACAAAAATAAACTCAATGATTTAGAGACTTAAATATAAGACACGACGTTATAAACGTCTTAGAAGAAAACACAGGCAAAACATTCTCCGACCTAAATCTTAGCAGTGTTCTCCTAGGGCAGTCTACCATGGCAAAAGGAACAAAAGCAAAAATAAACAAATGGCACCTAATCAAACTTACAAGCTTTTACACAGCAAAGGAAACAAACCATAAACAAAATGAAAAGACAACCTGTGAAATGGCAGAAAATATTTGCCAATGATGAGACTGACAAGGGCTTAATTTCCAAAATACACAAACAGCTCATCCAACTCAATATCAAGACAACACCTACAACCCAATCGAAAAATAGGCAGAAGACCTAAATAGACATTTCTCCAAAGAAGATATACAGTTGGCCAGCAGGCGCATGAAAAGATTTTCAACACTGTCAATTATTAGAGAAATGCAAATAAAAACTGCAATGAGGTCTCACCTTACACTAGTCAAAATGGCCATCATTCAAATGTCTACAAATAATAATTGCTGGAGAAGGTGTGGAGAAGAAGAAACCTTCCACACTGTTGGTGGGAATACAAATTAGTGTAGCCACTGTGGTAATAGTATGGAAGTGGCTCAAAAAACAAAAAACAGAGTTACCACATGATTCAGCTGTCCCACTCCTGGGCATACACTCAGAAAAGACAAAAACTCTAGTTTGAAGAGATACACGCACCCCAGTGTTCACAGCAGCACTGTTTACAGTAGCCAAGACACGGAAGCAACCCAAATGTCTATTGACAGAGGACTGGATAAAGAAGATGTGGTGAGTGTATACACACACACACACACACACACACATATATCTTTCATTATCTATCTCCTTTATTTTATATATATATATATATACGTATACATGTATCCATATAGAATATAGAATATATGCCTCATTTCAAAAGAGGAAGTCATTCTACTTCGTTATGATCAAAATTCACAGAGTTTTTGAGATAGACATTGAAATAAATCTTAAAGGATAAATAGCAACTTGAGAGACAATGATGAGGAAGGAGGAGAAATACCTCTAATAGAGGAAATATTTTGGCAGTTGCTCCATGTGAGTCATGATACAGGCTTTTTAAATACTGATCTATCTGGTGCTAATGAGAAATGGGGCCAGCGTAAACTGAGGTTATATTATGGAGGGAGTGGAACAGCAACTAAGGCACTTGGGCTTCGTTTGCTAGAAAACATGTAATTATTATAAAATTTTGAGTGGAGGCAGAAGGCATCATGACTAGAACAAGACTTTGGAAGGAAAAATGAAGGAGGCTCACAAGGAATGGGTCAATGGAGAGAGGAGACGGAGGAGTCAATAAAGCCCACGAAGAAGGGCAGTAGAATTTTTGTGACACTGAGCACTTCCTAGGGTTTCCTGGGAACCTTAGTTCCTTCCCCTAAGAACAAAGGATAAGTAATTGTTTTTTTCCAAATCAACAGACGCATGATCATTTGCTCTCAAAGTTGGTGCAGGTCTCTAAAAAAGAAAAAATTGTTGAGTGCATTTTGAATCTAAAGAGGAAATGAGAGCTGAGGAAGAGGCATGTAGAAATCATCAAACGCACTTGTGATCTGAAGGAAAATCAAAGCACACGGAGGCAGGTGAGAAGTTCCTGTGCGGCGCAGCCTTTGAACGTAAAGTTGGGTCGAGCACTCCAGGAGTCTGTCTCACGGCTAATCTTTCTCATCTCTTGGGATTTCTGCATACCTTTGCTCTTTTCTCGAGACTCGATTCCTTTAAGAGATGGTACTAACACAGAGGGTGTCACTGAGGAATTGCCCAGTTGCATTTTCAGAGCCTCACCCATATTTCTCTTGGTTGACATGCAGAGTAAAGGGCGACAGGAGTGTCCACTGAACATTCACGGGGCCAGGTGGAGCCCAGCAAGGGAACACGATGGTCGCCCATCCTCTTCCAGGGGAACTCACTCCCCGACCCATTCTCAGGCTGAACCCATTAAGAGCCGTTCACTGGAATACAGGATATCAGAGTCAGAGTTCTTGCTCTGTGACAGTACTTAGCCGAACATTTGTTAAGTTGATGTCAGTTGGCCAGTTTTTTTTATATCTGTAACAGGAGGATTTGGGTGACCAGAAAATCAGAGAGATTCCCACCAGCCTGGACTCCCACCCAGAATGCACGCGTGTTCAGTGCACATTTTCCAGGGAGAAGGCTCTGAGTTTCCAGCGTTCATCACTTTATTTGGGATTTGGAACAAAAATCTGACAATTTCCATCATTAGAATGTAATGTTTACCTGGGAGAATGTGATGTCAACAACCAAATCACCTTCATTGGATACCTTAAAAAACGTCAGCTGGGTGTTCAGATGTGTTTTTCTTGTTTCCTCTAAGATCTGAATGTTCCCCCGATGCAAGTCTTCAGACACAGGATGTGATTCCCATTCACACTACCCTCCAACTTCAGGGGAAGCACTCACTCAGGATGTGTTTCTCCAGACGTTAATTAGCAAGTGAAGCGAGCCGACGTGCACACACCTGCAACCCAGATGTCGCCACGCTCACAGCTGCCTGCACAGTAGCTCACACATTGCCACCACGCTGCGCGTTACCGATTCACGACGCTGTGATTTTTTTTTTTTTTAAGTAAGATAGTAATAGAAAGTCTTTCAGCAGCTGCCAAGGCGACAGGAACAACAAAGCATTGCTAGACGGCACCGTCTCTGCTCAGTCTTAACGTTCTGGGGGGCTGCCAGCCGGCGGTGTCCCCGCCGTCGCGGGGCGCGCCTCTCAGCCTCAGCCCCAGCGCGACGTGGTGGGAGCTCTCTGGGCAACAGGGAGGAGGGGGCAAGGGGGCCTGGCCGCCGTGATCTGCCCGGAAGGACCTTCTGTAAACCTGCGTAAGGTTTGTCCTGGAGACAGAAGGTCGAGACAAGCACAGCCGTGCGGAGTGCACGAGGGTGAGCTCCTCACGGCGCGTCCCCGTGAAGAGGAGGGAGAACTTTTGTGGGCATCACGGCCATGCTCAGCGCCACACAGGGATGCAGGCGTCCATCAGCCAGCTGGACTCCAGAGCTTGACTCCCCAGTAATTCTGGTTTCCGTATTTTTTTCTGTCCTGCAGTTTGCTGTTGTTTTCCTGATGGATAATTGGCCTGTTTTGGGCATAATGAGAGGAATGATTAATTGTGACGTGGAGTATCAACTATCCATGCAGAGTAGGAAAGGCGTGGACGTCAAGAGAAGGAGAGAGCTTAAGGCAGCAGGTAAACCACCGTCAGGCAAAACAGGAAGAAAGGACATTCAGGGTACTGGCTGACATCCGGTAAAACTGTAGTTCAATTTTCTGATATAATTGCACACTTTCAACTTGATCAAGGCAGAAGTTTAACAGGTAATATTGCAAAGTCAGTATGGAGTATTATGGAGATCTATGCCATGTCTTGCTAGAAGATTTGAATTTAAGAAAAAAAAAAAAAAGGAAGCAAAGTCCAGTATGAACACCCAAGCCAGGAGCACATCTAAAGAGACACTAACAGAGTATGTAATTTGTGTATGTTATTCAGACTTGTTTGAATGTGATAACAATTTCTTTTAGCAAGTGTGTGAGACTGTGGGATACAAGCCTTCAGGTTGAATATTAAAACAAAGTCTTTGGAAGGGAACTTGGCCAGAGGCTTGGGGGAGCCCCCCAGCTGGAGCCAAGACCGGGGACAGCTTGGTTCGCAGGCTTCAGTCGTGGGCACGGCAGCGTGTCAGTAACCCCCTGCAGGGCCCTCTGGCTGCCCCAGGGAGAGGCCGGCAGTGCCCGAGCAAGACGGGGTGTCCCCAGGGGGGAAGCGGTCGTCCGCCCGGCTCCTTCACCCCCCGCCCCATGACCGGCACACGGCAGCAGTGTCCTTCAACTTTTCTTCTATGAAAACCTCACTTGGCTCCCAGCCCTGAGGGTGGGAATCAGGTCTGAGGGTTTCAGAAGTTCCCTCGTGTTAAATGCGGTGCTAAGCGTGAGACAGGAAACAGCTATAGGGCAACCTGCTGTGAGGCCGTCTCGGCACCGGAGGGCTGTCGCCCAAACACACAGCGGGTGCGTGTCGAGCACCTGCCCTCAGAATCACGGACGCCGTTCTGTGTTACCACAGGAGAGATCACTTCCCTGATTAAGAAAGTTTAAATGTCAAATCTGCGCTTCATTTCTCATCCTTCTCTTTACTGTAAACATGTAATATCCATGTATGTCTCTTACGCCTCCTTCTCTCCTGCCCCCAGTAGCGTGTGGCAGGGAGGGGAATATTCTCTCAGAATAAGGCGTCCTAAGCAAAGACGGGGCTGTGAGAAACGTGGAAACCCCCTTGTTTAGTATCAGATCTTTGATTCTTTCAGACACCCCGCTGGTCACAGGAGAGGCTGTGTGAGTCTAAACAGCAACTGTCGCGATCGGGGCGGGGGGCTGTGCTGGGAACCCCAAATCACTGAGATGAAACAAGAAAGGCAGAGGTTCCCCTGTTCCCATCTCAGCCACAGCCCGACTCCCTTCCTGTGCCGGAGAGCACTGTGCTTAAGACCGCCCGGGTTTAGGAAATGCCCCCCTTCCCCACCTCCACCCCACGCCCCGGCGACGTGACGGGCTTGCTAGGGCTCCCGGGCCCCGTTTAGACAAATACGCAGAGGTGGGCTGGCAGGAGGGGCAGAAGGCCCCGCTGGCTGTGCCGGCCGCCCGCCACGCTGGATGGGGCTGATGACGGCGCTTAACCACACGCCTTCCGTGGGCCTTCGCCCGCGGGGCTGCACCCAGCCGCCACTTGGTATTTGGATCACGTGCCCGGTTCCTAGCACCAATTTGAAAATGATAACACTTGCAGCTATTTTTATTTCTCTCCAGCGGAACAGCGAGACTTCGTCTCCCCTCCTCCTCTCTCTCCTTCACATATACTCCAGGGTTGGCCTCTGGTTGAACTCCTTTGCTCTGAAAGAAGTGCTTTCCTCTGTGGATTAGCGCAGCCACGGAGATGCTCCCCGTTTATGAACACTGTGAATTCACAGGCAGATAGAGGTGTCGTCATGTAAAGCTGAATATTCAAACAAAATGCTGAACTGCCAGTTAATGAAGAGAGAAAGGTTCGTCTTCCAATTATCCACCTTGGAGCCCCTGAAAGCTCTGAGTCAGGTCATTCAAGATAAAAGGAGGGAAGACAACTGCCTATTGGAGGCAGGACAGTGTGACTGTGAAAGCGGGTTGCGCGTCTGCAGGAGCTCACCGCGGGCTGACTGCGAGGGGCTTCTTCAAGCCACGTTTCTAACAGCGTGTGCACTTGCACAATTCCTCCCCAGTTAGCTAATGCCATTTCCATGGATTTCATTAGATTATTGTCTCCCCCAAGGCAGAAGCCAGGAGAGGCTGGCTGGCTAGCCACTCCCAGTTACTCTGTAAATCAGAGCCAGGGCCGGCTTGTCATAAGCAAAGTATGAAATAAGTCATGCATTTTCAAAACTGATCCATTTCCAAAGCCAGTTTGACAACAATGATGTCATTTGCTGGGATTCAGGAGCAAAGCTTTTTCTCTTGAGAGGAGAGGGAGAGGGCAGCGAAAGGGCGGGTTTGCTCGCCCTCTGGGAGGACTGGGAGGACTGGGAGGAAGACCCCTAACCTGGGAGACGGGGAGGCAGCATAATTACACTGGAGAGCGGGGAAGCTAACGTGCTGCCCGGGAAGCTGAGTTTAAGGAGGAAGTAGAGACGCTTTTTCCTTGAGACATTGGTTCTCCACCTGATGGCGGTTCCCGTCCCCTGAAGATGCAGGAGGTGAGAGTCTTAACCAAGGGAGAGGAGAGCCCACAGGTTTCCTAAGAGCTCTCCAGGACAGAGAGCCAAGCGGAGCAGCTCATGGGGCCAGGAGGTGGGTGAGCCTCTAGATAATGCTTTCCCCTTGTGCGTGTTATTCACGCAATGACATTTAGATGTTTGAACAAGTCATCAACACAAAACATATGGTACAGGAATAATCATCAGATTTTAAGTTAATTATGGAGTGTTGTCAGCAAGTGGTGCAAAAACTTTTTCTAAATATTTCACAAAATTGAAGTCAGCAGACTAATTCTTATTTCTGCCCATCCTAAGTGGATATTCACATGCTATCAAACCGCAATGGATTTCCTCAGGTGCGTGCCTCACATACCTCTTTTATTTTGAAAATTAGGTATTTTTTTAATGCATTTTGAAAAATGATGCCTCTATTAAAACTGTCTTCACAGATGGTTTTGCTGAGATTTAGGTTACAGGTAGAAATGCAGTGCCTGAGAACGAAGTGTGAAATGAGTGACCCCTTGGTGGCTACAAAGAAGGCAAACCAAGGGGATAGTCTGTGGACGCCCAGAAACCCATACACAGTGGGGTGGTTTCACAGTCCCTGGGGGAGCCCTGGGGCTGTGAAGGGTCCTGAACTGAGACACGGAAGGGCTGGCTTGTCACTAAATGGGTCATATTTTACATTATAAAATACCTGTATTTACACAGTAGGGAGACTGATGAACTTAGGTATTTGGGGAGAAATGATAAACATGACAGAAGCTTCAGATTATATTCATTACAACAAACACAGACTTAGAGTAGTACTTTGCCTGTTCTTGTTAATGACTGATGTGCTCAAGGTAAAGTTAATTCGTGTCTGTTTGTTTGTTTATTTGTTTATTTGCACTGAAACAGTAAAAAATGCAAGAAGACTTTTGAATCTCATACATTTGTGCCTTTTACTCAGAAACAAAACCTCTGTATCACCACGTCTAACATTTAACAAATTCAGAACTGACGTCGCTTGAGCAGAATTAGCTACATAACCTGCAAAGTTCAATGCAAAATGCGGAGGGAAAATGCGGAGCCACACGTTCAAAAAGCAGGAAAAAAAGAAAAAACGTTGCCACTAAAGGCACTAAAACACACAGCTTTTCCTTTCTCTGCGGTCTCTTTTACAGCTTACGGTATTTTTATTTGCTATGTTAATGTTCTCAGTAAGGACGTTTTTTAAATCTAATTATCCGCATGTACTTCACCATTCTCCTTTATATCGTTCAATGCAAATATCAGAGCATTTAACCTGTATGCAAAATCACCCAAAGTGTGTGATTGAGGTCCCACAGCTCATACGTGCGTGTGTGTTCTATTCTTGGCAAGTCAGTGGAAACGCAGCGCAGGAGAAGCTCAGCTGTCGTTATCTCACTTCTTGGGACTCGCAGACCCGCCAGCACACTCAGTCTCAGGCTCACGGATGAGAAAGGAGGGCTGAGGGGAAAACCCATCGCTTCCCGTCCTTCTGCCGTTTTCAGCGGTAAGCAGTTGGCAAAGACCGAGAAGTAAAACGTGGGAGAACGAGCAGGACGCGCCTGCGTGCTCCCCGTGCTCCTCGAGGCGCCACTTCCTTCCTTCCGCGCCGAGCGCGCCCCGGGGCCGCGGGGCTGCGGGCGGCCCTGCTCACTCGGTCACCGCCACCGGCGGCCGCGCCTGGCCTGCGTTGCTCCGAGACTTACTCCCACGCCTCACACCCGGGGTCCCTCAGAATCCTGCGCTCACCGTGGCGTCGTGACCGTCCCTGGAGAACAGGGAGACCAAGCAGACATGAGGTGGGCCCATCTTGCCCGTCTCTCCCCTGCTCATGTGCCGTAGGACTTCAATTACAAAACCCAGGCTCGAAGATGAAATTGCTAAGAATCCAGGGACAGCGCAGCATGCAGCTGCCGAGCCTGGGTCCCCTGAGTGCGGGGCCCGTGCACCTCCACAGGCCGCGCCTCACGGAGCTGGCCCTGCAGTGAGACCCAGTGCAGTCAGAATGCTGAAACAGACGTACCGCTTCGATTGTTGAGAAGCCAGAGCTATTTTTTTTAAAGCTCAACTAGTGGTAAACACCCATTATACATTTCACTACTATAGACACTTTTCTTTTCAAAAAAAGGTTTGTATTTGTCTGAGTAACTGTGGATCTATAATCCCATGTCTTGAACTTGATTTAAGGTCATTGTCCAGTATAAGACGGACCTGGCGTTACCAAACACTGGCATGAAGTCCATTCATTACCATTAGGTTAGAGACAGCTCACGCTGTTTCCTGAAGTATGTAAGTTACAGGTCTTGCTAAAATTTTAGCTCATCTAATTTGATTGCAACATCTGCCCCATCTAAGCGTATGGCTTTGGTAAGACATTTATTCTGTTTATACCTTAGTTGAACGGTGTGACTCTCGAAGACCCCTGTGCATCTAATTTTGGGAAAAAAGCATTCTACCATCTTTCCTGGGAAGGACCCTTTTCAATAATGGACAATTTGCTGCTCTGAGCCAGAGTAAGATCACCATGATGCTTCGGTTCCCTAGGCACTCCATGCCTCGAACACTAATCTTATCAGCTATAAAAGCAAGATGACAAAGTGAATGTAAATAATGTCAGTGAACTGTGTGCTTAAGGAAAAGGTAAAATGGCAACTTTCTGTTCTATGTATTTTACTCAACAAGAAAGTTTAAAGAAGGCACGTTGATCCTGGTGGTTTCTGTTTTTCTTAAACAACTATGTGTGCATTATACGTAATACATGGTTCTGAACAAATATTTCGAGTAAGAAAAGCAAGAGGTTTATTCCCGTTTCTCAGACAAGGCGAAGCAGGCAGAGGCAGCGAGCTGCTGGCAGAACGGCACGGGGGGCCCTGAGCTCCGGTCCCGGGTCTCGCTGGTGCTCTGTTCGGCTCTTTGACGAGAACTCTGTTGGTGGTTGAGTCTGCGTCTGTGGCTTCACAGTTACAACGGGCGGAGCTAGCGCACCAGGGCTGTCAGAAATGAGCCATGTGCACGCGTCGCTCCTGGCTGAGCACCTCCTTCCCCGCGTCCAGAGGACCCTTCCAATGACGGTTTCCATTGTGGTTGGCATTGGCTTTTGAGGTGACTTTTGTTTGCTGAACTGGTAAACGCTGCCTGGAAAAACTCAACGTATTTTTCTCCACTATTCGGACTCCCTGAGATTCATTTTTTCTTAATCACCTGCAATAGCATTTTTTTTTCCTGTTTGTTGTTTGTTTCTTTTCGCTTTCTAGGAGGGCTAGCAAAACTCATAGCACACTTTTTCTGTACTAGGAAAACCTTTGTGAAACTAAGGCTGATCAGGTAGACACCTCCTGATGCTCTTCCTTGAATAAACAGAGTTCTTCAGTCATTCCCACAAGCAACTAAAGGAGGCAAATTTTAATGTCTCCAAATTTCTGATTAAAGTCGCAGTAGGTTCAAATGGTGTGGACTGCCTTAATGGACAGTAGCCAGCAGGGTCTCCGTGTTTGTTTGTTTACTTGTTTGTTTAGCACGATGACTCATTTGGATTTTTAAAAAGTCTAGAAAAGCCTAATTTAAAATTTCTTGTGTCCTGGTGGAGACTTAACCCTCAGCCCCACGACTACAGTGAGAACCACAGATGCTCTGGCCATGGTGCCAAGGGCACCGGGGAGCACTGGACGGTGCTCCGCCGTGAAGAGAGTCCCACCAGGTACGGGCCCCACGCCAGTAGCCGCTCGTGTGCAGAGCTCAACGTGAGCACATAATCACAGAGAGAACATCACGGGCTATGAGAGTTACCAAACACACGAGTGTGAATGTGAAGACTTATTTCACAGCAAACTTTTACAATGAGAACATTAATATTCTAAAGACCACAGAAGAGAGAGAAAAATAAGGTAGTTACTGTGAACTATATTGAGAAGAAAGCCAAAAGCGTAACCATTCTCCACAGTCCCAGACCGTGAGTTGTATAGAGGAATTTGCCAAACATTCAGAAGTAGTTAATGCCAATAACGCCAAGTCATTCAAGGCCCTTGATGAAAAGAAAAAACACTGTTAATACACACACATGTACATATGGATGATACAAAAATAGCATTTTGAAATTTTTTAAACTGACATTGAAGTCACAAAAAAGAAAACAAAATATCGGCGTGATGTTTTCAACAGCATGCTAAAAAGGATAACATACAACAAAGTGCAGTACAGTCTTATTAATGAAAGAAAACTGTATTAGGATAAAGTTTAAGAGCTACAGAGGGCCTCCAATCACAAAGTCTTCCGTAAAACAGGAGTTTATTTCCCATTCAGCATTGCAGTTGATTCAGGGTGGCAAGGGGGCCCTTCCTCTTGGGTCAGTTAGAGCCCACTTCTTGCCTCTGCGTGCCCCTCCGTCCCCGAGTCTGTTCCCCGCTAGACTTCAAGATTCACCACCACACCTGGCCCCGGGCCATTGCGGGGGAAAACACTTTACAACAAGAGAAACAGCAGTTTTACACTTGGTTTCTGTTCCTAGTCCACTGGCAAAAGTCTAGCCATAGGGTCACATCTACAGGAAAACCAAATGGCCGTGTGCTCAGAAGGAAAGGAGCAACTCATGGTCAACGAGATAGCTGTGCCAACTCTTCTTTCTGTGCGTGGTAGACACAACACTTCAAGGCATAAAGATGAGAAGATCAGAGGTTTCCAGGGGTTAGAGGAAAGAGATGCCTAGAAATGCAAGGCGCTGAAACTACCCCTTGTGAAGCTGTAATGACATACACATCATCAAACGTGAGTCCAAACCCGCACAGTGGACACCACCAGCAGTGGGCCCCACTGTGGCCTGTGGTCTTTGGGTGGTGGTGCTGGGTCAATGCAGATTTATCAACTGCAAAACACGGATCCCTCTGGTGAGGGGTAGTGATAATGGGAGAGGCTGTGAATGTGTGAGGTTGGGGAACAGATGGTAAATCTCTCTACTTTCCTCTCAGTTTTGCTGTGAACCTAAAACTACTCCAAGGAGTAAAGTCTATTAAAAAATAATTTTTTTATTTGTAATTTTTTATATTGAAAAACACCATAAGCAGAATTAAAGGTAAACTATACATGAGGAAAAAGAATGTTAGATTAGTATATAAATGTACTTAACAATTCAATAAGGAACACACCAAGGAGGCAGCTCACAAAATAATGTTTGCAAAATCAATGTATGTTGAATTTCTCCAATAATCAAACAGATAAAAATTCCAAAAATAAAAACATCATTCATATACCACACTGACTTTCTTTTCAAGTCTCCAGGTTTATCAAAATTTAAGTAAAAAAGGGAATCATACATCACTAAGGAAAAGGCAAACTGGGCTGTGCTTTCTGGAGAGATGCTTGTGAAAAATGGCTTAAAGTATTTAATGTGACTAAATCAATTTCATGTCCAGATGTTAAAATTAGAAATGTCAAGAGATAAGAACAGCTATACTATTTAAATGCTGTTTGTAATGATAAAATGTTAGAAAAAATATCCTTATATGGAAATGGTTTATATATGAAACATTCATATGATACACTTCTGTATGGCTGTCAATTGTAGTATTTCTGACAACACTTCATAATATAGCAATTTATCCAAAATATTATATGGAAAAGTAATATAAAATTAAAATATATACAACATACATAAACTACATATACATTCCATTAGGATATGCAGTTTTTAAAAATGTATGTATAACATTCATACACAGTATAATACAGCCATAAATAATCATTCTATAGCGTTCATATGACATTTTGTCTGTTATCCATACATGTAATTATACACATGTTTGCAGACACATCACTAAATTACACTTGATTTACTTGGGTAAAGTCATTAATGTAAATTTAATTTATTTATGTATTTCCTAAATTTTTAGAAATGATCATATATACAGTCACTGGGAAAATATAATAAAAGTAAAAAAATTATTTCTCCTAAAAATCAAATTTCTTTTTAATAGTTTTATAGGAAAACATACTACTTTTTAAAGATTTTTCAGTTTTTGGAAGTACCAGTTACAACAAAGCTGTTTCATTCTTCTCCTCACTGGAAAAACAAAATGTAATTATGTATATCAGCTACTCAAGACAATGCGCTCCTTGAAAGTGATTTTTTTTTTAATTTTTGAGGAGCCTAACATATTAATATTTCTCTCCATAGAGTAACTATGAATTAAAACATCTCCACGTCACTTCAAAGTGACTCATTTCAATCAGTCCACACACTGGACTTCAAAGTTGGGAATTTAAATGCCTATCAGATAAAATATCATTATGCCTTCATTATTATCATCATTATCTGATAATGGGTAAAGTTCAGCCCAAGAGTCTCATCAAATTCCTAATTTGCCCAAATCTCCCAGGTATACCCTGGAAGAGTATACTGGAGCAAATGGGATGTGGCTAAATCACATGAGGACTGGATGAAAAAAATGTAGTATATCTATATATAATGGAATACTACTCAGTCATAAAAAAGAATAAAATAATGCCATTTGCAGCAACATGGATGGACCTGGAGATGGTCATACTAAGTGAAGTAAGCCAGAAAGAGAAAGAAAAATACCATATGATATCACGCATGTGTGGAATCAAAAAAAAAAAGAAGAAAAGAAAAAAGAAGATACTAATGAACTTACCTACAAAAGCAAAACAGACTCATAGACACAGTAAACAGACTTATGGTTACCAGAGGAAAGGAGTGGGAAAGGATAAAAACTGGGAGTTTGAGATGTGCAATTACTAACTACTATATATAAAACAGATAAAAACGAATTTCTGTGCAGCACAGGGCACTATATTCAGTATCTATAACCTATAGTGAAAACAAATTAATGTGTGTGTATGTATGACTGAAACATTATTCTGTACACCAGAAATAGACACATTGTAACTGACTGTACTTCAATAAAATCAATCAATGAATCAATCAACCACACAGAATAACAGAGCCACCGAATGGCTCTCACTGGGGATCACAGTTTACCACAGACCCCAGGACTGAAGTCTGACTTTGCTTTTATCCGGCGTATTTGGACAGGAGGAGGAAGCCAGCCCAGGACTGGCTTCCATTTAAGGTCTCCAGTGGTGACAGGAGAGGGGGCACTGCCCCACCAGTGGCCGCACCGGGGCCGTCTGTCCAGGTCCTCACTGCCTAACCCAAGAACCCACTGAGCAACCCTGGAAAGCCCACGTGCCAGGGACCCCACAGCCCTGACCTGCAGCAGCATGCTGCCACCCAGCGTCATCGGGCTGGCCCTCTAGCGGACCTTCCTCTCTGCTCAGCTGGAGTCCGTGGGCAGGAGAAACATGGCTCTGCTAGGGCAGGACGCGCCCTGCGCTCCCGAGGGCCGAGGCTTTGTTTGGCCTGCGTCCAGTGCTGGCCGGAATGCGCCGTTTACAGGCAGTAGGGGCACACGTAAAAGGAGTCCCTGGGAGTTCGATGACAGCTTTTAGGTTTGTTTTTACTTTGCAATCTTGGGCCGCCTACAAATTAGATTTAGGGGTTCCCAAGTGAGGGGATGTTTATTACAGTATTTCTCATGCTGGCATCAGATCCATGGGACAGCGAGATGGATACATGATCCTAAAATGCAACTTTTGAAGAAAAATCACCCCGTAGTTCCTCCTGTTGGGCTTCTGGTGATGCCTTTAGAGAGTCAGTAGTGTGAGTGGCGTTGACGGTGCCTCTGAGGCCGCCTCCTCCCTCTTCACACCCTCCCCCTTAATCTCATAAAGTTAACCAAAAAAGTGCTTCTGTTTCCAACCAATCTGTCCACTAACTTTTAAAGGGCAAAGTTATTCCTCTTACAAGCAGGCATACTTTGAGGAGCTGCCTCTTCTAACAACAACAACAGCAACGAACCTGAGCACTTGTTACACAGCTTTTTTATTGTGTGTCAGTCAGTTTTTTCTGCCAGTTGCTGCTGTTCTCCTGCAATGAAACTGATGAAAAGACAGAAACTGTGCAGGGTAACATCCTACAATATCAACACTGAAAGGGCATATTAAAGTTTTAAATCAAGCACATCTACCAATCACCAGTGTCTTCCTCTAGTAACAAAGCACACTTAATTTTCTAGGAAGTTGTAGTGTTAGTGACAGTGTAATAATGCGGTTTAATGTGGCTCTGGTTAGAAATACAATGCCGCTGAGCCATGGGTCAGGCTGTCATTGGCCAGAAGCCTTGACTTCAGCTCAGGCCCTGGTCCCGGGGCTCACTTCCCGCCTGGGAGAGACCAGAACCTCCCTGAGGAGAAGCGAGGCCCCTTTGTGCCTTCCACACATTTCTGCAGTTCTGAAGACCTGCAAAATACAGCATCGTGCATGGAAGATCTTGTGCTATTGTTTCTTGTTTGTTTGTTTATTTTAGTTTAGGATTTCAAAGCCTATCTTAAAGACAGTATTACATTATGACAGATGTACGAACTGACTGTGAGAGGAGGGAAAAAGATTAAAACTTTAGGAAATCACACATTAAAAGAAACAAAGGAATGTGTTTAGATCAAAGTAATGACACTCGTCCCACAAGTCCACTTTAGAACACTGTGAATGTGTTCAGGATAGCAACATACTCTCGAGTGCTTTGCCAATTTGGAAGTATTTTCTTTTATTTTTTTTCTTATCAAATATGTTCAGGTTGGTAGCAGATGCTTCACATATAGAAACATGGGTTTTTCTTATTTACTGCAACTCATAGTGATATAGAAGTTGAGGTTTTATGAAAGATTGAATCTTTGTGGATAAAGGGCCTTATGAAACACATTTTTTTTCAAATCTATGAAATAAAAAATTAAAAGAGCACTCAATTCAGAGGGGAAATGCAAAACTATGAGGCTCTACCCTGTCACAGTCAAATATCATCACGGTGTTTGGCGTTGAAGTGCGTCGTCCAGATTCTCTGACCCGCGTGCTGGTGGGGAAGGTATAAATGAGCGGGGAGAGCATCTCACACTAGTTCAAGCTCTATTGCAAGCGACAGAAAACAGAGTCCGCTGCTGCAAAACGATGAAAATAATTATCATTTGTTTATGAGTAGGAAGAAAAAAGTGTTAAATAAATCCAAGGGAAGGAAATATTCAGAGCTGCTCCAGGGAGTTTGCTGGCCTTGACCCTTGAACTCTACCATTTATTTATCTAAGGTCCCAATTCCATGTCTTCATATTTCTCAGTGCAAATTGCGTTCAGACAAAAGGAGCATGGCGGAGTTTAGTAAATGGTGGGCTGTGTTATGATGAAAATATAAGCAGCGTGAGCCAGAAAGTCCCCAGGAAGAGGGGCCCGTCAGGGACTGGACGGGATGCCCATGGTGTGAGCTCCTCAGCACGTGATGGCGGGGAGGGCGTGCCCAGCATTCCCCGATTTCCTCCCAGGCCCTGCGACAGGACCACCCGCAGGCGTTTTCTTTTTCATCACAACATACTGCAGGGTCTTTCCCTGATTTTGATGTGAAGAAACAGAGGCTCAGGAAAGTGCCCAAAGCAACAAAGCTAGTGAGAACCAGAACCCGGACTTCAAGGTCGGTCCACCTGACTCTCAGTCCTTCAAAGAAATGCTATTTCTGCAAAATCCCTTCCCCCTCTCAGCACAGTGTTCTGTGTTCTATGAACGCAGACCCGGAACGCAGGGTCAAATGAGGGCCGCGTATCGGCAGAAGATCGCTGTCTCTTCCCCTGGGCTGTCTTCAGAATGAACCCAAGACGGAAGCAGCAGAAGGTGATGCTGAAGAGCTGAGTTACGGGGCCAGACTCTCAGGACGCTTTGCTGGATGGGCTGCCTTGGCCACATTCATTTTCGCCAGATACAAAGTGGAGATAATGATGGTATTTGCTTGCAGGATTGCTGGATGAAATATACAAAATAACCTACGGAAAATGTTTGCATCACTGCCCGGTGCTGGCGTATGCAGCTACACATTTTGTATCATTTTTATTATTATTTTATGTATTGTTATTTTTATTTGGCTACATCTATCAGCTTGAATAATTCATTTTTATTCTTCACCCCACTTGCATGGGAGAGCAGGCTTAGGAGCCCCCTTCAGCCTCATGAGTTTTTATTTGCCTTGAGGAGTTGTCGGGAAAGGAGCTTTGTCGTGAAGGAGACGCCCTTTCAGAACAGGGGACAGAGGATCATTAGAAATAATAATGGCAGGAGCATCCCATACCTACCACTTGTGTTATTTATCATTAAGGACATTAGCGATTAAACATTAAACATTTAGATAAACGTTTACGTTTGTCAGGTTCTCCCGAGACTCCAGGTGGTCCCCATGTCACTCGCGTGAAGTGAAACTCGCAGAAAGGGACGGGGAAAGAATTCCGAAGTTCTCTCAGTCGTCAGCTCGCTGAAGACAGGGACGAGGAGTCAGGCAGAAGACAAGTGGCTTTCTGTCGTGCAGCTGGACCCCAGCCCAGGGTTCCTGGATTCACCCCCACATAGCTCTTTCTCAGGGAAGGTTTATTTAGACGTAGTCGCATTTCCTCATCTTCCTAGTCCAGGCTCGACGTTCTCCAGGACATACTATTTGAGCACGTGGGTTCTAACCACAAAGAACACTCACCTGCGGAGACTTCTCCTTCACAGCCATCATCCCAGCTGACGTGCGAGGAGGCTGCCGAGCAAGGGCGAACAAATACGTAATAGAAAACACACACACACACACAGGTTAGGATTTTCCTGCCTATGAAGAAAAGCGCTCCAAATGAGAATCTCAGGTGATCGGTAAGGTAACACTTCGGCGACTCAGGCCAGGCCAGGGTGTCCCCTCTTTAACGACAGCAGGTGGCCGATTACTCTATTCTGGTGAAGTGCTTTAACAAATGCACTTGTTACGTTTTCCAACACATCACAGGCTACAAATTAATTTCCTATAGCTTTACTAGATTTGTCTCATAATAACATTTTGTTGCTACAAATATGTGGTCAAAATACTGAAATAAATGAGAACAAAGATTTTTCTAAATTTATGACCAGGTTCTGAAGGAGACTGCATATTAATGAAAAGAGACAAGTTGAAGAAATTTCCATGGCCGTAAACAGCAGAGTGCTAATGGGCAGCACAGAGCACGTCTGTGTGTGCCCGTTATAAAATCACACATTAATATCCTCATTAATAGGAAAGTATTTTGAACACACATAAGTAAAATGTAGATAAAAATCACCTGTATTCGCTCCAGCTCAAAAGTTATTACAGCTATTGCCATAGGCACCGTTTTGGGTCTTTATGCCTAGATTACATAAATGAGTTCAGAGTGTATAACCTGCTTTATAAGCTATTTTTATTCCACGCTCTATCTTCATATGTGGCTACATTTATAAATATAATATAATCCTAAATAGCTTCATGATGTCTTATTTTAAGAATTTAGTACCATTTTCTTCACCAAATCTCTGTTATTAACTAAGTATTTTGTTTTCAATTTCTTATTATTACAGAGTTGCAGTGAATATCCTTGTAAACACTGGTGAATCTACATGTAAATTCCTTGTCATCCTTAGGTAAAATCTCAGTAACAGAAGACCTTGCCATGCACCGGTGTGATTAATGATTCCAATAAGGATGTCAAATGGGCTTCCATCGAGACATCGGCCTCCCTGTCGGCAGCGGGTGGGGCGCCTGCTGCTTCTGCTCTCCAGTCAATGTTAGATCATTTCAGAAACACTGTCTGTTAGCTATTTAAGGGGTAAAAGTGCTGTCAGATTTTGCTGACAAGCTTTACTGGTACTACACGTGTGAGTTCCTGCGTGTGTCCTGCACAGACGTGCCGATGTGTGTACGTGCCTGTGTGTGACTGCAGGGTCTCACGTGCATGCGTACTTGGCTGCGTGTGTGTGTGCATTTGTGCTCGAGCACCTGTAGGTATGTGTGTATACACATAGATTTGTGTGTGGGGTGTGTGTGTGTTGTGGGTTTTGCCTAGATTTGGGAAAGAAAGGGAAGAAGAGTTTATATTTGAATTTTTGAAATCATAAAGTCCTGGAAACCTATCTCTTCTTTTACAAACAATGTTCTCAAGCCTGCAGGCACCTCTTGTCTTCCACTCCCCAAATCTTCACGCAGGACAGGGCCTCCGTCCCTCTCTCCCAAGTTCCCCGGAATCTTCTCTAGTGAAGAGCAAGGCAACCGTCCTAGTCTCCCCTGTTTCCATCCTCCTGAGCTTCCCCACGATCAGCAAAATTAAGACTTACGTAAGTTATTAGAAAGTTGTAAGAATGTCATAAATTTCAAACTTCTGCTGTCAAAAATGCATATTTTAAAGGCATGTTGGATTTATTCAATTAAATCATTACCTCATCTCACCTGACACCCTTTCCATAAATAAGCATTCTCATCGTTTTCTTCTCATTTTAAATGTCGTCTTGCCAGGAGGGCTGGAATGACCAGGAGAAGGGATGGCTGGAATGCTGCCCCCCAGGCCGGCTTTACAGACCTTCTCCTGAAAGCGGGTGCTCCGTGGGCCTTTTATAGATGCTCAGGCCACGGGCAAGTTCCACAGCTCTGGCTTTTTGTTAGGTTGCCCTCAGAGTTCTGTGCACAGGTGTCTGGTTGTGTGTGTGTGCCCATCCACACGAGCACATGTGTGTGTGTGTGTGTGTGTGTGTGTGTGTGCCTCCAATGTAGTAATGTGCTGAAACCCAAGCTCTGGGCCCCAAACCCACCCGGAGCAGACTCTGGAGCACAGAGCGAGCGCCTCCCCACAGAGCGCTGGGCGGCCTTGTCTGCCGCTCTCCCTGCAGGATTTGCTGGGGCTAAATTCATATTCATGTAGAAGCAGTCGTTTGGCTCCAAGACCTTCCCATCTGAGGCTGGAGCCTATGGACTGGATTCTGCTTAGACCCTTCACCAGCCGAGGGAACAGCAGGAACGTTTTCATGCCATGTTAGCCAGCTCATGCCCTCCAGGGAGCCAGGTGACAGGGTCATTCTGTATTTTATGTTGGTAATTATCCAAACACAGGATGACAGGCCTTCAGGTGGGTTCCCCCTCCCCCGCCCACGGAGAAGTTCACAGGCGTGTTCATTTGCGCTCACATCTCAGTTGTGTTTGATCTCTACCTGCCTTCTGTGAGTTTCAGAGTCTTCCTTCCCTCCCACCTTGCATAAGTGCACGTGCCTGTAGAAACGAGTGTGTTACGTGTGGCAGAACACGGCTGCTTCTACGTGGACGGCGTCCACTACCAACAGTACAATCGCCGGCCACGCAGATGGGTCGCCCGGGAGCCAGTCCTGTCGTGGTGACGGGTCAGTCACCGAGTCTGATTGTGCTGTAAGCACATCTTTATGGAAAATTCTTATTCAATCACTAAGGAGCAGATATAAGGAGACTGATTTTCCCAAAGCATCAGTGTGGCCACATCATTTTCTACCTCAAATGCCTCGAGCGGCATGCCAAGGCTCAGACGCCCGACTGGAGCTCAAAGCCCAGGATGAAGAGGAAGCAGTCCTTGTGCCTCCCTTCCGCCCCCCCCACTTTAACGAGCCTCGTGCCCGCTGCGAGCACCTGCCTGTGCGCCTTCACCCGGTGGCGGTGTTTTCTCCTTGTTCACGCTCATGTTGGGATTCCACACATCTTTCTAAGAATGCTCCGAGTGCCCCTCCTGCCAGAGAACCGGGGAACCTCGGGGAGCCTCTGCCTCCTCTCCCATCAGGCCAGCGTCTGCCCTTCCTTCACCCACAAGCGCACTTCCCTCCTCACAGCCCCGTCACCGCGTCGCTCCGGTGCCAGGCCGCGCTGAGAAGTGGGGTGGAGACAGGCTCGGGCTGCCTTTGACTCAAAGCCCTGCTATGTTGAGGCTTTATACTGTCTTTGCACTACATAAATCTTCCCTAAACTTGGTCCTTTCTGTGAAAAATGGGATAATGACCACTGTGGTGGCCACTGCTGGTTGGTGGCTCCAATCCTATTCAGAAGTGTCAAGGCTAGGGAACTAAAAACTGTATTTTTCAGACTAATTGAAGCAAAGATTCTAGACATACTGTCACTTCTGTCATTCAGACTGACTTGGAACGTTGGATTTGCAAACGGATCACGCCGGGTGGCGGTGGCGTGCGAGACACCCGTTCTGCGACGTGCGCCGGGAGCTGCTGGCCGCATCGTGGGCTCAGGGGTCAGCCGCGACGTCCCGCCGCCGCGAGGCCAGCGGCTCCCCGGATGGCAGGTCTAGTCTGCACATTGTCGTGGTCGTCAGCCCCGAAGCCTCGGTCTAGACTGGCTTTTCTTCAGTCCTTCTGACAACCGGTAGCCTATAAGAAATTCTTGTTTGCTTAAATTAGCAAGGATGGGTTTCAATCTGTGTGACTGAAACCAGGGACATAGAACGATTTTCCAGAATGCTTGTGGCAACTAAATGAAATAATACCCTCACCTCCTACAATAACCCTTTACAGACAGAGAGCGCGTTGCCTTTTTTTCAAATAAAATAATCTTACCTTGCTAACCGCACGTTTCTCAGCTGCGGGATATCCTGACACGCGCTCACTGAGGATGAAACCAGGGCTGACCCATCTCACCGCTGTTCCAAGCACCCGGCACGACGTACTTCTACATGCCTGGTGTCCACGGGTACATTTGAATTAGGTAAAGGGCGATAAGGAATATTTTCCGCATGACTGATGCATTTTTAACTAGTTAAACTGTCACGAGCCATTGTAAGTTCTGGCATTTTTTTAAAGAAGAAACAGAAAAAACCTTGTTGTTAGCATTGATTTTCTTTTAACCTCAATGACCAAGTAAAAAGCTAAAAATGTGATGTGCGCAGCTTGGTTTTAATTCACTCATACTGAACGCCTTCTCCGCTGATGGTACCTTTCAGGGATGGGGAGAAATGAGTACAACCATTGTTTGCCTTTTGTCCTTAGGAGCCGTGGTCTGAAGCCCCATCTGTAGACTCTGTGTGAAACGCCAGAGGGTAGTTCTGTAGAGGGAGCGTGTGCTTCATTTCAGTGTGCGAAGGAGAACAGTGGCCCTCGTGAAATTTCACCACCGGTAGGTACCCCAAGTCTCATGTGCTCGTTTTCCTCACCTCCTCAGGGTGGAGTTCGCCTGCTCATGTGGAGCTTTTGGAAACACTGGTGGAAAACAGACCCAGTTCCCATTTGCTTCTGATGCTTTGAAAAGAGTTATTCGTTGCCTTTACGGGATGAGCCTCTCTGTCTTCACACTGAGCCTCCACACCGCGCCTCCAGACCAATCATCATCTAGTCCCTCCTCTCACTCCCGGGCCCGCAGTGACCCCTTCTGACCCAACTGAAATTGATTTTGTTGTTGAACTCCTGGCTGGTGCAAATTAATCTCAGATCCATACGAGATCAGGGAAGCAAGACAAGGAGTACAAAGACTTCAAGTACTGAGGGAAAATTAGTTCTGGAGAAGGCATTTTAAGTTGGGCAAGATAAATGTTCACAGTGACTTGCTTTGATAGAACATCTGTAGGAAGGGGAAGAGGCGGACAGGGCCTCTCGGAGGAAGGCTGTAATTTAATAGCCTAATTTCCTGCCCAGTCCTGCAAAAATATCTGCCTGTGCCTGACAGCTGATGAAAATCACCCCGGGTTTGATCTGGTCCCTTGTGCGGGACAAGCTGAGACCCATCTTCCCTCAGACTCAACAAAGTGGTGCTTAGCGCGGGAAGGTTTCTGCCTTCTCTTTATGCAATGAAAATTTGGTGATTTTGCTCAGTTTATCCCTGACCCCCAAGTGGGATCGGCCCTGCCTGTCTGCCACGTGACCCCTGCCTTCGTGCCCCTTTCAGTGGGGAAAACGGTCTTGCTCTGGGAGAGCCTGTGTAACTTGCTGCTTCCCCTGATGCACAAACGCAGCTGTGTTTCCTAACAGCTGAAACAGGGGTCTCTGTCTTTAAGGGGCCCCCTCACCCCAGTCTAAGCTCTGCTTGGTGTCTGAGCCTCCCCCGCAGCCCCTGAAATGCCTCCAGGACACAGTTTCTGACTCTTACAGAGACCGATCTAACTAGTTCTCTAACACGCTGACCTAATTTCCACTGTTTGCGTGGTCGCCCTCTGAACAGTGCACTTTTTGACTGGCCTTGGAGAAACCCAACACTCGGGGTCCTGCTGCCCACACTGGATTCTGAACACTCCCTGATTCCTGATTCCCGTGCTGAACACCGCAGCCTGTCCAACAGATGCGCGTGTGCTCACGGCCCTTGCACGCTTCTGACCCTGGAAATGTCGTGGTTAGAGTAGAGAATTCTGAAGTCACTGTTTTATCAAAATCGGGGCTCCTCTACCCCCACAATCACCCCAAGTTTCATCTTCACAGCAATGTTGCCACCCTTTTTTAAAATCTTCGCTCTAACAGTTTTTATACAAATAAATTTTCAGAAAACTTTGAGTACCACTAATGCCATGTTATAACGAAAATATGATGGTGCTGGGTTTTAGTGTCTTTAAACTTACTCGTTTTATAATAATGTTTAGCTGCAAAATACCAATGCTTTAAAACTTACCTTTTTAAAATTAATAAATTTATTTTAGCTGAAAACAAAATAAGATATTACCTTTTCTTCTTTGTTTTATTGAAGCACAGTCAGTTACAATGTGTCAGTCTCTGGTGCACAGCACAGTGTCCCAGTCAAGCATATCCCGACATGTATTGTTTTCATATTCTTTTTCATTAAAAGTTATTATAAGATATTCAATATAGTTCCTTGTGTTATACAGAAGAAATTGTGTTTTTTATCTATTTTATATATATAGTAGTTAATATTTGCAAATCTTGGACTCCTAAATTTATCCCTTCCCACCCCTTTTCCCCCGGTAACCATAAGATTGTTTACTATGTCTGTGAGTCTGTTTCTTTTTGTAGGTAAGTTCACAGTGTCTTATTTTTCCTTTTTTTAGACTCCACATATGAGTGTTATCTTACGGTATTTTTCTTTCTCTTTTGGGCTTACTTAGAATGATGATCTCCAGGTCCCTCCATGTTGCTGAAAATGGTGTCATTTTATTCTTTTTTACAGCTGATGTTACTTTTTAAAATGTTTAATATAATCTTTTACCAAAGATAAGATGTATACATGAACTTTAACATAGTTGAAATCATGGTGGCAAATCTGCTCTTTTCTTAGAACAACGTTATAATTAATTTCTAGTCTTCTATGTGGATTTTATAATAATAATTTCAATGTATTGTAATATTTCATAATCTATTATTTATAGTATTTAAAGGGCATATCCATTGCATGCATTTGTGTTTCTATTAAATGATTAGTTTTAAATAAATTCTAGGAGTTCATTTTATGGATTGTAAAAGCGTACAAAGCAGACAATTCTTGCTCTTTGTTGACTTTTTTCCAAAAGAATTACATCAGTTTGCAGAGCCACCCACACAGGCCACCTGTTTGTGCATGTGTGTATGTGTGCGCACACACAACCAAACTGCATCCATTTATACTGATCCTAAAAAAAAAAAAAGGAATTTGCAGTACTTTCGAGACTTCTTATATGTAAATGCTCCACAGGGCATTTCAGAGGATTATTGCTCTGTTCAATCTTCCACCAGTGGAAAAACATACCTTAAATGGAAGAGCTCATTGTAGTCGGGGTGGGGGGGATCTGGAATAAAACCTACAATTTGTGCCCAAGCAATTCTGTGGTGTTATTCAAAGAAACAATCTCATTGTCTATAAAAACCAAGCGTGACCTCTGACTCTAATTCACTTGGGTGTATTTATTTATGCTTTTAAATAGGTTACCTATTAAGTTCATCCTAAGGGTATTTTAAGAGAATGACATGAAAACATGTGAACTTAAAGACACATTAGAACTCCTAGGAAATTGGTAGAATGTGGAAATGAGGCTGTGACAGAACTATCTGAAGAAGAAAAAAGTATTTTTCAGGCTCCTGGAATTCTGCATAAAGTTCTCTGAGTTACGGAAGGTTCTTTCTGCCTCAGAGGTAGTCACTGGGTTAAATGCCAAGTGGACCTGCTTGATTTGAGAGGCTCCGTGGAAGTCTTTTTAAAACAGCTAAGTAATTAAGGTTCATTCTTTAATCCAGAAGCGCAATAATACAAATTAAGCAAGCATGCTTCACCAGTGGATGAATGTCTGTGAGCGCTCCATCCATGGGCTTGAAAATCAGTCCAGGGTCGGGGTGGGGAGGCTGCGATGCTCCGTCTTCCAGCTACTCCACCATTTTTCTAAGACGAATCTGAAATTCAAGCCTCTGTTTCCTTGCCGTCAATGTGTGTGTGAACGAACGATGCTTCTGACTTGGGCTCTCCTTGATCAAACTGCGGGATGAAGTAGTAAGCGGATTAGTGGAATTGCCCCTAAAGGCCTAGGGTCCTTGATCAGAGAGGAGCTCCCCGCGAGCGTGAAGCCGCTCTCACAGACCCAGAATGTCTAAAGAGACGCTGAGAAGGGTGGTCGGTTACTGTCTGGTTACTAATTGGTGCAAAATGTTAGGAATTTATAATGTGCAGTGTTCACTGATTTCACCAGGCAAGCAGGCTGTGCCGACTTGGTCACGGCGAAGCCTTCGGAGACAATCAATACCGCAGTTACAGTGTGTGAGGACACGGCAAGGAGAAGGGAGGCATATTAACTGGTTGTAAATGATGTCTCTCTGGTGTCTCTGGAACATTTCCCAAAACAATTACAGCTCATTTTCCTACGTTGTGCTTCACTCTGCAGACGCAGCATATAAATCAGATGATTATCTAATTGGATTTGGATTCTTTCAAAAATTGTTAAATTTGTAATTTCTTCTTCTCGCAGTGTGCTTGGGAGTCGTAACACATGAGACGAATGGTGGGAGCATAGAACAGGGCGTCTGTTACGTTTAACCTCGGGAGCAGAGAGGCTGAAGGGCAGTCGAGTCTCTCTAACCTTGATGTTAAGACCAAGAGAAGGGAGTGCCTGCCAACAAGAAAAAGGAAAAGGTCACTGTGGTCCCATAAAAGACCCGCAGAATTAAATTTGCATACAGTTAAAAATTACCTCTATGTTATTTTACAATATTGCCAACTAACATTATACTCTTTAAAAAGGTTTTATTTTAGCATTGACTAGAAGATAGAGTTTTATTTGACATTGATCAATAAGACACTTTGGGACTGACTTTCTGGTTTAACATAAAGAGAGCTGGGGGACAGGACCTGGGTTTGCCCCACCCCAGTCCCAGGGGAGCTGCTTCAGCCCTACCCTGAGGACGTAAAACTAACCTGAGGCCACGTCGTCCACATGCCAGGATTAAACCCAGTGACATGAAGCTATAACTGTTATTACCATTTGTGGTTGCTTGCTTCACATTTAAATCCAAAAATTGGCATTTTCACACCGTGGGACAAGGGTGGGGGGTGCCCGGGAACACAGTCAGACGGCGTCAAGTAGGAACTCACGTCTAACAGGTGCACAACCTCCCCAAGCTACCTTCCTGCTCACGGCCAGGCCACTCGTCACATGGCCGGGAACCCTCTGTCCCTGGGGACCACAGCATCTTCAGACGCCTGCCCTCACTGTCCTGCCCCCTCGCCCTCGCCCGGACCTCTGAGCGCCCGTAGGGCAGAGATGAGCCCGCCTGGTGCTAAGGCTCCCGTGACAGATTCATTGCATTTCCCGACTCAGGCCTCATTGACCCTCAGACCAGGACCGCTGATGCCCAGAATTCCGCAGTTTCCTCCACCTGTAATTCTGATGTCTGGGTTGCACAGGTCGTTAATTACATAATTTTTCAGTCGTGGGGAATCATGAAGCTCCCATGAAACTACTGAACTGGCCTTGGTGCGGTTCCCTCCCCTCCCCCGCACACACAGCAGGTGAGTTTCTGCAGGTGTGCTGGGTTTTCAAGGTAAACGGAAGGGACCTGTGTGAGCAGCCGGCCTTCCCAGGACCCAGGATGCAGACAGGACTCCTGTTTGTCTGTCTCCATGCTGCTCACTGCTCTGGGGTCTCCGTGTGTGCACAGGAGCCTGTGAAAGGGTGCGAGTGTATCTGGGGTACGGAGGAGCCGCACCACCTACCCTCGTCTTCATTGTGTCTGTTTCTCGCTCTAATGATGTCCTCAGGAGCAAGGGCAAGTTTAAAATGAAAATCAATCAATCAATCTCTGGTGGCCGCACAGGAGGCGGACCTGAGACTTGTCCTCACTATAAACTGGGTTTATTAAAAACATCTCTGTACAAATACAGGGCAAAGCACTACAAAACTGGTTTTTTCAAAGGAATATCAGAAAAATCTCATTTAATACACCTTTCACCCTCCTTGTAGAGAACCACTGAGTTTTCTAAGTATGTGAAGAAACGGGGCTTCTGCATTCTTCCCCATCCGTTTCTACAATAAAAAGAAAGTCAAGCGTTATGTAGATAAACACCCCATCAGCAGAAATTCCGCAGCTGAAAAGGTGGTCACAGATTGCGAGTTCCCAGCACGCTGGCGGTGAGTGTGTTTGTCTGGTCACTCATCGTTTATAGTTAATTTCTCTCGTTTTTTCTCTCTCTTCTTCCTTTGGAGGAGTGCGCATCAGAACACAGTTCTCAATGAATCCACTTACATCTGACCTCCCAACCCCAGGGTCCTCCACAGCCTGTAGCACGCAGAAGGGCTGTCACCGACAGGTTTTGGTTTTGTAGCTTAAGGAACTTTGATTCAAAGAGGTTACATGCCTGGCTTAAAGCAAACTGAAACTATTTAAAGATCAGTGAATCTTGCTTTCTCGAGCAAAATTATATTTTGATGTTTTCCAGTTTTCTTGAGATAGAATATTGTACAGTTTGAGGTGTATGACTTGATTGGGGTAGAATATCTATTGGGGAATGATCACCATTGAGTTTACTTAACATCTATCACCTCACATAGTTACAAATTTTTTTGTTTTAACTTTTTAAAAAAATTAGTGAGAAAGGGCAGTTGGAGCACGTTAGGGTGAAGACAGCTGGTCTGTTCCCCAGTCCCTCTCCCTGGATAAATGCACCACCACGCGCCGCGAAGAGGCCTTGCAGGCGCACGGGGGAGCCGCGCCAGCGGTGAGGTGGGAGCGAGCGCTGCCTTTCCCCTCCTGTGGCCGCTTCCCCCCGAGAAGTGGCGGTGGGCCTGCGGACACCCGACTGCATTCTTTCGAACCTTATTTGAGGCAATGAGGGGCAAGCTGCTTCTGAACCTTTTTAAACGAACGATTTTTATGCAAAGTCCTCTGGCTGGACTGGACGCTCGTAGCAGGCTCCCTCTTGCTGCGTCCCTGCACCTGTCTCTGGGAAATACACACTTCTGCCTTAATATCTTGCCTCCAAGCAATAGAATGCAGGCTTGACATTGATGATATTTGCTCCCCAGAAAATACATTTGTAAACATCTTTGGGGATTTCGTTAAAGAGAGGTTTGGGGATTTCGTTAAAGAGAGGGTTCGCATGAGACCTCAGGATCCTGTGGTGTTGCGCGCCTAGACCCCTGTGAGGCGTACCGGGGTTAGAACTCACGCGCACGGCTGCGTTTTTCTTAGAGCACTGGGGGAAATGTAAATCGTGCCCTTTACCTGCGGACAAGTGGCTTCTTCCTGTAGCCGTGGCACTGAAGATCAAGTTTCCCTTGGCCAGTCTGGACTGGCTCTTACTTGTCATATACGCGTCTCTAGGAGACAAAGCAACTCCCTCACTGACCAGACGTTTTTGGCTCCGTCACGTGGAAGTTAGGGTCAGTTTGTTGAGGCGGGGCGTGAGGTGAAAAGCGTGAGCTTCCTGGTCTGCCGATCATTAAAAATACGTCTGGTGCTGGCACTTCAGTCCAGAGTGATGAAGAGGGCACTGATGCTCCCACGTGGAGCAGCGAGTGTGGGGGAGAGAACGGCCCCTCGGGGCGGCCCGCCCCACCCCCGGGCAGGAAGGACGCCATTTGCCCTGGCGCGTTCCCCACTCACCACCCCAAGTGACACTTTCAGAGCAAAGCATGGTGTAGGATCCGTTTTCCCCAGCAGGTGAGCTACCATTCAGGAGTTACCATTCTAGGACATTAGATGTGACGAAAGTTTTCCACACAGAGTGAGGGTTTCTTTTTGAAATTAACACCTCAGCGATCACCGTTTCCTCCACACCTGAGGATGACGCACTGTGACGTCGTTTGGTTTGCCTGAGCAGCTGAAATATTGGACACATCATCAAAAAATGCAGCTCGCAGGATGCCACCGAGCCTCTCAAATTAGATCTGCAGGTTGAATTCCATCCTGACGCCGCCTGTAACAAGCAGCTTGTTGGTGTCAGCCATTTTTCAGAAGTCATTATTACTCTAAAATCAGCAAGTTTTCAGTGTCTTTCAAATTACCGCCAAGCTCTGGTTAACTCGAACACAGAGGTAACAAGAGTTGTTTTCAACTGGCATTTTGCTTTTCAGGAGAGAGTAAATCTCCAGCTTCATCTGGTCTTCCGTCCCAAGGAAGCCAAGGTTTTAGATGCTCACACTCTAACTCCACTCCGTGTGTTACCTTGCAGTTTTCAAAGCCTGAAGCACTCACCTCCACAATACTGAGCGACCATCACTGAGCATTTTCTAGACACTAAGGATCTGTAATATTACCATGTTTCACAGAAAGACGCCGTTCCCTTCTCCGGACTCCAATTAGCACTACAGAGATGCAGGTTTACATCCTGGGCCCAGTCCTGGCCCTTTGGGACGCAGATCTGAACTGTTGAATCGTTCATTCTAGATGTCACTGCCGGTGTCTGAAGCTGGGAAGTTCATCACGCTGCCGTCCTCAGTGCCGCATGCTGCTGCTGTCTGATTTCCCGCCACAGAAGATCAGGGCTGAAGGCAGGAAGGACACTGTGCGCCAAGTGTTTGCCACATCCGTCTTTCCATTCTCCCACCCGTCTCCAAGACGTCGGCATTGGTCTTACCCTCGCCGTGTGAGTGAGGCCACAGAGGCTTCGGGAAGTTGAATGGTTTCTAGGGACCACACCGACACCACGCGGATTAGGAATGGCGGAGCGAGAGGCACACCTTGTGCTCCGCGTGCCCCAGAGCCTGAGCCCCCCTGCTCTAAAAGCGCGCTCCCTCCTGGCCAACTCCATCACCCGGGTCTGCACCCCCGCGGCAAGGGGATGGAGTGCTTGTCAGATACAGGGCTGCAAGGGCCGGGATGGGAGACAGTGTTCTGAGCCACCTTCCTGGTGACCGTGCGGCCCTGGCTCATGTGTGTGTTTGCTCCTTCCCGCATGTCAGGCCCAGGCGTCACCTGCTAACGTGTCTTCCTTCTTGGCGCTACAGCTGATGGCGGCAGGAGTAGGACCTTGGTCTGATTTTCTTTCAGTCGTAAATAATCAAAACAAACTACTTCCCAGTGTTCCCCTTTCACTAAGCGTTTTTTTAAAAGGAAATTACTTTCAATTGCTGCTCACAGTTCAATGACCTAGTCGTGAACATTTGGTAGAATCTGGGTCAGTGAGAGGCCCGAGTCCTGGAGGCGTGGGGAGGAGAGGCTGGAGCGGAGCAGGTGTGGGGCTGGACACGCGCGGCGCTAGATCGCGGGGTGTCGCGGCGCGGGCCTGACAGTCCCGCCGTGAGCGGCGAGAGCACGAGGCGCCTTTGGCGCTCTCTGTCTGTGATATTTGTCTTCTAAAGGGCCTGGCCTTCTGCACGTGCACACACTCAGCAATTCCCAGGCTGACATTTTCTTTTCCCCGATTCTCTCGAGCTTTCTGACCTTTGAGTTGCTGCTGGAAGGGAGGCTGCCTGTCTGCAGCAGCGTGTGTCCCAGAGCGAGGGCGACGGGCGGGGTGTCAGGAAGCGGGATTCGAGGTGCTTGGTCTGCATTAAATAATTCTAATTTTGGAGCAGGACGTGAGCGGGGAGCGAGCCAGGGAGGCCAATTAAGAGGCAGCCAGCCGCCCCCAGGGACGTTCAACGGAAGCCATGCTGCGGCCGCAGCGCCGGCCTGTGACGGTGCGTCCTGCTTCCCGGGGACAGATGGGGCCAGAGGAGGCGAGGGAGGGGAGGGGCTCTCCCACAGGAGAGCAGAAAGAGCGGTGCCCACGGTGACTCTGCGCATCAGACAGGCTGGGGGCTCAGGATGCCGGCAGCGGCGAGGTCTGCTCCTAAGTCCCGGAGGGTTTTGCTGTCCAAACAGTGCTGGGAGCTTACGTCTTCATCCCGCACGGCGTGTGCAAGGGCCTTCCTGTGTCCCCGGGGAGCATGGCACAGTCCCCTCACGCACAGTGCGCTGCTCCATGGAAACTTCTCTCAGGTGAAGCGTCAAAGGATGCGGAAGGGGCACAGAGTGTACGCACTTAGCTTCTACGTCTTCCAAGGGAGTCAGCTTCCGAGGCTGTCACGGGGACCGCGCCTGGCTCTGCTCTCTGCGTGGCACTGCTCTCTCGGCCCAGGCAGGCCACTCGCTGTGGGCTTTGTTTCTGTTTCTCGGCATGCCCGCCTCTCTAGCGAAAGGCAAGTCAGGCAAAGAGGAGCTGACGGTTCGTAGGGGGGACACGCGGGGCCGGCGGATGAGGGGGGCAAGAGAATGACGGTTTTGGATGCAGGCCATTCAGCACCTCGCGCAAGTCTCTTTGGGGCGGGGTCACATCGGCTCCTTTCCAGAAGCAGGTCCCTGACGAGAGGAAGGTGTGTCTCGCAGCCCCGCTCAGGTGCCCCGCTGCCGGCTGCGCGCCACGGCACGAGCCGCTCCTTTCTGGTGAACCTGCTGTTGGAACTAGCTCATCTTTCGCTCGGAATTATTTTTTTGAGAAAAGCAGCTAATCTCAGAAGGGCTACTGAGGAACAGGAGGAAAGATTGTTCCATGAACTGACGGGCTCCTAATCTGAGGCATGTGGAGATCACAGCCATTGACTTTAGTTATTACCCCAAATCTATCCCCAAACAGGGTTCCGATCACTGCACACTTATCGCCAGATGCTGCCAATAATCTACACTTCGTAAAATGGTTGAAAGGTATGATGCACTCAGGATATTAGTCTCTCACACACACACACACACACACACTTTGTGAGTGTGTACATGCAGCGTCTTAGTATTTTACCATCACATGTCTGTGTGGACCAGTAAGGAACTCATCATGCTAATTAATTTCGTGTTCAAATGCTTTGAGAATGAAGTAACTGTTTCAAAATGAGGAGCTCTGGTCTGTGTTTACCGGGTCCTGGTCACTGGGGTGCCCGCTGGGGTGTGGGGTGCTGCGCCGTAATCACTATACTAGAGTTGACTTCTCAGTCTTCAGAAAGAAAAAAATGCCACCACTGTCACCACCATCACCAACAAAACCAAAAATCTAGCATGTCCTCAAAATCTAATTTTTCTCACAATCATCATAACAACCGCCACGCTTGTTAATGGCTGTGTGACACTCATCTGGCTGAGGGTTTGCATATACAGCTTAACGTCAACACCTTTATGAGACTCATACTAGCAGTCTTTCAGTCGTCACTGGTTTTCTGTTTTTTAAAGTGAGAAAACCGAAGTTCAGCTAGATTCACCCATGTGAGGTCATACAGCTATTTAATGACAAAATTTGAACTAAAGATGTAAACTTATTCTTGCTTTTATCATTAATTTTTAACACACTTGTGGCCCACCCCTTACATGGCAGTCGCCATCTTGACACGAGGGACCCATTAATGAACAGATCGGGGCAAAACCCACGGCCCTGTGGAGCTTGCGTTTTGGTAGCGGTCAATGAGCAGCGTGATCTGTGGCTTGGCGAGAGATTGTAAGGACAAGCGTGGAAGCAGGGGACACGGCTGGGCCGGCAGAGGGCATTTCAAAGTATTCACTGACTTTAAAGTCCCGTGCCCCTGCTGTCCCTCCTGGCCAGCTTCATCCTTCCCTGGAGAAACCCGCGCTGTCTGCCGAGGCTCTATCAAGTCACATCTTCCTGAAAACCCCCTCTGGTTGCATCCTGCTGGCTGTGGAGCAGAGGACAGGGTACCTGTGTGCGAGTGCGTGACTGTGTCGCCGAGTCACCCTCTCTGTGCGGTCACCGCGCTCTGTGTGTTCTGTCAGTCGATCACGTATGACATCAGACGCCATGGTGTCGCTCCTGCTGCAGTGGTAGACATCATACTCCTTGAAGACGTTATTTATATCTTATCCTTCCTACACCGCGAGCTTTTCACACACTCATAAGAGCAAACTGAATACATAATCATATTAAATATATTTAGTTGGTTGACTTGACAGATCATCCCATATGCTCACGGGCAGTAAAGAGTATTGAAGATGCCCTGGGTTACAGGTCAGGGGCAGCTTGGCCATTGGCCAGTGTAGAAGGCGTGTGTGGTCTCGGACATGTGAGTTACCTCCCTGCGGCTCAGTTATTGCTTAACAACAGAGATGTTGTTACTGACGGCATTGGCTGACTTCGTGCTCCAGCGTGTATTGTCCGTGCGAACCTCTGCCCGTCCCTGTTCCCTTGGATGCAGTATTTGGTTAACAGGGAAGTCTTACTGTTTGAGACGGGGGCTCCCTGTATATAGCGTATGAGAAAGCACGTTTTAAATATCAGTTGTTTTTTTCTCTGCAAAGTTCCTCAGATGCTTGGGGTTGCTTTTCTCTCCTGGAAGCAAGCCATTTCTGGCGAGTACTGCATCCATGTGCAACTCTTCCCAATGGTAAGTAGAAGTGTTCCCCGGGGAGCAGGCAAGACGCGACTTCACACAGCAACTGTTAGAAACATCCGAGTGTGTTTAAAACTAAATGAAACTTGCATGTTACATCGTTACTTCTTTTAGAACCGTTTTTTAAAAATCAATTTTCTTCATTGTAACGATTGGTAGATTATCCATATAATTGATTATCAGATGAAGACAGCACAGTCTCTTTGAAAATGGTGAAGAGGAGGGAAGTGTGACTTGGAATGGGGATTAACATGAAATTCAAAATCAGGGCATTTGTGACGCTGTGAAGCAATCATCGGAGAGTATTATGCATTAGGAAATTGGACCATTTGTTGGTTAATGGTAGTTGTAAGCCTTGAGATGGAAAGTGTTTCCCAGTAAATAGCAAATTACAGAAATAGACCAAGAGTCACAAAGCGGGTCTCATCAGAAATCTTTTGCATCACTGTGAATAGTTCAGATGTAACCTCTTGGGCAAACATGTATCACTTTTAATAGAGGACTATGCTTGTTTATAAGTTGCACATTTTGAAAAATACCTTTAAAATCTCTTAGGAAAAGCTTGATCATTTAACTTATCAAAAAGTGAAAGGAAATATGCTACAGATATCTGTAGTAAACTTAAGACATTTTAAAGACTCTTTCTTATAAAACGAAAACACACCCTACATAATTTTGAAGCTGTAATTTACTTTTTCAGCCCGCCGTGGCCTGTGGCTACTCTCCATGCCAGTTATAAACGTCTATTGTGCTCCTTCATGGCTGCCCGGGGTTGCACCTCTGTTTATCCTCCACGCAGCTCCAACTGCAGAGCGTTTGACAGGTCTTGTCTGAGTTCTGCGACTCATGCCATTAATATTCCCCTAATTTTTCTACATATTCTTATGTGTTTCACTTTCACTGATCTTTGATATAAAATAGATATAGAACAGATGTATGGACGAATATGCACTTTTTAAAATAATGGATTAGGATTCAAACTTCAGTGAATCAGCCCCTCTTTGCCAGGTCCGTGAAGAGGCTCACAGAGGTTGGTGGCCTCTCCTGGGACAGGGATACGCCTCCCAGAGCTGCGTTGTCATAGTCTTGTTGTCTCCTGGGTTTACAGCCCCATTCTGAGAGCACTTCACTGATAATCCTGCCCCTTTTAAGGGAATCTGAAAGCACTAGGTTTTCTTTGACCTTGAACCCTGTGAGCAGCAGCAAGGTCACGTGCTCAGGATTCCCTGAGTTCCCATGTGCCCCACAGCACCTGGGCCACTTCCATTCTTCCAAACAGTGGTCTTCCCAAAATATCTTTGGCCTTTTTTCGTGTCAGTGTATTCATATTTCTCTTCTTGGTTTAGAAATTGTCTGTATATTTTAGAGATATTATAAGTTGTTTATCACATCTGGCAAGTGTTTTCCAGCCCATTTGCCTTTTAACATTTTTAAGGTATGTTTTTCTCTCTGAAGTTCATAATTTTACATGCACAAAAGTATCAATCTTTTCCTTCAGAGTCTCTGTTTTGGAGTTATGTTTAGAAATTCCTTCCCCGAGATTAAGTAAATCTCCACCTACATTGCAAACCTTAATTTTGTGGTTTCGTACTTTAAACGCTTAGATCTTTCAACCATCTATGAGTCATTTTAGGAAATGGTGTGAGTTCAGAATCTATGTTATTTTTTCACAGGTTGAAATTTTCCTGTTGATCTGAGAGAATGGCTGTGTCGTGTGTGAAGTTTCTTTGTACAGGTGGACGGCTTTGCGGCCTTCTAGCCCACTGCTTTCATCCCCCTGCCTCGCTGTATCATTATGGACTGGCGATGGCTAAGTGAGGTAAAACAGCCACACGCTGGAGTATCATTTTGCAACACAGAGTGAAGTGCGGATGCATTGCCGCAACACGAGAAAGCTTGGGAACTTCATGCTGAATGAAAGAACCCATCACAATAGACCCGTATTATGTGAAACGCCCAGTGTGTGCAAATGTGCAGCATCAGCACATAACACGAATGGTTGTTTCCAGCTTAAAGAGTGTCAAGGGATTAGGGAATGACTGCTATTGGTATAAGGGTTTTTTGGCTTTTTTTTTTTTTTTGAGTGATGAAATTTTCTAAAAATAGATAGTGGTGATGGCTGCACAGCCCTGTGAACATATTAAAGAACGCTGAATTGTATAATGTAAGAGGGTGAATCATATCATTTTGAAAGTATATCCAGGAAAGTCATTTTTTAAAAAAGAAAAATTTGCTGATTTTATGAATAGATTCCACGTCCTTGTTGACCTACTGTGTGAGTCGCAGTGGCTCTGTGTTGAATTAGGCTTGTATTCCTGGAGTGATCTTACCTGGGCACGATGTTTTTATCTTTTGAACCCTTGCTGAATGTTTTTATGACTTTGCATTCATATTGCTAAGTTAGATTGTTGTACTATTTGTCACATTTTTATTATGGTTCGTAAAATAAATCTAGAAGGAGTCCAACTTTTTCAAACCTCTTGTTTATTTTGAAATAGAATGTGAATTATGTGTTGTATATAGTTTTGTTGGAATTAATCAATAATTCTGTATGCACACATAAATCTTTGAGATGTTTCTTTACAAACTTTAAAAGTGATTTCTGTGTTTATTGCCATATTTACATACTTAACATGTTTCTTGTGTCAAGTCCCACTAAATTAAGTTTATTTTAGGAAATGAATATTTAAAGTTTGCTAGCATTGATCTCTGTGCACCATGCTCTGTGAGTGACTTGCTGTGTCTGTGGTTCAGGACACTTTCCTTTAATCAATTTCAGGATGGTGTGTTGGTATTTCTTTTATTTTTTTGTAGAAGCTTCATTTATTTAACTAAAACTCAAACATGATTTTGGCATTGCCATTTCTGCTAATTTTCTGCCTTATGACTTGTTTATATTTCCTTATCTCTTTTTAAAAATTGTTATTATACTTCATATTTGTTTAATAGTTGAATTAAATTTTGATTTACATTGATGATGGGAGTTTTGGGTTTTAATTTTTTAGAGACATACTTTATATATGGTAGAGATGAGCCCTTTTTAAATGCAGCTTGAGAAGTCAGAAGTGTATTCCTGCTGGCGCACCGCCACACTTAACACAGCAGAACACTTCCATCACACAGTTGTCCTCCTCTGTCCACCTCCCAGGCAGCCTCACCACCACCTCTGGGGACCAGCTGCATTTCTCCCTGTGACTAGCAACTAGATTTCTACTTTGCAGATTTTTGTGGAAATTGAATTGTACGGTAAGCACTCCCTCACAGCAGGCTGCTTCTGGTGTTTGGGCTACTTCACTCACTGCTCTTCCCTGCGGGGCCACAGGCCTGTATCTCCTGTGTCTTGACCTGAAATAGTTGTGTGTTCAGTCTTCTCAGTTTTCTAGTTCTTTGCTGGAGAGACAACAATTCTGAAAACTCTTGACCTCTTCTAATCACAATCAGAAGTCCTTTTTTTCTTTTCTTTTCTTTTTTTTTTTTTTAGCGAGAAAGTTTGTATTTTTCTATAACAATTTGTAATTAATTGGTATTATTATCATGATAATGATTATTATTACATATACTACATGGATACAAACTTACATATGTAACGATTATTTCTAACCAAAAGGAATGACTTTTACATTGTGAAACGTTAGCAATCTGTTTTATACCATTATCACGTATTTAATCTGTTTTATTATTTGCATATAGAAATACTTTACAAGTAGATTAATTAGTTAAACGCAGTGATAAATTAGATGATAATATGTGATGTGGAATTTGGCTTCCTCTTCCAGGCTAATGCTCCAGTCTACTCCACGTAGTGGTGTTGGTGCCCCAGGACCGTCAAAGCAGAAAGCGGAAACTTACTATTAGAGTCAGCGCTCAGGCCCAGCTCTTACACTGGAAGACTTGCACTTGTGTCCATCCTATGACAAGTGCACCCAAGCCCACAGCTTCAGGGCCTCCATTCACCTGTCACTGCTCCGTGGGAGGCAATCTAGTTGTTGCCATAATAAGCTCTAATGAGCATCCATTTCTAAGACCATATTCCAAGGAAATAGTTGGACAAACACACAAAGTTACATAAACAAATATGTCTAAGTCATCAGTGCTTACAATTCCAATAAAATGAAAGTAGGCTAAACTTCCACATGTAGACTGTGAGTTAAGAACATAGTGGGCTGTGTCTATCTGGCAATAAGGCTACAGTGGAAACTCAGACCATCAATCTGTACTTCAGACAGGTATCTGTCCATCCCATGCAACACGAAAGGATAGTCAGACTGGAAAAGAGTATTCATCTTATTCTCCATGAAACAAGTGAACAAATGAAGGATATGCAGGCTTCCCATCACCGCGTGAGCAGCAGTCTCACCGCCTGTGGGGGGTACGTCTTACTTGCTTCACTGCTTCTCCACTATCCTTGATTTTTTAGTGATAGTTCGCAACCTTCAAATTAAAAAAAATCATTTCACTTAAGTTTGGGGGAAAAATATGACCCAAATATACTATTCCTTGCCCATGGGACCAAAAGAATCTAATCATGATTATCCAGGGATTACTTTTCTGTCAATATTTTGAGGTTATTATACATTGTTTTAATATAATCTTTTCCTGTTACACACTTTTTACAGCAACGCAGCTTTTGCTTCATAAGGACACCTGCTAAAGCCATTTTGAACACAATGCATTGTCAGTTAATACTGCTTAAAAATAAACTCACAGGTGCTATCAGTGGGAAACTTGCATTTTTAATTCATTTTAATATCCAAAATAACCTATTTCACAATAGATGCCAAAGATTAAAGATTTTCCACAATTTTGGTTTTTGTATGCTCCTGAAACCATAACTAAAATCTGTAGACATAATGTGTCTATGATTTCAGATAGTGTACTGCAGCGTGTGACTCTTGAAACGTATTTCAAGCCAACCGTCTTCATTTTAAGAATTACGAAATGAAAAGAACCCCGAAAGACTGAGTAGTCCGTCTGAGTCACATCCTGCGCGTGTCTAGGATGGAGCACCCATCCCTGAGGTTGTGCTCAAGCTCGGACAGCACCCTCTTTGGGTGGCACAATCCTTGATCTGAACCTTGAAGGTAAGTTCATATAGAGGAGTTACACAAAGTAAGTTAATTAAGCGTATGAATATAATATTTCAATGTTAAAATTAGAAAGGAGAGGGAAGGTTTTCAGAAGGGCTCATCCTAAGACGCGTCCTCTGACTTGCTGCTGCCATGAGGCGTGTGAGCTGCCTGGGCAGCAGCCACGGCTTCTAATTCAGTGGGAACTTACAGTGCCCCCTGAACTGTCTCCCTTTGAGAACCAGAACCTGTAACCCTGCGAAGACCAGAGTCCCAGGAAAAGAAATCCCAGGTTCTCCTAAGTCGGTCCCTGGAAGTGACTTTAAGCAGAGCCATTCTTATCTCCGCCCATTGTTTCCCAGACCCGGGGACCCAGCCCCACACAGGGGCCATGGTTTTAGGTGGCACTCCTCAAGGCGGCACACAGGAAGTCTAAGCTGGTGCCCACTTCGCAGCAGCACTGCGATGCCCCACGGTACCAGAGGGGTGACTTCCACCATCATGGGTGTCAACTCAGGGACGTAGTCTCCACCTTGCCTTTGAGGGGCTGGCGACAAGCCGCAGTGTGGAGGGAGTGAAACCGCCAGGTGCCTGCCGCCTTGCTGGTCTCCTGGCGGGCTCTGCCTTTCCCAGCTGTGGGTACTGGGCTGGATCCTGATGGGGACAGTTTGCCTGGCCGAGCAATGTCTGTGCCACCTCTTCAAGAACAGGAGAGCGCTAGCCTGGAGAGGGAGGGGTAGGGCTCTTCTGGGGGCCAGCGGGGTCAGGGGACTCTGGGGCACACTTTTCAGGTGTGTCAGTGCATGTGTCCCCACCTCACTGCCCGGGACCTGCGTTTTCCCAATCTGACCCAGGCGACCTGACTGGGTGGGAAGTCCCGTCGGTTCTGGAGCTGAGCCACCCAGAGGACAAGTTCTTCTACAGGTAGGTGCCATGCGGTGACATCGTGTCTCTGAAGCAGGACTCTGACTTTTACACCCAGCCTTCAATGGCTGATTACATGTTCTCACTTTTCATTGTGATTTTCCAAGTAATAATTTTCCTCAACGCTCAGTTAACTCCATCGTCCTTATCATCACTCTCTGTCCCATGTTTCTCAAACGTCTGATGTGTTTAGTCCTTTACTCCATTTCCTTCAACTGGTTTCTCAACCCATTTCATGCTCGTGAAATTTCTAGCGATTGTACTTCAATGTGTGCATGGGTCTACGTGTGTCCCGTATGTAGTGGGTTCTTCATTGTTAACTGTCCAGCAGATAGCTCTACCCTAGTATCCAATTTCAGTGTCTGCTTTCTTGGGCCACGTTTGGGGTAACTGTTGAAGGATGGTGTACTGGTTTCTTGTGGCTGCTGTAACAACGTGCACTAAACTGGGAGGCTTAAAATAGCAAGAATGTATTCTTTCACAGTTCTGTAGTCTATGAGTCCAAAGTCAAGGTGCCTTCAGGGCCATGCTCCCTCTGAGAATCTGGCAAGAACCTTCTCTTGCCTCTTTCTACCTGGTGGGGGCAGCTGCTGGCCCTTGGAATTTCCTGACCTACAGCTGCTTCACCCCAAACTCCGCCTCTGTCATCACATGATACCTTCTTCTGTGTTTCCATCTTCACATGATGTCCCACCCCCCCTCCCAATAAGGGCACCTGTCATATTGCACTAGGGCTCAACATAATGACCTCATCTTAACTGAATGGCATCTGCCAAGACCCTATTTCCAAGCAAGGTCACAATTAGAGGTACCTGGAGTTAGGAAATCAACCTATCTTTTGGGTAGACGCAACATTACTCATAACAGATGGGTCCTTTGGTAGGTGGGCTCTAAGATAAGACTTTTTTCCGGGAGGGTCTTTGGGATTAACACAAGCCCAAGGAGGGGGAGAATTCGGGGTTGCAGAGGAAGAATTTAGGTGGTGGTAGAGTCACAATAAAAAGTTCAGCCAACCTGACAGGAAGCTTGAAATCTGGGATGAGCCGTCAGAATTGTTCCAAATGAGAAAAAGGACTGGACAATTGCATCACCACATGGCTAGTCTTTGGGTTCAGGCCACCCCAGAAAGTGGGTTCAACCCCTGGGGAGGAGGACCGCTGTAGTGGAGGGCTGTCAGCAGGCAGCATCTCCCGTCCTCAGTCCTGAAGTGCTCAGGTGGGGAGAGGGGGTGTCGGGCTTCAGTGTCACCGCAGGTATCCACCTCCTTCATGTTTATCTCCCTTCTGAGCAGCCGTGTCCTCTAAGGACGCAGGTGCACTACAGACGAGTTCAAGTAGTGATGACCAGGACGTGCTCCAAAGCCATAAAAGTGCGTATTTCCATTCCATGAGTCACTGCCAGGTTTCAACAGACAGATGAAGAATGACGGTGACTCACAAAGTGAACTAAAGATTTAGGCTGTTCGATGCAGCTCAGGTGCCAAAATCCTCAAGGAACAGGCGGCTGGCTTTTGAGGGATGCTCCAACGCCAGGGCTCGTGAAAGGCTCACACAACGCGGAGCTCCTTCTTGTCTGAATGCCTTGGTACACGTGTTATTGCTCCTAATCAGCCTTAGCCTGAAATGTAAGTAAGGCTGGTATTATGTCCATTTTACATATTAAAGACATACCTGAGAGTCAAAGAGAGTCTTGCTTACGGCACATCTGTGCCTCCAGTTTCTCATGCAATCCTCGTATGAATAAAACACATCAGGAGAGAGTTGTTGTCTCCTGAGACAAGCGCACCGCCCGCACTGACCCTTGACGAGCTTGTGCTGTTTAATGTCAAGAACTGGACTGAGATTAAGGATGCGTCCTTTGTCCTCAGTTCTTCCTTTAATAGACAGTGAGGCCAGAGATTGTGCCTCTTAAATATCACCCATAAAAATAATGTAAGGCACTGAGACCTGCCCTCTGGAAAGACCGCATCCCGTCCACCCCGCAGCACCCTGACAAACGGCTCGAGGCGGTGAGAGGTGCGCCGTCTCCTAGGCAGGCTGCCCCAGCGCTCGGACGGCCACACATTCAGTGCCCGTGTGTTCAAAGCATCGCAGACACAGCCAGCCTTTGCCACAAATCTGAAAAAAAAAAAGTTGTATAAACAACACCATTTAGGAGCTCCTAAACTGAGGTGGGCATAGAGAAAAATCAGAAAAAACGAAGAAAGAAAATGTTGCAACAGCGCATCATCATAAGGAAAAGCAAAGCACACACTTTATCCCAACTGTCTCCAAAATTATGCAGCTGAAGGAAAGGAGCTTGTCAAACCCTTTCTAATTAAATTCATACATTTGTTCCTCTTCAAAAATGGCCACACACCCCATCTGCCAGTGCAGAATGCCTGAGTTTTGCAGCCAAGATTCTCATGCTAAGCTGTTCTGCTGAGTTGAGGGGCCGGGGGTTCCTGGACCCTTAAAGCAGCTCCCTGAAAAGTGTTAAAAGAATTTCTGCATGCGTTTGAGTTATTTATCTACACTTTTATGATAGGAAGGTGGAATCTTGCAGGAAAGGTAAATCCTCCGAGGACTCAAGCTGCAGGCACCACAATGACAGGCTGACGGGTGGTTTTAGTGGCTTGATAATTTGGTTGAAATGCAGTGATTCTCTTTAACAGCTCATATTAAATCAGAGGCATCGTTAACTAGAGCCACCCAGAACGTCCCAGACACTCCCTGTGCACTTTCCCTGGCGCGCGTGTCTCATCCACACTCGGACGCCTGTGATCTGCGCAGCCGCACAAGCCCGCGAGGACCGCTTCCACGTCCTCAGAGATGGGCAGCTCGTCTTCTGTAACTCCTTCTTCACCACGACCCGCTCCAGCCGCCCCGGGAAGCCTCCCGCAGGCTCGTTTCCGGCTTCAGCCCAAGCGAGGCCTCCTGTGCGAGTCCTGCTGCGCCCCGTCCGCAGGAGCCACGTCCTTCCCCTCCCGGGTCACGCTCGCCGCTCCGGGGCCCAGTTGGTCTGCGGACGCAGCAGAGATCGTTACTCTCTCAAGCCGGTCCCTTCGCAGGAGCTGAAGTCTCTTCTTCCTGGGGATTCCTGGTACTTCTGGCCGTCGCCAGCTTTGCTTCACTTAGCAATGCACCTTTTATGTGGTTTCATTATTTGTTTCCATATAAAATTCGTATTGAAGTGTGATTTTTTAATAAGCATATGACTGTATAATATCCTATTGGGTAAACTTTAACCATTTACAGTTATTGTTATTATTATTATTAATAAAGCCCATAGCGAGTACTCAAAATTCTGACCGGCAGATTATTCTGTCCCTAGAAGATGCCACTGGACAGTGCCAGGCAGTTCTCTCCGGGGGTCACGTGTCATCCTCTTCCGTTCCACACACTCAAAGCCACACACCCCCTGGTGTGCCCAAGCAGCACAGACGCCTGAGTGAATCACACGGTCCCCCCCCCCCTTAAAAGCGAACTGTCACATGTGTATTTAGAAAACAAGTTTCTTCCCTCGCATAACCCCTTGCAATTTTATCTGATAATTTTTGGAAGAGGTGACGGCGGCTTCGGGTTTCCAGCAGACAGGTGACGGATAACCACGTGTCGGCCACCAAGTCTGCGTCTGAAGCGCAAGAGGCGGCTCCGGAGGAGGGTCTGGCCCCCCACGCCCACATCCCGTCTGGCCTCTGCGCAGACCACACAAGCAGGCGTTTCCGGGCCCTTCCGCTCATTATTTGACTCCAGCCATGTTAGTGACTCAGAGTCGAAACCTGGTCTTCCCTCTTCCGACTTCTCTGAAGCCATCTCTCCAGGTTGCCCCTGCTGCCCCCTCTTCTGTCACCACTGTCCTTCCGGGGGTGGCCCGCAGCCCCGCCCACACCTCACACCCGGGGACGGCGGGCGCAGGTCTGACTTGGGAGCACAGGCTGGCCTCACGAACAGGCTCCGAGCTGCTTCCTCAAGGCTCCACGTTCTCGTTGCCTTCAAGCAGCCCTTCAGATCGCCTTCTTTCCAATGCGGGTGAAAAATATAACTTCAGGCCTAAGTGGAAACCTTTCTTTTGCAGGCTTCGTGGACCCTCCATGTGCTGCAGGTTGGTTCGTGCGCATTTACGCCGTCGCTCAGTGGCTCAGGATTATAATCACACTTCCCGCAAGAAGGCGCTCTCGAGGCACGGTGTCCCCCGTGGACGCCAGACACTCCATCAGCTCGGGGAATTCCAGGGGACCTTGCTCTCCCCTCTCCGTTCAGTCCGCTGCGTGGCAGGACCCACAAAGTTCATAAGTGATACACACAGAGGGAGAGACTCCTGGGGGCCACGTTGTCCTAACTCGGGTGGAAAATGTTTTCTTCCCAGCACCCGTCGTCGGGCGGGGCCAGCCTGGTCTTGGGAGCCAACAATGAGAAGTGAGCTGTTTATTCAAACTATTCAAAGGAACAGAGGAATAAAGGTTTGTGGCATCTGAGTACATGTTTTATTTTTCAAAAGGGGGGAAATGTAAAAACAGCAACACATTTTACTCTGAGGGGAAATAGAGCCAAACATTTCAAGGCCACCTGTCGTACAAAACTCACTGCTAATCACGCAGCCATCAGGGTGGCTTAGGACGGAATTTGCTAGAAAGACCTGAATGTTTGGGCCAAAATCCTTTCCAGGCAAAAGAAAGCCTTTAGTTTTAGATGGTGAAATTATTGTACTTGTGTCAGTACCTAAGCAAACATCCTCTTGAAATTACACTTTCTGTTACAAATACGAAGAAATAATTACTACGAAATAATTCTTGGTAAGGTTTCTGGTTGTTCATTTGGAGGAAGGCGTTAGAGAGAGAAACAAATACGTTTTGAACGCCTGTCATAGTCCAGGGGATCTGCTGTGTGTTTATTTCAGCAAATACATTTATCATGTAACATTGCGTAAGTCTGAGGTGTCTGTAATATGATCGATGCAACAATGTTTACATTACGTAATTATGGTGCAATATTACTGTCTATATTCAGACATAGATTCTCTGTGCATTTGATCTCTATGGCTTATTTACTACTCATTGCAAGTTTGTACTTTTGCAAGGACCTCCCCCTTCCTCACGGCTGGATCACATTCCATTGTATAATACGTACCACATCTTTTCTATCCATTCATCCATTAATGGGCTTTTGGGCTGTTTTGGAATCTTGGCTGCTGTAAATAATGCTGGGTATTTGTATGCATTTACTACTGTAATCTTCAGAGTGACACCAGTGTTTCAGAGTATTATTCTCATTTGGAGGAGAATCTATAGCTGAGAAAGTTAGTGACTCACGGTGTCCACACAGGTGAATGGACACGCCAGGATTCAACCTCAGGTCTGTCTGATGTAACATTAGCTCTCAAATCACACGTCGTTCCTTAAGAAACATGCACATCATTTGTTTCAGCAGTAACTCCTTCTTTTCTAAAAATTCAACTTGTTGCTTTATAAATTTTCAATTATTTTTCTATTATCACCAAGACCTTTTTTTAATAGTATGTCGTCCATAAAGCAATAACCACCTCTTCTGCTTCAAACTAGTTAGCTTGTTTAATTTATCCAGCTTAGCTGCCACTCAGTCCTTTGTCCCAAATTACTGAAATGTGTTATGGAGCTAATTTCGATTCTGCTGCATCAACAAACAGCCCCTGTCCTCAAATTGCGATGGCTTAGCACAGAAATTTACTTCTCCTCCACATGCACGTCTCATATGATTTGGCAGGGGTTTCTGCCCCCCCACCCCGTCTCCCGGGAACCCAGGCTGAGGGAGGAACCGCTCACTAGCTCGCAGCTGTGTGTGGAACTGTGGCTCCCTTCTTGCGGTTGTGGGCAAAGGGAATGTGAGCCTTAGCCAGTAAAGCTGCAGCCTTAGCCACACACATCGTTTCCACTCACAGCCTAGTGGCCGGGACTCGTCAAGGGCTCCACCTACCGGCAAGAGGGCAGCACAGTGTCGCCCTCGCACCTGCCTGGGGAGAGGAGCGGACAGACGTGTGGGAGCACCAGGGGTCTCTCCCAGTGCCTCTGACCAGCCTTCCACCGCAGGCCCGCTTCGGCATCCTTCCGTCTCCACGATCGCCTGTCCTTAGGGCGGAATCCGCGCGGGCGGTGTCAGCAGGCCTGTCCTGTCTGACGCCCTGACGCTCCGTGAGGCACCCGTCCCGGACACAGCTCACTCTCAGACCACAGGAAACCGTATCATCCCTGCTTCCTAAAGACGGCATTTTTTCACCCATATACCTGATATGTTGCAAAGGAATCCAGCTCTTTTAAGTTACAACTTTTAATACTGGGACGAGCATGGAGAAATTCAAGGAAGAGAGGGAACAGCAGTTTTCCAGGCTGTGTGTAGCGACGCCGACCACTGGAGGGGAGGTCACCAGGCTCCGTGAGGGACGTCATTTTGCTAACCCCTGCAAAGTCCTTGCAGGGTAGGCAGTGTCATTCCCTGTTTGTAAGTGAGGAAACCCAGGCCCAGGGAGGCTGGTCATGTGTCTGGTCAGTAAGGGAAGTCAGGATTAGGGTCCAGTTCCCCCTGATTCCGAAATGCATGACCCTAGCATTGCGTCATGGGGCCTGTCTGTCCAGCAAAGAGGCAGGAATCCCACTCACAATAATTGGAGTCCTTTTATTAACAAATGGAGTAGAGACAGGGCCAACACAGCGGCCATTCATCTCGCCTTTGCGATGATGGCGTCTGGATGTCAGAATGGTCTAAGCACAGTGACACTTAGTGGCAGGGAGCGTCACTGAGCCGGCGCACAGTGGTCTGGAGCTCACCTGTCCTCAGAGGCCTTGGCCGGGGTGGGAAGACCTCCTCAGACCTGGCTGGCGTCAGTGGTTGCCTCAGCACGTGGTCGGGACGTAAACTTTTGACGGCATTTCTTCATCTTAAAAATCTACCTTCTAGGCTAACGCAAAATTTAAAAGATAGATCCCTCGTTGATCTGTTCCAAATTAAAGGATGGGATAAAGGGGCGGGAAACAGGTACACAGTCCGACCTGAGCCCCCTGTATGTGAGCGCAAGGTGGTTTGGGCCCCACCTGGCGAAGCCGCCAGTGTGGGCAGCATGCTGCCTTTTAGGGTGGTTGTGACGGAAGGTGCACCCATGCAGGGTCCCTGACGAGGCGGGATGCCCCCCCCCGACACACGCACCCCGGGCAGAGGTGTCACAGACAAGGAGCGACTCTCCGCTGCAGGCAGGGCTCGGGGCTGGTGCCTAGTTTCCTCAGGAAGTGTGAGCAAATTCTAAAGCAATGTTCAAAAATACAAAAAGGTCCTTTCTAGTCTATAAGACAAAACACATGCTTCCTTTCTGTCTGTCTGACTCATGTTACGTCCCATGTCTGTGTGTTTCTCTTCTTTTCTGATTGGCTCTTCCTCTGAAAAGCAATTCTGTGTCACGACAATGTTATAAAAGTAGACAAGTTTAGTCTGTTATGATGTGCCATGGAGATTAAGAGAGTGTACATTTGTGTCACTTTATGAGAGGACATGTATTTCCAAACTTCATGACCAGCTTCACACGTATACATATTGTTACGTTTTTGCAAGTCACTTTAGTGACTGGCTTAATTGAAGATAGATGGATTCTCCTATCTGCTTCCCCATTAAATTTGTTTCTGTATGTTGTTTTGTTTCAAACATGTACAGAAAATCTGGCCCCACACAAATATATAGAGGGAAATAAAGGAAAACATTTTAATAGCCTTCTCAGATAACTGAGAATAATCGTCTTTAATACTACTCCAAAACTCAGCAAGTGATGTTTTAATAAGGTCGATTACAAAACAGATCTAAAACCATACCAATGAGCTCTTTGCATAATTTATTGGCCTCCCTTGCATTTTGAAGGCATCTTTACATTATTTTAGATTATTACAGCTATAAATTATCCAGATGTCTAATTTCTTCTTGAAAGCTCGTGTATTCCATGCAACAAATATTCTCAGTACTTTTCCTTAAAGTGACAGCTTTACTGTGTTCATTTTCAAGACACATTAGTCCAACATTCAACTCTCAGTAACTACCATTTGTCCCTCAGTCATTGTTTCCAATTAAAATTGTGTCCTGTAAAAAAATAAAAATTAAAAAAAATTAATAATTAGTTCAGCTTGAAACTCAGTCAAAGGAACGATTTTCCTCGAGAGGACCATGTGCTCCAGCACGTGGCAGAAATGCCGACAGACTGTTAAAAGGACAGAGCCTCGGTGTCGAGATGTGGTGATGTTTGCTGCTACAGCAAGGAGCTTCGTAAGGGAAACTGGCTCTTCTCGCCTGTGCAGGGAGGAGGTGAGGGAAGCAGTGATGGAGTGCAGGTTGGGGCCGCCGCCTTGATGCGAGGTAAAGACCCACAGTTTTACCCACCCTGCTTTTACACCTTCAGGACAAATGCCAACACAACGAAAAAGGCAAATTACATCTTAGTATTTTTATGAAAATAGTTTCCAACTTTTATGAAAGTTTCTCAGGGACCTGCCCTCCCCCATTTGGGAATCAGTTATAAACACAATTTTTGCTTCATGTATAGTCAAGGAAATACAGATTTTTTTTAAATAACATCTTTTTTCCCTAGGTTAAGTTAGTAAGGTATTTATTGCCATGGTAAGAGACAAAGTTGGTGAACACTGAAAACTGGTTCCCCCATTTCCTTCTTAGCCTCAGCTGGGTCTACTGTTGATAATTATAAAATCATTTAAGATAGCTGTTATCAGAGAAGAGTAAACTATTAGACCCTATGTTTTTTTCCTCATGGAAGTGCTATTGTAAAAACATGAACTTTCTTATTAAAAAAGCCCTGTGGATTAAACCACTGTTGGTGTTTTAACTCCTTTAACACTGATTGATAAATAAAGATGAGCCCTGACTAAAAGGGAGAGCTTCTGACAATTGTAAACACGGAAAAGTTGGAGCAAAAAGGAATTTCATCAGTACATGTTTGTTCTGGCAAAACATTCTTATTTTTCACATAAACGAAAGCACCAATGTGTTTATCTACACACACACACAGATACACACACACAGTCACACACACAGACACACACACAGAGACACAGACACACACACAGAGCAAAATTTCGCGTCTCTTTTCTCTCATGGGCAAGTTGTGTGTACACAGACAACTATGCCTCAAATACAGTTATGTCAAGAGCTAGGAAGTTCATACACAACTAAAGGAGCTGGGGGATCAACTTCAATAATATTTGCAAAAACCAGTTTGATAATGTTATTCTGATGTCCTCTATCACTGCCACCCCTATGGATATGCCTGTGACTCAAGGTCTATTAACGTAATCATTACACAGCGTGTGTTTTAAGTGGCTTTTCCAATCTCGTTGGTAGTCCGCCCCGTTCCCTCCCTGACCTCGTCAAATTCTGTCATGAGTAATAAATCACGTTTCGAAGACCCCTGGTTGAAACCGTGCAGCAAATCAAAACTGAGGCATTGGCGATCTTTGCACAAAATGAGCCAACAGGACACAGGAAAGAGTAATCTCCCTCCAAATCCAAAACACAGTGATGCATTAATTTCGGGATTGTGGCAATTCAAATGCGGATATAAATTACTGAGTATTTAAGAGAACGTTTAATACTGGATTCATGCTATACCAACGTCTAAGGGTCCACCGTTTTACATTTGCTGTGTGTAGATTTGACAGAAAGAACTTCAGCTGACTGAACTTGCTTGAAGAAATAGCATTATCTTCAGCAGTTTTAAAAAATGCTCTTGTTTCCATAATGTGCTACCTGCGTCTGCAGGACGGAAGCAGGCAGCACTGGCAGGCCCCAACGTGGCATAAACGCAGGCAAAGAAAGGTAGATATTGAGGGCATCACCAGTCTTTCTAGGAACACTGTGAATAAGGGACATTACAGAGGGAGAACAGTTTGTATCTGTGAAAGCGGTCACTGAGCCAGAACCATTTGGAAAGGAATAGGCGAAGTATTTTACTGTAGAATTATAAAGTATTCGCATATTTGCTGGAGCTCTACCACCAAAACTGTGTGACATTTCAAGAGTTTTTCCTCTCTCAGTGTTTTAACAAGTGTGAGCAGATTCACCTGGGTCTCCCCTGCACCGCCTCTGACTTAGAAGGCTCGGGATGGGGCTCAGAAAGAAAGAAGAAGCATATTTGGTGATTCTGATGCTTGATACACAGCCACTCAGTTCACAGAATTTCCACGCTTCTTTGGCGCATGAGTATTTGAGAGTTCATTGGCGACCAGAGCTAACTTACTCCTTTTACTGGGGAGAGGATGCAGAAATCCCACTTAATTATTTCTGTTATAAATTATTCGTGCACTACTCATTAAATAGTTTTTGTAAAAGCAAATACGTTTTTTATGACCTCCAGTATGTTGATAAATATAGTTAAATTCTAACTCAATGGTGGACCCCATCTGCCAGGGAAAGTGTGCTGTATACATGGTTAGAATCATGGGTTCCAGAATCAAAGCATCGGATTCAGTTCCTACCCGCACTCCTTTCCAGACGGGCAAATTACTAAGCTTCGTTGAGTTTCGGTTTTCTAATCTGTACGTGAGGGACCCTAACACCACCTGCCTCCGTGGGTTGTGACAGGCATTAAGTGGGATATTGACATAAAGTGCCCGGCTCATAGTGAGCGGTCCAGACATTCAAACCACTGTTACGACTGTTTATGCCTATAAAAGTTCATGAAACTTCACCCTAAAATGTATTCAAAACAATAAATAAGGAGTTTGGGCTTTACAGATACAAACTACCATACATGTAAAATAGATAAACAAGGGTTTACTGTATCTTGTAATAACCTGTAATGAAAAAGAATAGATACACACGTGTAAAACCGAATCACTATGCTGTACACCAGAAACTAACACAACATTGTAATCCAACTACATTTCAATTAAAAAAGCATTCTCATTTAGCCTTTAGTAAGTGCCAGGCGCTCTCTAGTTTCTGGGGACACCTCAGCCCACAGGACATAACATGTGCTTTCAGGGAGTTGCACACGTACGGCGGGAGAGACAGATAGTGGAAAATTGGCAAATACCTGTGTAGTGTAACAGAGAAGTCATACATGCAATGAGGAAGAACAAAGCAGAGTGAGACAGGCAAAGAGCGGCCAGGGGTTCTGTTTAGGAAAGTTCTTCAGGGAGACCTTCTCTGTGGATGTAATAGTTGAGCAGAAGGTTAACTGACCATGTGGAATTCTTGAACCTCAGAGAGTCCCTTGAAAATGCCACACTTTCAAGCATTAGAGCAACTCTCGTTCTCATTCATCAATTCAGCACGTTTAAGACAGCAAGATACTGCCAACACATGTAAGCAAATGGTAACGAACACATGTGCACATGATCTGTCTCAGCAAGTTAAAAATACCTTGTACACTCGACATCATTAAAATCCGTGTTAAATGAAAAGTTTCCTTGACGTTGGAGAACTCGTAGAGTATGTGAGCGTGTACACAGACATCTCTGCAGAAAACTGTGTGTCAGAATGGACTCTGTACTTAAATGTTTAAGTCTTCTTAGCAAAAATTGAAAATGAGAGTTTTGACAATTCAGTTGGACAACCGGAAGTGCAACATTTTAATTATATTATTTATTTTCCCAAGACAATATGCACATCTCATACTTTGAATCTTTCCAAATCTTTGGCAGCAAATACCCTGCACCATCGAAAGCAGATGGCCCACTAATTTTAAAGCCCCATGCTAACCAAAAATATTGGAATATGGTAAAAGTTGAATTAATAAACTTATATGCAAACATCCAACAAAAACTAGTGCTTGTGCCAAATTCAATAAAGCCTCAGCGGGAGCTCCGCACTGCTAGACCTTGCACGAGCCACGGTAAATACATTCTTTAAGGCTTCCGCGGGCCTCAGCGTGGAAGCCAGTTGGAAGATTCTATTTAATCTGGCCCTATTAAGACGGAGCATATTTCTACCCTTGTTATCGCATGGCTGCCCTGTACACTTACCCTCAGATAGGGACAGGTCTAAAGCATTAACTCTGTAGCAATTTACCTGTAACGGCGTGACTCACACAGCACTGCCGGCGTTTTGAACTGGATCCTCCTTTGCTGCGAGAGGCTGCCCTGCAGCTGGTAGGGCTTGGCAGCAGCCTTGGGCTCTACCCACTAGATACCCCAGCATCACCCCCTTTACCTCGAGTAAAGGCAACTGAACATCTCCAGGCATCCCCGCTCGCCCCTGGGAGGCAAGTGCCTCTGACTGAGACTGCTTAATGGTGCGGGTTTGAGGGAGACGGGAGGTTTCTGCACCCAGGGAGACTGGACCCATCAGATGCTGTGTTTACCGTACGCCAAGACCAGCAAAGGGCAGTCAACCCGGAACAAAGCATCATATTTAATGAAAACATTTATTTGGCCTCCGTTAACTACTTTATATATTGAAATTCAAATTGGAACTCCTATAAATGTTTGAAAGAAAAATGGATGAATTCCACTTGTTCCCCCACTTACTTCTACATTAAAGTTGACAGGTAGATAGATAGACAGCAAAAACAAATAAAATAATTTAAAGTACTGAAGCAAAAGAACACACTTGCTGCCTTTTCTCTGCCCTCTGCTCCCTGAGACGCGCTTGTGTTCCAGATCCTGTCAGTCACACCCAGTCTCACTGGCACCAGCGGAGAGGGGCGTCTCCCAGTGAGGTGTGCCTGTTCCTCACACAGCGAACTGGGCCCCCAGCCCATGACTGCACAGGACAGAAGACATGATCCTGTCACTGTACCAGCCACGGAACTCTTTAATCAGTCACACCACGCGAATCTCTTAGAAATAACTACTTTTTAACTTTTACCCAACTAGAAGACTTCACCCGATTTGTAGAAGTAAATTATTGCTGCAGGGTCTATATTTTCAAATGAGAAATATGCTCACATGGTTAAATTTTTTAATTATTATGTTAATTAATATCAAAACCAAATTGAAAACACAACGCTCATCAGTTACAAAAATCAAGCTCTCATGAGAGAGAGGGATTCATCTGTCCAGTCAACACAGCTGCGCTGAGAAGAGAAGAGCTCGTGCGCACGGCTGGCGTCTCTGCACAGTCCTTTAGCTGCACCTCCCGCCCAGCAACTCACAAATCCCAGGCTCGCTTCTAGTTTCTTTATAGACTTAGTCTGTAATTACCTGTTAGTTGGATCTATTGGCGATAGACCCAACCTCTATGCCACTTAACGCTCTCACAAATAAAGTCAGGGCGCTGGAGAACATGAAGACTTGTGCAGTGCTGCGTTCCACAGCTGGAAGCCCCAGGGGTTCAGGATGCCACACTTTAGAACTGATGGGTGGAAATCGGTTAATATTTCTCTGCATTTCTCCTCTTACCCAAACTCTGACTTCAATTCAAATGTCCCAGGAATTTTGAGTCACATGTGAATTGTTTTATAAGTGATTTCATATCAAAAAGTCACATGTATGACCCAGACCAAGAGACACAGGTTTATGCACAGAAGCAGAAAGAAGCTATGGAGCCCCCGTTCCAACTCTCACTGCGTAAAACTCACACAAAGGGAGCCCGGACTAGAGTGGGACTTAGCGTGAGGCAAACCAGGCTTGGGTTCTGTCTCTGTCAGGAGATTGGGGTATGAATTATCTGGCTTTTATGGTTAGGAAATGGATTTTTGCCAGCATAAATACTACTTTATTAACAGCAGCATTAATAACACAGCAGCATATTTAATGCCACTAACGAGACGTGGCCTGCCAGACCAAAAGCGTGGTAATCCAGCCACGACAGGGCCTTCGTGAGGAAGCGGTCCAGGCACCAAAGACTACGGGCAGGTATCTAACGTTCTCAGGTTCCCTCTGGACCCTGCCGGCCGAACCAGCAGCAGTCCCGCGCTGGGTTTATGGCGCACACTGGTGTTGGTTGTGACTGTCCTTGAAACATACATTGTATTTGAATTCATCTGTGGTCGCATCCACGAGTGCATCATATGAACAGAGCAAATGTGCGCCACCCATGCCCATCGGAACACCAACCTCCCTAGGTCTCTAGCCATCCTCAGACTCTCTCGTGCTCCTGATCCGTGTGTGCCATCCCCTGAACACCCAAGAGGCAGCCCTGACGCCACACGTGCAAAAACGGGTTAATCGTCCCTCCCTCGCCATCTCTCTTCTCCCTCTCGGACGCGGGCACCAGCGATGGGCCACCCTGGAAGTCTTTCTGCACCACTCTGCACGTGCCGCCCAGCGGCACTGCCCACGCCCCGTCTCTCCGATTCATTCCATGTCCGCTGACCTAAGTGGTTTCATCGCCAGCTCCCATGACCGCCTCATTGTGCTCCCAGACCCAGTTTCCCCAACCCTGGCCACCCTACACACCGACCTCTCAGGCCATCTTTCTCAAGCGTCAGTCTGATCGCACCACTCTCTTCTGCAAACCCCTGTGTCGGTTTCTTGTGGTCTCCATAGCAACTTTCATTCCCCTCAGCATGGGGCTGTGGCATCAGGATAAGGAGCTCTCCTAGGCCTGGAGCAGACACTGAGTCCACAGATGAAGCGAACGCGTTGTGCACTTGGTGCGAAGCGTGGAGTGCTCAGAATCTCTGAGAGAGGGAAAGTGTGCAATTGAGGAAACACAGACAAGTGATGAAGCAAAGGCGATCCTACAGAAAGCAAAACTTACAGATTTGCAGCAAGAGAAGCAAAACTCTAGCACTAGCCAGACATTGTCAGTGCCATCTGTGAGCTTCTGGCAAATGTTTTGTATTTATTCCCAAGTAATAGCAAGCCTCCATGGTTTCCTAATTAATACAGATCTTCCCCGAGTCCTGGCGCTGCACATTTTCTTCCTGGAGTGGGAGCCTCCCTCCAGCCCCTGTGCACGGCCAGAGCTGGAAGTTCTAGGCGGGAATTCCCCAAGCCCAGGGGCTCAGCTGAATGACTGAGCCCTGGAAATCTATGCCGGATTCAACATTTGAAACCAAAACAGTAAAATTATCATCAGCCAATGCCATGTCTGCCACACATGCATTATGCCAACTCGATTGTTTACTATATCTATAATTCCTAATTTCTAGAAAAATATTATTTTTATATCTGTTCAAATGTTATGTTTTCTCATTTCCATACTTTTTTTTTAACATTTTTTATTGATTTATAATCCTTTTACAATGTTGTATCAAATTCCAGTGTAGAGCACAGTTTTTCAGTTATACATGAATCTCATTTCCATGCTTGCTTGGCTAAGTGACCTATACTGATGGCCGGGAGAGCAGCGCCAACCACAATGAGTATCTTAAAAGCAAATTTATAAAGTTCCTTTTACAGCTGAAGCAAGCTGGTTTTGCTTGGATATGGATTTATGGAATGCATTTCATAAAGCCTTTGCGCCGAGTGTGGGAGACCAGTCTACACAGAGGCCCTGAGGATTTGGAGACCCATCCCCACCCCCCTGGGAACCTGGTTAACAACTCACTGCTCAACAGGCTGTTCAGATGTCAACTCTCCAGGAAAGCTTTCCTTAATCCCCTGAGACAGTCACTCCCTCTTTTCCCCCCACTGCCCTCCTGTCTGACACATTCTGCTGTCATCATTGTTTACAAGTATGACTTCCCTCCCAGACTATGAACAGCTTGGGGTTAAGATCTACATTTTATTCTTCTTTCCTCACCCTGAGAACATTTCAAATTTTTGGAAATTTGATACAATGCAATAAATATTTGTTGAACTGAACTAAACCTAAAGACAAAACCACCAACCCCAAAAGGAAGAGCAAAGACACAACCAAAACCAATATGGGAAGAAGAGGCAGTAATTCAAGACCTGAAGACAAGGTGGCACCAGAACCGGAGCACAGACCTGATGGCTGATCCCTCACTGGAGAAGGTCCACCATCGCCGCATCAACACCCCAAGGAGGGAGGACCAAGAAGCTCTCACCACCCAACCAACCTGTATTAAGCACTTATCTTGCACTGTGGGCCATGTTGTTTAATAAGGACAGAGAAACAAGCATGTGTCCCCGGCAAGTTCATAGCTGCCATAAAAATATAATGAAAACATAACCCCAGTATGTGCCACATTACACAGCCATGAAGCACACGCAATCATGTGGGAGAACCAAGGAATTAATTCTGTTTTGTGAAGAACGTTCAGGGAAACTTCACAGGGAAAGTAGGTTTTGTGCTATGTGTGCAACAGTGACTAGGACGCCACCGGCTTGGAACAGCGCTGGTCTGTGGTGGGCAAGGTGGACAAAATGTAAGCAGAGGCTGGGTGGGGTGTGAGAGCCCAAACAGGCCTGCACGGCGGGCGGTCTTGAATGCTAACCTTGCACGCAATTCTGTAGTAAACCATCAAACAAATGTGCCATTTTTCACGTGGGTATGTGGGTTTGCTTGTCTGTGGGTTTCCAGATACGTCTCCTACAGGGACACGCACAGAGCTACGTAGGAACGTACACAGTGGCACCCATGAAACTGGAAACGTGTGTGCGCATGAAAAGGGCGATTTCTGAAGCCAGATGGGACTTGATTCAAATCCCAGCGCTGCCCTGGATGACTGAGCCTCCTTGCGTGTGCTGCCGGGACACTCCACGCTCAGTTCGGCCACGTGAATAAGGGGGTTGTAGGAGAGACCTCGTGGGTTGTCGCGGGTCCTGACGAGACAGCCGGGCAGGAGGGGCACGCGGTCAGCGATGTGCTGGGCCCTCCCAAAGGCAGAGTGGGCACCTTGCTCAGGGATGCTTTCTTACACTCACCTTTATGCCTTTCAGAGACCAAGGCGGTCACACTCAACAGGTGTCAGACGCAGGAAGATGCTAAGAACGTTTCGACTGACCCCAGCCTTTCTGTCTGGCCCGCCCTGTTCCTACATCTTCCGCCTCCTGCGCCACCGGGCCACACTGCTTCACGTTTCTTAGGGTCACGCTCCCCCTCCTGGCTCTACACCTGGTCACTTCTGCTCCCTGTCTGTGACGCGTGAGGTGAGGCCCACGCTGCTCCCTCCTGCAACTCGTCCCAGTGTGAGGTCCCCGTCCACGAGCTGCCTCTCCCCCGTTCTTAGGGTGTGGGAACTGAGGGTGGAGCCTGTGCTGTCTGTGCTGCACCCCAGACCAGTGGGTGTGCAGCCAGTGTCCGTCCAGTCGGGGCTGAGTTAGGTGGTGCGGGTCGCCAGCGTCACCATCGACACACTCTGCTCTGTTCTTCCGAAGCTGGCGGTCAACGCGCCGCGTGCTTGGCGGGGTTAGTCTTCCTTGTCGGGTGTGGCGTCCTGTGCGGAGAGTGGGCTCCTGATGCCGTCACCTCCTCTTCTTGGGCAGGTCCCACGTCAGGTCAGCTCATTTGCTTGCTCCTCGCTGCCCCTCCCTGCCCTTTCACATTTCTCTCTCAAACCAAGGGAGCTCCTGAGAGTCCTTCCCAGCAGCCAGTTTGCAGCATTTCAGGGAACACCCTAGAAGGAACCGCAGTGAGCACAACCAGAGAAGCTCCTTTTGTCACGAAGGAGGACAGAGTGAGTCAGCCCAGACCTGGATCAGTCCTCCTCTCCAGCACACGAGAAGACAGGTGACCAGGTGTCCAAGAACTTCAGCCTTAAGGCAAAGCAGAGGAACAAATGACACTGTTTGAAAGTCTTGAAAGACTCAAGGCTACATCCATACCTGTGGGAAGTATTTTGATAAGCAGCATCTGCAAAGCCAACTCTCTGACTCTTTTTGAGGAAATTATCTGGAAGAACAACTCTGAGGAGTTTAGATAAATATTTTTACAGAAAATTCCCCCATAAATTTTAGAAGTTTCTTTCTATCAAATTTGCCTGTTTTGGCCTTCTTCAGAGAGATTGTTAGTGTTCAGAGGCAAGTCCTTCTAAGCTCAACGATCGTGTGGATGACTGAGAGCAAGTGTAATTTAATGACTGATCATTTTTTTCTTTCATGTTTCTAAATTTATTTGTTAAACTAGTTAGGAGATTCCCCTTACAACTGAGTATATTGTGAAATGATGCCTAAGTGAAGTGCTAAGAAAAATACAGATACTTGCTGAACAGTAATGGGGAGGTTTGGGGATATTATCATTTAATTTTTTAGTTAGCTTTAAAAACGTTACTCTGCTTTCTACCAATTTAAATTTAGTCAGGGAATCTGAAAGAAAACAGAAGCGGTAAAAATAAGAAGCTGTAGCGCCATCGTAAGCACCTGTGAGTGGAGGTGGTGGTGACTCCGAAACACATTTAATCTTCCGTTAGCGTCAGGCAAGAAAATGAATGTTAAACAAACACCCAGCAGGAGTTAAAACACGGAGGGAGCCACCTGTGCCCAAGAGGTTGATTCACGTGGAACGGCACACTGGACTGAGCGGGGTCTCGGGAAGAGGGCGGGACAGCCTGCGCTGGAGAACGTGTCCGCCAGCAAAAAGTCCTCCTCTGGCAGCAGCTTATTTCTGATTATGTGATGATCAAAATTTATCAAGTCTGTGATGTCATATGGCTTTTGTTCAATAATCTTAAACCTATTTTTAAGCCTAAAATTCCCACTTAAACCCAAAGTAAAAAATGGCTATGCTGAAGCATAGACCCTGTTTACATCACTTTAAAGAATCAGCAGAGCTGTGTAAACCCTGTGACGCTACCTTTATAAACAACGTAAACGTGGGCGCGTAAGCCCGCACGCACTTTCGCACCAAGTGCAGGAGGCCCCCGCGGAGGACCTTCCGGCCTGCGCGGCTTCACCTCTGCGGTAAACCGCGCGCCGCGCCAGGCAGGAAACGCATCCCTCCAGGACAGAATTTGTCTGCTTTCTAGTGAGGAAGTTAGAAAACATTCTTCAAAGACAGGCTGGACTTTATAAAGGTGCTGCGAATCTAATAAAACAGAAGGAGTTGCTTAAAAGAAAGAAACAGCCAGGTGACCTCCCAGCTCGAGCTGCCCCTTACAACATCATGGGCTGCAGGGGTCACAGGCCTCGGGGCCAGACACTCCTACTCGTGGCTTCAGTGTCACCACGTACTGAGCGGTTGTCATTGTCAGCAGATTCCCTTCTAGGCCTCCTCCACCTTCACCAGCAAAACGAGGACACCCACTCTTTATCCTTGAGGCTCACACCGCACCTGACACAAGGCAGGTGCCACTGCTGGAGGCTCCTGCCACGGCTCCGTTGCCAGCATTTACCACTTCATTTAGGCTGCGGGCGTACCCTGGTTCTCCTCTTTTCTCTCTGTTTCCTTCTCTAAGAAGAAGGCAGGTGCCTGAGAGCAAAGACCCAGTCCACCTTCCCCCGCCTCCCCCGCAGTCCTCAGGAGACAGAATCCGTCCTTACGTCTGTGCATCCATTTCACAGCACCGACTACTGTACGGATAATCCAGAGCACATCTTTGGAGCTATTAGGGTTCAGGAGATTTTAAACCTCCTACTTTGAGAGTGAACCTGCCCCACGGCTCCCAGACTGCAGACAGCTCAGGAGCGGTTACCCCCATTTAGACATTCCGTGTGATGGCAGGACTTTTGGGGCCATTGGAATTTCCCCAAAGACTTAATTCTCTCAATCGCACAACATTGTTGGTCCAAATATGGGTTTTTTTCTCCTTCAAACTCCAGCTTGACCCAGAATTTCTTGTGCTGAACAGCAAGCTCATATCCATCCAATAACTGAGAGTGGGACCCCCTCACCGCCATGTTTCCCTCTTTGCTTCCTTGTCTCTGAGCTCCTGGTCGTTACTTTAAAAAGCCGCTTACTTTTAACAACAGGTTAAACTAAAACACAAACTGGATCAGAATTTATTTGTCCCTTTTGACCGAGTTGGTCCAATATAATCCTTGATATTATGCCTCAAGTGTAAAAAACCAATTTAAGTCATTTTACAAGCCTGGAATTGGAGTTGCTTCCATGGTGGACGATGAGTGAGACCCTGTATTGAGCCATAATCCCCCAGTGCAGGTGTTGCTCTGGGACCCCACACGGTTCCTTCCTAGAAGACCTCTGCCACGGGGCCAGACCCCTCAGGATCAGCAGCAGCCAGGACCCGCAGTGGTAGCAGCCTGTGTGCGGGAAGCCTGCCCGCGGTGAGCTCTGAAACCCTCCTGCAGAGAAAACGGTCACTGAGGGTCTAGCTTGGTTGGAGCGTGAGAAGAGAGGAGGAGGAAATGTGGTGCCCAAGCTCTGGGCAGAAGCTTGGCTCCGTTATTGGTCAGCTGGGGAATCCAAGACAATCCAACTCACTTCTATGAGTCTCTTTTTTACCTTGAAAATTGAGACTAGAATATTTTTCCTAATTAGATTATTATGGAAAACATTTTAAAACAAACAAAAATATCCAGAACACTGCTTTTCTTATGACAGTTATTAAATAACTTTTTCCTTCTGCTGCTAAAAGAAAACAAACAAGTTCCTTTCATCTCTGGACAACTTAGATTTTTGAGTAGTTACGCTTTAAACTGAAGTGAGAATTTTCCTAAGAGTTTCAGTTGATCTTGGTTTAATCCTTCAGGCCAGAAAGCATATGCCTTGTTCTCTTTTGTGCATGAGTGTCCTTGACATATAAAATTAGTTTTTATGTTCGCTTCAGTCTGTTCTCCATCAAGCTAAGGGGTTGGAATTTTTTAAAACTAATTCTTAAAAATATGGTTTAAAACCTCTCACTCCTGCAGTCTCACATCTGCACAGCTTCCAGTTTGCCGAGATCCCTCGTGTGTGTGGACCTGGACTCATGAGGATATTTTTGGCTGGGGGCAAAAGGCACCATGGCATGGGACACAGCGCTCCTACCCCATGCAAGGCTGTGGGTACTTTGTGGGCTGTCGAATGGCAGATAAGCCACCAGAGAGGGGAAAACAATTAACATGCTGTGGAAAGTGTCTTCAGTGTTATCAGTGTCTTGAGTGTTACCAGTGTCGCCAGTTAGATGGGTCCAAGTCGTCAGGGAGCGACTCTGAAGGTCTCTGTTTATTCAGAGCGTGGGTTTTCAGAGGGAAAGCTAGAAGTTTGAAAGACACACAGGAGGTCTTGTCAATGGATTCGTCCATCTCAAATTCTAGTGAGTTCCAAGCAGAATGAAAACCGCCCATGAAACACTGGATACATTTAAAAGCTTTGTGACAGTTAAATATCTGAATACTTTTAAGTGATAAACTCACGCACGTTGGTAAAATTCAACAGTTTTTAGGTTAGGCTGTGCACGTGCAGTGGGTGAGGCATGGGCACCCAGACAGATGTGAGCCTCGCTGTCGCCTTTGTGAGCATATGCGGCCCCCCCTTCCCACCACATCCCTGGGCACTCCTGGGAAGCCAGCCCCAGCCAGGCGGCTGGGGAGGAGGTCTGCCCCTCTGTGTTTCTCTAACTTGGCGTGGGAGGAATTAACCCTGCACGTTGGAATGAGCACGACCTTGGATTTATATTCAGCTTATTTCTAAAGACACGTGTGACTTTGACAGGTTTCTAAAACCCACAAGCTTCATTTTGTATGTGTGCGGAATGGGGTTACTAACACTCACCTCAAGAGTTCTTAGGCGTGTGTTCACAACACCTCCTCCATGCAGCCCCCTTGTTCTTGTGAACAAATCTAGTTGACACCACTCATAGCTGGTCTTTAAGTGACAAGAGAAATGTCATGTAAAGGCAGCAGACACCAAATATGTGTCTGACTTTTGCTGCTCAAGAAAAATTTCAAGTTTATACATTTTCTTGAAACAGAGAACAAATCGTTTTACTTGAGTTTACAAGAATCCTTCTAGGCACCACTACGTGCAAAGCACCGTTCTGGGTGCTGCGAATCCCAGAACAGAGAAGACCACACCGGGTTGGCCTTCTGAGGAGCGCTGGCTGCCCAGACGCAGGTAGGCACACAAGGAGGGGGGTTGACATTGGCAAATGTAGCGAAGAGACGTCACCTGGGGGCGACACTTTGGACTAGGAGGCCAGAAGAGGAGAGGAGACCCTTGAGGTCTGCGTGGCGACAAGCGTAAGTCCTGGTGCACGCTGGAGAAAGAATCATCATGACGATGCTCAGTTATTGGAGGCAACTTTCAGGTTAAAAATGGATAATGATTGCAGCATATTGTCACCACGAGTGAGTCTGGCTCTTGCTGAACTTGAGCCCAGTAGGCCGTCCACTCCTAAGGGAGAGTGTCCATGCTGGACCCAAAGGACCGTCCACTCCTAAGGGAGAGCGTCCATGCTGGACCCAAAGGACCGTCCATACCTAAGAAAGAGTGTCCATGCTGGACCCAAAGGACCGTCCATACCTAAGGAAGAGCGTCCATGCTGGACCCAAAGGACCGTCCATACCTAAGGGAGAGCGTCCATGCTGGACCCAAAGGACCGTCCATACCTAAGGGAGAGCGTCCATGCTGGACCCAAAGGACCGTCCACTCCTAAGGAAGAGCGTCCATGCTGGACCCAAAGGACCGTCCACTCCTAAGGGAGAGCGTCCATGCTGGACCCAAAGGACCGTCCATACCTAAGGAAGAGCGTCCATGCTGGACCCAAAGGACCGTCCATACCTAAGGGAGAGCGTCCATGCTGGACCCAAAGGACCGTCCATACCTAAGGGAGAGCGTCCATGCTGGACCCAAAGGACCGTCCACTCCTAAGGAAGAGTGTCCATGCTGGACCCAAAGGACCGTCCATACCTAAGGAAGAGTGTCCATGCTGGACCCAAAGGACTGTCCACTCCTAAGGGAGAGTGTCCATGCTGGACCCAAAGGACCGTCCATACCTAAGGAAGAGTGTCCATGCTGGACCCAAAGGACCATCCACTCCTAAGGGAGAGCGTCCATGCTGGACCCAAAGGACCGTCCATACCTAAGGGAGAGCGTCCATGCTGGACCCAAAGGACCGTCCACTCCTAAGGAAGAGTGTCCATGCTGGACCCAAAGGACTGTCCACTCCTAAGGGAGAGTGTCCATGCTGGACCCAAAGGACCGTCCATACCTAAGGAAGAGTGTCCATGCTGGACCCAAAGGACCGTCCACTCCTAAGGGAGAGCGTCCATGCTGGACCCAAAGGACCGTCCATACCTAAGGGAGAGCGTCCATGCTGGACCCAAAGGACCGTCCACTCCTAAGGAAGAGTGTCCATGCTGGACCCAAAGGACCGTCCACTCCTAAGGGAGAGTGTCCATGCTGGACCCAAAGGACCGTCCATACCTAAGGAAGAGTGTCCATGCTGGACCCAAAGGACCGTCCACTCCTAAGGGAGAGCGTCCATGCTGGACCCAAAGGACCGTCCATACCTAAGGGAGAGCGTCCATGCTGGACCCAAAGGACCGTCCACTCCTAAGGAAGAGTGTCCATGCTGGACCCAAAGGACTGTCCACTCCTAAGGGAGAGTGTCCATGCTGGACCCAATGGACCACCCACACCTAAGGGAGAGTATTCATAATGAGCCACACTGACCAGCCACAACTAAAGGAGCGTATTTTAACGCTGGGGGTGAAGTGAGGAAGCACAGCTGACTGCACCTGGGACGAAGGGCCGTTTCCTGGTGGCACAGACAGCAAGTGGGCGAAAGAGGGTAGAAGCCCGGTTACTGTGTGACCGCTGTGGACGTGTTCTTGATCTGTATAAGGCCATCATGTATCATTTTTTAAATAAAATAGGTGTTATTAGAAACAACGCAATGTTATTTTATCACAGAGATTTACTAATTTACATTCATAAAACACTGTACAATTTAAAATTCATGCATGATGATACACGTGCATGCGCACGTATAGAGGTATTGACAGATATAGACTCACACGCATAGACTCGTACACTTTATGTAAAACAGCACATGTTTTTCATTGAGGTGACGGAACATCAACAGCGGAGCTAAAATAAACGCACACGCACACAGCAGGCCTGAGAATGAAACGAGATTTCCATTGGAAGCAAAGGTGAGAAGCCCAGGTGCCTAAATCCAGCTGGAACATTTCATCTTAGACGTTTTGCTGGTTTACCTGTTATTTCAAAGATAATCTCCTTCTGTGGTGATGAAGCTTTGTTTTTGTATGACGCCGTTAGAAAGCACAAAATCATTTGTGATGCTTGGTGAGTACCGTATTTTTATGATTATTTAGGGCTATAATTACATATATCCTTTTTTCTTTAAATAGTGAGGATTGCTGACGTAAAAAAAATGAAGCGCCTATGAAAATGGCCATGCCTTTAAATTGTATCAAAACACTGAGAGCCTTTTAGATTTCCCAGATGGTTTTAAACCGCCAGGCAAACCCAACATCAAGTCCACACGAAGATAAGTTTGTTTTGATTGCAAGCATATGTATTATTAAGGATAACTCAATTTGTGGGAGAGTATTAAAAAAAAGGGAAAACAAAAATAAATGATCGGGCCCTAAAATGTTTAGAAGATGGCGATTTCTAGGTAACAAAACATACCGATGTGCCCTTGAGTCTGCGCATTGAGATGCTGGTATGTATACTTGAGGCTTCAGATCAACACTGGGTAAATACGTGAGGGTTTCCTAGACTTTAATCTTGAGCCCTTCAGATCATCCTGACCTGAAAATGAGCCTTTTTAAACTGTAAAGGATCCTGCAGAAGGATTCCCGACCAAAGCTGGCGGCATGCTGACATGGTTAAATCATTGCCGGAGCTGAACGGCTGCAGGCCATTAAGAAAGAAACTCCTATTGAATGGAATCAGCAAAACCCTTTAACTACTGATTAAGGAAACAAGGAAGGGGCAGGGCTACAGGTTTAGCCTTGGGCGTCATTGTTCCTTCTTGTAATTGGTAGAGTTTTACCACAGATCTGTATTTTTAATGGTTTTTTAGTTGAAAGAAAAGTGAAAAGAAGAAAGAAGAGCTTTTCAATTTTCTAACAGTGATATTGTGTACACACATGCATATTTTTTCATTTTATTGTTAGTCATTTTATTTTATTTTATTATTTCATTTTATTTTATTTTATTGAAGTACAGTCAGTTACAAGGTGTCAGGACACACGTTATTATATCCATGTATCCATCTACTGACAGAGGAAACACGAGCATGTCTCTAAAATACATCAATCAGAGAGAGCTCTGAATGGAATACAGTAAAATAAAAGCAACAACTCTCTTTGGAAAGTGAAATTATAAGCGATTTTTTCACCCTCTTCATATTTTAAATGGTCTTCCTTTCATAATAAAGATACGTTACTCTTATTATTTGAAGAAAAGTAAATCCTATTATCATATTTTTTGTCATTAACTTCTGCAGACTCCCCTCACACACAGGAATTCTTTGATACCAAACATTTTAAAATCAATGTAACTGATATAATTGTTTTCTTGCTGTTGACAAGCGTCATATGTTTGACGTTAAAAATGTATTATTCCATGTAATTCAGTCTTAAGATACATGATATTTTTTAAGAATTTAAAAATTCTGTATTTTTCCTGAATTTCTAGTAAGTGCCCATTCCTGCCCCCACCCTGCCTGACACATGAGTGTATTTAAGCAGGAGTAGAGTCTCATAGCTGGTGTAATGGCCCTGTGAGTTGTGTGAAGGGGGTAAAGAAAAAAACACTCTTTCCTCTTTACTGTAGGGGCTTCTGAAGTGTGTTTAGCAGCAAACACCTGTCCCTTCCGTGCGAGGAGTGGTCCGGGTGGGGCACGTCTAAGGCAGGGCCATCAGTTAGTGAACATTTGATTTTGTTCTACTCGGTGACACACCTGTTTCTCTCCTGGGTTGGTATTTAACCCACGTGTCACTGTTTGTGACTTGTGTCCCTGAGTCTATTACAAGGTCCTTGGGACAAAGGACTCTGTCTCCTGCCCCTGGGTCCTCTGTGCCCAGCACGGAGCACAGTGATCCTCCCTGTGTCCGTGTTCCTGTAGGCATCACTCAGCCTCGTGCAGTCCGTTTTAAACCAAAAAAAAAGAGTTAATTATCTGTGTTTCCCCTCCTTCAACCAGGTAATGCGCCAGAGATTATCTACGGATTTGCTAGCTGTGAATCACGAGTGTAGTCCTGGGTAAAACCAGGTGCTCAGGCATGTTTTGCGCTATTTGGATTGTTATGTTTTCTTTAAGATTCAAAAATCAATCGAAGTTCATTCCAAGTCTGGCCGATCGTCATTCTCCTCTTTACTACTCATACTGCTTCCCAAATTTGACTTTGGCGAGAAGGTTACGCCATTCTCACAAATCAAAAGAAAACGTACTGTCTTAGTCTCCGTTCTCTGGAAGAGTTTCCATAAGATGCAATGATCTGTTTATTGAGAATTTTTTTAAAGTAAATCTCTTCTGTGGAGATCTAGTTTCTTGTCCTCTTTGTAGGCGTGCATTTAAGTTATTAACTCAGTTTCTTTATATCAAATAGTCTTCTATCTATTTCATCTCATCCATTTCCATGTTAACTGTTTTCTAAGAATTTGTCTATTTCCTGCAAACTTTCAAAATGATTGACATAAGGCTTTTGATGGCATTTTTCTTCCCATTTTAAAGTCAGCTGGAGAGGTAGCTGAGTTCCCCTTCCATTACTAAAATTATGTGTACCTTATCTCTTTGTTTCTTGGATGAATCACACCAGAGGTTTGTTGATTATTTAAACAAACTTTAAAAATTGTTTGACTAGTTTTAATATTTTAGATTTGCAGAAAAGTTGCAAATACAGTACAGAAAATATCACATCCCAGTTTCATATGTTTGTCACAAATAGAAAACTGACACGAATACAGAATTATTAACTAAACCCCGCGTGTCATTCACAGTTTCACCTTCATCTTTGCATAGTGCCCTTTTCACGTCCCAGGATTCCATCCCACACACCACGTTACATCTAGTCTTCACGTCTCTTTAGCCCCCTCTGGTCTGTGACGGTTTCTGAGACATTATCTACTTTTCAAGGTCTTGACAGTTTCAAGGCCAAGGATTTTGTAGACTGCTACTTCATTGGGGGTGCAGATAATTAGGTTTCTTTGTTTATTTTTTTCACTGGTGGTCCTGGGGATTGAACCAGGGCCTTGTGCATGCTAGGCACGCACTCTACCCCTGAGCTACACACCCCCCCTTTATTTGGATCTAACTGATGCTTTTCTCATGGTCAGCCTGTGGTTACGGGTTTGGGGGAGAATCCACAGAGGAAAAGAAGGGCCCTTCCCACCACATTGCGTCAAACGTCCCTGCTGCCAGCTTGGCGCCCGGGAGCTGGTCCCCTTGACCACCTGGGTGATGCAGCGTGTGCCCACTTCTTCACTGTGAGGGTCCTTTTGTCCCGCCTCCCATACTCCACTCTTTGGAGCAAGTGCCTAAGTGCGGAACACACTGGGGGGAGGGTGGGAGGCGGGCTGGGGAATCAAGCGTTTTCTCACGCCGTGTTTGGAGCTCCGCTGTGCAGATCTGTCTCTTCTCCCATACTTACACGTGTGCTCGGTCATTTACTCGCACTAGTGTGGACCCAGGCTGTGCATTTTGCACCTTAGGTTCTAACCCAACGCTGCGTGATTTACCTTGTCTCTCGGATTGCTCTGCTTTTGGCCTTTGGGGGCCCCTTGACTCCCTTTAAGAAACCCCATTTTTTTTTTGTTTTCTGAGCACTTCCTTCCTTTGGGGAAATAAGAGATGATTGAGGTCCATTTTTACTTTTATGACCCAGATGTAGAATCGGCCATCCCTCCACGGCGCCTGTGGGGCTTTTATTAGCTCTGATTTTCTGTGTGTAATTAACTTCTAATTTAACTGCTTTGCTTTCAGAGAATGTGCTCTGAATGATACTGTTGTGTTTTTCATTTTTTGAAATTTGTCAAGTCTTACTTTACAGCCTCACATCTGGCAACTTTTTGTAAACGTTTTACGTGCGCTCTGGAACAGCAGTAGATGATTGCTGGGTACAATATTTTATGAGTATCTAATAAACCAAGTTTATTGATATTTATGTTCTGATTTTATATAACATTTTGACTTTTGGATGTCCTTGGCCTATTATTTGAGAGAGAGGAAGGTGGTGAACTCTTCCAGCACAACGCTGGGCATGGTACTTATGTTGCAATTCGATCCCATTTTCATGTTCGCTCCTCCGAGGCCACGGAAGCCCTGCACCGAGGAAGGGCCTGTCTCATCGTACGCAGGGCCCTGGGCAAAAGGAAGGTGCAGGACCCTGGTCATGGGCGGGTGGTTAGTATCATGTTCCCACAGGCCAGCCACCCCGACCCGAGCACAATGCCCCGTGCACTGCAGCCTCACACTGCAGGGCAGGTGCTGGGGTTGAAGGCGAGCGAGAGACCCCATCAAGTCACCTGCCAGATGCACCTGAGGTGCTGCCCTGTCACTCTGCTCTGAGACACCGTGGGACACATGCCCACCCTTTCCTTGTGCACATCCAGTCCACTTCATGGGACAGAGGGAAACGGCAGAGAGTGGGCATTGTCCTATTGATGTGACCAAGGAAGCAGGGAGGGAGGAGGCCAGGTGAGGACCAGGCCCCCTGGGGACCAGAAACTCGTCCCCGGGAGGTGGAGAGGCCACACAAGGCATGATCATGTGTCAGCTGAAGCCAAGCCCCTGGCATGTGTTCTATTGCTTCATTAAATTTCAGTTATGAAAACAATTTCAGGGTGGATAGTATTAATAATTTAAGGACGGTGAATGCAAATCACGAAAACCCAGGTGCAGGGCTGTCCTGAGTGTGGGGCCCTGTGTGACCGCCCTGGGGGCACCCAGGGAGCTGGCTGGGCATGAGTGTTCCTTCTGTATTTCTTATCAAAGTTTTAAAAATTAATTCTGTAATGAATTTGTTTATCCATAAAAATACTTTTTGACTTACCATTCGCTCAGCCTTTTCTGGTTATTGTTTGCTCAATATATCTTTGTCTATCATTTTATTATCAATTTTTTGTTTAATTTGTGCCCCTTGCAAATAGTATACAACTTCATTTGGTAATGTTTTTATTTATTAAGTCTGTTTTATCCTATTGCTGTTTTCCCATTTACATTTATTTTGATTCGAATATATTGTTTCACCCATTTTTCCTTTGTGCTATCTATTGTCTCGATTTTTCAATACATTTTTTTTCCCTCTTTGACTGAGTTTTTAAAAATTAATTTATAATTCCAGTTCTTCTTTCCCTGATAAAAGGGAAACATCTATTTCTGCAGCTATTGTTATCCTTAGTTTAACAAGCATAACTAACTGATTCTGAGGTTTTGCCTTAATTCTCATCCTAAATAGCAAAATCGCTTTAGAAGCTGTTCTGCCGCTTCTCCTGCCGCGCGCCCTGCGTTTCGGCACACGCGCTGTTACCGCTGGACTAAGTGAGTTGAGCGTCATTCCTTTATTTACATCGAAGTGCCTTTGTTTTGCTTTTATCCGCAAAGCCAAGCTCATGCACATAATTGAAAACTGGCGTTTATTTTATCTCATCATTTTGAAGACGTACTGTCCACTGTCCTCCAGCTTCCATTGTTAGGTTGAAGGGTGTGATGTAAATGTAATTTTATTTTCCTTGTAAGAAAGCTGTCCTTTTTCCGTTTAAAACTTCTCCTTGACTTGAGTTCTGCGGTTTCACTACGGTCGGTCTAAGTGAGGTTTTCTTCTTATTCATTGTGTTTGTTATGTGCTGTTCTTCCTGTAACTGTGGATCTAACTGTAAACTCACGCATTTCATTAGTCCTAAAAAATTACTTTTCTTAGCTCCTCAAATATGACCACTCTTCTGATCATAGTCTCACCCTGTGGAACATCCATTAGATGCCAGACAGCCTTTCTCATCCCATCCCCTTATCTCTTGAGTTTTTCCTCAGATGAGCTGAGTCTGGTGCCTTAGGCTTCTTTTGGGGTAATTTTTGTAGATTTACCTGTGAATATGCTTTTTCTCTTTATTGAATCGGCTGTTTAACAACTAACTGGGCTATGAAGTCTCGTATGTAATGTATGTACGTGTGCACGTACGTGTACCACACACACACGCACACAGACACGTCTCCACCTGTCCATCTAGTCAGTTAAACCTGTACGCATATATCTAGATCTACATATAAATGTTTCATTTGTTATTTTTCAAAGCGGCCTTGTCACTTAGGATAGTTTCTTATTGCCGTCTCAGTTCACCAACTTTTTAAAAACACATACATACCTGGTGCACATAACGCTAAATAATATTTACCTTATAATCCCAACACCAGGAAGTCTGAATGCAGTGCTTGCATTTCCAGCTGACTCTCATGCATACAGTGGCTCCTCTGTGTGCTTGCTGACTTTTTATTGCAAACTCTCATATTTGGTTGATTTTAATTTAATAAACAGGTGTGTTGTAATTAGAATCTCAATCTGAGGATCTTTTTCAGGGAGGACATATGTTTGCCTCTTAGATCTCAGGTGACCACTGATGCGGGACATTTCATTCTGAAACACCAGGAGACGATGGTGCCAGTGGAAATACTGAATGACACTGATGAGGTAATGAGTGAGACCTGACCCACAGCTAGTTTGAAAAGTGTGACGTAAGTATTGGTGAAGTTTATAGCTAGAGAAAGACTTAAAAATAGTTCAGGTCAAAATGAAAAAGCTGAAGCCTTAAGTATGTGTGAGATTGTAAAAAGACTAAAAAATATATTTGTGTTTTTAAAGCTCTTCTCTATGGTAAGTTTTCAAATATGGATGTTTAATGGAAGGAAAATGAAAAAATAGTAAACATTATTTACAATAAATACATTTTATATGTATCTATCTCCTTGGTGTAAGTTCAAATCCAATATGGCAGAATGAGAGAAGAAGGGTCAGCTGCAACTTCAGCTCTGTAACAGAACAACAATCCGCAGAGTGGCAACTAGCTGTCATTCCTTCTCAGGAGCAGAACCCGCTTGCGTTTGGATGGCCAAGCACACAGCAAAAGGCTGCAATTCCACCTTTTTTGCAGGTCCGTGTGGTCAACTGTCTGCAAGCAGAAAGTTTCCTTCAGAAACTGAGATCTGTGCCTAGACCTGGCGCAGTCACCTCTGAACCTACGGTTAGAAGCAGATGACGTCAGAAGAAAAACAGACACCCGGTTCCTGATGACTTCCTGGAGCCGCCACACAGGCCCTGGATTGTCTGATTCCAGAAAAGTAACCAAACACAGCCTTTCCTGACACACTACGGAAACTTTATCAAGAAAGTTATGACTAAACTAAAACAAAAGTGGCGTCCGCCTCCCAGGGTGGGATGAGAAACGGTCTGTAAGATCCAAAAGACTGAAAGATGAATTAATATGTGTGGAATTTAATAATCCAGGAAGCATTTCCACACTGCTTGTTTTCCAAACGCACAACATCTTGTTCATGTAACGTTTAGGAAATTTTTTTAATCATCACCCTACTCAAAATGTGTGTGTTAAGCCCCGCCATTATTTATATATCAGGGATGGTAAACCTCTGTTTTATATTTTGGTGGCAAGTGTCCAGTTCTATGGATTAGAAGGAGAAAATGAAGAAGGAAGTGGACTGAAAGGTTGCCACGTCACAAAACCTCACAGTTTTGCTCTTCCTTCCACTGTTCTGTGATGGAAGTGCGCACGCGATCAGTGAGGTGTGACATCCCCTCGCTTTCTGCAAGTCCCTGTGATGGTGGACGTGGTCTCCCTAGTCTGGGTTCCTGAGCCTCAACCCTCTTCTTCCCTGTTACATGGTGAACCTCTTAGATACAACCTCTACTCCAGAAATGCTCTATTTTTGACATAAATGGGTGGTGTTTGAATCCTAAGAAATAGAGCAAGTTAATCACTGCTGCATTCTTTGCTGGCGTTGGTTTTCCGTCGGCAGTTACGTGGCCCTTGTGGAAAGGATGGCTGGATGGTGGACACGAGTTGGTGGGAAGTACAAGCGGAGCGTCCAGCCTGGCATTGAGCCCACTAGCACGTGCACGCAAACTCATGCAGGCCCTAAGAGAAGAGGAGCGACCCTGCACGCGACATCCCCGGGAAGGAACGTGGAGAATGCTGTTCAGATTCTCCTGCGGCAGTGGCGTACGTCGCTCTGCTGAAGACGCCCCGGGGAAGGCTACTTGGTCACGGCATCAGGGCGCGCCTGCACGTAGAGTGGGTGTCCCACTGCGGTTACGCTTGCCTAAGCATCACTATGACTCCATCCAATTACACCTTTTAAAACACGGATGATCCTGGTTTGAAGTTCTTCATGACAACAATTAGCTTCTGACAAGAAACCTTTCTAAGAGATAATGAGGGAAAAGCCCTTGAGACGGGAAGATAGATTCACAGGACCAGCCCTGAATGTTCCAGCAACTTGAAAAGATCTAAACACCCAGGGAAATGACTTCCTTCTGGGAAAACTTTTCAATTAAATTCAACAACTATTTACCATCTCTGCGTTTTCTGGAAGTCAGGTTATGTTAGATTTAGTTCCTTCCCTGGAAGGGACTCCATTCTGAAGAGGCAGGTGACGGGCCAGTCCCAAGTGACGGCTGAAACCCAAAGTGAGGGTGAGAGACGTTCTGCCTCAGGGGTTGGAGCCGGGCAGGCCTCGCAGGTGAGGAGGCGGCAAAGCGGAAGCTGGAGGTTCCTGAAGACTTCGGTTGCCAAGACTATGGCCCTTGAGCCCGGGGGGGGGGGGGGACCTCAGCAGGAGGGAGGGAGGGGAAGAAAGAGACAAAAGGAAGGATCTCCATGGCTTCAACTCCCATTGGAACTGAAGTGATTCTTTTAAATTTTTGTGTGTGAAAATAGTGAAAATTATTTGAAAGGCACTTAATTAAACTACAAAGCAGGAGTCTCAAAATGTGATCTGTGAGACTCTGAGGCACCTTAAGTCTCTTTCGGGGGGCCACGAGGTCAAACGTATTTTCACCACGACACTGAGACATCTCTCACCTGCTTAGCTTTGCTGATGCTCGTACCGATGGTACAAAAGCCGTGATGGGGAAACTGCCAGCACCTTACGGGAGTCAAGGCTGCGGCACCAGACCATGCCTCCCAACACTTCAGGCCTTTTGTGGTGATCCTAGTGAACCATCACGGTGTGACGTCGTTTCTAGATGTCGTACCAGGAAGCGTGGCAACGTTTGGGAGGTCAGCATAACTCAGTGAGCTGATGCTTTCTAAACGACCAATGCGTGATCTTGCACAATTATGGTAGGTAAGTGACCCGTGCAAATTGCAAAACAGACCGAGAGGACTTAAGGTAACATTATTGCAACTTACCTGATATGGTTTTGGATTTCACATTGCAGCTAAGCTTTTAAGAAATTACTGCTTCTTGTATTTTGGTTTGCACTTAAGTGGAATATTCACAAACATCTGAAAGGCTGTTACAACATTGCTCCCTTTTCCAACCACATATTGTTGTGAGCCTGGATTTTCTGTATATGTTTTAAATAAATCTACGTATGACAGCAGAGAGGATCAGTAAGCATTATGATTATCCAGTTTTCATTTATTAAGCCAGAAGTTAGAGAGATTTGCCAAAATGGAAAATAATTCTTATTACAAAACTTCCTGGGGGTTTGGAAAATACAGTTTTTTTTTTTTTTTACAAGAAATGTTCTGTTCATATGTGATGGGCATATTACTGTTACTTTTAAATGGATTAGCAAACAGATCATTTAAATTGTGTAAGTTTGATTTCTAATTAACTATAAATAAAACACACATAAGCAAAAGATTTTTGGTGGCTTTGATAGATAGTCTGTAAGAATAGAAACGAGGACTGAGACAAAAGTATCAAGAATCTCTGATATATCAGGGAAGTAACTAGAGACAAATATACAAAGATCTGGTAGCTCCGAGCTGGGGACGTGTGGCCTGTCACTGAGTCGCTGACGTGTTATCAGTAGGGAACACATGAAGGTGTTAAAGCCAAAGCACAATGCCTTCCTAATTGTACTGGGCTTACAATTACAGCATTGATTAGGATAAAAAGCGACAGAAGGTGGGAAGACCAATTAGAAGACCAGCTATAATGAGGCTCTGCCAGTAGGATCTTAGAATAGAAAATAAGAGAGTGTCGTTTGAGAATTTGCAAGAATATGATTTGGTGGCTGATCTGATACGGAAGGAGAGATTTCAAAGCATTGATATTCCCGGGGCAGTGACTTGGAGGAGCGAGACTTCAAAGTTGTTCCCTGAGACTCCAAAGTAAAAAATAAAAATAAAAATGCAGGTAGAGGAGAGACTGAGGTTTTAATTCAGGGTGTGTTCAATTTCTATTTCTGAAGACTCACAAAGTAGACTGGATATAGTGGGGAGAGGTTGCCCTGGTGGTAGTTGGACCGTTTGGAATTCAACTTGAGAAAAACATCTCGGCTGAAGGTGTATGGTTAATTCCGTCAAGATGGAAGGGATCACAGAAGCCTTGAGGATGGAAGAGGACACCAGCAAAAATAAAATACATGGAGAAAAGAAGTGAATTCCTGGTATTTCCAGGTAGGGGACCAGGAAAAATAGGAGGAACGAGAGGAAAAATCATCAGAGGCAGGAGAATATTTTTAAAATTCCATATACACAAAATCAGGACAGAAAATTGTTGCAAAGGGTAGACTTTGCACGGGTTTTTCATACTGCCACTTACGTAATCACTAAACATATGTCGGATAGACTTCCTTCTCCTCTTGTGATATGTACACATGAGAAAAGACTCCATCACGGCTATAGAAATGGGTTATTTTCACTTAAAAATAGCCAATTTTAACCTTTATATATTCTTTTATTGTGTTGCATTTCTAAGATTTGCATGGTGCTTAGATACTTAATTTCAAATCCAGTACTCGTGTGACGGAGTGTATTCATTGCCTACTACTGCTGAAAAATGAAAGAAAACAGATTATTGCACAGAAATCTGACATTTATTTAGCTGGGGTATAATCAAGGCATTGGACAGGTGTGTTGCCTCCTGGGGGCTGCAGGGAAACTCCACCCCCTTTCTTTTCTAGGTTCCAGAGGCCACCTGCCTTCCTTGGCTCATGGCCCTCTTCCATCTTCAAAGCTAAAAATGGCCCATTGAGTCTTTCTTAAGTCGCCTCATTTGACACTGAGTGTTCTGTCAACCTGTTCTGCATTTTAGGACCTTGTGATTACAATAGACCCATTGGGATCATTCCATATAATCTCTCTACTTTAAGATCTAGTGATGAGCATCCTTAATTCTATATGTTACCGTAATTCCCCTTTGCCATGGAAAGTAACATCCTCATATCTTCCAGGTTAGGGTGCGGGTGGACATCTTTGGGAACCATTATTCTGCCAAACTCATATGTACTTACTGACTCGTTAACTATTTAATAACTGTCTATGAAATCCTAAGAAATCAAATCATTGAGGTAGTTCTGTTGAGTTCCTTTACTTAGCTGGAAAAAAAAAAGTACAGAAGTGTTAATGTCTTATATTTGGGAAGAATCTTATAAAACAACAAAATAATTTCCTACTTAAGTAAATTCATCAAAGCACGCCATATCTCTGCCAAAAAAACACCTTTGGAAGAGAAAAGCTTCTGAAAAGCTGTGGACAGCAGTGGTCCCTCTGGTGTAGGAAAAAGACACACTTTTTGTGTTGTATGATCTATTGTACTGCTCAATGTTATTTTTTAAAACATAAATATATGTAATTTGCATCATAAAGTTGATTTATTCCTTGCTTGACTTAATACAACACGGTTTTCTATTTACGAAGCACTTCTGATGTACTGTATGATTCTCTTCCATACCAGTTTTTATGGGTTATTATCATTTTGTTGTTGGAAAAATGTAAGATATATTTCATAGACGTAAAGTAATTTGCCCAGTTCAGCACATCCCCTAAAATATTAACAGTAGAATTTAAACATGTATCTTTTCACCAGAGAGCTTTCTCCTTCTCCCACGCCATTTTATTATTAAAATATGTGATTTGGAGTTAATAGTTGAAGGATAATGTCACGTCTGCTCATGGCTTGTTTCATCATATCGCCTAAGAGGCCCCACAGCAGTGGAAATTGACTCTGTTCACTGGAGGCCCACAATTAAAGCCGATTTCTGAAAACTGCACACTGCTAGTGGGTCTGAACAGCTGATGCAGGCAAATGGGCTTCTGCCCGTTAAAAGGTGGCGTCTATTGTTAGAAGCAGCGCAGAGACCTCATACAGAGCAACAGGGAAAAACCAATGCCCGTGCACCAGCCCCCACCCACCCTTTTGAGAGAAAAATACCATTCTGGTAAGGAAGACACTCAACTTGTGAAGACGGGTGAGGGGGATGTATTTTTGTCCCTATCACGCTAAATACAGTGTTTGACACTTGGGCGTTTGAGAGAAACGTCTTCCCTTTGGAATCATGGTGAAGCAACGCCAGCGTGATGGTTTCTCCTCCCTGGGGAGAATCTGCTTGGTTGTTTGGTGAAAGTACATGAATGTGGTCTAAAAATAAATTTTACGGTACATACGTATTCATTTCTCCGTTTATTTCCAATTCCATAAGAGATTTGAGGGACGTGAATAAAATGCGAGGAGCATACAGGCCATCAGCAAAAACAGCTACTGAAGGATGTGTCAGCGAGCAACCCATCAGGCAGTAACCACGGCCCCTCTTCTTCGGCTGTAAATCTGATCCGGGCCACATTACTTCTGCGTCTCCCTCCCTCCCTCCCGCTGTCTTCTGTTTGTCCGGGTGTGTGTTCGTTTGCTTAACCTGACCCAGACAGCGGCCTAGATTTCTGAAACAAAGCCTTGGGACCGTGTTTCATTCACCTTTCATGGTAGGAGACAGGATGCGGCGCTCAGTAAGTACAGAGGGTTGCAGGGCACCAGCTTAGGAATTCCCGTGTCAAACTCCCTTTCAGGTTTTCAGTCGTGCTCAGCTCAGCTCTTTGACCTCAACACCTTGCCTCCCTTCAATATGTTTATGATGATCAGCCTTTTTCCCACTTGGAAAACCACAGAATTCAGCTTCCACATCTCCAACCATTGAGAAAACACCATAAACGTGTCTGAATGTGCTCCTAGCTCTCATAAGGGCTGCACACACAACAGGGGCAGGAGCTGGGAGCCTTAGAGAGGCTTAAAACGCTTACGTTTGACAGTGAGTCACAGCTCTACCCCCAGACTTTGGTAAGTGTGTTATTATTTCACAATACCTCATTTCTCTGTTATGTAAAAATCAGAAGAGTCACATAGAATATACGAAAAGTCAACCAACTTTTTTCTGCGAATGGCCAGGGGTAAGTATTTTAGGCTTCATGTGTCCGTCACGACCACCTAATTCCGCTGTGAGAGGAGGAAAGCCACACAGAAGAGGCACAATGAAGGAGTGCAGCTGTGTGCCCGTCAAACTGTATTTCCAAATACAGGCCGTCGGCTGGCTTTGGCCCGTGGCTGTAATTTGCTGACCACTGGGTTGTACACTGAGTACTATAAGCAATTTTGCCTTGCAACAAAATGTGACAGGAATCACTTGTCTAAGAGCACACCGAAAAATACTAAATAAAACACTAGAACTGGGTGTCAGGAGGCTGGAATGGAGGGGGATAGCACGGGGGAGACACAGCTTCTGTTCCTGGTCCTGAAAAAGGAATCTCGAGTGCACTGTGATTAGCTCTATGACCCTGGCTAGATTATTGGATCCCCAGATCGTCATTCTAAACCATCCTTATAAAAGACTAGAGGTCTGCTCCAACTACCTCACTAGAAGCTAAGACCAGTGCTCTGGGTCTCCATCTCTCATGCCATCAATCAGGGTCCCCATGGAAATACGTGGCATACATTTGCCAACAAGGAAGGTTTGCTGAAGGTGTCATCTGAAGGGGTACAGTCAGGGTCAGGAAAACCAACGGAAACAGGGAGCAGCTCCGAGGCTTAAAGAGTGGGAAGACAGCCCCAGCCCTCCGCTAGAGAGACGTTCTCTTTTTTGAGTGAGTATCATGGAAGCATTAAGTGAGCAGTGAGATCTGGAGCTCAGCCAGGAAGTCAGGAATAAAGACATGAGCATATTGACTGTCTGTGTCGTTCAAGGACAGTAACAGCCCAGCTGGGGACAGAGAGTAGACAAAGAGAAGAGTCAGACAGAGAAAGTGCTCTGGGTACTCATAACACCCAAGTCAACCAGAAGCAGAAGAAACAGCGGAGACTGATGAAAAGTGACCGGTGATGCAGGGAGGAGACCAGGAGAGTTCAGTACCATCAGTGCCATGAAAGAAAACTATTTCACGTAGGTGAGGAAAGTGAAAAGTGTTGAACAGCCCTCACAAGGTCCAATAGGATGAGGAAGTCAGTGCACATCCCATCTAACCTCTCCTGTGCCGTGTGATGGGGATGGAAACCACATGAAAGATGACGGGAAGGTGAAAACTTGGGGAGGGGCGTCCAGATGTATCATAGGGTATTTCTTCTGTAGATCAGAAGTAAAACTGTGAAGCAGCTCAGGGGAATGTAAGATGCATTTGAAGTACAGAATTAATTTTATATTAAGGCAAATATCCTGTGGAAGGAGAGAAGCAGTGAGTGGAAATGAAGTTTCTTCCTAAGAAGGGGAAATAAAGGGTTAAAGATGCATTGGTTTTTAGAAGAGCAGAGATGTGTCTCCCTTTGAAATAGTAGAATGATTTATATTCTTAGAGAAGAACGTAATTGAAAAAGGGTGTGGATTTTGAGATAGAAATTCACTTCTGACTGCTTCTATTTTCCCCCCAAAAGTGTGAGATGATGTCATCAGCTGAGATGGATTGGAATAAGTTGTGAGGATTTGAGAATACAGGGGATTTGGCAAAGCTGTGATAGAATCACACAGAAGATTAGGGACGTGAACTTACTAAGGTACGTGAAAAAATTTCCCAGAACTATGGTGGATTCATCTCGTGTCTGTGCTCGGTGTGGCTGCAGGGAAAGCTTCAGCAGCTTCAGAACACACTCAAGAGGAGTGGGGGAAGTGGAGATGTCCACAGGGGCATGGTTGTGGGTGATCTGGGGAGCAAAGCAAGTCAGAGGTGAGTTAAAGAGAGGAAAAGTGATGGAGAGTGAAACGGTGGAGAATCAAGCGTTGGGAAGCCTGCGTGAGTGTCAGTTTCTGTGGGAACATGGGAGGACAAGAGCTGGAGGTCAGAGAAAGCAGTGCTTGTGATGGGTTTTTGGAGGAGAAGCAGATATTGGTCATCAGAAGCTCTGGAGTGTGAGCATGGAAGTGGGGTTGATCATAGCTTGGAGACAATGATGATTGAATAGAGGTGTGGTAGATTTTTTTATTATTTATTATTTATTAATTTAATGAACATTATAATGTGTTAGACACTGTTGGGAAAACATTAAAAATTCACACTACAGTCCTGTACTCACTTGTGTAGTGGAGATGCAATAATTGCATCTAAAAGTACAAATGAGGTCAAATGTTTGACATAAAAGGGAAAATAAAGTGATGGGGAGGGACCTGACACTTCTGGGCTCCTTCTGTATCCCAGCCATGCTATGATGTGTGGAATATATTATAATTATTGACTCTTCTCTACATGATGGGGAATGTTAAGCAACGTGCTTGATGTCCTGAAAGTATTAAGACAAATAGCCAAAACGTACTGTCAGAGCCAGCATTCAATCTGATTAACATTTAAGGAATTTTGAATTTCTCCTTCTTTGCAGCCCCTTCATGGAATCATACTGTGCCAGGGTGGAGTGGGTCTTAGGGCCACATTATCTGCCCCCTCTTCCTTGTCCCACATCTAATGATGGAGACAATGAGGTCTAGAGAAGCCTGAAGTCTTGCCCAGAGCCTCCCACTTAGCAGGTGGTGGAGCTGGGACTTCAGCCGTGTGCCCTGCTCAGATGCTGTCGCGGTGGTTACCCGGGAGGCAGGCGACGGTCCCGACTCCCGGCACCTCTGCCAGTCGGAATGCTCGGGACTTGAACCAGAAAGCTGGGCATGGAAGTGGTTGCCATTTCCATGAAGATATCAAGTGTCTTTGCAACACTTTGTGTAGGAAAACCAGCTGACAGAGATTTTTCCAGGTTTGACCAATGATGTTCATCCTAACTCAATCTCGTCACCAGTGAGACTTTACAAATAAGCATACATTTCTCTCCTGAGGCATAATTTTTTAAGAAATTCAAGCCTTCCATTACATAACTGAGTGCAAGACTTTCCAAAAGAATCTCTAAAAGGGCTTTTTTTTTTTTCAGTTTTGAAAAGAATCAATGAACAAAAACTGTGGTTAAGGCAATGCATTTAAACTTACTAAGGGCTGTCAGATGAGAATTATTTTGTTGAAAAATCTGAAGTATACTATTTTAATGGAAAAGCTTAATTACAGAGCAGCCTAGAGTTGCCAATTGTGAAGCATTTAATTTTCTAAGGGCTTAACCGTGAGCCTAAGTCAGAGCTCAGCTCTGCTGCCTCTAGTTTATTATGTGGTAAGACAGGGATGTGCTAGACAGAAAAGAGCTGAATTTCAATCATTTAATTATGAGGTCAAAGGTTTCCATCTTAGATTCTGAAGAAATGCACTGACTTCACAAGCTTGTTAAATATTTTATATTTTTAATTAAACAAGCAATTTTATCAAGTTAATTTATCTCAACGTATGCACTTGCCTGTTCTATGCACTTATTATAATAAATACATCTGGTTGTTCTTATCTAGGTACCTTTTAAAATTAAAAACAGCCATTATGGAAAACAGTATGGAGATTCCACAAAAAACTAAAAATGGTCTTACCATATGATCCAGCAAGCCCTCTCCTGGGCACATATCCAGAGGGAAGCTTAATGCAAAAAGACACATGCAACCCAATGTTCATAGCAGTGCTATATACAGTAGTCAAGACGTGGAAGCAACCTAAATGGCTAAATGACTAGATGAAAAAGTTGTGGTATATTTATACAATGGAATACAACACAGCCACAAAAAGTAATAAAATAGTGCCACTTGCAGCAATATGGATGGACCTGGAGATTGTCATCCTAAGTGAAGTAAGCCAGAAAGAGAAAAAAATACTATATAATATCACTTATATGTGGAATCTAAAAAAAAAAAAACAAATGAATTCATTTACAAAACAGAAACAGATTCACAGATGTAGGAAATAAACTTATAGCTACTTGGGGAGAAGGGCATGGGAAGAGATAAATTGGGAGTTTGAGATTTGTAGACATTAACTAACAAATATAAAATAAACAAGTTTATACTGTAAGCACAGGGAACTCTATTCAGTATCTTGTAGTAACTAATGGTGAAAAAGAATATGAACATGGATACACGTGTGTTCATGTATGACTGAAGCATTTGCTCACCATAACTTGACACAACATTGTAAACTGACTATGCCACAATAAAAGATATATATACAAAAAAAAGCACAAGCTAAAACATTTTTCACATGCTCTCAGTTCGGCAGACTGTCTCTCTGTATGCAAAAGATAACTCCGTAGGAAAGCCTTTCTTTCTTATTGTATAAACATAGATGTTGAAAATAACCAGTGTAATAAATAGCCGTACAGAAAAGTCCTAGCAATATGCGAGCAGGCACCTCCCAATTCTGGTAAGACGCTCTTCTTCAGATCAAGGGTGTAGCTGTTTCTCGGAGAGCTTTAATGTGTCTGGGAGGCCGTGTGCACGTGTTCACTCCTCTTATAAAATTCCTTGTCGGCTCTCTAAGATATCATATAATTAAAGATCTGAGATATTTATGTAAAATGAAAACCTGACTCTGCAGAGCTGGAGGCGCTGAGGAGACAGGGTTACAAGACATTCGCAAGATCTTGGGAAGCTCAGAAAATGGAAAGCAGAGGGAGAAAGGAGGAGTGAATGGAGTGTTTAGGGCCAGCTCCTTGGGAAGGGAGCAGACCTCGTGCAGAGACGGGCCTCACTTCGTGGGGAGCGCGCGCCGCGCCGAGCCCGGGGACGTGTACTGACCGCCGCCTGGCTAAGGCCGCCGCAGCGGTGACATCGATTGCGCCCCAGCCCCGCAGACGAGGGAGTGAAGTCCCGGAGCCCCCGTGAGGGCAGCGTGCAGGGAAGGCCCTCCTGAGGGCAAGACTGGCACCGCGTCCCCAGAGCCTCAGCCTCTGCTCCGCCCATCACAGCTCAGTGGAAGTCATATTCTTTTAGTGTCTCCATCAAAATTACGATAATTGCTCAGTAAAAGGTAACGGCTGGACTAAAGGCCCGCGCTAAAACGCACCGCGCCGCGTGTCCGCACGCTGACCGGCTCAGAGCGCACAGCACCTCCCGGCGCCCCCCCCCCCCCGCCCCATCGTCCCCCACCCCCCCACCCCCAGACGCACACAGCGCACAACCGTGAAGCAGGGCAGGGGCAGCCGCAGCAGCGCCCCAGCTCCAATGGGGGAAGCAGGCGACAAGCAGTGGGGACCGGGCCACGGCCATGAGGCCGGCCTCAGACTGGAGCCCTGCCTGGACGCGGGGAGGCGCTTGACCCCGCGCACATCCTGTTTCCCGAGCAGAATGACCCGGCCGCTTCTCTGCTGCCCCGGCATCCGCCTCTGGGAAGCCCCGTCCTGCCCGCGTCCTCAGCGGAGCGGTGGTGGCGGCGCGGATCCAGCACACGCTGTCCTCGGAAGGGAGCAGCCGTCACCGCCCCGCGCGTGCCGGTGCCCAGACTCTGCGCTGATGCCACAGCCGTCACGCGCAGGCGCCTGGCTTCCTTAGCAGCAGCCACCAGCCGTCTGCCGCATCCCCCTCCGCTGGTCCCCTGTCGCAGTAAACACACCGCAGCTCTCTGCGCGGCGCGGTCCTCGCGCCTGAGGGACCTCCCTGCTCGCTTGCCTCAGGTCTCTGCTCCTCGAGCCTGAAGTCACCAGCCTTGACTCAGACAGTCACGCCCCATGGGGTCTTTCCATGGGGTGGAGTTTTTGTTCTTGTTGTTGATGTCGCAGTCACTAAAAAGTTTTTTTAGATTCCACATTTAAGTGATATTAAACAGTATATGTCTTTCTCTGTCTCTTATTTCACTTACCATAATATCCTCCAAATCCATGCATGGTGTCGTACATGGAAAAATCTTCACTTTTTGTGGCTGAGTAGTATTTCATGGTATGTGGACACCATCCCTTCTTTATCCGTTCATCTGCGAATGGACCCTTAGGTTGCTCCTGTATCTCAGCAGTTGTAAATATTACTGTTATGAACATTGGGGTGCAGGTATCTTTGCAACTAGTGCTTGGGTTGAGTTTTAATGGCCATTTGTGTGTTAGTTTTCTCAACACTTTCTCAGTCATATTTCTTAATCAGCTCAATTCAGAGGCTCCAGCTGGGAAGGAGGCTCTCTGCCCGCCTCAACGCGCAATTTCTGCGTTTGCCTTTAGTACCGACACCCATCCAGCCATCCTGGGTGTGAGCGCAAAGGTGAAGGTTACTACGGGTCCGGGTGGAAACGGAGAGCGTCAATGCTGTCAGTATGCTTTCATCCAAATGGCTGCACCTCACCGCAAGGGAAGCTGAAAACAGTCTGGTCTTGTGCACAAGATGAATGGGAAAAATTAACCCAGCGGCTACTCGGACAGCTGGCTCTGCCTGAGATCTAAGTCCTTCCATCTACCGCCTAATTCTTCATAAAGCAACAGATACCTGGCATGGGTATTGAGGTCACATCTTAATATCTACAGCTCTCTTCTTTCTTTAATAGAAGTCCCTCTACACCTGATGTTAGAATTTACATCCTAATGCGAATTTATTTTGTCTGCTATTAGAAATTAGTTTTACCAAGTTCAGTTGACAAAAGCATTGTGTCTTTTATCATAAATGTTTTATAATAAATATTTTAATCAAAGTAATGATCATGGTTAAAAATAAATAGCCCAAAATTTTAGTAACAAATCACCCTCCTCTGCTCGCCAGCCCCCCCTCCTTTTCCGCTCCCTCATGGTGGCCAGGTGTAACTCTTTTAGCTCTTTCTTCCACCGTTTCTGTTACATCTCTAGATAACTGTGCTGTCATTAAATTTACCTGGAGACATTATCTCCTCACTTCCTTCCAGCATGAGGCTCTCCTTGGCTGCTTTTCCTATGCCCTCCTCTGCCATCTGTCCAGTGAAGTTACATTTATCTCTATGTGCTCTGTGTCATCACTGCTGAAGGGCTACCCTTCCCTAAGTCCCTGCGGGAGGAGCCTTCCTTCCCTCCTCTCGCTCCCGGTGTTTCTGATGACCTTGAAGTTCCTTGGCTCATGGCCACCACCACCCCCCCCAGCCTCCGCCTCGGTCGTCTCACGGCCTCCTTCTCCCTGTGCCTCTGTCCTGTGTCTCTTCTCTTCCGGTGAAGATGCCAGGCAGGCTGGATTAGCGCCCACCCTGCTCCGTGTGGCCTCACCTTAACTAATTACACCTTCAACAGCCCGATTTCCAAGTAAGGTCATGTTCTGCGGTACTCGACTGAGGACTTCAACGCTCAATTCAAATCACAATACTCTCTTTCCTTCTATTTTATTTATTCTAAACTTTCTGTCTCTTCCTTTTCTCCTTTTACGTTGTGAGATATTTTTCCTTGCTTTAGTTTCCACAACCCCAGCCACACTTTCATTCTGGCGATCACATGCTTAACCGGCAATAGCCCTCCCCGATTTCAGACGGCTCCTTTCTGTTTCTTTCCTTTCCTGGTTTATTTTTTCTCAAAACCGTCCACATCTGTTTAGAATCATATCCATTTTTCCTTCTGCTTTTTCTAAATTATTAGTTTTTCTGTTTGCTATCTTTTACCCCTTTTTATTTTTATAAGTTTTCCTTAAATCTTGGATGGTCATTAGGTGCCCCTCATGGTTAAGTGCGTGTGGTTTTAAGTGCAAGCGGTTTTGCCAATCTCTGCGTGTGGGAGAATCTTGCTACACACGTTGTATTTCCACGTAGAATGGCATCCAGTTCCCTCTGTTTTCACCCTATGGGTTTAATTTATTTTTTTATAATTTTTCTATCATTATAGTGTGATCTCAGAATGGACAAAATATAGCAGGATTACTGATGGACTGGGTGTGTGGATTCCATCTGCTATATTTGCTATGTATTTTTGAGGATTCTGAAAAAAATAACACAGAAAGAGACATTCTAGTCCAAGCATAGAATTTAAACTTCACTCTTCCTTGCTTATTCCAAACAAAAACAGTAAGACCCCACAACCTTGAATCTGTGGACTCTGATAGTTTTGTAAACTTTATCAAGGCATCCACTTTGCCTGCCTAATTTCCATATATTACCATGCGCTAATCAATTCAGTGTCTGACGCTTAACAAAATGATTTGAGAAACACAGCTACAGAATTATTGTTTTATTCAAAGAGATTCTGGTTAGTAAAGTTCACTCATCATACAAGGCCAAGTCATTTGTGCCCACCAAGCAAAATGATTGCTTTAATAGAGAGATCCTTTTTGCACGTTCAGGGAGAAATGTCACCATGTAAAGGTTGGAGTTAACAATTTTCCACGTTTTTCCTTAGGTTGTGTGGTTACTGGTCCTCACATGCTGCTTCCCCTGTGGGGACAGAGGCAGGGTCAGGTCATCGCACTCCGTCTGTCAGCAAGTCTGCAGACCGAGGAGGGGAAGCTCCCTTTGGCCCCTAAGGATGACCCACCACTCGGAGGGTTAAGTACATTCCATTTCACGAGTGACTTCCCAAGGCTGCTGTATTAATAACGTTAGCATCACTCACAACTGTTACTTTAAAACCTTCTCTGCTTTTCGCTTGAAATTAGAAAGAGAAAGAGAGAAACCGCATATCTAAAATTATCAGACCCCAGGCCTTGCCAGGAAAGAAACAGAGTTGAAATAAACGGCTACCCTGTTAGAGATTAAACAGTATTTATTTACATTTAACCTGCTTCTTTGCAGATGTGGCTTTCTGACTGCTTAGCAGTATCATAAAGAAATCCAATGTTTCCACTAAGCAGGGATCAGAGGAGAGCAACCTGAAAAACAAAATTTGATCATTAGACGATTTACAGGGTGTATCATTTCTACCAGGCAAGTCTGCACAAAGCTCTTAAAAAGGAGTCTTTGAGCCAGCAGAACCCAACTCTCGTAAATCGGGGCCACATAGTGAGGTGTCTAGTGTGTGTGACCCTGAAGCCTACCCTGGACAGACTTAGGGAGGAGCTGGACACTCAGGCAGCACCCGGCTCTCACCCTCTCTGGGCTCTCACAGGGAACCCAGAGCCAATACAGCCAGTCCTTCCATGTCCCTGGGTTCTGAATCCATGGATTCAACCAACCTGGGATCAAAAATATTCAAAAAAAATCTGGAAAGTTCCAAAAAGCAAAGTTTGAATCTGCCTGTGTGTTGGCAACTATTCACATAGCATGTACATTGTATTTATCCCTGTTTAGGTGGCGTTAACACTTTATTAGGCTTTATAAGTAATCTAGAGAAGGTAAAGTATACAAGAGGGTGCGCCCAGGTTATATGCAAATACTTCACCATTTTATGTAAATGCCTCGGGCATCTGGATTTTGGTACCCACGGGAGTCCTGGAACCAATGCCCCGAAGATGCCAAAAGACGACCGTACAGGCTGAAATAGCTGCATTGCTGGTGAGATTTACCCCTTGTCCAATTTTATCCCTCAGGCTTTGTGTCCAAGTCTATCAGACTCAGAAACTTCAGTCCCTCCGCAGCACAACGTGCCCAACAAAGACGCAAGACCTTTGCCGCCCGGGGGTGTACACATGCGACGGTGCAGCTTCCAGATATTCCACGCACACTGGTTGAACAATGAGTGTATTACATGAGTAATATTTTATGTCTTGATGGGGTCTTTCTGAGGATTATGCCTGGGCCTGACATAGTATCTTGAAGTTTGAAATGTTCAGGTCTTGGTCTATGGGATGGAAGTGACTTAAGTAAGGCAGAAGAGACTGTCAAGCGTACCTTTAAATTTAGAACGGTTCCAGGGCAGCCTGCTCTCACGGACAAATATGCCACGCGGGCTCTCACGTCACATTTTGGAGACAGTCCAACAGAACACGTCCTCAAGTCACACAAACACTGAGCATGTAAAATGGCTACTGTTAATTTCAACTACTGAAGTTACAACTACTGAAACTACTAATTACAGAAAAGAACATGAAGAAATAACAAAATAAGTCATTTGTGATTCAAATGGCAAAGATTCCTGAAATAACACTTTCGTGTACCGCTGGTAGGAGTGTAAGTTACAGCAACTACGGGAGAAATTATAGTCAAAGAGCCCCACGTAAAGGTGTGGATCTGCCCTCCTGACGTGTTAGCAGTAACGGTTATTGTGTAAACATTAAAACTGTATTGACTTAGTGATGTGACTTTTCATATTAATTAAAAGGACAGTGCAGACAGAGATGTATACTATTTCAATTTGTGTAAAATAATGTTTAGAATAAAGTAGAAAGATATAACTTACCTCTCTGATGATGGGTTATGAGTAATTTTACGTATTTCTTAGTCTTTCACCAACTTTCATTCATTCTGTGCTGTCAGCAACCTCAGAAAATGTCAGCTGTCACTTCCTGTTAGGCAGTCCGTACTGTCTGAACTAACGTTGCTTCTGTGTGCAATGCTTTCCTCCTGACCTTTGACCTTTGTGAAATTGCACTTATTCTTCCAGGTACAGCTGAAAAGTCGTCATCCCAAGATGTGCTTATACCGTTTGGAGTGTAAGTAAGGAAATTAACATCTCTAAAGCTAATCATTTCATTAAGCCTTCCCTGATTCTCTCAGTGCTGGGCAGACGTAACAGCACTTTTATTTCTGTTTTCCAATCACAGTGTGTTTATCCTTTTCCATATTTCTTGCAGCAGCTCAGCCACAGGGCAGCTAATGGTGAACGTATCTGTCTCCTCCACCAGACAAATCCTCAGGAGAAGGGTTTGTAAAATACTCATTATTTTTTCTCCAGGTAATCTCTTGCAGTGCCTTACGCAGATGGTATATTTCAATAAACTTTTTGTTAAGTTGAAATCTTTTACTTTTTTTTAAGAACTAAAATCCTTAGTGTTTGGTCAAGATCAAGTGAAGATAGTGAAGAAAATTTAAAATTGATTTGGCAAATGGTCTCCTTTTCTTTCAAATGTGATGGTTTTAATTTGTTTTCAAGAAAGCCTAAATTTATTGGATATACTCACTAACAAGTATGTTCAATTTCCAGAAATGAGATAAAATAATGTGTATATGTATTTAGTTCTACAAAATTTATTTATATATACATACATATATATATATAATATATATAAAATATATTTAGTTTTATTTCCCATTTTCCCCATAAAATCTAAACGATACTGAGAAGTTATCCACTGCCCTGCACATCTAATTAAGCGTGTAAGGGTCAATGCTTAATGAACAAAATACCCTCTGTAGCCTTTTATATTTCTTAAAGAAATGCACTGGAGACATAAGTCCTGAAGGCTATTTTAAGTGAGAAAAAAAGAGATATTTCCTCCACAGAGATACATTCAGTCTTTAATATTATGTATGTAACTATTTTTACTGTACTTCCATATTGTCCCATTAGAAGCACATGCAAACTTGTAAGGTAGATAATTTTATTATTAACTACATATTAAAGCAGAGGAAACAGTTGATGGGAGACTATTTAACTAGGAATGTTTTATTTTTGGCAAATGACATTATCCAGTTGAAATAAGTTGAGCTGAAAAAGGCTCTTTATTATAAGGACACAGGAATGGGCCAAAGAAGAACATCTCATTCTTAGTCTCCACCTCTGCACTCTCCCTCCATCTCCTGATGGGATCCTGTCTCTCTGCTCTGAGCGGAAAGAGGAGGAAGACGCTGAGACCACAGGCTGACATGCTAGAGGCTCATAAAGAAGAGACGGATGACTGGATAAAGAAGCTGTGGTATATTTATACCGTGGAATACTACTCAGCCATAAAAAATAAAATAATGCCATCTGTAGCAACATGGATGGACCTGTAGATTCTCATTCTAAGTGAAGTAAGCCAGGAAGAGAAAGAAAAAATACCATATGACGTCACTCATATGTGGAATCTAAAAAAAAACAAAAGACAAATTAACTTATTTATAAAACAGAAACAGACTCACAGACATAGAAAACAAATGTATGGTTACTGGGGGGCAGGGGAGCAGGAGGGATAAACTGGGAGTTTGGGATTTGCAGATACACACTACTATATAAAAAATACACGCACAACAAGGTCCTACTGTACAGCACAGGGAACCATATTTCATAACTTATAACCTATAGTGAAAAATAATATGAAGAGGAATAGTATATATGTACAACTGAATCACTGTGCTGTACCCCAGAAATTAACACAACATTGTAAATCAACTATACTTATATTTAAAAAAAAAAAGAAGAGGCAGTCTTATTTCAGTCCAAATTCCAGGCAAGAGGGGCTTCTGACTGGTCCAGCGCAGCGCAGGTCCACCTCCCACACTTACTCCCTGCGGCCATGGAGACAAACAGGAGGGGCTCTGTCAACTTCCTGACTGGAGGATTCTTGCTGAAGAAGAGGAAGAGTTTTGACGTGAATCCAGCTGAGACGTTCAGATAGATATGTCTGGCCCAGTGTTCAGTCTTCTAAAGTGAGAATGAGTTTGTGATTAAAATGCTTTCGTTCAAAGAGTGAATACAATGCAAAGGGGTCAGCCCTTCTCAGGTCCTGACTGAAGGGGAAGATTTTATTCTTGTAAATGTAGAAAAGGCCACAATAACTTTAAGAGGCAGCACTCTGCTTTGATCTGCATCCTTTGTGCTCTGTGTCATCTTATCATTCACTGAACCCATGATTCTATGCTCTCCATCTTACAGACAAGGAATGCGGGTGCAACGGCTAAGAGTTGTCTCAAAACAAACGGCTAATAAAAGAGAGAGCCAGGGTGTGTCCCCACGAATCTGACGCTTCCCTTCACGAGATCCGGGCAGTCCGTGCTCATGGCCCATCCCCACCGCCTGTCACTCCCCAGGAACAACGGTGGCTTCTGGCTGAGTGTGGAGGACTGACACAGTTTGCTGGAGTAGGAGGTGGTGTGATGGGAAGCCCAGAAAAGGTCTCTTTGAGACTGAGAGTCTTACAACAATTGAGCAACTGGGCTGGGCTGATTATTCCCATATTTTGTTTATTGGTAAAATATGTTATTTGTCCTTCTAACATCTTGTAATGGCCGGTTTCCCTGTCCCTGACTTGAACCTTGTTTGGAGCCTCCTGGGCTAAGGGCTCTCATGTGTAGACCTTGCAGACATTCAGACCCTGGCAAGCTAAGGGTTATGAGGGCTGGAAGCTGGCCGACAGGGGAGGACGATTTCTGAGAAGTGAATTGATTATGTAGCGGGAGGCACGCAAACCAGATTAGAAGAAACGCAGAAGGAAGGTGAAGAATGAGGATAAAATGGTAATTTTCTCAAAACAAGACGTTTTCCAGTGGAGGGACCAGGAAGACCAAACCAGCAAGATATGAGAATCGCTGGGAGACAAGCTGTAGCTTCAGTCCAGAACACAGAGAGCTGCGTGTTAAGTAGTCTTTGAGAATGGCTGAAAAATACAGCCAGAAGAAACCTATGCAGAGGAGGGAGCTGCAGGTGTACAGATGTTAACTTAATTACACTGTTTTCAGTATTGCTGAAAATAGAATCTTGAAGTCACGCTACACATTTAAAACTGGTCCACTAGGTCATAATAATGAAGTATCACTTGGGTACCGAGATCAGAAACCGACCATATGCTGTGACCTCAGTTTAAAATTAGTAAGTGGAAGGCATGACGGCTTCAGACATAAAAATAGCATGAAGGTTGCGCATCCTCAGTCTCTGCTCTGATTATACGTATTTAATTCGTGCTGAAGGAAATCTCAATCACAGAACCACAGCGCGTCAGATTGGCAATCGGCTTTACGACAACGTGCATCTAAATAACGCTGCAGCGAGGAGTCCGCTGCCTACTGTCTGCCCGGGAACGTCTCCGCCGTAACCGACTGTCGCCCGCGTTCTCTCCTCACTGGGAATTCACGGGCGGGCTGTTGCAAGTCAGCTCGTCTGCTCAAAGGCCACCATCCTGTGACTCAGGCCCGCGTTCACCACAGGGATGAGATAAGGCCCGCTCTCTGTGAAAAGGTCGCCTTCAGAAAGAGCATCAGAGTCAGCGTGCTGGCCGGCCTCTGGTGACTTGACCACGAGCTGCTCGTCCCTCAGAGCCGCCTGTGGAGCCGCCTGTGCAGCGCACTCCCGGATCCTGACAGTGGTGGGTCCACCGTCCCGGTGACACCGCTGTGATGAGACTAGCCTCCTCCCGCGGAGACTGCCTGGCCCCGGCCCCGTGCCACCCGGCAGGTGGCAGGCATCGCGTTGCCATTTTCATAAGGGAAGAGAAACGTGTTTTCCAGTAGATAATTGTCCGTAGTAGAAGAAGGGTTAATGGAGAGGCTGTCTTAAGGGTAGAGTTAATGCCAACGCAAAGGAAATACTGAGAAAATCGCGTGTTCTGGTGGACGCGGCGACCCGACGTGAAGTGTCAAAATGGAGCGAGGCAGCCTTCCTCCTCCACAGACAGTCTGAAGCACCAAATAAAACAGCCCTGTTTTAATCTGATCTCGTATTAAAATAGCTTTTCCAGTGGGTTGTGCCTTTGGATTTTAGCATCGCGTAAGAAATTTGCAGAGATTCAAGCAGCATGTCAGAGACAGAGTCAGGTCTGGAGCTGCTTCGACCACAGCCCTTAAATAGCGGAGGTCGTTTATTCTCATAACTGACAATGGAATGAAAGTTCCTTTTCTGTCTTAGTATATAGTTTGGCCTTGTGATTGGTTTGATATAGAGATACTGATGTGTTGCTCTTTTAAAAAAGTGAAATCACACTTGAAATAGAAAGTGAAAGCACTTATCATTGGAGCATCTCTGTAAAGAAACAAAAACAATTCAAAAAAAAAAATTTCCAACCTCTCACCCTCTAATGTCAAGTCCTCACCGGTTGCATCTGCTCCCCTGATGACAGGAATGCCCCTTCAGTCTTCATTTGGGAACCTCAGAATTCCAGACGTGCGTTTGGGACTTTAGTTCTTACTGTGGTAAGCGTGCTTTTAATTTAAGCTTGAAGAGTAGTTGATTTCACACCTTCTGTCTACTAAATTTTGTCCATCCCTTTTTAATTTCAATTTTCAAGATTTTATTTAGGTGAAGGGAAATTGTGGAAATTGTGATCAACTGGAGGAAACGGAAAAGTCTTCACAAACCCGCTCTATGGCCGCTCAGCTGCTGCGAGTGCTTAGGACTCATGTGCGCTCCCACCCGCCCCCAAGTCATAGGGACCTCGTCCTCACAACACTCCCAGGCGCCATTTTGTCTTTCTTTGATGGTGGGGAAGCAGAACTGATTTTAATTCACCTTTAGAAACTTGATCCCTCATAATAAGTTATATCCAAAAATTATATTTTGTTTGTATGGAAAAATGCTTTTCTTAGTAAATCAATTTATGAATAACTCTCCGGAATATTTCAACCAATTCAGTCGCTGTTCTGATTTACATGTCAGCGTAAGTTCAAGTTCAAAGTAACTTTTTGCAAAGTTACACAGAAGACGAACTAATTTCCTTGGTCAAAGATTTTTCAAAACCACTTTTATTAAGAGTCTTTTTATATCTATTTACCTTTTATTTGTTAATAAATATTTATATAAACACACCGATCTTCCTTACCATCATATTTATTTTTCTATCAATATTTCACTTACAGATCAAATATGTTAATTGAATTCCCCATTTATAGTGTCCGGGAAAGTCTAACACAGATGAAACTTTCCTTTAAGACTTTTGTACCTGAAAGTCTCCACATTTAAAATAGGAACAACCAGCCAATGAACTTGCTCTGTATTATCCTGAAATATTAGATGCTAATCATTGAGTTTATTTTTTTAGAGCAATTGACCATCCTTTCAAGCCTTCTTTTCAATGAAATGCCTGGTGAAAATCTTAGAAATATGCTCATATTTAAGAATAAAAGAGTTCAGAGGTAACATTTTTTGAAGTTAGGAATTTAAAAGAACTAAATAGAAAATAAAAATTTAATGTGATTTCAAGTTAAGATCTGCAAAGTTACAAAACTTGTAGAATAAAAACGCTAGTTTGCCATTCTTGACGTGTACAGTACAATGTTTTAAAGCTGAATTTTTAACTGGAATATGCTATGAAGATATTCTTTATTTGTATTATATCCGTTTATGATAATATGCAGGTTTTAATTAAGGCCAAGTTGGGGATTTGGCGTTTTCAACTAAACTAAAGCCAGAGAATTTGGTTTCCTCCCATAACATTAGGGGGCGACCTCTCCCAGGGGACAGCCGGCCAAGCAGCCCCAGTGAGACTCAGAGCTCACAAGAGCAGCCTCTGTGATACACTGTCAATAAAACAATCATCTCATCCTTTTCGCTGACCTCATTCTGCTTCACAAGTTGAACAGAGATAAGCCTGGTCAGCGCTGAGACTAGAGGTCCAGGTTGCTTTGGGAGCAGCCTGAGGCGACATATAGGTGCACCTGTCAGCCAGACACCATCCCCTCGAAGCAGAGGATGAGGGCAGAGCGAACAGGGTAGCAAACCCGCCAATCTGACTGGGGGTGTATGAGATATGTGTGTATATATGTGTATGTGTGCATGTGTGTGCGTGCGTGCATATATGAGGTCAGTTTGGATTTCTGTCCACGTGTTGTCATTATCTCTCTCTCTCTCTCTCTCTCTCTCACACACACACACACACACACACACACATCAGCTCACCATGCGTCTGTTGGAATCGGGACCTCCGCTACTCTGGCAAATTCCAAAGCGTGGTGCTCTGCCTCCCTGCTCTAATGCCTCCCCGCCTGCTAATTTAGGGTAAAGCACAGTCTCCACGAGTCCTGCGTGGCTCCCAGCCCCATGCCCCGCAGCTCACCGCAACGACGATCGCCGGGTCGCAACACTGCAAGGAGTGGCTGAAGGGCAGGTGCCAGGCATCATCGTATTTTCCTGACGAAGCGAGACAAGAAGCTCTATGTTTCACGCCAGAGGGTGAATCTCCCCACATAGCGTAGTAAGCGCGGGTCCGAGCAGCCGTGGGCTGACCTCCGTACCAGTCCGTGCAACGACTCTTACTTTAGAAAGCTGGCATTGTACTCACCGCACAGCAGCTGGGGTGAAGAGGACAGGAGAGGCAGGTGGGTGCACGCTGAAGCACTGAGTATTCCCGGTGCACGCTAAGAACGTTTGCAGCGAGCAGCAAGCATTTCTTCAAGTCTTGTGTCATGACTGCACAATGAATTCCCGAGCTTTATTGGAAAATGACTTCACATTGACTTAAACCACAATATTCAGCTAATGGTTTCTGTTTTCATCAGGTACTTAACATAGCGATGATACTGGCTTTAGAAGGGTTTGCATAAAACAAAAATAGTAAAAGTGTCATATATTTTATATATGTATAATTTTTATATATTATTAGTTATTCTGCTTGTGATTATCATCACTTCCAACAACTCTGTGAGGTAGCTCTGAATCGGCTCAACTGCACAGGTGTGAAAGCTGTCTCGGAAGGTCTGTGTGTCAGAATCCAGGGCGTACCACTCCTGCTCAGATTAGGACACAAATTTTTCTCACCTCAAACCTACTGGTACAAACAGATGGGCATCTTGGATAATCCTCAATGAAAAGTCTTACATACTGCGTGGACTAGTGTCTCTCCTATTCATTGTTAATATTCCACTGCCACTGGCCCCGCCATGGCTTGTCCTGTTTTTGTGCTGATTAATTTATCTGCTGGGATCCAAGCAGAGGGAATCTCCACTGAGACTCAGTGAGGTGGACCCTGTGTATGGAGAGTCCCGATGTGGCCACAACCTGCTCTCCAGTCTGCGGCATGTCATTGAGGCTTAATCTTCTCCTTGTGAAATGCAGGTCACCAGGGCAGGCTTTTGTATGCACTTCTAGAGTTCCAACTATTTAAACTTATGTTTGTCAACAGTCTGCAGAATCGCCTTGAACAAAAGATTTAAGAACTTGAGAGACCACAGTCAGAATCTTGACTCAGCTTCACATCAGCTGTGAGACTTTGGACAAGGTATATGGTCTTTTAAAGTATTGGTTCCTTCACCGAGGACGTTAGTAATAACAACTTTACGGATTTACTGAAAGGATTAGACACAGTGCAGAGAGTCTGCTGAGCAAAGTGTCTATGGACAGGAGATGGACAGTAATCATGGTGGGTGCTGTTAACTGCTTATTTGATTTAGTTGTTGATCTCAAGAGCTGAGTGCCACCCCAGCAGTTGCCCCCAGATCTCCCGTTCTAACTCATTCTCATCTTCGAAGGAACTTAGAATTTACTGACACGCAGCTGTCTTTCTATTTTATCCTTTTCAATAATTTAACAATCATAGTCAGGACTGGCCTTTGATGTTGTCAAAAATCAAACTGTCTGATAATAATTTTGCAGTATCTTTCTAAGAAAAAAGCTGTTTTAACTGAAACAATCTCATTTTAAAGTGCAAGTTCCCAGAGAGGGTCCCCCTTGAATTTCCAGTTTAGCAGAGTCGATTGATGGGAACTAGGCAGCGCCAGTGGTGCGAGGGAACGAAGGTTTCCAGGAAAGGAAGGCGGGAGGAGGGAGGAGGAGGGAGAAGCGTGGATTCGCGGAGCTGCTCCCGTCTGCCTGCAGTTCTCCTTCCTCCCAGCTCTGCGGACCCACGTCAGGACCAGGTACACGAGGCCTCATCTTGGAGATCTGGCTCCAGGGCTCAAGTTGTGATTTTCCCAGGGACCTATTCCCTGACCTTGGACATCACCTTGATCTTCTAGGACCCAGTTTCTTTCGGTAAAATCGGTGTCATCTCTGACCCACGTAGCTAAAGTTTCGTACGTGGCTCAAACGAGATGAGATGGACGGGAATGTTTTGCGAACAGAGCCCCTAATGCAATAGGGAGTTAATGCCTCCAGTATCAACACGTATGTCCGGTGCTTTCCGCTGGCTTCTTCCGTTACCCAGTTTCTTCCAAGAGCACCACTTCTTTTTTGATCCCTAAGATTAGATTAGATTATTGTTAGAATTAGGTGCATTGCTTGTGCAAAATTAATAGGGTTGTATGGAAATGCAAATTAATGTAAATATCATGCAAATGGAAATTCAATGCATCATGCTGAGCTCAGTACAGAACACAGAAAAACTGGCCCGGCTCCACTTACAGAGCAGACGTAAACCTGAACATGCAAATTTTATGGCATCATTAATCATATGTAATATTATAACAGTTGTGAGCTGAATTTCCAATAAATAAAGAGTGAATTATGAGGCAGACACACTTTGAATTTGATAAGCCGTCTCCGGCTTTGCGATGAGTGTGATTACCCTGGCAGTCGCCCGGGACTTGGGTGTGACTGCCTTGTTCCCTCTTAGGTGGCCTTGGAATTAGGATACTTGGGGGCAGAATGAGTTGCAGAAATAAAGACTGAAAGGGTTCCCATGGGAAGTCTTTAAGGTGCTGTCTCCAGACTGTTTTTATTTTTATTTACATTTGTGTAACCGTGGTCTGGTACAATGTCTGTATCATAATGGGTCTTGCATTAGCACTTGCTGGAATTTAGTATTCTGTAATAAACCATCCTGGACATGTTTATTCATTCAGTACAGAGTTAATGGTTTCTTAATACGCACAAAATGAGATGCAAAATACAAAGGGAAGGTCTTGGCTCTCACAAAGCTCTTAGATAACTGGGGAGATAAGGCAAGAACAAAATTCATTAGAATTCCTGGTGGAAGCCTGGAACAGGTTTGTGACAGCTTTGGGGAGGTGATGTGTGTTGGGCTGGGGTATCAGCAGATAAATAAAATTTTTAACCTTGATATATGTTTAGGATTCTGTTAGAACCTCTTTTCATAAAGAATTGATGTTCAGACTAAGTTGATGTCAAGGGGCCCTTATGAAATTTCTGCAGCCTTGGCTTTCTCTTTAAAAAGAGGTTTTATTACCCAGTATACTCTACGTGGTCTCTAGGTGTTCCATTTATTAGACAAATAATTTTTAATACCTATTATGTGGCAGGCACTAGGTGCCAGGTGTTGAGAATGTAAAAGTTAACAAAGCAGGGTGGTTCTTGGCCTTTGTGGAGCATTGAGATTAGTGGGGGAGGGAGGTATTCAACAACTGCATATATATACACATATATATACACACACACACACACACACACATATATATGTATATGTATGTATATATAATGCTAGTGCTGTGAATGCTATGAAGGAGAAATGCAAAGGCCTGTTACATTTCTTGAAGTGGAATGTTTTTGTGTGACTGATGTAACAACTGGGAAGTCACCAAATGAAGCAGAAAGAGGGATGGTTTAGGATCACCTTGAGGGCCGGGATGTGCAGAGGTGCTGCAGGCGCCCAGTCACAGAGGTGGTCTTGGAGGCCTGGGTACTCTGCACACTGAGGGTTCTGAAGCGTTTAAGATAAGCGTACATGCTGATTAATTTTACCTTTTTTTCCTATTCTTTTTTGAGAATCCCTCTGGCTTCCGTGAGAAGGAAGTATTGGGAAGAGGCAAGAGTGTTTATAAAGAGAAAGACTGGAATATTTTACAACTTGCTCAGAAGGAAGCGATGGTGATTTACACGAGATTAGCAGCAACGGAGGTGGAGATAAGTGGACATGTGTGAACAAAACTTCAGTAGAATTGACTGAACTTGGAGGCTGCCCAGGTGTGTTAACAGAGAGGGAAGGATGAAGGATGACTTCCGGGACTTTGTTATAAGCAGTTAGGTGCATCAGAACACCCAGCGTAGAGAGGAGGAATACTAGAAGCCGAACACTTTTTTTTTGAAGTGTTGACATTAAGCTGTGATTTATCCAAGTGGAGACATTATGGATCACCAGATATAAATGTTTGGAACTCAGAACAAAATTCTAGAAATAACATATAAATGTGCTAGTCATGGGCGTTTGGGTGATGCTCACTCATTAGCGGGACGCTCTGGAAGAGAAGGGCTACACTGTGCATGAGGGCATAGTCGGGGGTGGGCAGTGGGCATAGAACAAGAGACCCCCACAAAATTAGGAGTAAAAGGAATTCCGTAAGGGGGGAGGCAAAAACCAGGAGGAGCCCTGAAACTGGGAAGGACAGGAAGCACACAGGGATGGTCACCGAATAAGGGAGGGAGCGGGCTAGAGTGCAGAGCGAGCTGCCACTGGCCGCTCGCTGAGCTGCCTTCCAGCTCCGTCTTCTACTGCTTGTCCCTCTCCTGCCCCAGATGGAGCAGAAGAAAGCGGGGGGACCCAGTCAAGCCGGAGCGGGCGCCCCTCGGCGCTCTGCTAGACGGACCGTGGGGCCGGCGCCCTGACCGCGCGGAGCCCCGGGGGCAGCACGGCGCTGTGAGGTGGCCCGCGCCTTTCCACAGAGCGCTGAGTTTACAGACTGTGACCATGTGTGCAAAGTTCGTGGCGAAAAAATGGAAGTTACTCTGTGTTAACCTCAACTGTCTCCTCCACCCCGATGTCTCTCCCAACAAGTACGTACAGTTGTAGGCTTTCATTTCCTCTTTACTCCAGCTCAGGAGAGTGTTCAGAGCATCCTGGAACACACAGGTTGTAACAGCTCCTCTTAGTGGTGAGTCCACGGGCCCACACTCAGGCACAGAGTCACGAAGCCCCGGATTCCAGAATGCAGACACTGTGCCCGCCTGGGAGCAAGGGCGCTCACCCTAGTGCTACAGAGCTTTAAACTGTAAACCAGAGAACGGACAAAGCAGAGAATGTAGCCAACGCGTTTGTAAATATTTGTTTAATGACTGGATCAAAGAGGAAATCAAAAGAAGAGAACGGTTAGAAAATGATAAACATTGAATGAAAAAGTGAACTCAGCATAAGGCTTAAAATACTTTGTATATAAAACCAAATAGATACTGAAAATCAGACTAAGCAGCCAGCCTGAAAGCGAGACAAAACAAAGGCCAAAACGAGCAAGAGTGGCCAAGCTCGCCCTGGGAGCTGGGACCCCGTGTCTCCGGTTCTCCCCCAGGCCCCCGGGGACACCTTGTGGCTCTCAGAAGTCGGGTGTGGCCGTTGTCTTTCTGTGGCCGGACGATGTGCGTTTTGCACGATCGAGGCTCTGAAGGCAGGGCGCCGCCCGTCACTCTGCCTCTTCCTCGTGCGGGGGAGACCGCGGTGGGCCAAGCTGCCTCCTGGAGCCAGGACGACTCGGAGGAGGGCTCCTCCACCCTGCCGTGGGCGGGAAGCGTGAGCCAGACGCCGCTCGGATGCCTTAAGCCGCTGAGATTCTGTGTGGCTTATTCCCTCAGAGTCCCTGTCCCGATGGACACGCCACCCAGATGCACTCAAATACTGCACAGTCCTAAAGGTAACGGCAGGAGTTAACAAAGTAGAAGAAGGTGGGCAAACTAAAGACCTCTGATAAATTTCTGATTTATTAACTTTTTTTAAAAATTGAGAGAGTACACAAATAAGAAACGTTAGCAACCAGTAAGGGGGTAAGCTCCAATTCTACAGGAAAAACATTTTTAAGAAAGTTTTATGAATGTTTTATATTACATAAAATTCTGCGTTGACAAGATTGAAAATATACTGAAAAGTGTTTTTAGGACAGCATAAATAATGAAAAACAATTCTATAAAAATTACTTGGTCCATATGTTTTAAGAACTCTATACGGTTTTCAAGGAATGCATCCTTTCTAAAACATTTCATGTTTCACAGCAGAGAAAAAGAGCAATATTTTAAAAAGACCAATATAACCCGGGCATTTATACCTGCATGAATGCAAACACACACACACATTGCTTCAAGGCCACAGGAATGCTCCAGTACTGCAGAAATATTAATGCATCTCTCCTAACTGTTGTGTATAATTCACCTAAGTAATAGATTAGAAGAGAAGATGCATTCACTCTTTTTGAGGGAAAATAAAATTAATTTTTAAATGGAAAATATTTTACTGACTAAAGGTGATGTCAGTAGTTTTGATACGGAAGAGAAATACCTTACTCTAAGTGGAATCTATCTCAAACTGGAGTTTCCTAGTTAATGCAAAACAGTGGAATTCATATCAAAGTGGGGCACAAAGCAATCAGCCCCATTAGCACATTACAATTCAGGATTGCTCTTGGACTTCCGGCCAATGCATTAGGGCAAGAAGTAAAAATACACAGCGTAAACAAGGCAAGAAGACCGTTACACTCAGAAGATGTGAGAGTCTAAACAGGAAGTTCAGTAGCATCAAATGAGGAATTGTTCAGATTTTTAAAGGTCAATAAAATGGAAACAGTGACACCCAAATTTCATCTTTTAAAGTTTAGATATATTACAGGTATAGCTTCCAGCGCAGGAAATCACACTGAGTTTGCTTCCCCTGAACGTAAGCTGATAACAGCAACCCAGAAGGACATGTTTCTTAATTTCATTTTCTTATAAAAGTAATAAAAATATCGTTTAATGAAAATATTCGAATTCTACTGATTTCTGCTTTTACAAAGAGTGAGCTCTTAATAAGAGCTCAGTCCTAGCTCTAAAACCCTGGCCACCACAATTTATCCTCAGATGTATTTCTTCTGCTCAAGACTTAAAGATTTGTCTGAAAATTGCAGTCTCTGATTAAAGTATTTTGTAAGAGTTAGTGACACCCTCTCCACACACGCGAACTAAAGTTGTTTTCAAACTCCGCAGGAGATGAAAGCTGAGTCCTTTGCTGTTTTAGAGCATGTCCCTACCAGCCCGTCTGACACCCAGCGTTTTTCCTCTCTCGTAATTGAGCAATAACCCACTCACCTCCACCACCACCGCTTCCCAACTTCAAGTACTGTTGCTTTTGTCTAAGATGGAGCCATAAACCTGGACAGCCCAGCAAGACTGAGCATCACGCACTGTATGTCTGTTGCCAGAGCTGAATCTGAGCGCAGAGTCGATAGATATTTCTGACTGTATGAAACCCTTTATCACATTTATTTCTGCTAAGCTGTTGGGTGTTGTCACCAACACTACAAATATTCCTTTGAAGTGCTTATTAGAAAAACTCTTCAAGAGATCAGGTTCAAAAAAAACTGCACTTCTGAGTGGCTTGTTTGCTCTGATCGTTCAGACAGTTAATCTGTGTAATTGTCACGTTTTATCTTTGCTTTGGCTGCTGGGGAACTTGCACTCCATCTGGTACAAAATGCTATGCTCGGTGTTTCTCTGCAGGACCTACCCTGGCTGCTCAGGTTACCCATACCTAATTCCACCTTCATTTCATTATTGTTTTTATTCAACTTCTGCATAGGTATGCTGCCTAACTGACTTTTACAATCAACTAAGCAATGTGCATGTACAAACTCTGCTTAACTTTCCCAAGTTTGCGTTGCACATTATTCCTTTCTCCCCACTCTCCCCTCCTCATTCTCAAGAATTCATATCTGTCGTATGCCTGTCTCTATCATTCCCCAAGTCAGAACAGTTTTGATCAAAGGAACAAGCCTTATCTAAGCTATAAAATGGTTTCCCTCCATGAAGATGGTGCTTACTTCTCCTGTTGTGGGTTTGGGGCCGTTTTACCCATATACAGTCACAAGAAGAAGAAAATGAAAGAGGATACTTTTATAAAGAACAAACGCAGACCGGTCCTTTGGGACGTCCGAGTGCCCGTAAGAGCTTCTGAACTGCTAATTGCTTTAAATACCAGTCCTGAAAGTGGTCCAGAGGACGGTGCTTCTGTGCAGTTTCTTATTAGCTGAATCAACGTCTGTTCTTTAAAAACTGGCAAGAACGTGAAGACCTTGAAGCTTCTCTCACTACAAGGAAACCAAAGTGGAATATTAAATATTTTAAAAGTAGGTCAGACTTAATAAATGCATTTTCAAGTAATCCAGCCTTTAAATTAAGCCACAGTATGGAAAGGATGGATCTGAAATGACTTGCCAGCAGCCACACCAGTCCACGCCGGTGCTCCTATTATGTCAAAAGTCTATTTACACAGAAATAGCACAATGAAACTTTGCATCCAAAAAGCCACAATAAGGACCCAGAAAATTAAACGCCTAACTCTCAGCAGAGGCAAATGCACAGGGAGGGCGGGGATCATGCCAGACCTGGTGTCAGGAAGTCTGGGAAGCAGTTACAGACGAAGGAGGTTGCAACCAGCACACCCACTGCCACTGGGCTGTCAGAACTCCCGTCCTGCTTCCACCACAAAACGACAGGATTTCCCCACTGTGCTGAGAACGATGCTTTCCCGTCACTGCCAGCAAGCTCTGGGAAGGGGGTGGCTTTAATGAAATGCACCCCGGGCTCTGCAGTCTCCCAGCGCCCTGGGTCGGTGGATGTGTGTTGTAGCCTTTCCTCTGTCGCTGTTTCTGGGATGGCGTTGCTGGCTCCGCTCCATGCAGACCGTCTTCCGGGGAAGATGGGCGGGCTGGGACTGTCAGCATCTGTCTCTATTTGAGGCAGAGACCAGACGGCTTGGCTGATACTTGTCTCTTGAATAAAGCAGTCACGAGCGAGGCACAGATCAAGCCTCTATTTCGACTATCAAACTGCTCCCCGCGCTCCCTGCCAGGCTGCCTGCCGTGTGGCCGGGCCATCCACGTTGAGCCCTGCCGCACTCAGCTGTGACCAGCACAGGTCCCTGCTAGACGCACCAGACTCACCTGGGGAGAGACAGTTCTAGAGATCAGCCAGCATAGATGCTTCTGGGTTCTGGGGGCGCATTAGAACCGTGAGGGAGTTACTCTAATCCTGGCTTAGAAATAACCACGATGAGCCCTCATCCCAGACCAACCGAACCAGACCTTTACCTTGGGAACCAGGCATCTTGTGGTGAAAGGCATCCCAGGCGACCCTAATGCTTAAGCCCGGGGGAGGGCTTCCCAAGCACTGCCCCCACCAGGCATCGGACGGGCGGAAGCGGCCCTGACCCCGCACCTCTCTACTCTGTAAGGACTATTTCACATCATAACCTGCCACAGCAGCAGGCAGCCAGCCTATCATTTCAACTTCAGAAAACTCTTATTAATTTTTCTAAAGCAATTCCTTATAGTAAAAAAGGTTTTCCCCTGTAACATTCACCCTTTAGAACCACAGAGAATACATTCCACCCCTTTCTGTGTTTGAAGACAGTCATCACAGTGACAGCCCCATCGTGTTTCTGTCCACGGGAACCTCAGTTTTCTGCTGCTAGCTCCAGGCTGTGTCTCCGCAGGTACACAAGCTTCCTGAGCATCCGCTGAGACAAACACGTAAGGCTGGGACAGCGCCCTTGGTCCGATGGCTCAGCGCCCTTGGTTCCCTTTGAGACCAGCGCCTCAGAAGGGCGCTGGTGGATACGAGAGAGAAGCCTTAGGGATGCCCTCAAAAGCAATCAGGTTGGCCCTCCACGGAAGTCTTCCCACGGAGCACAGCTTCCACTGAGAAGTTCTCGTGTCTGAGTCAGGACGCTGGGAGCTTTGTGGCCCTGAACGTGGATACATTTGTTTCTCTTCCAAGTTAATCGTCCTGGCTGCTCTCAAAGTCGTGTCAGCTACATGCTTAGAAAATACGAAGATCTGTGATCTTTCCCTTTGTCCCTGTGCTCTTTTCAGCTAAAATGTATTAAAAATTTTAAAATCAATAATGTCCAGTCTTGGCGTCCACCAGTCTTCCCACGTTTTTACATTTGACTTTAAAATGTTAGAGACGTTATTTTCTAAAAGCTTCACTGTGAGGAAATTGCAATAAGATATAAAGTAAAGAAAAAAGTTCTCAATTTTTATTCCAATGTATCTTTTCTTTGACTGTGTGATAACAGGAATATTACGTGATTTGAAGACAAACATTGCCTTGTGTTTGGAGGTTAATTACTCTGAGTGCTCAGGTCACTTCATCAAACCCTAAATACACGTCTCTACGCGGGCGTTGCTATGACCATTTCATAGATATGAATGCAAAGCTTGAGAGAAGATAAAAATTTAAGCAACCCAGTAAACTGCGGGTCTACATTGATTTCAATTATTTTAACTCCAAATCAATAAACCTTTCCACATTTTCACATCAGCCAAAGGAAAGGTGTGTATCTCTGACAACAGAGCTATCATTCTCTCCTTTCAAACCCCAACTGTCGCCCACACGTTCATTCAAAGAATTTGAGAAACGTAGTGAATTACCACATCGCCATGGTGGGAGCAGGGAAGGATATGTACATGAAATGTCTCTTCACTCAACTCCACAAAAGCTGGCGCTACAGCAGCCCCTTTGTGTATTTTGTTTCCTATCTATACACGCACATTCAGTTTCCCCTGCCAGGTCTCTGATACAGAGAGAAGAGTCCATGTATCTTTACTTGTAAATTATGTATTTGTGTATGTTCTCCTCAGTACAGAACCTGAAATTAGATTGCAGAGGAGCAAATGGTCTACAGAATGAAGGAGGCAGTGTCCCCCCACAAAGGGCCTTCTGGAAGAGGCAGCCTCTGCTCCCGCCTTTACCACCTGCCTCTCTGTTTCAACTTAGAATTTCCCTTTCTTAACACCTGTAAACTGAGGTGAGCTTTTCTGCATCTTTCATTAGATTCAAGATCCCAGCCCTCGGGGGATCTACCTGTTCACTGTGTTTACCTGTGTGTCCCCGGAGTCCAGCCCTGTGCCCCGCCGTCTCGGACACTCGGTAACCATCCATTAAACGAATGAATGGAGGAACTAACGAATGAAAGTGCACACGGGGGCATGTTGTGGGTGAGAGCCTCGGTGCTCACCTTTAGTTCCTTGGCAGCAAGAGTCCGAGCATAGAAAACGAGAGGACTCAGATGAGGGAGAAGAAACACTCAGAAGACAGGCACGCTTGCTGAGCCTGCAAGTTGCGCCGGCCAAGCTCAGGCGGAAATGACAGAACTGCATTCCTCGTGAGACGCGCACGCTCGCTCGCAGCCGAGCAGCGGCCGCGCGTCCCCGCGGCAGGCGGCCTGCGCTGCTCAGGTCCCCGAGGGCACTGCGACAGCGCTGCAGGGCTCCCAGCTGCGGGCAGCGTTCCCGCCGCACATCCGCAGCTCTAGAGCCCTTTCCAGGAAGGGAGCGAGTGACGCTCCTTCTCACAGCCCCAAACACCAGGCGGCTGGGTGCCGGAGCCGGGGCGCTGCGGTTCGCGAAGCTGAGATCTGAAAACAAGCGAACAAAACATTTGACTTCTGAAAAAAAAAAAAAAAAATATATATATATATATATATATATACACCTATTGAACAAAAGATTGTTAAAAACAGACTGAAGGAAAATTAAACAGATAAACAAATGGTGGTGACATGTGAACCCAGAGGAAGATAGGGGCCTTTAGCCCAACAAAGACGCCATTGCCTGGGTGAGGCCACGGCGAGCTGAAGGGCTGTCCCCCTGCCCAGAGGGGAAGGGCAGAGGCCCTCCGAGGGCATCCAGTGACCAGCGCAAGTGATTCTGTCCTGGTGACGCTGCTCTGGGAACAGGCAGTGTGAGAGGGGAGTGTCCGGGGCGCTGCGCGTGTGTAGGTATGCGCGTGCGTGGGCGTGGGGATGGCCCCGAAGTCACACACTGTCCCTGCCAGGGCAGCAGCAGCTCTGGCGCAGCAGGGCCAGGCCGGGCGAGGTGTCTTGCAGAGCTGAGACCAAGGCTGTCACTCAAGGAATCATCAGCGATGAAAGGGAGGCGGCGAAGCTTGCTGTGTTGTCATCGCGCTGCGAGGAGGTTGGCTGCGGACCAAATGAGCTTGCCTGGGGAGTGTGAATCAAAATGACATGTAATCTGAATGTTAATGAAACTTTTCTCTTGCCTCAGGCATCAGATTTCATCCAGAAAGCTGTCATCTGGAAGACGTTATCTTCTCTCTCTCTCTCGTTTTGATTTGAATTTTCAAGTTTACATACACTGTAAAACTAATTTTTACCCAGCAGTGCTTGGACAACTGAGGTTTAGTAAATTATGCAGCTGAGTAAGGAGCGGGGGACCCTCCCTGAGGAAGAGAAAGATTTAAGAGATTTCGAGGTAGTAACATAGTTCTTTACCTGGACGTGTGTCTATGAAGTATGACAGCTCTAATCCCGAGTGAAAATACTTGTGAAAAATAGGTCCAATCATCACCCTTAGCAAGAACGCATGTTTGTTTCCTCCTACACGTTGTAATACACAATGAGCAGCATTTCGTGATGAGGTATTAGCAGCCCTGGTTTTAAAAGGGCTGACCGTGTGTAACCACCTATCAGTGTATTTATTTACTGCAAAGGCCACTATCAAATTGCATAATGTCACGATAGTCTGCGGTTTGCTAAAAATTATTTTTAGAAATTGGATTTAAAAATTGCAGAATCAGGTAACCAGAAATATGCAGGTAAAGGAGAATGGCAACGCAATTCATTTACACTCTGATCTGTAGTGTTTGTTAGTGAAGATACATTACACTTAATAACCCTGAGATGTTAAAAATATAAAAAGACGTCTCCTTGATTAGCAATAGCCCTGCTCCGCTGGGCATGGGGAGCATGAAACAAGGCTCTGAGGAGTGAATTAAAAATTGGGCAGACTGATCAACTGGGCGCCAGTCTACTTCCGCATCTTTGTCCGTTTCACTCATCCTTTCATGAACGTAGTGACGTTGGGATGGTAGGAAACTAACCCCAAAGTCCGTCTAACACAGAGACCACCCGTGTGGTCTCTAAACCATAATCGAGCCAGAATTGTCTCCTGAGTCTTCACATCAAAAAATAATGAAGTTACGAAAAAGAAATGCCATGTATTCTCATTCTGCCCAACATTAAGGAGCATTAGTGTTATTTTTTAAACAGAGAGATCACTTGTCTGGAAGAAAAGAAACCTGTATTCCAGTGCCAACTCCAAAACTATTATCTGGCTTCAGAAATTTAGAAAAACCACTTAGTTCCCACATTTAGAATAGAAAAGAATTATTTTAGATTTTTGAAATTCTAAAACATTAATGGAAAAATGTAAGACTCGTGAACTTACATATTAATAATTATAATCATATTATCATTTTACCAGATGCCAAGGACTGTGCCAAATACCTACTAAGCACTACAAATATTACATTAATAATAATGTAAAATATTAACAAAAATATCAAACTGTGTGTGACAGGTGGGAACCCCAACCTCTTAAATTATTTTTATATTAACTTACATAAGATAATGTCCACTTTTAAAAATATTTTTCATGTTCACTTTCTGTGCTGTAAAGTGCTGTGTTTTGACAAATGCATAGTGTCATGAATCCACCAGTATGGAACCATACAGAGAGTTTCATCTCCCTAAAATTTCCTGGTGCTTCACAGCTTCATCTTTCTGCTCTCGCCTTGGGCACCTGGCAGCCACTGGTATTTTTAAGGTCTGTAGTTTTGCCTTTTCCAGAATGTCATATAAATTGCATCATAGAGTGTGTAGCCTCCCCCTATGGGCTTCTGTCACTTAGAAATGTGTATTTCAGATTCCTCTGAGTGTTTTTCTTGATAGCTTGTTTGAAGCAAATAGCTAGTTCTCTGAATATTTTTGGTGCAATTCCCTTACCAAATGTGCATTTTGCAAATATTCTCTCACAGCCTGTGGTTTCTCTTTTTATTTTCTTCACAGTGTCTTTTGAGAAGCAGAAGTTTTTAATTTTAATAAAGTCCAATTTATCAGCTTTTTCTTTTGTGGATCATGCTTTTGTTGCTGTAGCTTAAATTTATCACCAGACCCAAGATTTTCTCTTATGTTTTATTATAGAAGTTTTAGTTTTTCCACATCTATATTCAGGTGTCTGACTGAGTTAAAGATTTAAAGCTGAAAAAAAAATTTGAGAAAGCAACTCAGGGAAGAAGTTCGCACTTAGAAAATGTTAGTAAGTGGTATCTATGAAATTATGAATATTATTAAAATGGCTTACTTTCATTGGAACACAAAATACATTAGCTATCATCTTTATTTTCAAAGGACTGTGCAGAAATACGAGATGTGTGCCAACAGGAAGGATCTTTTGTGCCTTCGTGAAATCTGGGAAGTAGACTGCCCAATTTTTAATTCAGAATATCCAACGTCCCTTAAATAAAGTGTAGGGTGTGAGAGACTAAAACAACCACGCTAGCATTATTATCAAGATACGTAACTGAGAGTACTTATGAATCGAAACAATGTGAATTTTTAAAATCTAACAAATGTACTCAATCTCTCTTTCTTTCAAATATTTAAAAAATAAACTGGTGCAAATATTTTTCTTAAAAAAAAAAAAAAGATTTAAAGCTGAGTCTATTTTGGGGGATGGGGTGGGGACTTCAGGGCATCCATTTGTTCCAGGACCGTGCTTTGAAAAGACAGTCGTTACTTTATTGAACTGTCTTTGCTCCGTTGTCCAAGATCACTTGGCCATCTCGGTGTGTGTCTGCTCGCCCGCCCTCCTCTGCTCTAATCATCAGCGATTCTCTTCCTTTCCTTTCTTTTCTTTCTCCAACACTGAGCTGTCTTGACCATCGTACACTAGTAAGTCTCGAGGTCTGGTAGCGACAACGCCCCAAAATTTCTCTTTCTTGGCATTGCGTTGGCTATTCTGTGTCTTTAACCTTTTCATACCAACTTTGGAGTGAGTCGGCCGGTGCTCACAGAACAGCTGGCTGGAATTTTGATTGGAATTACACTACATCTACAGGTCAAGTTGGAAAGAATGGACACCTTGATGATACTGAAGCTTCCAATCCGTAAACGGTCTCTCAGTTTATTTAGATCTTCTTTGATTTCTAGTGTCAGAATCATGTCGTCTTCTTCACATAGATCTTGTATGTATTTTATTAGATTTATACCTAAGTACTTCATTTTCTTTCGTGCTGTTTTAAATGGTATTGTGTTTTCAATTTCAAATCCTGGTTTTCCATTGCTGGCACATAGAAAGGCTATTGACCTTTGTATATGAACTTGGTATCCTGAGAACTTGCTGTATTTGCTTATTAGTTTTAGAGTTTTTTTGTTGATTCTTTGGGATTTTCTCAGTACAGAATCATCTCATCTGCTAACAAAGATGATTTTCTTTCTCCCTTCCCAATCCGAGCATCTTTTATTTCCTTTTATTACCTGGCTACACTACCTAGGACTTCCCATGTGGTGCTGAGCAGGACTGTGAGGAAAGACATCCTTGTCCTGTTTTTGACATTGAGGAGAGATCCAGTTTCTCAATATTTAGTGATGACGTTATCTATAAGCTGTTTTTGTAGATCTTTTTTTAAAACAAATTCTCCTGTATTCCTAGTTTTCTGTGAGTTTTTGTATGAATGAGTTTTGTCAAATGCATGCTCTGCATTAACTGATATTATGTAACTTTTCTTCTCTAGCTTGTGGACAGGGCGGATTGCGCTAATTGGCTCTCCACCTCCTTAGCGTGGCGTTGGCTTTTCTGTCTTTAGCCTTTTCATATCAACTTTAGAACCAGTTTGTCAGTATTTATAAAATAGCTTGCTGGGATTTTGCTTGGCTTTGATTTAGGTTTCTACCTTTCCCCACGCACCCATGTGGTTAGAGCGAGGCTGATCTCACCCCGGCTCCAGAGTCTAAGGGTAATTTCATCCTTTTGTACAAGATAACCACATAGCCCACATCGGGCCAAAGAGATGAGGGAAGTTGGCTAGTGGAGTTTCAGAAACAGTTTATTTTCTCCTAAAAAGAGATACAGAATGAAATGCTTTATCTTTTCGTCTTCTGTACTTTATCATATTTGGATGTGCTTGAATATTGTGTCTCCTATTAACAGTCTGAAAATGAAGCCAACACTCTTCTAGGAGAAAGTTTGAAAGAGTGCAGGTCCTTGATGGGGTCCCCGGGCAGCAGCGTCTCTCAGCACTGGCACGTGCAATAAGAGATTTTCAAATCATTTAAGACAGTTTGAGCAGAGTTTTTCTTTCAGCCAAAAACCTCTTCACCAACGAACTACCTTATTGCCAAGCCCCTCTATCATCTTATGTGTGCCTCCCTCTCAGCTGTCACGGGCTGCACCTCATCTTCCCTCTAGACGCCAAGCCTCTCTGAGAGCCAAGAGGACATAGTGTATCTAATCTCCCCAGAACCAGGGCCTGATACAGAAGTCATGGTGAGTGAATGACTGGTCGCGTCTCAGTCTCCCAGAAGTTTGTAAGATTTCTCTCAATACTATTATATTTATAATATTTATTGAAACTTCCACTGTATGCCAACCACATACATCCTCTCATATAATCTTCCCAACAACTCTTTGGAACAGATATGATTACAGTATGACATTCATTTTATAGTAGAAAAACTGACGGTTGGGAAAGTTCAGGCATCTGACAAATCTTTATAAGTACATTTTTATTTTCATTTAGCTCAGATTTTTAAAAAATTTCCCTGGAGACTTTTTGACCCAAGTGCTATTATAAAAGCACTTTGTTTGACCTCCTGGTATTTGGGATTTTCCAGTATCTTTCATTACTAATTTCCATATTAATTCCAAAATGTTATTTTTCTGTGTGATTTCTACTATTTTACATATATTTAAGTGTGCTTAGGGCCCACTGTTGGTCTTTCCTGGTGACTATGCCATGGAGAGCTGGAGCAGGTTGCGTATTCTGCTGTTCGTGGATGAAGTGTTCTGTATATGTCAATTAGATCAAGTTGATTAATGATGCTGTTTAGTTCAACTAAATCCATATGGATTTTCTGCCTAGTGCTTGTATCAATTACAGAAAAAGGGAATGGAAGTCTCTAAATTCCTTAGCGAATTTGTCTATTTTTCTTGTAGATCTGTTTTTGTCTCACATATCTTGATTCTCTGCTCTTAAGTGCATACCATTTTTTTTTTCTCCCAGCTTTAGTAATAAAAATTTATTGAGACTTCCCCAGGTGGTGGTTTTTGCCTCCCAGCTGTGAGGGAGGAATCAACACTAGGAAATCACTGAGAAATCACACACCACCCCAATGCAGGGAGGAAAATCGTTCCCCTGGAAATGGCCAGTCTTTGTTCATCCAAGAGGGCAGATGCAGACGGGACCATCACATGACACTGGGGGTGGGGTGGAGGTGTGCTCCTCAAAAACCAGGGGAGGAAAGAGCCCCACTTTTCCTTGGGGGTGGAGTTCTTGGTTACCAGGCTTGTTTCTTACCCTTGAGGGTAAGCTGGTGAGCTGTCACCTCCCTAGGGGAAACTTTCAGCACAAGGTTGTCAGCAGTGAGACAGCTATGATGCTATGATGTGGTGATCATCTTGGAAATGTTCTTGGCTGCCCAGATCTTCCACAGCTTGATAAAGCCAGGGTTCTTCCTCAGAGCTTCCCCGAGTATCCTGGCAGCCTCAGCTTCACCCTCGTCCTGGACAATCTAAGGATTGATGTGTCTTCTTGGGGAATTGACCCCTTTCTTTATCCCTGTAGTGTTCCTTGTTATGAAATCTATTTTGACTGGAACCAGCTGAGCTACTCCAATTTTCTTTTAATTAGGTTTTCCATGATATATTTTTTCCTATCTCTTTCCTTTTTCCTATCTTTATCTTTATATTTGCAGTGGGTTTCTCAGAGACACATATAGTTGGATCTAAGCATTGTTATTCACCCTGACAATTACTGTCTTTTTTAGTTGATGTGCTTAGATTATTCAATTTAAAGTGATAATTGATGTAGTTAGCTTAACACCTATGATTTTGCCGTTGTTTTATATTTGTTGCATGCTTGTACCTGGTTTCCTTTTTTTAAAATCTTCTCTTTTTTTATTTTACTTTATTTAGTTGAAGTATAGTCAGTTTACAATGCTGTGTCAATTTCTGGTGTACAGGATAACGTTTCAGTCATACACACATGTACATATATTTGTTTTCTTATTCTTTTTCATTATGGGTTACTACAAGGTACTGGATATAGTTCCCTGTGCTGTACAGAATAAACTTGTTTATGTTTTATATATAGTAGTTAGTGTCTGCAAATCCGGAACTCCCAATTTATCCCTTCCTACCCTCTTTTCCCTCAGGTAACCAAAAGTTTGTTTTCTATGTCTGTGAGCCTGTTTCTGTTTTGTAAATAAGTTCATTTGTGTCTTATCTTTTTTTTAATTCTACATATGAGTGACATCATATGGTATTATTCTTTTTCTTTCTGGCTCACTTCACTTAGAATGATGATCTCCAGGTCCATCCATGCTGCTGCAAATGACATTATTTTATTCTTTTTTATGACTGAGTAGTAGTCCTTTGTAGAAATATATCATACCTTTATCCATTCATCTGTCAAAGGACATTTAGGTTGTTTCCATGTCTTGGCTATTGTAAATCGTGCTGCTACTAACACTGAGGTACATGTATCTTTTTGAGTTAGAGTTTCTTCCAGACATATACCCAGGAGTGGGATTGCTGGATCATATGGTAACTTTATTTTTAGTTTTTGAGGAATCTCCATGCTATTTTCCATAATAGTTGCACCAAATTACATTCTCACCAGCTGTGTAGGAGGGTTCCCTTTTCTCCACAGCCTCTCCAGCATTTATCATTTGAGGATTTTTTAATAATGGCCTTTCTGACTGGTGTGAGGTGATACCTCATTGTAGTTTTGATTTGCATTTCTCTGATATTTAGCAATATTAAGCATTTTTTCATGTGCCTGTTGGCCATTTGTATGTCTTCATTGGAGAATTGCTTGTTTAGGTCTTCTACCTATTTTTGGATTGGGTTGTTTGGGGTTTTCGTTGTTACTGTTGTTGTTATTAAGCTGTGTGAGCTGTTTATATATTCTGGAAATTAAGCCCTTGTTAGTCACATCATTTGCAAATATTTTCTCCCATTCTATAGGTTGTCTCTTTGTTCTGCTTATGGTTTCCTTTGCTGTGCAGAAGCTTGTAAGTTTAATTAAGTCCCATTTGTTTGTTTTTGCTGTTATTTCCATTTCCTGGGTCAGTTGCCCCAGGAGAAGTCAAGATTTATGTCAGAAAACGTATTGCCTGTGTTTTCTTCTATGAGGTTTATAGTGTCTTGTCTTATATTTAAGTTGTTAAGCCAATTTTTTTCTTATTTAGCTTTATTTGTTTATGTATTTTTATTGTGGGGGAGGCAATTAGGTTTATTTATTTATTTTAAAGGAATTTTAAGACATTTTGAGTTTATTTTTCTGTATGGTGCGAGGGAGTGTTTTAACTTCATTGATTCACATGTGGCTGTCCAGTTTTCCCCATACCAATTGCTGAAGAGACTGTCTTTTCTCCATTGTCTATTCTTGCCTCCTTTGTCAAAGTTTAATTGACAGTAAGTCTGTGGATTTGTTTCTGGGCTCTCTATTCTGTTCCATTGATCCGTGAGTCTGTTTTTGTGACAATAGCATGCTGTTTTGATTACTGTAGCTCTGTAGTATTGTCTGAAATCTGGGAGGGTCATTCCTCCAGCTTTGCTCTTTTTCTTCAGTATTGCTTTGGCAATTCTAGGTCTTTTGTGATTCCATATTAATTTTAGGATGATTTGTTCCAGTTCTGTGAAAAATGTCTTGGGTAGTTTTTATTTGATGACATTTTCTCTCTTACAGCATATCAACTATACTCTTTTCAAAGTCATGTGTTTTAACTGGAGTTGGAGATAGATACCTGTACATACTTGCAGTGAATACCGTCTCAGTTTATGTGTAACGCAGGTATCTTGTAAGGAGTATCCCCATTCCCTTTCTTCTGTTTCCTGTAACATTGCTGTTATTTATTTTACTAATGCATATGCCATAAACACCAATACATTATTTCTATCATTACTTTGAATGGTTATCTATTAGGTCAATTGAGTATAAGAAAAATAAAATATTTTATTTTTCCTTCATTTATTTGCTTTGTGATGTGCCTTATATTATTTTTCTTCTGAGTAAAGAATTCCTTTTAAGTTTTGTTATTTTTTTGACAGGGCTATTCTGCTGGTGATGAAATCCCTCAGCTTTTGTTTGTCTGAAAAAGTCTTTCTTTTTCCCTTTTGAAAGATAATTTTGATTGATAGAGATTTTTTTCTTTCAACACTTTCAGCATTTTACTTTACTCTCTTCTTGTTTGAGTGTTTTCTGTCAAGAAGTTTGATAAAATTTCCCCCCAGCTTCTTTCAAGATTTTCTGTTTGTCATTGGATTTAAGATGATTTATTGTATGACATTAGTTTAAAAAAATATCAGCTATTATGTCAAACATTTATTAGCTCCATTTTTCCTTTCTTCTCTTTTTAATATTCCAGTTCCCATATGTTATCCCTTTTGCAAGTTCCACAATTCTTGGATATTTTGTTCTTTTTATTTTCGGTCTAATTTCTTTGCTTTTTAGTTTAGGAAGTTGCTATTAACCTATCTTGAAGCTCACTGATCCTTTCTTTCCTCAGCCACGTCTAGTCTACCAATGAACCCAAAAAAGACGTTATTAAAATTTCCATTACAGTATTTTTGATTCTTAGTTTTTCCTTTTGATTACTTCATAAAACTCCTTTTTGCTTCACATCGCCCTTCTTTTCTTGCATGTGATCTACTTTTTCCATTCGAGGCCTAAATGTGTTTGTCATAGTAATTTTAAAGTTCCCTCTCTGATTACCCAGAGCTAAAGTATGAAGTCAAAGCACAGTCCTCCAGCCAACTGAGCTCCAGACTTCTGACCCCAACCGCAATCAGCGTCCAACTTCAAAGACAGAGGGAAGAGTTCACACAAGACAACCCTCACTTCTGACACCTACTGCAAGTTTACCCTCCACTTAGACAACTTACTGGAAACACAGAACTCACTGAAAGCTGTTATGCTCACAGACACAGTTAATTACAGGGTAGGGGTACGAATTAGAACCGGCCCAGAGTTGTGCAGAGTGCCGTCCAGGGGGCATTCTAACGCAAAGCTTCCGTTGTCCCCAGAACGCATTCCCATCCCAGCATCACTGTATAGCTGCACGTCAGTGTGGACTGTTGCCAGCCTGGTTTTCGCCCCACCCCCGAGAGGCCATGCTGACACCCTGTGGACCGAGGGGCTTGGTATGGCTCACCTCAGCAGCATGAACAGCCAGATGTGGTTTGAGGGCCTCACCTTGGGTAACAAGGATACTTTTATCACTCAGAACTTCCAAGAGGGAAGTTGAGGACAGAGACCAGATCTGTGACTGATCAAGGCCAGGTTCTTCACTGTTCATTGATGCTCCCAAATCTGTCTTCTGTCTGAGTCTGGTTCAGACACCTACTTTCTATCTTAAGTCTTTTTTTTTTTTTCAGTTTTCTTGTTTTTCTTCCCCCCCACCCCCGCCCCACTGTTGCTTAGTTTCCTAAGAGCTCCTTCTTAATAGGGTCTATATCTCACAGCAACTTCTGCTATTATCCGATACTATTTTATTAGAGTCTTATTGATATGATGTCAAGGTATGGGGCTGGGGGACACATAAATTCTATAATCTTATGATTACACCTATGTCTGTTGGTGGGCATGTGTTCCTGTGCTGAGATCTTCAGAAATTTTCTTAACCTTTTTATCCTTCCCTTTGATGAGACAGGGAGGCTAGAGGACACTAGATTGGATAATTGCCCTTGCACTTGCTTGGTAAGGATCTGGTCATGGTTTTGTTTTTTGGGTTTTTTTGTTGTTTTGTTTTGTTTTTCCCTTGGAGAGTATAGCTTTGCTGTTGATAATGCCCTAAGAATATTTTAAAACATTTACTTTTCTCCTTCCCCTACCAGAAACAACAGGGTGTTTTTCTTAGGTCTTAACTACGAGAACCTGGTGGAGTTTCTGGAAGTAAAACATACGAAAATCTGAGTGTTCTCCTAAGACTGGGTTCCCAGTGGCTCTCACTCTTAAGCTAATCCATATTCAGCCTCCAGCAACCCTCCAAATGACCACTGAAGTGTTTCTCCCAGTTTATGGCTTGAGCCACTCCTGCTCCTGATAAAGTAGTCTCTGATGAGATTCTGTATGTTCATTTCTCTGCCCAGATTTCAAGGTGACTGTTTGCCCTGTGACACCATTTCTCTGACAGGTCTGTCCACTGGGAAAAAATGCACAGTGTGGGAGTTCTGAGTTAAGTTTTATTTGGGACAAAATGAGGTCTATAGCCTGGCTGACAACATCTCAGAGAGTTCTAAGGAACTTCTCTGAAGAGAGAAAGGGGGAGGTCAGGATACATGTGAGTTTTCGTGAAGGGGGATGTGTGCAATCAAGCACATATTCTGGCAGAATTCTGATGCTAGTCACAAGGAGTTTGAGGAGCAGATGTCTCCATTAATGATTTTAGTGCCTTTCTAGATATGAGAAGATGCAAAAAATTGGGCTCATAAAATCTTCTCCAGAGAAAAAATCTAATTATCCGACGGCTTCTTCTGCTAGTTTTTCCCAGAACACAGAGTGCCTCGTTCCTGATCTCCACCTTGGACTCTGTTCAAGGAGTGTTGAAGATCAGGACTGCAGTGGACAGTGACCTAATCCATGTAGAGTCGGATGGCAAGTGACAATTTTTAGTTGGCAGGTCCAAGAAACTCGATGGATTTTCAGTTTGTTCAGCTTTTTTCTTTTTTCTTTTTTCCTTCTTGTTGTAAGAAGAGTGTGATGACTGCCAATCCCTTTATACGTTGAAGATAACTCTGCTTTGATTCCTTTAAATACTTTTTAAAAATAAGTAAAAGTGAGATAATTTTGTTATACGTTGCTGCAGCTTCTAACTGAACAAATACGAATTTTCACTTAACTACATATTTCCATACCTTTAAGCACTTTTTTTTTCCCTCAGGTATACTTTATCAAATGCTTAGCCTTTTCTATTGCTGTGAGTCACTGCAGTATACTTACTTCTGGTTTTCATTTTAAAATGTTTAGTTGAAACATCTTAAACATACGGACGACTGTAGAAGATAAGGTACCAGTAAGATACTCAACAAGAAAGGTAAATAAGTATTAAATGTTGATATGTATTCTTTCTTGAATCTTTAATTTTTTTCTTCCAGTTTTTTTGAGATAAATTGACACACCGTACTGCGTGAGTGCAAGGTGTACAGCATGATGATGCGATTTATATACACCATAAATGATGACCACAGTAAGTTTAGTGAACATCCATTATCTCATTTAGATACACAGTTTTTAAAAGAAAGAATTGTTTTTCCTTGTGGGAACTCCCAGGATTTATTCTCTTAGCAACGTTCGTATGCAGCACACAGCAGCGTTAATTGTGTCAATCACGCTTTGCACTGCATCCCTCGTGCTTTAATTTATAACTGGAAGTTTATACTTCACGACTGCCTTCATCCAAGGCCCATAACCACAAATCTGATCCTTTTTCTATGCTTGTCCGTTTGTTTTTGAAGCATAATTGGCCCGCACACTGTGTTAGTTCCTGGAGCACAACATAGTGGTTTGATATTCCTGCACATTACAAAATGATCGCCAGGGCAAGTCCAGTGACCGTCTGTCACCAGACCAAGATGCTGCATTACCACTGACTCTGCTTCACTGCACTCCACTGTGTTTGGATGTTTTTAAGTATCAGAATTTAGTGACATGTGCTGTCGTTGTTCCATGCATTGATGGACTTTATACTCCAATAGTCCTGGGTTAGAGCCCTAAGTCCAGCATTCTTGAGCTCTTTATTTGTCAAATAAATAACTAGGCCCTCTGCAAATAAGAAGAGTTTTATTTCTCTCCTTTCAACCTAGATCCCTTTTCTTTTTCTTGCCTTATTGCACTTGCTACATACAGTCTCCAGTGTAATGTTAAATAAAGGTTGATTACATTGCTTGATCTATGAATGAGAAATCGACTGTGCATCCCTGGGACGAATCTCACTCATTAACGATGCAGGGTCTTTTTATATATTGTTGGACAGACGTAGTATTGAATTTTGTTAAAATTTGGCTGAAAATTACTGTATCTATGTTCATGAGGACTAGCGATACCTCGTTTTGTTTAGTTTGTTTTTTCCCTTGTTCCTTCTCTTTGCCTGTTTGGTATTCAAATAAAGCTGACCTCATAGAATGAATTAGGAAGTATCTTCACATCTTCCAGTTTCGGGAAATATTTGTGTAGGTTGGTATTATTTCTCCCTTGAGTTTCGGTGGAATCAACAATGATGGCATGTGAACATGCAGTTTTCTTCACAGGAGACTTTTTAAGTAAAAATGCAATTCAACTTCTTTATTAGGTATAGGCTATTCAGGTTTTCTATTTTTCTTGAGTGACTTTTAGCAGCTTATTTTTTTTTTAAGAAATGTGCCTATTTTATCCAAGTTACCACATTTATTGTTAAAAAGCTATTCACAGTATCTTATTTATCCTTTAACTGCCCATAAAATATGCATTGATGTTGCCTCTCTACTTCCTGATGTTGGTAATTTGTATGTTATTTCTCTTTTTTCCTGGTCAGTCTTACTAGAGATTTTCAACAATACTGATCTCAATGAACCATCTTTCCTTTTCAGTGATTTCTCTATTTTTTTCTGTTTGCAATCTTACTGATTTCTCCTGTGATCCTTGTTATTTCCCTTATTCCACTTGTTTTTGGTTTGATTTGATTTTTTCTAGTTTCTTAAAGTCCAGTATAAGTTTATTGACTTGATTTGTTTCTTATATTCTAAAATAGTCATTTAGCATTATAAATATCCCTCTAATTACTGCTTTCTCAGCATGCCACAAGTGTCCATGTGCTTATGCTTTCATTTTCATTCAATTCTCAAACTTTATAACATTCTCTTTGATTTCTTTGTTGATGGGTGGAGTCATTTAGCAGTGTTAGTTTCCAAAATTGGGAGATAACGAGATACCATTCTGTTACTGAATTCTAAATCAAATGTACTCAGAGAATATACTTTTGTATGAATTGAATCCATTTAAATTCAGTGATAATTTTCTCAGCTCAGGAAATAATCTACCTTAATAAACGTCTCACATACACATGGAAAGAATGTATGCTTTGCTATTGTTGAGTGAAATGTTCTATAAGCATCAGTTAGGTCAAATTATTTGATAGGGTTATTTGAGATGTCCATTTTTCAACAAATTTTCTGACTAATTGTTATATCCATAGTTAGAGAGGGGTACTGAAAGGTCCTGCTATAAATTGGATTTATCTCTGTCTCCTTGTTGACGCATGGGTCTTGCTTCATGTATGTTGAAACTCTGTTATTGGGTCCATTAATGTTTAAGAACATTGTTTTCTCTTGATGAGCTGCACATTTGTCATTATGAAATGACCTCTATACCTCTGAAAAAAATGTTGAACTGAAATTGACTTTGACAAATATTAACATAGTCCCTCTTTTTGACTTTTTAAAAGTATTTTTATGTGTTATATCTTTTTTATCCAATTTCATTTAGCCTATTAATATATTTATAATACAGTACACTTCTTCTAAAGGAACATGCAGGTGAATCTTGCTTACTTATCCAAATTGACAAGCTCTGACTTTGAGGTGTTTAGTCCAATTACATTTATGTAATGGTTGATGTGGTTAGGTTTCAATTCTACGATATTTCTATTTTTTTCTTATTTCTATTCTTTGTTTCCTTTTTTCTACCTTTTTTTTTTACAATTTTCTTTTCTTTTGTTACCTTTTTGTCTATATTATTTTAAGTATTTTAGTGTGCCCATTAGAACATCTTATTGATTTTTTTTTAACTCTAGAATTCAGGCATGAACCAGAGGTCACGAATTGGGGACAATCTAAATGGGTCACAGAGAACTACATTCAAATCCATGTGTATGTTTTGCCCAAGGTCTGGTTCCTCAGAACAAACACGTACCTGTGGATGGGCTGCACCCTGAAGGTGACAGGGTCACAGGAGCCTGTGCAATGGTGGTCAGCTTGCTCTTCCCACGGTTTCAAGATGTCTCCTGAAACTTAGCAATTACTGTTTAACAAACTTGACTCAAATCATATAGAGCTCCTGGCAGAACGCATCTTTAAGGTGCAACATTTTCTTCAAGTAGCCTCTGTAAGAATCACCTTACAGAATATATGTTCTGTATGTTCTGAATAAAACATCTAGAAATAGTGACAGTATTCAGCATTAACAGGCTCTCCTGACCACTTGTCGCTCTATTTAAAGGTGAAATTACTCTTTATATAGAAGAGTGGATTACAGTTCACATGAGTTAAGATAAGTTAGAAACAAACTGGTTTCATCTCATGCAGGAGGGTAACAATTATAAAGTGGCCACGGGGATGTATAAAATAACACCAGAATTCCTAGAAAGTTCCTCCATTTCAATATTTGTGTAGACTTTGCTTTAATCTCTTTACAAATAAGGAACGTTTTCTGCCTTTGTAAAAAGCATCCACAACAAAACACTTTAAAATTCAATTCTGTGAGATCTGGAACAGAAGAGAAATCCCCGAGGGTCCCATGTGTATAAAACTTGACAAGTTAATATTTCTGCGGGAATGTGTTTTCAAAATTTTTTCATAAAGAAGCAATCTCTACATTCTAACAACTAATATCTGAGCTGATGACTGTGGAAGAGAAAACTGGGTAATTTTTTAAATAGTTTGACCCTTAAAATCCCTCCTGTGGAAGGCTCAAATTATCTGGATGGGCTGTCATGGAAACCGGTGATCAATTTAGATAACCATCTCCGCTGACAAAGGTCTACAGAGCTGGGGCAACCCTCTGTGCGGTTTCAGCCAGCTGCAGCCCCTGCCCCCACCGCACCCTGCTGCACACCGCCCACCCAGTTCCCTCCTGCTTCCAGTCAATGACCTCGATGTTTAAGGTAGGGGAGAGGTAGAAACTGGCATTCCCACAGGTTAACTGTTTTTGCTCGTCATTGGAGGCATGGCCTGAGAACTGATTAAAAATATGAGGAAGTGCTTACCAAAGCCCCACTGCAGGCCACTTAAACTAGACTTCACTTCTTAAAAGTAAAAGGTGAATGTGTGACATCGCACAGGGCTCGGGGAGCTCGTTTCGTTTCAGTTTTTTGCAATTAGAAATACAAGTTTCTACTCGGAGAAAAAATTAAAAGGCTGTCAAACAGAAATGCTGTGAACCAGGCCCAAAGAGAGAGGAAAAGTAACTGTAATCAGAACAGAATTGGGGTGACCGCTTTTTATGAGCACACTTCTCTGTGCTGTCACGTGTCTTTATTTCAGTGCCGGTGCCAGTCCCTGATGCAGCCCAAATAATTCATCTGTGGTCACTGTAAAGTCCTGTTGGAAGGCACCTGACGCTTTACTAGGGCGCTGTTAAGCGGCGCTCGGGAGATTAAAATTCCATACTTTTGTTTGTTCTAGTGATTCTCTATGGAACTAATTAAGGGAATCTTAGGGGTTTTCATGTTTTTCCAAAATTGTATGCATATCCTCAAGTGGACTTTACAAAACTGAATTGTGAGAACTTTATGTTTCAGCTTTTAAATAAATAGTCTGATAAAATGTGTAAGAGATTTAAATGATCATATACACAAGTGAAATTTGAGGCTGGTTGAAAATATAGACAAAAGTGTTGAAATTTTCATGAGAAAGGAAGTCACGGGTGAAGATGATGTGGCGTCTGCGTTTGAAGGAATCCTTCATCCGCACTGTACGGCTGCACAGGAAGACTGGAAACAGGGTGGACGTTTCTTGGCAGCTTTATTTTTTATCTATACTCTGCTAGGTAGGTTCTGTAAACTTTTTAAAAAATGTGATGAAGATAAAATGTACATCTATTAATACACAACAAAGGTAATTTAATTAGGTCAATTCACATCATATAAATGGAGGATGTACGTACTGAAGTCATGAGACATAGTATGCATTTTAAGTTAGTATTAACTTTGAGATCATATTTCCTGGAGGCCAAAAAAAGAAAAAAATGACCACATGCACATTTATGCCGTTCCTACTTTCTGAATGAAGGCAGGAAGTAGTTTCTTTAGAAAATGGAAATGTTTACATGGAGCCAAAATCTTCAAGGTATTAATCATATATGGCTTTACATAAAGAGGTAATAAAATATCACAGTCTGAATAAAGATAATAAAGTAAACGTGAAAAAATGACGATGAGTAAAAGCTAAGGACATTATTTGAATGTCTCTGTTAGTGATTATTTTTGTGAGGGTTGGAACTAACTAGACTTATTTAGTTTTCCTATTTCTTGTGACAGAAGACTAAAACTGGAAGGCTATGTCAATCTGAATAAAAACTTTCTGGTTAATGCTTTTGACTTCGTACCTACAGGAAACTTTTAGAGATTAATCGCACAGTTGCTCTTCCTGCTAGATTAGCATTTGACCCAGGATAAACATACTAGGTATTCACCAAGCATAAAATAGACCCCAGAAGTGATGTTTGAGTTCTGTGTCCAGAAAAGAAGGAGTAGGTATGTTTCACTTAGTCTTTTCCGGTGAAAACACCTGTGAACTGGGAACAGCTCCTTGAAGCAGCTGTCTGAGGACTCGACAAAGTCAACAGTAGCAGGTGACTTGAAGAGGAGCGCCTGAATTTGAAGTTGCACTGAGCTGGCCATGAGTTTAAAGTTTTGCTTCTCCTTTTGGATTTTCCAGCTGGGAATCAAAGCATCTAGAGATCCAGAGGTGAGCAGCAGCGGAGAGCGAGCGGTGGGAGCAGCCCTGCAGGTGTGAGCGGCTGGAAGGTGGCTCCCCGGCCAGGACAGCCACGTTGGTGGTGCGTGTAAGTGAAACTCAGAGGGAGGGAGCAAGGCGTCCTCTCCAACGGAGGAGGTGGGGTTCAAGAGAAGGGGGTAAACTTGTTGCTTCTTTTCTGTCACTGTGTTTCCATTGCTTGGCACCAAATGTGGGTACAGTTTCGAGAAGTGTGGCAAAGCAGGATGAGCAGAGTCCTAAGTTCACAGCTGAAGGAGCAGAGGGAGCCCCAAGAAATGGGGAGTCACCAGGGGGATCACAGACGTGGAGGGGCTTGTGGTGGTGACCGCACACCACTGCATGTGGTCATCGGGGCTCAGCTCGGAAGGACACATGCAGGACTCGCATCCTAGTTAGCAAACCAAACAGGGATGAGCTACCGGGCAGACATCCTTCCAGGTCCCACACTGAGCGCTGGGAGACGCACCCCTGGAAAGATCTGAACGGCACCAAAAAGGCTTTGAAAACTGAACACAACTTTGGAATCTGAAATTAAGCCTGTCAGTTGCCTGCTAAATCAGAAGTACCAGCACCACGCAAGCCTCCTAGTCTCATAACGGAATATTTGAAACGCACAGGGTACAGTCTAAAGGTACTTATTACAGAAAGAACCACAAACTTCTCCATTAGTAAAAAAGACAATCAATTGACAAATCCCAATGATGAGATAATACAGATGTTGAAATGTCAGAGTGAGGACTTTAAATCACCTGCTACAAAAGTGCTGAGAGAGCTACTGCTGAAGCAACATTAATTTAGAAAGTGTTATCAAAACAATTCTAAAGGAGATATCAGGAAAAACTTGGAAATAAAAAATGTGATAATAAAATAAAAACTGACTAGGTGGAATGGATAGACTAATGGATATGTAAAAGGAAAGAAAAACTCTGAAGTAGGGTTCCTTCTGGATATATGCCCAGGAGCGGGATTCCTGGGTCATATGGTAAGACACCTGCACCCCAGTGTTCATAGCAGCACTATTTACAATAGCCAAGACATGGAAACAGCCTAAATGTCCATCAACAGATGACTGGATAAAGAAGATGTGGTATGTTTATACAATGGAATACTATTCAGCCAGAAAAACTGACAACAAAACGCCATTTAAAGCAACATGGATGTTCCTGGAGAATGTCATTCTAAGTGAAGTAAGCCAGAAAGAGAAGGAAAAATACCATATGAGATCACTCATATGTGAAATCTATAAAAAAAAAAAACAAACATAAATACAAAACAGAAACAGACTCATAGATATACAATACAAACTTGTGGTTGCCAGGGGGATGGGGGGTGGGAAGGGACAGACTGAGATTTCAAAATGTAGAATAGATAAACAAGATTGTACTGTGTAGCACAGGGAAATATATACAGGATCTTGTGGTGGCTCACAGCGAAAGAGAATGTGACAATGAATGTATGTATGTTCGTGTATAACTGAAAAATTGTGCTCTACACTTGGAATTTGACACAATATTGTAAAATGCCTATAACTCAATAAAAATGTTTAAAAAAAGATATGCAAAAAAAGAATATATTGTACAACACAGGGAATATAGCCAATATTTTATAATAACTATAAATAGAATATAACCTTTAACATTGTGAATTACTATATTGTACACTTGTAAGTTATATAATATTGTATAGCAACTATACTTCAATAAAAATATATAAAGAATAAAAGAAAAAGGAAAGAAAAACTGATAGAAATATATTTTCAAAGACAAACAACGGAGTCTTGGAAACCTGTAGGATATTAGCAAAAGAGAAAATGTTTACATCATCAGAGTTTCAGGAGAGGGGACAGAGGGCAGCACAAAACAACTTTGTTGAAGAAATAATGACTGAAAATCTTCCAGATTTGGTGAAAGATGAAAGCATACCAGCTTGATGCTCATTGAATTCAAGCACCAAAATTAAAAGAAATCCAATCAAATTACTTAAAACTGAAGTCAAATAAAAAGCAAGAAAATGGATTCATTATTTGCTGGGAGGACAATTTTAGTGGTTGCAGATATCTCATCAGAAACCTTGAAAGGCAAAAATGACATGAAACAGTATGTTTAAAATGCTGAAAGAGAGGAACTGTACACCCAAAATTCTGTATCGACTAAAAATATCCTTCAGGAATAATACGACATAAAGACATTCTTAATAAGGAAACACTAAAAACAAAAAATCCATTGAGAGCAGATTATTCTAGAAGAATTACTGAAGGTGATTCCTGGCCCGGGGAAATGACTTGATTGGAACGTTAGGCCAGCAGGGATGAAGGAGGAGCAGCAAGCACGGGACTATCTGGAGAAACAATACATCGTTCTCCACTGAGCTCTTCAACTGGCCATGGAAAGCAAATGAAAATAGCATTTTCTAGCATGATTGCCAATCTACATAGATTAATATGTATGACACTTAAAAATACGCCATAGGTATTATGTAGGGTAAAGGGACCTATACGGTGGCGAGGTTCCTACACCGTATTTAAAGTGGTAAAATGTTGGTTATAAGTAGACTGTGAAAAGTATGTAAATCCATTGTCATTACAAGATAAAACACTGAAAATTATGAAGAGAAATAGTGAAAAATCACATTAGATAAATTTAAATGAAACTATATTTAAAGTTAAAATAGTGTAAAGAAGGAGGAGGAAAAAAAACAGAGAAATGTAAAATAGAAGGAAAAAAACAGTTAAGTATTTAAATGGTGGTCCTAAATCGAATGTATCAGCCATACATTGTAAGTAAGTCAACCACCACAATAATTAAGACAGATTAAATAAAAATAGATTTTTAAAAAGTAATCAACTGCTTTCATCTACAAGAAACTCACTTCAAACATACTGATAAGCAAGGGTAAGAGGCAGCAAATAGACGAGGATCTATCACGCAAAAACAAAGCAAAAGAAATCTGGAGTGGGTGCATTAATAATGGGCAAGGCAGACTCAAAGATTTTAAATTATCGTGGATAAAATCAACACATTACACAATGATGAAGGGTCAATTATCCAAAAAGAAATAATAATGCAAAGTCTATTTGCACCTGGTCAAGGAACAACAGAGTGCAATGGAGAGGAACCAGTGATGCGGCTGTTTGCTGTGTGTGTACATAGATTCACTTGGAGACTTTAATACCCCTCTTTCAGGGAACGAAGAAACAGGCAATCAGAGAATCAGCAGGGCTAGGGAAGAACTGAATGCCACTGTCCACCAACTGGATTTCATCAACATTCACAGATCTCTGTTCAGACCTGCAGCAGAGCACACACCTTTTTGCAAGAGCACATGAAACAGTCATTCAAAAGGATCATATTCATCATCGTAAATCTAGCGAAACAAATTTCAAAGCATTGAAGCCACACAGAGTATGTTTTACTAATTTCCATTGAGTTAAAACATAAATCAACAATAGGAAAATAACCTAAGAAGTCAACAAACATTCAAAATCAAACAACAGAATTCCACGAAATCAGGGAGTAGAAGGGGAACCCTCGACAACACTTGTTAAAGCATTTTAAGCTGAACACCTGCATTTAAATGAAAACACAGCAGCGGAGTTTACGAGATGGAGCTGAAGCAGTGCTCACAGGAAGTTTCAAAGCAATAACTGCTCACGTTAAGAAGAGAAGAAAGGACGTGAATCCGTCGTCTGCGCTTCTACTGCAGAGAATTAGGAGGGACAGGGAAGCATGATAAACCTAAATAATGTAGAAGAAAGAAAGTAATGAATATCAAAGCAGGAAACAGTAAAGACAATCGAACCAAAAGCTGGTTCTTTGAAAAGACTAATGAAATTGCCAAACCTCTAGCAAGAGCGACTAAGAAAAGAGAAGCAAATTAGTAAACAAATTACCAATGTCAGAACTTTTTTAAATTACTACAGTGCACATTAAATGTATAAAACATTAACAGTGTAATTTTAAAAGATTATGAAAAGTTCTATGAAGGTTAATTGGACAACTTAGGAAAAAATGGATCAATTCCTCAAAAAACATAAATTGCCAAAACTTACCTAGTTATAATTAGAGAATCTGAATAATCTTGTAATTACTAGATATATTTAATAGTAGTTAAATGTACCACTTCCTTCCACCTCCAAATGTGTGCACACACACACAGACACACACAGACACACATGTGCACACACACACACAATCTCTAGACCCAGATGGTTTCACTGGTGAATTTTATGAAATATTTGAAGAAGAAATAATGCTAATTCTATACAATCTATTCCAAAAGGTAAGAGGATCTGAAAGAATGCCCTGAAACGTTTGGTAATACCAGTGTCACTTATACAAAAGCCAAGACAGCACGAGAAAGGAAATCAGTATCCCAAAGGGACACACCTTCAACACAACATCAGCAAAACATTCATACAAAATGATCACCATAACATACAAAATGTATCTGTAACATACAAAATGATCACCATGACCAACTGTGGCTTATCCTGAGAACTCAAAGTTACTGCAACTTTTTTAATCAACCATTGTATTTGACCATAAAAAGAATCTAAAGAAGGAAAAACACATGATCATATTCAATGATGCAGAATTATCATTTGACAAAGTCCAACATTAAATCATAAATAAATAGAAACAGAATTGTTCTGCTTGTATCACTGAAACATTATAGTTCATTAGAAAAAAAAAAAAAAGCACCAAAATTCAGCACAGGAGATGCTGAAATTGCCCTCACTCAGTGAGACAGTAGGTTCCAGTTAGAGGCGTCTCAGTCAGACTGATCAAGCCTTCCTCAAACCCGTCATTCCCTTTCCTCCTGTGCTCTCGTTTGCCCAGCCTGAAATGAGTCTTTCCCACTGACTCGGATAGTACATTAGACCCTGCTTCTGAGTATGTAGATGTTTGCCAAGTTCTTCTTAGTGTGTATCTTGTGAACACATTTGAAAAAGCAAAATAAAATTTGGTCCTTTGTCTAAAATTACCTATAATACTGATCAGGCTACGACCCTGGCCTGGTTTCAGAATAAGGTAAGTACAATTACACGTACACAGACACCAGTGGGCACGCACGTAAGATACTGCAGGAGAAGCCCAGTCTTCGCTAGCAGAAATTTAAATCCCAGATCTCATTATGTTTACTTATTCTTTCAAAAAAAAAAAAGTCAGTTGACCATTTTGTGCCAGGTTTTAAAAGAAGGACTAGAAATACAAGGATGAAGAGTTCGTTCCTTCTGTTGTTCAGCAACTATTTATGGAGTTTTCAGGCATAGCGCCTTTATCCTAAAATGGGGGAGGAGAGAGACAGAAAGTTGTAACGCAGAGCGGTGAGCCCCCGAACAAGAGTAAACGTCGCGCGTCGTGGGGGAGGGAGGAGAACCCAGCACGGCCAGTCCCGCTGGCTCAGGCCACCTCGCGGCGGGAACGCCGTCCGTGCGGAGCAGCAGAGAGGCGGTGGGCCCGGGAAGAGCGCTGGGGCGGTGACTTCAGGACGAGGTGGCGGGACGAAGCCTCGCACACAAGTTTATGCAGCAGACCTGAAGACTGCAAACACATGGGAATAGCTGCGCGTTTCGGGCGGAGGGGTGGGGCGGACGGAGGTGGCAGAATTAGCCTGAACTGGAAGGTGGGGAGGCACAGACCGCGGGACAAGCACGTGGCGCGGTTAGGGACGCAGCCACTGACACGCGGTCAGCGGCTGAGCGACTGGGCGATCTGCGAGCGGGTGACGCTGCTGTCACTCACCGAGAGAGGAAACACAGGTGGCGGCGCAGAGAGCCTCCCCTCAAAACACTCAGAGTCTTAAATTCGAGGTATTTTTCCCTTATCTGCCACTCATCGAGTAAGTCCCTTGGACTGGAAACCAAAAAACACATATTTTGTTTATATTTGTCATTAGAACTACGTTTCTATAAATGCACAGCATTAGTTAATCTCAGGAATTTAAGATACAGAAAGTGACCGGCTTCCCACAGGCACAGCAGAGCAGGCGGCTAAGTTCATTACGTAGAGACAAAGCATCACTCCCGGGAGTGTTCCCCCCGCTCCCCGTGCTGTCTGTCCACCCCCCACCCCCACCCCAGCCTCCAGGCACACCCACCTGAATGACCCCCTTGCAGCGAAGAGCGAGGAGCCCTGGCACGTGCCGGGCAAGGACGGCGCGCCTTGGAGGAGGCTGCACCTGGAGGCACCGCTAGGCATCAGCTCACACGGGGTGGGTAAAGCACAGGCCTTCCAGCTGGGACCCTTTCACAGGCAGTCCCCCCTTCCTGCTGCTAGAAAATCAAGGAAAGGCAGAGATTCTCTCAAGTTCTTCTGTTGGAAACCTTTGGTGCAGTTGTGGCTTTTAACTCCTTAAAGTAGTAATTTCTCTGACATCACGAGTCTGTCTTGGTTGGTCTCAGGTGGTGTGAGTCAATCGGTGGAAGTTTAAATCTCCTTTCTGCTGCCGTGGGCAAGTCCCCTTTCCCCCCTCTGCCCCTATAGGGCTTGATTTCCTTATCTACACAAGACTAAGGCATGGTCTGCTAATCCTCCGGAATAGTGTAAATACCCTAATGAATTACGTATTGAAAAAACACAACTTTGAAATTAGAATCACTGCCTAATTTGATATTGTGGCAATGTAACCCTTCACACAAACCACTGCCCACACTATCCACGCATTACTGTGCCTCTTTGCTACAAAAAGATGTTGACTCTCAAGGTGAAACCTGATTTCCCAGTTGTAAATATTTGTCCTCTGACCTTTTAATAGCTAGGGAAACTGAAGTTTAAAAGGATGAAGCGACCTGTCCGTGGCGACCTGCCTGAGGAGTGACAGGTGTGAGAGCCCAGCCGTGTGTCCCAGCTCCCCTCACAGACCACAATCCAAATTTTAGGCAAAGCACTGAATTAGATTTTTGAGATTCAATTTTATTGTTCACATGTTTGCAATAATTTTGAAAGAATGCTGACTAAGTTTAATGATTCTCTTCCTTATTTTGCCAAGTTTACTTCTGTCCATAAATTTAAGTGGAAAAAAACCTTCATTCTATGATTTATTAAAGATTGAATAAGAGGCATAAAAGATCAAGATTTAGCTTAATCTTTTATTCCTCCATTAAGTCAACAAACATTTATTGCCCACCTCCTATATGCAAAGAATATTAGTGTAGACCAGTAGTTCTCAAAATTGCCCCCCCAGGAATATTTGGAAATTATGGAGATATGCTTTTTGTTAGAGCTGAGGGAGGGGCGCTATTGACATTTAGCAGGTAGAGGCCAGGGATGCTGTTAAAATGCCACGAGGCACAGGATGCCCCCAAGGAAAGAGCAAGTCAACAGTGCCAGTTTAAGAAAACTCGGGAGGGCGGGGCCTCACCACCGGCCACTGAGAGATGTGCCTGTTCTCTACAAAAACCCAACATCGCTCCAGCTGGACTTTTCAAGCTAATTCTTCACCCATTACTCTACTTGTTACTTCTCAACATATTATATGACTCGGCAGCACTATGTAGAGAAAAGGGTTACAGGTTTTTCAGGAACTTTGGGTGGCACATGTGTGTCCCAAACAAATAATGTTGCCCTTGGTACCAAGAACTGTAAGCCAAAATTATCAGAGTCACTGGCATTGCACTGTACCTAATTCTGTCTCTGTGGGTACAGATCCAAAGATTAATTATATCCCAGCGAGATAAGAGAATTCTCCCTGATGCACATATGGAGGGAGTTATAAAGTATTTAAGTGGCTTGCCTGGAAAACCAGGGAAAAAATTTAAGTCTTAAAATTTAAAAATAAAATGCTCACATATAGTATACCCTAGCCTGCAATTCTAATGCCCGAAGCCGATCAATTAATGCTTAGGAAAAAGATGACTATATGTTTAACTGATGTGCCATCTTTTGCTGTAATATTCATATAAATCCTAGCTGTTGCTCTCCAAGGATTTTATCCAAGGGAGACAGGTGCCGTGCACGGAAGTGGTCCCATCTCTCCCTGCAAGTGTGGTCCCACAACCTCCCTGTGGCCGTTTGGACCTGGCTGAGCTCTCTCTCTTTCCTGCCTTAACAGTGGCTGCCCTGAGGGTTGTCATCAGATCCTGAGATGCCTGACCACCACGGCACTGAACCCTGAACTCACAACCGTGGAGAACACAGGTCATCGTTTTGACCTATTATCCAAGTCACCCTCATTCTACCATAAGAGTAGAGGGTTTGGATAGTTCCTTGCAGCAGACAGTATCTGTCTGTAAAGATATTAAAGGATTTATTGTCCAGAAAGGAGTTTTTCAAGGCCTTACAGGATCTTCAGATAGATGTCATATTTCACTTAAAACGTTTACAAGTACACATCACCCAAAGTGGTTAAAATGAACCATACTGATCACAATAAAAGTCAGAGTTGAAGAGGAGCAGCTGGACCTTCACACCCTGCTGATACAAGCATCTTAGAAAGCAATTTGAAGTTACCTGCTAAAGTCTAAGGTACTTTCCTTCATGGCCTGACACTTGAATTGCCAGACGTATACATAAATGCATGCACAGAGAGCAGCACTGTTATGAATAACCTCAAACTGTGAACCAATCAGATGGGTGGATAAATAAATGGGAATAAATTCCAGTAATAGAATACTATGCAGCAACGAAAAGGGAAAGCTAAAAATACAAGCAAAATGTCATGCAGATGGATCTCACAGACACTGTGTTAAGCAAAAGGACTCAGACACAAAAAGGAACTTCCTGATGATTTATTTTATATAAAGTTACAAAAACACCAGCAAATGGAAACTACAGTCTTTAAGATATATGTATAGTTTGTAAAATTATGAACAAAGGCAAGGGAAGGAATAGTCAGGTTAGTTGCCGCCTTGAGGGGATAGAGGAGGAGGTGACTGTATGACCATCTGAGGGTCTCTGGGGTGCTGGCCATGCTCCACTCCTCATCCACGCTGTGCGTACATTGGTGTCCACCCTGTCAAACCCACTGGGCTCTTACACGTTCTGGTGTGCTCTTCTGTGGGTGCTGGGATAGCTTAAAATTTAAAGAACAAACAGTTTTGGGGGGAAAGCAGGAGTTTCTCTTTCTTCCTAATTTACAGCAGTTTCTTTAAGCAGAAAAATGATTTTACTAGTACAAATAATGGTCTGCATATTCAAGGATGCCTCCCGCTTTTGCAACAATGAAGCCTTTTTGCTTTGTGTTCCAGATCCATCAGGACATGGAGGTTTCTCTTCCCTAGCTCTCCGGCAGTCATCAGGGCAAGTCACAGGCCTTCAAGGAAGTGTCAGAGGATTTAAGAAAGAAAGGGGCTGTTCTCTTACTAAGACTGATGTCCCTGATGGTCCTACATTAAAAATAGGTTGAAAATGGGTCTGGAATTCAGGTCAGAGTGATGTGCCAATGCCGGGTCCTTGGCTTTGACTCATGCACCGTGGTAACATAATATGTTAGCAACGGGAGATCCTGAGAGAGGAACACACAGGCGCTCTCTGTACTGTCTTTGCAACTTTTCTGTAAATTTAAAATTATCCCAAAATACAACATTTAGTAAAAGGTAGAAATTATCAAAGACAATGCATCATGCCTTCTCTCTCCCCGCCATGAGTTCTCAACAAAGAAGATGGAGAGTATTGGGGGAAATACTTTAACCAATATTTCTTAAGTTCCCATAAAAGAGAGGAAACTCCAAGCCTCCTGGAGATAAAAACATGGGGCCTTTACTTCCAATGTCTTTCTCCAGGTGCGCCCCTCGCTCGTTCAGCAGGCAGGAAGGGAGGCGGGACTGACTGGGCCAGTGGTGGGGGGACAGGAGGAAGCAGCTGCGTGGGCAGTGGCCCCAGCAGGTGTGGGTGTCACTGTCACCGTGTCTCCTCCCTGACACATGTGCTCCCCCGGACACGCCTGCCCTGCTGACCAGACCTGCAGTTTACTGACTCCAGCTGTGACCGAGAGAGAAGCAGACTTGTAGGGGAAGAGACTGGCATTAAAACATGAGAAAAGTCCATTAGGCTTATATATAAACTGTGTCCTTCAATTCAGCTTAAAAAATAAAGTTAACATTTTGATCTCCATCTGCTTTGTGTCTATGTTGACTCTTCCCTTGTGCACTTGCAGGTTTGGTCTCAGTGCAGGGATCTTGTAAGACTGTTTACCTGCTTCACTCACTTCAGATTCCCTTGACCAATTCAAGTTTTCCCAGATTTTGTCCAAGTTGAAAACCCAGACTGCCTATATCCTCATCCAGATTCAGATGTAAAACAAATAGGGAAAAAAAGATTTCCTGATGCTTGTGCTATGATTTTGGTAATGTAATTTGAATTAATTTGCCTTCCAGCTTTGACGGACAGTTTTCCTGATTGGCTTTCATGACCAGTTGATACGTAGATAGATAGATAGATAGATAGACAGACAGACAGACTGATAGATTATATATAGTATTTCCATTGCAAACAGTATTTAAGAGAATTCAAAATTAAGGAAAACAAGATAATTTTATGATGAACTTTTGAAAGACTGTGTGTGTGTGTATTTGCTTGCAGATTTTCCAGTAATGCCATCACACTAAATAATGCTTTATATAAAGTCTTATATAAATATTAATACATACTATATTATTAATGCTCATTAAGCATTTTCTCTTTAATTTTTTTAGTCAATCCATCCCCTGAAATTTCAGTGGAATGATTGTGAATTCATTTTGCTTTGTCAAAATTGAAACAGCAAATTAGAGACATTTTTCTTTGCCTGGCTGGCCATCGAAACATTTTATGCACTTTTATTTTGTTACTTCTTAATGTTCTGTTTGCTCCTCCTGGACTTACCTGTAATCTCATCTGCCTTTTTGCTGCTTCCCCAAGTCCTGCCGGGGGAATTGTGTCTGAGTTGCTGTACCTACAGAGGCGTCATTCTTGTTTGCCATAGAATTCAGAATTCAGGGCTAAGTTTCTTTATCATCATCAAGGCTTGGGACACAGAACAGACTGGGAAACAGACATAAATAAATGGATGAATAGATGGAAAGACAAATAGACTTAAAATCTCTGGGCTTCTTGTGCATCCTTGGTGATTCCTAACCTGTATTTTATTCATTTATTATTGTTAACAAAACCCAAAATGTCTAAACACTTATGTATAATGGAACAGAAGTGACATGTTTGACAAGCAGTGATTCATATGGAGAAAAAAAAAATCCCCATGTATTCATGGACCACACAAAGAAGGGTGTGGAATGGCAGGGACGGCTGCCTTGATTTGTCAGACTCAGCTTTTCATGCGTCTGTGGCTCAGACTTGTGATACCAAAGTGACTAAAGCAGACATGCCACCGTGAAACCAGCCACGGGGAGCACACAGTTCCCCAAGTGGGCGAGACTCAGCGAGTCCAGACACCACTGCGGTCCCAAACGAGGCATCCGCTTTTCTGAAGAAGATGTCATCTCAATAATTAAGAGAATTTTTAAATCCATGACGCTGATTGTCAAGGACTCCTTCCTTCCTTTACGTTTGCTTCTTTCATTGCAGGATTAGCTGCACCCCACAGAGCTCCTCGAGGAACTGGAAGAGCTCTGTGGACTGCCTGCTGTGACTCCAGGCATCCAGGCATCGGAGGTCCCAGCCCAGAGGGAGGCCTCCTACTCTGTGTTAAAACCGACGCCTGGATTGCCGAGCTGTGTCCCGATGCGAGGGGGACCTCTGACCCAATCACGTAGCGGGGCTGTGACAACCATCCTCATCACAAAAGAAAGTCGGTCTTCAGGGCAATTGACAGCGATGTCCCACCTCCCATCTGCCCGGTGCCTCCTACAGGACATGTCGCCGCCTGCTTCTCTGCTTTCACCTTCACGACCCCAGACGTCATCCCCCAGGCCCGCTCAGGACGGAGGCTTGCTTTTCGCTGTGTTCTCCTGGTCGCTGAGCCTCGCACTCACGGCATTTGACTTGTCTTGCCCGTTCAAATCTTGGCAAAGCACAATGCTCTGGGTGGGAACTGCCACTCCCAGCTGGCTGTGTTGAAATGAAGCGCAAAGCCCCATCACTGGAGAAGCACCAGGTCTGGCCAGCTCCCTGAAAAAGTGCGCAGGGAACGGGAATAAGGTGGAAAGGTGGGTTGAATTCATGTATTTGGCAAAGCATTTATCCCTTAGAGCATTCTTTGCGGAACTGCCGAAGACATGCTTTTTCATAGCATCCTCATTTTTTTTTCAGTTTCCTCCTAATTGCCAACAATATTGATAATTTGGTAGGCACATTATTAAATACTCTGAACATAGTGGGATACAAAAAGAAACGCCCTTATTTACCTCCAACCAGTGCCTTCAAGCCACTCTGTTCTACCTCCTTTCTCTGCAGCTCGGTGACATGCGGGGCATAATAATTTCATGTCAGCAGTATAATGATTTTCACGTATGAATGAGTCCTGTCTAGTCTAAATCACACTTCACTCTCACCTCTAACTCAGTCTCCCTCCTATACGTACAGAGCCCCCCAGCCTGCCCCCAGGTCTAACCAGTGGCTCACACATCTGCGTGGGCAGGGACACAGGGGGCCTCTTCTCATCATCCGCCTCTTTCTTCCTCTTCGGGCCCATTCCAGACTGAGTGGGGACGGAAACATTAGCTGAAATTCTGTAGGTCTGTTACCTTACCTGCTTCTGCTGCCACAGCTGTCCCTCCGCTGACATGGGTTTGCCATGACCCCCATCGTGGCAAGGGTTAGACTATTGTCACTTTCCTTGCAGGTGGCTCCCTGACGTCATAAGCTGGTCCCCATAGTTCCTGCCTGGGGAACAACCCACAGACTGGCTCTCCCATGGGTAGGCTGTGCTCTTGGTGGGGTGTCTTCAAGACAACTCAGATCTACCAACTTCCATGGCATCTACTTAGCCAAAAGGTGTGATACAGGTTGACTAACTCCTTGCCTGCCATCCCAGGCTCTTCCCAGATTCTTGTCTTCAAAGTCTTCATAGAGAAAAAGCTGGTTCAATTATCTACTCAAATTCTAGGAGACACATGTCAAACTTTTCTAAGATTCTCCTCAGTGGGCTCCAGTCCTGGGCAGCATCGGTGAGACTTCACAAGTTTCAAAGCTCAGCTAGCATCCAGCTGTGAAGACAGAAAATGCTTTCCCTTGTACTACAGGGTAGGTGCACCTGCCGCTTTTGCCGAATCATTGTCTGAAAGCACCCCACCCCTGCCACCCCTCACGTAACAGGATGGGCAAGAACTCTTCTTTCCGGGGTGATAAGTCACTTCTGTGAACTCTCACCTCCCTGGGCGCTCCATTGGTCTGGCGGTTTCTGCCGTGGTGTTGGAGAAGGACACGGGTGAAGGCGGCAGGCAAGGCTAGACGGTTGTCTCTCAAATGTTCCGGAGGAGATTCCTTGATGGACCTACAGATTATCATACTAAGTGAAGTAAGTCAGAGACAGATATCATGCAACATCACTTACATGTGGAATCAAAAAAATGATACAAATGAATCTACTCACACAAGACAGAAAGAGACTCACAGACATAGAAAACAAAGGGGAAACGGGTGGAGGGATAAACTAGGAGTTTGGGATTAGCAGATACAAACTACTGTATATAAAATAAATTAACAATAGGGTCCTACAGCACAGGAAACTACATTCAGTACCTTATAATAGCCTACAATGAAAAAGTGTATATATATATATATGTATATACACACGTATATACCATGCTGTACACTTGAAACTAACACAACATTGTAAATCAACTATACTTCAATTAAAAAAAAAGTTAGGGTGGCAAGGAGGTCTTTGGGAGAGTGCCATTCCCTTCTGAGTGTAAACTGGGGAGCAATGCTGAGCTTTGGAGACTAATGTAGCCCCTACACCCATGAATCTGGGGAGTGATGTGGGGAGACGCACAGCGTCTTTCTACACCTTTCTCTAGAAGTCTGCCCCATGGCGCAAAGCTGGAGTTCACCTTGCGCAGAAGTTAGGCAAGGAGAGAGCTTCTCAAAACACTTCTGTCTCCTAATTAACATCATTTTTGTCTGATTCTAGCTTTAGGCATTTAGGGGTTTTGTCATTTTATATTTTCAGTGTGAAAACCCTTGCCTTTCTTTTTGGCTCTGTGATATTTGGGGGAGAATATGGGTGCATGGCAAGCTGCCAGTGAGAGATCATTGATCCAAGTGCCCAAACGTGAGCATCTGAATGAGCTCCTTTTTATTACAAATTAATAACTTGAGACATTATTTTATAAAGTTCAAAATGTACTGCAGTTCCATAAAAATATTTCAAACATTGATGCACAATGAACGATCTACCTTTAAAACCTGTCATTACACCCTTAGGGAACTAATACAATTTCCTACATACCTTCTGGGCCCTTAATCTCTTAATCAACGCCAGTTTGGAGCGAATGTGATGAGTTCAGGACTAATTGAAAGGATACATATTATTAATGCCAGACATTCGCCCTCGCCTCTCAGCTTAGCAAGGTTCATTTTTGAGATGAGCAAATTAAAGACTGACTCCCATGGTAGCAAAACACCCAGTGAGAGGGCGTAAGCTGTTTATATAGCGCACCATCCCCTTTGGTCCAAAAGGCACACAGGTTAGCAGCCAATGCGTTCAGGCTTGGACCAAAAAGACAAGAATCTAATTGCAGCTTTTTCAATAACTCAGTGAAGGGTATTCTATTATTTCTCCTCGGCTGCATTTCGCCAATGGACAAACACAGAGCTGGTAGTTCTCATCTTAGCCAGGGACACTGCAGAGATTAGAAATTTTGAAAATGCATGTGTAAATGACGTGGAAATTGTACCGCTGCTCCCACTGTCCCTGCCCTTCGGGATGAACAGAATCTTTAAGCTCAATGATATGAAATAGACGTGCACTTAAAGGACTTTTTCTTGATGCCGTGGTTTCATATTTATTTACTTATTGAAGTACAGTCAGTTTACAATGCTGTGTCGGTTTCTGGTGCACAGCACGATGCAATGGACCTTTTAAGATAACTCAAAAAATACTTAAAGAGATGAACTAAATTCATTCTAATGGAAGAGGGTAGCTGGATAAATAGCGTATTAGTCAAGGTTCCCCAGACGCAGAGCCTACAGGACACATATGCTCACATACAGGAGGAGATTTATTATAGGAATTGGTGCATGTAATTACAGAGACCAAGGATCCCCATGGCCTGCGGTCTGTGAGCTGGAGAACCAGAAAAGCCAGCGGTGTAATTCAGTCGAGTCCAAAGGCTGGAAAACTGGGGGGCGAGGTGAGGGTGAAATGGTTTAAATCCCAGTTTGATTCCGAAAGCCTGAGAGCCAGGATCACCTCTGTCTGAGGGCAGGAGAAGACGGACGTCCCAGCCCAAGTGGAGAGCGCATTCTGCCCCCCTTCGGGGTTGGTTCTGCTCGGACGCCCAGCGTCCTGGCTGATGCCCACGCACACGGGTGAGGGCGAGCGCCTGGACTCGGTCTGTAAATGCAGGTGCTGATCTCCCCCAGAGACACCCTCGCCTCAAGAAGTAATGACTCACCAGCCCTCTGGACATTCTTCAGCCCAGTGAGGTTGACACATAAAATTAACCGTCACAGATAGTAATTCCTCTTTTCTAGTAAATACAAAATTAAAGTTGAGACTCAAAGTGATTTTGAGAGGCTTGAGATAGGAAAAGAGGCAGGGACCAGGCTGAGACTCATTTTCTGTGTCACCTAAATCTCACTGTTTTGGACTTTTGGAGGAAGGAAATAAAAATATTCCTAGTTGACACAGTAATTTGTCAATCATCAGGACAGAATGGGTGCCTGTCACAGAGAAAACCCTGCGCCCTCTGACTTTCACTCCTAAGTCACTCATTCATTCGTCCAGCGAGTGTTGAGCATCTCCTGAGTATCGGGGATAAAAAAAAATTATGAAACTTATTCTCTACCCTAATTATCATTTTTTCTAAGTAACAGATGCAATCTCATTGTAAGTAAGTGTAGGATGTATTTGTAGGGGCAACAGTATTTAGAACAGAATTTGAAATCTGGAATCCAGGGGACGTGGTGCACCTGCACACTGTGTGTTCTGCTGCTGTAAGGATGCTTCAGGCCACATGTGACCATAGGCAACCGAGGGAATTTCTGTTCTTTAAACACTTCCCAAGAGTTACTTGGAAAAGTCCAACCAGCCTGTGGATTCCATACCCCGCTGTTAAAAAGACACTGCTTATTTCAAGAAGGAAATATAATCAGGAAATATCCCTCCATCCTGGCAAAAATTAAAAAATACACAAAAGACAAACTAGGTTAACAGCTTGTCGTTCACATATTTATTCCACCGTCCAGACGCCAGGCAGGCTCGGGCGCTGCCCATGTGGGGGCTGCAGGGACGGGCCGTCCGGGCCGGGCACTGGCTCTTCCACTCTGGTGCTGTGACCTGGGGCCAGCCACCTGCCTTTATGTGCCTCAGTTATGTCATTCCCTTTCCCTTTGTTTTTGCACGAATAAGAGACAAACTAACGAGAACTAACATGAGAGGCCACGCTTGGCACTCGCAGAGCTGCAAAGCAAGGCAGTTTCTTCCAAGAGGCTCAGAGCCTTGTGTGACATTGATCACCAACAGGTATTTATTTTATAGATGTGTTAGCACATGTGTTAGAAAAAGGAAAGAAAAAAAAAAAAAACACCTCTGTGGGTTTACTGTCCAGGTAAATAAAGAGTCACAATTTTTATATGGTTCTCTGAATCTGGACTGAGGTTTGGGGGTAAAGCAAAGAAGATGATTCCATGGGAGCTTTGAGTTATTTTCATGTAATTTGCCATGTACGACTCACCGGATTCACTGCTTCCAGTCCTGCTCTTGCCTGGACACAACAGACACTAACAACTACTGCTCTGAGGTTTGAAGTAAGCCCCATTTCTGAGGGTGCTGGTTGGTGAGAGAATTGCCCTACTGTGTGCAGCGCCAGCCTCCACCCTTCCTGGAGTACTGGCCGTGCTCCAGCATCACTCCTGGTCTCGTGTTCATGTTGACAGTGGCCTTGACCAAAAAGAGCAGCGTTTACCACAGTCTTCATAGACATTAGGTGCTTCCAACGCCATCACACCATCTAACTTTCACAAGACTCTTCTGAGATAACCAGTCATACAAAATTCATCTACGGTCACACTTGCAGGTGAATGACGAGGTCAGGAATCAAATCTGTCTCACATCCCACTGCAAAGCTCTAGCTCACTCTGCCCTACAGTGTCATCTTGGTTTGTCTGAGACCCACCTGCATAACACAACATCCAAGAAGTGTAGTAAAGTACAGGAAACAAAAGCTCTCTCCTTCTCTGCCCCTGTTCACTCCGTTTCCTCCCCAGAGTCAACCACTATTAACCAGTAGGTTTTATATTGACATACGTAGTTTTCACCCCAAAACATGATAAATCCAAAACATGACTGGTTTCCAAAATATCTCAGAGCTCAAATCCATCTATCAAATTATATGAAGCTTTCTGATTGTTCTTAATAGAGAGGACATATTTCATTATAAAAATAGACCATGATTATTTAAAGTCTCAATAAATAGCCATTTGTTTCAAACTTTCTTTCCCCTCCTTTCAGTAAAAACACAAAGAATCGCCTTTAAAGCTTACTGTTGTGATGTACTTGGAGGAGAGGAGAAGGGGAAGACAGAGCAAGGAGGTGATGTCACCATACATGGCAACCTAAGCCAACACAAATGGAAGCCTTGGGAAAAGTCATTGTAACTAAATAATTATTTTCTCATATCGAGCGTTAATATTGCACATACACACATTAAAACGAGAACTAATGTAAAGCATGAACAGTCAACATGTCTATAGCATCTCAAAACGCAGCCAGTTGGCCACAGCACAGAGCTGCCCGCTGCTCTTCAGTGCTTCAGGCACACTGCACCCACTCCCCCAAAACACCACTCAGAACGGAAAATGTGGGCTTTCCTCCTTAACATCATCTTCTCTTGAGATTAAAATAAAACACCACGCCTCTGTCAGGGTGGAAGCTGTCACCACAGCAACGTGGATTTATTAGCTACAAGGTCACTAAATTAATCCCAACTGCGCTCAACTCTTTCTTGCATTAAAACACATGTTCCACAAAAGTTCTAAACGCATTTGCATAATTATTTACTAGCACCCCAATTTAGAGATTATTTCCACACGTAACTTTTCTGTGTTTGTAAAAATGATCTTTCAAATTTTTATCATTCATTTGAGGTTTGTCATTTAAAAAATAATCTGCATATGGTGGACGTACAATCATAAGCAATACACAGACAGGCATTAATGTTTTAAATGGTTACTCAGAAGAAGCAGCTGTGTTCTGAGAAATGTGCTGCAGTGAAGGCAAATAAATGGTCTTTAAAAAACACTTTCAAAAGGAACAAGGCAGAATAATTGAGGTGGCATCTGCCTAAAATTTATTCTTTTATTCAAGAGACAGATGATTTTTTTAAATCCCATCTAAAAGAGTCAGTTACAATTAATCGGCAAGGAACATTTGCACGACGCATTTATTTTTAAAGAAAACTATTCAATCCGCATTTCGGGATTTCACCCGCTAATCAATCCAGGAGCAGTCAAGAAAAAAAGCCGACGCAAACCACAGCATCATTAGGGGTTCTGTGTAAGTAAGACAGAAAGTCTGAGTGACTCAGACGTCGAGGAGGCGAGGGCGGCAGAGAGAAAGGTGGAGACTGAGACGGAAAGGGAGGGAGAGGAGAAGACCGAGGGAGAAAATCGCTACACTAACTCGGTTGTCCCCATGCTGCTTTGCAATGTGTTCATTTAGGAGCCGATGTGCAGCGCTCAGCTAGCTAGACATCATCCTGGTCCTTAAAGGGCAGCCACTCTGGGAAGCGCTGTGCCTTTTCCAGGGAGAGACCCACCTTCGTGTAGTAAAGTACAGCACTTGGCGGTCAGACGGCTTTGTCGTTTAGCGTAACTTCTGTGCATAAACCTGTCTGATGTGGCCGGCTTACGGGACCAGTTAATCCTAACAGCAGATCTCAGTGTATTCACCCACAGAGCTGCAATTATTTATGGCCCAGAAGTTAATCAGAAGGTCAGCTGAGAAAGTAAAAGTTCAGGAAAATGTCCAGCCTACATCACCAAGGAACAAGAAAGCATTTTTCTCCTGGATGGCTGGTGGTGGCTGTGTTCTGCATACACATTGTGTCTTTCAAAGACCGCAGAAGGACACTGCCTTGAAGGCATAGCATTGCAGAGACGTGGACAACACAGGATTTGGGGCACCAAGTTTAATTCAAAAGGATTAAGTATATTCATAGATTTTAAACCAATCAAATCACAGAGCCAATTTATGCGTTCACTTTCCAGCTAACTTAATCACACAGCCCCGAGCTCTGATTTCTCATCGATTATCCGAGCTGTAAAAACCCGGAGGCCAATTCTGCGATGTGTTAATCAACACGTGTGACGCAGGGAAACAGACTTTATCGTGGTCTCTGGGCTGGAAATCAAACCAGTAACCACTGTTGATTTAGCCATATTCACCCTAAAGAAACATTAATATATTAATTACTTAATTTTTAACAGTTATGCTGGTTGACAAGATCAGACAGCAAAGTACTTTAAAAAGCAAGGAAAATGAAAGCTGCTAGTGATTGAAAGCTAAATGAAACAACTGAAAAAAAAAAAAGAGAGAGAGAGAGAGAGAAAAGTCAAAGAAGGGAGATTTTAAGCGGAAGTAAAAAAGCTGTTTAAATGGGGTGAAGAAGATGCAGAACCGAACTGGGCAATTAGGGCCCCTCTCCTGAACGGCTCCCCCAGCCCTGCCCGGGGGACTCTGCCCGATTGATGGGAACGTGCAGTTAAACTAAAGACCATGAGCTGATCCTGTTCCAAGCTTCTATGTCATCTCATCTGGAGGTTTTCTCCCCAAGCAACTCAAAGACAATGTGTTAGGTTTGGACGACAGCTCTATTTCAGACAAGTTAAAAGGATGAAAAATGAAGTCAGTGAGTAGTGAGGTCCCATTAGGTTTTTTTTTTTTTTCAATTGTTGCAAGACGTAAAGTATAGTAACTCAGTAGATTAGACACTTTTATGTACAAAATTGCCTGACATCAGGGATTCATGGCCTGCAGCTTGTAGGAGAGAAGGAAAACAATTTTGGAAAGAAACGTGAATTAATTTCAATAAATAAAAATTAACCATGTGTACATACTGATGTTTTCCAGACACACATGGCATTCGGGTCAATCTTAAATTTAAAATAAGTCAGTTTTATACAGTTAAAATTTACATACTGCCTAGAGACAAGTCCCAAGGAACCTTCAGGACAATATCGAGTTTCATCCTTCTGTGACCTTTAAATGAAAGACAGGCTTAGCATCAACCAAAAATACTCATTTTACCAACCTTTCTCCTCTTCCATTTCTCTTTACTTTTGTTGAAAATACGGTAATCGTAGAATGAGAACGCAATAAGATGGTGTACTTTATATTTACTTTCTAAAGTAGAAAAGAAGATAAACTTTTTGGTTTTAACTTAGAGCCAGAAGTCCGTATGTCAGTCCTTGCCAGGAAGTGAAGTAAGTCTGATGCCTGAGCGTAATGTCTTCCCCAGCTGAAAGGCGGGGTCCTGCCTCGCAGGGCTCAAGGGGGGGTTTCAGCACAGGGTTCTCCTCCAGCCAAGCCTCAAACCACTCCTTGTCCTCTTTGACCCACTGCCTCCGTTCACTTGGTCACTTCCTCTGGAAAATCGCCTTCCTTCCTCTGCTTTTGCCCACCATTAGCACCTCCTTCTCAAATCATCTCAGAGCTTAAGAGCGATGAAAAATGGTTCTCTCTCACACAGAGGGTATAACCTAAGCTGAGGAACTCCCGTAACGGGTCCGTTCGTCCAGAGGCCCGCGTGTCAAGGGCGCAACTTCATCCGGGTGCGGCCGGCCTCTTAGGGTCAATTACATGGTTATTAGCTACCCCAAGTCTTAGCTTTTCCCATCGACTCCTCTGTATTTCTCCTCTATTCGCAGTGCTCGCGGTGGTCATGGTCAGAGTGTGCTCTGTTTGATGACAGCAAGATTATTTAATGTAAAATATGTTTGCATGAATTGTATACCCACATTACCACCCCACGAGCATGAGAAAAAGGTGGGGTTCCGTGTGATAAAAGGCAGGACCTGCACTGAGCACTTCACTCATTTAATTCTCACAACTGTTCTCAGGGCTGAGGCATTCAATCCTCATTGGAGACGGGAGGAAACTGACCTTCCAGATGATGCGCACACCCCACCTGGGATAAGGTCCCTGCCTGGAACACTATACGACGTGATGCCTCTTATATTTATTCGTTGTCTTTCAAAGCAAACGTCCCATTGATTTATATCTGGGTTATCTCCTTTCTTTATCATCTAATTGTGACTCACAGAAGGCAGAAGTCTGTTAATACTAGAAAAACAATAAAATGCAAACATTTGTACGTAACTAAATTGTTTTGGAATTTGAATGATATCTTATTAAATAAAGGTATCTGAGTACACAGTGGATGGGTTATGAGGGTTTCAGCTTCTTTTACCTTCATGGGGGCATAGAACTCTTCTGTAAAAAGCACGAATGATTTTACTAGGGACTAAGTAAACATTATTTTTTAAAAGCTAACTATCTTGAAGGGCAAATTTATTACTTTCTTGATAAATCCAAACCAAATAGAAGCGTTAAAACACATCTTTTAACTGAAAAATGATTGAACTTTAATGTTCTATATTAATGTATGTGTGTCGATTAAATTCAAAGAGACTTGAGTGAGTTCACTGTGTAGGATCGACATGGTAAATAGTGTGATGGCTGGTAACCATCTACAGGTAGGAATCTGCCACTTAACATCAGCGATACCTGCTTACCTTCAGTCCCCTCACCCATGAAAGGGAAACGATAAATCCTCATACGTTTAATGTGACAATTCAATGACTGTAAACGAGACAACATGAGGGAAGAGATGAGCCAAGTATCCGGCACATCACAAGCACCCAGGATGGGGAAGCTATCGCATAAAAAGTGAAAACCCATTAGAGAGGCTTCTTCATTTATGAATATTATGGAACAGCCATTATGACTAGGTGATCAAGTGATCTTCCTGTAGGTTTCAGAGGAGTGAATTAATTTTGCGGCTGTATAATTTCAGGGCTGGGAGGGGCCCTAGAGACAGAATGGGTGATTTTCAGTACATGTGTATGGGCAGAAGGGTGGGAGGCGATCAGACCCCCACCCCAGAGGGTCAGCATGTCTGGAGGCGGGAGACCGGCAGTTTTAGGAGTGTCTTCAATTTATTTACAGTTTGCATGACACAATCTACTTGACGAAAGAGTCCTGTGTCACGTCCCATTCTTGTGGGTATATACAAATGAGAATGAGAAAGCAGACATGGGATTTAAGACCCAGGAATGTCAAGTCACACACCTCCCGCCCAGGGCACCTGACAGCGGTGTAAAAGCGGCCGCGAGCGCTTCTGACTTCTACTGTCGTGATTTTCCTTCCGTCGTGTCCCAGCTCCTTTTCAAAAAGGCCATTGCTTGAAGGAATTTAATTGCTTCCTTCTACTACCCACTTACACTAAAACTGCATTATTCTCAGCCAAAGAATTATAAATCGCTTTGGAAAAGATTGTTTTTAAACAAAACCTGGCTTAAATGAGCCCATAGGGCACATCCTAGGTTCTGCGTTCCCAGAGTCATACCGCTCCGCTCCGACAGCCACAGGCAGGGGCCTCAACACGGCCGTCTTCTCTTTTTTTTACTTTTTTTTTTTTAATTGAAGTATAGTCAGTTTACAACATGGTGTCGATTCCCGGTGTACAGCACAAGGCTTCAGTCACACATGAACAGACATATATTCGTTTTCACATTCTCCTTCACCGTGAGCTCCTACAAGGTATCAAAGGCAGTTCCCTGGGCTTACAGTACGAACTTGTTTATCTATTTTATAGGTACCAGTCAGTATCCGCAAATTCGAGCTCCTAATTTATCCCTTCCCCCGCGGCTCCCCCCTGGTGACCAGAAGTTTGTTTTTTGTCTGTGAGTCTTTTTCTGTTTTGTAGATAAGTTCATTAGTGTCCTATTTTTCCTTTTTTTTTTTTTTTTTTTTTAAGATTCCACATATGAGTGGTAAGCCAAAAAGAGACAGACAGTCATCTTTGATGCCAGCAGGAAAGGTCCCTCTTAATCACCGTGGGAAGTGGTTTTTAAAAGCAGGTATTTTTTGCTTTATCTCAAAGTTAGAAGAGGTGTGTGTGCATGCTGTGTGTAGGTGTGTGCGTGAGTGTGTGTGAGAGAGAGATGCCCACATACCCACATGTGTTTAATTCTCTTGATTTATGTTCATGTGTCTATACCGTGAATTCTGTCAGATTCCACAGCAAATAGCCCATGAGGTAAACAGCAGAGAAAATTAAAACAGGGATTTATTAATTAAGGCAATTGTTTCAACATATACTTGAAGGTATTAACATCGAATAATATGAAATAACAATCCGGGGGGAAAGAATTCGCCCACAGAAGCCCAGCTCTCTGTCTCTACTGGGAAAAGACTTCCCTTTCCCAACGAGATTAACTCCCTGCAAATACCCTGCACTTTTCATTTAAATAAAGACTTGAGTATTTTTCTGTTTCCTGAAAAATAGATTGAAAGAAAGCATTAAGCTCCTTTCCAACAACAGGAACTCACAGGGACAGAATCAGTTCCAACAATAATACTGGCTGGAAACAGTGGCCTCTCTGAAGGTGCTGTGTTGTGGCAGCATCGCTCCCCATCCCTGTAGCCTGTCTGCTCACAGTGCTGCAGGATGGCGGGGGTGAGGTGGGCTCTGTGTCCCGGGCAGAGGAGGGGAGCCCTAAGACCTGTGCAGGGATGCCCACCTTCCAGGTCTGACCGGCGCTTCCCACTGTGAAACTGGTATTTTACCTAGATTTCTAAGGAGGCTTGTAGACACCTCATCCATGAGATTGCATGATGATGTTGGCTGGAAGACACTGCCATAGCCTTTAAGGAAAATAAAACAAAACAAAGCAAAAAAAAAAAAAATACAAGCAAAAACCACACACATTTTACCCACTAGGTGAGAGGGGCAGTGCCAAAGGCAAGCCCTCTTGTTCAGTCTCTGTCAGCAATCCGCTGATAAAAACACACATCAGGACATAAGCTCCTCGCTGCGGTTAAGAGCAGCTTCCTCATCCCGGGAGCTGTTTAAATGCTTTGGAATCAGATAGTCTTTGTTTCCATCCCCAGCAAAGCTACTTTCTAATATGTGACCTCCAGAGAGCTGCTGGGTGTTTTGAGCTTCACAATTTTCTCTGCTTGTGAAATGGGTCACTAGACTTTAAGGGCAGCATTTTGCTGGAGCCAAGCTCCCAGACACTCCCAGAACCACCGTGCTCACCTCTTCCAGGCTCTGCGTTCCCTGACATCAGCCTTGGAGCTGGAAGTCTGCCATGGGAGCAGCTTTGCACCATAGACACTGGCAAATACTAACTTTTTTCCAGACAGCTGTGGTTAAACAGTTGCCAGTTCAGAACAGCTCTTAAGGGTGTGATAAACTGTGAATGGTACGGAAGATTTAGCACAGGTAAATGTTTACTGATTTATAGCGGCCACGTTTGCCCTGGTGAAGTTAGCACTCGTCCTCCTCCAATATTTCCCAAAACAACCTTCAGGTTTTACCCTGAATGCTCTCTAGCTCCACTAAATAGAAACAAAAGTGATCTGAGAGTCAGTGGAGGAGGGGAAGGAGAGACAAAGATCCCAGCTGCACACTTGCCTGCACAGGATGTGGCCATGGAGCAACGTGCCCTGCTAAGTCGGCTTCCTCCCCAAGACATGAACAGGTAAACACGTCCCTGCAAAGTTTGTGTAAAGGAAACTGAGAAAGCGGAATTAAAGGTCCTAGCTTGCAGAGCATGTAGGGGAAACTAATTAAATCCCTTGCTTTCTTGATCTGGAGATTCCAGAAGCTTCAAATAACTATAACGACCAAAAAAAATGTATTTCCTACTTCCCTTAATCTCAGAGGTGGTTGTCAGGGTGGTATATGAGCAAACAAGCGTCGCACTCCTAAGGCGACTCTTCCTCAGGTAAGTACCTTCTTCACCTGAGAACTTGGCAAATGCTGAGCAGACAGAGCCTCAAATAAAGCTTCACTGATGGGGAGGAAGGGCATGCAGAAAAATTTAACACCCCCTCAGCTCTCTAACCTGCCAAAAAAGCCGCCTTACACACAGTAGTAAATTTTAAAAAATAACCAAATATTAGCTATTATAAGTATTAATTCCGATAGGAAGAAATTTAAATTTGCTCGTCACCAATACGTAAGATGCTGTTGTGGGCTTAGGTAAACAAAACCTTGTGCATTAGAATATGATCTTGACGTTCTAAAGGGAAACCAGCTAGTGATTTCTGGGCACGTGTTCCTTTACATTAAATATTTTTCATGATAGTAGTTTGAGTTTGCAGTTGTTTTGCCCCAGCTTGCAGAATGTGCTTTCCTGTTTGGGAATGCAGTCCTGGATATGCGTATAGAGGTCGTCTTGCATACAGTCACTTGGGCGTTTTAAGTTTCAGTTGGGGTCTTATGTAATCTCGCTCAGCCCTCCCGTTGCTCACTCGTCAAGGACCACTTACAGAAAAACAAGGGGCTCCCGAGAATATGCATCCTGCTGGAATTTTTGTAATAAAACAATCTAATTCACAAAGCCCTTTCCTCTTATAAAGTCATTTGGGGAGCAGCGTAATGAAATGGCTGCCATAAAGCTAAAAGAATCTGTTTTCTAACCTCATTGGAAAAGTTGGCTGAGATCTTAACATCAGAGCGGTGTTATTTTTAGTTTTCCTACTTCAGCATTTCTTCATGCATCCCATAGTCTCCTCCATGGCTTCTCTTGGTCGCTTCTCTTAAAGTCTACTTTGTCTCATTAAATGCAAATGTTTCTGTATGTCCGCACCAAGGAATGTTTGAGAATGGTCATGCCGTGCAGCTGCTGAGTATTCATAAGTTGAGGAAGGAGTGAAACATCCTACTGTGTAACTCAAAACATCAACAGGGGTGTTTCTTTATTTTGCCCAAACAAACTTGGAAAAGAAAGTAAATCAAATTGATTCACGTCAGTCCTAAGCTAGTTACCCGGCTGCTCCTCATCACACTTACCAGTGACCCAGCCCCAGCCCCACTCCAGGTCCCACACGCCATCCCGGAAGGCATGCGGTCCTTCCAAGTTCCAGGGACCTTGGGATTCAGCCTAGGCCTCTAACATCACAGGCATTTTTGCAATAAGTTTTGCAGAAATAGAACCAAACTCTCTCTTCTCAAGTGTTCTGTTCATCTGGGAAGAATTTTGATTCTTTTCACTCAAATGACAGTGATGGCATGTTTCTGTGTCACGACGGTGACCCTAATTGCTATTCCTCACATTCTTCATGCCAGTAAGTTACCGGGCTCCGGCCCCCCTTCCAGTGCCGACATGTCCTCTCCCCTTCCTCCTCCTGCAGCCGCTTGGACTCAGTTTCCTCCCTCAGTTTCCCGCGCCTTCCCCGCCCACCCCTCCCCCAGCTGCACGGGAATTCCCTCGGAGGCCAGGAAAACCAGCAGAGAAGTAGTATTCAAAGACCAGCTGGGGGTCACTCAAGATCCTGTGCAGGAAATAGAAAACACTGCAGGGATTTCAACAGAAATTAATGTCTTAGAACTTGCTTCAAAAAATGATCTGGAAAAAAAGGTGGTGGGCATTCAAGAATGATTTCCAGGGTGGAAAACAGCAGGCACACCATGACCTCATTCCTCTGAGACCACCTCCGAGACCGCAAGTTCAAAGGCACAGGTCACGGCCGGAACCGGGGAGCTGGGCCGCCACCACCAGGGGCGCGCACCGCGGGCCCCTCGCCTGGCCGCGCCGCCAGCGGCGCACACACGGCGCGAGGTGGCTTCATCGCCACCTTCCACATCGCAGGAGCGTCCACACCTCACCTGCGCAAGGCTCTGAGAGGCCCTGGATACGTCTTCGGCTTTCTCATCTTCGCAGACCCCGCAGGGTGGGGGCGGACGGGACGGGACCTGAGCCGCGCGGGTCCGGGGCCCCCGCGCACTTTTCCCCGGAGCGGCGTCCGCAGCGCGCCCACGTCTGGGCCTCGCAGACTCTCTGTGCCCGGGAGCGCTCCTCGCGCCCTGAGCCCAAGGAAACTGAGCTTCAGGGGAAAGGCGGCAGGCAAATTACGCTCTTTGAACACACACCTGTGCCAGACACAGCCCTAGACGTTTGCATACAGCCTTCTCCTTAATTTTTCTTCTGAAGGTGTTGTAACATTGTGATTATACAGCTGACGCTGTGGCTCGGAGAGGTGAGACCTTTTCACCCACGTAAACACAACAGTGAAAAAGTGGTCGTTCAAATCCTTGCTGTCCGCTGGCAAACCCCGTACTCTCTTCATCGACACATTTTTTAAAAGCTACTGTAGAAAGGCTATTGTGTTTCTTTTCTTGGTGAGCATACTGTGAAGTGATCAAAGTAACGTACTGACTTATTGGTAATAACTTCCTGAGTAACTGCTCCTGAGTAAGAATGCCTCGTGTTGCTCTGGTCACCGATGGCTCATTTCCCTCTAGTCCAGAAAACAAATGGTCTAACTGAGTGGCACTGTTATGCAGGATTTTTGACACAATATAAAGTAGTTCTTTACATTTTCATATCTAGAGACGCACTATGCTAACTGAGGGCCTACTGACCAAGCTGATCCTAATTTTTATATAAACACACACACTAGAGCGTGTGACCTCCCACCATTTTATCCTACATACTGAGAATGAGAACCTTTAAAATATTGCCTTTATCTGATCAATCAAGCTCAGTTTTCCATAGTAACTCAGTAGAGTTAGACTGTTGAAGGCCAGAAAAACGCAGCCAAATAATGTTACTTCAACACCATCCCCCTCGCAGGGAGCAGGGCTCTCCCGCCCCCCGATGGTGGAAGCCGAGCCAGGAGGAAACGCGGCTGCGTCTCAGAGGCGCACGGCCCGACGTGCGCAGTGGGTGGTGCAGGCGCCCAGGGTGCCTGTGACTTAAGGAACTGTCAGCGTCTTTTCCTTCTTGACTCTCATGGGCTCAGCGTACAGGTTTTGTGGTCGAAAGAGTGGAGATGAGATGAATGGATTGAGGTCATTCGGCCTCCATAACAAATTTAAACAAATAAACCAAAAGCAAACGTTGACAACTGACTTGGGGTTTTATCTGGAAGGGCAGGACTTACGAACACATTATTCCTACAGGACAATATTTTTTATGAAGAAGTGAAGGTGAGTGACCCATCGAGTGTGCGACCTGGCCTGGCAGGAGCCCAGAGACCTGGCTGAGGAGACAGTAACTCTTTCTTTCCCAGGCAGGCCACCAACTAGCTCTAATATGGGAATCCCTTTTTTTTTTTTTTTTTTTTTAATTCATTCTAGAGCAGAGCTGTTAGCAACGTTGACAACTGGCAACGGTCCATCTTACTGATAACTAGGCCGGGTGTTCAGTTAGAGGTGTCCGGTCATAAAAGCCGTCCGCTGCCCCGGGGAGAAGGCTTGTCAAGACCCACATCTCAGTGAGCGGTGGTGTCACAACACACTGGATTGTGAGGAACGGAAGCAACTCAAGTTTTAATTCCACGCACTTTTCCTTCAACGAGGACAGGAGATCTGTTTTTCCTCAGGATGAAGCTTTATTTTATGTCCTTCTGCTCCCCACCACCATCCCCTCCTCGGCCCCACACCACCCTGCAAAAAATTATGTTTGCCTTAAGAAATTCAGTGTTCTCATCATGGACACGTTTTTGGAAATAATTAAGGCATGCTATATGAGTCAGGATGTTCTAGAAAAATGAAACCAATGAACATATGTATATATGTAGGGAGAGAGAGAGAGGAGAGTGATTGCTTTTTTAAGGAATTGGCTCATGTGATTTTGGAGACTGGAAAGTCCAAATTCTGCAGGGTGGGCCAGCAGATCAGAAACCCAGGAGACCAGCTGATGTCTGAGTGTTGTTTGCAGGCAGGATTCCCCCTTGTTGGGGAAGGGGGGGGCCAGTCTTTGTTCCATTTAGGCCTTTGACTGATTGGATGGAACCTACCCACACTCTGGGGTGCAATCTGCTTTACTCAAAGCTCACCAATTTAAATGTTAATCGTGTCCAAAAACATCCTCGCAGAAACCTCCAGAATAATGTTCCACCAAATGTCTGGGCACCATGGTCCAGCCAAGTTGACACATAAAATTAACCACCACACATGCTACCAACAAGAATATTTTTGATAGGAAAACTAGGCTAGATTGATATTTGCACCAAAAAAAAAAAACAACTACTTTAGGGTAAAAGGAAAAAATACATGAAGAAGGAATTAGCACATTCTTTAGATTATCCAGCGCAATGGGGAACAGAGCAGAGGTGGGCAGCTGGGCCACTACACCAATACACAGAATTGGTGCCATGTTCATCAAACTGTTGTCAGGCAAAGATGAAGGCAAACGATCATGAAAGACCATATGGAAGTGGAGTCTATTTGTTTATTTTTAAAAGGGCACATGAAACAAGAATATTTTATTTAAATAGAAAAGATTAAAATCTGGTTTCTTCAAACCCTTTGCAAACTGTCCTGGACATTTGGGACCTTCTGTAACTGAAGCCATTTTTACAGACTCATTGTACAGAGTGCAAGAGAAACATCGTTTCATACAGAGTCACGGCAGTGCAGAGACGTAGAACGTGAACGTCAGAGAGAACATAACCCGACCCCCGTCTTTTTATAAATGAGGAGGCAGAAGCCCAGAGAGGCGAGGTGACTTACGTTGGGTTACATAACCAGGTTGCAATTAATCCTAAAGAATCCTAGGTCTCACCTTTCTCCTTAAACTTATGTCTTTACAAAGAAGTCTCCAACTAAAGAGAATATTTTTAAAACAATAATCATTCAGACATTGTTTTAGGTGAACTGGTTGAAGGGACCTATACCATTGCATCCCCTGCCCTGATGCCTAAAAAAATGAGCGAAAAACAATAAGACCCAGTGAAACACTATAAGCAAAAGCAGGGGGTCGGAAAAACAACAATCTCTAGAAAACCCTGCCAAGGAAAAGAAACCATTCTGGCATGGCTCAGCGTGATTTCTTCCTTTCCCCATTCCTAAAAAGCCATTCTGCCAGAAAGAGTAAATGTAAAAATCTTGAACTTTGGTACAACTGCACCCACGGGGAACAGCACACAGAGGCGTGAATAGCCAGGCTGGAGGACAGAGGAGGAGGGGGCGGGGGGGGACAAGAAGAAGAAGATCTCGAGCATCAAACTTTAACCTTCAGAAGTTCAGACGGGGCGGGAACCACCTGAAGGCCTCACTCTTCACCAGGGAGTCTGGCTGAAATTGGACATAATCAAAATTCTGAAGGTGTTATCTCATAGCCGTAGGCTGCACTCACAATTCTGAATATTGAATTTCGACAACATATATTGAACAAAATCTCAGGAGAATAAGAGTAGAGCTATGGTATGTAGAGTTGCTGCTCTGAGCTCCAGCCTAGACCCCTCACCTTCAAGGGCATACGCAACGGAAACAGACTCACAGACGCAGAAAACAAACCTGTGGTTACTGGGGGGCAAGGGGTGGGAGGGGATAAATTGGGAGTTTGAGATTTACAGATACTGACTACTATGTATAAAATGGATAAACAGTAAGTTCATATTGTAGAGCACAGGGAACTATATTCAACATCTCGTAGTAACTTATGGTGAAAAAAGAATATGAAAACGAACACATGTGTGTTCACAGTGTGACTGGAGCACTGTGCTGTGCACCACAACTTGACACAACACTGTACACTGGCTCTACTTCACTAAATGTGCATATACACACAAAACAATTACTGAAAGGGAACAAAAAAGTGATGAAGAAAGCGGGAACCGGGCCCTATCAAAGGAAGGGTCAGCAAGGCTAGAAGAATCAAGTGACCATCATGCACGCTGGCTGGAGACGAAACAGATAAGAGCACTCGGGAGGGCACGGGATGGGGTGAGGGAGAAAGGAAAAAATACCCCAAGTGGGGCAGGGACGCTCCTCAAAGTTCTCCCTGTAGAAAACTTAACGAGACCGTCAAGTCACCGGAGTGAGTTTAGCAAAAAGATGCTGTCAGGGGCAGGAAAAAAAAAAAAAAAAAAAAAACGGCAACAAAATGAGGATGGGGCAGCATCAAAGCAGGACAGACACATTAGAAACATCTAAACAAGGCTGGGATTTGAGTTCCTGACGTCAGAGGACTAGACCCCCACACCCCGCGCCCTGGGCGCCCTTCCTGGAGCCCAGCGGACAGTGGGACAGGACAGTGAATGAGATGAATTAGAATAAGAAATTAAGAAGTGCAAGCCAGGAGGCGGACACCGAATACATTTAAATCTACGCCTAAGAGCAGCAGCCATGGAGGTCAGCAGTGGAGATGCTAAGTCAGATATTATAAAACTTGAAAAGTCAAAACGCTGAATTATAATAACAACGGAGCGCTGTCTTATAATGAGAACTGTATTTATAAATCTTAGCAATGACTTCTGTTTCCAATTGTTTTACTTTTCTCCTGTTAAACTGAAATCTTATTTAAATGACTTTAAAAATCTAACCTACGGAGTATGATCGCACACTTTTCAGTGTACTTCTTGCTGTGTGTTCTCACGCCCTCTCATTCTTCTTATGTTCAGAGAGAAGAGGTATCAACGCACCGGTCATTTCTGGGAGATTTTACACGATGTTTTAAGCTTTGGCACAATCTGTATTACTTAATTTTAAAAATGAACACGTTTCAAAAAAATAATGATAATAAATTATTTTAAAAAACACATTATTTAGATAGGAAGAGAACCGTCAACAAGCCTTTTAAAGTCTAAGAAGATGAAAACCGAAATTGCTTTTCAAATTGAAACTTAAGCCCAGAGAACTGGGATTCTGCTTTCGGCTTAAGAGCTCTCTCCTACTCAGAAGTTAAAAAAAAAAAAAAAAAAAAAGTAGGAATGCTGTTTCTTTGTATCACTCATTTTACAGAAGCCGTGAGATGCGGAGCAGAGACTCGGCGCGCCTTCGCCCTGACCCCGGCGGGCCGCTCGGCCGTGCCCGTGACGGTGCGGGCGCGCACACGCTGTCCTGCGGGAGCCGGGCCGGCCGAGCGGGCAGCGCCCGTGCGCGGCTCCCCGGGGGGGGGGGGGGGTTGCGCTCTTTTCGGAGCGCGGCAGGTACGGGAGCTGCTTCTCACGGTGCTAGTGGCGGTGGCAGCCGGGACGGTGCTGCGTGCCCGCGGTGACAGTGCTGACAACGGCGCCGCGTCCCGTCTGCCACTAGACCCGCCCCGGAGCCGCCCAGCAGCCCCCCCCCCCCCCCCGCGGTCACCAGCTCCAGGAGCGCACCAGTCCTCCAGGCCATCGCGGAAACGTGCTTGGTTCCTAAAGGGACTCCGTCTTGGAAAAAGTGTCCCTTTGCTGAGACGCGTTCCCCCTCCGGACACCGTGGCCCTGCCCTGTGGAGCCGGCTGACCGCGAGCCGCGGGCGTGGGTGCAGCTACCCGCCAGGTAACGCCCTGTTCGATGGAGACCAGCAAAGGGCGCGCTGTCTCCCAGGGCACTCTCGCCTGCAGCGCCCTTCAGTCAGGAACGGGCCGAACTGCGACAGAGCGAATCGGCATTGGCGGTTACTTTTCTTCTTTCTTTTTTTGACAAAAGTTAAAGTATTTTTTAAATGTGATAGAGAGAAAGCCAGAACAGCCTGCCTCGATTCTGCACCCGCATCTGATGAGCTATCACACCAGTGATTATGTTACATTACATGGAAAATGGGGGTTTACAGATGTCATTACGGCCACTAATCAGCTGACTTTGAATTAATCAGAAAGGAGATTATCAAAGACAATAAACGCAAAATTGCTCAAACCGCTGTGCTTGTGACTATCTGATACTCAGCGAGCAAAACACAACCAGCACAGCGAGGTCAGTGCGCGCTTCATGGAAGGGCGGCCGTAAACATGCAGGCGGTGCAGACAGGGCACTCGCCCCGGAAGCAGAGGCTCGGATTTGTGTCTTGTTTGCTGTTAACTGGATTTGTGACGTGAAAGAGAAGCGTTTCCTCCCTGACTCAGCTTCAGAACCTGCAGGATCATGAGGAGAGGCTATCTGGTGTCTGTGTTCCCCCCGCCTCCCCGGTTCTGTGACTCACTGGGTAGCCACACCCGTCAGGAGACTTTCAGTCACATCTCCAGATGGTGACATTCATGGTAGCCACCACCTTCAGCAAAAGCGTCTCCTCACCATCCAGAGTGGTCACTCCGTGGATTTGTTGCCTCAATTTAAGACAAGCATCCAATTCTTCTGATTTCTAATATATACCTGCATTGTCCCTATGATTCACTTTAGGAGACGTTCATTGTATTTGTCTTACTTTGAGGGGCAGTATTAATTTAAGGAATCTGGGTGGAAAGGTGAGATTGGATTTTCTCAGTGCGCCTCCGCATGCTGCACCCTTCACTCCTGCCCTCGGCTACACCTGCACCAGCGCCCTCGTAAGCTCTTCAGGAAGACATTTAGCCTGGTTCTTTGTCTTCTGGCCCACTGCTTTCATAATTAAGGAATTACAGAGGAAATGAAAAGGCAAATAGGCAAATAGAAGGGCAATTATCTTAACTACTTTTGTGTTTTCACTATCCAGACCTCCCTCATCTACCTACACACTTCAAGATCTCAGATTCCTACTCCAGATTTGGACTGAGAACCCTAAGCTACCTGCTGGGAGGGAGCAAGGCAGTTGGGGTTGAGGTAGAGGGTAAATCCACGTATGGAGGAGAGAGATTCTTCAGTGATGAGCAGCTGTGACACACAGTGGTGCTGAGTAAACACCTGTGATCGATGTGTGAAAAGTTATCCTGTTTAGCAGCTAAGGTTTTATTTGAGAATATACTTATAAGATACCTACAAAAGCAATAGCTACGTTTTATTATTTTTGCTGTAATGTTACCTTAATTTTTTAAAACAAATACATATTTAAGTCCATTAGAATAATTTCCTCTGATGCTACGTAGATCAGGAATATGACACAAAGATCCCAAACTGACACTCACTCGCATCCTGCTAGCATTAGGTAAATAAGGAAATAGTTGAAGATATAATTGAAGATTTATCGAGGCTGTTTGACATCACACTAAGTAAGACAGCCACAGCGCATCAACAGGCAATGTTTATCAACAGAGAATTGGTTACGCAAACCGTGCAACATTCGCTTGATAGAGTAACAGTCATTTTAAAAGGTGGTTATTATGTGTTAATATAGGGAACTATACACACAAAGGAATAGAACCAAATTGTCCTCTGGTTATTTTTGGATGAAAGGATTATGAGTACACTTTATTATTTGTTTAATACACTTTTTAGGCTGTATTTGATGAGTGTTTAGTTCATAATTAGATTAAAGTTTTTAAACCATACTAAGTAAAGACTACATCACTCCTGGATTTGCTAAGCACAGGCATGCTGTCACTGGGTGTGCAGGGGTGTGTGTGCACGTGTGTGCAAGTCCTCCCATCTCATCCGTGATGGCCTCGTTGGCACCGTTGCTGAGGCCAGCGAGGTGTGGCTTGACGGAGACAGTGTCAGGACACAAAGCAGACCGGCCCTGGGACTCAGACCTCAGGGCCAGGTGCAGGCAGATGTACCAGAGACCCTCCTGACTCACCCGCGTGGGGTCAGCGGGTGTTATGTCATGTCAGGTAAGCAAGAAAGCACAGCGGTGAGCAGGGGAGCACGAATGGCGCCAGATGGCACAGGGGGTTAAGTGAGACGAGAAGACTGGCGATGCCCTCTCTGTAGAGTGACCGGAGGGATTCCTGTGACAGGAACACTGTTGTAACAAATGCAGTGGCCACTTACCTCCCGCTCCTGCCACCAGGTAACGTGGGCCTAGGAAGAGGGAAGGGTGCCCGCGCCCCAGTGGGAAGAGACAGAACAGAGGGAGGAGCCCAGCTCTCAGAACCCCAAGCACCGGGTCCGCACCCTGAGTGCGCCCCTAGGGGGCGTTCACCTTGACCAGGTCTCAGTCCTTCTGGACCAGAGGTTACTGTCGCAAGTCTCGTGTCACAAAGTCACATTCTCAAATGGCTCAGTGCAGCTCTTTTACCTGGTGACACTGTTGCTCTCTCAGAATTTGTGGTCTCGCTTTTGGAACAACTGGGTAGTTAAACTTCCACTCTCCTGACTCTTTATATGATAATCCATGGTTCTTACCCCCTCTTTTGCCCTTCCGTTTGGAAAAATAAAATCATTTTAAGGTTATTCTGGAACTTACAGCATGTCTGTTTCCTGCAACTTCAACCTCTTTTCTGGGAAAGATGACTGAGTGCTGCGGTAAAAATCGAAGAATGTCAGTGTGTCTTTTCATTTCATTCCTCTGGACGAACTCCTGATCTGGACAGTTGCATGTCCCATGGCTCGGCCGGGGCAGGGGCTCCTTCGGAGGGACTTAACTGTGGGGGTTTTTTAAACGTTTTTTCAGTGTATTTTACAGAGCAAAAATTTTGAGTTTTCATAAAATCCAATCTGTCCATTATTTTTCTTTTATGGATCATCCTTTTGGTGTATTATCTAAAAACTCATTGCCTGTCCGAGGTCACACACCTTTCTCCTGTTATCCTCTAGAAGTTTTCTAGTTTTACATCACACATCGATGCTGTGATTAGCTCTTAAGTTAACACCTGTACGAGCTACAGCTCTGCACTGAGGCTGCTTTATGTATATGTGTATATGTGTGCATTTGCATATGGACACCTAATTGCTGTAGAATCATTCGTTGAAAAAGCTAACCTCGCTCCATTGAATTTCCTTTTCATCTTTTGCAAACTTCAGTTAGTCACATTTGTATGCATCTATTTCTGGTATTGTGATCAAGTGGAAAAAAAATTAAATTCTTTTTTTTTTTTTTGTACTTTTCAGCTCTGGAATGACCATTTACATAACTGATTTCTCCTGTCTGTTCACTAATTGGTGTCTTATTTTCCTTTAATCCATTGAGGGTGTTTTATTTAATAAATTTTGTGAATGTATGTTTAATAGCTCATTTGAAGTATTTGTCTACTAAATACTACTTCGGGGCCCAACTAACTTCAGTTTCTACTGACACATTTTTTATCTTTGTTACGTTTCACACTGTTTCTTTGTATGCCAGTCACTTTCCTTTGAAAAGTGGATATTAAAGATAATATATTATTGTACTTCTGGGCTTTATTGTGTTATTCTGAGAATTATTATTATTTTTGTTCTAATATTTAACTTTGTCACCCAAAAATTTGCGACTGCTTATATCTGTGCTCTGCTCTTAGAGGTTCCTCGGTTGATTTTTTATATTGCTTCACTGCAAACCTTCTCTGTACTTGTGAAACTGGTCAGTCACCCAGGATCTTGGGTGGAGCTGTGGATCACCTCCTCTGGGGCTGCCTTGTTCTCAGGGACTTTCCCCTAATTTCCAACTTTTAAATCTGTACCCTGGCGTGGCAGGTTCTGTCACCTGATTGTGCATAGTAAGGGGGTGAGCTCTGGTAAGAAAAGCATGGAATCACAGCCCTAGCTCTGACTAACTTTGCTTTTCCAGAGTAGATTTCTCTAACCTCTGCCTGCTTATTTGTCATATTTCCTGGGGTCTCCTGCAAGGAACATTCAATTTAACTTTCATTCAGACAATTGGGGAGTTAATGCTTTACATCTGGTTCTCACTCCTGTAGTTCTTGGACTGCCAGGATTTCTCCTCTAAACATTTAAATTACTTTATGCTTTGCTAATGCAGAACCGTGATCTTTCATACATTTTGCTGGCAAGGCTTTAACCCCCAACTCCTCCGACACACACACGCACGCACGCACGCACACACACATCCCACAGCTCTATGGATTGGGACGTGCCCTCAGGCCAGGGAACCACAATTTCATAACTGTTTCCTCTTCTTCTTGACATTGTTTTTGAAATTATGCCTTCCTCTATCTTTGGCATGCTTTTGGAATTTTACCAGTTACTGTAAATCAGCAGGTTGCTGTTTTTTTTTTAATACACTTGGAAAATTCCAGCCAAGATTCTTTCAATTATTTTTTTGCTCCATCTCGCTAGGGTGGCAATTTGAATCTTTCAGGCAGTCTCCAAATCTCTCCTTAAGGTCCTCATTTCTTCACTCATTTTATCAATCTCTTTAACATGCAGGTCATTTTGAGCTCTGACTTGCTGATTCATGGATTTTTCTCTTGACCACGAGCTACAGTATCTTCTCCTTTATATTTCTTACAGTTTTTGATAGTATACTACACATCATCTATAAAAGTACAGCAGAATTAACAGTTAGTAAATAGGCATTGAAATAATTAGAAATATCCATAGTTTCTACGGTCTTTATCATTCATTCAATGGACATTTATTTAAACCTTATGATGTGAAGTTCACCTTATAACACTCTAGGAGGTGAATGTCCATTGTCAGGAATGAGTCTACAGTGCAGGTGGACGAGGAGCTGCAAATGCCTTAGGAGAGACTTCAAAGGACTTCAGAGAAAATTTTATGCAATTGTTTTAGTGCGTCAAAATTCCCTTGCAATAGTATTACCGACCTATTTTGTAAAGATAGTATCTCAAACGTCAGGCTATCTTAAATTAGGTAACACTCCCAGGTAAATTTATGCTTAAATATACAGTTCCTTAAATGTGAAAAAGACACATCTAGTACTACCTCTGTTACTATGACCAGGGACTAATAAGGGAAAAAAAAAAAAAACAAAAACAAAGTTCCAAATCTGCCCTGTCACTTGACATTTTGCATTCATAGTTTTCAAAGGATCTGTATTCTGGGAAAGAGAACCCACGTGGGAACAAAGTTCCATTTTCTTATGAGTCCATAAAAGGAATTCTCTAATATGTTTAGATGAGGAAACACAGGGCTTTTCCTTAAACTCCAAAATCGAATGTTAGATTTTATGGTACTGTTCATCCTTACAGGAAAAGAAAACCAAAGAGAAGGACAGAGAAAATAAAAGATGGCCCTTGGTCGAAACTGGTTCCATAATTTACCAGCTGCTATTAAAGTAACACTGGTTTTCACATGCCCTAAATTTCTCTGTTATACACTTAGTCCATTCTACCTACTATGAATAATCTGAACCTGAGATTACATTTTCCTGTTAATCTGTTTACTCAATAACTTTACAATCAAAACCTAAACCAAGTACTTACTTAGAATCTAAAGGATGAGGCATATGTTCATGATTTTTACTTCATCTAAAAGTATTATAGTTCAAAACATATTAAAATCAAAAGTTCTATGAATTTTCATTTGTGCAGTGATATTAAAGATAGTGAATACTTCATGCAAATACTTGATGTATATGGATATGAAACATTTCTGAAACATTTTTTTTACTCAGACCTGACAGTGTTTGGTTATTTATATGATAGTTACAGAGAAAAAATTAGCATGTATTAACACGGAGTTAGGTTAACACATGGGAAATGCATTTTTAATGCATATTCTAATTTCTGAAAGATCAGAAGAATCATTATTTCCTGGGCAACCAAAAGTACCTTTCCAGGATTTCCCATTATCTTAAACAAGGAAAGATTCAGCCAAACTTAAGGAATTTTTCTCTAAGCGCAGATAGACGTGGAAGATGCCGTTCATGTTCCAGGAAGGTACAGCGAGGATGAGTTGAACGAATTACCAAAATAGCATTCTGTTTGAATATGTTATGTGTCTGAAGCACGCAGTCAATGATGATAACGTCTGAAGAATTTTATCAACAGTCTGAGTTTAAGCAAATGCTTCACATCTTGTTATCTCAAGAAAACAGAAGTAAACCTTTCTGAAATTAACTTGCCTTTACATGAATTGAACAGTATGTTTTTTCAAGAATGAAGAGGACTGGCCCATTTTTTTCCCTTTCCGTATGAGTGGGGTCTCCTCACTTGGCAACGCATTCATGCCAATCAAAGACGCCTTTAGTTCAAGCTCAGAGTGAGTCAGGAATTGCAGTCACACACTTTGTACTCAGAACTTATCGGTGTGGAGCCAGCTCCGGAAAGAAACAGACTTGGTTTTGGGCGTATTCCAAAGAGGGCAATTGTTCAAAGAAAAATGTAATGCAACACATTTAGGGTAATGTTATGTAAATAAGCAGGAAGCCTTGCTGTAGCTCTGGCTCTTTCTTTCTGCTTTTCCTTAGCTCTGTAGTTTTGCCTTGAAAGTTTTTACTTTGAGTTTCATACAACCTCATTATTTCTTCTTGGCATTTTCTTTAAGAGACACAACAGCTGCATAATATTGATAAACTCTAAGAAGGATAGAATATAGCACTATTGCTATGGCTTCCATCTAAATGGACCACATATAGGAACTCTGAGTTGGCACTATTTCTGTTGCAAATCCTTCACCTCTATTTTATATTTAAAATGCAGCATCTGAAAAGCTATACAGAGTAAGTCTCTCAGAGCATCTTTATCTTGACATAATAACCTTCCCATTTAGTGTGTTGCAGTTGAATTTGATAATAAAAGTTAGGTCTCAAAAATGATGAATAATTAAATCATCAAGATAGGTCTAAAAAATACCATTTCCTCAGTAATATCATTCTTTTTAAAGTTCTTCTTGCTTCTTTCAATATGAACCCAGACCATCCGTTGAGGTCTTATTAAGAAAGTCATATCAGGAAAAGGACAGCATTGCTAAGCATAAAGTGATGGGTGAAGCCCAAAGGGAAAAGGAATGATCATATAGATTTCTGAAGTAAAAGCAAAAATAAAAGTCACTTAATAGAAACAACGTAACCAAACAAGGAAGGCCTGGGAAGTACTTGCAGCAAGTGTTCAGAGGGAGAATATTTTAAATAAACAGCTCTAAAAAGAAAACAAAAAATGCTAATAGAAAAATGGACCAATGGGATGTACAGCCAGTTTACAATAAAACAGGAAGTACAAATGGTAAGTGTATAAAATCCTCCTTAACACATCAATAACAAAATGCTGTCAGCCAACAGCACAGAAGGTGCATCAGGACAGATGCCACCATCCCTGCTGGCGAGGCCATCAAAACACTGTGCATGCCTTCCTGGGGGAAAAGTTGCCGACATATATTAAAAGCTTACTGAGATCATTTTAAATTCTCACGGCCTTCTATAAGCCACATATTAAAATATAAGGAGTTTCAGAAAGTTCAAAAATCATCATTTGCAATTTTGGGCTTTATTTAAACATAATAATTGCATTTATTAGACACTTGGACCCTCACCATATCTGCATGAGCAGAAGGAAGCATTTGTTTTGTTTTTAATGTCAAAACTTCCATGCCAAAATCCACCACACAGAATTATGACGCAGAAAATGGTAAGCCCACTTCTCCTTCCCAGCGCAAAATTCTCGCAAAGCACTGGCCCGGGACTCTTGGTCATGTTAACCCTAACTCCTGACGGGGACCTTCCTTATAATTGAGGACACTGACACAGAGAGACATCGAGGGACTTCATGCACAGCGGGAAGGCCGCACGAGGACACAGCGAGAAGCTGACCTTCCCTCCGCACCCCAAGGAGAAAGGCCTCGGGAGACACCAGCCCTGCTGACACCTCGATCTTGGACATCCAGCCTCCAGAACTTTGAGACAGTAGAATTCTGCGAGTGAGCCCTAGTTTGAGGTATGTGGTTGCGGCAGCCTGAGAAACTGGTACAAAGTCCTAGAAAGAAAGTCAGAACAGTAGTGGCTTCTAGGAAAAAAGATAGAAATAGGAAACTAGGGAACTTTCTAGATGGAAGTATGTTCTACGTTGTGTCAAGTCATTAAGTGGCACATGGAAATGTGTGCACTTCACTGGGTATAAATCTTACCTGAGGAAAAAAGACTATGTGGAGGCTGCAGTGGACCTGAAGTCTGTGTCCCCTCAAAATTCATATATGAAAACCCTAACTTTCAAGATAATGGTATTAGGAGGGGAGTCCTTTGGGAGATAATTACAAGTCCTGAGGGTGGAGCCCCCATGATGTGATTCGTGCTCTCTCCCTGCCCCTCCTACCACTGAGGACACAGCGGCAGGACGGCATCTGTGAACCAGGAGAGACCTCACCAGACGCGGAGCGTCTCAGCTCCTTGGTCTTGGACTTCCCAGCTCCCGGAACTGGGAGAAATGAGTGTTTGTTATTTAAATCACCTAGTCTATGACGTTTTTGATAAACTACCCTGAACAGGCTAAGATGGAAGAGTGAAGGTCTTCGCAGCTGTGTGTTTTTCTTTGTATATATCTTCTTTGAAATAATCGACTATTCTCAGAAAAAAAATTAATGAATAAAATAAAATATTTTGGTAGTTTGACTCGAAAACATTTTCGCAGTAAGATAGCAGAAATTTCATTGGCTATTTTGTTTATTTTTAGCTATTCTTATTTATTGATTTATCCGTTTTTTAATCAAATAACTCCTGAATCTGTATGCATTATGAGTAAATGTAGAATTAAGCCCTCTTCCCAGGGCTGATTTTTTTTTAAATAAAGGAGATGATATAAACAATCTTAACACAAGGCATAAAGCGGCTTATGAAATTGACTAATAAGGAATAACTTTGTGGGCATCAAGGGGAATAGAAGACACAAAGCTGCCAGGCCCGCCTGACTGTTGGCGCTGAACGCGCGCAGTGCGGCGGAGCCTCAGCCGGCGCTGGCCCACTGGCCGTGTGGAGCAGCGACGACACGTGAGCGCCCCCGGGAGCTTCGGGGGACAGAGCGGAGGACAGCGCGCTGAGCCGCCAGGCCCGCCGCGGAGCGCTGCTCGCGGAACGTGTGCTCACTGCCTCTGCACATTTCACAACGGGCGTACTGGGAAGCAGGCTCCTAGGAGAGCTGAATGAGCTTAGTCCTTTTCACTTATCAAAGAAAGTACTTCTGATCTGTGAAAATAGGTGTGCCGTGCTTCGCACCCGCGTGAGAAACCAGCACTCGAATGAGGCAATTTAACTGGCACTTATAATATACTTGGTGTGTTGACATTTACAGAAATCAGTAGAGCTCAGGTGGAATTCGGTGTTGATCACGGTTGGAATGACAGCCCCTGACCGAAACAAGATGAATAACGGGTTTTCTAAACAGCACAAGTCTGAGAAGCTTAGTCGGCAGTGAAGTCCCTCCACTGGCTCCCTGGATGATTCGGGCTGACGATGAGGGCGCACGGGACGCCTTGGGAGTGAGCGCCTGAGCTCCAGCCATTTGGAATCTCACATTCTTCACGTGTGTCAGGTGGCCTCAAGGTTTTTTGTTTCAACTCGAGATTCCTTTGTTCTCTCTCCATGACCCTGTCACTCCAAGGTGCCCAGCCATCATCCACCTGCCTTTTACACTCAATTCAAAAACTGCTTCACTTACGAAGACCTACGCTCCAGAGATCTGATATCTGTAAAAACTTCCATCAAATAATCACTTTACTAAAATTTTGGATTTAGAGCTCTCTAAAAGGAGAGGTTATTTTGTGTTTCTTTCTTGTAGCCCCTTGCCTGTCATGGGGCCTGGTGCACATGAAAATCTTCTCTTACTTAATAATTGTGTGATAAGTGGATGGATGGATGGATAGATCCACGAATGAATGTCTTTTTGGCACGTGCAGTGAAGATGGATTTGGGGGATGAGTGCAGAAAAACATGATCTTTTAAATTCCATAGTAACAAACTTTTCCAAATATGTTTCCAAAAAATAATTTACAGTACAGGATTTTAGGGCTAAATGGTGTGTGTTTTGCATAAAGGAAAATTTTATCCCAAGGGAAAGAGGAGGTGATTTTCTTTGCTATTCCTGACTACAGGTCTATTTCAGAGAATACATTTTTGTCAGATCATATGACTATATCTTATTAAGGTGAAATTTACATATAAATTTTACTCTAGTCAGGGAATTCGTCGATGAAGAAAGGAAAAATCAACCTGCAGTGTGAATCAATGCAGCCTTGAGAAGAAGGACTGTGAGTCCAGTGGGGTAAACACAGCCTTGATGTGTCCCAACTTAAAACCTCCTAGCTGTGCCCTAGAACCACACAGTGATGTGCATTTAGCACCAACCATGGGCCGGAATGTGCTCTGGGTTCTTGCTCCCACGTGTTACCCAATCTCACAGCAGCCTGGTGCGGCAGGCATCGTCAGACCCCTCACACACACGGAGAAGGGCACGTGCAGAGAGGGAACTAACCGGCCCCACAGCGTGTCCCACGAGCAGGGAAGCTCGGCCTTGAAATGCAAACCTCCTTGAAAGAAGCGGCCTAGCTTTCAGACGCTGCCCTCAGCTCCTTTGTGATTCTTGCTGACCCACCTGACCTGCGACCTCGTTTTTGTCATCGCTAACGTTTAAGGGAACCAGGAATTTCAAAATTTCTCTTAAATACCTATTTTTTTTTTTTTTTGCTTGTTTATTTTCTTTCTCCTCTGGAATGGAGATTGGCCAAAATCACTCTCACAAAAACACTGTAACTGAAGACAGAGACACATTTTTGTCATATATGAAAACACGCTCAGAAGTGGCTGCATACCCAGACGCCGCGATCATCTGTTTACCCAGGGAGGACGGACGAGGCTCTGGCCTTGCCGTCAGGACAGAGACCTCAGACCGCCTCACCCTTACAGCTGTAATTTGACTCGGCCTGACTCATATTTTCAGGAAATGTCACTCGAGCCACTAGAGATGTGTTAATGTGACAATTAGTTTGGGAGTGACAGTCATCAGAACACTGCGGTCGACACCAAAAATGGGGATTTTGAAAATCGTAGTGATGATCTGACCTCTAATTACAAGAATTTTTGTATCATTTTATTCCATTAAATGTGAAATTCATTCAGGGTCACATCTGAATCCCGGTAACAGCTGTGAAAATTGTTTCTCTGTCTCCACTCTCAGTTCTTTCTAATTCACTTATGAGACTGTGGAAATAACGATCATTTAAAATGCAAAGACAACCATTCCATTCCTAAGTTTAAAATATGTGGGTAAATCTCACTGACTTCAGAGGAAGCTAAACTTCTCAGCATGACCTGAACGTCCACCAAACCTGCTTCTCTACCTGCTCTCCCTGGCGGATCTAGAATGAATCCTAATGTTTATATGCATAACAATGTTTATAGCAACATGTTTTATAGTTAAAAGTATACTGGACGAAGTAAATATCCATCAGTGGTGGATTATAAAATTAGATTGTGCTACACAGGTGAAATAAAGTAGAAAGCAAAGAGAATAAATGAACTACAGCTAGACACATAAGCACAAGTGGAACTAGACACTATCACATTGGTTGAAAAAAGAACTCATGAAAGATTGCATAGAGGGTAGTCATACATGTAAATCAGGTAACATATTGCTTAGAGATAGAGCCGTATTTTCATAATAATGAGGAGACCCTAAGCAGAGAAATGCTCATCGTGGCTGCCTTATGGGAACAAGATGCCAAGTGTGCTCAAATGAGTGATGCAAACAGTGTTCTGTTTCTTTAAAATGGGCAAAGCACATAGAGGTTTTTGTTTTAATATTGTGCTTTTAGAATGTGTGTAAACATACATATGTGTATATATATAATATCTCATCTTTTCATTTTAAACATATGCAAATCGGACAAGATTTGCTAAGTCTGAAGTCAAGAGAGGACGTCACACGTAATAATCACACCAGAAACAGAGCTTAGATTTCCAAATCAACAGGCAAATATATTACAACTAGAGGCAACAAATTAACTAATAAATAGATCAAAAGTATAAAGTTAATATACGAAGAATATAAACACAAGGTAAAACCCAACATAATGACAAAAGTGTATCAATAGATTAATAAATGAATCATGTCAGAAGATGAACACCAAAAAAATCAGTGCTCGTGGCCACAGCGCTACTTACCGATACAATGTGCTGTATTCCTCTATTGAGTTAAGTTTTAAATAAATGAAACGGTCTTGATACCCGGCTGGCAAGTCTTTGGATTACAGTTGCTACTGCTGGAGGTAGGTTGCTGCATCTTTTTCTGAATTTTACTTGCAATAATTACCAGGAATTTTTAAGTATCTAAATACTTATTTCAGTTAAGTCTATTGCTCACATCATGATTTGTGTGCAAACATTTAGAAAAAATACACATAACAGCCCAAACCAGAGACTTCTGGAAGGTATAATCCGAGCAGTTTAAATGGCTGTGGTGTATCCGGATAAAGAAGCAACAGAATTGCTCAGAATGGTGTTGATGAGAACGTGTGTAATGATGTGGGAAATAATTATGATGCAATGCTGATGGTACAGCGCGTTAACATGTGCGACTGTGCACAAGATAAAAGAGCCGTTTGCCAAGATGTCAATTTCTTGATTCAAGATGAAGAGAATTTGGGTGACATTTTTTCTTTTCTCAGTGATCTGTATTATCATGTCCATTTTTGGAGTGTTTTCCAAATGTCCTTACCTTTGCCTTTCACTATTTGGATAATTGTGGGGAATAAGGTAAGAAAAAAAATGGTAATGCCAGAATCAATACAATTATTTTCCTGTCAACACTTCCTCAGGTAAACTGAACACCTTGTTCACCGTGAGCACATAAAGTTGTCCGGTTTAGTAAAGATGGAAGAACCAGGTGCCCACGACACAAGTGTCTCCCATTCACGCGTTTGTGGAAAGCTTGCCTGAAAGAGAATTGCTACATTTAAAACATTTGCAGTGGAGAATCAACTCCTTTTACTTTTTCCGCTTAACTTCCTATTAAGACCTGCCTTTGTCCTTCAATCATGGGTCCGATTCACGCACATCGCCAAGTGGAGACATCCTGGAGCGAAGGTCCTTTGAGCAGGAAGCCAGAGCACGGCTCACGTGCCCCAGACGAGCCCGGGTGCCCTCACACCCCGCTGGCCTTTACTGGGTTTTAAGGGTGAATTTTCAGCGTTGTGGAAAGTGGGGCAGCAGGGCTCTGCGGAGATTGCTACCTGTGCCCTTGTTCCAATTTGAAAGTTTTACGGGCCTTTTGTTTTGGAAACTGCTCTGTAGCACAGGCCGTGCCTCCCCGGAGCCATGGGCAGGAGGCTGGTGTTGCTCTTCGTTTTTCTTACAAACCCAAAATTACTTCCATCGCTGCAAGGAACCCTGAGTGCACCCTTGTACAGCGGCTCCAAGTGTGGACAATGGTCAGAAGCTCCTGGGAAGACAAAACTAAAACATGAAAGCCCCAAGAACACCAGCTAGGGAGCTGGGTAGGCGCTCAGCCCGCCTCGGGAACCACTGTGGGCCGCCTCCACCGTTTACGACCAGCCAGCGCACCGGGGCTCAGCAGCAGGGCAGGGGACAGGTGGCCGCCCCGCCGCCATCTCTCCAGTCCCTGACGCAAAAGGGCTCAGGTGCTGGCGGTGCGGCGGCTGCGGGACGTAGGGCTCTGGCATGCAGTTCGTATCCGCGACAGCGAGACCATGTGATGTACGTCGGGAGCGGGGCCTTGCCTCCGAAGCCCAGCCTGGAGTCAGCCATTCTGACCACCTGATGTCTTTTAATAAATGTATTTCCTGCTTGAATTAGACAGAGAGGCTGTGTTGTGGCAACAGGGAATTCTGACTGACAAAGAAACTGGTCAAACCCACCACTTGGACAAGGGGTATTACTGGCGTGGGGTGGTTTCCCATGTCCCCACGGAGCAAGTTGAAGGTGTGCACCCAGGAATTAAGGGGAAAAGTTAAAATATACATATCTTCCTTCCTTCCTTCCGTCCTTCCTCTCTCTCTTTCTTTCCTTCTTTCCTTCTTTCCTTCCTTCTTTCCTTCTTTCCTTCTTTCTTTTCTTTCTCCTACTTGAACCAGGACCACAAATCCAGAGGTCCACTAGGAATAGGACAGTGGAACGGCCAGGCCAGGCTGGACACTGAAAATGAACTTCAGTAAACCCTGTCCCTCGGGGACATGGCGTCTTCACACACAAGCCTGTGTCACACCAGCATAATATTCTTTCCCGAATGTGATGACTGGTATGCGGTCAACACGAGGGCTCTTCAAACCTGCTTCAAAGTCGGGGGAGGGGCCAGTGAGGGGGGCTTGCAGGCAGGACTCACATTTACTCTCTTTTCAGGCCCCAAGGTAGCTGCCGCCCCATGGGCCCTGTGGCCTTGGCTACGTAAAGGGCGTCTTCGAGAGCACAGGAAACCGGACTCCTCAAACCCTGCCCAGGCAGGCAGTGCGCAAGGACATGGCTTCTCAGCCTCGCCGTAAAGCTGCAAATACAGGCAGAAAATTGAAGAAATTGGCCAATAAAACTTCCTGTCCCTTCAGGCATAAAAATGAGAGATGAGCAGCCTGAAATTTAGAGTTGGTTTTCTTGCCTAACTAGCTGTGGGCACGCGGGAAGGCGTTAAGCTCTGCTTCACAATCTTCTGTATTTAGATTGTGTATTTTCCTGTAGGAAAATTCCCATCATAAATTTCTGTATTTAGAATTTGCCTGGGATTGAAATGCCTTGAGCACTGAGAATGAAACCAAGTTCTTCCATTTTCTAGCTAGCAGTTCAGTTCAGTTTGCTAAGCCTCTCTTGGCTATGGGGTGTGGAAAACACACTGGACCTCACTGAGGCGTGCAGAGCCAGTGAGAAAGCAAACAGCTGACGGCTGCTGCAAAGTGAGGGTGAGCCGACGTCAAGGACGTCATAACCACGGAGACCAAATACGCAGAATAGCGACGTTCGCGTGCTGCCTGGCTTAACAAGCAGTGTCTAGTCAGTGGTCAGGGCGTCGCAGGGCATGGTGACTCTAATCCAGAGCCAGCGTTTCAAAGGACACTGAGCGCAGCCAGACAGAGACGATAAAGAGACGTGCTGCTTCTTCCAGGGACAAGTGTCACTTCAGCCACAGTCATTCCGGGACGAGCAAGGAGCCACTCTCCAAAGGGAGACGGAAGAGAATCAGGGAGGTGAAGTAGAATATGGTAAACAGAGCTGCGGCTGCGAGGGAGGTGACCTGCTGGCAGTCGGGTCACATCAAGCTGTGCTGTTTGCTGCAGGTGCTAATCCCTTAGGCACAGGTGGGAGCCAAGGCTCCTGCGAGGGAACTTCCTCTTCCCCTAAGTGATGTGCCTTTGTCATGCACGGACTAATCCGCTTAGGTTTTACACACCTGCAAAAGGGACCTGAGACCCCTCAGACGCCTTCATTAACTTTTAAGTAAAGTTGGTTTCTCATTCTTGTAAGCAACCAGAGCCTGGAGGCTGCATGTGACTCACAGATTCTCCATCTCTTGACACGTCTCCTGGGGGAAAAAATCAGAAAGACAGAGAAATGGGGGGAAAGGGCTTCCTAGGACAATTTGAAGGCAGAAAAGTCGATTGAGAATTGGCCTAATTGTCCTTCCGGCCACACCGCACCCTGTAGGCGGAGTGATCTAAGTCGCCCCTACTTCGCAGACTGATGAGACCGAAGCGCGAGTCTTCTTGTTCGCAGACAAGTTTCGCTCGCTGTGTTTCAGGCCGCGACGTCGGGCGGGCGGAGCGCAGGCGGCCGGGAAAGCCCTCGCCTCCTCTCGGGTCTGGTCCGCGTTGAGTGCGCCGCGGTCTGGTTCGGTGGGGAGGGCAGCTTTCACGTCTGAGGTGCTTCTCCGTCTCTGCCTGTGCGGGAATGTGCTTGTGCCTCCAGACCCAGAGGGACGGCTCACGGTGAGCCGCACGTGAGAGGACGTCAGCGCGGTGCGCGTGCTCGAAGTGTGTACTTTGATAGAGCCATAAAGCTCCAACAGCTTGTGTATTTTGTAATGCAGGAGCTCAGAAAGGCTTGTGAGGGACCCCGGTGGAGACGACGGCACTGTGGTTCCGGGTGGCCGCACCCCTAGACACAAACAAGCATCAGTTACTCTTAGTTCCTATAAGACCGTCGTCACTTGCGTGTAAACCGTTTGTGACCAGATCCTCCTGATCAGCTCGAAGCAGAAGATTCCAGCCACGTGAGAGGCCTGGGGTGGGGGAGGCTGGTGGTCATCACTGTCACTGGGAAGCAGGGGCCCCAGGCTGGGAAAGTGGGAGGGGGCTGCTCTTCCTCTCTCGGAAGCCAAAGGGAGTCACACTTAGTGGCTGGAGGAAGGGCAGCCTGCGAAGAGAGGATGGAGGGCTTCCTGGAAGAGGTGAGCACAGGCCCCCTGGAGACAGGGCTGTGTGTGAGATGGAGACAGCTCTCCCTCTGTGACTCGGAGGCTGGGGAGGCCGGGGGCACGCTGCAGGAACTCGTGCAGGAAGGATAACTACCAAGTGTTTCTGAGCAAAAGGTGGGCTCACCCTCTCCCTTTCAGTCCCCTGCAGCCTTTGGAGAGTGTTGAAAGGGTCCTGAATTCTTACTTTTTACCTCCATGGGAAAAACAAACATGGAGATTAATGGAGGGGCAAGATTCATGGCCCAGCAAATGCAGCCCCCATTTCTGGAAAAGAAAATGGGAGTATGTGCCAGGATTGGGGCCAGTGGGCAGTCTGCCTTCACACCTGCGATGGTCGTTGGTGACATGTGTGACCCAGGTGAAGGTGGCACTCCCCACAAGAAGCCACACTCACCACCGCCACAGGCAAGAAAGACCCAGAGCTGTATCAGGAACTCATTCCTTCCCCAGCACCGGGCCAGTCACTTAGGAAGGTGTCTTGTCCCCATTTCTGCTCCCCATTCTTCCCAATGACAACGTTGCTAGGGGAGGTGAGGCGGCATCGCAGAGTGAGGTGTCCTCCCCTACCTCCAGGCTGCAGAGGTGAGAGTAGCGCCCGCGTTGGAGGACAGGGTGGAGTGCTTTACATTTCACAAACAAAAGTGACCAGACGTTTCTGGATTCTGCCTAATTATGACTCTCGGGTTAGAAATGTCACACAGATAAAAGCGATGATGGGGGAAGCGGGATATGCCTGATTACAGGGTCATTTACTATGATCGGTGCATAACCATCCTGTGTCCCCTCTAGATACTGGCCCTGGTTAGATTCTAAGTGTGTAAAGATAAAGCCCCTGGGCTCTCCTCTTCTGAAATATGTGATCTAAGTAGACAGACAGTCAATCGCAATACAGTCTGGTAAGTGTCGTGACCCACGAGGTGGTGTTGCGGTGTCAGAGTCCCCAGCCAACATGGGAGGTGCGTCTTCAGGGTGGGGAGTTAGGTGATGACGACAGCAGGGAGGAGTTCGGACGGGAGGGGATACTTGGTCTGAGGTTTGAGAACAGACTGGGCGCTGCATCACTTCTCAGAGAAAGAAGGGCGTGGGCAAGTCCCGCACAAGTAAAGGCGCAGTGGTCGTGGTGCGTGGCTTCTCCGCAAACCACATTGTCCGTTAAATCTGGAGCATGGCCTGTGTGAGAAAGGGGGTCAGAACTGGAGAAAAACGAGGAGGTCCTGGGCAGAGAGACGCAAGCAGAGCCTCATGAATTGTAGCACCACCAACGCAGACTAAGCAGAAAGGCTGATCACGGCCGAGTGACAAAGGCACGCAGGTTCACTCTGGGCCTCAGGGACGCGTGTCTTGAATAATTAACTGACCTCCATGTGAAAACATCTGTGAGGATTAAAAAATAAGAACACATATAAAAATGCTGGACTACGCAGCCATTGTTCAAATATACTCATTTCACAAATGTGATACGTGCTTAGTTTGAGTTAATTAAACTAACTTCCCAGAACCATTTGCTACTGAAAACAAGCGCCTGATGACACTGGGGTTTCACCTAGTGATGCCTCTAAGAAAGGCTAAACCAAGACTGTAAGCTTCTGGAAGGACTAAGGGGTCATATTAATTAGTTAATAACTCCTGTAAGCTGGCTTGCAGGTGGCTGTACTAACGTGTCGCTGAATCAGCCCCCTAGGAAAGGCTCAGTTAAAGAATGGCCATTGGGAGAAATGTTTCCCCTGGAAGAAGAGTGTCACCAAGCAGTTCTGGTTAATTCTTACATACATTTGAAATGGTCTCTGTGCTCTCTTGCTGGGTTCCCCCCGCCCAGGTATTTTTCTAACTGTTTTGCCCTTATTCCATAAATATTTATGCAGGACGGACAGTATGTGCGGACGCTGTGAGACAGATAAGAGACAATGTGTAAGAGCGCCCTCATAGTCAAGAGCTTAAACGTCTCCTGGGGGAGGCACAGCCTGCAGAGGACGGTCTGTAGAATCAGAGGCAGGTGCACAGCCCTGAGCCCCAGATGCGGGACTAGGTAGTAAGCGGTAAAGACCTGCTAACTCTTCTCTTAAAACTTCACCCTTTCTCTCCTAACAGCAAGGACAGGGACTTCTCGCTCACAATAACAGATCTGACTGACCATAAGCTCCAGTGGTGTTCTTCTGCCACAAATTTGGTTTCAGTTCCTTTAAAAATACTGGATGCAGCATGTATTCTGATGTTGTAACAACAAAACACAAAATACATCACTGTGGGCATCTGATCACCGTAATCACTTTGAGCTTTTCTGTTCTCTTACTCAGTTGGTCATCTTTTATTCACAGTGGATCAGTTCTACAGTGTTAAGTGATCAATCTTGACAGTGATTTGCTGGAATTGATCAGTCAAGGCTAAGAATGTTTAATAAGCAGCTGCCTGGGAGGGATGGGTTAACAAAACAGTGCTGGCAGTGCCTTCCAGCAAGTCCACAGGTAAAGATCGTGTAGGTTTTTTCCCTCTCAGTCTGCATTTTTAATTTATCCCGGCCTCTGCCCTCTGACATATACGCTACTTCACGACATTGGAGAGTACTAATGCATGAGGAACAAAACCTGACTCGCAAGAGTGGCTCGTTCACCAGCCCCGCGGGCACCGACGGCAGCCCCACTGGCATCACTCGGGTAGCGCGCTCGGCAGCGGTGCATCCAAGACCCTGCAATGCTGTGATGCTGCACTGAAAATGTAAAATACTTCTGTCAAAGAAGACGTAATACATCTAGACGTGTTATGAAGCAAAATACTTAAGGGTAGCATTGTGTTAATAAATTTTGACTATAACATACTATTATCAAATACAAAATTTTATTCATGAGGAAAGTAGAAACCAAGACCAAAATAAGAGAAAGGGCTGAAAGTGAGTTTGCATTAACATTTCTTGCTAAATTTCTCTTTTCTCCATCAAAGCAGAAAGAACGTTTTTGCCACATATGTCTTACTAATTCTAACTACTTTCTGTTCATTAAGATGACTTGATTCTTAAAGACTTACCTTAAAACTTATAAATGCTCAATGATCAAAAAGCGTATTAACAAACATGAGCAATCTTAGCATTTTTAAAATATTTCCCAAAATAAGAGTAGCAGGTGTGGCCTTCGTATAGCAGATCACTTAAAGACTTCACGTCGCAACTTTAAAAGCAGCTGATAACTCCAGAAGCAAAACGCTTTTTCCCTCTATTGCCCTGCACACTAAATCTATTTAGTCAAACATACTCCAATATTTCTGGACAAACTGTGATTTTATTGACGAGAACAGCCAATACGTCTCTTGCCTTCTTCATAAGGAATACGTGGAAATGAATGAAACACTGATCTTCAAATTTTTAAAGGAAATTTTAATTGGTATTTAATAGCCTCAATTACTGGAAACACAGAAAAATGTTGATGTAATTTTCCAACAAATAAGAAGCCAGGGTTTAAACTTTAATCCTAAAGTTATAATTTCGGAAAATATTCTCTGTCATCGGTGTTAAATATTTTGTAACAACACGTTTGCACTCAGCTGACGTGGTGATTTCATGATTTTCTTTCTTTCCCACTTAGATGACACAGACACATATTTTTAATACACTGACAGAAACATGTACATGTCTTTTTGTATTTTTCTGGTCTAATTAAACATTGTATTTCTTAGAATCACCAATGACATGCAGTTTCTTTGGCCTGACCCAGAACAACAACAATCTATGTTAAAGTGTGAACAAATAAAGAAAAAACGCCATTCTTTTAATTAACTTAGTGCTCAGATTTATAGCTGTGTAGCATCCACTTGTCTCCCTGCCTCTCTTCCTTCTGGTTTACCTCTTACCGCTCTGGGGGCACGTGGATGGCGTCAGCACAAACCTAGGGAAGTAAAATCGGACAGAGGTCTTTTGCGGCACGTTTTACAGCTCCGTGGAAACAAGGCGTGATCTCCTGGCAGACAGGCCGGCAGACGTTGCAGGCTGTGACCTAGCCATAAAGAGTTTTGAAGGCCATCAATAAATCACTCCCTAATAACCTTCCCAAAGGGCAGAGCGCAACACAGCTGGCTACGTTTAGGGTAAAATCATCATAAAAAAAAATGTGCTTAATCAGAGTTAAGTTGGAAAAGATTGGTGTAATAGTTCCAATGATCAACTATAGATGTTAACAAAACACTTTAAACCGTATTTGTATGGACATACGTGTGGACCATTGAATCCGCAGCAGCTGTGAAGTAGTGTTATTCACAACAACAGCAACAACAAAATAACACCTGAATGAGCTCTTGGGTCACTGGAAAAGAGGTCTGGTTCTGCCAGATAAGTTCTTTCCTTTACATGTGACTTCATGGATATGAACCTCAGTTTCTAAGCTTTAATTTTATATGAAATGATGGCTGTCTCATATTACTGTTGAGAGTATTAACTGAAAAAAATGTGTTTGAAAAATATTTTAAGTTCTACACATATTTACCATCGTTTTAAACCATTGACGTAATCATAGATTATTTATTTATTATTTATTTGTCATTATTTACCAGAGCATCTCACTGTAAGAAACACGTGAAACATTTGTCTTTAGTGAAGTTCTTACTTGCTGAAATAATTATATGGACAGAGGGCTGACAATGAATGAAGGGTGTTTATTTCAGTACGTCTGCGTATACAGTTTGCTGCAGTGCTCCAGCATGTCGTGATTAGCTCGATAAGAAGTAACTCAGAAACAGGAACAGTGGCATGTAAAATATAAACTATGCAGTGATGATGGTGCTTTATTCCTACCTGCGTGAGTCTCACCACACCAGAGAATGCTCCCTGTGTGCTTGTCTCAGTTTCTGTACCATAGGTCCATTTTGACTAATTCACAGTAAAATGAAAATAAAACAGGTTTAATTCAATGAAGTGCAGCATTTGTAAAAGGTCAATATTCATTTGTCTCTTTTAATGGACAGAAATTTCTAATTGTTTCTGATTGAACCAGAGAAATCAGAACACTTGAAACTCGCTAAAGAAAAATACCACCAGTGGTCGATCAGTCTGCATCCATCCAGGTGTGTCGTCAGGATGGTGGCGTATTTAGGGATAATGACTCAAGAAGGAAATTACAGGACTGAAGACGCTTAGACTGGAAAGAGGAGTCTCAGGATTGGGGAAAGTGCGCTCGAAAGAGGGAAAGCGCGTGGGTTCAGGCAATATGCACTCGTTTACAAATACACTAAGAACCCACCTGCGGAAGAACACTGACAAAAAAGAAAAAGATGGAAGCAATAACTAAAGATGCAGGAAAATAAATTTGTTTCATTTTAAGTATTTTTCAGGGGATAGAATGAAATAATGGTGAAGCATGGGGTTTCTGTTTCTAAACGGCAGGGTATCAAACTATAGGGTCTTGTAACTTGAGTGAATTTGGATGAGTTACTTAAGCTCTGCTTCTGGTTTCCTTACGTGTGAAATAGTGTCAAATGTAATATCTATAAAATATCTGAGAGGATTAGAAAATAAATTGCACATAAAGTGCTGAGCAAAGAGACTGACACTAGTAAGTGTCCTGTAAAAATTGCCTGTAAAATTAGACTTTGGGAAATAGTAAGTTGTCTTTTTTTAATATAAATTATTAAATAAATGCACATGGATTACTTTTAAATAAATATTATATCATATATATGTTTTTCAGTAAATAAATATTGATAATAGCATAATACAGTGACACTGTAGAATTTTGAAAATATAGAAAAGAAAAATCACTTCTACTCGTACACTATTGTGTGTAGTGCTTTATTCTCCACCTACATTGAGGTCATAGGGCATATACAATTTTCCACTGCAGCGTTTGCACTCAACGATAACCTTTCGGGAGCACGACTTCAATGACTGTGTAGCACCTCTGAACACAGACGCAACAACGAAAGAGCCATGCTGTTGGCTATCTTACTGTCGATCATTCTACCATTCTTCCTGTCAGGTTAAGAATATTTGCATCTATGTTTGTAAAAGATACTGTTTTCTTTTTTCTTTGTAATGTCTTTTGGGGGGGGGAGGTAATTAAGTTTATTTGTTTATTTGAATGGCGGTGCTGGGGATCGAACCCCCAGCCTCATGCATGCTAAGCATCCACTTTACCACTGAGCGGTACACTCCCCCCTTTGTGATGTCTCCATCTGGTCTGAGTGTCGAGGGAACGCTGAATCTATGTAATTAGTATGAGATTATTCCTTCCTATCCATTTTCTGTGATAGTTGAGGTAGAGTCTGTAGTCTTTTCTAAATATTTGGTTGAATATCAGTGACACCAGATGCGTGTCTGAAATTTTTTTAATGGAAAATTTTTAACTACATTTTTAATGATTTAATGCATACCGACACTTTAGTTAATCTGTTCTTTTTGGTGTTTTGTTTTGTTTTAGAGAAAGCTTTGGTAGTTTGTTTCTTTCAAGGAATTACTCCATTTTATCTAAGGTATTAAATTTATTAGCATAAAGTTCTTGTTCATAATATTCATTTATTACTCTTAACATCTGTAGAACTTGTGTGCATCCTCTTTTACTCCTGATACTGACTCTTAGGTTTATACTGCTTTTGTCTTACAAGGCTAGCTAAAAGTTTATCAATATTAATAAACTTGCAAAATAACCAAATTTGGTTTCATTGTTTTCATCACTTGCTTTTACTTTTGAATTTCACTGATTTTTGCACTTACTCTTTTTATCTCCTTCTGCTTATTTTGTGTTCAACTTCCTCTTCTTTTTCCAATTTCTTAAGTTGGAAGCTGAAGTCATTAAGTCCTGTAGTGTGACAAATTTCTAATTAAACGCATTTAGCCCCTTATGACAGTTTTTGATACGTGAGTTTCTATTTTTAGTTTTTTAAAAACATTTTCTGATTGCTTCATTGGCCCACATGTTATTTGGAAATGTGCTTTTAGTTTCTGAAAATTTGGGAGTTTTCCAGGTATCTTTCTATCATCAATTTCTGACAATTCTATTGTTTATTATTTATTTAAACAAGTAAATAAAATCCATATGATTTGAATCCATTTACATTTATTGAGACTTGTTTTATGATCCAAAATATAATATATCTTTGTGTAAACTTGAAAAGATTGTAACTTCTGGGTTGGGTTTGATGTTCTATAGATGTCTAGGAAGTCAGTTTGATTAATGATGCTGCTCCGATCTTCAATAACCTTAACAAATTTCTATTTCATTCTTTTGTCAACTAATGAGACAGGGATGTGGATGCATGCACTTTGTATCTTGTTATAAGATGCATAATAATTTATAACACTATGTCTTCCTGATGAAATAACCCCGTTATCCTTATGAAATGACCATCCCAAATAAGAGTTCTTTGTTCTAAAGTCTATTTTGATTAATATAGTAACTCAAGTTTTATTTAGATCCAGATTAGTTTAAATCTTTTCTTCCATCCTTTTATTTCAACCTATATTTTATTTCAACCTTTATATTTATTATGAGATTCCTATAGATAATATTTACTTGAGTCTTGCTTTTTTTAGAAGAACAACCGGATAACCTTTCCCTTTTAAACAGGTTGCTTAGAATATCTACACTTAACATGGTTACTTGTGTGTGGTGTCCACATCTACTACTCTTATATTTATTTTCCACTTTTTCCCACCATCCCTTTTACCTTCTGTTGCCCTTTATTTTTCTTTCTACTTTTGGATTAATTACAATTTTTTACAACATCACTTTATCCGCGTCAGCGGCTTTTTTTCTTACATGTGTGTGTGTAACTTATCTATACTTTATTGGCTTCTTACAGACAATTAATTGTTTCTCCTGTCAGTTGCTTTAAGATTGCTATAGACATATTTTACTCAACTGAGTTAACCTCTATTCACTGTTTCATAATGCTCCGTGCTGTGTAAGAACTTTATAAAAAATCATAGTTCTGGTCTCACCAAACCAGCTTTCTATTGCATTGTGTCCAGTAAAAAATCTGCTGTCATTCTTCGTTTGTTTTTTTATGTGATGAAACCCTTTTTTTTTCTAGGAGCTTGTACAATTATTTTCTTTATCATTGGTGTTAAGCAGTTTGAACAAGCAGTGTCCTGATACGGTTTCCTTTTTATTTCTTGTGTTTGGAATTTGTTGAGTCTTAGACTATGGGTTTACAGCTTGAACCCTATTTGAAGAGTTTTTAACTATTATTACTTTAAACATATTTTGCTACTTCCTCCATTTATTCCTCTTCTGAGGTGATTCCCGTTACGCATCTATTTTGTGTCATGTAGCTGCAGCTCATTTTACTCCATGCACCTTTCCTTTCAGTCTTTTTTCTCTTTTTGGATATGTCCTATTTTTATGTCTTCACATTCATTACTCTTTTCTTTTGCAGTGTCTAATCTGATATTAATCCATTCAGTGTGTCTTATCTCAGGCATTTTTTTTTCAGTCAATAAGTTTAATTTGGATCTTTTATAAATCCTCCATATTTCAAACTAATATACTCAGTATTTCCTCTACTTCTTTATACAAATATAAAAATATAGTTATAACAGCATTTAAAACGTTTTCACCTCTAGTTCTTTCATCTATAACACCTCTGAGTCTGTGTCTATTGGTTGATTTTTCTCTTCAACACAGGCTGTGCTTTTCTGCACAGTTGGATTCCTGGTATCTGTATGAGATGCCACACACTCTGACTTTTACCCTATTGTGTGCTATATGGTTTTGTACTCCTGTAAATACTTCTGAGCTTTGTTATAAAACATAGCTACTTTTAAACAGGGATTCATTTCAATCTTTTTTAATACTTTTTATTACATTATGTTGGACCACTGCAGCATTCAGTCTAGAGATAATTCTTCATCACTCGTGAGGCAGGATGCTTCTGTGTAGACCATCCAATGCCCTGTGCATTAGGAGGCTGTCCAGTCTGCCCGGTGGGAACAGACACTGTGCAGTCACCAAGAGCTGTAATTCCTGTGGTTGTAGTATAATTATTATTTTTTATTACCTCAGATAGTGCTCTCACATTCCTGCTCTGATCAGCACTGAACTGAATACATGGAGCGAACCCTCTCAGATCTCTAGAACTCTTTGTGTAGCCTTCTCCTCTCCAGTCCTCTGCCTATAAATTAACAGCTTTGGTCTTTTTTGACCTCTAGCTCTCTCTCTTCAACTCGGAAAGACCAAGATGCCCTGATTAGGGAGCACCTCCCTGCAATGACACCTGGCCCCTCTCCAGGGACAGATTTGGGATTATCGTAGAACTCATCATGCTTTGTTTTCCATCTCTCAGGGATCTTTCTCTGGTCTACAATGGCTACAAACTATAGTTTCACATAGTTTGCAAATTTTTAGTTGTTTCAGGTAGTAGGGTAAATCTGGTCCCTTTTTTTTCCCCGGAATCCAAGGAACTACAAAATTCCTTTGCATGGGTTTATTTAGTTTTCTTATTTCAAATATATTTGCTTTTTTTTTTTAAATTTATATACACATTTAATACTCTAAACATTCAACTTATTACTACATTATCTGTATTGAGTAGATCAGGGTTCAGCAAATATTTTTCTGTAAAAGTAAAGTTGATAAATATTTTAGGGTTTATGTGCCTCATGATCAATGTTGCAATTACTCAGCTCAGCCACAGGGAGACAAAATCAGCTATTCGTAGTACATGAACAAATGGGTGTTGCTGTGTTCCAATAAAACTTTATTTACAAGCAGGCAGTGGTCTGGTTTAACAAAACTAGTGTAATAACTCCTTCCATAAATAATCATGTTTGGTATTCAGTTTCATCACATCAATGAAGCGTTCTAATGTTGCTGTGGTTTTCCCTCTTGTCCTAACGGCTTAAATACGTTGCTGCTTTTGTTATTCTTGCTGAGCTCCAGTGGTTTTGCATTGTGGGTGGAGCATGCTGTTTGCATGTTTTGTATTATTTGCCATTTATTGGAGTTTTCTTGGTGGCCTAAGGTACAGTTACTTTTTAATTGTCTCACGAACATTTGTGGAAAAATTATGTTTTAGTATTGGAGTTCAGAGTTCAATATATGATGATTGTATGATTTTCTTTTTTATTATTAATTTTAGCACTTGATCTGCTTGAGATTGGTAGAGATTTGTTAATGCTAGTCATAGCACGATTCTATCCTTCCTCACATCTCTTGAACTTCAACCTTATAAAGGCTGTTTTATTTGGTGCATAATTTTAATAATTGTTACAGAAGTAACTTGCATGATTGCATTTAACATTTTTGAGTGTCCTTTTTTATCTCTGCTAGTGCTTTTTTGATCTGAGATGTCACATCTGACAGTACTAGGTATCTAAGTCATGGCTCCTGCTTTGCTTTTTCTTACTTAACTAGTATATGCGATCCTCGCCCATAAATTTTACATTTACTCTTTTGATCTCTTTTATTTGGGTTTGTTCCTTTCAAAAGACTTTGGTTACAATTTGCTTTTTTAGCAACCTGAAAGTCTTTTATTGTAATTATATTTGATTTCTTTTTTTAAATGTATGATTTTTGACATTTAGTAAACGTTGCATTTTTTTTCCCTGGCATTTCTTTCAATCTAATAGCTTTCTGTAATACCTTCAGTAGCCTCTTTCCCTTGGAACTGTCTATTGCTTTTCTACTATTATCATTTTTTTAAATGTCCAGTAACAACTTCTCACTGTCTCCTCCCCTTTTCCTCTAGCAGCCAAATTGAAGAAATATTTCACCCGATTAATTCTTATGTGGTAATCAATGCTGTATATATTTTCTGTGTCACTACACTCTCTGTATTCAACCATGTTTTGACAGTTGTACCGTATCTGTATTTTCTGGTCTTAGATTTATGCGTTTTGTTTTGTTTTGTTTGTTTGTTTTCCACCTTGCTTGTAATCTTTATTTTTGAAGGCCAGTTTGGCTTATATTTTCTTTCCCTGATTATGTTAATAATACTACTCTAATGTCTGAGGGCACATATCATTACTGCCCAAAATTGAGATGTCAGTCTGATTCCCTGCCTTTTTAAGTGACTTGGTATTTTTGCTTAAGATTTTCAAAAGATTAATAAAATAATATTATGAATTAATAATTAGTCATGCAGGTATATATTTAAAATATAATAATATCGTAAATTAAAAATAAGCTCTGTCTATTGTAGGTTGATTTTCCTCAGACTGTCTCTCGGTTCTTTCATCTTATGGTTTCAAGTCTTTAATTTCAGGAAAGTTTTCTTAAATTATTGAGTTATTTCTTGAGTTATTGCTTTTATTTTCTTCCTCATTGACTTCTATAGATAGAGAGAGATATTAAATCTCTCCTGGCTTTTTCTAAGTCTCTCTCTCTCCGAAAGTTTTTTTCTTAATGTTTTTCTTCATTAAAATATTTTCCTTTACATCTTTTGTCTATCAAGGCAAAATCAATGCTGTTCACCTACTTGTTTACATGGTCTTGACCTCCTCTGTGTGTAATATTTGTTTCTGAAATGATTGTTTTATTTATAATCCTTTATTTATAATTCTTCTCTAATGGCAAATCTTCTTGGTCCAATCACTTGAGTTTTGCAAGTTCTAAATATCGTATTTGCATGGCTTCTACCATTTTCTTAAGTTCATTTGATATATTGGGTTATATGTTTCATCTGCTTTGTACACATGCCTTTCTGACATGATTTAGTTCCTCTGAAGACATTATTTTACTAGCTCATTTTTTTCAACTTTATTTTATAACTTTGTGTGGGATTTGACCAAAGTCCATTTCTCTTCTCAAGTTTAATTTCAATTTTGATTGATTTTCTTGTGCTCTCAAAAGGTGTGGGTGCCAAACAACACTTGTAGCTTCACGGCTCTAAACTCTATTTTCTCTTGTTATCATCAAAATCATGAAATGTTAAAAAAAATTATGGTGTCTTTCTCTTAGAGATCAACTTTCTTTGTTTAATTGTTTGTTTTTTCTCCTAAAGGGACCCTCCCTTACCTTGGTACCTACTGATTCTGATGAATCAGTCGCATTCTACTAGGGCCAGGCTTTTCCTTGGAAAGAAAATGTGGTTAGTTCATTTTGATGATTCGTGAGTTCCAGAATCTTCCAACACTGTCCAGCCTCCCATGTATCCATTTGAGTAAGTGGAGCTTAAAAATACCCTCCCAATTTTAGCCTCTGCACTCAGGATGTGTCACTGGCATTTCCACTAGGTGATGGTGGTGAATTTTGAATGTTCTTTTTCTCATTGATTTCAAAATTCCCTTTTCCCTGCAGAAAACTTCACTAGTCCCTTTCTTTCAATATTAACACCCATGAACTCTATTTGCTATTGAAACATCTCTCGTGCCTTTAAGTAGTTTTGTCTCTGTGTGTTTTAATATTTTTCCAGAGTTTAAAATTGTTTTCTACTTGCTTGTTTCTTACAAACTATTGCACCATTACGAAAGCAAAGGCACTACATTTTAAAGTAAATGCTATTTCTTTTTAACTATGGGAAGTTATTAGATTAAATTTCCTTTTTGATTATTATTTCTTATGGGAAGGAAAAAAAAGCTTCCTGAAATCAAAACTCAAGTAGATGGAAAAACTGTGAAGAACAACTCGCCACAGAGCCCTTGAAGTGATAACAACGATTTTTCTGGTAATTGGATTCTGTTGAACTTAAATATTTATTGAATATTTGCTCTGTTCTTTTTGTCAGGTGTTGCACTAGCTGAGGATACAGAGGTGAATAAGATTTGGCTGTGTCTTCAGGGAGCTCACATCTTGTGTGTATATCAGACGCACACAGAGGTAACTCTAGTATACGTCACAGTATGCGTTATGCTGTGGACATTTAGAAGGCAGAGGGTGTAGTCTTCACCAGAATAATAGTGTCAGCATTCACAAAGTGGGTGATACATGATCTGGGCCCTGCAGACAGTGCTGGATTGAAAGACTGAAAAAAGTATTCAGCTTGAAGATGGATCATGAGCAGGCACAAATATCTAAATAAACTCATGATAATACCCAAACACACCAAATGAGGAGACGTCAGGTAAACACGGAATCCGAAAGCCATGACTTTCTGTTTTGCAGTTGACCCTGAAGGAGTTACAATAACTTTCTGAGTCATAGTAGTCTCATTTTGAGATCTTATAATAATACCTACGTCTCAGCATTGCTGTGAAGATTAAGTGAAAGCATATGAACATTACAGAGACTAAGTCTTTGAGCCCGATGTAAGTCCGTATCCCCACCACCCTCACACAGATGCACATACCTGGACACACACATGTATGTGTTACTATGGGAAAAGCAGCTGCAAATATTACTATGTTTATTGTTGTTACTTCAGACGTCACACAACTCTAACCCCCCCATCTCTGGAAACAGAATATACGTCTGGTGATGCATAGTTTTCACAGTCGAATCATAAAGTTAGTTTATTAAATGGATGCATTATTCACACGCTGAGTCATCCTCTGATGCCCTAAAGCAATAACATAAATTGTCCTTGAGAAAATATTGGTGGATGAGAGCCCTAATCTTAGATGTAACCTCATAGAGCGCTGTGTTCGCTCGTTTTATAGCTCCACCCACACACAATTCTCATCGAGATACTGTCATGGAAGACGAACACCAGGGAGCCCGGGGAATCTGCGCGGGATTGCATCCTCTTGCTGAAGCCATGCTGAAGACGCTTTGACAGAGGGCTCGTCTCTTTCTTGCTTTAAACATGTCCTTTCTGCAGGTACCCGAGAATACCGTGTAATTTGTAAAGATAACCGGGATAATGAATGCACACTGTAGTCAGCCATTACCAGTAGTAACTGGTGCACCTTTCATCTCCTGTCAAGCAGGGTGGTTGGGATTAGGACCAAAAGGCAGCTATCATCTCTCTCATTTCCTGACTCAGACAAAAGGCAAAAAAAGGTGCCTGCCTGTGCTGATAGGTGTCTGATCAAAGCAGCTGAAAGCTGTCAGAAGCCAGCCAGCCTCAGCAGCCTGGCTGCTTCCTAATGCAGCCCTGCCTTTGATCTGCCGGCCGTCTAACTGCAGTTCTATTTATGTAAAAAATAATCATCTGGGTTGTAATTGAACAGAGGAAAGTGCCATGTGCTATTTTGATGCTGGCTTTGCAGTCTGATAAAGCTAGGAAATGTGGACCAATTCTGTCCTGAGTGTGTGTGTGTGTGTGTGTGTGTGTGTGTGTGTGTGTGTGTGTGTGTTCAACTCATTCAATAAAACAAAAACCACAATCAAAATACCTTTGAACCTTCATCACATAAATTCACAGTCAGCAGTAAGCAGAATGCGAATAGAAAGAAATTATTCTCCTTGGAAGACTGAAAAAAACCTTAAGTAAAATTGCTACAATATTTGGCATCTGTATTTTGCCTTTCAGCAAAATTGACTGGCTGGCTATAGGTTTATGAAAGGGGAACTGGTCTTGGATTTAAAAGATCACAGATCTCAGGCCTGTTACTTTCCGGGCATGTGAATTTACACTCATTACTAACCGCGTACCTGCTCTAGGCCCCTCATCTGGTGTACAGCATGTGGGTACACTCCTGCACGCCAGATATTGCGAACATCAGATGAAAATGCTGGCAAGGGGTTGTTAAAAGCAACAGAGGGAAGTTTTTAGCCAAAGAGCAGACAGACAAGTATGAATATCACTTAACCTCTCTCCTCCGGGTTCCGCTGCCACTCTCCATGAACTGAACCAAGTGTCTTCCATCTCTGCAATCAAGATTATTGAATGAGTAAACGAATAAATGAATGTGAGCAGGAACTCATGAAATTTGACTCGGAGAACTAAAGAAGCAGACAGATGAGTTACAGAAAAGCTATATATATGTCTTCATTACTATGATTACTAGTGATTTATCTGTGCTTAGCCTCAATATTCTGGCACACAGACACACAGACTCACACACATAAACAGGACACAGGTGCTGACCCGTAGAGATGTCACTAAATACCTGTGACTGTCACCCTAAGTAAATATGTCTCCAAAGTGATCACTTACAGAATACCCAATATGATCTCAAGGAATCCATACCTCGCACAATACCTGAAACATACTTAGCGTATAGGTCACGTTTCTTGAAAAAGCCAATCATTCTTGCATAATATTCTGGGGATGGAATCTCATATATAACAAAATGCATTTTGTCATAATTATTTGGATTTGTCCCTTATTGTCACCTTGAATCTCTGCTCTCCTGGCTGTCACGGAGCTTGAACGCACAGCGCACAGCAGGTCTGCGAAATGCCATGTGTTCGGTCAGTCCCTGCAGAAGGAGTTCAAACACCTGCAAAAGCCACAACCAGAGGCTGGGGTTCTGGTCAGATTTGCGCGGTTAGGGCCACCAGAGCAGGACTGGGGCTTTGAAGGCTCAATTCGGGCAGCTTGGTGAACATTCAAGGAGCTGCTGCAGAAGACCGTCTCATCAGAGAATTTCCGTGTTCATCCCGGTGCGTCTGTGAGGCGCGCCGCCCGAGGCTTGTGATGCGCCGCCACCCTCCGCAGGCTGTCCGCGCTTCCGAGCTCAGGAGGGGGCCTGAGGGCAGCGCCGCCCTTCTGGGCCCCGCGCCTTCCCGCCGCGCCCAGGCCCGGCCGCGCGGCCCCCCGCCAGGGACCCCCGCAGAGGGGACGGGGCTGCGCTGGTGGTCGCAGCCTCAGCTCAGCCCCTTTTTCTCCTTTGTCCGCGGTGGACAAAGACTCCACAACATCGCTCTTTGAACTCATTTCTGATATGGTGGGGAGGGAAAGAAAGCATCTCCGGAACGGGCAGCGTGAACGGCCCGGCCCGGCCCGCGGCCCCCGAGCAGCGCCCGAGCAGCGCCCTGCTGAACGTGCGGGGCGCCCGCGCCTGCGCCTCGCCTGCGCCTGCGCCTGCGCGCTGCCCTCGCGGGGCCGCCGCACCGACTCCTCCGCGTCTCCAGCCGCCGACTCCCCCGGCACGTTTTGGGCTCGCAGCCGCCTGCACGTCCTGTTGGTTCTGTTTCTCCGGAGAAACCTGACGAATCTACTTCCCTGTGTTTTGAGGGTTTTGTCCCGTTGCTTCCTCTCACGCTCAGCACATGAATGGCCTGTCTTTCCTGAGACTCGGCCGCTGGTTCCCGGGAGAGGCGAGGGGCCGCGGCCGCCTCCAGTCCCTGCGTGGCTGGACTGTCCAGGCAGCGCCGAGGAGTGTCGCTTGAAGCAGTACCTCCCGGCTGCCTGCAAAGAACGGAACGCAGTAAGAAAGAATGAGCAAAACGTATCAAGGAACAGAGGTGAGCGACGGAGGAGGAAAACCTTGAGCTCACGGCTCCAGCGGGTCTGAAGCAGGTGTCTCCCTGTGCTCCCCAGTGTTGTGGGACAAACACTTGGCTTTCTTGATTGAGTTTATTTCGGTTGGGTTTCTGGCACTGGGAAATGACCATGAATAGTGTTAAGGGAGTTTTTAAAAGGGAATCAGGAAAAAAGAAAAGGGGGACTTGGTGGTTACGGCTGACTTTGAGTTGGGGCAGGACTACAAACTAGAACTGAGCATCAGCTTGAATAATTCTTTCGATCAGCTGGCTGCTGGGAGGCAGAGGGCCGTCGGGAGGCAGAGGGAGACTGGCACACAGAAGAGGCACGCTCAGTGTCAGGTTTTGGAAAGCTTAAATTTGAAGCAGTCTAGATAATTATTTGAAGGAGACAGACTAAAGTCTGGGAGCCAGTAATACTTTTTGAAAAAAGCAATTTAAATCTGAAACAACTTGGCATTTCAAGTGAGAGAGTGAAATTATAAAAGGAACGTGGCATAGGCAGCCGCGGCAACGGGCTGCGTGTACTGCAGCGACAGGAGACCAGGCGTTGAAGATCAGCCTGGAGGCTCCAGCCAAAGGAAATCCGTCCCGGGGAGATGGAAGGAGGTGTAACTGCCCGCTGGTTCGTCCGTCCTCACGCTGCAGAGGAGGTGATGCGGAAGGGCGGTGTGAGCTGGATACTGACCTTCAGTTAGAAGGCTGAGCTTGAAATCCCAGCCAGAAACTCACGTGGAGGATTCCTGAGCACTTACGGAGACAGGGTGCTTTGGAAACTGAGACTCAAATTTAGAAATCTTTACCCATAAAGAAAGTAACTCAGTTGCATGCAAGGATGAACTCTGGTGGCGCTCAATGTGTAATTTAAAATAATAAAGAAGGAAGCAAACAGAGAAAGGAAGAGAGAAAGAGGGAGGGAGGGAAAGAGGAAGGAAGAAGGAGGAACAGAGGGAGGGAAGGAGGGAGGGAAGAAAGAAAAAAGCATCGGCAAGTGTGCAGATAGAGAAAAGGCAGAAGCCCACACCACAGCTTCTGGCAATGCTTTTTCTTGGGATGGAAAAAGAAGGAAAAAACACAGTCTTCTTTCAAAATAAACACAAGCAGTACGTGGTCGGATGGTGATAAACACAAGACACAACTAGGAGAGCTGAGGGGCACGTCAGCCAGGGATGGGATGATTTAATGCATTCAAGTGACGCCACAAGGCAGCTCAGGAAACTAAGGGGACGGCAGGCACATGCTGTGGTTTGGATAATCAAGACATCACCGTGTCCCATCTTACAGAGCACATTTTCAGCTGACAGATGGAGCCAGAGCTGTGATTGCTGGGAGTTAATGAAGAGACAGAAGCAGTAGCTGCCAGTTCTTTCTTTTAAGGGCTTGGATGGTGTGTGAATTCAGATGACAGGGAGGAAAAAAACAAAAAAAACAGTGCGGAGGATCAGGTTAAAACTCTAATGAGAACCTGAGGCCGACGTGGCTAAGGTCAGAGTGCAGAGGGAGAGATGAGGCTCAAGGCTTTAGCTGAGGGATGAATCCTGACATGGGGAGGGAGGAGCAGCTTCTGAGGCAGGAGTGACGAATAAGGAGAGTGAAGACGCAGAGGTTCTGAGAAAGCTCCGTTTTCTCAGATGCCGGTTCCATTCTCTTGCCCCTGGAAGACGTCCACCACGGTCAAGACCCGACCCACACTCTGTGAGCACAAGAAAAATAATTCCTTCCCAAACGGGAATCACCGGGGACTCCTGTTTACCCGATGGCTGTGCGATGCCCCCTCCTCTGGGCCACGCAGAGCACACTTCTCTCTGCGTCACGTACTTAGGAGCGGCCTGCGGGGGGGGGGGGGTGCTGTCCAACAGCGCAGCACTTACGAAGCATCATGGGAGGGACTACTCCAGATGACCCATCGCTGTCCACTTATTGCTACAAACAATGCAGGGAAAGTTCGAGGGACCCTAAATAGTGTAGAGGAAGTCAGTCTTGACACTTCTGATAGTAAGGTTTCTCTTGAACAGGAAACCAAAATTGGATGCTCACTTCATTTCCTGGCAGTGACACACTGTGTCCAGGCTCACATTCATACTTTGAAGATGAAAAGAGTAGCAATGACAAAAACAATGAAAATTCAATACAGTTTCACCCAGACTTGATTATTGAAAATCACCCCATGTTAAGAGAGTATCGTTCACAATCACTCCGAAGAGACGAATTGATAGAGTAAGACAAAGGCCTAATAAAACGCTAAGAGATTTTTTTGAGCTCCGTACAAGATCTCAAGATCTGTGTCCAGATGATGCAATAACATTTCAGAAAAAAAAAAATCCTCAAGAAAAGAATAGGCAAATAAAAAGGGCATGGGTTTCTGAGATTCCCTAAGTATAAAAAGGTCTGAGTTGGGTAGAAAGAACATTTAAGGTTCAGACCACAACAGGGAGACCCGTGATGCCCAAAACCGCAGAGGCAAGATCCCACACGGAGCATTTTATTCACACCAGCTAATCCTTTGCTTCTCATGAGAAGTTTGTCCACAGTCATTTTTTTACTGAAGGGCAGATGGCAATTGAAACTGTCTATTGAGAAATGATCTCCCCAGTAACTGTCTAAAGATGTTAGCTGTTTTTGAGGGAAGTTCTACCAACATAAAGAAATGGCTGTGTGGACACCAGGAACTTAACCCTTTTTTAAGGCTCCTAGCAAATTTAGCTAAATAATCGTCAACATGCACGTGGCACTAGAAAACACTTTTTTTTCCTTTTCTTGAGATAAGTCAACCTACAATTTGAAGGTTTCAGATTCCTATTTCCCATAAAGATACAAGGCACACAGATGCTTCAAAACATATTTTCAATTTTTTTCTCATGAACTCCTCAAAACATAATTAAGCTGAATACAGAGAAAAATAACCCGCTTTTAGCTTCTTTGTTGGAAAATAAAGATAAGGCTAGTGAAACAGTCACAGTTTTCAAGGCAGTAATTACCCACATTTAAGCTGATAAAAACTTCTCCCTGTACTAAAGATGCTCATTACACAAGAAGTCTCATTCAGCTTTTGAAATCCGCTTGACCACAGCCTCCTTACCTACCCAACTGACGTTCACTGCCGAGAAATCAAACATCTAGATAAAAGAAGGTGTTGACCTATCTTTGTCATTTAGCAGCTAAAACTTCCAAAGAAAAGTAAATTAATTTCAACCAGTAGGGAAAGTAGAAAATGGTTTCAGTAGATCTAGAACAAACGTGTATGTCAAGATGAAAATGTAGAGAGTCAAAATATCTCACTCAGAGTCCTCACTTTAACGCATCAAAACTACGTGGTACAGTGGAAAGTGCGCTAAGCTGAGGGCCAGACAGATTGAAGCTCAAAACTAAGATCTACCTCCTGTTTTTCCTTCTGCATGTCTGTGACTTGGTGACTTAAATTCTCTGAGCCACTGTTTTTCCTCTATTAAATAGAGTTAATGACATTTTCAATATGGACGCATTAGAGTGGATAGTCCGTACACGGTTGCTAATAGACAGAGAAAATGGAATTCAGCATTCTCAAAGCAGTTACATAATTAGTGTGGTTCCAGAATGAACTGACAGATATTTATAATAGATACAGCGCGCTCTTTGAAAACACTTGACAACGAACGGTAATATATTCAGCAGGCAGGCAAATTGCTGTGCCGAAGAGAAGGAGCGTGCTGCGGAGACGCTTCTGCCTGTTTAATATTTGTTTTCACGGAGTGCTCGTGTGGTCTGTTGGGAAGACAGGACCGGGGACTCAGAACGGGAAGGCTGAGCTGGGGAGGTGCGCTGGTGCTCTCTGCTTCTGTAGCTGAACCTGGCGTCAGGGAGTGACCAGAGAGAGCCAGAGCTGGAAGCAGGACTCTGTCCCTCCAATCCAGGCTGTGCTGTTAATATCTGTGACTGCAGCCAGTCTCTTGCCTTTCCTGGTCTGACCTGGAGTAAGATGCCTGTGAAACTGAAATGAGGAATTAGACTAAATGATGAGTAAGGTGGTTTCCCCAGGAAACATCTATCAAGACAGACAGGAAGCTCACCACTCCCAGGAGAAGACCCAGCAGGGACAAGGAATGGCTGGAGGGCCACATGCACTGAGCACGTCACCCCCCCCACCCAGAAGTCTGTAATTCTGCAACGCTAATTAGTGGGCTTCCTGTATTCCTGCAGTGAGGGTATCCGAGGTGGAAGTGGCTAAAGATAATGGAAGGATCACGGAGGGTTGTGAGGTTCCTAATTGTGTGTCTGATGCCGTCATGCATGTGAACCATCCCGCAGGGGTAGCCACGCCCCTGGCGCAGAGACAGCCACGCCCCTGGAACAGGGATAGCCACGCCCCTGGCGCAGAGACAGCCACGCCCCTGGCGCAGAGACAGCCACGCCCCTGGCGCAGAGACAGCCACGCCCCTGGCACAGGGACAGCCACGCCCCTGGCGCAGGGGTAGCCACGCCCCTGGAGCAGGGATAGCCACGCCCCTGGCACAGGGACAGCCACGCCCCTGGCGCAGAGACAGCCACGCCCCTGGCGCAGGGACAGCCACGCCCCTGGCGCAGGGACAGCCACGCCCCTGGCACAGGGACAGCCACGCCCCTGGCGCAGGGAGCAAGTGGTCGTGGAGAGTGGAGGACGGTGGCTTCTTAGGCAGTCATGTCACTGAGGTTATGCATGGAGTGGTGGGTGGCCCAGCCTTTACCGTCACACTCATTCAACAAACTCAGTCATTGAATCATTGTCATGTTCTAGATGCAGCAGTGGGGTGCAGCAGTGACCAACACACACAAAACAAGCACAGCCCAGAGACCGTTTATCTTATCAGCGGAAATGCGGAAAAGTAAGTGACGTGTAAGTATAAACATAGGAATGTCTCCTCCGAGCAGCAAAGCGCACATGTTTATTGCCCCGCTACACTAGCATTTGAAGATGAGGGGACTTCAGACGTTCTTGCAGTTTATTTTGATGAACCTTGTGTTCCCACCCTCCCCCCACCTGTTTGAGCTTCTGAGCTCAAGGGGTAACTGCACATAGTTTAGATCCAGCCACCCACCCAGGGACAAACTCAGTACCTAGCCTACAGCAGGTATGCGGCAGAGACACAGCACACACTTACTGAACTCCCAGCTTTAACATGCCATTGCTGGGAGGCATAATAGCAATGCTGTTTCTTTGTGTTCTCGTAAGTTCCCTATTCGTATTCATTTCTAATGCTCACAGGTATCCAGCAACATAAAGACTGATTGTTTTTCCAGTTTAAGCCAGGAGAAAACTGAAGAAATGGGAGTTAAGCGTCATGAGGTGGGTAACCCGTCTCCGTAAGCAGCAGAGCTGGGGTTGGAGCTTTGTCTGACTGCTCTGTCTTCAGAGTCCAGCTCATCCCACCAGGCGACGTCCCAGTGCCACACCCCCTCCGGTTCTGGGTGTCTGCAGCTGGGCCCTTTAGATTGCTCCCTCCTCCTCTCCCAGGTGCTGGCCCCTCCAGGAGGCTGCATGGTGTGGCCCCCTGTCTGCTGCCTTGCCCCTTGGAGAGGAGGTGGGAGGAGGGAAGGATGAAATCTTCGTATTTCCCACCAACGCTCCCTCGGTGGGGCTCCACTCTTCCAGAAGGCCCTCCCTCTGCGAGTGGCCACTTCCTGCGAGGTCATCTTCCTGGGAGCTGGCAGCCAGTCTGTCCCCTTCTCCCTCGTGTCTGGGAGTTACTAGCCCCGGGGACCGCAGCATCAGTATACTGATGCAGCACTAGTGACTAGAGGCTTTATTCAGATTTGATCAGTATCTGTGTATATACATGTATGCATGTGTGTGCAGCTCTGTGTCATGTTATTACACATATAGATTTGTGTAACCACCACCACAGCCAAGAACTGTTTGATCACCACAGATGAACTCTTCCATGCTACCCTTCCATGGTAACACCTCCCTAGGCCTGGCAATAAGCAATGGCTTTCAGAGAGTTAAAAAAAAATCATACAAAATTGACGTCAGATGGGATTTTCCTGAAACTCTCTCAGAGTAGACTCACTAAAAGTCGATCGCTTTTCACCCCACCCCAGTCCCCAGGGCCCAGTCCCCAGGGCCCAGAAATTCCACCTTGAACCTACTGCTTCCTTGTCCCACCTTTTTTCCATATGTGATAATCCCTGTCTATCTATCTGTCTGTCTCTCTGTCAGTCATCTATCTGTCTATCTATCCATCCATCCATCTATCTACATACACGTGCAGACACACACAACACACAGCACATATGGGTACAGATGTAAATATTAACACAGAGAGACTTTTATTTACAAAATAGCTCCAAGTACTCAATTCATTCATTTTCTCTAGAGACAGGTGCAGTCAATTCAATTGTTTTTGGCAATTATTTCAGGATTAATTACTTTCTATGATACTAATTCATCTTGAGAAGTGGGTTTGTCAACAAAATAACTCATAAAAATAGAAATTACACTATGAAACAAGAAGTACCAAGCTGTTACCTCATTTGCCAAATTCTACCGATATTTTCATAATCAGTAAAGTCTGATCTTTGCTATCAGGAAAAATACCCTAGTTCTCGAGCTGCTGGTCCTAACGTACTTCCCAGCATAATAGAGCTCACACACACCTTTCCTGCATTTGATGTTTATAGGAATCATGTGACAAAGGTATCTTCATAATCCCTCTTGTAGGTGACGTCACAACAGCTCAGAGAGTTTACAGGACCTGCTTGCAAACGCTTAGCCAAGGGATTCTAGAGCCAGGACTTGACCCAGGTCTGAGTCCCCTTCCACTGTCTATGTCACACTGCTCAGTGACATCCACGAAAGGAACTATCAACTTTCTAGGAAAACAAGCTCACCCATTTGCGTCAATACGCTGTCATGATGTCAAGGTGACTGCTAGGAACACGTCAGTGGGACCTGTCTTTCCTTTCATTCTATTGACTCTTCCAGAAAACCAGAGGAAATGGACTATTAAACAAGGATGAAGTGAGCTGACAGTGAGGCAGATGACAGCTTCTGGAGCGGGGGATATCATCTGAGTTTTTTGGTTCGTTTTAAATGAAGCAGTCAAAGACACACAGCCTTGGCCAGAAAACGGGGAATAAACAGAGGCTGGATAAAGTGGATAAAGGAAATATGCACATTCCTGCCCCAGGCTTGGGTTTGGGGCATTGACACGGAAGGGAAGCGAAAGTCTGGGCAGGTGCACGTGGTTCGCAAACTTGGTTCGCAAACTTGGGTTCTTTTTCTTTAATGATTCACGTGGCGCTCCTGCCATCGAGGGTGTCTCCCTGATCGCTCAGGCCTACCGCTTGCCTCTCACTGGACAGGCCCAGGCCTCACGTAGCCATGTGCTTATTTAACCCTGTGCTCACTTCTAGGTGAGAATCACTGCGAGGAAGTCGCTCTCCCGGCTGCAAGTGCCTTTCCCTCTGTGAGGCTGGTGGTCGTCGGGGTTGGAGGCAATGCGTGCGACCACGTCCACTGCGAGCACGGGCAGACCGTGAGTCTGCTCGCTGCAGGAGCCACTGTTACTGCAACGGCGACTTGCGAGCCATCACGCGGACGTCCTAGACTCAAGTCATAATGGCGAGCAGTGGTCTGACTGCCAGGACATATTTTAAGTGACGTTCACCCTACAAAGGGTGTACGTTAGGAATAATTAAATAATTATTACTCCCTACTTTTAGTTAGCTTTCATCTGAAAGGAAGAAAAGCTATTCAGTTTATCTTTGTGTCATAGGAATGATGCCTCAGCTCATAGTAACAGCTTGCGTTTATTGAAACTTTAGCTCCTTTGCCAAGGAATTCAGGAATTAGATTAAGCATTTTTTTCCCCAAATAAAGGCCTTTTTTAAAATATTTTAAGTTGCCTTTTTGTATTATCTCTAGGTCACACACAACTTTTACAATTCAGTCTCACAGTTAGAAAGACAACAGGGAATTTACCAGGAGCACACTCGTTCTACCCCATCCCTTACGTGTGATGTGGATTTAGAGTTTTGGGAAATGGCTGAGGGCGCCAAAAGCAGGGAGGTCTTAATCATGGCTGTGCATCTCAGAGACAGGAGGAAATGGAACATTTCTGGTGACGGTAAGGCCATCTAGGTGGCCACACGAAGTCTCTGTGTGCAGGAGTGTGCTCGGCAGCAGCAGAGGGGTTCGTGGTAAAGAGCAGTCAGTCAATGTGACCTTCAGGCTGTTAGGTCTTAGGCCAACGGTTTCAGACAAAACCTCATGATTTAACATTTCTTGCCTAAAATACTTCACGGCTCCTGCAAAACCCAACCTCTACGCTCCTGAGCAAAAAAAAAAAAAAACGACTTGCGACACCTGTTCACATTTGGCTGCTTCCCGTTTCCTGGTGCCCCTGTCCAAGGACGCCCTTCATCCTGTCTTCCTTGGAGAGCCCTCCTCATCCTTCAGCGGCCAAAGCCAGTTGACCTATTTCTGTGATCTCTTCTCTGACTCACAGCAAATATATGTATGTTTATATTTGCTTACCTGAACCCCAGGGGGCTCTGCCCGCCGCCGTTACAGGAATGGTAACACGACGATGGAAAGCTAGCCCCTATGTGTACACACCTGATCCTCGGTGTGTGAAGCCAACTTGATTTATGAAGCAAACAGGGAACCGCGTAAGTCAGAGATGATCTCCAATTCGTCCACGGGACCCAGGGAAGACCTGTGTCTTTGACCTTCTAGAACAGGAGGTCAGCAGACCCTTTCCGGAGAGGGCCGGACAGAAACGCTCCAGATCCTTGGCCCGTGTGCCGTCTGTTCCAGCTGCCCGGGCCGTGGCTGCAGCCTGAAACGCCTCAGACAACGAGAAAATGAACGAGGGGCCGTGTGCCGATAAAACTTCATTTGCAAACAGCAACTCAGCAGAGTTGACCTGTGGGCTTAGACTGATGACCTCCCTGCGAGGGGAGTTTGGAAGAGACGTGCGGCCTCAACGTAACAGCTAAAGACGACCCGGGACTCGTGGAAGCCGTGCGCCCTTGCCGAGGGCGCGACGGGAGCGGCCGCGGTAGACGGGGGCGGGGGGGGGACCCCGGGGGCTCCGGGGGGGGGGCGCGGGGCCCGGCTGTGCCCCCTCCCCCGCCCCGGGCAGCGGGCGTCCGGGGAAGCGTGGGGTCCGGTGCGGCCCTGGCGTCGGGCGGCCACCCTTCCCAGGTGGAAGTCAACGTGAGCAGTGTGTGAACAGCTGTTCCTTCCTTTATTTCTCCTTCTGGAGACAGATTTTTACAAAAGAGGGCGACAGAGAATGGAAAACTCCTAACGGGCCCCAAAGACAAGTTCTGCTCGTTTTTGAGTGTTGGCGAGGCCAGCTCTGTTGGCAGGCTCATGAGGAGTCGAGGCATTTAGGTCATTCTTTCCTCCCTCCTGGCAAAGTCTTCCAGGCTCCGCAGGAACGGCCTGCCTCCCGCCGCCAAGCCGCCGCCCGAACAGCCAACCAGCAGCAGCCGGGCCCCCGCGACGAGGGCGCGTCCCGCCTGCGGATTCAGGGAGCGCGGGTGTGTCCTCGCCTTCCGACAGGTGCCGCAGTCACAGGGCGGACAGACGCATCTTCCCGCGGGACAGCTGCCGCGGCGCAGCAGCCGGGACTGGCGGGGAAGACAGCGCCGACCAAACGGCTTTGTAAACGTCAACGCAAAGGGACTGAAAGCTCTTCCGATGTCCCTCCCCGTGGGGAGGGCTCCGACCTACAAATCGCAGCCGCAGGTTCCAGGCGCGGCGCTGCTGTTTACCTGCTGTAACAGTTCACACCAAGGTGTGTCCGCCGAGCTGCCGCGCCTGAAAATAGCGTTGGTCGGGCTTCGCTAGCTTGTATTTCTTAAATTCTTTATCATGAATATAAAATATAGCTAATTTAAATGAAGAAAACAGGGTATATTTAAGAGGATAGTGATAAAGACCAGATATTACAAAATATTCATAGACGACATCTTAAAATTCTGAGGCATTAGACAAGTGAAATTTGTATTATAGTAATCAATCAGCATTTAGAATTGCCTCCACCCACTCAAAAATATATTTTCTTTTATTCACGTGTGCACACTCCAGTTAGTTTTTGTCACGTTAACTTAAATAAATGGATTTCATAGAATTTTTGAAACTTGAATGTTCATCGAGGTGTCTATTTTTTGGAAAAGAGCGTCCCAGGGCGAGGCAGGGCTGTCTTCATCTCAGTCAGCCAACTCTTTGACTTAACTATTTTTTCTGTTTGTTTTCTTTTTACTTAATAAAAGTAAATTTTGATATAATTTTATCTTAGAAAAAGGATTGTTTTTATTTGGAAAATAATTTTATCTCAGCATTTTCTCACCTAAATACAGGACCACTCGACCTTGACAGTGTTATGATCCACTTTAACATGAATGTACAGCTCTCCTCGCCTTCATTTGAATTTCTCAGTAAAATTATATTTTCTACTTTGATTCTATTTCATACACAAAGTTTATTTCAAAGCTGTGCCGAGAGAGCAAAGTGGTGACCCCATTTGGCTTCAGTTTTCAGGCCAAGAAAATCTGCTGCCTGTCAATCACTTCTGCTCGGGAGAGTTCATTGATAATCAACTTCATTTTCTTCTTCCTTTCTAAATACCGCGAGGTGCTCAGCCTTTATTCTGTGTTGCGCACTCAGCATGGGGACCCTGGGTGCAGACACACACCAGATCTGGAAAGCAGTACTGGCAGGACCAAGGGTGGTCCTGGGGGAGGGAACCCCAGGAATTTGACTGTCAGTCTTGGAGCAGGACTTTAATTCACAAAGTCACTCTCTTCTTCATTTAATTTTATAGTTAGTTGTACAGTCATTCAGCAGCCACTGGCAATGCAGCAGCACAGAGCCTCTGAGCACTACAGAATGTTCCTACACTGTCAGTGCATTCGATCAGGAATGATCCCAAACAATGACAGGAGAATGGTTCCAAGTGGGAGAAAAGCCACAGCGGGAGGAATGAACCCAAGGAGGCCACCCGGTTCTGCATGAGTGCATCAGTGACTCTGATTTGTTAAGAGTCCGTAGCCCCTCGTCTTTGTGGCGCAATAGATGTATTTTCCAGGTTTATATTTCAGATTGAAATCAGTGTCATTGGAGTATCGGCCAGTGCCGGGCATCCATGGCAGCCAAGGTACGGACACTGTTTTGACCCAGGGCACGGGCACTTCAATCAGTTTTGATTTCTTAAACCAGCAAAAAAAATAAAACATGCGCTGTTCAGTGTTCTACACTGGGGGAGAAGTCTCTGAGAATAAGAGTGAGTTTTATTGTGTGCTGGTTTTTTTATTTTTTTTTTCTTTGCACTGCAGTCTGCACCAGATTCCTCATCTTTCCCTCACCATTCTCACTCCCCATCCAGAAAATGGGAATAATAAATAAATTTGGCTGGAACTGACTGTCTCCTTTTCCATGACCATCAATAGCTGCTTTCAAAGGATCCCAGTATCCACGTTTGCACCTTCCTCTGAACACGCTTTCTCGTACAGAAATCTGCAGTGTAAAATTCTTCTTTATCTCGGAAAAGGTTTTCTGTCCCTGAGAAGGATTTCCGAGGACTAAGGACTTGGTCCCATCAGTTAGAAACGGTCTCATTCTGGGCATGCATGAGACCAGCTCTCTTCTGCGGCTGCTCCCGACTCTTCGAATTACTTACTGACAAACTGTAGCATTTTGGTCATTTCTACTTTTATCTTGAATCCTGTTTATTTAAGCCTAAAATCTCTCCAGACTAATGGAAAGTTTTTTTTAAATAATCCCTATTATGTGTCCATTGCATCGAAAGTTCCATTAAGGCAGCCACATGCTCCTAAGTCTATTGATAAGAATTTCTGAATGCTGTCTGTCCATGAAAAGTCCTTTTGGACACTAACTTTTGACAGTTTTCAGAAAGAAGAAAAAACATGCTATTCTGTGAGCACAGGTGTATTCACAGACACCAGAAAATTGAAATCCAATTCAGAAGGAAATATTGGAAACAATTTGAGCCTGGATTCAATCTGGCCGGGGCTGAAATAGCACAAGAAATGACTTTGAAGATGATTCTGCCATTTTTTCAGTTCATTCGGTGTGACTGGAGCCATCAATATGGAATGGACTGGAAAACTCACATTAAATCCCTGCTTATGTCATTTCAGACCAGACCAGAGGCTGAAAGCTACTTCCAGTGATTCTATTTAAATAAAATGTTACACAGTGAAGTTTAAAAATTTAACTAGAAGGCAAAATAGAAAATGTGTTTTCCTTATAAGAATACAATTACAAAAAACTCACACGCGTACTTTTAAATAATAAATAGGAATCCTTAGTTCTAGCACAGCATATGCCTTACACATTCTCTTATACTGTTACAATCTCTATTTGGATTATATAAAATAATATGTTTTATGCAAATAAGTTCATTCTTAAAAAGATACTGAGTATTGATTTTTTTGTTGTTTTGAGTATTGATTTCTCATGAAACAGAATTGTGTTATGCATGCATTATATGAGAATTGAGTAGAAGAAATCTTCCTTTTATAAAAGGACGAATCCTTCTGACATATAAATAATCAGAACTATATTTAGTTTGCCTTTCCATACGGCCATTAAAGGGTCCGTGAGATTGGCTAGGGTTTCCTGATGTGAGTTCCCAGGGTCAGCTGGCGCGCTGGGACTCCCCGCGCTGCGTGTAGCTCCTGTGAGCCTTCACTTTTCTTGGGGACCAGAAAGAGCAAAGGACAGTCACTGTCAAGGTCAGAGTTCTCCATGCCTGCTGCTCACTCCTGACCTTTCCACTCGGGTTTCAGTTTTCCTGGGCCAGCCTGGTGTACCTCTGAGGTCCAGTTCTTTTATTCTCTGAAGTGGCCTGGTTGTCACAAGAAATTACATGTGCCAAGAAATTCTCATGTCTGACTCCCTCTGACTCACCGGGCTCTGGACTCACTCGCTCAACTTTCATCAGCACCATCGCAGCTTCCCTCCTCCTGCCCGGCCGACCCCTGGTGTGAAATAACGCTCTTCTGGTTACAAGAACATTCACTGAATTGAAATAAAAATTCGACCAGATTTTGTATCTTTCTCCACTCATTACATACAAACAGAATGCTGTCATCAAAAGTGGACAGAAACTAGTGACACCCGCTAGCAGTTTTTCTGGTGTTTTGATTTGTATTTCTTTATCGTTTTATTCTGTTTTGCTTTAGCTTTATGCAAATTACCTTCTACCTTTCTGATGCCTCAAATCCTTCTTGTCGAAATGCCCAGTTCATGAAACAGAATCGTTTTACTCCATGAGCCTAGAACGGGTAGTCTAGAAGAGACTAGATATGTGCAAAAATTAACTGTCATCTTAAAAAGTCATGGATAAAATTGATCTTGGTAAAAGGAAGGAGGCATAAAGGGTGAGGGGGGTAACTCACAGGTGTGACACAGCCACAGGATTCAGACGACGGGAAGACCTCAGGTCCGGGGCCCTGGTGGGAGGGCACTCGTGAACGAAGTAACTTCCGTATGTGTTGGTTTAATTTTTTAATTTTTTTAATTTATTGAAGTACAATTGAGTTATAATGTTTCAGGTGTACAGCAGAACGATTCATATATATATTCTTTTTCAGTCTTTCTCCTGATAGGTTATTGCAAGATATTGAATATAGGTCCCTGTGCTCTACAGAAGGGGCTTGCTGGTCACCTGTTTAATATACAGTAGTGTGTCTATGTTAATCCCAAACTCCTGATTTACCCCTTCCTCCCTTTTCCCCTTTGGTAACCATAAGTTTGTTTTCTACGTTGCTGAGTCTATTTGTGTTTTGTAAATACGTTCGCTTTTATCATTTTTTTCAGATTCCACATGTAGGTGATATTATATATTTGTCTTTCTCACTTGGTATGAAAATCACCAGGTCCATCCATGTTGCTGCAAGTGGCATTATTTCATTCTTTTTTATGGCTGAGGAATATTCTTTATGTTTTATCTGCTGGTGGACATTCAGGTGCTTCCATGCCTTGGCTACTGTAAACAGTGCTGCTGTGAACACTGGGGTGCCTGCATATTTTCAAACTAGAGTTTTCTCTGGATATGTGCCCAGGAGTGGGGTTACTGGATCGTATGGTGACTTTATTTTAGTTTTTTAAGGAACCTCCATACTGTTGTCCATAGTGACTGCATCAATTTACATCCCCACCAACAGTGCAGGAGGGCTCCCTTTTCTCCACACCCTCTCCAGCATTTATTCTTTTTGAGACATTTTGATAATGGCCACTCTGACAGGTGTGAGGTGACACCTCACTGTAATTTTGATTTGTGTTTCTCTAATGATCAGTGATGTTAAGTGAAATTTTCATGTACCTGTTGGTCTGTTGGTTTGAAAACAGACTTTCTCAACCAACACTGGCGATGCTGGCCTTTTGGGTCCCAGTGGAGGCTGTGTATTTATCTCTGGTAATCTTTACCTGATTGGATAAAATGTGATACTTTGGTCCCGTCTAAAATACCCCCCCAAGGTAATAATCTGGCTGCTCCTTACTCATTTCCTAGGAAGGGCATCTTACTTCATCCTGCAGAAGGTGCTGACTTTGAGTACTTGTGGCATTTGAACGACCCTTCCTGCTCTGTAACGATGTGGACGTCACCTGACGGCACAGGTTCTCAGCTCCCCTCGCCCGTTCTGGCTTATGTAGAGCTGAATGATTTCACCCCAACTGGCCTTTTCTGAACGGAAGTCCAGTCAGGATGATAAATATTCTTGGCATCTTCCTACTCCCTACACGACCAAGCCCTTACCTCATCTTCAGCTTCTGAGATAGCGCCTGTTCCACAGCTCCGTCGTTTATTATGTCTCCTTTTCGTTTTCTTACAATCTCACCAGGGCTGTGGGCTTCCTTGTTCCCAGGTGAGTGCTGTGCACAGTCCAGTCTGGCCTGGGGGCCGTGGTCCTCGGAGCCCCATGTCAAGAAAGCTGGAATTAACTGGGCTAGGGTAGAGTACAGCCTCTGGTATTTTTAAAGTTTCTCATGTGATATGAATAGTCTGCAATGACTGCTGTCCACCGCCTCACGTTGGCAACACAGGACCATCTTTTCTAGCCCAAACCATAGACATTTGTGTCCCATTTAATTATTATCTTCTAAGCTAACATCTCCAGCATTTTCTTAAATATCCTTCACCAGTAATTTAAATTTGTGACGGCGAAAATCCGACACATGTTACCATGCATATTCTAATCATCTTTGCCGAGAACAAAGAACTCACACTCTCAAGCCCTCTGCTTTCCTGGGCGCCAACACCTTGGACGGAGGTGTTACATGTCAATTAATATAAGAAGAACGTTATTGCACGAGCTCTTGCCGAAAGAAACTGAACCCAGAAGAGTCTCATAATTATCGGCAACAGAGTCTGGCTGTTGTTCATATTGAAACTAAATATAACTTAAAACTAGAGTCTTAAAAACTAGAATTGGTAAAAGTACTTTTTGTAGTTTTAAATTAATATTTTCTTAACCTTTCTGTGTTAAACCAGTGGCAATAAAAATAACATTGATTTAATCCCTTTCGCTCCTAGTTAAAGACTTAGAATGTATCCATGACAGCCTATGTTTTCCCCTTCAGTCATTTTGTGAACCTGTGATAGAAACCAAGTTTACCCTAATTAGTATATAAACTTTACGGGGACTGAGATCTGCAAAACCCATCGTCAGCTTTAAACTTGGTAGTTTCCTTTGAAATCTGGGATGCATGGAAAGGCTTACAACCGAATGCCTGACATTAGGCTGTCCCTGCAGAAACAAAGGTAAACATTTTCCCGGGTTTATTTTAAGACATGTGCTGTCAGGGGCTTCGCTGGGAAGGATGGATCTGGGAAGGTGTTGGACCTGGAGATGACATTGCACTCTTGGGGCAGGATCCCAGCTTTAAATATTATCTTTGAAAATTGACCTTGTTGGAATGAGCCTCGTAGGGGACCCAGCCTGCTCCCAGCATTGGACTGGGGAGCTTTCCCTTAGAAACAGGTTCCAGGGTTCACCTGCCTTTCGAGCAGAGGAAGGGTCCTCATGCGGGGAGCAGGGGGCCCAAGGGTGGGTGTACCTTGGAGTTCAGGGCAGCATGAGCGTTTCTGAGGCTGAGTCTACAGACGGTGGAACAGATGGCTTCAGAGACACCGGAGTCAAGGCTGGAGGAACAGGGTCCAGCAGCAGCGACAGAAGGACAAACGACCAAGATGCCCAGCATCACAGCTTCCAGGCCTCTCCTGAGTGTCCATCCCTCCAGGGCACGATTCTGTAAAGAAGGAAGGATGAAGCTTCACTTATGATTGAAACTGACCGAAAGCTGAGACTCCATTTGTCTGGACTGAAAAAGAACTAAAGTCACCATGGTACTTCTCGCCTCCCTCCCTCCTCCCCTCCCACACACAAGCCAAGGGTGAATGAGGCTGAGCTCTCTCCCGTGAGACACTCGGGAGGCGGCCCCGACAGCACAGGGCCCTGGTGTATTCGGCTCTGTACGTGAAGGCTGGCTTCATTCCTGTGTCAGAACCAGCGATCAGATTTTGTGTTTGTTCTGCCAATGTTTATGCCTACTCTTCAGGGTTATTACAGCCTTTCTAGATTTTGCTGAATGTTTTCTATTACTAACCAGTATTCTTTCAACGTACGTTTTATTAAAGCCTTCATTCTAATCTTTGGTGTGTTGTTAATGTGTACGGTAGATGCTTAAATGCTTGCCTGTTTATCCTGGACAAAGGGGCGTTCTTCCACTTTGATATCCAACCTTTCATTAATAGCCTTCTATCTTTTTGCTGATAGTTACGAAGCCAACAAATTGTGCTAACATTCAGGCACAGTTTAATGTTTTACACCAATATTTTATGGCACATTTTGGCAAGCAAAATGCTAAAATAAATCCTGATGTATTTTTGTCTATGACATTTCCCTGAATCTGTTACTACTCTAGACACGTTTCCAAAAACAGGCTAGGCTTCTGACGACAGCACTTTTTTTCCCAATGTGCGGTCGGCAAAATAACACCCCCGGAGACACGTGCACCCCAGTCCTGGGAAACTGAGTGCGTTTTGCTACGTGGCAAAGAGGACGTAAGTTTGCAGATGGAATTAAGTTGCTAATCAGCTGACCTGAAACTGAGGCGGGTATCCTGAATTAGTCAGGTGGATCCAATGAAACCAAAAGGTCTTTAAAAGTCAAAAAGGAAAAAGAGGATTGAGACTGAGAGGAAGATGTGACTGTGGGAGAGGAGGTCAGAGTAATCTGACCCGAGAAAGGCCTGATCCATCCCTCCTGGCTTTGGAGACGCAAGGGGCTATGAGACAAGAAACGCAGACAGCCCCTAGAAGCTGGAAAAGGCAGTGGAAAGGATAGTGATTCTTTCCTGGCACTTCCAAAAAGGAACACATTCCTGCCGACCGCTTGGTTCTGGCCCAGTGAGACCCATTTTGGACGTCTGACCTTCAGGGCTGTAAGGAAATGAACACGTGTTGTTTACGCCAGCCCTTCCTGGTGATCACAGCAGCGACAGAAGCCCAGCACGGAAGGCAGCGTCTTCCCTGAGGTGACAGCCATAAAACCCATCTTCTGTTTTCATACGTAGACAGGTGCATACCTGCTGCACTTCGTAGACAGTCATTAGTCCATGTTCCTTTTATTCAATAATATTTAAACACAAACTGTAGATATAAATCTGGTGAGTAGGGCTGGCCGAGTGTGCACGTGCCAGATGGAGATGGAGATACTGTCCGTGACTTGTGCTTCTCTCAGTGATGCCCAGAGAGCCCTGAGGCTCCTCAGGGTTTTGTTTTGCTTAGATAAGTGGATTTGTTAAAATGTCTCAAGTGGAGACTTTATCCTCTGATTCCTGGGAGATTGAGTCCGCATGCACCACGGACATACAGGGAAAAGGAGGAATGCCTCCCCTGTCCTTCCGCCAGATCACCAGTGTGTCAGAGCCGGGGGTGGGCTGGGCTGGCCACAGGCTTGCACGAGTGGTAAGGCTCTTTAGTGAGAATAAAAAGAGCTCTGACAAGGTAATGGGTTTCGCGTGGAAGGAGTGCTCCCAGTGATCTGGTGACTGCTGCTGCCTGTTTGGGACCTAAAAGATACACCCGTTTACCCTTTCAGGGCTTAAGTCATAACACCGTAGCCCCTTCCAGCTCCTCCATCATCCTTCAAGTCCATGTAACTTTTCAAAGACAACCCAAAGTCATTCAAAAGCCTCACATGCAGGTTCTCTCTGCATTAATCAAGGGCACGACTAGTCTTGGTCAAAGTTTTGTGTCTTTGGTTTTGTTGCACTATTTTTTGTTTGGTACTTGTGAATGTTGGTTCTTTTGGTTGGAAATGATTAAAAACTTAACCCCTACTGGTCTCAGAGCGCCCATCCAAAGGATGCTGACTTTGTCGGAAAGGAACTGACATTCACAGAACTGAAGAAATGACAGCTTTCAAGAGTGAAAGGGCTAGAATTGGGAATTCAGCGACAAGTAGAACTAATTCTCATTTGTACTGCCTTCTGTTCTCTCAGGGTAGATGAGTTTTACTTTCATGATCACCAAGCCAGTTTTTTGACTAAATAGACAATAGAGAATCATCCTTTCAGTTTCCGAAAAATAAATCAGGGGAAGGAAAATATTTGGCTCGGGTTGGATCATAACACATCATGTTAAGAAGCATGAAATTCTATGACTGAATCTTTCTGATTTATCTGCCTCCCTCTGAGTCAGAATGGGTAAAGTGTATTTTCAAAAGGAAGAGACAAAAGATGCTACGTAGATTTTTTTTTAATTATCACAGACTCGGACTCCTTTAGAGCAGCTAAGTTCTCTTTCAGAATCACCTCATCTGTCTGGAGTGTCAGCTCTCTAACAGGAAATTTGCTTTACAGGTTTTCTCCTGAAGATCATTTCTCTTGTCGGGGAAGACGACAGCAAGACCAGAACTGAGTAGCTCCTCTCTCATTTCAAGCCTCCTTCCCAGCCTGCAATCTCCTGCCTTCATTGTCTTCTCTGAAAATCAGTCGTTTATCACTTGCTTGAAATTCTACAAATTCTCTCTTTGAGATTTAGATTTCTGGAAGCAGTTATTTTAAGTATGCTCTGTATTTTTATTTTCATCTTTGGTCATGAACTTTCATTTTTTTTACTTCATTTTAAAATCCAAGAGCTTGTTTCTTTGTGTGGTAACACTGGTCAGTCCTGGGTTTGTGACTGAGAGCCTCCTGATTGTCTAGACATATCTTATATAAGTAATAAATAACACAGAAATCATATAAATAATAAATGAATGGCTCTTGGCCTGTCATATTTATAACGAAGAAATCTAGCAGTCGCTGGCTAGGGTACGAAGAGGTCTCAGGAACGTGTTCTGCATCCGTGCCTTCTGCCTGCTCCCTTCCTCGTGTTCAGGATCAGTGTACACCTGCTGGTGGCCTCCTCGCTCTCCAGGTTCAGTGAAAAGTCATCAGAAGCACAACTCGAGAAACACCAGAGCATTTGTTCTTGCTTCTGTTTTGCATCTGGAAGCTGAACGAGCCCCTGGCAGGTGGCTTCCTCCGCTCTTGGCGCCACACTTGGCCCCTCTGCCAGGTCAGCGGTCTTAGAGGGGAAGCGTCTCCTATTTTCTCATTTTACTCTCCATTCCAGTCTTTCCCCAAGAGCTCTCCGAACGGACGAACTCCGCGTCTGTGGCTTTTCACGTAGACGTGAAGGTTTCACTATATATTGCTGTTTTATCTCTCCTGCCAAGTAGCAACCTCCCCTGGAACAGAGATAACATGACCTGTGCACATGAGGGGCAGGTCGGCAGGTGGTTAAAAGCAGGGGCCAGCTGCCCTGGCAGGGTCTCCGGAGGCGACACCAGCGTGATGAGGTCTTCTCATCCACGTCTCCGGCCGGCAGAGCCTCGGCGTCGCTCCCAGCCTGGAATCTGAGGGCCGGGTCACCCCACCAGACTCGCAAGGCCCTGACATATAAACTGGAATCTCCGTTATACGTATTTTGGTAACACACATGATTGTCCAGCAGTTATCTGTGCTTGCATCTCAGTAAGTAACAGCAAATAGCACATCACACTGGCACCCTGAGTGAGAAGCAGATGCAAGAGGAAGCCTGGCGGAGGGGAAGAAAGGCCGCTGAGCCATTGTCGCCAGGTTAGAATGTCGTCGCTGATGCCCTCGGTGATGGGGTCTCGGCCGTCTTGGATAAACCCTCCCCAGACCAAGGGCCTACCCTTCTGTTTTCAAGCTCACCGTCTCTCTCTCTCTCTCTCTCAGCCTTGCTGTCCTGCGGGGAGACTGACGCCTCAGTCTGCGGCTCCTGCCCTGGAACCAGGGACCACGTCCTTTTCCTGTGGCCTCCCTCCCTGGGTGTCGGCTTTCCTGCTTCAGTCTCAGAGTCTCACAGCGGCTGCCACTGCCCACACTTCTCTTTTGAGGTTTCCTTCACAAGTCCTCCCTCACCACAAACACCCACAAGATAAGTGACCAGCGTGACTCCGGCCACCCCGCACTGTGTGTCCTCGGGCGTCTTGCAGTGGATCCAAGGCCATCCCGCTCCCCCACTCCCAGTCCAACGGCCAGACTCATGTCACTTCAAAGGCCCTAAGACGCTCCCCAGACTTTAACAATCCTCCAAAATGATGAGCAATCATTTACATTTAAGGGATTTCTATTTCCTGACTAAATTTCTGGTTCTTCACGATGAACAAGTGTTCCTTGTTTGTCTCTGTGCACCGACAACATATAGGATATAATAGGTGCCTGGAAAGAGCATTTTCTAAGTACTTTTTAAAATTCCCCAGGAAGAAAATAAATTGATTATTTCTTATTCACTGAAATGAATTAAAATCAGTCCAGTTTTGTTTTTTTTTTAATTTTAAATTCTAGGATCTTAGGAGAACGGTGGTACCACTGAGAACAGGTGTGTGTGGTAGCGGAGTCGGGAGGCAGGCTTGGCAAAGGGTGATGAATGGCCTCATGGCACAGAGGAAATAAATGCATGATGGGGAAGTACCGTAGGATGCAAAAGGGAAAACTGCAAGGTGTGAATGCTAGGATACAATTTATAGTATACTTGGCTGTGAAAAACATTATATTTTCTAGTCACTAACTCTGAATCAGACTCATATAAAATAAAAATTTTAAAAAAAGTAAATCTACCTTTATTTCCCTTCTAAATAATCCTGAACCCCTGCCTTCTAGAACTGCTGATTTCTTTGTATTCAATAAGCCAGAGCATCTGAGAATCAATTCTATAGTCTGTACCAAGTTTAATTTATTGTCTGTCATTTCCAGAAAACCAATCATTGATTTATACAGTCTCCACTTTTTTTCTAAAAACACTGTAGACATTATCTACTGAATGGCTTTACTGTCTGAGACAGATTTTTCTAGTCTGTTTTTAAAACATTCTTTAATTTTTTTCAATTAACTCTTTTAAATTAACACCTCATTTTGAGAGCAGGCTTAAAGCTCTCAGGTAAGTGCAGGTTCCTCCCTGCATTGCTGATGAAGTGGATGGAGGTGCTATCAAGGAAGGGTCAGGACCACGGGGAACTCAAGAACCAGCTCCCCTACTGCACCGTCTTGCTCAGATCGTCCCCCCGCCCACCTAATGTCATGTTCAGCAGGAATTCAAGCCATGGGGATTCCACAGAGAATGAATTCCTTAAGGGAGCTAGCTAGATGCTATATTCCATATGCTGGAAGCTCATGGGTTTTAATGTAATTGGCAGTTGGTAATTTCACCACTGGCTTTCCCTCTTCTGCATCAGCGGCTTATTGAAACGACATTCATAATAAAAAATGCAAGAAGCTATTCTTCCTACTTTTTCTTGCTTCAATTAACTCTATAGGTGTGCACATCAGCTACACAGAATTCCTGGTACATTAATCAGAAGGAAACCATCTGAATTCAGAGAGATTTATGGTTCCACTCTTAGCTTTAGCAAAAATGACTATGGTAATCCTAATATGACTGGTATGTTTGGTACATTTCGAATTTCAATTTCAATAGTGATTCAGTACCAGAGTGTAAGGATCCAATTCATTTGAACAGCCACCCTCCAACCAGGAATGAAAAGAAAGGGTCACTGGGTGACATGTAAGGAATTCAGATCCACTTCTTCTTTTCCTTCCACTTTACCCAAATCCCACCGGTTTTCCCGGGATTAAAGCCCAGTGGCCTTCATTCAGTGGGGTCTGACCGTGCCCACCTCCACCTGCCCTGTGCCTGTGAAATTCTGCCGCATGACCGTGAAGTAAGTTCCCTCCACGCTACACAAACATTTTTCCCATCGTTGCTTGTCTTGGTCGTCTCACCTCCAAGGTGGAGTTTCAAGATGTCTTTGTACATTTTTTCCCCACCAAACATCTTCACCCCCAACATGGTGCAGACGTCACAGTGTTTTCATGTTAAAGGATCTAAATAAAAGGGCCCAGATCAAGGAAGCTCCTGCTAGTTGTGATGGTAGGTGAGCGGACTTTGTAAGGAGGGGGCACTATCTCTCATAGTTCTCAGCCGTTTCAGGCAGGTGCTTTCAGCCGTCTGTTTGGTCATTTTTAAATCATATGCTTGTAAGGATTAAGAGCAACTTCCATTTTTTTCTTCCTGCAAATAACTGGACACTAAAATCACTTCAAGATACAGATACAAACCTGTGTAGACGTGTTCTTTTTTGAATTGTCAATATTTAGATTCAATTTTATCTAGATTCATAATCTAAAAGCTTGCCAGCCAATGTTCTAATTTTATTTTTTCTTGAGTATATATTTAAAGTGGACATTGTAAAGAATCAAACGTAATACAAAGATACCGTGCAATTATTTATAAATTATGCTTTGTAATATAAATTTTCCTGCTGTGTACAACCTATAAAAATTCAAATTTAAAGAAACCTCCAGGATCAATTATTTGAGGAAAAGCTTTACCAGGTGATTCCATTTTTAAAAATTGTCTCAGACCAGTACGTCAGCAGTTACTACATAAACAAGCATGAGTTGGTGAGATGAAAAAGAACCACATACAGCAGCCGCAGGACATCCCCTGGATGCACTGGGATGTGGGGAAAGCATAAAGCAGCCAAGCCTCAGCTGCTCCAGCTGACACGTTACCTAAAATGATATAACCTAGTGTTTTCAAAGCTTTGTCCATAAAGAAATGGCCAGGAAGGAAACATTTAACAAAGTGTTACCTCTGAGGAGCATAGGACCCAAAATTTTTCAAAGTCAAGTTACAAACATTAAATAACCTAAAATAAAGCAAACAGAAGCAACACAACCACCTGCTGAGGAAGACGAGCCTGCGACTGACTGTCCTGCAGCACCTGCCGTGTACGGCCCCCGTGAAACCAGCCCCCTGGGGCACCTGCAGCGTTCATCCTGGGGTAACGCTCGTCCTCAAACATGCCCCACTTTCCTCCCCGGCCCTTCATGCCATCCTGGCCACCGGTTCCTTTAGGGTAGTGCTTTCTGTTCTTATTTGGCCACAGAACCACTTTGCCTTTACCTGGATTTATTACTGGAGTTGGAGCCACACGGCACCTACAGAGTGCCCTGCTGGGCACCAGCCAGTTCCTGCCGCTTAGTCTCATTGTGGGCCCAGCCGAGGAATTTCTGCATCAGAATTCATCTCTCATGTGCTTTCTTCTGTCTTTGTTGACAGTCATTAGTTGTTTAAAACTTTCTGACATCCATAAAAGCATTGCCGTATGACTTAACCTGTAAGTGTGACAGTCGTCAATGATTCAGGTCAATCATTGTGTTCATTTGCTCTATGACTGCCTCAGTGTCATGGCCGATTTCCACTGGCTGTGTTTTTTTTCTATGATGCGTCAGCTGTCTCTGTGTTTAGGTAGGTGATACTTACCTAATACTTGCCAGAAATACATGGAAATATGTTGTCCTACAAAACAGCAAATAATTCACATTAACATTTTAAAATAATACATACTTTGGTAATGTGAGAACACATTGATTATTGGAATCAAGTAAGTTGTGACCGAATTGATTATTCATTCTGAGGACAGCCCTTGGTTCTTCTCCTGACAGCCTCCTCCTGAGCCTCTTTTCCTAGGGGGCAGTCATTAAAGTGTAGCTTGCGTTCCTGAAAGCATTAATTAAATGCACTTTACCAGTACAAGATAAAACAGCTCTATCTACTGTATGAAGCTTTTATATTCTTTCCATCATCAAATATTTGATTTTATGCCATGTAAATAAATACATACTACATACATAAGCTGGTCTTACACTTTGAGAACAAATTCTTCCCTTCTTCATCCAAGATAACATTCCAAACTTCCTTATAGTAACAAATGAGTTACCTTGTAAACTGAATCCCCCATTCTCTAGGAGAATTGCGGGTGTACAGACATGTGTAGATGTGTTAGCTTGAAGTGGAAAGAGAGTGGATCCTGGGAGTCGTTCTAAACATGACAGAGGACAAGTCTAAACTTAACAGATACTGATATCTACCATGAGGCAGAAACTTCCAGATGCTGCAGAGGACAAAGTTAAACAAAGTGTATTTAAATCTGTGCTCAACTACCATTATTATCATTATCATTTAGGTGTGATTTCCTAAGAAATTCCATCCAACAGGAAGAAGTCCTTTTTATGGTGCATCTATCAAAGTTTCCTCAATTCTGTGCAAATGAAAATGCACCTACGAGAGCTGTTTGAAGGTATTACTTTGTTACTATTTTGCTAAAGCTGTATATTTTATACCATAGTATCATTTGCAATTATTTCATTTTCTAGAGTGAAATAAGACAAGTCTATTCCATTTTTTTTTACTGTTGTCATCTGTTACTCTTCTGTGTTCAAAGCTAAAGATCCCTACACATTTTAACCTTCTTTCTTAATGAAATTGAGAAATCAGTTGAATCATCATTTCCTCTCTTCGTTATTGAGCGTATGAGTTTTGTTACTCTCTTAATTTAGGGTGCCCCAAACTCATCTGGTGGAAAGGAGTGAATTTCTTTGACTGATCACTTTCACCTTTAGTTCCGTTGTCATGTTAAATCTATATGATGCTTACATTGACCTCCAATCTATAGGTAATAAACATGTGTTCAGAAAGATGAGAAAGTCATCACTCCAATGTCACAAAGATAAGGATACAATTGGAATTTGCATCCAAATCTATCTCACCCCAGACCCTCTGTTCATTCATGACACCCTGCTGTCCCATAACTCACGTGAGGGTCAGAGGAAAGGTGACCAGCAGTCGGCTGAACACTAGCTGGCTGAGCTGTGGACGGGGCTGCAGAGGCCAAGCAGAGCTGAGAGTAAAGCAAGACAGAACGTCTGCAGGAGTCACGGCGTCCCACAGGCTCCTGGTACTCAAGGTTTGACGGTCTCATCCCCGCACCAGTTTCCTCAGAACACATTTCAAAAGCAAAGCGTTCAAGAACTAAAATGTGTTTTTAAGTAGCTCACTTTTCCTAAGCTTGACATCTAATTTGGTGATACTTCACTTAACTAAGAAACATGCCAGTGTTGTATTAATTATTCAGCCTTTTCCAGGCTTCTGCGAGCTTTAATTAGTAAAAGAAGTTTTCAGGGCAAGTTATAATTTGCATGCCAACAAATTGCTTATAAATTGCCCAGTAAAGGTGAAGCTGGGCAGCACGGCAGCTCTCCTTGCCCAGCTGTGTCCAGGGTGCAGGCGGACCAGCTGTGCCTCGTGCCTGAGTGTGCAGCCACGGAACTCGGGGAGCGCTGTGTCCCACTCCCCCCCCCATCTTAGACCTGCGATTACACTTTCATTTTTACTTTTTTCTGTAAATGTCAATTTGTATAACAGCACCCCAATTCATCAGCCAACGCAGCTGCCCCCAAAGCACACAAATATTGTCCTGACAGCCTCAGACAGTTCCATAAAAATGCAATGATTTTGATATGACCTACTAGGTACTTCCCACTCAGTAAATAACAAATCTAATGTCAGATTAGTTAATAAATTTTGAAAGCCAGACTTATTTCAAAAGGAAAAAGCAAAAAGACGTGACTTGAATCAGTCCATCTTTGCCATGGCGTCAGGGTCCAAGATTACACAGTATAAAGTTTATTCCTATTTACTTATTTTAACATGAATGCATCTCCTACAATGTACTCTGCCTTTCTTAGTCTAAATAAAAATGTATTTATGTCCATTTATAAAAGCATTTTATTGAGTTTACATACCCAAGGGAATTCATGCTCTTGATTTCAAATTTTGCTTTAAAAATCAGTTCCTCAAAAATTATATCAGAAGATGATCTTATGAATTTTAATGAATCCCCACAATGGACCTGTGGACAATGTGGCCCTGCTGTGTCAGCCACCCCTCTCATCCAGAGACACTGGTCCTGGATAAACAGCCACTGAGTGGAGAAATGATATTGCCAAAACCTGCCCTGTCAGGACTCTAGAAACTGACAAAAGCAACCATTGCACAAGGAAGCGGTAATTCGTGAAAAACAACTGGATCCTGTGTGAGAAGAGCAGACGTCTGCCCTTGCCTGGGGCTGCCCCATCCCCGCAGCGCTGGGTCAGTGCGCTGGTTCCACCAGGTGGGGAGGTTGGGACAGCCGGCAGCGTTCGTGCCAGAGGCTCCTGACTTGACTTGAGTACAGCGTGTAAGACAAGGGGCTCACGGCATCTTCCATGGTAACAGTAAGTGACAGCCACTCAACAGAGGCCAAGAGTGACTCTCTAGGTGGTGGGGTGGTTCAGGCAACAACAGGTTGACAGAATGGCTGGAAATTTATTAGAGAGAAATTTATTAGTAAGATCTAAGAAATGAGACAGCCATAGGGGTATCAGGTTAATGAGTGGCTGACCAATTTGCTACTCAGACACAGGATGACCCTAGGAAGCCAGCCTAAAATTATTTAAAGTATAATAAATACATATATGAAGTATATATTATATTATATATATTTAAACTGAGCAGAAGCATCAGCAGCCACACACCCTGGGGAAACAGAACCCGTAGGTTCGTTCCAGGCAAGGCACTACACAAATGAAAGATAAAGTCAACAATTTAACAGCAAAAACTCTCAAGAGATAAAACATCAGAATCCCCTGCTGCTAGACTGTTTTATCAAAAATGTTCAGTTTCTAATTAAAAACTTGGGACTTGCAAAGAAACAGTAAAGTTTGAACTCTATTCAGAGAAAAACAAAATCAGGCAATAAAAACTGTCAAGAGTAAGCTACTTTAAGTATATTTTAAAACTGCAGGAAACTATCCTAAAGAATTAAAGCAGACCATGAAAACAATGAGTCAAAAGCAGAGAATCACATCAAAGAGAGAAATGAGTTTTAAAGAACCTAGAGAAAAAACTGGAGTTTATAAGTATAACTGAAACTTAAGGAAAAATTACTATATTCTAAATGGCAAAAAACAAGGTGACTGAACTTAGATAAAAGACTGTAGCCATTACACCAAGGCTCAAATTACAGAAAGGGGGACCTCCTTTCAACTCACTCTAAAGGTCCAGTGTAAATCTGGCACCAAAGACAGACATTACAGAAAATGATAAAAGTATAGGTCAATATCCCTCAAAAACACAGACACAAAGGTCCTAGCAAGTGTTATCAAACTTGAATCCAGCAGTATCGAAACAAGAGTTAGATGGGGTGACAAAGTGAGCTTGTCTCAGGAAAGCAAGTTTGGTTATACATTGGAAAATCAATGAATTTAATATTTGCATTAACAGAGTGGAAAACAAGTAGATACAGGAAAAGCATTTGAGGAAACTCCGACCCTTATTCATTATAAAAATTCTCCAGAAACTCGGGAAAGAACTGTGCAATCTCACAGAGCACGTCTGTGGAAATCCTGCAGTTACCATTCCATTCTCCTGACAGACACAGCGCTTCTCAAGACCAAGAACCAGGCCGGAATGGACGTCCACCCTCGTGACCGCTATTCAACAATGAGAAAGAAAAAAAGAAGGAAAAGAAGGAAGAAGATGGATGGAAGGAGGGACAGAGGAGTAACCTAGATTGGAGAGAAGCAAGTGTAGCTGCTTTTATTTGTGGGTGCCATGATCCTTTAGACAGAAAAAAATTTAAGTAATCCATTTTTTAAAAAATTGCTAGATGTAATGAATTCCTCAAGGTCATAGGATATAACATTACTTTACAAAAAATCACTTATATTTCTACATATTAGCAACAAACAACCTAAATACAAAATTAAGAAAATAGTTTCATTCACAGTAATACCAAATGACAGTATAATTAGACACAAATTTAATTTCTAAAATTACAATACTTGTTTACTGAAAACTATAAAGCATTGCTAAGAGAAATTAAACAAAATCGTAACAAATGGAGAGACGTTCCAAGTTCATGGATGAGGAAATTCAATCCTGTTAAGATGGCAGTTCTCCCCAGATTTATCGGTAGATTTCACAGTTAATCAATCCTAGCAGATTATTTTGTAGGAATCGACAGGCTTATGCTAAAATTTACAGTTACTGTAAAGACACACAGAAGAAGTGAAACAATTTTGAAAAGAAAGAAGCTGGAGGAAGTACCATAACTGACTTAAAAACTTAACTATAAAACATGTAACCAAGACAATGTGGTACTTGCCTAAGGATGAAAATACAGATCAACAAGGCAGAACTGAGAGTCCAGAAATAAATTCTTATATCCATGGTCAATCAACATTCAACAAAAGGCCCAGCATAATCCAGTTAACAAGAGATAGTCTTTTCAATAAAAATGCAGGGACAATTGATTATCTATATTCAAAGGATGAAATTAGATGCTTGCCTTCCACCATATGCAAACACTTACCTCAGAATAGATCATAGACCTAAATACACGAGTTTAAACTATAAAAGTTATGGAAGAAAATCAAGAAGAAAATCTTCATGATGGTGGATTAAGCAGAGAGTTATCAGTCACTACACCAACAGCACAATCTACAAAAAAAAAAAATCTGGTGTATCAGACCTCATCAAAATTAAAAGCATTCACACTTTTTAAAAAATCTTTAATGAAATGAAAAATCAAGCCACAGAACAGCAGAAATCATTTTCTAATCATACATCTGATAAAGAACTGAATAACTTTTATCTAGACTAGCAAACACTGACAGCTCAACATAAAGGAGAACGCCCAGTTTAAAAATGGGCAACCTCTTTGCACAGGCGTTTTACCAAGTGAGAGCTACTCCTGGCTGGTATGCACACAAGAAGATGCTCATTATTATCAGTCTTTAGGGAAGTAAAAATGCAAACCACAAGGTACTATTACAATCATTAGGTTATAATTTTTTAAAAAAAGAGGAAGAATGAAGAGGGAGAGATGAAGAAAAGAAAGAGGAGATGGGGAAAGGGAAAAAGAGAAGAGAAGAAAAGGAAGTGTTGGCAAGGATGTGGAGGGACTGGAACCTTCATACATCCCTGGTGGGGAAGTAAAATGGTGCAGCCACTGCCGAGGTCAGGTGTCAGTTTCATTGACAAGTTAAACATAAACTTACCAAGGACCCAGAAATTCTAGTCCTAATTATCTAGCGAAGAGAAATGAAAACATAAGTCCACACAAAGATGGGTACACTCATGTTCAGAGCAGCATTATGCAAAATAGCCAAAATCTAAAAGCATTTCAACTGTCTATCAGCTGGTGAATGAATAAACAAGACGTGCACAGCTATTCAATAGGATATAATTCATCAGCAAAATGGAACTACTGACACAGGCAAGCACATGCATGAGCCTCAAAAACAATGCCGAGTGAAAAGGGGCCGCACAGAAGTCTATGGATGGTTCGATTCCACTGACAGGAAATAATCACAGGACAGATCGACGGGGCCAGCGATCAAAGCCGTGGTTTCCTGAGACTGAAGTGGGAGAACAGTTGTCTCTATGTCGACAGGTGTTCAAGCTGAGTGATGGATCGTGGAGGTCATTATACGATTCTTTCCACTTCCGTATATGTTTCAAAGTTTTCATTAAAAAAGTTGAACAAAACCAAAGACCAGCAGGCTCTGTTGTCGCTTCTAGGGAGACACCAACAAGCAAACAAGAAGATAACATGGTACAAACAAATATTCTTCCTCGAGAAAAGGACGGAATGCATCTTGCACCACGACGGTCATCAGCTGTCTTCCCTGGAGGCTTGTTTAAGAGCTGGGTAAGGGCGGTGTGTACGCAGATTAACCAGCCTACTCCCTCCTTGTTACAGTCAGACAACAGCTCTTGCTGCCCCAGACGCCCTGATAGACACTGTGACAGTCAAGGGCAAAGGCAGAAACTCCGGACTCACAAAGTCTTCATGAAATTTCCAGAGATTAGGAGAAGGCACCTTCAGTGGGCTCCCAATGTGCTGCGCGTGTCCAGGCTTATTTTCACACACTCGTTTATTCTTCTTTTTGGTTGTTGATGGTGGTGTCTTTTATTATTATTATTGAGGCACAGTCAGTCACAATGTGTCTGTTTCTGATGCCCAGCACAGTGTCCCCATCATGCATATAAATACATATATTCATTTTCATATTCTTCTTCATTAAAGGTTATTACAAAGTGGGTGGGAGGGGATAAACTTGAGAATTTGAGATTTACAAAGGTTAACCACTATGTATAAAAATAGATTAAAAAAAAACTGTCTTCTCTACAGCACAGGGAACTATACTCCACATCGCATATTCATTTACTCTTTGTGGCATCGAGTGTGTACTCCACGTAACAAGCCTGCACAGCGGAATGTGTTGTCATTATTTTTCCGTACGACAAAGCTCAGCCTCACAGAAGCTGTTAGTCTTGTAAAATCACTCCAAGAATTAAGTGCCTAATTAAGCCAGAGGTAGGATGAAATTGATAACATCAACCTCCAGAACAAGTTGTCTTTCTGATACGTATACACACACGCACATGCGTGTGAGTGTGTGCATGTGTGTGTGCGGGCATGCACACGCATCTGCCGGTTCCTAATGCAGCCCCTCCTGGCAGCTTTCAAGGCCCACATCCTCTCCTAACTCATATTCCTACCACCGGACTCCCCCACATACACATGTAATGTAAATACTCGTACCTGCGTGGGTTTATAAGCGTACACAGATGTTCGGATATATTTGGTTATTTTTCCAAAAGATAGGGGATGGTTCCTAATGGGATAGGTTGACGGTAGGAGCACCCAGAAGTTTCTCTGCATCTGGGAAGAGCAACCGTGGAGGGGAGCTTAGTGGACGGAAGGGGAAGGGGAGCGGTGCTGATGCCAGCGGTCGGAGAGGGGGCGCTCCAGGCCGCCGTCTGTCCCAGGACGCGAGGGCCCTGCTGGTGAACGTGACCACCTGTGGCGGTGTGACGTTATACTGAAATTCCAAACTGTGGGATATAAAACCGAAGGAAGGAAAATGTGCTTTGTGCTTTAGGCTCTCTGGATTAGCCAGAGGAAAGGTCAAGGGGGTTCACCTAAAGAAGAAGCCAAGCCGTGTTCCTACCTCGTGGTGCACAACAGCACATCAGATCTGACGACATTAAGCCATTTTTCCAGGCAGACTTGTCCGTGGTGATGGTCACGGCAGTGCCGCGGCTCCATCTCCCGGGGACCGTCTGTCTGGGGCCCACGGGAGCCTCAGGGAGGCTTGGCTGAACGTGGTGCTCCAGTCGAGGTGACTGGAACCTGTGTGTCCTTTTTTTTTTTAATTACTACAGTAACTTCGGGACACTGTGGCGTGTCTCCTGGAATCCAGCCTTCCAAGCCTGCTCTAACTGGGTGACAGCTCTCCTATCCTGAGAATGTTCAGTGAGGTTTTCTAAACTGCACGGAAAAAGGCATAAAAACTTGACTATTCACGTGCAACCCATCTGTCTCACCCGGGAGTGATACGTTATTAAGCAGAGAAAGCGAGTTTTCTTTCAGTCATCACAACAGAGAGGGCAGAGGGTGACCCAGCTCGTAACTTTCTCTGTCGATTGTCTTTTGGCCCCACTGTGTCTGCCTTCAGTGGAGGAAACCTGAGGCCCCTTCACCCCCTGAGTCCTCCCTTCCTTTTCTCCATCCTCGTGATAGTTTCTAACCCTGTGTTTCCTCCAGCAGGGCACCAGCACCACCTCCTCCGGCAGACTGTCGGGTGTAGGTGATACACACGGTCTCCCCAGCTGTTTCCTAGAAGAGATGGTAACTGTGGACGTTCTCGGTCTCCACTGGGGGAACTTGAGATTTTTCTTCAGAGTCACAAGTCTAAAACTACAACAGCAAGATTTAACCCTATTAATATATATTCAAAACATCCATGGGTTATTATGTGAACATTCCTTGTGTCTTTTTATTATACATTTATTCTAAATTTCCTCCTGATCAGGAGGTAAACGGTGAAGATACAAAGAATTTTCCAGTCACAGGTTCATCCCGTAAACATCTCCTGAGAGCCTGCTCACTGATTTCAGACACTTTGCTAGAACTAGGGGTGCACAGATGTACATGGTAGAACCCCGTCCCTCAAAATGGGTGGGGAGGGGCTGTGAAGGAGACACACATAAAGTATAATGCAGCACGATTCCAGCCACGGTGAGGTAAGTGTGGCATGTTGGGGGAACACACGGCGGACACTGTTCTGCCTGGTCCGTGCTGGGACACAGCTCCAGAGGTAGCCGCTCATTTAAGATACATCTACTGAGAGCCTGCACTGTGGCGAATGCTACTGGCTCCTTGTATTAGGGAATTCGAACACGAAGGAACCCAGGATCTGACTTAGAGAATCTCAGAATCTAATCGGGGAAGCCGGAAAGTGAAAAAACATCACATATGTCAATGGCTTACATTCAACTGACTCTAACCCTACGTTTCCAGGAAAACACGAAAATCCTTAGATAAGCTTTCCTGGTAAGAAATCCAATTGCTATAAATTTATGTTAAGATGGCTCTTTGGGAAAAGACCTTTCCAGCATTGAATGAACTAAATCTGAACATTTTCATTTATAAACGTTGTCTGCTTGTTTGAGGCTAGAATGAGTCAAGCCCTGGAGAGAATGGTGATGGAATTTTATTGATATTAAACACAATTTACTGTTATTTCTATGCAGTGCGTCGTGGCACATTATCTACTCTAATGACCATTAATACTCGGTACAACTTAGACCAGATAATTGGGTAAACTTCAGTTTTAGTATAAAATATACTAAGTAGGTCATTGATCCTCCTGACAGTTCAGAATCAAATACAATAAGCATTTTCCCAATAAATTTATCCAGATAGTAAAACGGTTTCAAGTACCACAATCACTATTTGTTTGACCAACCTCGATCTATTACAAATTTGTGAACTACCCTGGGCCCCAAGTTGATACGAGGATTACTCTATCTCTTGACACATCAGAGTCTAATTAGATATGCAGGGCTCTGCCCAGAAGAGATGGTAGGTGCATCTCAGTGTTAATTAGGAATCAGAGCTTCAGAAAACTATAAAACCTCTGTAATCTGAGAATCATCAGCATTGTTCATGCCTCACACTTTTAAAGAATTACAAGAGGCTTGCTATAGTTTTAAAAAACAGTGATAATAATCTTCAGAGATAAGGTAGAATTGAATTCAGTTCCCCACTCTGAAGCTATAGAACACACTTAATTCCACCAGATGGTGTACTTTAACACAGTTACAGTGGCAAATGTTATGTGTATTTTACAATCAATATTTTAAATGGGAAAAAGGACTAAAATATTCATTGAGGAATATGATGTATGCAGATGGCTGTGAGGGCAAACGCCAACCCTGGTTAAGCAGAGACGTGTAAGACTCAGTCCTGTGCTCTGCGGTTTATGTTGTCCTGTGTGTAAGATACACGTGAAGGATTGTAACACAGTATCTCACAACTGACTGAAGACAATATTTAAAAAGCCCTGGGGACACTGAGAATAGAAAAATTCATTCTTCCTGGAGGGAGGAAGGCATTGACTTCGGAAGAGTAACAAACATGGTAACTTTTTAATAATAATGATGGTGTTTCTTCTGTTAGAAAAGTAGGAGAAAGGCGTTTCAGGTAAGAAAAACAAATTAGAGCAAAACAAACATAAACATGTGCACAGACTCAGTCATCCTGATGAAGCTGCTCATTGTGAAGAGCGACGGTCTACCCAGTTAGATGGCGGGACTTTCCTAACCTCTGCGCTCACTGTGTCGTGAAGCGGTTGGAATTGAGAGCTGGGATTCAAGCAGGGACTGGGTGAGGAGGGTGTCCTGCGGTACGCTAAGGTACTTGGATCTTATCCTCTAGGAAGTGAAAGCAATTGAATGTGTGTTTTTGGCGTGGGAGCAGTCACATGTGAGTTTAGAAGTGTCGCTCTGACAGTGATGATGAATTAATGTCTACTCAGATGTCTTAATCTGGTCGCCTGCCTGGGAGGTTTTGAAGTCGAAGGAAGGAACAAAAGGGGGCACACGTGAGGCACAAGGAACTAACACATGAACACGTGTATTCCTTGCTCCTTGGATCAGTATCTTAATTCAATCATGATTCCGAGGGTTGAGAAATAGTCTCCATTTTATGATGAGGAACTCTGGTCTCAGGGATTTTAAATGGCCTGTGTAAATCACCTAGCTGGAAAGCCATGGATTTGGGATCAGATCCATGTCTCTTTACCACCCAAGTCTGTGCTCACTTACCAGTGTCATGACATTGAAACCATTTTCTGATTTTATAAATGGAGTCCAAGCTTGCAAGAGGAGAATGTGGACACTGCGCGTGTGGCTTCCACCAGCTTCAGTGAAGGCTCCCTCACAGAAATGCCTTCAGTGCGGACGGCCATGAAAACAGCTTCCGTTTCTCTCTTTTGACTTGATGTTGATGTCGCCACGTCGCCACGTCTGCGCTGGTGCAGCTGAAAGGGGTGCTGCTCCCACACTGACCCGTTACGTTGTGTCTGGTCTTTTTAGCTCCTGTGAACAACTGTCCATTTCTTTGTCTGTCAAACCACTAACAAAAATGATTATATTTATCACTGTTTCTTTATCCCCATAAGAGAAAAAAAGCTTTGAGTCACCCATAAATGTATACTTAATATCCCCATCTTCAGCTAGATGCCATATTTTTTGATTACCTTTTTTTAATAACATTTTTTATTGAGTTATAATCATTTTACAATGTTGTGTCAAATTCCAGTGTAGAGCACAATTTTTCAGTTATACATGAACATATATATATTCATTGTCACATTTTTTTCGCTGTGAGCTACCACAAGATCTTGTATATATTTCCCTGTGCTATGCAGTATAATCTTGTTTAATCTATTCTACATTTTGAAATCCCAGTCTATCCCTTCCCACCGCCTGCCCCCTTGGCAACCACAGGTTTGTATTCTATGTCTATGAGTCTGTTTCTGTTCTGTATTTATGCTTTGTTTGTTTTTTATTTTTTTTCAGATTCCACATATGAGCAATCTCACGTGGTATTTTTCTTTCTCTTTCTGGCTTACTTCACGTAGAATGTTTATTTGTTTTTTTTTTTATCTTTAATGGAGGTACTGGGGATTGAACCCAGGACCTCATGCGGTCTACCACTGAACTATATCCAGCCCCTCGATCACGTTTTGCCCCCCTTTTTGTGCTGCGCCAGCTGTCTCGCTTGGCCACAAGGCTCTCATCCTAGGGAGCTCTTTATGTTTACTTCTCTTCTTTCCCAAGGAAGAAAAGTTGACACATTACCAATAATTTACAAGGGCTTGAAAGATTTGCTTTTAAAGATGATCACAACCATTGTTCTTGGTAGATGTACTTTGAGTTCTCTAAGCCTCGGTTAAAAAGGCAGACGCCAGCGCCTCAGCGCCAGTTCTCACGAGGTTACTGCCTTCGCAGTAGTCCCCCCCCCTGAGCTTCCCAGCTGGCAGTCTTAGACTGATGAGCTACGATTCAGAAGACCTCTTCCGATGTTACAAGGTATGTTGCAGTTGGAGAAAGCAAAACCAATGCCTTCCCACTTCCGAGAGAGTCAGTAATACAGGTTTTTCCACAAACAAGCAAGCAAATAAAATCATAATCTTCCAAAAGGCAAAGAAAGAAAAAAGATATTTACCATCTTAAGAGTAAAAAATATTCAGCATAAAATGGTACATTTTTCGTAGAAAAGGAAAAATTTGAATGTTCCGAGTGTTAGGAAGCACCGCTAGGAACCCCCGGGCTGACCTGCGGAGACCCTGACCTGGGCGGAGGGGGTGTCTGGGAAGCCACTGCGGTGGTTCTTATTCTCCAAATATATTGAAAACCACTGGCCTAATTAGGATAATAACCTGCGAACAAGGCCACCCGGGGCCCTCGTTACTGTTGCCCGTCTCTCCTTAGATGGCTGCCACTCCGACCTCTAGCTGCGGTGGTTTGCAGACGGTGCCGCTGGGCACTTAGGCGCAGGTTTAGTGCTCGTGAGCATGAACAAGTGCTTGGGGGCACTGGAGAAAAATCACCCGAGGGCTTACGGGGAGACGGAAAGGCAACAGTTTGCAGAATCGCGAGTGAAGTCAGCGGTGGGAACAGGCCTGTCCGTCTGTGCATGACAGCGTCAAACGGCCTGGGAATCAAGGGAAATGGAGATGGGATACAAATTCAGTTTACAATGTAGCTGAGTGTGTTGGGTGTCAGGGTCTTATAAAGTTAAAAGGTTGAGGAAAAATATTTTAGGTAGTCTGATTTAATACGAAATTCAACTGGCTAGAATTTGGAAACCATGGGTTAGAATCTCAACCACCCGAGTGCCCCTGTCGTCCCCTTTGTGGTCCGGAGGCCGTCTTCACTGGCCTGTGCATCTGCTGGGGCTCCGTGAGATGCCTCCTTCACCACCTCCAGCCGTCCAGCACCCCTTGACTGGGGGCATCCTCGGGAGTCGCTCTTCCCCCGGGTCCTGAAGTCGGAGACGAGGCTGCAGGTACTGGGGGGTCACAGCCTTGCGGAGGCCTGACTGACCCTGCACAGAACAGCCCGTCTCAGGAGCGGGGTGTCGTCTGGGAGAGGATTCTGACCTAGAAAGTGGTCCAGGGACTTAGACAACAGACACAAGAGACCTTGTCAGAGCTACAGGGATGTTTTTCTGGAAGCTGTTTTGTATTGTTGCCCCTTGAAGATCTGTTTCATGGCTTATGTGTTGTCTACAAAGAGTGTCATGACGGGGTAGCGTAGGGCAGCCTACATATGTTTACGTCACTTTTGAAACTGGTTATATCAAGAGTACGTTAGGTGAGCTGAAATCCCCATGGAGTCTACAAGCCGAGACAGGTTGGGAAAAACGGTGGAACAAAGATTAAGGATCTTTCAGACCTAATATTTAAGGACCTGTCCCTCTAGATCGTGGTGGCACGATAAAGGCTCGAAGTGCTGCTTCCCGTATCACTGACACGTGGTTACCGTGACATTTGGTTTCCTGTAGGATATATTTGAAATAGCTTGATGAGTGGATTCTGGGTAAATTATTTTGCAAAATTACACAATTAAATTTAAAAACATAAAATTGTTGATGAACTTCTTGTTACAGCACAGAAATGTAGAGAACTAGACATTGCGTCACCCCTACAACAAGAAAAAAGCTAAAAAGTACAAATTTAATAACTTCTCTTTACCTCATCAGAGTGCTGACGTCCCAGGAAGCCAACCAACCCAAAGCATGGAGAGAGAAAGTGGCCGTGTGAGAAGTCCAGGGCTGGCACACCCGCGGCAGAGGCCGCCGGGCAGCACGCAAGCGGCTGGGAAGACCCAGCTCGGGGTCTCGCCAGTTCCTGAAGGCAGAGTGTGGGCGACGTGAGGGGGCGAGGTCCCTGAGGACCGGTGCTGAGGCCGCTTCCTCCCACATGAGGGCTCTTCCTGCATGAACCCAAGCAGATGCTCGTGCCGAAAGTTGGGACGATTTAAGAAAGTTTCCATGTTGCTGATCAGGGAAGGGTAACCGCCACCAAGGCCAAACCTTCCCAGACCCAGCTTCCTTGTCTCTCCTGAGAAACAACGGCCTTAATCTTCAGTAAACGAGGAATAAAACTGCTCACGTAGAGGACTGTGGAAATTCTTTGCAGCAGGAAGAAACAGGAGGAAAACCTGCACCTTGGGATGAAACACTGAGACACACCTGTCCCAGCAGGGGCTGTGCGGGAGCTCCCCGTACCTTCCTCGCCACTTTGCTGTGACCCTAAAACTTCTCTTTAAGAAATCTTAATTAAAAAAAACCTTTTGTTCACACAAAACAATGTTTATAGCGGCTTTATTCATAATTATCAAAAATCAGAAGAAATCATGATGCTATCAATGAGTTAATTAAAATACAACTATCATATATACATATAGTAGAATATTATTCAGAAATTAAAAGGAGTGAGCCATTTAATTCATGCAGTAACATGGATGAATCTCAAAGAAGTTTGCTGAGTGCAAGAATACAGACATTTATGTGACGTCCTGGGAAAGACAAGACTATAAGGATGTGGCTGCCTTGGTTCGGGGGAGAGGAGAACAAGCAGAAACACAGCAGAAATTCTAGGTGACGGAACGTCCCCTGTGGTAAGGGGGTGGTGGGCCCATGGGTTCGTACCTTTTTTTAAAACACCTAGATCTGTATGATACAAAAACGGAATTTTACTTTATGTAAATAAAAGAAATTAACTGAGTTTGGGGGGGAATTCAGAATAGAGTTCAGACTGTTATAAATAAATCTGCTATTATTGCAAATGTCTGACATAACTGTGCTGAAAGGACTGGGGATAAGGAAGCCAACATAACTTGGGGACTTTTTCCTGACACTGTAAGGGTGGAGACAAAGAGAAGCATGTGTAGACACTGTTCTCTTGTTGGTGAGATTGCCCTTCACAGTGGAACATTTTAGCAACTTCAAAACTACTTTACATTTACCTTAGAGTTAAACAAATAAAACATTGTGCATAATGATAGCTAGGCTACTCACTGATGGAGAGAAAATTTACAAGTAAACAACAGAGGAAGGTTAGAAAGAGCCTTACAGTGTTAATTAGAACAACTGAACTACAGAATAAGTGACTATTCTTTATGATTGTAACCCAGGGAGTAAAATAAATATCCAAGAGTCCAAATAAATGCATGCTTGAATAAATAATCAAATGAATGGGAGGGAAAGGACAATTATTTTCAGGGAAGACTTCCAATTAATAAGTGTGGAAAGCACGAGAGAAACAGAAAATCACCATTAGGTAATAATCATTGCAGGCAAGGTCACTGATGACTGTTGTAATCAGTGGACAAACCTTAAAGGAGAAACAGGAAATTTTCATCACCTCAGAGCCCCTCCCGCAAAATGCTATTAACTGCCGCGCTGGTTTTAACGTGTGTCTACAGATGCTGCGATGATTCTTCCTCTAGGAGGCAGCTCGGCTCCCCTCCCTGGGGTGTGAGCTGTGCTTGGTAACTGGCGTCTGGCGCTGACAGTACGAAGAGGAGAGACAGTACCGTTACAGCGGAGAAACCTAATCGAAACTGCCCGACCGAGTGAAGCAGGCCAGCAGAAATGAGTCACTTTGATACAAGATCCTACTGTCACGGTGCAGGAAGTGAGGCGCGCTGTCCCCGCGATCTGTGTGCCCCACGGGGACCTCAGAAATCCACTGGTCCAGCCTAGTTACGAGACGTTAGGAACACCCAAGCTGAGCTTCGGTCTACAGAACGCCTGTCCTGTCGTCCCCAAAGCTGTCAGAGTCGTCGAAGACAAGGGCACGAGGAATGCACGCAACGCGGGATCATGGATTGATTCCTGGAACTGAAGAAGGACACCTGTGGGAGGAACTGGAGAAATTTGTGTAAAGCCCATGGATTAATTACACTGTTGTTCCCAGTGTTGCCTTCTTGTTTACCCTCTTAGTTATATAATATAGTAGCATGCGGGGAAGCTGGGTGAAGGGTACACAGGAGCCCTCTGTACCGTTTTTGTGCCTTTTCTGCAACTGAGTATTATTTCAAAATAATTTTAACTGCTGATGTAAGTTAGTTACAAATTACTAAAATCTGCCAGTGTGTAATTATTCACTTGCTCATTATTTTCCTTATTTTAAAAATGAATTATACACAACATCTTTATTTCCTCACTCACTGAACTCCTGTGTGCCCAGCAATAGCACGTGGCCATAACTGGGGGAACGGGCAAGGAGAGGCGCGCAGCACAGAGAGCAGGGAGCGCCCTCCGCGTAGAAGGTTCTGCTGTTGTCTCCAAACAGGGCAAAATTTAAACCGCGACTTGAGAATGTTTACTGATCTGAGGAAGAGGGGACAGGAATGCCAGGAAGGAAGAACTGGTGGGCAAGGACGCAGGTTGGAAAGGACACGACGCAGTTGCAGGGAGCAGGGCGCCCTTCACCCCGGGGGACGGGAGGACAGCTGACAACGCGAACGCAAGCCTGTCCGGGTTTGTCTTTTCTCTGAAAGGGTGCAGGGTGGAGATGGCAGCGCTTGGAGGAGGCCAAGATTAGACACCAGCTGAAGACACTGCGGTTTGAGGGCAGCATGAAGAGAAGCAGGTGGGAGGTGGAAAAGGGGGTGCTGGAGATTGCTGAGGTCACGTGCTGGTCGGCCAGTTAGACGGGGCAGGGCTGGGGCGGCAGGAGGCCTGGCTGTGGACTTCCCACACTTGTAATAGCTCTGATAGCCCCTTAAGGGACTTCGCAAATGACCAATCAGAGCTTGTTTTCAAGAAACTATTTTTTTCCTGTTTGTTTTCATTCATCTTTCACTTCTCCAGCCCACTTGACAATCAGAACTTTGGACCCGAGCAGTGGAGATACTGGGAAATATAAATTTAAAATGCTGTATGCCAGTCACTTCTCTACTAGGAAATATAATCCTTTCCCTCAACAGCTCTCAGGAAAATACTCCAGGAGTTGTAGGTCACGGTCTCGTTCGTATGAACTTGCTCAGAAACCGGTTCTGCCTGAGGACACGGCTTCCCTTTTGGACCTAAATCGCTGTTGGTTACTTTCCACCCCCACCTCCACTCCCATGCTCACATGCGCTCAAGGTTGTCATAGTTCTTAAAAATAAACGTGCTTCCAAAATATGAGGTAGGGGAAAGCAAGGCTAGTGTCTTGTTCGCTTTGATTTTAAAATACCTATCTCTCCATATAGAATAGATAAAATACAATTTTACATCATACACACACATACACATGAACATACACTGGAGTTCAAGCTGGAATGGACTGAATTTGTTCAAAGATGAAATCTGGTCACTCTGGAGTCTTTCTGGAGTAGGTGTGCTTTGAAGGAGACACATCTGCCTTGAATAAAAATAAATGGAAAATCGAACACATTCTACCAGCAGAAACCATTTGAAGTTGCTCTGAAACAATTTCTTGCTGGACAGCTTAGTCTCATTCAAGGCAATCTCTGACTTTCTCGGCATCTCGCTCACACTTCAATTCTTCAGCAGTAGATTGCCGAACTTGCCTCAGAGCTGTAGCTCTGAAATAGATCAGACTGAAAATGGCTGAGAAAATGCACATCACCAGGAGGCAGGGCTTTAAAGAAGTGTCACAAGCCATGAACTTCAAATCCAACATGAACGGCAAAACGATTCTCTCAGACACTGTGTGTTCTCACGTTTGTGAGGGGCGTCTCAGAACACATAATTGTCTAACGTGGTTCATATCTTCAGCGGTGAATGCATGATGTGTATCAAATTGGAAAATGCTGTTAATATTCTCTGTGCCTGGCAGATGTGAGAAATTAAACTGACTAAGAAGAAAAGCAAAAAAAAATATTTCCAGAGTCACCTTGAAAACATTTCTCTCCACTGCTGTGCGTCTGTGGTTTTTAAAGCCCACACCTTGAATTACTTGTTAACCTTTGAACTGATTCAAATAGTTGAGGTCAAAAAGTCTAACCTTTTTTAATGAATTAAGTTTTATTTCTAAGGTAATTTAGAACAACAACAGGCGTTCCTCATCATCCCTGTATATCCGCACATTTAGTCCTAAAATGCGAAGATACAAAGACTCAAATGTCATTTAAAGGCAAAATATGGTAATAAAGCAAGAACAGAATGTGCTGACAAATATTCCTGAGGAAGAATTCTAGGAGCACCCCGTGTTAGCTGCAGGCTAAGCTGGCTACTTAGCCTCTCACAGCTTCAGTTCCTGCGTCTGGAAACTGAATGCAGCTACAGTAATCTTGGTGATCATCAGGTTGATTAAACATTATTATGCAAATCACCTTACATAAGAAAGTTTAATGCAGTGGTTCAGTATAGAACCGTATAAAGATGCCGGAATTTAAATTTACCACTTACTAAGTTATACGTTGGCCAGCTTACACAAACTTATTCTTACTTTCCACATCTGTATAGTGGGAGTGGTCACAGTGTGTCCATATCACACCGCTGTTAAGGGCTTACAAGAATGTATGAGTGTGTGCGTGCGTGTATGTGTGCACAGATCGTGGGACAGCTCCTGCATGCAGTAGGCATCAGACAAATATCAGCCGCTGTTACATTTGTTAATAACTCTGTATTACTCAGTTTGATCTTCAAATTTTATTCATGAATTATTTTCTACTTTGGGTACTGTAGGATGTATAGCTCTTAATATCCATAGCATTTAAAATATTTATTTCAATAAAATTCATTTTTTCTGAATGTTTATTTGAAAGTTTCCAAATTAAATTTATACCCTTTAATGGGAAAAAAACAATCAGCGTCAGGTCACTGGCACTCATGTCTGAACAGTAGCCTCTGAAGCTAGACTGTCACACACTGTCAGTTTCTGAAAGGGCTCTGTTATCCATGATGACAACGTGGGTTCAATAAATGTCACCTAAAAAGAACTGAGCTTTGAACATATAAATACCATTTGTGAGAAAAGCGGAGGGAAGTTTCCTGAACAGCAGTGGGTCTAATGCTGTGCTTTCAACAGTGAAAAGCTGTATATCAATCTAATTATATTGTTAAAATATAGATTCGTAGAGCAGTGAATTATAATTATTTTATTTGTGCCCAACAATTATTAAAAGTTACAAATAACATTATATTAAACTATTGCAAGATTTTGCAAAACGGGACATGAACAGATTCATTGAAGAGGAATTTGAATATGATTCATGCTAAGAAGAGTTTTTGAATGTGTGTGTATCAAAATTCAAATGTCTATGAGTCTGTTTCTGCTTTGTATTTATGTTACTTTTTTTTTTTTTTTAGATTCCACACATGAGCAATCTCATATGGTACTTTTCTTTCTCTTTCTGGCTTACTTCACTTAGAATGGCATTCTCCAGGGACATCCATGTTGCTGCAAATGCATTATATTGTCATTTTTATGGCTGAATACTATTCCATTGTATAAATATACCACATCTTCTGGTTGCCAAGGGGGAGAGTGGTGGGAAGGGACAGACTGGGATTTCAAAATGTAGAATAGATAAACAAGATTATACTGTATAGCACTGGGAAATATATACAAGATCTTATGGTAGTTCACAGAGAAAAAAATGTGACAATGAATATATGTATGTTCATGTATAACTGAAAAATTGTGCTCTAAACTGGAATTTGACACAACATTGTAAACTGACTCTAACTCCATAAAAAATGTAAAAAAAAATTCAAATGGATCACAGCACAATTATTTAAGACATTTAATTTTCAAAAAATTGTGCGCTGTATTTGTAAAAGAAACTTAAGACCATATTATGAATTAATTAAAAAATTTTTAAACAACCCAAGTGGCTCTTAGCCTAAGCACAAATCCAAACAACACTTTTTCATATTTTCTGTAAGAGCAGAGACTGAGATCATAGTTTTAGACATAAATAATGATAAAAGAGTAGATGCTATTTTAAGAAAAAACCAAGAGTCAAGTCAAATCTTGTTTCTCTCTATACTGTAATTATTAAGGCAGGTAAATACAATACAAATATTTCAGAATCTTTTATTCCAAAACAAAAGTGAAAACAGAAAAGAGTTGTTACTTGACCCTCAGGTACCAGAAAATTCTAATTTACCAGGTATAACTGTCCCACAAATGAGAAGTATTTGAATCTGAATATTTTTCAAAAAGAAAACAAACTGCTTGATTCACTTAGTGAGTGACAGCTGAACGTCTGTTTGACATCTAGGGCGAGTTAGTGAGCCTATGACAGGGATGAGACCACATGTGAAAGCCGGTAACACTGGACAGAACTTCATGCAAACGCTGGTGTGGGAGGAGTTTACATCACAGTGGGGTTTCAAAGGGGAAAGCAGAGGAGTAAGAAGAGAGTAAGAAAAACGTGGCTGGTGTCCGCTGGACTCCCCTAAACTTTCAGACTCAGAGCTGGCCTGAACGTCCATGCCACGAGCACCGCAATACTCAGTCCCCCCTGTAGTTTCTCTCCCACGGGTGCTGGTTTTTAGCCATGCTGCCTTGCTCCGTAATGAGAGCTGCCAAACCCCTTCCCTCTCCCAAATGCCACCAGCACAAAGCCGAGCGTCCGGCGCAGCGCGTACTGGATGTTCAGGAAAATAGACGAGGTTTACATACAAGCAGAGTAGGGCAAACGTGTTTGCAGTTCCACGCTTTTTGGAATCGTGCAAAGAGAAATGCATCTTGATAGAGACGTGCTCTTGTTTTGAAAAGAACTTAAAATTGAATATTACAAAGCTCTGTCCTTGAAGTTCTATTGGACACTTAGCTCAGGGATTTCTCTCGGCCAGCTTTCCCCACGGACTCAGTCTACCAACCCACTGCTGTTTATCCGGCCACCCTTCACCTTGCCCCCTTCCTTTACCACCATTTACCCCAACTCCCAAATCCTGGCTATCGCACTATTTGTCCTTGCTCCCTGGTCTTTTTCTACAAACCAAGGTAACCAAAGTATTTTCTTCAAAATAACAGTTCTCTCTCTCTGAAGAGCTTCATGGCTGAGTTTAAAACAACGTGTACGTCCCACGTGCCTTTATGACAGCTGAATATCTACTATGTGCGAGCAGCTTGCATCTTGCTTCCATTGGATTCTTACAATTCCTTGGAAGCAGTTTTTATACATGGAGATGCACAGGGAAGCTGAGGTCAGCCCAGTTAAATAACATAGATCAAAATGGGAAAATGGCATTTTCATTAGTCCGAAGTCAAGGTGCAGAGTCAAGGTTTGAACCCAAATCTACTTTGCTCGAAAGCACAAGCCTATTTTACTTTTAAATGATGCTTCACAAATTCGAAAATAAATGAAGAATATTATTCAGAAGAAAGGTGTCATTTAAACTAGGACTGATAAAAGCACCAAATATCGCCTTTGGATCACTACTAAATTCAGAAAAGACTAGATTTAGACTTGATACATCCCCCGGCCGTATTCAAGGTGGGGTCTTCACGTCTGTGTCCGCAGCGACACCGGGGGCTTGGGAGAAGTGAAGAATCTCAGGCTCCCCTCTGGAACCGCTGAATTAGAATCTGCATTTTAACCAGGTCCCCAGGTCACGCTCAGCACTTCTGAGCTGGACAAACACTGATACCACATTACCTCCAAAGGCAGTCAGCCAAAAATGCACACTTGCAAACTAAGTGGAAGTTGTCAAACGTGTGATGACACAGCCGTACGAACGGTCACGGCACACACAGAAGCACGCGTGACGTCCTACTCAGTGCACGCGCGTGTGCCTCTTGGGTGAGCGCGTGCGTATTTTAAGGTGGAGATTACTAAGCTGACTCCATGGCTTGGTGATATCATTGGTGGAACCACCCACAGCCATTGACAAAAGTCTAAAAAAGGGACAGTAGGAGTGAGGCTGGCCTGCCCATCTGAGTCACGGCTGTTCCTGGACTTCAGCGCCAAACGGTGCCGTGCTGGAACTAGAGGAGGTGCAGGTGTGGCCGCCCCCTCCCCACACGCCCTTGGCCGCTTACCTCAGCTCTGCCTCCGTCTATTTCTGGACAGGTGACTCAGCTGACACCAGCGAGTAACTCTCAGCTTGGTGCTGGCATCCCACTTCCTAGGCCTGAAATCAGACTGTTCATGTCTCTAGATCCTGTTTATTCTTCCCCTCCAGCAAAAAGGAAAATGTCTCAATGCTGCTGATGCTACAGTGTGATGAACTGTTTTCCAAAATTGACTGACATGCAGGTCTTCCGGAAGTCTCGCTGAAACGCAGGCTCAAATTCAGGAGGTCTGGGGCCGGACGTGAGACTGTTTCCAGCAAACTCCCTGGCGATGCTGGTTCTCTGAGCAAACAAAAAAATAAACCACTGCAGCCAAAAAGAAAAAAAAAGTGGGGTGAGGTGGCAGGGACGGGGCGAAGAGACGAAACAGGCAGAGCTGACCGTTGACGATCACAACAGCTGTGTGCTCAGTGCAGGACCATTGGTTCTGCTGACCTGTACATTTGGAAAGTTTCATAATAAATTTTCAAGACAAAAAAATTAAAAACCAGTTATTTGCTTTGGTAATGAACTATAAAACTAGTAAAATGTGTTTAGGGAAAGTCATCTTGTGGGAGGTATCAAAAATCTTTAAGAATATCTTGACATATCGCATTTCTTATCAGATTCTACTAAATAAATATTCAGGACTGTATGCAAAGATTTAGATAATATTCTTCACATACTGATTACAGTGGCAAAAATAAAATTAAAATAACCCTTTTATTTTATATACACTAAATATTATACTGCGACTGTTCTCAAAGCAGAGTTCTGGCAAAAAAAAATTCATCTGAAATCACTTAATCTGAAGTTACTGTAACACAGATTACTGAGGAAACAGTATTGGTGTGGAGACACACTCACAGTGTAATTTAAAGAGAAGTGCAGCCTGTGAAACCGCGTGTTGGGGTTAATCTCACATTTTATCACTTTATCTGAATATTAAGGAGCAGGTGGCTGCTTGGACATGCCGCAAAGCGATTATATTGTCTCCTCTGTTACAGTTACTTAGACACTAACTGCGTGGTCTAAAAACTGAAAATCTCTTTCACACCCAGCTTCACACATCCCCGTCTGAACCCCGACAGAAACCCTCCTTGCCCTGTGGTCCACGCTTCAGTTTGTCCTGGCTCACGTCAGCCGCGTCGCAGCGCCCCCTCAGCCTGGTCGCCCTCCTCATCGCCGCGTGTTTGGAGGGTGGATCTGGCGTTTAACTCCACACTTTCAGGAGAACGTCACTTTCAGACCCCACACGGTGGCCTCCGGGTGAGGGCGTCCTGGCTCCCGCCTGGACCCAGGGTCTCCGGCTAGTGACCCCTGAGAAGAGGGCAGAGGGCGCATCTTATGTCTCTGCATCTGAGGTCAGGGAAGGGGGACCAGATGTTTCTGTGGGAAAAATGCCGGACTAGGGGCAAATCTTTCCCATCATACAAACCTTACCAAGCCCGGGAGGAGGTCTCCCCCAGCCTCAGGTTCCCCGAGGATGGTGGGACGGAGGCTCGGGGTGAGAGCACCATGCAGACCACACAGGCGGGGGGAAGCTGAGCTGCCGTGGGCCCAAGTCTTCAGGTTTCTGACTGGTTTTTCCCACGTGGATGACTGAAAGCTGAACACAGCTTCAGTGAAGCAGCATATTCTTCCAGTGTTTAGAGTCCAAAAGCTAATTTACCAAAGGAAGCGAGATGACCGTCGGCGAGAGACTCTCTGCCCATTGCCTTCAAAACAGAATGTGCCCAGCACACTGGGTTTTGCTGGGATGCTACACAGCGTCCAGTGCAGCAGGTCCTAAATGTTCTCGAACATAAAGCACATTTGGAAAAGCTGAGAGACACACACACACCTACCATCAGGAGACGCTCTCGGGTGCAGGCCCCGGGGTCCATCTTAATTCGCTCCCTGAATGAGTCCGAGGAAGCTCGTCTATTGACCGCACTTCAGAAACTCTGCGCTTTTTTTTTTAATTGAAGTATAGTTGTTTACAAAGTTGTGTTAACTTCAGGTAGAGAGAGAGAGAGAGATTTGTCTTCTTTTCAGATTCGTTTCCGTTGTAGGCTGTTACAAGATACTGAGTGCAGTTCCCTGTGCTGCGCGGTGGGTTCTTGTCGTTTATTTTTTACATGGTAGTGGGTCACTTTTCTTGGCATTGCTCTGGAAGCAAAAGCAATCACGAGACCCTTTGGTGTCTCTGGACTGCAACTGGTCCAGACGAGCTGCGGCATCTATCACGGATGTGATGAATGCCAAAATAATTGCCAGATTTACTGTACAAGAATATCAACGTGTCTGTCCCAACTAAACATTCTACTTAAATGTTACGAAGTGTTTAAATGCCTTACGATTTTCATAGGACAAACAGGACATTTGCAGAAAAGAAGACAAAAGAAATCGAGAAGGTCTCCGAGCTTCCCATCCGTGGATCAGGAGTTCAGCCCAGGGCTCCAGACATCGGACCCTAATTCAGTGCCCTAGTCACCGCCCCTCATCTTCCCCCAGGTGGACACCATGGTGGGGGTGCTCCCAGGGCCTTTGGAAAAAGAAACAGCTTTGGAACCAGAAAACGCTGGATTTCAGTCCGTTCCACCACCTGTTAGAACTGAGCAGGGTGAGGAGCTGCCTTGCAGGCGTTTCCTCAGCTGTGAATCTGGGACTGAGTCGCTCAGGAAACGTTATTGAGCTTCCACAACTGAGAACAAAGGCAGTGAAGCTCCTTTGTTCGCAGACTGTACTTTCTTTCTCACAAATTCATTTCGATTATTAAAAATCAAATCCTTAAAATAACTAATGGGGCTCGGAGAGCAACAAACACGCATCCTGCCGCCCGCCCTCAGTCAGTAAGTGGGGGGGGGGTTCCAGGGGGCTCGTGCAGAAGCCGTGTTTCTAGGAAGACGCTTTGGAAAAAGAACAGCGCAGCCCGCTCCTTCCCACGTTTTAGGAAATGGGAAAATGCCCTGTGACCCACATGGAAAAGGAAGGGTAACAAAACAGGGCAAAACCAGAAGCAACATCTTTAAAGGCACCAGCTCATGAGGCAACGTCTCCTGTTAGTTCCTGCTTCTCCCATCACTTACTCCTCTTCAGACTTTCCAGGTAGCTCGGCAGCCAGCGTCTTATTCTGGGGGTCCTTCTTTCTATGATGAAGTAGCAACAGAGCGTCACTTTTCTCTGTTACTTGTCTCAACATTACAGGTGGTGCCGACACGTACTTGTGACTGGACGGAAGGATGCCTCTGTCGTGCTGCCTCACGGTGCCGTTGTTAGAGAGCCTAAGATCTTGAAGATAAAAAGACACTCCGGGCAGCGGCTCGTATTGGGAGAGACGCTCAAACACAGAGAAGATCACTGGGGAAGTCGACAGTTGTCACCACGCCAGGGGTGCATGTATGTTCCAGAGGAGTGAACATGGCAGCCTCCGCAGTTGTCTTTTCCTACCTTCAGATCTACCACATAAAAGGGGTTCAAAGGACGGTAACCAAACACACCTCGCGCCACCGGCTGGCGTCACGCTGCCCTTGGTGAGGGCTTCGGCGCGGCGCCCGGGCGGGTGGGGCCTTTCAGCTGGCAGATGGCTTCAACGGGGCAGAACAGAGAGCCCAGAAATAGCCCCACATACAAGGTCAGCTAACATCTGGCAAGGGGGCCGAGAACCCTCAACGGGGAGAGGGCAGTCTCTTCCACAATCCGTGCTGGGAAAAGTGGGTAACCACATTCAGAGAATGAAACTGGACTGACCCCTGTCTCACATCACTCACAAAAGTTCACTCAGAATGGGTTAATGACGTAAACGTAAGACCTGATACCATAACACTCCCAGAATAAAACACAGGGAAGGAGCTCCTTGGCATAGGACTTGGCAGCGATGTACAAGCCACACGAGCAAAGCTCAACAAGTGGGACATCAAAGCTGGCGGTGGTCTTAACTGCCCACCAGGCTCTGACGCTTTACATTAAAGTATCTTGTCCCACACACACACACACACACACACACAGAAAGAAAACCCTCTGAATGTGTGCTTCCCTGAACTGCGGGATTTATTCAGAACAAAAATATTTAAAATCTGACTTAGAGAAAACACAGAATTCTCTTCATTTCATCGCCACCCAGTGGTGGGGTGAAACCAGCCCATACCAGCTCACGAGAGCCATTTTTTTTTTCCATTTTTAAAAATTTTGTAAATCAGTTGCTAAACATGGTAATTACTTAAAATTAAATTGTATAAGCTTTTATTAAATTAACTATATTAAAAGCAGAAGTCATTATTGAAAACGCACTGCTTCCCAATTATTTTACCACATCTTACCACTCGCTACGCACTTCAGTTACTTGCATGCATTGTGTGTTGAGGAGTAGAAACACTACACGATGCTGTATTAATGCACGAATCTTCCCAAGTCCTTGTTCAGTGATTTCCTGTTGGTGGCTTCAAACTGGCTGTGGCTAGAACATTTACACCATGGCAGTTGGTGACTGATACAAATGAAACCATTTTTTTCTGCAGGGTGGGTGGTTAAACACTCACCAGCACATTTTGAACACCATCTCATCCGTCAAAACACTGTCACCTGCAAATGATCTAGGCTCATGGAGAAGACATAGGTGCTGACTATTTGAAATAAACGATTCTCTAGAATTATTTAGGTGTGTTTGGGAAGGAGGCAAAGAATCCAGGGTACTCTCTCTTTGTATCTCTCTGTCTCAGACAGGCACAAGTGCCTTGTGATTTTTTTAACCTCATTACTGTGAATTCCCTTTTTTCCTAGTAAGTTTATCTTTATTACTTAAGCCCTATCTCACTTGTCACTTTTCTGTAGAAGCACTGTCCCCTCTCCCTGGCGTCCACTGAAAGTTCGTAGCTTAGTGCTGCGCGGTCAGTGAGTCCTGCCCCGAAAACTCTTCAAAATTGGAACCGGGAGCCCTCTCTTATCTTTCACACACTCGCTCCCTTACTCCGCTTTATAAGCACATAAAATGTATTTATTTTTCTATCATATCTCTTTGTCTCTTTCAAATTCCACGAGGGCAGGAGTTCTGCCGGATTTGGTTATATATCTCACGTACCTTAACCAAGGGTTGATACACGAGTGAATTACATTTGCAAGAGGCAGTGTGAAGTCAGGTTCCAGAATGAGGCAAACTACTTACCAGCTCTGTAGCCTGGGCCAGTAACTCAGATCCTCTGGGCTTTATCTCGGGGTGGAGGTGAGACATATAACCCTGACCCCGTGAGCAGCACCTTGCACAGGCTCCAGAAACATCGACAGCATTTCCTCTCGACGAGTCTTTCTTTCCCCACAGACTTTGTATTCACTGAAGCGTGGTGTGCGGTGTTGACCCCACGACCGTCTGTTTGTCACGGTGGTGAGTTACCTCGTCCTCCACGACTCCAGCCACCCTGGGGACACTGGGAGGGGTCGTGACTAGATTTCCACAGACAACCTGCCAAGAGGATGAGGCGTTTCCAGCCACTGAGAGGAAGCTCACTGTTGCAAACTCTGATGTGGCCCATTACTGTGGTCCCTGCCAATCATATGGAAAAGCGCTCCGTGGCGATTAGCCGTGAAGTTTCAATTATGAATGAACTGACGAAATGCCTGGTGACCTGTTTTAGATTATTAGACATGAAACATAAAACATCCAAAAAAAGTATTAAATTATTCACATGCCAGCATTTGGGAGTTCAAGGGTTTGGAATCTTTTCTCGTGTTGGATCATGCAGCAAGGCAGGACACGTGACTCCCTGAGCCAGCATGTCCGTGGTGAGAGGGGTGCTGAAAGCAAACTGGGAAGAGCTTTGCATGTTCCTCTGAGCAGATACAGTCAAACAGGGCTTTCGTCAACGGCTCATTTCAACCTGATGATAAGATTCACTTGGAGGCCTCCGTGGAGTTTGACTTTCTGCTCATATTTATTCAAGACAGAACCTTTAAAGGCGTGCCATTATGCCTTGTTTCATCTGATAACCACAGCGTTCCATCCACTTAATAAGCAGTGGCATTGCTCCGGGCCTGGTAAGGATGGCATGATACTTCATCTCATGGACAAACCACAGCATGAAACTGTAAAGTCAAGTCCCTGGAAATACCCTTCTTATGAGGTGGAAACACTGGGGCAGAGCAGTTTAAAGGAAGTTTAGGACCTTTTTGCTCATGACCTTTGTAGCAAGTTTAAAGGTAGAAGATATTTTTATTTCATTTCGTTTCTGCTGAAGTATAGTCAGTTACAATGTGTCGATTTCTGGCATGCAGCGTAATGTTTCAGTCATACGTGTACATAGACATACTCATCTTCATATTCTTTTTTATTATAGGTTATTGAATATAGTTCCCTGTGCTGTACAGAATAAGTTTGTTTTTTTATCTCTTTTCTATATCTGCACATCTCGAACTCCCAATTTATCCCTCCCCACCCTTCCCCCCATAACTGTAAGTTTGTTTATGTCTGTGAGTCTGTTTCTGTTTTATAGATGAGTTCATTAATGTCTTCTTTTTTAAGAGAAGAAAATATTTTTTAAATATTCAGGAATTCAGAAGTCTCTGGGGGCAGTCTGTGAAGCATGACTGAGCTATTACATCAGCCACAGATAACATGATGTGATTTTTGAGGTTCCCACCTGCTCCTTGTGGTCTAAAATGTCTCTTCTGTGTCCAAAACAAAGTATAGGGCTATTTGATTCCACTTTTCCCTAATTCACATTGTAGAGTATGCATTTTGAACATTGGAAGATGCATGTGAAAAATTTACTATCATCTTTGCCTGCCCAAGTGTGACAGTCATAGCTGTTGGGGCTGAGATAACACACAGCATCCAGGTGACCACGTCCCAGCATCCTGTGACAACCAGAATGTTGGTGAGGAACCTGACTACAGACACGAGTGTCACCCTCACGTGGGGAAGTGGGCAGAAAGGAGGCACTGACACTAAAGGAGTGACCGTCAAGTGACAAGGACCACAGTACGTGTCTCAGTTAGTCCCTCCACCACCATACCAGGGTGGGTACTGTCATCTTTACTTCCGTCACATAAAGCCTTGGAAGTACTCGAAATTCGTTGTCTGTTATTCAGATGGAAAAAATGTCATGAATGCTCTAGGAGGCCTCTGTAGAGAGCCCACCCTCGGAAGAGTGCCCGAACCTTGACGTCCTCAGGCACCTGAGCAGCGCAGCAGCAGTGACTCTTAACGCGCAGGGCTGACGCGGGTGCGCCAGCACGCACAGCACGCCGCAAACAGTCGGTGTGCTGACAGCGTTAGGAGAACCTACTCTTGTTAATAATGCCCCTCCTATTATCATCATTAGAACATATTATTTACAACCTACAGTGTAAGCTGTTAGCAAAGGAAGGCAATTGCTTATGCATTTTAAGTATTCATTCTCTGGGCTTTATGTCAGGGTGGTGGTGAGAGTTCATCGTGTGGTAAGATATCTAACCCTGACCCCATGAGCAGCACCTTGTTGTATTGTTTAGGACCTGGTAGGCATTTGAATATTTGCAGGAAAATAGATTGGACTTTAAAAGAAAAAAGTGCCCCACCCGACCCTCTTCCTCATCATTTTTATGTGCTCTAATTTGAGAGAAAGAAATTATCTTTTAATTAAATGCGGTCTGTAAAAGGATCCGAGGAAGTACTGGGTCACCTTTTCCTGCTTTTTTACATCTCAGTCATTTGGAGCAGAGGCTTTCTACATCGCTGTCTTTATTCACCAGCTATGGCAACAGCGGTTTCGGACATTCATCCACTATAATTCACATTTGGTGAATTACCATGTAGCAATGGAAGATGCGTGAACATATGGATGGATAAATAGTTACGTGAATAGAGTAACCAACGGTGCATTTCCACACGGCTTCTAATCTCAGCTTTGTCAAGTAGAATTCTCCAAAACAGAAGTGTTAAGAGATTTTTTTGTAATCAGTTTGTGGTCAGAAGCTTGGAGGAATATCTGTATACAGTAAAACAAAAGATCCGAATGAAGAGAGGGGGTTTAGAGCTGGATAAGGCGTAGCAGATAGTCAAGACCTTAACTTGCAGGCTCGGAGGGAAAAAATGAAGAGGAACAGGGGAGAGAGGCGGTCCGAAGGCTGAAGCAGTAATGATTAGATGTGGCTGGTTAAGGAGTAAGGAGGAAAGTTACATGAGACCAGCTTTAACTGCTAAGTTTTCACACCAGGCACTCATCACCCAAACCCCGCTGCTGCCACCAAACTTTCTGTACAGAGGACCTTCCGCATCTGCCCTGTTACAAACGAGTGTTTCAGCAAAGAAGGACGTCCCAGACTAACAAAGGGATACGCTTTTATGAAGCCCTTGGAAGTAAATGATCACCCAAGTGGGAGCACGGAGAGGCTACTCAGCCAGAGCCTGCTGGCGCCAGGAAGGCAGCCGCCGTCACTGGCATTTGGCGGAGAGTGGGCAGGTGGGGCGTGGGGAAGGGCAAGCTGGTTGGGGGTTTCAGGTGAGCTTCCGGGGAGGTCTGGGGCCTGGGGGAGCTGGAGGTGGGCTAAGAAAAGTCAGGCATCTATGGGAGTGGTTTGGGGAACACGTTTGACTTTCCCTGGTCGGTACTGAGTTGGAAGCAGAGCCAACAAGCGGAAAGTTGGTGGTCATGGACCAAGGCCAGACCTCTGGGCTGATGGCTGCCAAGTTGTGGTTTGGCTTCCTGGATAAATCACTGCAGAGGTCAGGGGTCTGAGTTCCGCTGTCAAATACGGTCTGGCCTCTGTCCAGGTGTACGTTCATCTCTCAAGCCGTGCAGGCAATGCTTAGGTGAGATGTTCAATTAAAGCAAGGAACTTTAGGGGAACAATTTTATTTAATGAGCTTCGCATCAAGAACAGCTTCACTTTTTTTTTTTTGTTCTAATTGGCACGAGAGATTACTGATTATTCAAATGCAAATATTTAAAAATAATAAATGCGGAGAACACGATGAAACTAGATCTCTACTGTTTATGCTTAACACTCTTAAGAAGGGTATTTCCTCCGAACGTGGTTAATCCAGTGTTTCCTTGTTTTAAGTGCTCTCTCCAGGTCCTTTGCTTTGTTGGCAGAAAAGGTGATTCACTTGCTATGAACAGAAAGCGGATGTTCTGGCTGAGTAATAACACGTATTTGTCCGCAAATGTCTGTCTGTCATACCCTGGGGAATGCGAGTTAATTTTTTCCCTGTGACTTAACGAAAATTGAAATTACCTACCAAATCCATTAGGATTAATTTAATAACAAGAAATTAAATAATTGGCGTAAATAGCCATTTAGATAATGGGACAAGCTAACCCAGTCTTGAAGATTACTTGTGGCTTCTCAAGGCCATTTCGCGCACTCACAGTGTGCCAGGAATTTCCCCTTCTAGAGAACAACCGGTTTGGAGAGTGCAGCGCTTTATTGGTTTCCGGGGGCTTCATGATAGACACCTGCTCAGCTATACAAATGCTGATCTGAGTCATCACGAGTTGATTGGTGCGGCCTCTTCACTGAAAAATTGAAGAATGAAAGTAAATAATTAAAAATATTTGTAGTTTCTGGGGAATAAAGTCATCGCACAAAAAATAACTCCATAAAATATCCGACTTTAAGAAAATTTAATCTGATACTAACTCAACATTTTATAAAATTAAGGAATGTTTATTTTTCCAAAGCACCCCTGTGGTCACTTTCTAAGTACGTCTGAAGCATTTCTGGGCGATGTCTGGCACCACACAGAAACAATTGTATGCCTTAGAGTTAGTGCTGTTAACATATTTTTTAGAATTTTTTTTTTTATTGTATAGGACACTCTGGTATTCCGACCTAAAACTGAACATTTAAGTTTGCCATTCATTTAGTAAATCCATTACTGGAAGCAAAAGTTGCAATTCAGTTGCTTCTCAGATGATGTGCTTAAGCGAAAGTGGCTACGCTAAAATCCAACCAACCAACCAACCTGAGTCTAAAAAATCCTGTTTGCTCACAGGTTGGGAGATTTCCCACGTGCAAGCTCCCTAAGTCTTCCCACCCTCCTCCCTCCTTGCTCTTCCTGCCCTGCCCCGTTCTCAGAATTTAAAGACATCGGCTTTTCACTGTGTTTGGGTAAGAATGGCCATTAATGGGTTTTCAAAAGTGTTCATATTTTCAGGCCCCAGGATACACAAACTATCCTTTAAGATACAGTTCAAATATTGAAATAGCTCTTATTACTGTGGCACATTTGTAAAAATAGTCCAATTGCATAGATGTTCACATAACCATCTCTCTCACCCATCAATAATATGACCCAAGTGTCACTTATATTCACATTAGTTTTATCTTTAATTTTGTTTCTCAGCTAATAATGATTTTTGGAAAATGTCTTTGCCCATCCTAAAAAATAAAGCTTCTGGTACAACCCATATTGAATCATACCCATTGTGTCTCCGGTGGTGAAATGAGTATTTTTTTGCATAAGTTCATCTTAATGTTCATTGAAGGTGGTAGATCAACGTTGCTCCTCGAACTCCAATTTTAACATTGATTTCAGGGAGAAAAGTAATTAATTTAGTCATCATAAAATAATCTTAACATTTATTCCTTCATTCCAACTCAGTGCACTGCCATTAATTTTTGTTCTGAAATATGAATCTTGCAAAGCCCTTTGGAACAAATGCATTTTATAGGCATAGTGATAGAGATCTGCTATAAAGGGAATGAGCTGAGCCTGCAGCCTAGGGTTTTTCAAGTCATTTTTATTAGGATTTTTCATTTAACTCAAATGCAACATTAATGACCTTCATCATCCATTTGCTTGCTTTTTTTATTGAAGTTGGAGGAGAGGGAAGATAAGGGAACTCTCAAAAGGAATAAAGGAAACAGACGCTCATGTGCCTGAAGTCGTGGGCATTTACCTGAGCCCCTTGTGACAAGAGTTCAGTGCTTCCTGAGGAACTGTTTATTCTGTAAACTTTACAAGGAGGATATCTGGAAAGACTTTTACTCAGGATAAATAAATGGTTTTCTCCATCATCATTGTTTTTAACATTCAATGATCGTAAGTTTGTAACACGATGACTCAGCTTTAGTTGGTGACACAGATTATCCCCAACTCTTTAATGAAAAGGGACATAATCCTCAAAATTAAAGTGCATTTCAATTAGCAAGAAGTCTATGGCACCGATTTGCTCTTTGATAACCGTCTCCAATACAGAATTATTACCAAGAACGGGGAAACCCGAAGGATTTTGACCTGTAGATAATGGACGCTTCTTTGACAAGAGGACACTTCCCTCACACTATAAGAATCAAAAAAGAATGTCATCACCAAGAGTGTGTGTTGGGCGACACATTGTTCACCGTCAGAATTAACCGTGGGACTCCCCGCGTCGGAGGTGGCGCCTCCTCCTGTGCCCGGTGCTGTTATTCTGCACCAGTCATGGGCTTTGGATCCAGAAGGGTCTGAATTTTAATAAGGCCGTTGCCTCAACAGCTGAAGTTGTTACGTCTTTGATGTTCCTAAATGTCCACTTCTTCCGGGTCGAGGGAGGGTGACTGGTAGCCTGTGTGTTAGTGTCCCGGGGCTGGTGGGTCACAGCAGCACAAGGCGACGGCTTACACAGCGCACGTCAGGAGGGAGGCCCGAGACCAGCCTGCCGGCGGGGCTGTTCCCTCGGAGGCTGTGAGGGAGACTCTGTCCCCGGCCTCTTCCTCAGCGTCTGGCGGTTTGCTGGCCGTCTTTCGCCTTCCCTGGCTTACCGATCTCTGCCCTCATCTTCGCATGGAGTTCTGCCCGGGCGTGCGTCTGTGTGCAAATTTCCCCTGTTCTAGGGACACCAGCCCTGTTGGATTCCAGACCCACCCCGCTCCAGGATGACCTTGTCTCAGTTAATTCCACCCACAGTGACCCTATTTCCTAATAAGGGCACCTGAGGTGCTGGACCTGGGAGGGACACAACTCAGCCCATAACAACACCTGCTCTGCAGGGTTGTTATGACTGATCATGTGCAGAAATTAAGTGAACAAACGTTCAATACATGCTTGCAAAAGAGAGAGGTGGCCCCACAGCAGTGCCGGCACAGAGAGCCCTGGAAACACAGCGCCGGGATCCGAATCGCACGTCTGTCACTCGTCAGCTGTGCGGCCTAACCAAGCTTTGACGTTCTGTCTGCAAAATGAAGCAGTTCTATGCGGAAAATGTGTAAAATCGCTCCCACAGCACTAGCACACAGCCAGCGCTCAGTGAGCGCCACCCAGCTTTACTAACACGCCTGCACTTAACACAACATGGTAGTGTGTTCTAGATTCTTTTTTTCCTTTCTTAGTATTTAGTTAAGACACTTTGTTTTTACACTTCTGCTCCAGATTCCACTTCTGCTCACCCAGTTACTGATTCTGGCACCGATCAGGGTTCTGCACCCAAGTCCGGTGGCGAGTCTGAAAGCTCCAGCCCTCCAACCATGTGGCCGGCTCCCCTGCGTGCAGCCTCCAGCTTAGGTGACTTTGAGTGGTCCCAGAGTCACCTCACTAACATAAAAAAAGACACCTTTGTCACTCTCATCACTCAGAAAACTCCAAGTGTTTCTGGAGCTCTGCGTCAGGAACGGGGACAAGGACCAAATGCATGGTTTTATTGTAAATCACAGTGCCACAGTTTCCCTGGTTCTGTTTCTGAAGGCTAGGTAGAAACTAAACATTTAACTTTTTGATTCGCTTATTAATTGGTTTTGTTTGAAATCCTATGGGTGTCGAATTACTTGTCTTGGAAATTTGAGTTATTTTAACTACACTAAAGACATTTAATTCTTCTTCTATTTTTATGAAAATGTTAAAGCATAAGTTTCTACAAGCATAGAAGCCTAAATAAAATGAATAGGAATTTTAAAGTGTTGTTTTACATTTTTTTCAGAAAAAATTATCAAAATTTTTCATAATTTTATTTTATGAAGGTTGTTTTAAAACTTAATGTCTCTAATATTTGCAAACGCGTGAAGGATTTGTTTTGACAAAGACCTAAGTTGTGTTTAGCACCACAAGAGAAAACAGGAGTTGTCACTGACTAGGCACCATGCAAGTCTAAGATGTTAACTGCAGCATTTTTATGCTGGTCTCTTCGTCCAGACTTCCCAGTGCGAAGCGCAGTGCCTGCGCTGAAAAGAAAGGCGCCTCTTTAAAGCAGACCTTTGTGAGAGGCAGTCCTCTCTGCTGGGGCCACACAGACTCCTCTGTCTGTATGTGAGTGTATGCAGACATGCTACACACGCGTACAGTTTCTAAGTATTTATGTAATAATATGCTGCACTTTAAAAGAAGATGTGGAGCTTTTCTTACCCTGAGAAGCCCTTCCCTCTGAAAGGAGGCTGATACAGGATCCCAGACAGTGTAGCCCAAGGCCCGGGCCCTGCAGAATTCCGGGGCTGTCCTCCCCTCCCTCCCCAAACACTGCAGCTGGGGTCCCCTTCTTGTCGGGCCAGCCCCGTGCCCGCCCCCGTGATTCTGAAGGTTTCTCAGCAGAAGCGGGGGCAGAGGACTGGCAAATGTCGGCCCGAGTCGCTTCTTCTTAGCGGCAGAAAGAACTACTGTAGTTTGATTTTCTCTCCACAGCCTTTGAGTCCATAATTCTCCAAAAAAAAAAAAAAAAAAGACTAACAGAGGAGCGAGGGTACAACAGACGCTGAACAGGAGGCTTTTCTACACGCGAAAGTGGGGCGCTGAGTAAGTAAAAGGAATTACTCTACTTTGCTTCAGAGCACTGGCCTTGGAGTCATATTGGCTTGACTGACCTTCATTCCTTACGTAAACTTTGAGATGGTGATTGCCTGCTGCCCTGCTTCCCTGCGTCGACTAGCAACTCTCCTTACTTGGAGAACCACCACTTCCTACACTCGGCCCACGTGGTTCGGCTGGGGCCGACACCGTCCTTCACGCTCCAGGGACCAGTGTGCCTTCAGTCCTGGTACTTAACAGTCACAGTGACTTATTCCAAGATCGAGGTGGGCTCAACCATCAGATTGTGAGAAAAAGCCCAAACCGCTGCTGGAGCTCTCTGGAAAGGGGTCTGCTCTCTTTGGCTGTGTTGCTAAGACATGTAGAATGTAAGGCTAGCAGGCTGGTGGGCATTTTTGCAGGAGACCAGAGAGTTTCCTAAGCAAGGACAATGTTGTCATAGGATGTTGTAAAGAATGGACAAGTTAATATACACAAAGACTTGAAATGGAGCCTGGCACATTGTATGAGCTGTGTGGGTTACAGGCAGCACTCTGCTCTTACCACCAGAAGTTACTGTTTAAGCCAATTGAAACTTGATTTCTGTCATTATAACCAACAAGCTCTTCTCTTCTCTACCTAACTTTTAGCACTATTGTTGGAATAAATTAACAATCTGGAAAGCCCTGGAATGCAGAAAGCATTCGAATATTACTTATTATTTCTATTATTATCAGCATATAACTACTCTTATCTTCCTTTCATTCTTCAAAGTATCTTTATTATTAAAAGGAACTATTATTCCTCAGCTTGAAGAAATGTCCATGGACAGAGGACTGGATAAAGAAGCTGTGGTATCTCTATAAAATGGAATACTATCCAGCCATAAAAAATAATGAAATAATGCCATTTGCAGCAACATAGATGGACCTGGAGATCATCATACTAAGTGAAGTAAGTCAGAAAGAGAAAGACAAATACCATATGACATCACTTCTATGTGGAATCTAAAAAAAGAAATGTCACAAATGAACTTATTTACAAAACAGAAATAGACTCACAGACATAGAAAACAAAATTATTGTTACCAGGGGGGAAAGGGGGGTAGGGGGGATAAATTAGGAGTCTGGGACTCACAGATATTAACTACTATATATAAAATAAACAGCAAGGACCTCCTGTATAGCTTGGGAAGCAATATTCAATATCTTGTAATAACCTATAATGATAAATAACATGAAAAAGAATATATATATACACACACATATGTGTGTGTGTGTGTGTGTGTGTGTAACTGAATCACTATTCTATACAACAGAAACTAACACAACATTGTAAATCAACTCTACTTCAATTTAAAAATTTTTTCTGAGGCAAATGAGATATTAACAAAGAAAAGAATTTCTCAGCCACCACATTCTATCCTTAAGATCTTGCTGCCAAGATTTTGGGTCTCCCTTTCTTCTCTCTACTTCAGTGCCTGCGCCCATCAACCAAGCATCTTTGACTTTGTCATAGACGTCAGGTCTTCACCAGAAGAGAAGCCATCTCTTAACACCCATGTCGTCAACACACTGTGCTCCATGTGGTTCTTCCTACTCCAGACTCTTGAAAATGCAGGTTCACTGGTAGACGCCCTAGAATTGCAAATGGCCTTCAGTTTACTCTGGATTTAACTCCCATGAATAGTCCCATTTCCAGCCAGGGTCACAAACGGGTTCTTAACCAGCAAAGAACGCTATGTGGTGGGTTTTGGTATCTGGTTTCCAATCTGCCCACTACAGAATCCTGAGGGCCCCCTAACTAACGTGGTTGAAGGGACCCTCTCTGTGCTGGTTCAGTCTGCATTCTGTTCCCAGGGCGCCCTGAGGTCTCACATCCCTTGGGCCTGGTGTCTTCAGGGTATACACTGCTGACCACGAAGCCATCCCTGCTCAGTTTGGCCCTGCACTGCCTTATAGTGTGTAAAGACTTGGTCTTCAATGTTCACTTCCCATAACGGCTGGTAGGGCTGCAACTTTCCGTCTCCAATCGGAGCGCGGTCCATCAGAGCACTTGTGTGTTCTCTGTGGGGTCATGGATGGTTTCATTTCCTGAACACTTCCACTACGGGAGGGGTGTTAAAGTCACTTTAGAGGCAAGGGGCATCAGGCTGAGTACCTGAGCGATAAAGTCGCCTCCTACCACGAAGCACCAGGACATTTCCTGCGTGTGCAGCACCTTTAAATGCTCTGATGAGAGGAGCCTGTAACGTTACAGTTTAATGACGGCATTCTCAATATCACATATGTGACTTTGGGGATGTTCCCTGCACCTAGAATTCATTCTTCACTCTCCCTCTGCAGCAGCTCGACCCATCTCATTACACACACGAGGTGACCTCCTCTTAGTTACCAAAATGCCGCTGGTTCTGATTTCAAGTCCCCTGTCCATCCTCCGGGAGGTGTTCCCGGCGACTAAGCAGAGTAAGGGCCCCCCTTCCCCTCCCGGGGCTTCCTCCCTGCCCCGCAGATACGCCACATTTATCAGGTGAGTCACGTCACATATTCGTTTTGTTTCAGGACAAATTACGCTCAGAGACTGAAATTGTCTTTGCCAATTTTTATTTAACACAGGTTCACTGCGGGAATTATAATAATTTTACAAGCCAATAACACGAAGGATAATGTCCGTTAATAAGCCAATAAAGGATAACAGCATGCGCCAAACCAGTGATGGACTCATTTCACCACTGTTTCAGGCAAGGGGAAGGTGAAAGGAGTAAAGTCTGTTCTAAGAGCTGGTTCTCGGGAGAGACGTCTCAACCACCAGGAGTGGCATCCAGCTGCCAGCGCGGAAGCGAAGCCCTGTGCTGCGAGGGCGTGTTGCTAGGGAACAAAGATGCTGGCGCCAGTGGGCAGGATGACCTTCCTCGAGGGGCTGCTGTGTGGTTCTCACCACTGCTGAGCAGAGATTCGCCTGGCCCAGGTAGGAGCTAGTGCCCCAAGGTCTTCGGAGAGTATTCAGAGCAGCAGAGTCCCGCTGGCCAGCCCCAGCGCTCTGGGGTCCTCCTCACCGTCTCTGCGTGTTTAGAGTCTAAATGCGCCCCCCACAGAGCTTCCCGTCGAGGGTCCTTGTGGACAAGCCCCCGGAGGGGCCCCCGGAGCCGAGCTGCCCTGTGCTTGTCAGCAGCTGCAGGCCAAGGGCCACGTCCTGACACAGTTTCACTTTCGTGTCAAAACAACGTTGCTTATAAGATCCTCTTTTTGTCATTCACAAGTGGATTTGAAGTCGCATCCAACCACTGCGCAGCAATATTTCAGTGTCCCTCTTCCTCGGACCGTAGCCGTCCTCGTGGCCGGGTGGCCGGGCAGTGGGCTCGGAGCGCGGCAGCCTGGCGGGGCAGTGCCGGCCTCCCTTGGGGCCAGGTTTGCTGGAGTGACGGTAGAATGGCCAGGTTCTGGGCTGCCGACCTCAGTGAGCACCACGGGCTTTGCAGTGAACGCCTGGAACCTCGGTCAGCAGATCGGCTGCGCGTCGCCTCGAGCACCGATGAGACCGAGACGCCCCGGAGCTGCGCTGGGAGGCCTCCCGGTGACGGGGAAGACCGGGGCGACGGAGCTGCACTCAGCACTCAGACACACTTCACAAGTTCACTGCCGAGGAAGATGTACTTTAAAAAGATTATCTTGCGGATGCGTCACCAAAAGTGGCATCAGGGCTCCCCAGCCGCTGACACCAGGTCAGGACGCTCCAGGAGGCAGGGCCGTCCTGCGGAGAAGCCGCCTGCTCGCCCTCCCCGGGCCACCAGCACCCCTGCCTGGCCCAAGTGCTCCCTGCAGGGACTGGGGGTCAGAACAGCTTCCCTGCAAGTCGACTTAATCACGTGACTGAGCTCCTGTTGTGCTGCTGGAAAGATGCAGGAAGAGGGAGCACTGGGCTGCAATTTCATTTGTGATTGCATTTTTTATTAAAACAGTTAATGACTGGAATCCGAATTTCATACAGCACATGGTCACCCTGACAGCAGTGGAAACCCCACCCATTAGAGGACAAAGGAAAAGTGCAAAACCAAGCCATTTTGGGGTCTGTGGAATTGGAATTTGTATAACGGTTGATACAAAAGATGAATTTCTTGATTATGCAACCATTTGGTACGGATTTAAAACTCAGCTCAGTCTCATGGTGACTAATGTTGGTTCTAATAAGAAACACGTAAATACCAACATAAAAATAAGTTGCAAAAGTAAAGCAAGAAATAAGGAGAAAATATAGGAATTTTTTTTTAAATAAACATATCTCTGGGGGTGGGAAGGATGACATTATCTTAGTTGAATTATTGACGTGGTATTTACTTGAAAAAACATCACAGAACACAAGTGCAGGTCACACTGCAGGTAAGGCTCTACTTCACAAGCACTTCATAAAACACGTTTTTAATAGGATCGGCCACTGAGCGTCAAGCATGTTGCTGATGACCCATCAGTCATGTTTACTAAACAAACAAAAACCCCATAACCATGACAAGTTTTTAAATAAGCCTTATTTGTGAAAAACAACCATAAGAAAATGAAATGCATGCAGTATCTTTATCTCAAGTCACAGGCAGGTGCACAGGGCTGGGGGGCGTGCGTTAAGTCCGGCTACTGAATACACCTGCAATAAAGTGTTCCATATCCACTTGCTCATCTGACTTCAACCTTTTTCCCCTCGTGTGTGAAGAAACTGTCAAAAGGAAAATCACGTACTTTACGAAGGTGCTCACTAGGAATCAAGACCAATAAACACAGGCATGTGGATTGATGACGAAAACAAAACAGGGAGACTCATTGTGATGCTGCTCAATTTTTAAACAGAACGTTCAGTTACCAGCCTAACCTGCGGCTGGGGCAAACCCCCACCCAGTCAATAGTGCAGATTCCCCACCGTCTCCATCAGACACCTCCCGCCCTCCCTCCGACCTGGGCGTAGAAATCCAGAAAGACTGTTTGTCTCCAGTTCCTAAGATTGTGCTGCCTGGTCCTGCCAGCCCTGTCCCCGACCCCTGAGCTCTCAGTCCGTGCTCCGCAGGCCACTCTGACAAGCTCGTAGGAGTTTAGGATGAACAGAACTGAAGGATAAGCTGTGCAGAGCATGGGGAGTGACTGGTTTTAATATCACAGATAAATAGAAACACAGATGTTACAGATGGATATGTGTGTGCTTCTCTGTGTGTTCATTTTCCCTCCACCCATCAACCCACCGCGGCCTCTTGGCTCCCAGAATTCTACATTACATGCTATTGTTGTTCAATAAAGGTTGTTTAATTATGATTGACTAGATGGGGGGTAAACACATGACTGAATAGCAGATTAAATAAATAGCGGGTTGATACCAGATCGCACAAGAGACGATGAGCCAGCCTGCTCTTCTAGTGAAAACTGAGGCCACACACAGTATAGAAAGACACTATGTTCACGCACCTGCACTCAGCCCCCAATCCTAACAGAGCCTGCAGCCTCAGAAGGACAGCGATGGACAGACCTTTCGTAATGACATTTGAAAATTATATTTACTGTGATTATATCTACATTGGGCAGAAAGTTGTCAAGTAAAAGCAGCAAAAATCCTACCCCAGCCAGCTGAAACCCAGACCAGAGCAGAGGCAGGCCAGATAAAAGGCTGGTTTAGGTGTGATTTTCTGCCCGAGGCATGTGGTGCTGTCGGGGCTCATAACCTCCTCTGCTGCCCTCCATCCTCTGCCGGTCCTCCAGGGTCGACGTCGGCCCGCTCTCAGTCCCCAGTCAGGAGCTCTGCTAGCTGCACCGGTGCCTGGCCTCTGTCCTCACCACTCACGTGGGGCCCCACCACTACATTCAGTCACCTTCAGGCACCTTCGTGTTGGGATGGTCCAGGCCAGGATCCACCCCGAGCCAGTCTGTGACCTCCCAGCGGTCAGTGCCCCGGCCATGTCCAGCCTCCCGAGGGAAAGCAGACTGCTAAGTACAAGGAGGACCCATGGAAAGGAGGACACAGATTCTAGAAAGCCACCAAATGTCCACTTCAATCCTTGCACTCCAACCAATCACCAGCCTTGCTGAGATGACTTTGGTATTTTTACTTTCCTATTTAAGGACGTGGTTTCCACTCTTTACTGTGTCAAGCTTTCCTGCCTCCAGTGATATTTCAGACACGATTTGACTCATCTGTTTTTCCCTCATCATTCTTTCCTGGCTCCCCCCTCCTCTCTCTTCATCAGTAACTCCAAGCACATTGCCCTACTTCCCGTTATTCAAAACAACCATAGTTCACATTTGCAGTGAGCTGTATTTCCCACCCTCCCGTGAATTTGCTCTGTGTTACTCATTCACAGTTTTCTGCATGTTGAAATTCTATTTTTCCTTCTAGACTACTCTGAATAGTGTATCTTTTGTGAAGCCCTCCTTGGACACCACCTGCCATGACACTTGCCTTATAACTGCACCCACGGCAGCAACCCTCCAGCCAGACCCCCGTGCTCCCCGTCTCCTGGTGTTCACACCCTCATGTTGCCCCCTCCTACAATAAAGACGGCGGACTTTTCATAGCCAAGTTAATGTAGCAGCTGCAATGGTTGTGCCTTCAGAGACCAGGTCAGGAAAGGCACCGTGACTTCCTCCGACCTCTCTTGGTCTACGTAGCCTGGGAGAAGCCAGATGCTGTACCAAAATGACACCCCACTGTCCTTCAGAGACAAAGAAGGGGCAAAGAAGTGAGGCGTCTGCCCACAGCTGAGTGAGTGAGCTGCCAGTAAAGAGGGTCCTCTAGCCCCAGTCACGCCTTCGGATAACTGTCACGCCGGCCACGGCCTCAAGGAAGATGCTCAGCCAAACTACCGAGCAAAGACCTTCTCAAATTCCTGATTCGCAGAACCTGTGAGATGACAAGGGTCTGTGTTTAACCCACTGCATGTGAGTGCAATCTGTCATTCAGCGGTGAGTGACTGAAACAGCAGCGTGATGCTCGAGAAGCCCCTCGAGTAGCAGGAAGCTCGGATCGCGTGGGTCGACACGTGTCAGTACGTTTCTGTCTTTTGCATTACCTGTCAGTTTTGCTTTGTCTTGTTTTACCCCCAGAACTAGGTCAGAGCTTCATATATTGATCAAAACATCATTTAAGGAGGGCTTTGGAGGATGAGGAAGAAATAGGATAGAGGGAGGTGGGGAGAGGGGAGGACATGACAGAAGGAGAAGTCTGAATTCTGGTTGCAAGGACAGTGAGAGGACCCTAAAAGTAAACATGCCTACTAATGTGTTTAAACTGATCGGTGTCTGTACCACGTGGCGAACGCCATCCCTGACCCTCATCTTTGCAGTGTGGCTGTGGCCCACACCGCCTTGTGTTCACAGTGAGGAAAATCAAAAGACAGAACAGCTGCATTCCGTATTTGTGCTGTTCAAGGTCAGAGAGGAGAAGGTCACACCTGCCAAGACTTGGAGCGACAGCACAGGACAGGGACTCAGGGGAGGTCAGGGGGTCATGGGGGAGACCAGCCGCCCTCAAGGGGGCCTCAGAGGTGCCTGGGGAAAGCTCCCTCTGGGTCTCACCCCCTGACGGGAGTGGGGGCTTTATACGTGCTCAGATGAAGATGAGTCAGCCTCAGATAATCGTGGAAACACAGAGCACTCAGCTGACTTCTGGGTCACGTGTAAAGGACACGACCAGCTCTCCAGACGTTTAGGTGCTAAAGTCAGATTTCACACTTTTTCTCTCATTTTCTGAGCTCTAGCACAAAACTTTGAACCATAGAAACGCGAACCCACACTACAGCCAATTTCCCAACAGAGGAACTGACGCTTGAAGGTCACAGGTAGGAGGAAGTGGCCCAGCGTGTGATGTGTGGGGACCCCGTGGGGACCCCGCCGCCCGGGGGCAGAGCCGCACTCGCACAGGGCGGGGGTCCGGGCGGCTCTGGGCGCGGAGAGGGAGTCCGGCCTCCTCATGAGGCTTACGTGGTTGCCAGACCTGGAAGCTTCCCGAGGGTTCATTCTGCCTCCAAAGCGCAGACAGCTACTGTGCGTGTGGATTTAAGTGACGGTTATTTGAGTTCCCACGCACCCACACCCCCAGCGCAGCTCCCTCTTTGGTCCTGGCAGGGCATCCTCACTCCCACCTGCCGTGGCAGCGTTTCACTTTCTGAAGTTTTAAGACCGTCCCCCCGTAATCTCTCCTCTAGATCCTTTTGCTCCTCTCCTCATCTTTAAATAAAATACATCTTGGGATTGCTCTGAATTAAGTCCTTCTGTACCCACTGTCAAGACAACAGCTGTCACCGATTTATTTCGCTTTAATGGAGAGCTCTGTTTTCATAAGCTTCTTCCAGACACTTCTCCAGGGCCCTTTATACGTAAAAAGCCCTATAAAGGACTTGTCCTATACAGAGAGAGCTCCCTCATTAAGAATGATCTATGCACGGCGGGGACACTGTGCTGGATGCCAGAAACTGTGCTTCAGTGTAACTGACTGTGCTTCAATTAAAAAAATAAGTCAGTAAAAACTAAAGAATGATATTATTGAAGCTTGTGAAAAACTAAGTTATGAGTAACCCCATTTCATTAAGTCACAGACATCTTCTCACTACAAGGACGGAGAAGCCAAGGAAGATGAGAACCGGTGGTTGCCGCGCCGGAGCGGGTACATTTTGGCTGACCCTGCCCTCAGCGCAGGTGGCAGGCGGCTCTCCCCGTCAGCCTGACACGGGCAGGAGCTTAACGTCTTGAGACTCTCCCATCTCAGAGACATACGGAACAGCCGAGTATCTTTAAAGACGGAGCCATGTCATTGCCGGACAGACTGTGGGCTTCAGATTAATACCCAAAAAGCCAGTTTCTCAATTAATACATCGGTATGTTTGGGTAAATTTCATAACCGTTATCGCACACAGCTTCCATCTGGGTACCTGGGGGTTCTCGCCGTCTCTCTCTCTCAAATGCAGGGCACTTGTACATGTGCTTCTGAGCTTGGAGTGCAAGACAAAAGGTCAGGCAGCCACTCAGGAAGAAATGACCTAAATGACCTAAGCTGAAGAGGGTCCCCGTAGGGGTGTGACCAGGGCCAGCACAGCGTCCTCGGAGTGAACGTGCCGGCTGAACCGGGACATCTCTTCCTGCTGGTTTGTTTTCAGTGGGCACAGATTTCCTGTTGCTGAAACGCCGCTGAGCTAGTAAACGTGGCTGCGGAGGTGAGGGGCAGTTTGCAGGCACGAGCTGACGTGAGTCTGGACCCCCGTGGTGCCGGTGTGACCTGCAGCTCTCCGCTGTGGGCACCGTCGGCTGCAATGTGGACGGTGCTCCAGGGGGCACCCTCACCCGTGTGTGCGAGATTCCAGTAGAGAAGCAAGTAAGTCTTATCATATCTGCTCTTTTCATTGAAATTACTGGAAATCTTAAAAAAAAAAAAAAATTCCGGTATGTGGCTCCCATCCCCAAACTGTCACATCCTTCCTCTCCACTTCAGTCCTCTTATAACCCTTTCTTAGCCCTTGATGAACTAACCCCTACTCATGCCATAATGTCTCCTTTTTCCTTAGTAACATTTCTTGCTTTGAAGTCTACCCCGCCTGAGGTTGATATGGCCAATTAAACTTGAAGGGGATTCATATTTTTAGGACGTAGCTTTCTTTCTGCTCTCTTCCAGCCTGTTTGTGCTCCGCTGGACAGCCTGCGGTCGGGCCTGTTTTTCATCCAGTCTGACAATCTCAGTCTTCAAATACCACTCGGGTCATTAGTAAGTCGCATCAGTATTGATACGTTTTTATTTAAATCTGACACCCAGTTTTAAATAAAACTGTCTTTTATTTTAAATAAAACCTGTCTTTTATTTGTCCCATCTGTTGCTTACTCTATTTTTCCTCTTTCCTGTTTTAGTTTGAATTAAATATATTCTTATGTTCACATTTTATTTGCAGTCACGGCTTCTTAGACCACCTTTTTAAAAAAAGTGTTACGCATTTATTGTTTCACTGACTGCCTCGGGGTTTACTATACTCATCTGTAACCTAAAAGCCCACCTTCAAACAATGCCACACTGTGCCACTTGTCATGTAAGATGAACAAAACATTCTGCCCTTTCCTCTCCCGTCTGTTGTGCCGCTGTCACATATTTTTGTGTCCTAAAGCCCAAACCCCTATTGTTACTTTTATTTAAATGGTTAATTATTTTAATAAGATTGAAATGAGAAAACGAGCTGATTCAGATAGCTTGTATTTACAAACGATGCCTCTTCACAGCCCTTTGTGTATCTGGTGCCACGCTCCTCCAGCCGGCGTGAACTCGCTTAATCACGGACAATGCTGCCCGTCTGCTGTGGATCCCCCGCTCCTGTGTTTGTCCGAGATGGTCCTTAGTTACCTTTGTTCAGGAGTGACACATTCACCTGGTAGCGAAATCTGTCTCCGAAGAAACAGAGTATTTACCCCCGCCCAGACGTGGACTTGCCCCTTCTCCTGCCAGGCCCTTCCGTGTGCGGCCAGTCCCCTCAGTCCGCAGCTGAGCCCCTCTTGGGCTTTGCGGTTTCTGGAGTTACCTAAGCGACCACGGGCTTCAGATCCCCTGAGGAGTGCTCTCCCTCAACCCAGGACTCGGTGCGACACCCGGAGTGCGGGGGCAGCAGTCTCTTGCTCTGCTCCGAGCCCCCAGTGGCCCTGACCCAGCCCCTCTCAGGGGCGGACTTTGCTGCTGCTGGAGTGAAGCTTGTGATGGGGCAGGAGTCCTCTGATTCCCTGCAGCAGCCTCAGACTCAGGCTGAGGGGCTCCGCTGTGTGAGCCTCAGGAGCGAGACTGTCTGAGCACCCTTGCTTCCCCCAGCGCCAGGCCCTGTGCCTCCCTCCGCGCTCACGGCCCTGCACACACGTGCCCACGCGTGGCAGCCCGACTCTGCTGGGCACCGGTGAGGACTCCGGGCTGTGTGCGTTCCCTGCCCCCGCCCCAGTGCGCCTCCACGTTTGCGCCAGCAGAGCAGAATCCTGGGCGCGAGGGGGTCCCCCACCCACCCTTGGCGACAGTTAGCTTTTGCTGGAGTCATGAAAGGACTGCAAGGGGGTGTTTCCTGTCCCCCCTCAGCGGGTGTCAGCCGCACCCTGCCATCTGCCCGCATCGCAGCAGGGGCCGGCACACCCGTGCCACTGAGGTGGGGAGGGGGCTTCCCGGCCTCAAGTGGGCCCACGGCCCCTCCTGTGAGCGTCTGGAGCTGCTCCACGGCGAAGAGCCAGCCGGGGGCCGCGCTCTGTGTGTCTCTGGCTCCCAGGGATACCGTCTTCCCCCTGGGGGCCCCGGCTTTAAGGAGCCCCTCACACCACCACCACGTCACTGCTCTCTCCCACCCCCCCCCCAGAGGGCGCCCGAGTGTCGCGGTTCTGTCCCCGCGCCCCACTGCCCTTGGGGGAGCTCAGGTCACGCGGTGGTCTCGCAGCCTCAGTGCCGATGGTCTCAAAAGATCATGTTTTTGCAGGCTACTCACCTGTTTCCTCGCAGGTACTGGGCATTTTCTCCTATCTGGGGGGGTACCATCCTCTACCTCAGCCTGGGGAGCTCACCCTGAAACCCACACCCGGAGAAGCCCGCCTGGGGCGCGGCCAGCGAGTGAGGCCTGGGCGCACAACCCGCGGACGTGGGGCCACCCGCCGGAGGGAACCCGGCGTCGGCACGGTGACCTGCCTTTACACCTGGGCGGGCGCCACCTTCAGAGTCACACACGGCATCTTGAAATGAGATCAGAATATCTGCACATGGAAAGGGGCACAGGTATGTGTTCGCGATACTTCTTTTGGGTTAACAGACTAATTTTGGGAGCAGTGTTAAGTTTACAGAAGAGCTGAGCAGTAAGGATGGGGAGCTCCCGTACAGCCCGCCCCGCACGCGCCCCGGCTCCTTGGCCGTGAGCATCCTGCCAGGGGAGTTACGCCTGCTGCGACTGAGGAACCGGTACTGGCGCACCATCACTGACCTGTCTTAGTTTCGGCCGCCAAGTCAAAATGCCGTGGACTGAGTGGCTTGGAAATAGGAACTGATGTCCTACAGCGCTGGAGGCCGGAAGCCCATGGTCAGGGTGCCGGCGTAGTCGGTCCTGGGGAGGCCCTCTTCCTGCCTGCAGAAGGCAGCGCCTCGTGGGGGCTCGCTTGGAGGAAAGAGGGTGAGACAGCTCTCCGGGGTCCCTTTTGCAAAGGCACCAGACCCACTTATGAGGCTTCACACTTGTGACGTAGTCACCTCCCAAAGGCCCCACCGCCTATTAGAAGTCCCTTGGGGTTTAGGATTCCAACATGTGCATCTGAGCGGGACACAGTTTATCGCTTTGACTCAAGTCCATAGAGGCCTCTCTGCGTGTTGCACATCCTGTAGGTTTTCGCAGACACATAAGCTGACGTGTCCACAGCTGTGGGGTCCCACAGAACCGCTCGCTCTCCTAAAGCCCTCGGGCTCCATCTGTTCCCCTCCCTGCTCTCCCAGCTCCTCGCGGCCACTGATGCTTCCACTGTCTCTTTGGTTTTGCCTTTTCCGGACTGTCCTCGGGGTGAGACTGCACCGCGCGTGGCCGTTTTAGGCTGGATCCTTTCCCTGAGTCACTGCACCTGAGGATTCTGGCGTCTTTACAAGTGCTTTCTACAAAGCTGAGGACTATTGTCTCAGAAAGAGTGCTCTGAAATTCTAATGGGCATCACTCATTTTCGTCACCTTCAGTTTCCTCTTTTGTAAAATGGGGGTCAGACTTAAATGTCTGTTCCCAAGAGTTTCGTGAGGCCTGAAAGGAATGATTTACAAGTAAAAAAGATAAAGTGTTATGTTTCTTCAAATGTCATAATGGATGCAGGGACATGGGGAATTTGAGGAGAACCGAAATGGTCAGATAGTTGCCGACGTGGGAGAGAACGGAAAGGCTGAAAGGCTTTGGTGTTGTCATTCTTGCTTTTGATTTTGTTCAGTAATCGTGTCTTAATATTATTACATTGCTCAAATACTTTTATGATATTATTCAGTGAGAGCGCTGTAACTCAGGAAAAAAAATGAATACTCTTTGTTTCAGCTCATTTGTTATCTAATGAGCAACTGATGTTTCAAGTTTTGCTTTAAACTTCTGAAATTTATTTCACGTTGGGTTTCCATGAGTGTAGGTGAAAAAAGCTGCTCTAGTGTGTGAACTGAGTATCTGATTTCCACGAATCCCATGATGTTTCTAAGGCCGATCCTTTTCGGTTCCATAAGACTTTGCTTTCCCCCAATTGCCTTTATTTTGAATGAAAGGAATTTGCTTTCAGTCCTCGCGCTGTACTTCAGACTTGCCGGAGACTGATGGCATTCTGTTGGTTTTCATACAAGCAGTATATATTGTTTGCTCAATGTCTTTGGAACAAGATGAGAGAGTATTAAGATGTTAGAGAAAATCTAAGATCATGTAGAAAAATGTATTTGTTTCATAAGAAGACTGCTCTTCTTGGATCATCTTTGGAGCCACTAGAATACTTTTTGACAAATGGAAGATTTGAAAGGCTCTTCCATGAATCATCTTTCTTAATCACTTTCCCCTGATCTTTATTGTGACGAAAATTATAGCATTCATGTTATCTTACTCATTATTGAAAAAGTATGCATTTGAGTTTAGTCTGTCAAATATCCAAACAACATTTACATGAAAGTGTCTGTGCTCTTAGGTGTCAGCGGGCCAAAACAAACAGAGGAGCCGTGTAGTGTCCACGCTTAGCCTTCACAATGGACAGCAGGGACTAGCTTATGTTATTTTGAAAAATTTCTAGTGAACAGCCCAAAGCTTAAGTAATTACTAACTTGCCTGAGTCCACTCAGGTGCAAAACTGTGACATTTCTTTTCAGTTTTTTTTTAACTGTATTAAATTTGGTTTTAGGAAAACATTCCCCAATGTAACACGGGTTCAGGGTCTGCTGTTACTGAAGGATAATAATGTTCCTTATTTCTAAAGCTGTAGGATCCTATGACATTCGAGTAGATCCAAGGGACTGCTCTCTGCTCTGAGGAATTCCGTAGTCACTGATGAACTTACTTCAACTTTGAAGGTCACTTGTTGACCATAAGGTTGCTTTTTCTCGGCAAATCCAGGGTCTTCTCAACCAAGGCACACCGCTGTCATCACCACAACTACTACACAAATACCACAAAGCAAGTTCCCCTTTGAGCAATAACTGCTCTGGTTTGGGACTGCGAACCTCCTGCTGGCCATCGCTGCAGGCCACGCACCAGGTTTCAGGATTTAGTAACACTTCTGGTAAGTCACTCTGCGAGACCCTCGCAGTTCCTAACTCTGTCGTTAACAAATAGCAAGGCTGGCCCATTGTTTTTCTTTGGATTTCCAGAAAGTTTTCTTGCCAGATGAGGAATAAATTCCATGAGGGTTTATTTCAAATTGTCTCTCCTAGGTTTCTCACTTTAAGAAATCGTTTAGAAGGCCATTAAAATATTTTTAATGGCCAACTTGTCTCCTGCTTGTCTGAGCCATGATAGTTCCTTTTCTTCTGGGAAAGGTGCCGGGAAGGTGCAGCCTGGTCTTCGCCGGCTTGCTTGGTGCTCATGGACACTGGTTTTTATCTCTTTTTCTGAAAAGCGTCTTGTAAGTTAGGCAGTCCCGTTGGGGGTTTCATCAGGAAGCACCAAACTTTCTCACTTTCGTGGTTATTCCTGGATTTTTTTTTTTCTTTCCTTGTTCTTATTTTACTTTAGGAAAACACCATATTAAAAATAAATCCTCGTGAGTCAAAGCTCACCGGTACAGGAGGATCGGAGAGCTCTGGCTGAGAACACGGCCCTGAAGGAGCCGCTCGTGTTCTGCTTGAGTTACTATGTAAGCATGTATCTGGGGTTCCTTTTTTTTCTCCATGTGTTGCTGTTGGATCAGAGCCTCTCAGACAGGAATGAAGTGGAAATTTATCTGCTTTCTTTTGGCTCAAACTCCAACCAGGAGATGTGAGAAGTAGTCGGCACTGCACAGCAGATCCTTTCCTCTTGGGAGCGTGCTGGCTCCAGCTGTGGAGAACTTACACCGATGTTTAGATGGCACCTGCTCTGGCCTGACCATCATGGCTCATTCGGGGAAACTCTCAAGGCAAATTACACCAACGGAACTGCCAAAATGCACGTTGTCCTGTGGAGTCTCCAGTCTCTCCCGGGTCCTGTACATTTGTGGGCATCATGGACGGGCTCCAGTGGGACCACTCTTGTGATTGCAAATGTGTTCCTGTGGCTGGAAGAGTAATCCCAACAATGTTCTTGGAATTCTGCTATTTTCCAGTGGGATTGCAGCTTTCACTGCTCTGGGATCATAATTTCCTGTCCTTTCAAAATGATCGCGAGGGACTTCTTCAGTGAGGAACCATCCCACACATTTAGTATTTCCACCCTGCGGGGAACGTCCTCACCTGCTTCTTCCTCAGCATAGGTTTTGCCGGTTTCTCACTGGTGTCTCTTATTCAAAGAGCATTTCCTCTCACGCTGGAGTTCAAGGTCGAGTTCTAGGACACTCACCACGCCTCCTTCCCCGTCTCCCTAGGTTCTGCTTACCTCTCCGCCCGTGACTGTATCTTTGCATTCGAGCCTCTAGCTTTAAACTTTAGTTAATCCATACAGAAAATCCTAGGACAGAAATACAGGATGTTTACTTGGTTTTGGCCATCTCTGTAGGTAGACTCTTTATTACACAGGCAAATAGAGTCAAATTAACATGGTAATGATATTTTGAGAATTTAGACTTTATGAAAATGGCAAAAGTTGAGTTGTATAGAATGACCGCTTCAACATCCTGGAAGGCGAATTCCAAACGCTGTATTCCCTGCACGTGTATCCCGTACAAGGGACCATCGCACGCCTTACCCGCCTGAATTCCACCCACCTCACTGGAGATAGATAGAATGCCACCGAATTGAGACAGAGACTCATCTTGCATCCTCGGTTATCTTGTCGACAGAAATGGATGGAGTCTTTCCCTGGAGTCTCCCTCTCTCCCTCGCTGGGTGTTAGCCTCTGTGCCTCCACCTCCTCAGTGAGCTGCGCACTAACTGCTTTCGATAGAGATGGTCAGGAGATGCTTGCTGAGTGTCCAGTGTGTGCTGGACATGGGGACATGCAGTGGGGACGCCCTGACGGGCTCAGCAGAGAGGTTCCTCCCGCCCTAAGCCTCACATCCTGGAGGGGACTACCGTGAGCTCTGTGACGGCATCTCAGCCTCCCAGGGTGTGAGTGTGCGCGCCCTCACATGGGACAGCGCACTCCGTGTTCCTCGTCCCCAGAACCCAGTGCTGGGGGGAAGCTAGCGTTTACTCTGGAATCCCAAATTTCGGGGAAGCTAATATAAGTTCTTTCAACTATGCGTTATCACTCATCGATGCCAGAGGCTTTCTAGTTAATAGAATAAATGCTAAGTCTTCATCAGAGGAAAGAGTGGCTTCTTAATTAGCAAACTGATGCTAGAAATTAACTTTAATAAATGAAACTGTTGAGCTGAGTGGCTTAGCTGACACATGTTCGTGGATCTTCACAGACATTAACAGGTTGTGAGCCAGCAGCCTGTAACCTTAGGGCCGACCCCAGAGTCCAGTCCCGGAACGGCCCTGAGTCTCGCCTTCGCTCAGGTGACCCTGGCTGGAACCCCTTAGCGACACCCGCTTCCCTTGTGCTCACCAACATCGTTCTCTTAACACTATGAACTGCTTCAGAGCAGGGCTGGCGTCTCCTCTTCCCAGCCCTCACGGTCATTTAGCTCAGGGCAAAGCAGCTTCTACACGCCAGTCAGTGTTTGTCGTATGAACTGATGAATGAATGAATGAATGCATCGCTCTGCAAGTCACTGATCGCTTCCAGGTGCCTGGATAACGCTAACCTAAGCTCCTAGGTGGTTAGCATCAGCACATTCTCGTACTGTTATTTTTCTTTCTTTGTTTGAAGATTTGTTTTTTTTTTTTAAGAAAATTCCCGAATATAAGTTTTTTAATGTTTTTTAAGGTAGGATAAAATTTTCTCGTATTGTTTGCTTGTAAAATTCTTGTTCATAGACAGTTTTGTTAAATTGGCCTCCCCATAATAGAAAAAAAAAATACCAGAATCACTTCCCTGCGCCACAGCAGACAAGGCATTGGTAAGGCAGGTCGCGTAAAGCCAGAACAGCCAATGGCCCGCTATCGTCCTGAGGTGGGGCCGAGGCACAAGGGGCTCCTTCCACAGTCTGCCAGTGGTGGCTGTTGCAGGCATTCCCTCTCGGTCCACTCAGCGTGTCCAGATGTCGGAGGGGAAAGACCGCTAGTCCTCCATCCCTGTTCACACCCTTCCTCGTCCAGGGAACGCGTCCTGCCCGCAGCTGATGTCCATTGTGACTGATCCCTGGCAAGGCTTTCGAAATGAATGGCACTCCAATCTTTGGAAGGGTTTTTGTGGTTTTGGTGTTGTTTTTATTGGGGGGGGTGGAGGGTTGAAGGAGTCATTTAACCTCATCAGAAATAATAGAAGTTCTTAAAAATAACTTTTACGCCAGAAGTTGAGTAACTTTGTACAGCTTGCTTTGTGTTTACCAGAAGATGCAGAGAGGGCTTAACGAAGCGCCATATGTCACGTCTGGAGTCAGATTAAAAACAAATAATTAAAATATATCCCTTCTCCATCAAAACAGATTGTGATGTGTTGGTGGAAGGAAACGGGATCTGACATGTCGTGTTTTGACAGGTTTTTTTTTAGAGAAAATCAGTCATATTTTAAGACGCATTGTATTTGAAAGCTGGGTTTTCATCTTCCTGTGGAAAGCCGAGCTTTAAGTCATAATTAATCTAAACTGCCACGTCTATTAACCGGCCATAATGAAGGGGGGAGGCACATATTTGGGGACACATGGGAGCATCTGAGGGACGCTCACTTGACGTAGATGTCAAAGAGTAAAAGACGTGTTGAGAGGCCTTTTGTGTGAGGATGGGGTGTGCGTGAGGGAGCGGCTTCACATTTCTCCCTAAAGTCATATCGACTTCATGCAACAAATTGTTCCTCAGTGAGGATAGACATTTTCCGTTTTTTTTTTTAATTTTATGAGCGGATGATAAGTTTTCATTGACATGTTTAACATTAAAAAACAACACTGTAGGCCAAAGTTTCAGGATGAAAAGAGTAATAACAGAACTTTCGTGAATAACGCGATTTCTAGTCTTACTTCCCAGAAGGGGCTGCACGCCGCAGCTCTGGTCAGGCCGCCGGAGGCGTTCGCCGGCGTCCCCACCAGGGGATTCTGAGCGCACGGCCTGGCCGCGGGCCCAGGGCTGGCGGCACGCTGCCCCAGGGCTGCCCGAGCAGGGCCGTCTCAGGAAGTGGAGGGGAGGCCCTGCCACTCCTGCTAGGCAGACCTCACACAGGGAGCGAAAATGAACCTGGAAAGCCCCCCAGGTCACACGGTTAATAAGGATGCCAGAAAGAACAACGCTGGCTGAGGAGGAAGGCTGGACAAGCTCAGAGATGGGGCTCGGCTGGGTGGGGCCACGGACACTCGTCCCGCCCTGAGTCGGGTGGAGCCATTCCCCTGGCGCGCGCCTTCTTCCTGCCGGTGGAAGTCAGGAAGGTCGCTAAGGCAGTGTTGAGTGTACGTGTGACAAAGTCACACCAGGAAGGGCCTCCTGCCAGCTCTCCGGCAGGATCCTGTGACGCCCTAAGAGCTTACCTGCTCCCAGCAAACAGATGGCTCATCCAGTCTTCAACCTCTGGAGGTGAAGCGAATGTCTTAGCGCTGCCCCGGCGCGCCCCTGGCAGCGGCCTGCAGGAATTATCTGTCCCTCAGCTCAAAACCTTTGACATCTCCTATCTTACTGATGCGATCACTGCTGTTCCCTGTGAGTTTTTTGTGGGGCTGATGAAGATCGCAGAGACTGGCGCTTCCCTCTGCACGGCCGACACCACGAGCCACACGCAGAGAAGCATCGCATGGTTTGTAAAGACTCAGCAGACTGGGATTGTGATTGCAGATCTGCTGTTAGTGAATGCCGGGACCTTTGACACCTAAATAATTTTTGTCTCGTTTTTTTGACCTCCCTAAAACCGAAGTTCTTGTTACGTTTGCCTTATGGGGTTATTGAAAGGGTAAACTGATGTTATCACTGCTGCCCGATGTCCGTTACAGGATGAGGCTGGGTGCCCTCACCAGGGAGGCGTGGATGTCAGGTGGGGACTGGAGAATTCTGCTCAGAGATGAAGATCGCAAGCCCGGCTGAAGTCACCTGTGTTCAAGCACCAGCTTCGCCTTTCTTCTTGCTGAGTGACTTTAAGCGAGTTACCCAACCTCTCTGTGCTTGTTTCTTCATGTGTCAAATAAAGCAGCAATTTCCAAGGGTTGAATATATAGGCCGTTTGCAGCTCTATGCTTAAGGGCTCAAGCAGATTGAGTGCTCTGGCGTGCTTGTCATTGTGCACCCAGCTGCTGGCAGGGGGCTTCTAACTGAGTATGTTCTCTCTGCACATCCGTCTGCCTCCTGAGACAGGAGAACACGACCCCAAGATGAATGCAACGGCGAGCATGGGGCGTGGGAGAGGCATCATTAAGAAAAGGAGATCGGAGGTAAGTGAGAGGATTGACCATGCAGACCATTTCAGGGACGAAAGCAAGCCAAGGCCAAGGCCAAAGGGGGGCATGCCGGCTCCTCAAGGACAGAACACGGGTCAGTGGGCCTGGAGGGGGTGGAGAGGAGCAGGAGAGGGTGGGGAACGTGGGCCGGGGGAGGAAAGGGGAAACTCACATGGTGCCTTCCAAGCCCTGCTAATGACTCTGACTTCATCTCAGAGGTAAAATGGAACTCATTGCAGTTCTGAGCACAAGCAAGACAGTTTCACTCAGTGTTTACAAGGGTGCAGGAGCGGCTGGACTGAGAACATACTGCGCTCCTGCCACCATCCAGGTGGGAGGGATGGAGTCCTCAGCACCAGAGACAAGGAATGAGGAACACGGGGAGAGATGAGAAGTGGCCAGGGTCTCTATATGTTTCAAAGTAGATCCAACAGAGTGAGCTGATGGATTTGTGGCACAGAGTGAAAGAAAAAGAAGAGCCAAGGGTGACTTTAAGATTTGGGGCCTGAGTAACTAGAAAGCTGGAGTTGGCACCACCTGCCATGAAGGAGTCCGGGGAGGAGCAAGTTAGCGGGGGAAGCTCAGAGCCCAGCGTAGGATGTGCTGAGCTTGAGACGGCCGCTGAGTACCCAGGTCCAGGCTTCCGCAGGCAGCTGACTGCTTGAGTATGGGGTTCGGGAGGGAGGTCTGAGTCTGTGATTTGTATTTGTGTGGTTAGCATGTAAATGCTGCTTAAAACCAGGGAATCGAGGGGGTCCTCAACCAGGTGAGCACGAGCAGAGGAAACCCCAAACAAACGCTCCCCCCAAGACTCCCAGACAGGAGGAAGCAGGGGACAAGTCTCGACTACTGTCGCCTCCGGTTCTACCATTAAAAAGTCAGCAAATATCCTTGTCAGTCAGGGATTGCCAAACACGTACATGTCTGTGGCCTTGTACACCCACAATTCCAAATCATGCCTTCATTGTCGCCAAGAGCGACAGAAGGAAAGGTCTTCTGGGGAAGCCGTGTATGACTTTACAGACTCCTCCCTGCGACCTCACCCGCTCCTTGTTCCCTGCGACCTCACCCGCTCCTTGTGCGCCTCCACTGGACAGACACTGTTCCGCTGTTTATGCCAAGGGCCCAAGACCAGCAAACACTGTCTCCTTCAAAGAAAGGAAAACGTTTGCTTTCATAGTGGAAAAAAAATGGGTAAGATGCATTTCCTGTTGAGTTTCCCTTCTGCGGCCCCCATCCAACCAGTGCTGAAGACCGTCACGTGCCAGCACGCCGCACGCCGGTCTTCTCCGCCTCCCCCACCGCTGCTGCCTGCGGGACGCTGACAGGCGACTTAACTTTTCTGTCTTACTTCACTCCTTTGAAAACTGAGGATGATTGTCTTAGCTACTAAAGTTGGGGAAGGGATGAAATTAAATAATTTAGCCAAGACATTTAGAATTGTTGTTTAACATGTTAACATGTTAGGCCCTATGTAAGTTTTTAGCTGGTATTAATGTTGGCACTGCTGTTAATAGGCAATAGTTATGAAAATTTTGCTGTGTTCCAGGCATTGTTTAAGCAGTTACAGAGATTACCCCCATCGTCTTCCACCTTATGAAATACACTCTTTTATTATTTCTGCTTTTTAATGAGGCAAATAGGAAAGGGGAAAATCACTAATACTTTCTGTATCTTGGACTTATTATTATATAGAAAAGTATATTTCTTAAAACCCAAAGTTTTCCAAAATATGTGGAGAAAATTTCTTTGTAATTGTTTCTTAGAACATTACACATGGTTTCTGCTCCGTCATTGCTGGCTCCACGCACTTTCTTCAGTCAGGACCCCAGTGAAGGGGAGGCATCGTTTGGAGGGTGAAGGATCAAGTCAGAGAATGGATGAACATGTTTCTGAGACAGATATTTTTTAAGGGCTTGGTTACAAATATACAAGGAATTCTGAATTATAAAAATAATAATGAAATTTAATAACTAAAAACTCAAAAGAAAAACTCCATTAAAAATGGACAAAAACCAGAACAAAGCAGACACACAAGGTGAGCAGCGAGCAGAGGAATTTATGTTTAGCATGATTTGCCATCAGAACTTAAAACAATAACAAAAGCCTGCTGCACATCTATCAGAAAATTTGAAATTTAAAATATGACGACACCAACTTCCGGTACGAATGCAAAGCAAGATGTATTCTAACCACTGCTGGTGGGAACGCAGCCATTTTGGAAGACAATTTTGGCAGCTTTTTGCAAAGCTAAACATAGACTTACCGTACAATCCAACAATCCATCACACTGCCCGGTATTTACCAACTGAATTGAAAACGTACGTCCATACAACACCACGCACATGAATGTTTAGAGCAACTTTATAATTGCCCCAAACTGGAAGCAACCAAGAAATTCTAAAATCGGTGACTGAATTAACAAACTCTAGTAAAGTCTAACAAAAAGTATTATTTAGCAATAAAAAGAGATGAACTACGAAGACATACAGTATGGATAAGTTGTATATACACATAGCTGAGAGACGGCAGGCAGTCTATAGCTGCGCACGTGTGCTTCTGTTTATCTGGCATTCTGAAAAAAGCAAAGCTACAGGGATGATGGAAAGGTCAGTGGTTGCCAAGCTTTTGTGGGCAGGGAGGGTCAAATGCATGAAGCACAGGGAGTCTTTTAGGGCAGTGAGAACATTCTGTATGACTGTGTGATGGTGGATACATAACGCTACGCATTCTTCAAAAGTCATAGAACTTTACAGCACAAAGATTGAATCCTAATGTGTACAAATTACATGTATATATATAAATAGCATATACATTGTGATACACATTTTATATGTATGTGTGTATGTATGTATTCTGTGTATAGCAGCTTGGGGTATCCAAAGATGAAATGCAAAACGTGATGAAACCATCCAACTGTATTACAGATATATGAAAAAAACTGCACTGAGAGGATTCAGGGGAAAGGTCTCGACCTAAATGACTTTGGAAATGAGTAGAATCTGTACAACTTAAAGCAAAACAAGCTGTATACACACTGTACTCCAGCTACTTGATAAAGTCGTTTCTTCCTGGACTATAAGTTAACGATTCTGTAACCATTATGCATGTATACAGACTGAACTGAAAATTGCAGTAAGTGGCAGGCAAATGCTGGAAGAAGGAATAATCACTCCAGTTAACATACCAGCTCCAAGAATTTATTCTTAAATATGTGCTACCAATGAGACACACTTTAAACACAGAAACACAGAATAATTAAAAATGAAAGATAGAAAGGAAAATGTAGAGACACCAGTGAAACTAAAATCAAATGATTTTGTTAATATAAAAAGTATAAGGAAAGAAACAATAATAGAGATTTAAAAAGGGGGCTTTCCCAGTAAGAAAGAGGTCTGTCCAGTAAGAAGTCACTGCAAACCTAAATCTATAGGAATCCAGCATCCATGAAACAAAGCAAAAAGAGAATTCAGATAAATCCACAATCATATTGGAAGCCACTAAAATGTTACTCTTGATAGTGATAGAACAAGCAGACAAAAAAAAACAGTAAGAACGTACAAGATATTAACAACACCATTTACAAACTTGACTTAACCAGCTTAAAAAAATACTCAACATCAAAAGAATTTACATTTTTTAAGGGCTCACACAGCTTGTACAAAAATTGTCCAGCCCTGACCCACAAAGGAAGCCTTAAGAAATCAAGATTAAAATTAATCAGAGGAAATCTCTTGATGATAAAGGTAGAACAGCAAACAACTAGAGAGTTCCTAAGAAGCCATATAAAAAATTAACAGCACACTTCTAAACATCTCAAAAATAAAAGAATAAATCACAAGGACTATTTAAAAATATTTTAAACTCAATGCTAATATGATATTGCATATTGAAATTTTGTAGAATGCTGATAAAGCAGTGCTTAGAGGCAAATTTATAGACCAAAATGCACAAATTAGAAATATGAAGCCAATCTAATTTTACATCTTAAAAATCTAGAAAATACAAGCAAATCAAAAGAGGAAAAAGAAAATGGTAATAAAAATAAGATATCAGCGGAATAGAAAATGAAAAGTAGAGTAAATCAACAAAGTCAAAATTAATTATTTGAAAAGATTAATTCAATTAATAAGCCACAGGCAGTTTAGATCAAGGGAAAAAAGAAAGAAAGGAGGAAATTGCCAAGGTCAGGAATTAACATATCATTAGAGATCCCAAATAGCTAGTATCCGGTCTTTCCTATAGATCACGAGTGCTTGAGATTGGCTGTTCTAGGGTTAATCCATAGTGTAATGAGTTCAGGGTACCTGGTCCTTTTCTCTTGGTCACTAAATGGCTGCCACAGCTCCAGGCACCACATCCTTAAAGAACTGCGATCAAAGGCATTTATAGGACTGAAACTTTCTCCTCACCTGCCCTATGTGATCAAGAGGAAATTCTTCCCCAGAATTAAACCAATAGACTTAATTTTATAAGTCATTAATCAGAACTGAGGTTACATGCCCTTTAAACAGAGACTGTGAACGTATCCCCACAACATCAAAGGCCCCTCAGCTATATTGGGAATTTTTTCAGTGATCAAGTTAGATGAGCAGCGATAACTTAGGGGTAGGCAACAATATTCTCTGCCACTTTTAGCATTCCCCTCAGCTATGTGAGTGAGTAAATACATTCTCCCTTAAAAAAAAAAGCTAGAGTTGGTTGTCTTATTTGCAAATGAAATTGTGCGATCTTATACAAACTGGATCCTGTCTGTTCATTAGTTCCTATCCTTGGAAATCAAAATAGCTGCAAATAACTCACAGTCATTAAGAAAAACATCCATCTTCCATTGCCAACCATGCCGATGAGTGTGTTACTACACATTTTTATAGATAATAAAATGATATTTACTTCACAATATTTTATAATGCAGAGGTTATCTTTCAACCTGGTATATGCACATATCAAGTACAGAGGTAAATAAAATGCAATTCAAAAATAGTTCCAGTTGCCTCCCATGGGCCAGATACTCTGCTACGTGATGAACACACTGACCTCGACAAGCTCTCAGTCTGTAACACGCACAAATAATTCCAGTTTCCTAAGCAGATGCTATGCTGGAAGTAGAGAACGCTGAGAGAGAGCGCAGACAGGGATCCAAGAAAAATCAGAAAAATGTTCCTGGAAGAGATGTGTTAGGTAAAAATATACATCCTGGCAGCCGATCGTGTGCTTCTCCTTGCTATAACTTTACCCAAATAGAAACAGACATTGACTGATGTGCGGTTCGCTTTGAACTGCCCTCTCTGTTTACGGTGCAAGTCTAATGGAAAACGTTTACCCTGAACCGGGTGGTGCACAAAAGATCGATGCGGTGATTGAATCAGAAATGTATCTGGATCTCCTGCATATTATATAGTTTGTTTCCTAAACAAATCTGGTTAAAGAAAACACGAAAGCTATTTCTGAGAAAATAGAACTCGGGTAAATAAATTCAGTCCAGCTGACATTAAACTCTGCTCCTGTCAAACCAAACAGGATTTTAATGTTTCTTGCCTGTTAAGTATTAGTGAGAAATCTGTCCAAACAGTAAAAAATAAAATCCCACAGTCATTAAATCAAAGTAATTAGAGCTCCACTGATGGATGAAACTGGAATCAGATGTTCTCCCGCACTGGGAAATATCAGTTGGCTGGGGTGTTTGAGAATCCGTGACTTCAGTCGGAGAGGTGCAGCTAGATAGTTTGATAGAGGGTTTTTTGAGCTATGAAGGTTACGCTGAGCTATATTTTTGCCTGTTTCATGGAAGATATGAATTATAGAGAGAGGTTAGATTTTTAGAAGCCATGTGCTGCTTTTTCGGCTGCAACTTGTAGAAGTTCACTGCGTAGACATCAGTCATTCCCAGATGTTGTAATGTTTCCCCGTAAATTGTGAGTGGAGACTTCTCCTTTAGTTTGGGACTCTGGTATATTTTACTCCCCAAATCCTGCAACAGGATGGAAATTCTATTAACTCTGCCGTGCACGGTAAATCACCCCCACCAACAAGCAGAGCAAGATGCCAGCAGAAGCCGCAGCCACAGATGCCTCATGAATCAAAGCAGCACTAAATCCCGGGGTAACTGGTTGAACGGCAAGCAGCTTTCTCCGTTAAGCAGATTTTAACATTTCAAAATAATTTTACATCTATTTCAATCCTGAAATACAATGTACCTTGAAGAATATACAGTAAAAATACATTAATAAAATAGAAGGAAAAAAAAACTCCAGAAAAAAATTCAACAACATTAGCCACTTTGTTGTGTCATTTGTAACAAGAAAACCCACAATTTTCCAGTGATGAATAGGATTTGGGATGGATTCAGAGGTTGATATACCTTGCATTTTTAAGTCTAATATTAATAAAAATAATACTGCCACCAAACATACATTGACCCATCACTACATGGCAGGCAGAGCCTTCAACGTTTTCCGTGCACTACACCCCTCAGTCTTCACAGTGATCCGTAACTGTTACTACTTCAGTTTTGCAGGTGAGGAAATTATGGTCCTGCCACACTCACATAGGCGAGTCACCCACAGCACGCCACCGCTCAGGTGGGTCTGAGGTCTGGACACTGAACAGTAGAACCACAAAGCCAATTACTTCAGCCATGTGGCTACTTTCCTCCATCGCTTCCAAACTTAGGAAACATGGTGTGTCATGCAAGTTTGCCTCATAATCCGGTTGTGGAATGACTTGGTCGGTAGCCATTTTCATCCCTTAGTTTCCAACTGTTATACCACCATTTAAAACGTTTCCCATTTCCATCAACAGTGGTCCTCACAGGCGTTAACAAAGATAAGGGTGCCTTACAGCCCAGCAGGGGTTTGGAGGACAGAGCATCCTGCAGGGCCGGGTGGAGACCCCACGCTGTTCGCCGTGCAGCCTGCCGGGGGCTGGGGCCAGCCTCCACCACGGCCCGCTGCTGCCCTTCTGCGGCTCTGCACACCGCCTCCCCGCGACACAGGTGCCACAGGCGCGCAGTGCTTTCTCTTCCTGTCCCCAGGTCCGTCATCCGGGTTGTGGTGGTGGAGGTTCCTGGAAGTCGGGCGGGACACGCGTGACACTGTGGGTGGGGACATCCAATCTCTTTGTTTGGACTTGAAATTTCCAGCAGACTGTTTAGCCTGTGGGTAGCAAGAACACTGTGCCTCCAAGAGTCACCTGACTTGCCCAAACGTGTCACCTGGTAGGGAGAGCTTACAAGCTGGTTCCTCGCTCACGAGGCCCCCAGGAAGAAGCCAGCGGGAGAGGGGGGTGTGCTGTGGAATGACTGCTCTGGGTCAGCATGTGGCCCATCTTACAGACTAGAAAAGTGAGTCTTATTGTGGCCAGGGTCCTTGTTCAGGGTCACACACTTTGAAGGTGTCAAAATCTGAGGTCAAACCACGGTGCCTAGCACCCTGGGAAGACAGTGTCCATCTGAGCAGACAGGATCCCTGCAGCTTGACCACAGGGAGGCTGGGTGCTTTGTCCAGGCTGGTCTTGGATAAACGCCCAGTTCCAGCTGCCTTCGCTCCTCTCAATTTGGACATTGCCAGAACTGAAAAGTGAGTTTCTCTCCTGAACCATAAATTCAGAATACTGACCTCGTGATTCAGCTAATTAGGCAGATAATATCCTCGAAGAAGGTGATTTCCCCCTGAATACATCGTGAGGCCTGTCTGCCTGACTTCTGGTCACAGTTACCTGGGAAGCTGGCTCACTGAGAAGGACGCAGGGTTACTTTACCTAATCACTCAGCCTCCAGACGGTCTGCAGAAGGAGTGGATCACAGGAAACGCAGGGGTTTATTGGGAGGTAAAAAACATAACCACAGGCCTGTGATTCTGCACGAGTCTCATGCAGGGCTTAAAGCGCTGTGAGATGCACCTTCCTGCCGGAGCTTCCTTCTCTCAGATAAGCCTTGTGCCATGTGCGGGGTAGTTGACTGTCAGCGACCTCAGTGTGTCTCTCTCTTCGCCCGTGAGCTGCAGAAAGACGATGAGATGGACAGCCAGGAGAGAGTTTCAGGGTCTGCTCCTGCCGTAGGACCACGGTGACCCCTCAGAAATTAAGTTCTTAAACGTCTGAGTCTCTTTACTTTAAAAATGGGGAAGAGAGAAAAAAAAGAACTCCGCAATTTTATTCTGAAAGCCGTATGAGGCTTTGTGTGTGAAACACTCAGTAAGACTGGAAGGCACTGAATCGACGCCGGCTAGTGTCATTGCTGTTACTGTTGTTACAGTTACGATTATTATTACAAAACGTGTAGCTGGCTCTGTAATGGGACGTAAGACTTCACTGTGAGTAATTATTATGTGATGTGATGTAGGGGACCCCTGGCGCAGCACCTTCACTGGGGGTCACAGGGAAGAGAAACAGTGGGAAGGACAGTGAGCTGAGCGTTGGTTGTCTTGCAAAAAAGGGCCAAAAAAGACAAGAATGAGTATAAAATGCGTGTTTTGCCAAGCTTCCGGGTGGAATTAGCTCCTGAGACCGGACGCTGCTCTCAAGGGCGTGTCTGACGCACGAGCGCTCTCGGGGCCGCGGGCTCGCCCCTCGCCCCGCAGACCACAGGCCGCGACGGGCCCGACGCCCCCGGCCACGCCCCGCGAGTCCGTGCTGCCGCGGTCACCAGCGCCGCCGCGGGGCCTCCGGCTGGACACGAGTTATCTGGGTTATTGAGAAACGCTCTCCTGACACATCGAGCGCTCGTGGACAGAAACTGGCGTCTGTCCGCTGAGCACACAGACGCCACTTGGCTTCCCATCTGTGTTTACTCGAGGGGACGTTCTGACCAAGGTTTGGAATTTGCACAGAGACTCACCTGCTTCCTGACACTCTCAGAACGGCCACCGCAGTAACTACGCTCAGACTGCCGTCAGCAAACGTGTACAGGGCAACGGTAGGGAGAGGGGAAGGAATTTTTCTGGGGACTGGAACGGTTTGAAGCTGAGAAAAGAAATGCGTGGTTTACAAGCTAGACCAGGAGAGCCAGGTGGGCCGCCTGGTCCTGTAATAGCCCGGGGCTGCCGCTTCTGATGCTGCAGTGCGTCTCAGCCCGCGACGTGACGCCCTGTCGGAACCGGGGCGTGTGACTGCGTGTCATTACTGCCCTCGTCCCTCACACACGCCGCTAGGCTGGGCCGTGCGCAGACTCTCTTAGGACGGCTGACCGGGGGCCCCGCCCCGCCCCACCCAGGGCCGCCTCTGGCGCCGCAGGAGACGCGGCTTCGCGGAGGACAGCGTGGAGGAGGAAGCTTCTGTTTCTCTTGGCCGTGGACCTTGCAGTGATGCGTCTCTGACCCCATAACCAACGTGCAGTGAGCACGCGCCTCCTGTTTGTCAGGAACGCTGCACCTGCTGCAGACGCGGAAGGGGATGACCTTCTCTGCTCGAGCAGAGCTCGCTTTCCGAGCTGCACCGCGCTAAGCGCTGTGACGCTGACGCGCACAGCCTGCTGCCTGGCCCTGAGGAGGAAGGGATTACTGCCCCCACGAGGAGCCACGAAGGTCTTCACGGGTAGGCGACATCTGAGCTGGACTTTGAAAGATGAATGGACTTTTCCATTTGGGGAAGGGAGGAAAGATGCCATAGGGGTTTGCATGTTGAAAGGCATGGTGTAGAAAGTCCTGGAATTTTCCAGGGACCGCAAGAAGTGCAATGCATCTCCTGGAGGATGTTTGCCTTGTGGGGAAGGGGGCAGGGTGGCCGGAGAGGAATCTGAAATGTGGTGAAGTTTCGAAGGCCTGTTTTACTCTCTGTACTTTATCTTATGCACAAACGGAGGCAACAGAAACTTAGCTAGTGGGTAAAAGGAATTGACATTTGGACATCTCAGCATTAAAAATGACAAGATCAAAAAAAAAAAAGTCCACAAACGATAAATGCTGGAGAGGCTGTGGAGAAAAGGGAGCCCTCCTACACTGCTGGTGGGAATGCAGTTTGGTGCAGCCACTGTGGAAAACAGTATGGAGATTCCTCAAAAGATTAGGAATAGACTTACCGTGTGATCCAGGAATCCCGCTCCTGGGCACATATCCAGAGGGAACTCTAATTTGAAAAGATACGTGCACCCCAGTGTACATAGCAGCACTATTGACAATAGCCAAGACATGGAAACAATCTAAATGTCCATCGACAACAGATGATGGTGGCCCTATAATTGCCCCTGTTTAAAAACGGTGATGTTGACTCATCACAGCAACCTTTAAAAACAAAGAAATACATGTAACGAACTTTGGAATTATTTTCATTAAAAGCTGTTAAACATTTTTTAAATGCTGAAATTTTCATTACCTGAAATATGTATGTATGTAAATATTCTTGCCAAATGATAATGAAAACATGGCTGAGCAGTGTGTTAATACGTAGAATTCACGTGTGAAGGGACAGAAACAGCAGACATAACTTCTTCACTACTCGTTCAACTGAGTTGTCACCATTCAAAATTTTCTTTCATGGCTTCAGCTTGTAACACTATTTTGATAATCGAATTCTGTTACAATTAATATAATCAAATATATTTCATTTGAGATTCATTTGGGCTTAGCCATTTATACAAATCCTATATTCTATTGAATCTCACATGCTAAAATAGAAATTATGTCAAAATACATGCAAGAAATGATATAATGAAAATGAACCTCTCACCTTAGAATGTAAATACTAATGTGAATATTTTGGGCTGTTTCTTGAATTTTTTTTATATTAAAGCAACATAATGATATTTCTATAAATGTACTATTATTATTATTATTATTATTATTATTATTATTATTATTATTATTATTAAAATTCCAGGAGTTGCTGGTCCCTTTAGTTGCTTCATTGCTATCATTCATATTAATTACCTATTTACCATATACAGTTTTAAACATCCAGACTGTAAACTAAAGCCTGGCAGCATATTAAGTCATTGGCTATCAGATCATTTAGCAAAAACTGCAGCACACAACGTCCTCTGTAATAACGTAGTTAGAAGCACATGCTGTATGAGTAGACGGACTGCTCTTTTATGGAATTTCTGATAAAATGCGCTGGCAAAGCTGTCACCACCCGAAACTCAGATTCTAGGCAGATGTTAAAATGGATCCAAACCAAAGCTTCCCTGGGGGCAGCTGACATCTAGAGACTGAGCAACTGTCCTCCGCAGGACAGGGATTGTAAAAGGAAGTCAAAATCTAGAATTAGATGCGGATAGAAATTGAACTATCCATTGTCCATAGACAATAAACACTGTTCCTTGCAGCTCAGAATTTTGTTTCTGTTAAACGCCTCAACCACATGGTCATGTTAAGGCATCACGTTCCTGCTGTAAATGTGCACAGTAAGTGCTGGGGATGGGGTATGAGCTTGGGTAGGGTCCTTCCAGGGGCTTCGACGAAAGCCCTGTCACATACTGCAAATGCTACAAGTGATGTTATCTTTCCAAAAGTATTTTAACCTTCAGAAACTTCATTTTCTTCATCTGTAAATGGAGGTCATAAAACCTACAGGACTATGTTGCCGTGAAAATTAAGTAGACAGAAAAGACTCAGTAGTTACCATGGAGGGGGTGACGTACGATGTTAATCCCTCACCTCTTCCCCTTGACATGGAGACGTTGCTCAGGTCTTCAGTCCGTTTCAGGGCACACAGCACTCTCGGAGCCCAGCTTGTCAGAGTGCCCTGTGTGCACGTCAAGCGTCAAGCAGTTACACACGGGAAGACACAGGAGAGGATTCCTAGGTGAACTTTTTCATAGAATTGACTCTTTGGGATCCTTGGATTTCTGTCTTACAATAGATGCCTCTTCTTAGTTGCAATAAAATACCTGTTCTTTGCCCAAATCCTAGAAGGCACCAAATGTGAAGCAAAGTACACTTAGGCAAACGGAGCGTTTCGCAGGCCCTGCTTGTGCGGCTCCTGAGTGGTCCTGCGGTGGTGCTGTTCCGGGTACCTGTGATTTGCTCTGTCTTAAACAGGAACAGCCACGTACTCCCCAAAAGTCATAAAGCCGCAAACTTTGTGGCCTCAGGTTCGTGGGTCTTGAAGTCCTAAGAAACACCGTGTGAGCCACAGAGTATTTCAGGCAGGATCAGATTTGAATTGTCCGCATGACAGTCTGTTTACTTTTTGTAGACAAACCAGGGATTACCCTGCCTTTAGGCACCTGGCTTCTACTCAGACGCTGAGAGGGTGCTTTCTCAGAGGCCCTCCTGGGTCTGTTACCAACGTCTTGCTTGACACATGGACCTTTGGATAGTTAACGTAGCAACCTCTCTCCTGGCTTATACTGTGTATGTTTTATAGATGTGGTCAGTTTAGTATTGAAAAAGTGAAGCATGATTAATTCCCTGAGTAATCTATTGTACCTAATTTAGCATTTTTATTTTACACGGGCATGATATTTTATGTCTATAAACATTACATACATACTTCATATTTGCTTCTTTCTCTTATTGAATTGCAAGCCTTTCTCCACTTTTTGGTGGGCGTGTTGCTTTCAGTTGCTGGGCCCTAAGTGCCTAGCACTGTGCCTGGTGCAGGGAAGATATTTAATAAATCTACGATGAAGACGGAAAGAGGGAGATGTAAGAAAAGAGAAAAAAAGATGAAGACAAGACAGTAGGATGCATTCAACATCACACATCTCTCTCTTTTTCTCTCCTGGTTTAGGCGTTTGAACACCACGGGGCCATTAGCATTTTGGTGCCAGGGGCCGTTTCTTGGTTTGGCCTGATCGTCAATAATCTTCACGTAAGATGCGCACCGCAGGACATCCAGGCGCCCGCACGGGTGGTCACCATGCTGGTGGCCGCGTCTCCCCATCTCTGATGAGTGGAGTGGGTTATACTGCCAGACTCTCAGTTTTCCACTGACTCAGGTTTTCATCCTCCATTCATTAATTAATAAAACATCCTTTCTACCATTTGCCTCGAATTGTACAGAGACTGTAATGACTCGTGTGCGTGGGTTTGGGAAGCAACAAGCCGAGAGCCAAAGGCTCTATTTCCTCTCATTGTGGGAGCAGGGGGACACTGTTTAATAAGGACACCACCTTCTCCGTCTCCGAGTTGGGCATGTAGGGTTATTTCTTTGTTTTCGTGCCTGTTTAAAGGTGCCTCTCTCGTGCAGGAGACACTCCTCTGGGCCTGGGCCCCTGGCCGCCCGGAGCTGGCACTCTGCCCAGGAGCAGACGCGAAAGGCGACCAGGAGACAGGCGCCGCCCGGAGTCCCACGGGAAGGGAGCGCTGCGGGAGAGCAGCGCGGTGGCGGGGGGGGGGGGGGGGGGGGGGGGGGGGCCCCGCAGGGCCCGCGACTTCGTCCCGGCAACCAGGGCGTTGCCGGAGCAGGCGGCTTCTACGTGAGGGCCTGAAGGGGGTGAGGGGATAAATCCCGCGGGTCTGAGGGAAGGAGTGTCCAGTGGGGAACACCAGTCCCTTCCTGTTTCATCGGATGAACTGCAGGGAGACGGGGGTCGCCAGAGACGGGAAACAGCTCAGCAAAGGGCGGGTGGAGGCGCCGTCCTGATGCGCCTCCGGCTGCAGCGAGGAGCTGTGCCTGAGCGCCGAGGAGCTCCGAAGGCCCGGGCGGAGGGCGCGCCCGGGCATCCTCTGCGCGCAGAGAGGCGGTGCTGGGCCGTGTTAGGTGTCTGCTCTGCAACCCAGTGTCCGGGTGGTGGTGTCGTGACCCCCCCGGACCGCGACATCGGGATTTCCGGCAGACACGGACAACACTGGGAATTCTGGCAGCCACGGAGACCCAGTTTAACGCTCTACACACACGGTGCTCCCCTCACCTCTCGGACGCCCCAGCACGTGGTGCTCTGTACCAAAGCAGCCAGTCAAGTGCTCTAGGGGTTCAAGAAATGCCTGCTGGACAAAGGAAGAAATAGTCATTTAAAAATATTGTCCACAATTTTCAAAGACAAGACAGGAGTTTGCAGAGCGCCACAACAGAATAAACTATGTGTGTGTGTAGCGCTGTCTGGTGGCTCTCGTATCAAACTGCAAGGCAGCTACGCACCCGCCTTTATAGAGAAAGAACTAAAAACTAGACATTGCAAGCTAGTACGTAGTGGAAGTGGTTGAGCCAGGCTTCCACTGAGGTCCTTCTGTGTGAAAAGTCTGATTCTGATTCTGTTCGTTTAGTCACACCCTTCTGAGTTCAGAGACAAGCCCTCTTCTCTGTTCCTCTTGATCCTGACGTCTCTCTGACAGTGTTTTTGCAGGATTTATATTTCTAATTAATAGCCTCAGTTTTTCCAGTGTGAGAGAGGCTAACCAGCTCTCTCTGAACACAGAGCCCCGCTTGGTAGCACATCTGTGATTTGTACACAGCACAGGATGCTTTACGTAATGGACACCTGATCTCTTTATTGATTAATTTCAGCCCAGACTTAAGTCCGTCCTTAGGAAGGGGAAGGTTCCTCAGGGGGCGTTCACCTTCCCTCCTTTGTGCCGGGATCCACCTTTTCAGAAATAGTCCAGGCACCCTTCCTGAGAGCCAGTAGACACAGGCCTGAAGGACTCCCCCTTCCATTGTGTGAGGAGAGTGTGGAGTTAACCACGAGACCGTGGAGAAGGGACAGAAACTGACTGCACAGATTTCTAGCTTCCCTTTGACTAGGCCGGACTACTTGAGGATTGCCTTCAAAACAGTGGTCTTAATATTATCATGAACATATTTAACAAAAGGGCGTGTTGATGCCTCCGGTCAGACCTGGCCATTAGCTGAACTGACACAGATATTTAGAAATGTAAGCGGGGCTCGCGGCACCCAGAGCCGCTGAGGAAGCCGTCAGAGCTGGGGGGGGGGGGGTGCAGAGCTAACGCCGAGGTGGGCCAGGGGCTGCCGGGGTGGCGGGAGGTACAGAGGTCAGAGACCACATCACATAAGAAGTTACAGGAAAATCCCAAGAGATTTTAGAGTCAAATTCTACTTTCCAAAATTCTCTGTCACATTCTTAATAGCGTCATCACCATGAATGATAAGGAAAGAGTGAAGGCGATGATTCATTAATGCTCAGGAAAAGTGGCCGAAGTGATCATTTTAGAAGCAGAATAAAAGGGGCAATATGCTAATGCATTACCAGGGGTCGTGGAGTGACCTGCTCGTTTGGGTAGGATTTCTGAACACATAAATGTTAGTAATGCTTCCATTTTTCTCTGTAGCTTGCTATGCAATAATAATTTAAAAAATAAGCTTCCATGAGTAACAAAAGAAAAAAACCCAGTGCATCACAGACAAGGGTATCCTCAAAGAGCATTTTAATGGTTCCAAGGGAACCATCCCAGTTCAAACCACTGGGATGCTCCTGGATGAGGACTGCCGAGCCACCCAATGGTGGACACCACTGAACAGGCCCCTGAGAAGCCCTGGGTGACTGCCAAAAGCTGCAGAGGACCCTGTCACAGAGGGTGCGGGCGCCATTCTCGGTGCTGCAGGAGAACAGGACAAGAGAGGGGCTTTTTCAGAAGGACCTCACATGGGAAGTTGGGCAGCTTCTCAGAGTGCTTACCGGTCCATTCTCCTTGCTGATCTGCTCGACTGGATGACTCAGATCCTAAATGAGTAAAAAGCCACCTGTCTAAGCGTGGGAGAGCAGCCTGTCACCAACCAGGAGAGAAACCTGGAGGCGGCCTAGGACAAGGGCGGAGGGTGGGTGACAGCTTCACAGCCCGTGGTTGTAGACCCCAGTTCCGTAAACGTACTTCCAACCATGTGGAAGACGCATATGTGAACCCACAGCACGACACGCGGACCCCGAATCCCAGTTCAGTCTGTGCCGACAGGGCTGGGGTCCTTGGAGCATGCCAGGTGGGTCACTTCTCGTTGGTGCCCCATGAGACCAGCTGAGGGGTCCAGTCTGAACAGCTGAAGAAACGGGTACTCCAGTGACAAAGACCATCTCCTTGACCGAACCCCGGCCAGCTCCCCTGAGCCCTCTGCTCCGTCGGGCCACTGATCCACTCCCACTGGCAGTACCTGGGACTATTTGGGCGTCAAGATACAACTGGTGTTAATGGATTATAACCCACTGGACAAAACAGGAAAATCCAAGTCCCTAGTGATATAAATAAGTAAGTGAGGGACTTACCGGTTTATTGAGGAAAGGAGTGTTTGAAGCACCAGCCCACAAAACACCTGTTCATCACAAAGTGTGAAAGAGGGAGTTGGAAGTGGAGACACTTGAGAGATGCCACCTTCACCAAGTGATCCAGGTTAACGTCATGAGCAGTGGGACAAACTAAAGCCACGTGCCACCGTTTAGGATACAGTTAGGGACGCGGCACCACGTCTGTTTCCCTGCCAGCATCGTCATCATGAGTGGACATCAGACAATTCCAAATCAAGGGCCACTCTACAAAATGAAAAAGCCAAAGTCCTTAAAAGTGCCAGGTTTCTGAAAGTCAGGGAAAGACCAAGGAGCGGATTCAGGCTGTAGGAAATGAGAGAGAGAGTGCGACTCAGTAGCGTGCAACCCTGAGACAGTTACTTTTCTGTAAAGGACGTTGGTGACAATTGGAGGAGCTACTCTGACTTTGCAGAGCTTCTGACTCTTACGACTGTGTCATGACATGTAGGAAAATATACTTGTTTGTATGAAAAATGCACCAGCATATCCAGGAGTGACAACGCATCGTATCAACAACTTACCCTCAAATAATTTTTTGAGTCATGTGTACTTGTAATTTTGCTGTAAGCTTGAAAGTGATGCACAATTAGCAAAAAAATACACAGAAATAGAAAAATGTCTGCGCCGGGTGGACTGCGCCCAGTGTGAGCTCTACAGCCCTTTTAATCGATCTAACTCAGACACATAACAGGTAATTACTAAAAATTCACCAAATTAATACATGAATTAGTGAAGAAAGGAAATATTAACTCATATTTCATAAACTTTAAGTTTACAAAATTAGCCTGCAAATATTTCTGACTGTTTTCTTTTTAAAAATCTTGTCAGCATTCGTAACTATTTACATAAGATTGAAATTAAATTTCCCCATCATGTTTATGAAATATTATGGTACATTCCTATATAAACGATATAATGAGCATAAATTAAGCTGCAGGCAACAAAAATCCAAGTCAATTGTTTAAACATACTGACCTACAGCCTCTCTCATAGATCCAGAGAAAGAGGGCTCCGGGTGTGGGTAAATCACTGGCACTTCTGTGTAGTCAGGGGTCCAGGATTTCCACTTTTCCACGACCCCTCTTCAGCATGTTGGCACTTGTCCGCGGCTTGGTTCCCCGAAGGCTGCTGCGGCTCCGCACATCTCTTCATCATCCGGCCAAGTGTGTGTTCACCAAAGGAAAGTCCCCTTCACAGGACTCTTTATAAGACTGAAGAAAACTTCTCTCAGAAGTGATCCCAGGAATTGTCACCTTATGTATCAGAATTATCATACGCTTTGACCTCAACCCAGCCTCGGCAAGGAGGAACCACCACACTTAGCTTAAAGCAATCACACTTGGCAAAGTGGTGGTGATGTCTTTCCCTGATCGCATGGCCATACCAAAGGTGGACACTGTCCAAAAAAGAAGTTGAGGGCCCTCTACCAAAAATGAGGGGATGGCAGCAAACCACTGGAATCGACGATCAAAATTTTTGCAACAGTGAGTAAAATGGCAACGGTAAACAAGAGGGAAAATCAAGCACAAGGAGAACGAGCCAGCCTGAGCCGGCCCCGGGCAGTCCCCACTGCTGCCCTTTGCCACGACGGGCACCCTCTCTGCTGTGATTTCAGTAGACACCACGCACATGCACACGCGCACGCACACGCTCACGCACACACCCCTCACCTCTGTAGAAAAGCAGTATCTTTCCAGAGTAACCTACTCCGTCCTCTGTCCCCTGCTATCTCCCTCCCAATCTGACTGAACACATGATGACAAAAGGCTTCAGAAACAGAAGAACCTGGTTAGTGCCTGGCAGCAGTTCATTTGCAAAGCTGCACATGAAGTATGTTTATGTTACTGAGAAATGTTTTCTGAAAGAGGAGGAAGGGAAAGTGCTGGCTGCGTGTCACACCAGGCACCCGGAGAACCGGGACTCTGAGTCTGGTGACAGTCATGCTTTCTAAAAGTATTTTGCAAGCAATCAAGGGCTTTAGTTTTTATTAAGTTTATTAAGTTTACAAAGTTTTACATTACTAGTATATGTATCCATATATTTATAGTGTATCTCAAGGAGATCACCTAAGCATTTGCTTGTGTTAATCAGAGAAAGATAATTGGCAAATACAATAATTTTTAGGTTAGAAATTTTATTCCAGTCCTATGAATAAGTGATTTTATATGCACCTTGCATTATCAACTGGACTTTGTACAGTATGTACCTGTGCAACTCGCTAGAGTCAAGACATAATTTAATCTAACAAGCAGTGATCAGCCCCAGAAAACCATCCAAATTCGCTGAATTAAAATTTGCTCATAAAAAAATAAAATAAATAAAAATAAAGTTTGCTCATTATCCTTTCTGTGGATTTTAGAAGTAGGTCATTCTTTATTCAATTTGTAATACATTAAGCTAGGTTTATGTTATCTCATAATACACAACCTGCTTCTATTTCTTGAATGGAATGTATCAAAATTGCACATCGCTATATGCACAGGGTGTGAGAGAGGGCCCGCCGGGAAGCGCGCGGCGTCTGCACAGCCCTGGGTTACCTACAGAAGGCTTTCAGAAAGTGATCTGTCCTTTCAGCTTCAAAGCAGCCCTGTGAGCCAGTCATTTTTTGCCCCAATTAAAAATATTAAGCTCAGAGACTTCATGATGTGACTGAAGATTATTGATTATAATGGTAAAGATTAACAGTTCAGGTCCTGAGTTCTTAAGCCTGCTGTATGATTTATAATTTAATGTGTATTATATTACTATTATATTATTATTATAATAGTAATATAATTAATATTTATAAATTAACATATTATATTAAAATGCATATCATATATTACCATGACACCATTATATATTATATATTGTACAGTACATATATGTTATATAAAATATTACCTATATTACATACGGTACTATATATAATACGTAAAGTATGTAAAAGGGCAAGTAAGATTATAATGCAATGAAAATCAGCATAAGAGTTCCTGCATATTTGTGTTAATATATGGCTGGTACGGCACTAGCTTACATGTAAAGTGTTTCAATTGAATATAGATATTAAACCAGCTATGCTCTCCAGTAGCATACAAAATATGAACTGGTATCGCAAATGAATCAATTAAGTTGATAGTGCACATAAGCCTGTTTCCGTCTAAGAGCACACAACTTTGTATAGAAACGTATAAATTTGGGTCAAATGCATTATTTTCTCCACGGTCTCATCACACATCAGATACGTAGGTTCACCAAATATGGCTAAAGGAACTTCAAAGATACTTTCAATATGAAAGCATTGGAGGAAATAAATTGGATCCAACTGACTTTAACGACAGCCTTGTCAAATAGAACAGAATTCTAATATTTCTTTCTGCTATGTATTAGTGAGGAATCTGTCTGATCAGTAAAAAAATAAAACCCCACAGCTATTTTATCAAAGCAATTAGAGCCGCAGTGACGGGGGAAAGTAGAATCAGATGTCTTTTCTGAAAGTTATTAAGTGGCCAAAGTATGTTTCTATGAATCTGGTGCCTGGGTTTGTAAATTTATTAAAATAAATGTTTATTCTTACAATGAAGTTGGTCAAGTTTATTCGGGCTTGATACAATCATATGATAAAATCGTATTACTTTCAAAGGAATCTGACAGTAAACATACAGAGCGGTGGCCATGGGACGTCACTAATGATGGTGAAAATCGTGAGCTCGTCTCCTGGGATGACCCACAGGCTTGGGGTCACTCTCCTGTTACAAACTCCACATGCTAACTGAGCCTGGCTGGTGAGCTTGGCTGGTAACACTGCACTGCACAGATTTCACTAACGGACACAACACCGGAAATTCTAAACGTATCAGTCGTAAGTTGTAAGAAGGAAGGTCTCTTTTCTCCCAGATTTTCAAGTTTTGTGTGGACACATAGGAAGAGTTGTGAGTGATGTGATAAATTCCAGGTCAAGCCGTAATTTTTCCGTTGATTCCGTTAAACATGTTCCCGGGTTGAGAACTGTCAGCTCCAGTCCGTGAAGCTGCAGGAACTGCACGAACCTCCACTGCGGAGACAATTCTGCACGAGCGAGATGTGTGGCACACACAGTCCTCCAATGTGCTCCGCCACTTTCTAAAGGCGGCGGCAGAAGTCACGGGAAGATTCAGTCTCCTCGGCATACGTAGCACTGACACACTAAAGTCCACTCAGAACTAGCTCCTGTTTCGTTTAAAGTGACCACCGTGCCTTCTTCGAGATCCACGTCCTACCGTGGGCACCTGTCCATCCATTGGCTGCATCATGTCTGCTCTTACAGGCGTTCAGCTCGGCTCAGACACGTGCAGGGATGTTCGGGTCAAACAGCCCATCCCATCATCAGCACCAAGGACCTCTCTGTTGAGAGTCCGGATCATCACCTCCTAAAAACCAAAACCGAGCTACAGATTCCCTCATCAGTCCTTGTTGGGACCTAGGCACATTTCACCCAAGCAGCATTAAGCAACTTCCAGGTAAACCTCCAGTGCTGCCAATGAACTGTAGGGAATCTCCGTGGGCCACTCGGCTCTTACAGAGCCTTTGAAATTTTGCTTTAGCCCAAGCAAAGGGGTGGGATGAGGTGGGAGGAAACTTGCTTTAAGTAATTAAATGCTTTGCAACAAAACAACCTTAAGTGAATATGCCCCTACAGATATTAACCATTAAAAATGTAAATTTATTTGTGCATATAAACTTATACACACACACACGTATAATGGAGGTGTAATTTTTTATAAACTTGGAAAATTTTCAAATATTTCCAGTTATATCTGAGTAAGCAAACATTTGATTCCCCAACTGAGCTTGTGAGCTTCCTTGCATCACACACTAGATTCTAAAATAGCATTTCCCTGATACTTTTGTATAAAGAAATAATTCTCAACAAATGCTAGAGTATGAAATTGTACATGATGTTCCATGACAAAGAGTTTTCAAATTAATCTCTGTAGCAAAAAAAAAAAAAAGTAATTTGCAGATGAATAAAAATATGTACATGAATCAGATATTTTGTTACATAATCTGTTAACAAAACTTCTGTCTGAAAAAGAAACACTCTTTGGTAATTAGAGGCTAACAGAATAGAAATCCCCACGTCTTTTGCACCATCCTTTGGAAGTACCAGCCATATCCTCCTTACTGCCTAACAGTGACCAGCTGATTCTTGGCAGTACAAGCATTCTAAACTGTATTAAGGCTTTTATGCACTAGACGTCCCTGGTCCTCACATAGTTGTTTGGCTGTGTATCTGCAGAGCATGAATAGTGAGTACCAGGGACATGGCACCCAAACACAGGCATAAAGACTGAGTACCAAGTCGAGTACGGTGGAAATCCTCCAAAATTAACTAAGTTCTACAAAATCTCCCTCTCTCTCTCTCCCTCTGTCTCTCTCTTTAAAATGCATCACGTATTCTCCCTACCCAGTACATTAATGTGGGTGGAATCACTTAGCCGTCAAACCATCATCAGCGCCCCATTTGCGTTAACGTTCATCGAGCACCTGTCTCTGTGCCAGACGGTAGCCCCGCGTCTCTGTGCACCAACTCACAACCGCCCCCACGTAGCCACTTCCTTTCCCACACAACGGGCCCTGCACTGAAGCCTCGGAGAAATGAGGACATCGTCCTAAAGAAACACAAGATGGCTACTTAATTCTGACTGATTCTTCAAGTTCTGTTTGATGCCAAAAAAAATCTGCATTCATTCCGTCCTGCTGCACTGCCTCCCAGTTTTCACCTGGGTCTTCGGAATAAGACGGCTGCTTATTTTGACGGTACAGCCACCAACCTTGAACAGAAGCATCGCTCTCCCGGGGCTGCTGTGTCCCTGGGAGACGCTGGGTCCTGAAGTGTCTACTTGCAAAACACTCCGCTGTGAGGTGTGTTTGTGAGTGTGAGTGTGTGCGTATCAACAGGGAGTGAGTGGGGGGCAGGAGGGAGGGGCGTTCTGGCACGGTCTCCGTGGGTCTTTGCTGTACGATGCTGCGTCTTTCCTCTGGTCCTCCCTGCTAAAGCCCCCACGCTCCGTGAGAAAGAAGAAGGCACGTTTCAAAGGAACGCGCGTTTTTGATCACAGCCAATATGTCCATTGTCATCACCACTGGTCTCCCGTCCTTGAGAGGCCAAGAGTGGAGACACCGCCAAGGCAAGAGGTTCAGAGGGACCGTGACGCAGGCGACCCTCGCGGTGCACACGCGTCCGGGGCTGGGTCCCAAGCACTGGCTTTGTGACCAGATCCTGGTCATTCTCTGCTTCAGCAACTGTTTCCTCACACTTGCCCAGAGTGATCTTTTAAATGCAAATCTGATCGTGTAAATTCACCACCTGCAGGTTAGTATCTAAACTCCTTAGCGTGTTGTACTCGACTGCTTGTGACCCTGCCTGTGCCCTCGGCCTCCAGGCCTGCTGCCCCCCGGCTGTCCTGGGCTCAGGGCTGCTGCTGGAATGCACATGCCCACATGCCTCCGCCCCGGTGCCCGCCTCACCCTCATTATCCGTCCGGCAACGCGTACCCATCCTTCGGGACCCGGCTGAGGAGTGAGCGGAGCCTGCCTCCCTGCTCTGAGCGCCATGTTCCTCGGGGGCTCAGTACTTGTGCTCAGCGCTCATTCAGAACATTTCTGGAAATGGAGTGTTGGTGCATTTAAGTCTGGGACAGGGTATAAACTTCTCAACTAAGTAATGCACAATTCTAGTTTTCTTAAAACGAATATAATTGCTAACTACCCCCAATGTAAGCACCACCTCCCACCATAGAGAGGCTAAAGCAATATGAACTTCCAACCTCACATTTTAAACAAATTGCTCTAAAGAGACTGGAAAATTCCTGAAGGACTTCTTTTCAGACAGTGTCCTTTCTACACTCTGGGTCCCTGCTTAAGGTCTTCAGTCCCTCCCCAGCCAGAGGCTCCCCAGACCAGCTGTGCGCAGGCACTGCAGACGTCCCCCACGGCTCCGCGGAGACAGAAGCGGCCACTTCGCTCCTCGGCAGGGAACGGGGGCTTCTCTCTGCAGCCCTTCCCTCAACGAAGCCGCAGGCTTACCGCCTCCTTTCTCATTCTCCCCGTGTGCTTCCTTCCCCAACCCGGAATTTCGAATTATCTTCTCCTCTATGAAAAAACAGAAATGCAATCCTCTTTGGTGTTTATTACCAGACATATACAGGGCAACCCTTCAGATCATTCTGAAAGACAGAGGATGTTACAATCTGTCTGTAGAAGGCAGGTGCGGTTGTGAGGGACAGGTTTCCTTTTCTAGTGTGCAACTCATTTTTCAAGCTCATTCTTGTTTCTGCCTGGCCTCTGCCTTTCCTTCCTTGCTGCATCGCCTCACCCCTGCACCTCTGCTCAGGAGCAGCCGCCTCTAGCAGCAAACCTGCTCTTACGGTTGTTCTGTTGTTGTTTCTAGTCTGCTCAGCAAATCTGCAAAATAAAAGACACATAGCGAGGCCCGAGGAGTTCTCTTAGAAGGATACAGGTGCTGATGCACCTGTGGGGCTACACTCCCCCCGCCCCCACCACACACACATACAGATTCCTTAGGGCCCTTGTTACGAGTGGTCCTCCATGTTCCTGGTGGGTCTGCTGCTGTGTTAATGTCGTCCAGAATTACAGTAGACCATCGTGCTTGCTGATCCAATAAAGAGGCGAGACTACAGACCAACGACTTCACCCTGTGTAAGGTTTAGATTTAAAATCAGGAACATATTTGCAGATAACAGGAGGATTTTCACAACAGAAGCCAGAGTTCAGTCCACGGGTCCTTCTTTGATGCAAGTTCTCTCTCTGCCCTCTGACAGATTGCCTCGACTGTCCTGTTGTCTGGGGAAACACCTGGCTTCTCGTACCCACCTAGAAATCAGCTATATTGTAATGGTAATAAGAATATGACAGACAATGTGACCATGAGTATATATACGTTCATGTATAACTGAAAAATCGTGCGCTACACTGGAATTTGATACAACATTGTAAAATGATTACAAATCAATAAAAATGTTTTTAAAAAAAAAAGAATATGACAAACGATGAAACAACATAGACCTCAGAACATAATCATTCAGGGAGACCAGCCATTCAAAGGGCCTGTGGGACAAGAAAACACTTGGTTGGAGTGTTTCTCAGTGTTCGCGGCGTATAAAACTCACCGAGGAACGTGTTTCAACAACCCTGTCTCCCCAGGGGCCGGGAGCCTCTGACTCGCTGGAATCTGGGTTGGGGACCAGGAGCCCACATTTTCACAGTCTCCCTGAGAGAATCCTGTAGTCGGTGGCTCAGCGCAGACCAGAAAACACTGCCTCGGGGAGTGTGTTTGGCTCACATGAGGCACTGGAGAACGTACACCCAGAATACGCAGGTCACTGGGGAGCAGCCGGGGAGGCTGGGGCGTTAAGGAAAAGCCAAGCCTCAGAACTTCCGAAGCTTTGAAATTCCCAAGAGGTAGAATTCACAATTTTCCAGAAAGCGAATGTCTTTACTTTCTTCTTTTTTTCTGAATATGAATCCCACCTGCTCCTGGTTTTACATTTCAATATGACAGTTTGATCCATAATCGCTTCTCATCTCTCCTCTTGATCCAGGACATACCACCCGTCTTCTGTACGTTGACTGAAGACTTTTGCTAATATCCATATTTACTACTAAAGTCTTGCTCACAACCTACCATAGAGTTTTTTTGTTGCTAAATTATATAGATATTATATAATAAATTCATAAAGCATGGGAATCAAGATAACTATATTATCATGAGGAGAAAGTCTTAGGTCCCAGGAACAAACAGCACCAGTATCTTGGCAGCTTAACCTCAGCACACTTTGACTTCGATTAGAGCCCCTCGTGGGTGCAGACAGCGCCCCAGGGCAGCCGTCTCCCGCGCAGGATGCTTCCACCTCGGGGTCCCCAGCCGTCACCACAGCGCATTCCCAAGGCAGGCAGAGGGGAAGGGCCTGGAGTTGCGTGCCGGCACGTGGTGCCCTGGCTGGAAATGACCGTCTCTGCCCCTGCACAGACCCACTCCCCAGCCCTCCGGCTCGGCCTCCCCTACCTGCAGGGGGCCAGGAACGTGCCGCTCCCCGGCTGCAGGAAGGGCGGAGAACCAGCAGTGAAGGGGAAGGCTCACTGTCTTTTTTTCTGAGAAGAAATTCCTTCCATTACTTGCCTTTTCCACCTCTCCTTTCTCTCTTCTCTCTGAAATCACTTAGGCTGATTCTCTAAGTGTCCCCTTTCCCCTGATGTTGCCTGGATGTGTGTCTTCAGTTCTCCTGCCTCCCTGAATTCTGAAAGATTTTCATAGCTTTATTCCAGGTCACTCTTCAAACCTGACTATCAACTCTTCAAACTCTAAGAACTTTCTTTTTGTTATTTGTGTATTTTCAAAACACCTTTTTTATGGTTTTGACAGATGTAATATCTTCCAGAATCAGTGCCTATACATTTGGTCCATTGTTTTAAAAACCGCGCATACGTCCTTGCATGCGGCGACCCACGACACGTCAGAAAACGGGAGGGCTGTCATTTAGCAGGGTACTGGTGGAAGTGCAGCCTCGGAGCAGCGTGGGCGCCACAACCACAGCACCCAAGCAGCGGGAGCCCCGCCTCCTACAGCTTGTGTTGCCTTCTTCACTTTTCTCCGCATCCTGCAGCTTCTCCACCTCCCTGTCCAGCTCTCCTGCAGCGTCAGCCCAGGGGCCTCTTGTCCTTAAACTGTTACCTTCTGCCTCTTACTCCTGTTTCTTTTTCCTTATTCTCAGAGTCTGCCTCATGAAAACCCAGCGACTCATTTGAGAAGGAAAAAACACCCCTCAAAGGGAATGCACTGAACGGGCAAAGCCAGAAGTCTGTTTCCCGAGCAGGGGAGGGGAAATGTTAAATATGATGATTTTGCCCCCACAGTGTCCACAACGCCTTTGTGACACACACACCTGAGACCCTCTCTGCTCACAGAGCTACAGCTTCTCCTCCTGCGGGATGCGTGGTAGTTCCCCTCAGCACTTCCGGGGTTTCCAGGAGACAGATCGTGGTCGATGATACCACAGACCCGTCACAGCACAAGGTTCAACGTTCGCATCTAATTTCCTCTCGATCCTCGAGCAGTGTCTTAAGGTTAGAGAAGCAGTGTTGAGGGAAGAGAACATGAGAGCTAGCAGCCGGCCCGCATCTCTGTTCCAGAACAAGCCACCTCGGTGCCACCACTAACCCCTGCCTGCTCTGAACACGTGGTATGTGTGGCCCGGCCACTGCAGGCCTGCTTTTACCTACCCCACCACGTTCAGAGTAAGCTGTTGGGAGAGTTTTTACCTTGGGCCCTGGAAATCCAAGTGGATGAGGTGGAAAATATTTTCATTCCTAAATATAAGTCCTTTCTTATTTTTATTCCACCCTCTCTGGCCCCTGACCCTCTCTCTGTCTCTGTCTCTCACCATTCTGGTCCCATCAATGTGATCCCTCCAGTTGAAATGCCAGACTCCTGTACTGAACCCTGAAGAAGTGCATGTGTACCATTTCCCACATCTCGAGAAACAGATAGCTTGTAGAAATGTAATGTTTTCAAAATATTTTGTCATGACCGCTTTATCCTAAGACCCAAAGTTGCAGCTTTATTCTCAAGGGAAAACATCCACGCAGATCGAGCTAAAATGTGTCTGTCAGCCAGTCCTTCCCCCCCATGCGGCATCAAAATCTTCTTGTCATACAAAGAGGATTCTAATTTGTTGAAAGAAAGAAAAACAAAGAAAGAAAGAAAAGAGGAAGGAAGGAAGGAAGAAAGAAAGAAAGAAAGAGAGATTAAGTATTCACAAAAGCCGAAAACGAAACTAATTTCTAATTTGTCATCGTATAAGGATTACATTGTATTTTTTATTTTTGAAATGTCTTAGTGTAGCTTACTGCTGTAACGTCACACATTCGCTGGGTTTGTTTCCCAGGCTCAGATAGCACATGTTCCTGCAATTTGAAATGATGTCAGAATCATCTCAGTGTCTCATAGTTTCTGTATCATTTCACAGTGGTAGCTGGGTGTCCTGAATTTAGTTCCCAAACCGTGAAGCATGCAAGGCCATTGGAGCTGTGGCTCACATGGCCCATTTGGAATTAGTATGGTGAGGAAAAATGAACAATGATGCTTGGCTATCAGCCTGTCTGAGTCTGACTGTCTTGAGATACAGCTGACCCCAGTCTTCAAGCAGACAGGCGCATTTCTCACAGCTGAAATTTGTGGTTTCCATTTTGGATCTATTCTCAGTCAGCCCTTCTATTCTGTGGACCTCATCAAAGTTAAAAACATCTGTTCTTTGAGTGATTCTGTGAAGAGAATGAAAAACAAGCTCAGACTCTTAGAAAGTGTTTGTAAATCACATGTTTCTGACAAAGGACATGTATCTATCATATATAGAGAATTCCCAGAACTCGGTTAAGAAGACAAATGTCAGTGGGAAAAAAAGAGTGACACATTTGAACACACACTTCACAAAAGAAGATGTACTGGTTACAAAGAAGCATATGAAAAGATGTGCAACATCATTTGTCTTCGAAAACGCACAAGTTGAAAGTAGTGTGATAGAACCCTACACCTCTTAGAAAGGCTAAAATCCAAAGGAAAAAGGGAGGAAAGGGCAACACAGAACACTGCCCGAACAGCAGACCAGCCCTCCGCAAGGCTGGTGCGCCTGCGGGCGGGCACAGACGGGGAGCACAGCTGGGCGCCTTCTTAAGGAAACACCTTCCTGTTGTGTGAAACACTCATTTCATTCTTTTTTGTTTGCTGAGTGTTTGTTTTTACCCAAGATAAGTGAAAATGCTTACTCATGTAAAACTTGTACATCACATTCATAGCCGCTTTGTTGGTAGCAGTTCAAAGCTGGAAACCACTAGACTGCCTACCAAAAGGTGAACAGGTACACAAATTGTGGTGTATCCATACAGCCAATACTTCTCATAATTAAAAAAAAGAGAATGAAATAATGATGTATGCAGCAACGTGCACGGATCTGCAAGAATGAAACCGAGTCGAGGAAGAAACTCTTTCCCCGGCCCAGAGGGAGAGCGTCCCACGTGGGTCCATTATGTGCAGACGACTCTTGGAAACGGAAACACATTAGAAGGTGCCTGAGGATGCAGGAGGGTCTGCGAGGAGGGGCGGCAAGAAAGTGGGGGAGATGGACGTTCAGTAGCTTGACTGTGGTGCTAATGGCTCTGTTGTATAAATGTGCCAAAACATCAAGTTTTACAGCTTGAGTTGTGTCGTCTATTATGTATTTACCTCAATTATGCCTTCTTTTTATTGAAGTAGAGTTGATTTACGATGTTGTGTTTGTTTCTGGTGTACAGCAAAGTGATCCCGTTATGTATATATAAATTACATACATATGTAATATTTTATATATATGTGATTTGTGTGTAATGTACATATACATGTGACATATATGTAATGTATGTACATATATGTGTGATTTTTATATATACATATATATATGTATATATAAAATGTCTTTCACTTCCCTGATCAGGTTTATCCCCAACTATTTTTGATGCAACTTTAAAAGGGATTCTTTTCGCTCTCCTTTCGCTATTTCATTGTTAGTATAAAGAAGTGAAACAGATTTCTGCACATTAATCTTGTATCCTGCAACCTTGCTGAATTCATGTATCAGTTCTATTAGTTTTTATGTAGAGTCTTTAGGTTTTTATACCTTTAGCATCATGTCATCTGCATATAGTGACAATTTTACCTCTTCCCTTCCAGTTCGGATACCTGCTATTTATTTTCTTGTCTGATTGCTGTGGCGAGGACTTCAAATGCTATGCTGAATAGAAGTCATGGGAGTGGGCATCCTTTCCTTCTCCCAGATATTAGTGGGACGGCTTTCAGTTTCTCTCCGTTGAGTTCTAGGTTAGCTGTGGGTTTGTCATGCGTAGTTTTTATTCTGTTGAGATATGTTCTTTCTATACCCACTTTGGTAAGAGTTTTATTATGAATGGATATTGAATTTTATTGAGTTTACTGTATCTGTTGAGATAATCATGTGGTTTTTGTCTTTCCTTTCACATTGGTTTACATATGTTGAGCCATACTTGTAACCCTGGGGTGAATTCAACTTGATTGTGGTGTATGATCTATTTCCATGTGTTGCTGGATTCTGTTTGTTAATATTTTGTTGAGAATCTTTTCATCTATATTCACCAAAGATATTGCTGTAATTTTCTTTTTTGATAGTGTCTTTGTCTGATTTTGGTATCAGTGTGATGGAGGCTTCAGAGAATGACTTTGGGAGTGTTCCTTTTTCTCCAATCGTTAGGAAGAGTCTGAGAAGAATCAGTGTAAGTTCTTTTTTGTATGTTTGGTAGAATTCCCCAGTGAAGCCATTTGCCCTGGACTTCTGTTTGCAGGGAGTTTGTTTGTTTATTTGTTTTGACAGATTCTATTTCACTTCTAATTATCCTTCTGCTCAAATTATCTGTTTCTTCTTGATCGAGTTCTGATGGACTGTACGTATCTGGAGACCTGCCCATCCCCTCTGGGCTGCCCGGCGTGCTGGTGTGTGCCTGTTCACAGTGTTCTGTCTGGTCTGCTGCATTTCTGCAGTGTCAGCTGTTATGTCTCCCCTTCCAATTTCTCATTTATTTGTGTCCTCTCTCTTCTCTCCCTGATGAGCCTAGCCAGAGGTTTGTCAATTTTGTTTATCCTTTCACAGAATCAGTGCTTTGGTTTCACTGATTTTTCTATTTTTTTAAATCTCTATTTTGCTTATTCCCTCTCTGATCTGTGTTACTTCCTCCCTCCTACTGACGTTAGGTTTTGTTTGTTCTTCTCTCTCTAATTCTTTAAGGTGGTAGTTTAGGTTGTTTATTTGAGATTTTTCTTATTTTTTTGAAGGAGGCCTGTATCACTATGAACTTCCCTCTGAGGACTGCTTTTGCTACATCCCATAGATTTTTGTATGTTTGCATTTTCATTGTCATTTGTCTCAAGTTGTTGTTTAATTTCCTCTTTGATTTCGTCATTGAGCCACTGGTTTCTTCAATTAGGTCTTTAAAAAAATACCAACCGTAAAAAGTTAAACAGTGGACCACATAATGAAAGACACACAAAAATGTATAACATAGCAGAGTATGTTTAACGTAAAATGGTGGGAGAAAATGAGACTAATCATACCAGTTATTTCTGTGAAACCATTTGAGGTTGATGGGTCCTCAGAACCAGCGGAGCTCACAACCAAACACGGTGCCAAACTTTCCAGCCACAGTTCCTGCAAAGGTCTAAAATTCATCTCCATAAACCACGCGTCTTCTTAAAAGGCATCTTATTTTCCATACGCATACATAACTTGAACGTGAAAAAAATTATCCTCATTTGAGAGAAAGCAAATAAAATATGAATCCAGACCATCTAAGGTCCTGCACACACCGCTCCCCAGGGTGGGAGCCTCCTCAGCCCAGGCTTAGTCGTTGCAGAACCGGACACAGCCCCTCCCCGTGCACGTGGCTCCCGCCTCGCCGCCGCCGCCTCCTGCCTTTCCTGCAGCCGTGAGCAGCTTTGGTCGGGCAATGCTCTGAGTGGTCCTATTACTGGTAGCAGTTGTGGTATAAATCAGACCGGTGCGATTCCCCTTCTATCTTCTGCTCAATCAGAAATTGCAAAAGGCTGCCAACCCTGTTAGACCGGCTGTTTCATTTGCAATGGGAGGAGGCCAGACACTTTTTAAAAAATTAAAATAAAATAAAAAGTAAAATAGAATACCTACCACCATAAACTTAGAACATTTTAAAAACTGTCTTAAGCAAATTGGTTTTGTGTAAAATCACTCTCTTGTAAAAGTAACACCAACTTTCACTTAACGTAAAATCTTAAAGTGAGCAGGTCAGGAGGCACTAGGAAATCCTTAGGGAAACCAAGGGTGAATATTCATTTTGGAAAGTTCGCATCTTCTTCCTCCCGTGGGTGGATTCCCCCTACAGTCTGTCTTCCTCTCTTGCTCGCAGCCTGGAAAGACAGGAATTCGGCATGAAAACACGTTTTAGACACTCTTCAGAGACTGCCGAATGCCACAAGGAGGGCCCGCCCTGCCCCCAGGGCCCGAGGCCACCGTCTGCACACAGAGCGCTCTCCGCCCCCTCGGCACAGACCCACGCCGCTGCGGGCCGGGCTCAGAGACACAGAACCGCAAGGGCCTCCATTCCCGTCGGCAGGACACTCACTCTAGTCGGAAAGACAGATGTGCAAGCAGACGAGCAGGAAAGCGTCATCCCAGGGCGATGACAGGACATGAGGGCAGCTCGGCCGCGGCGGCGAGGGTGGACTGAGACCCCAGTTCAGGGCAAAACGCAAGCGTGCGCGGAGGGTGTGCCCATGTGTGATATGCACACGCGTGTGCGTGTGTGTCCTGTGCACACGTAAGTGTGTATTGTGTCCTTGCGTGGTGTGTGTACATGTATGTGTGTGTGTAGCGGAGGAGGGAGGGGCTGAGGGAGGGGGATGGGGCTAAGGTCTCCCGCAGAGGCAACTCCAGGAGCCCGTCGGACTGACCAGTGCGTGTGGCGTGTCACAGAAGCCGTCACCAACGCTCACGTCTCACAGCAGGAACCGCCCGTCCGGCTCTTGCCCCACCCGATGATTCTCACAGAAACTGATGGCCGCGCCGCTGCCCCAGGCAGCGGAGGAGAAGGGGTTTTAAGCCCTCAGCAGAAACACATGCCCACTGCTACCCGCCGGCCCTCCGCTGGGCCCCTCCCCGCTGCCCCTGCCCCTGAGCGTGGCCCTGGGCCCAGCCTGCCGCCCTGTCCGCCCACCCCGACCGACCGGGCTGGGCCACCATCTCGTCTGAATGAGACACTCGTTCAGGACCGTGACTCTCTCCTGCCTCTGGGCGGCCTTGGAGCACATCCCTCATTATATTCAAGATGGAGGAGCAGACCCTAGGGACTCAGGACCCACGCTGTGGTTTGGCTTCTCGGACGATCACTGGAACTGCCGATACTGTTTTTTTAGAGAAATGTCTTTCAAGTACCTGGCTCCGAGTGACAACTGAGGAGACAGAGGCTTCCGCTGTCCCAGAGACTCAGAGCAGCAGCACATACATGAAGGCTGCACGGCCGGAGCTGCGCGCTTACAGCTCAAGGAATCCGGGACGCTCTCTCGGGGACCTGTGGGCGGCGACGTGCTGACACAGGCACCGTCACCACACGACAAGGACGTGAGTGAGGAGACGTCTTTTCAGCAGCACCGTGTCGGGTGTCACTCACGCAGCCCTGCAACCTGGCATTATTACCCCATTTTACAGATTAGGAGACTGAGAGTCATGAGGATAAATCACTTACTCAGAAAAAAGAAATAAACAACATGAAGCCAGTGGTGAGAGCAGCAGGAATTTGGGGTGAGATCTGCTGTTTCCAAACCCCAGGGAAATGCACTCACTAAAAGGCACTAAACACTCTGACTCCCAGCTCCTCAACCACCATCTCAGTGAACCTCAGCCCGGGGCCTCGACAAACCCATCCATCCAGTCATCTAAGTTAATAGCTGGCTTCGTGGGGCAGCCAGCCTGTAACAGGGTCACAAACAACAGACAAGCTCATTTTTCTCTCAAATGAAAGAATTCAGAGTTAGGCGGTCAACACGTCTACGACCGCGTGGCCCTGAAGGACCCAGGCCCCGGATCTCACTGCTGGGCCACTTCTAAAACGTGCCCTTGTCTCTGTTGTCCGAGGCGGCTACAGAGACTTGAGCTGGGACCGGGTTCTGGGCCAAAGGCAGCACAGAGAGGCACAGCCCCTCCCTTGGAAGAGAGCTTCCCGGAGACATCACAGGCTCCTTTCACAGCTCCTGGTCAGAGCTGGTTCACGGCGAGCGCAGCAGCGAGGGAGGCTGGCGCTCTGCCACCCAAGGCGGGGTGGGCGTCGGGCGGGGAGCAACACGCCGCCTCTTCCACCCGCGTCACCGACGTGGACTGTGAGCCTGCACCGGCATTCGGGGAGAGGCGCCTAGCCTCGCTGCCCACCTGGTCCGGCTACGCCTCCCGCCCGCCTCCACAAATCGAGAACTTCACTTTCACACAATAAAAGCGCACACGTTCACCTCTTGCGTACGGAAGCATCTCTGTCGACTGCCTGCACGGGTCAGTGTCACTGGAACGATCTTAACAACGCACGTTACAGTTTAATCTGCGCATCGGCATTGTTCAAACAGCTAAGCTGGAGGGAGTTTCTCGGCAAAGGCTCTGCAAGTGTCTGGGCTGAATTTTAAATACACTCCTAGTGCGCCCTCAGAAAGGACTCCGGGCGCCCCTGAGGGCGGTCGGCCCTGCTTCCAGGTCTACCTCCACCAGCTAAGGCACCTCAAGAACGTGCTGGGACTCCAAACCAGTGACACTGAGGTTTTAAAGTTGTACTTAATGAGACAAAGCCAGAGACAGGATCCATAACTCCGTCTCTAGTTCACTTTATTGGCTTTGGGATTTGAGTTGTCTGGAAATGATTCATTATAATCTAAATTTTAAGGGACTGTGACAACGAAACAAAAACTGTAAGGCTTTTGCCCCAAAATCAGTTCTTTGAAAGAAAATGTTGCATGCTTAAATATTCGAATAGGAAGAAAATCCTAATTCTGCTTGACCAGTTTGATCATCAGATAGGGGTTTGTAAACAGCGCGCTCAGAGCAAGCACCCCGTCATGCTGTTTAGCCACAAAGAAGTCGTTTGTTTTTCAAATTTTCTCCCTGAAAAGTTAAAATATAATCCTCAGTGGGGTGAAGAATCAGAGAGTTATAACTGCACACATTTCGTTTTCTGGAAGCTGAAACATGGTGACTAGTAATAGTGCCCCCCTTTGCCCTTATACCTCCTCCAAGTGTATATACTGGGGGACACAGATGCCTTTTTTCTAGAAAAGCTAGGACGAGCATAAAGCAAGTAACTTATAAAAGTCTTACAATAATTAGAAGGAATCTGCTTCAGTGCTGATTAAATGATTCCAGTTTGTATGTGAGCTTACATCTTTACGGAAGTCTCCCTCTTGGCTTTTTAACGTAAATTCTGAGCAGTATCCTGAGTTTGGGGAGTTAGAAATGACATGCTAGGTCCTGTCCTTGGAAACTGACCCCTGTTCTTGCCTGCCTATAGTACCTTCCACCATCCTTCAAAACCTCTTCCAAGAAATGCCCCAGAACTTTTCATTGTTAAATCAACTATCTCCTTTTTCATGCCACCTCCACAGCCACGTATCTTAATGGAAAATCTGAGGCGAAGCATTGAAAATATTTAATAATGAGTATTTTTAATTTGTGGCTTTCAATTTAAAATTTTATTTTTAAATTACTATATTTGTTGACCATCAGCAACTTAAATTTTTCTTCCATCCTTCCTCCCTTCCCTCCTTCCATTTCTTTCTTGGCATTTTAACAGCTAAGAAAATAATAAATTAGAAACCAGACTCAGAATTACATGTCTCGGCAAAAGCACATGGCTGTTGAAGCACGTAAAACCGGGAGTACGCAGTAAACCGTCCCTGCGAGCGGGCTGGGAGGGGAAGCAGTGTGTTTGCACATCCTTGCTCCAGGGACACAGGAATCAGAAATGAGGAGCTTCCGAGAATAAAGTTTAAAACCTAAGAAAACTAGTGATAACAGCTTCGGGAAAGTGTCAAGGACTTAAAAGGGGGGTTTTTGGCTTTATTTGTTATATAAATACTTAAATTTTTGAGAATCATGTAAGTTCCTCAAGAAAAGGCGGAGCAGTTTGCAGGTATCACAGAGTGGACGGACACACCTCTCACCCCGTGTGTCTTGAAACGCACTTTCTGCACATGCAGAAAATAATCAAGCCCGTGATGCAGGGAAGTAGATATGGGGAGTGAGGAGGGCCGCGTCCCAGGCTTCGGCTGAGCCCCTGGGACGTGCCCCGCCAAGCGTGGGTCCTTGGCTTCACGCAGGAAAGAATTCAATTCGAGCCCCAGTTGAGTGAAGGTAGATTTATTCAGAGAGATACACTGAAGGGCAAGAGGAAGGCCATGAGGTGTGGGGGTGGGTGCTCAGATTAAAAGCAGGTACACACTCCATAGACAGACTGTGGGCCGTCTCCAGAGGGGGAGAGAGGGGGCGGCGGCCTTGAGGCACCGTGTTGCCAGTTTTTTTGGGCTCAGCGGCTTCTTGTGCTAATACGTGGAAGGGCCAGTCTAAGCAGTCGGGGAAGGGGCCGGGGTTCCCAGGAGGTTGGCCATTTCCCACTCCGCCCTTCTGCGGCCAGCCTGGGGACTGCGTAGTGCCTGTGGGCATGTAATTCACCATGCTTACATTACAATAAGCATATAATGTAGCTCAAGATCTGCTAGAAGTCAAATCTCCCACCCTCCTGAGCCTCAAGGCCCCCCGGGGGTTGAATCTTCCACCATTTTGGTGCTAGTTGCCGTGGCACCCCTCGCATGGCTGTGCCCTGCCCCCTCCTGCCTCATTGGGCCTTCATTCTCCTTTTACTGGCTACGACGTTGCCACGTTATTAAATAATAGCAGATGCTGGAGTTTTTTTTTTTACTTGGGTCCAAAGCACTGCATTAATTGTTCAAAATGAAACGGGAATGGGCTTACCTAGAGCCCTGGGCCCTGCAGGCGTGATCAGGGCACTGTGTCCTGAGAGGATTTCCTCCAAGAGCTCAGAGGAGCTCGAATGTCTTAAATAAACGTTTTGCCAATTTGATTCTGTTAAGTGAGGCACAGAAGGCATTTTGAATTTAAAGGAACTGTGTTCTGTATTTTGAAATTGGAAAAACTGTATGTCCTACACGTAACAACGCCCCCTTGAGCAGCCAGCCACCTCCCCGCCTGCAACAGTCAGCACGCTCTGCTGCTCTGAGTGGACCGGAGCTCCCTTCTCCCTCCTTCCCTGGCCTCTCCTGGAAGGCGGACTGGGGTGCTGGGTGCCACCTGCCATGGCACGGCACCCCCCCAGGGCCTCCTCGCCCCTCCCCACTCAGTGGTCCATTTGCGACCATCAGTGAAAGAGATGAAGCTGCAGGAAGGGGCAGCTGGGGAGAGAGAGACCAGATGCCCTCACAGGAAGCCGCCTCACACAGATGTGGCTTCAACAACCGCAGCAGGTGTCAGAGGACCCGGAGGAAGTCCTCCTCCATTTCCAGGGGGACTGTTTGGCCTGCTCCCTGGAGGTCTCTGGATGTTCGCTGCCTCCTCTTTGAAACAGGCAGCCAGGCACTCCCAGGCCGCCTCCCAGGCTCATGTGAGGGTCAGCGCACAGTGGGATAGACCCTCCTTCTCCTGTGAGGCGTCACAGCTCAGGGCCCCGGGCTGTGAGTTCTCGTCTTCTATGTCTCCGTCTCCCCACCTAAGTTTTGATTCCTTTTCTTTGTCTTGTTTTTAAGGCCTTTGTCTTATCTCTATGCCCTAGTCACTTGGCATGTTGTAAATAAAAGCACACTCAACAAATGCTGGGGGGATGGGATTGAGTAAAGAAAACCAGAGAAAATGAAAGCATTCAATTACTAACTCCTTCTTTAATTGCAACCACTCGCTAATCACAGGCCGGTAATCTGTGAACTTCGTACCAATCCTAGTCTCTTAGAAGTCAGAACACCCAACCTGTTCAACCTAGGATCTGAATGTAGTCTATGACCTCTGGCTGGTCGGCCTCTCGGCCTAGACCAAGGCTCCTCGGAGGTCTGTGTTCAATTCTTAAAGAGTGTCTTAGGGTATAAATACGTCAAAACTCAAAAGCAAGTGCTTTCAAAAGACCAGTTGTGCAAATAGCACACGAAGCACCTTACGTTTAACAGTCCACAGCGGGGAGCCTGTGTTCCCCTACTCTGAGAACTTTCCAGACCAGAAGGATATCAAATGTAGTCAAAAACCAGCAACCAAACAAACACATACACGAGTCAAGCTAAATAACCCTGAGGGCCCGCTGCCCTGCAGAGGGCTGGTATGGAATGCCCCCTCACCCTGCATGGAAAAGAAGAGCCATGTTGGGAGGAAAACTGGTCTGACCGGGATGGGAGGAGGAGGAGGGGGAAGGCCATTCGGGGGAGGCCGAGTCCCAAGCTGAAACACCATGGGACAAATGCCTGTCTCAGGAGGACACAGTCAATTTATGAAAAACTTGAGTATGTGCCCAGAGTTCACAATGACAGAGTATGAAATTGGGACTTTAGAACAGAGACCAGTACACAGACCTGCAGCCCTGGGGCCGCTGCTCCAGCAGCAACATGCATGATGGATACAATTATTTCAAGAAAGGACAGAAAAGAAATACTTTAACTGCTTAAAAGATTGTGCTTATGTTAGATTTTAAAATATTTGTGTCTTCTAGAAAAAAATTTTTTATGTCTTTTTTTAACTTTTTTTTTTGAGTTATAGTCATTTTACAATGTTGTGTCAAATTCCAGTGTAGAGCACAATTTTTCAGTTATACATGAACGTACACATTCATTGTCACATTCTCTTTCGCTGTGAGCCCCCACAAGATCCTGTGTGTATTTCCCTGGGCTGCACAGTACAATCTTGCTGATCTAGTCTATATTCGTATCTTCTAAATATATTGATTGACTCAAATTCTTCGCTCCAAATAACTTTTGTTCATTGTTTTTTATCTCATAATAAGATAATTCAAATAAAATTATAATTAAAAAAATGGAAGAATTAACATTGTCCACAGTGACATAAAGATACAGCAAATATGTGATATTTGTAACATTCTTAGGAATTTTTGGTGCTGTTTGGGTCTTGAAAGCTGTCTTGTAGAATAATTTCCAAAAGGAAAACTGGATAAATAATGTAAGATAATATTTTAATTCATGGGAAGTGGGATCAGCAGTGAAGCTGTGTCCTGGCATCCAGCCTGGTCCATTTCGCTGGTGATTTCCCCTCTTTATCTACAAAGTCAAAATCAATTTTTGATGGACACTGGGAGGTACGCTTTTTCCACTCTCTTTTCTTGCTCTAATTCCTTTAAAACACGGATTAAGTGTCATTGAGTTAAATTACCCATCTCAAATTTACTGAAGAGGGATTTCCGACATTCGTTGTGGAAGAAATTAGAAACCCATAAAGACAAGGAGGTACGGGGTCTAGAAAATTCCATCAGGATGAGGGAGCGAAAGCTCAAGGATGTAGCCACTTTCACTTTCCCGCGGGGCTCCCGCGGTTCAGGATTTACGTCACGCAGCACGTGTGTGTGCAACGCGCAGGCCGTTTGCAGGTCAGAGTCTCCTGTGCTGAGAAGGGCTTTCCCTGAAGATTTACGCCACAGGGAGCACCTTCAGCTGTGAGCACTCACGTTCGTCTCTCCCTGCTCTGCGCAAACAGGAAGGATGGGGAGGGCACGCCTCCACCTCCCGCCTTAGAGGACACAGCTGCGCCCTGAAAGGCCAGAGAGCGCTCTGAAGCTGCTTATGTATGAAGCAGAACGGCGTGCTGAGCATACGCTGTGGAACTGAAGCAACACCATCACAGCAGACAGGCCCACATTTACAGAAACGGCATGAGCTCCGATCCAAAGATGAGCCTCACCAGTTCGGCAGCATCTGCGCTGCGTGTTCCATGGCATCACCAATCTTACTTGTCATTTTCATTATCATGTGATTTGTGTCATACCTGGGAGAACGACTGTCCCAGTTTTTTCTGGCTTGCTCGCAAATAAAACCTTAAAAGTAGCTTTTCATGGAACATTGGCTGGTGGGGAGTATGAGTGGATTTTAGTGCCAAGTGGACCTGGACTCTGATTTTGTTGGCCGCTCATGAGCCGTGTGACCGTGATTGAGTTATTTCTGTCGGACACCTGTCAGTCAGGCCTGTCAGGCGCGAGAACTGCGGAGATAAGACCACAAAGTCCCCGCCTTTAAAACACACAGACACTCGGGGGACAGTTACGTGTGATGATGATGGATGGATTACCACTGAGACTGGGGATCATTCCAACTCACAGGATTTATGTGAAACGTGCCTGGGGGGGGCCCGTCAGGATTCAGTAAAGAGAGGAGGACCACTCGAGGCACAGAAGCAAAGGAAGAATAAAGGAGTGATTTGGGAACTTACGTGACAAATGAAAAGTCTGAAGAAATGGAAGTCAAGGGAACCAGAACCTTTGACTCAGAAGCTGACGGATGCAGCTGAGGTTCCAAAGGTCTGAACTGCACCTGCTACCCAGAGGCCCAGAGATGACTGGGGAGCATTGGCGTCACGGGTCCTCTGCAGACCCCAGGGAGCCCCTGCCCCCTCTGCAGGAGAAGGAATAGCGTCTGCCCCTCTGCCCTCCGGAAATCAGAGGAGCAGGCCTCGCAGCCAGACCAGAACATAAGCAGAGCCCCAGGGAGGGTAGATCACTTGTCTTTTAATCTGTAAGCTGCTCGGCTTCATGGAGCCCTATCAGGGCCAAATGGGGAAGACAGCTCAGAGATGGGGGGCTCTCATGAACCCAGCGTCTGTGTATGGAGCCTAGAGTCGTGCCCTAAGAGTGGATGCAGGGGGGTTTTGTATGAGGGGACAGAAAGCCAGCTGTGGTACAAACAGCTAACTGTCCGCCCAAAACAACTGCTCTTCCTTCCTGGAGAAACTGACTGAAGACGGAGAGCACGCTGAGCCCAGCGCGGGTTCCTCCGACGGGCGCGAGCCGTCAGGACACGGGTCTCCCATCCTGTCAGCCGGGAGGTGGCCTCTCCAGTGGGACCCCTCCCCCCCGTGGGTTCTAACGGTGGTGACCACACGTGGGGCGGCTTCCCAAGGGGAAAGGAAGAAAGTGGCACCCCGCAAGTGAGCGACAGGGAGACGGCTGCAGGGGGAAGAGAGGCGCACACGCAAGTGTGCACTCGTGCGTGTGCGCGTGTGCGTGCCTGGGTGTGTGTGCTGCATAGCGTAGGTAAGGGGGCGGAGCTGACCTAAGGTGTGAGCTCGGCCCTGCCCCTGACTCGGAGCGTCTAACGTGGCCCCCCCCCCTGCCATCTAACGTTGCCAACGCGGGCTGTGCTCCTCCTCTGAAGACGCTGCTGACGGTCCCCGTGTCAGGGACCAGTGAGCCCTGCGTTCTGGGAGTTTAGCCTAAAACAAAGACTTATTTCTTCCATCAACAGTGAAAAGGCCAGTGACAAGAGCGGAGCGCCCCTGTTAGAAGTCCCTTACGCAGAACTGAGAAGCAGAGAAATAGTCCCTATAAATCCCCTACCACCCCCACCAAAAAAAAAAAAAACTTTCCTTGACTCTCAAAATATAATCTTCTGGAAAAACTGAACACGTTTGTTCAATGATTCCACTGTGTGAAAATGATGCCTCTTCTTAAAATAGGACTTGGCTGTTACAGGACGAGCGAAGTATCCACGAAGCATCGCTCTTCTACAAAATCCCCAGGTGCCACCAAAAACACAGGAACATTGGTGAATAATTTATTTGATTTAATTTCAATGAATTAATAAATTTAATATAGGCTACTACGTTACATGTTCTGTAGGAACCAACAAATGCAAGAGAAAAACCCGTATCATTAAAAAACCAGTCTTTTCTCTTAACAGCCCCATGGCCTGTGTTCGACGGCTGCCAATGACCTTCAGACATTGTCTACTGCATGATGTCCATAAGTTTGTTGTAATGTGTTCACTCCCTCTGATTACCTGGATCATCCTATGCCATTCCCTTCAGGGAAACGCACTGCTGAAGTTTGGATTTTTAAACACTAATTAAAAAAATCATTAGTGTGAGAATTAATTTCCTCTCTTTGCATTTTCCTCTCCCTCTTGGTAGCCATCAGACTTCGAGAAGCAATCTGGTGGTTCCCACACAGAGACCCAGAACTCACTTTCATTACTGTGGTTGGGGCCCCACAGCAGTCGGCAGTGCCAGGACGTAAACCCGAGCCCCGGAAAACCGGGCGCAGGCCGCTCGCTGGGACGCACGGACACTCCGCGCCCATCCCTTCAATGGTGTGAGCGCTTCAGCACTGACCCTGGAACCGACAGCTCCGATGGTGTGTTTCCTGCTGTGCGAGATCCCTGCTGAGATGTTACAGTAAAGAGCCGTGCGTTAATCAGGTCAGTGCAAGCAGAGGGAAGCGGACGCTTGAAATAATTAGCCACGTAATTCAAGTCCCCCAGAAAGATATTCAGGGACTAACATTGCAGGAATGCTCTCCACAGATGTTGCTACTTTTAGATCAGGTTGCTTGGAGAATTTTTGCTGTAAGAGAGTGGGCAGAAGATAAACTGCAATTTAATCTCTGGAGGACACCAGTTCAGGAAATAATTAGCTTTATATATTTAGCATCCACTTAGCACTGCTGGAAGGTGTTTATTATTCACAGTAAGGTCAGGGTCCATTACATTTCTCATTATTTCTCTTGGTCCCTTGGAAATGCTGCATCCATTAGAACAGCGAAAAGGACAGGAAGCCTGGAGTTCCACATGCTTTTTTTTAAACTCACAATAAACTCTTTATCAAACACCTACCTGAACATTAAAGAACAGGAGTTTAAAATGAGTAGGAACTTAGATTATTTTCAACTTTTATTAGTCATTTATTAAAAGCTAAGCATGTCATCAAATGCTGTTCCTAAAAGTTGGCCATTAAATATGCTTTGACCCAACAGCGTTCATTCTTCTCCCAAAGCACCAAGCACACTTACCTCCCTTTGTTTTTCCTAAATCCCACTTACGGGAGAGAATGTCGAATTCATATGTTTGTCCTCAGAGACTTACACAAGTGTCCCCTACATTGTAGGTTCCCTGCAAATGTTTGCAGACCGAATGCTGGGGTAAAACTTTCCCAGCCTACTAAGATCTTGCCAAAGGCCGTCTCCCAGAGAAATTACTCTGTTTCTGAAAGTCCAAGAAAAAGCTTCAGTACGATTTTCCCCATTAAAAAATTCCATATACGTACGGTAAATAGGTACAGACACATATATACGCTGTGCTTCAACTGCAGCTATTGAATTGCACTGAAAAAATTCTACTCTTAATTTAATTTTTCTGCAAGGATTAGTTAATTAATTTATCCACCCCCAGATATTTAGGTGTACTGATAGGTGTACTGCATGCCAGACACCCAGGGGCGTAACACTGAACAAGGCGGTGCGCCACCAGCCTCCCAGGGCTTACATTCCAGCGAGGGATGCTGACAACAGCAAGTGAGTGTGCACGTAACACGTGGCAGCGCTAAAGACGGGGAGGGGCAGTGGCGCTGACTGCAGACCCAGGAGGGGTAGGGTGTGACCGATGAGAGCCGGTGGGTCACAGTGGGGTGATGTTTTAGTCAGACATGTCAGGCAGGGCCACTTTGAGAAGATGACAGCTCAGAGGACCTGGAAAAAAAAAAATGTATAAACAGGTCATGCAAAGTCCTTGAGGCAGAGACGAGCTTGGTGTGTACAAAGAACTCCAGGAAGGCCAGCTGGGCTGGAGCAGAGGAGGAAGAGGACTGGTTAAAAATGGCTCTGAGACGGCTGACGGGGCAGATCCCGCAAGGCTTGTCTGTCGTCCCCCACATCTGAGGGGGTGCTGTGAGGGAACTGCGGAGAGAGGAGGGGGGTTCATGTAAATGACGTTCTAACAAGAGCTACCTGGATGCTGTGAGTGAGAAGAGGCCAGCAGAGAAACAGCGATGAGGCAGGGGTGACCAGAGGGCAGGGAGAGATGGCCACAGTCTGGATGAGGACGGGACTTGAAGGACAGAAAAAGAGTTTCGCCAAGGACCCAGGACTTCTCTCCACTCGGACATGCGCAGTGTGCTGGCCTTTTGAACTCTTGTTGTCTCATGTAGGCAAGACGTTTGCTATGGTCCCAGCTTTGAACCCTCATACAAGTGTATTTAAAGCCGGAGGAAGGAGAAAGCTGTGTCTTGACTTGGGTTGTGGAGAAGTGAGTTCTCTTTGGATTCCCCCACGTCCCAATAACTACACGGAATCGAGTCCTCCACTCTCCAGCCATTCACTGCGAGCACGGCATTTAGGCTTGGTTTCATGCATGGCTGGCGGCTTTCTCCCAGGGGGAGGCAAGGCTCAGCTCCCTTGAAGGTGTTTTCCTTTGCACAAAGTCAGGGTGCTCTTAAAAGGAAGACGAGGAAAGTGCTGGTGGGTAGGCAACAGGTTACGTCTGCTGCAGAAGCCACTGAAGGTTTTCTAAGCAAAAGGAGAAATGTTCAAGCTTCGTTTCTTAACACACAACATAGAAGGATGACTGCTTCACCAAATAAACGTTCAACAAACAGTGAAACTGAGTTGCCATTTAGTGAGCACCTACTCTTCACCTTACACTTTATATTTGTCCATCCCGGTGGTTTCCCACAGCTTCCTGGCGAGCGGAAGACCTTCAGCTCTGGTTTCCAAGATGAGGGACGATAGCGGCGGGGTTAGGTCACAAAGAAGACGTGATCTGCCAGAGACACAAATGAACAAACATGAAGTTGAGGTCCTGGACCTGGAAGCACCTATAGAACTGGGGGTTTTCGTTCTCTGGATCTCTGTAAGACGTGACATTTCAACGAGCTTGCATGCAGGTATTGTCAAACAAGAAAAAGTAATTTGGAATTACACTTTACAATAAAATAATTCATCGTAACAATGTAATTACACATCTGTCGTGTGTGTATATGAGAGAGAGAAAAGGTTTTCCCAAAAAACAAATACAAAATAATTCAGTTGGAAACTGCGCGCGTGCGCGCGCACACACACACACACCCCTGAGGCTGTCAGGGAGACACTGGGCTGGCATGGATCTCTATGTGATAGAAATAAGCTTATTACTAGGCGTGAAAAAGGAGAAGGAAAAGTGCCCTGGGCCGAGGCACGGAGCGACGAGCCCGGGGTGGGGCGTGAACACTCTGCCCTCCTGGAGAAGAGAAGACGCCGGCCCCAGGGCCGGGAAGCCTCTGTCAGAGGTTACTTGTGTGAGTGAACTGATCTCTGCTGTCAGGGAAACTGGGCTGCAATTCGACAAACACCACCCAGGGAAGCACAGGTTCCCCCGAGCACAGCCTGTTCCCTCACTTCTGCCGTGTGAGGACACTCTCCGGGGCTGGAACCTGAGAATTTGCATAAAAACCTCTGTCTACACCTCATACTGCTGGCAAAGACTTCTGCTTATGTCTACTTAGAGTGAAATGTTTCGATACCAATGGAATCATGAAGGATCATTCACTTTCAACAAACGGGTTTCTTATATTCCTGACATGTCATCACCCCATACAAGGGCTCAGACTCCAGGCACTTAGCTATCACGGTTTAAAATGCTGTGTGGATACAAGCGAAGACTCCTGTGCAAACCGATACTGGCACTGAAGCGACCTTTAGAACAGTGACATTTTGGGGAAAAACATGCATGTCCACTAATAGGAAATCGGTTTTGCAAAAATACAGATTGCCCACACAAGGGTGTTGTTAAAATCAGTAATGAGGTTCTGTATTCGGTGAAGTGGAGACACTTCCCTGACGCTGCTAGGTGAGAGGGCAGATGATCAGACAGCATGTGGAACCTGAAGTAATTATAAAAGTACATGTAATCTAAGTGCGTATAGACGCGTGGAACCCCGCCTAGAAAGAGCTCACTGGGAGGTTACCGCGGCCTTCCTGTGATGATCCGATAACTGGTTTTTACGCTTCTAAGTAGTTTATGGTTTTACTGCGCGCACACTCCTCTTTCAGAGAAGTGGCGCGGCTAGCTGTAGCCCGTGAAGCAGCAGCTGCAGAAATCGCACGTGGAAGGCTGGCAACGTGGGCAGCTGCTTCTGCAGAAGCCCGCCGCGGCGAGCCTTATGTCCCTCGGGACGTGCCCACGGAGCGCTATCGGTAAAGGCCGTCCACACCAGGATGACCGCCAAATGGGCGGTAAACCCCCTGGCGTTACCAGAAGGCACCCCCGTGCCCACACGAAGCCCCGCGTACTCGGTTGCTTCGTTCTGAGCGCCCCGGTGCGGCCAGCAGGCCCGGCCGTGGGAGCCTTTATCGGAAGCTGTTTAAGCAGTGGATTCCGCTGTGTTTGCTTGGCGGCTGTCAGCTGGGCTCTGAGCATGTCTTCCAGCTCCTACTGTGAGGGAAAGCGATGCCTGGCTCCCCAGGCTTGCAGGGCACATCTTCTTCTACTTCAATTAAAAAAAAAAAAAAAAAGACATGGGGGAGTTATCACTAAGTGAACTAAGCCGATCTCAAAATGTTGCATATTGTGCGACTCCAACCACAGGACAGTCTGGAAAAGGCAAACCTCTGGAGGCAGTACAGAGGTCCGCGGTTGCCAAGAGGGCAATGAGGGTGCACGTCAGTGCACGTTTGCCAAAGCCTGCAGCGCGGGCACAGCGGGAGGGCCCTGTGACGCGAGGCGCGGGCTTCGGGCGGCGGCCGCGGCGCACCAGTGCCAGGCCAGCGGTTACAGCGTGCGGGCCGCCGTGCTGAGGGACGCGACAGTGGGGCAGGCCTACGGGAGCCCTCCGTCCTTTCCACTCAGTTTTGCTATAAACCTAAAACTCCTCGAAAAAGCAAGATTTCTTGGTTGAAAGCAATATGCGCAACAAGACTAGCGCTGCCGGGAGAACCAAGTCTGAACAGCTGGGGCCGCCTGGCCCTTTTCCGTCTCCGAGGCTCCACTTGAATAGTGGGAGTGGAGATCGAGTGAGGGTTGGAAGAGCTCCGTCAACCCCAAGGTGCACCTTCTAGGTTTTCTCACCAAGGGTCCCGGCCTCCCTGCTCTCTGATTGTACAGGAAATCGAGGGACATACTGGGGACAAAGTGTCCCACGTCCAGGAGTAACACCTCGACTTTACAAACGTCTGGAAAATCGAATCTTCTTGTATTATTTTCTATCATTAAGTAATAATTTATTACACATGTGAAGCTTAAAGCAAGACCTATTCGCTAGCCTGCAGTTTTGTGGCTCAGAAGTGCAGGCGCTGCGTGGCCGGGCTCTCCACCAGGGGCTGAGACCCAGTTCTCAGTCAGGCTGCGTTTTCACCTGGAGACCTGGCGAAGGCCGAACCCACCCCACGCTCCTTCATTCAGTGGCCAGATTCACATCCTAGTGGTTGGAGTGCAGGGATCCTTGTTTCCTTGCTGGCTGTTGACTAGGGGGGGGCCCCCCTCAGCAACTTGAGGTCCCTGCATTCCTGGCCACATGGCTCCCATCTTTCAATACAGCAACAGAGACCCCTCCCCTCCGTGTGCTGAATCCCCCTCACACCTAAAATCTCTCTTGCCAGGGTGAGCCCTGCCCTTCACTTGATGAAGTCAGGCCCACCAAGGATAGTCTCCTTAAGTCAAGGTCAGCTGACTAGGAACCTAACCACACGTGCACAGTCCTCTCACTGCAGTCCACAGATAAGCGCTGGACTGAATCCTGGAAGGAGACATTTGCACACACGGGGCCAGGGAGCTCCGAGGCCAGCTTAGAATTCTGTCTACCCCTTTATCAAACATCCAGTTACATACAGCAGTGACACACTGAAAATACTTAATGCCATTGACACTGGGCAAATGTGCGTATACTGAAAACTCCCACCCACTGAAAATACAGCAAAAATATATCGAGTTAAACTGTTTACTTCAAAACGAGTGGCCCTTTCCCACTGAAATTTATAAGAAACAGGGAATTTCCAGCATGAAGGCCAGTTAAACAGCTGACTCCTGGGTAGAAGCGTTGCCTCACCACACAGAAGCACTGTTATCCTTCTTAAGCTGCGCGGACTGCACACGCGAAGACCTTCGAGGTGCCTCACTTTCTCGACTGCAGAGTTAGGAAATGCTGGAACAGAGAGGCAAGGAACCTTTTTGACACCCCTTACCCACGTGTCTGTGATTGTCTACAAATAAATTCTTCTAGCTCTTTGACCAAAGTGGCCTTTTTTGTTTGTTTGTTTTCGGTTTGGGTTTGGGTTTGGGTTTAATAGAAGGACAGACCCTGGAGTCATCTGCTAACCCCCGTGGACTCCTCCTTCCCTCCGTTGCTGGCCGCAGACTGGCCCCCCGCAGGGCGATGAAGCCGGGTCCAGAGCTGCGGGGCCGGCTGTGCTCGGACCTCGGCCAGCCTGCATCGTCCGCCGCCCGGCAGCGCCGGGCTCAGGTCAGACACAGGTCCGCCACTCGCCAGGGCTGCAGAGAAGACGCTGCTTCACAAAGTGGCCTTCGAGGCCCTGAGAAGGGCCCTAAGCAAAGTTAGGCTAGCACTAGACCCAAAGAGGACTTTCAAAAAAAATACAGTTTTTCCCCTTTCACTAGAATTAGATTTGAAACGTGGGACATGTACTTGCATGCACATCGAGTGTCTCGTAGTAAATGAAAAAGAAAACAATTCAATCTTGAAGTCAAGACAAAGTATTTTCTATAAAGATAACAAATGCATTCAGAGTATGAACAGAGTCAAAATGAAGAAGAACTGATGTGGTTCTCCTCTGGAGTCATGACAGAGCCTAAAGAGAAAACTGATTTTAGAGGCTTGAAAACACAGGCCACCGCCTGGGACGTCTTGCTTGGCGGCCTGAGGGCTGAGCCCCTGAAGGAGGGAGCTCAGGCACGCAGAGGGGCTTCTGATGCCTTTTATCTGAAGGGGTCAAGGTTCAAATACCAGACGCTGAGGCTTAAAGAAATATTTGTTTAAGGTGGCTTAACTGATGTTTAAAAAAAAAAAGTTTAATTCTGCACAGCAATTCATCACAATCGTGGGTGCAGGTTCACCATGGGAGCAGATGAAACAAACACAGACCTGGACACCTGGACACCTGGACACCTGGAGCTGTCGGAGTGGGGTCCAGGGCGTGGGTGAGTCACGTGAGCCAAGATTGCCCCAAAATCGTGCAAAGCTCACGCACCAGCATCATGGCAAGGGAACCCACACAGCCCTGCCCGATCCAGTCTCGGTGAATGACTATTGAAAAGCACCAGTGTAACCCTGACGAGTGTTGTGCGCCAAGCAAAGGTCTAAGATTTTGATCCTTAATAAAAACTATGACAAGGGGCTCAAAAGGTCTCCCTTTACCAGGGAGGAGGGGAGGCTCGTCACTGGGGGGCTGCAGGAATGTGCTCCAGGTCACAAGGCCAGCAAAAGGGAAACTGAAACCCAGGCACAGACCTGGGCTCTGACCGCAGAGCACCAGCAACACTGTTCCATTTAGGGCGATTCCACTTTGAAAAAAAAATTGTTAATAATCTTCTCTCGTGTGCTATATAAGGAGACAGGTACCATTGCAGCAAAAGTGTGTTAGTGGAGAAAATCTATACAGATAAAAATAAAGGAAAACTTTAGTTACTCCTTAAAAAAAAAGGTCTTCTCTCATATTTCAGCTCCCAGACAACATGCAAGCCTTTGATGCAAACGCTTCTTTCAAGCGCACCTCTAACATCCCGCATTTTAAGTGTGAGGGGTTGCTGACCAGGATAGACATGAATTTTGCCGTCAGGAGAATTAGGTAAGGAAGTCACATCCATTATGTGACATTAAAAGATGACTCTGGGGTTTTACAGTTAGTTTGTTTTTGATGTTTGATTTTTTTTTTTTTTTTTTTTTTTTTGCAGTTTTCAGCAGTTACACATTTCCTCTGCAGGGCATAACTTACAGAGAGAGAGTCAGACAAGGAATGTGCAGCCCTCCTGCCCCTCCCCTCCTCGGCGGGCGGCTGTGGCTCACCGCCTGGTCTAAGAAACAGGGTGAAGACCAACTCCCTCATCCGATGGAAGCAGAACTCGGAAGGTTAAAGGCTGGCTGGAGTTTGGTGTTGTAGCTGAGGGGCAGAGGCATGAAGGGTCCTTGACGTCTGGCCTGGCCTGGCCTCTCAGCAAGCCAGAGTCAACAGCACCCTGCCCGGCTTCCATCGGCACCAAGAAAATGGGCAGTTTCAGCCTGGTAACGAGTAAGGCCCCTTCAACAATAACGTGGTTTTGCACCAGAGGTAAACCTGTGCAGCGTAAATGGATGGTAGGTTTTGTCATCAGCGAGTTATAAAAGGAACTTGTTGTGTTTCAGCTACGGGTGTGTGACAATGGCCTGAAGCGTCCACAGTGAGGAAGTGCATCACGAAGCCATGCTTCCTGCCCAGATCTACATGCATTTTTCACTTAAAAGGCTGGTCACTTGCAAAGTCAAATATGACTTCAAAGGGAATAAATAATTCAAACTGGAAAGAGGTGATGATTTTAAATTCAGGGGACAATTACTAAAGTCTACGTTTATCAGAAATGCAATTACATCATAAAAATTCTCTTTTCCTTTCTGTGTCCTGACTAAATTACACTGAAATATTCATCGTTTATAATTTTGAGTTGTACATTATATGACAGAAAAGTGAATACATATAAATGTCTCTGAAATATGGGTAGAAAAGAAAACCTTATCAGTGGAAAACAAAATCCGTGATATCTGCACTCTAAGCCTAGGAGTATTTACTGAAAGACAGTAATACGGAAAACCATTTTAAATTTCAAAACGAAATAATTTGTAGCTGGTGAAGCACTGGGTTTGCATTCAAAGGACTTGCGCTCAAGCCGTGACTGTCCCAGTTGGTCATGCAAATTACTGAATTCCAGGCACTCAGTCACTTCATCTATGAAACCTGGACAGTACTCAGTCCGCAGATGCGCTGTGACAGGTAAAGGAGCTTGCTCATAGAAACGCGCTGTATTAACTCCACGGGGCTGTTTGCAGTAGTGAAATACACACATCCCTCAGCTTAGGGGCTTTCAACTTTGTGGTGGTGCAAAAGCGACATGCGTTCAGTAGAAACAGTTCTTCAGATTTTGAACTTTGATCTTCCCCAGGCTGGCGATGTGTGGTCCGATAGTCTCTCAGGATGCTGGGCAGGGCCGGTGAGCCGCACGCACCAGTCACCCCCAGCATCACAAAGGTGAACCACCTGGGCGCCAACAGCCATCCTGCATCCAAGCACTCCGGTTTTCAGTTCCAGCGCAGTATTCGGTAAAGTGCATGAGACATCCCACACTTTATTATGAGCCAGCTCTGTGCTGGATGCTTTTGCTGAGCTGCAGGCTAACATGATTGTTCCAAGCAGATGTAAGGTAGGTTTTTTAAGTGTATTTTCCACATAGGATACTTTCAACTCACAATGGGTTTATCTGGACATAGGCCCACTGTAAGTCGAGGAAGATCTGTAATCACATTGCCTGTTTTAAAATTGGGCATAAGTCCTCAAGCCATGGATTTAAAAAAATAATAAGTTTTAAAAGCTCAATAGTCTAAGGAGAACAAATACAGTTAGTTTTCCTGCATAAAAAACAAACAAATAGATCATGACCTACAAATAAGCCAGTAATAAATAAGCAAATATATAAAAATCGAGAAGAAGAAAGAACCATAAAGTCAGAGGCAGCTCACGGTGCCTGGCACGCTGCAGTTGCAACACGCCTGAGAGGGACCACTTAGTGAGTCCGACGACCAAGCTGCAGCCTGCAGAGAACGCTTGTGTGGACTCCAGTGGCCCGAGGCTGGAGTGCCTGCATTTGCAAAACAATCCACAGTTTATTAGGCTTGGAGAGCTCAATTAGACCTTCAGTCCATCAGTTTCTTTACTGAAATTATTGGGAGATTAATAGCACACGCTCTTAGTGTTTCTGTAAAAGTAAAATTAGTCAAGATGCATAAGCACTTACGGTGGTGCCTGTCGCACGGTAGACAGTACAAGCGTCACTACTGTCAGTGCTGCCACAATCTGGTCTCAGCCAAATCTGCCAAAGGCGAAGTGAGACACCTCTCAGCACGGCTGGCCCCTGAGCCTCATCGCTTACCGTAGTGACACGTTCCGGATCTAGACTCACGCGTTGCTTTTGCCAAGATTTCCTTACTCTCATGAGACGCTGTGCTGTGCCACTTTTGAACATGCAAATGTGCATTTTGTATAGTTCTGGTGATCTTTTGATGTGTAACGAACAACCTCAAAAGCCAGCGTCTTAAAATGAGGTTTTATTTTGCTTATAACTGTGTAGCTCACGAATTCTTCAAGGACTCAGCTGGGTGGTCTATCTCTGATCGATGTTAAATCTAAATTAAGAAACATTCATTGAGTGGGATCATCATGTCAGACACGTTTCTGTATCCCAGCCACGGGAACTGAATTAAAGTACACTAAGTACATACTTACATGTTACAGACATTCCAATATCTAGCAAAAATGATCAAAATATGTGCACAACCTCTACATTAAAAAATTAAAATCTGCATTAAAAACAAAGTGTGATGGAGAGAAATTCAAGGGTCATCTTTAAAAATGGAGAGATACACCAATTTCACAGATTGAAAAGCTCATTATTGTCAACATTGCCATTCTCTCCAACTTAATATACAGTTTCAACAAAATTGTAATCAAAATCTCAGAAGAATTTGCATACATATATACAGACAGAGACAGACAGAAAAATATGGAAATTCAAAGGGCCTTGAATAGCCAAAATTTTACAGTTTGAAAACAGGTGAAGGGCTCCTGTAACCTGACTTCTAGATTTGTCAGCTACAGGACACAAGGCTGACATTGGCATAAAGATACACACAGAGATCAAAAGCAGGATGATTTACCCAGAAATATACCCGTACACATATGATCAACTTTGATTTCCAACCAAGGCACCAAGGCAATTCAACCAGAAAAAGGAAGTCACTGAACAAATGGTAAACTGGGAAAACTGGATATCCATCTAGTAAAAGGAGCGAGTCACGGCATCCGCTCTATATCAGAGCTAAAATTAATTGAAAGTGGGTGTAGAGTCAAATGTGAAAGCTATAATTAAAAAGCTCTAGAAGAACACACACAGTACCCTCATAATTTTTTGCTAGACAAAGATTTCTTTAAATGCAAAAGAGCACTGTCAAAAAAAGATTAATGAATTAGATGTCTTTAAAGCTAAGACATTTTGCTTATCAAAAGATGCAAGAGAGTGAAAAAGCTAAACTCCACTTGGGAGGATACTAAATAAATGTATTTATAAGATATTTACAAAGATATCAAAAATGTATATGTCAAAGAAATCATGTCAACAATATAAAATGCATTCCTACAGATAAATATTTAAGAAGACACAGTAAAGTAAAAAAAAAAAGTCACTAAGGATTTAGACAGGCATTTCCCACATAAAGTTATTTTCCTGGCCAAAAACATGTGGAAAAATGATAAAATGATCCTTTTTAGGGAAATTAAAACCATAATGATATATCAGTACACCCACAAAATGGCTAAAAATCAAGACAACTGGTAGCAAGTGTTAGCTGGCACACGCAGCAGTTGGAACCCTCACATATTGATAATATCCATGTAAATGCTTAAAACAAATTTGAAAATGTGTTTGGCAATATTTACGATGCAGCTTTCTGACAGTCCTTCATATATTCTCAAAAGGAAAAAAAGGTGTATATTTAGCGAGTGACAGTATAATGTTGATATAAGCTTTATTTATAATAAAGAAAAATTGGAAATAACCCAACTGCCCATGCATCGATTGGAGAATGAGTAATTGAACTGTGGTCTGTACATACGATGGCCTTCTATGAGCCGATACAGAATAACCATCCACACGCAAACGCAGCATCATAGGGCACCTCACGGAAATAGTGAAGAGACAAGTTAAAGAAACCAACTGCAGAAGACTGAATACTCTGAATAAGGCAAAATAATCTACGGTGATGGAATTAATGACGGTTATTTCAAGGGAGAGGTTTTGAGTGTAAAAGGGCACAAAGGAGCATCTGACATGTTGGAAATATTCTATGGCTAATTAGTGGGGTGGCTACGTGGGCACAGCTGTATAAAGCTAATTCACTTGAATACTGAAGATTGGTGCATGTTACTGTATATCTGTCATACTTGGTTACAATATTTTTAAAATAGGGAGCAGACAGCCTACAGGGAGAAAATATTTGCAAACAATGCAACCGACAAGGGATTAATTCCCAAAGTATAAAAACTCATACAACTCATCCCAAAAAAACAAACCACCCAATCACACACTAGGCAGCAAACCTAAGAGACAGTTTTCCAAAGAAGACGTAACAGGTGGACAACAGGCACGTGAAAAGTTGCTAAACATCGCTAATTGTCAGAGAAACACAAATCAAAACTGAAATGGGATGTCCCCTCACACCAGTCAGAATGGCCATCATTAAAAAGTCCACCAAAAAAAGAATGAAATCATACCTTTTGCAGTAACGTGGATGGACCTGGAGACTGTCATACTCAGTGAAGTCAGCCAGAGAAAGAAAAATACTGTATGATATCACTTAGATGAGGAATCTAGAATATAATACAAATGAACTTATTTACAAAACAGAGACAGAGCCACAGACATAGAAAACAAACTTATGGTTACCAGGGGGGAAGAAGGGGAAGGAATGAGTTGGGAGTTTGGGACTAGCCGATACAAACTGCTGTATATAAAACAGACAAACAACAAGGTCCTACTGTAGAGCACAGGGAACGCTATTCATACACGTATGAAACGGAATCACTTCGTTGTACACCAGAAACTAACACCCACACCAGAAAGACAAGGAAGACCATCAGTGGTAAAGTATGCTAATTTTTGCATAAAAAACAGCTGGAATGGTGGTATACGTACTTGTACTTTCATTGAGAAACACTGGACCACACGTAAGACTCTAACAGAAGTGTTGAGGGTAACGAGAGAATCATTGTCATTTTGTATTTTTTCAATCCGGAGGAGAGGTAATGAGGTTTACTTACGTATCTATTTTTAGAGGAGGTACTGGGGATTGAACCTGGGACTCTGCATATGCTGAGGTGCACAATGTGTGTGTGCACTCTGCCACTTGAGCTATACCCTCCCCGAGGGCAACGAGAGGGAGCAGAGCAGTTAAGAGTGGGTGTGGGGCTAGGCTTCTCGTTTATATTTTTATAGAATTTTGATTTTTTTAGTCATACGAACACATTAAGTACTCTTAAAAGACTACATTTAATTTCAAAACATTCTAAATGTAAATTCCTGGCTTGGGATTGCTTTTTAAAAGCATCATTTTATGCACAATAGATTAAATTGATTTCCCCCACCGAGGACTGGAGTATGCAAACAATGTTTTTGTGTAAACACCCATCACTGATCTTCACTGCTATTTCGCAACTGAAAGCGGACGTCATGCTGCGCTCTCTTTGGGTGTGTTCGCAATGCTGCCTTAATTCCGCTCTGTCCGTCCCCGTCCAGCCGCACGCCGGGCTCGATGGCGTGCGTCTTTCAGAGGGGAAGAGTGCCGGACGTTGCAGAGCCAACCTGCACGCAGCTAGTAGGTTCTTGCGCTGTGACGGGGACACGTCCGGGGAGGAGAGGAGGTGAATTAGACGGCGTGGCAGCCCGCTGTCCAGGTGGTCCCCAACGGCTACCCACTTCCTGGCACTCACACCCTGACATAACCCCCTCCCACTCTGGACCAGAGTTGGTCTCTGTGACCCAGCGTGCACAGCAGAGGGGATGGAGGCCACCTCCAAAATTCGATCATAGAAAGACTGCAGCTCCCACTTGGACGCACTCCCTGGCTCTCTCTCCTGAATCCCTCACTCAGTGTGGCTTTAGTTGACATACACTCAATTTTTCAAAAATATAATATTTTAAAAAATACGTTGAATAAATCTTTACATAATTAAAAAAGGTTTTATATTTTTGATAACAATATATTGATCAGACTTTAAAGTGTGTGTATGTGTGTGGTGGCGGAGGGTTGAGATGCTATTCCAGAACCTTCTTACCTGAATTAAAGACCTTGGAACAATCGGACTTTTTGGACCAGAAGGCATCTAGGAGGATTCTAACGTGCTCCAGCGAGCTGGACTGGTATTTACTCATCTCACAAACGTCTGGGGCCCTGCCGGGACTCTGCAGATACACAAACAAAAGGACTTGCTCCCAACTCTTCAGCTGCTCTGTCAGTCACGGTACCCGGGACCCCCACCAGCAATCCCCCTGGTGCGTGAGGATGACCATTTCTTCTCTTTTCCTCCACATTCCCACTGCCAGGTCGGAGCCACCTGAGTGGACACGCAGTTAGAGACGCCCCTGCGAGGGAGCTGACAGGTTAATGCTGAAGCAAGGACTTGAACCTAGAACTGTCTCATTCCAAGAGTCATGGTTTTGTTTTTCCTTCTGTGCAACTCCATCTTTTAAAGAATGTGGCTGACGGTCATTCAGCTAGAAAAAAGCCAGTGCTCTTGGAACTTGTGTCCATCAGTGCGACCTTCCAAACAGTCCTCACCGACGCCCTGCGCCCAGACCTCAGTCTCGCCTTGCTCTTCAGCGACCCACCAGAGCTAACACAGATCTCTCAGGTTTATTTACAATTCCAGGGGGCTCCCTGGCAACTAAATGTCTCTGATGCTAAGCCGGTCTATATGACGGGGACAATTTGAAGAAGCAAAACACTGAAGAACAAAGGAGCTCCTGGAAACCAGCAGACTGGTAGGCAACCAGGCTTAGCCCAATTTAAATCACAAAGACCTCATTAGACGGTCCTTGTTCTGCTATAGTTAACATTTGATTATGTGGGTGCCTGGAGTTACTGCCTTTCTTAATTAAATCAGACTCCACTTTTACCCACCCCCAGGAAAGAGAGAACAGAAAAGATGAATTCTGCATCCACCCCCTTGAAATGCTAATTACCCTCAGCAGTGAAAGTCCTAAATCAGGAGGATCGCGCAGAGGGCTGCCCCATCCGCAGGAAGATCCTGCTCTATTGTGTCTCTAACAATAGGCACAGATGTCGGCCCGCCTTCCTCCGATGACTTTTGCCTAATAACCACCTTCAACGTGTCCCAGTTGCACCTGTTCAGCATCTTTAAATGAATTAGTGTGCTCGATTGCCTCCAAAAATCTTGTCCACTTTTGTCAACCTGATTATACTGCCACAACGCGAAGCGACTACACGAGCGGCAGACGCTCGGCAGGCTGGAAGGAGGCCAACCCCACCAGCAGGCCGGGCGGCTTCTTCCTGTGGTTGTTCTTCACAACTGCCCGCCTGTAGAAGGGTCCTGGCTTAATCCCGGCAGGAGACCGTTCTCACTGGCCGTCAGGTTAGGGAGGACACGTGAGGTGGCTCTGCATGCTGGTGGAATGGGCGGCTGACAAGCCAGAGCGTGCCCCCCCCACACACACACACCAGGAAGGATGGCAGGAGGGTGTTGAGGGGCCTCGGTGACTGAGACTTGCAGGACCAGCAACTAGAAGGAGAAGCTGACCTTCAGCACCTCCTCTGAGCCTGCAGTGGTTCTGTGCGGTGCTCGGGAGACCTAGGAACCAGAGACCAACCCAGGGACTGGCCTTTACTACAAGAAGACAGCCATTCTGGGACCTTTGTATCTGTTCTCTCCTGTCAGATACGCTGCGCTCATTCTGCTTTCAGTGAAGTTAGGATAGAAAAGGTATAAAACGCTGTGGCGATACAGAACATCTATTTATCCGGTCTCTGAATCTCTCTCCCCACTTAATCCAATACTCAACTGATAACCCCAGGAAATGATTGAGGCAATTATCATAAAAGGACACAATTGATTATTAAGCAAGCATTAATAATCCCAGGATTCAGACAGTACTACAGAGCTACAGTAATCAAAACAGCACGGTTTGGGCACAAAAACAGACATAGGGACCAATGGAACAGAATACAGAGCCCAGAGGTAAATGCACGCACCTACAGTCGATTAATCTTCAGCAAAGGAGACAAGAACATACGATGGAGAAAAGACAGTCTCTTCACAAGTGGTGCTGGGAAAGCTGGACACGTAAATTAGTGAAGTTAGAACACACCCTCACATCACACATAAAAATAAACTCAAAATGGTGAAAGACTTAAATACAAGACATGACACCATTAAACTCCTAGAAGAAAACATAGGCAAAAACATTATCTGACATAAGTATCTGTTCTTTCCCAAACAGTGTTTTCTTACGTCAATCTCCCAAGGCAACAGAGATAAAAGCAAAAGTAAACAAATAGGACCTAGTCAAACTTACAAGCTTTGCACAGCAAAGTAAACCACAGGCAAAATGAAAAGACAACGTATAGTCTGGGGGAAAATACCTGCAAACAGTGCAGCCAACAAGAGACTGATTTACAAAGGAGACAAAAAGCTTGTAAAACTCAACAACAAAGTGAACAAACAGCTCAATCAAAAAGTGGGTAAAAGACCTAAATAGAAGTTTCTCCAAAGAAGACCCACAGATGGCCAATAAGCACATGAAAAGATACTCAGCATCACTAATTATGAGAGAAATGCAAGTCGAAACTACAATGAGACACCACCTCACACCAGTCAGAACGGCCGTCACTAAAATGTCTACAAACAGCAAAGGCTGGAGAGGGTGTGGGGAAAGCAGACCCCTCCTACACTGTTGGTGGGAATGTAAACTGGTGCAGCCACTATGGAGAACAGTGTGGAGATTTCTTAAAAAACTGAAGATAGAATTTCCATAGGATCCAGCAATCCCACTCCTGGGCATGTATCCAGAGAAAACTCTAACTTGAAAAGGTACATGCACCCAAATGTTCATAGCAGCACCATTTACAATAGCCAAGACATGGAAGCAACCTAAGTGTCCATTGTCAGATGGCTGGATAAAGAAGATGTGGTATATAATGGAATACTACTCTGGCATAAAAAGGAATAAAATAATGCCGGGTGCAGCAACATGAGTGGACCTAGAGATGATCATATTAAGTGAAGTAACAGAAAAAGAAACACAAACACCGTATGTCATCACTCATAAGTAGAATCTAAAATATGGCACAAATGAACTTATGTATTTACTATAAAACAGAATCAGACTCACAAACATAGAAAACAAACTTACATTTACCAAAGCGGAAGGGGGGGGTGAGGTATAAATTAAGAGTTTGGGATGAGCAGATACAAACTATTATATATAAAATAGGTAAACAACAAGATTCTACTGTGTAGCACAGGGAACTGTATTCAATATTTTGTGATAACCTATAATGGAAGAAATATATATATATTCACATACAAATGTATGTTTGTATAACAGAATCACTTTGCTGTACACCAGAAACTAACACAACATTGTAAATCAACTATTCTTCAATTTTAAAAATTTTTAATTCAATCTTAAAAATGGTGCTCAAAAAAATGTAAGGCATGGGTAAATTCTCCAACACCTGACTGTCTGGCACAGAGTAGAAATTCAGGGGATGTATATTGAATGAATGAGTGAGTGCGTAGTTGAGTAAATGGAATAGGATGCTAAGTGAAAAAAACTAAAGTCAAATTTGCACACTTGGATGGATCTGTATAAAAATGCATATAACTTATTTAAGGAAATATTAACTGCATTACAAGTAGCAATGGTTGAATTGTAGTATTATTGCTGTATTTTTCTTCTTTCTTTTTAATATTTTCCATCTTTTTATTAATATAATGGAAGGTTTTTACAATGTCAACAAAAATAAAACAACCTTTAAGAGAATTATTTTTAAACATCATTGCATTTAGGAAGTGAGTCCACCTTCCCTGGTCTAGGTCAGTACCTGCTAACGGGAACTTCCTGCGCTGCTCAGAGCCCCACTGACTCGCAGCAACATCAGTCCCAACCATGTTTCAAGTGCCACCATCTGCCAGTACATCCCCGCAGCCTTTGACCCCTGCCGCCAGTGCAAACAAGATCTAAGATGCAAAGCTCTAACACAAACCTGAGTCCTCAGCAAATCAGTGATACAGGAAATGTATCTCCCATGAGGCAAAGTGTTCGCTTCAAAGAACTGGCCTCTGGCAGAAGAGTGACACCAGAGGCCTCCCTTCTGTCACTGTTGTCGGTGTTGCTGAGGGGTTTTCTGTAACATTGTCAACCTAGGTATAAGCTTCTGTTTATTTCTCTTTCCCCAGATATACTATTTATATAATAAATATACATATATTTAGATTTTATATATATAAATAATTTAGTTAAAGAAATTGACTCACACGATTTTGGGAGCTGGCAAGTTTAAAATCTACGGGGCAAGTCCACAGGCTGCAAATTCAGGCAGAATTGATTTTGCAGCCCCGAGCCTGAAATCTGCAGAGAAGTCTGGATGGTTAGAAACTCCAAATTATTATGTAACAGTTTTGAGGCAATATCTTCTTCTCCAGGACACTTCAGCTTTTGCTCTTAAGGCCTTCGACCCGATTGAATGAGGTCCACCCACATTATCAAGGATAATCTCCTTTCTTTAAAGTCAGCTGATTGTAAATATTAATCACATCTACCAGATACCTTCACTCCAACATCTAGACTATATTTGGCCAAACAACTGGGCACAGCAGCTCAGCCACGTCGACACAGAGGATTAACCATGACATGCGTTTTTCCCCATTCTGCAAATGTTTTCTCTGCTCCTCACTTGCTTCTTAGATATTTCTTGTCGATATTCCATGGTGACAGGAACTGCTTCTCATTCACATCTATATCTTCAGAACCAAGGACAGAATTGTGCCCAGAACAAATGCATAAAAATTGTGGTGGGATGGATGGATAGAAAAATGAAAGAAAGGAAGGAAAGGAAGGGAGGGAAAGAAGGAAGGAAGGACGGAAGGAAGGGAGGGAGGAAGGGAGGAAAGAAGGAAAGAAGGGAGGAAGGAAGGGGGGGAGGGCGGAGAAGATGGACAGTTCACATCTCTTGTAGGTTACTTCTGTCTACAGTGATCTCTCCCTTGCTGGACTCTTGTAATTTATTTTTCAGCCTACGCCCCAACTCTTGGTGCTAGTATAATGCTGGTTTGTGTCTTTCAAATAAAATGTTTAATTCTTTGACAAAAAAGCTAGGTTCTACAAAATTTTCGTAACTTTGTACTTACCTAGCAAAGTAATGGAACTATAAATAAACCAGTAACTATGGGATGACCCTAAAATTTAGCTCCGATGATAGTGAAACATTGGTATGTACACGGCCACTGATCAAAACCTTTTTATTGATCTTTAAATTTACCCTGACCTTTCTGTGACCAAATCGCATTATTTCCCCAGGTGACTACTGCAGAAGCCGTGGCTCATCCAAGCTGGATGGTTTTGCTGTGGGCTTGTTCGGTGCTGGCAGTGGGCTATGGCACCTGGGACAAGATCGGTTCAATTATCAAATGTGGAAACAAAAAGAAAAAAATAAATGAGCAATCTCATGCTGGCCATCTTCCCTTGTCCTTTCAGATCTATTCTCTCTCCTTCTCCACTTCTGACCACCAGCTTCCTGGCCCGGGATCCTCACCTGGGTGGATTACAGGAATCGGCTCCCTTTTGGCTATAAGGTGGGTAGAAATTTGGAGAAAGAGAATAATTGCAGAAAAGGCGGCCTAGGAAACCAAAGGGCACCCTCCTCCTTGGCAGCCCCCTCACAGGTCTTAGCAATCTCTTTATTTCCCTCCAGGCTTTCACTAAAACTTTCTCCAAATCCAGCCACCACCCACTGCCCACTTGCAAAGCTTCCCCTACATGTTAGGGTTTTATTCCACAGAACCTCACGTCCAGGGGCCACAATCTATATTACTTATCCGTAACTGCGTGATAAGTTACCCCCGAACCTGCTGGCTTAAAGGGCAGTAGGCACTTCTCACTTGGTGTGACTTCCATGGCTCTGCACTCAGCAGCGGCTGCCCTGGGTGCCCTGGCTCCGGCTCGCTCTTAAAGCTGCAACAAGCATCTTGGCTCGACTACAATCATCAGAAGGCTTGCCCGGGGCTGCAAGGTCCACTTCCAAGCAAATCACTCATGTGACTGGCAAGCTGCGCTGGCTCCCGGCTGGAGCCTCAGTTCCTGAACACGGGGACCACTGCGCGGGCAGCTCAAGAGTCCTCACGAGACGGCAGCTGCCCTCCAGGGGCCTGAGGGGGAGAAGGCTCTGGATAACCTAGTCCTGGGAGTCACATGCCATCACTTATGCAGAATGTTCCGGGGCCCGCGGGTCTGCCCTGTTTAACTTGGGAGGGGAGCATCCAGAGGCATGACTACCAGGAGGCAAGGAGCCCCACTTTGGAGGACACCTGGCACAGGTGTCGCACGTCCCACTGCTCATCCGGGCAGGGGTGATGGGCATGGTGGGGAGGAGGACATGTGGAAGGAAATGTGACGTTTTTCAGGAACCCCCGGGGCAGGTGTGGGAGAGGCGGCCTTTGGTGTAAACCCTTGTTTACTTCCTTCCTCCAGTTTCCCTGTTTCTTTTTCCTCATTAATTCCAGGCGTCGGCTTTGTTCTCTTTGCCTCAGGAATGTCTTTCTGGGAGAGAATAAAATTAGTGTGCAAGTGATCCTAGCTTGTGCTTGCCAAAACCTTAAACCTCAGAGATGGAGAAATGTACATAAAACTCTAGAAAAGCATGCAGACTCGGCTCTCCCACTTTCCAACAAGCTCGAAAGAGATGCTCTTGACGGGGGGAGGAAAGGAGACGAAACACCACAGAGCACGTGGGTCCCAGACCTAGATCTGCTCTCGTCGTGCTCCCTGGGAGGCAGCGGGACCCCCAGCAGGAGAACGTCTCAGGTTCACTCTGAGATTCTGTGACCTCACAACAGTTTTAGTGCTCCATTCCTAGCACAGGAGCGAGAGAAACTCGGAGGCTCAAAGACAGACTTACAGCAGCTGACAGCTGGGGGACAGTGAGAACTATCTCAGCTTGAACCTGTGTGTGCTGATACCCGAGGACCAGAGGAACCCCTGCCCCGCTGTCTTGTCCCTGCAGGAGACACCGGGGCAGTGGGAACACGACGAGGGTGTGTCATGTGCCCAGTGGAACGGGGGCGTGGAGCCAGCGAGTAGTGACCGGTCGGAAGCGCTCACGGCTGTTCACACGCCGGTTCACACGCATGACGCCGATGGAAGCCCCACTTCAGGGAACGGGTTCAATCAGTTAATATATTCGAGAAGCCTCCTGGGTTTTGAGGTGGCCCCCATCCTGCGTGAGATGAGGCGAAAACGATTTAAAGACCCTTCGTGGATAAAAACGGCTCACCACAAGCGTTTGTTAAAGCGCGTCTGCCTGCCTCTTCGTTAGGAAAATTCGTCCATTTTACAGTTCACATCTGACACCAGATTCATCCAGGCTCCCACATCACTGCTTTGCCTGTAGAATCTCACGGCGCCCTGGTTTCTAGGTGAAGAATGTATCTGAAAAAGTCTGGGTGGGCTGAGCAAGTTCGTAAAGAACCAGCTCCCTTGTCTCGAAACCCTCTCTGTCCTTCAGGGTGTCTGGGCCGCCCCGGCCAGGCTGCTGCCTCAGTTCCCGCGTGATAATCGCTCCGCTCTCCCTGCACCTTCGTGAGCATCTGCGTCTACTTGCTGACTCAGCCGGGCTCGGCCTGTGTGCGGCTCCCTGTGGAGACCTTGGCTCCCCCAGGTCACAGCTTGTTTTTCTGTCGTGTCTAGAGGCCGGAGCAGCGACTCTACCAAAGAGACGACTGAATAAACCGTAATTTCTCAGATGCAAAAGCACAGAAGTGAGCTTGGCGCCGGAACCACCCGCCTTTGAAAAGTCACGTCCCCAGTGTTCTTCTCTCTCTGCTTATCTCCCCTCCCTTCCCCCACAATCGCTGCCCGCCCTTGCCTCCCGCATACAGGTAAACTCGTCGAAAAACTGTTCACATTCAAAATCAAAGCCTGGCCTCCGGCGAAGCTCGGTGGAAGCCCTCTGACCTCCCTGCAGAAGCGCGTGGTCTGCCTGCCGCAGGAGGGCCGGGCCGTCCGGCAAGTCTGCGCTCAGAACCCATCGCGGCCGCGTTCCAGGCAGGACCCGAGCGAGCTATCTAACTTCCTGACGCCACGCCCTCATCTGCAGCGCAAGTGCGATCAGGACGACCCCGGGGGGCTTCCTGAGCATCGGGGAGACCCCGCCCAGGCAGAGCTGGGCTACAGGCTGGCCCCCGGGAGACGCGAGGCGGCGGCGCCCCCTCCGCGAGCCCCCTCCCGAGGCCAGCGCCCCGCGCCCGGGGCTGGCGGGCGGACGGACGGACGGGGCGTGCAGCCAGAGCCCTCCCTGCCCCTGCCCTCCTCCAAGAGGCTCTCCGCGCGGCCGGGCAGCGCGGTCAGAGGGCAGCGGCCCTGGAGCTCCACGGCCCTTCGCCCACGCAGCTCTGCCACCTGCCCCCAGGCCCGCGCGGAGCCGGCGCCCCGCCCGCGGCCTCCCCGAGCGGCGACTGAAGCGAAGCCTTTAGCAAACGCCCCACGAGCTCACCAGTTCAGCTTCGTGCAGCTACGCCGACGCTGAGCTCCATTTTGTTTTCTTTACGAATGGGGCAAAGCCCCTCCAGAGGCAGTAAATCAAGTTCAGTTCTTTAGTTACCAAGTCCTCCCCCATGAAACTCCATGTCAGCGGTTGAAATGATCAGCCTCTTAAAAATAACTCAAAGCAGACATCCGGAAACACGAGTTACTGAGCCGTTCACAGCCTCGGAAGCGCTCTGTGGGTAACGGAGCCTGCGTTCAAAAAAGAAAGGAGTATTTTTCAGTTTCTTTTAAACAGAAGCTTATCGTCCATGAACGTGAAACACAAATGTCCAACAAAAATTTACTTTTTTATTTCAGCAAGTTAACGTCAACACATGTTACTAATTTTTGCTACCAAGCCAGTCTTAGTGGGGGGTCTGGAGGCGCGGCCAACCGGAGCTTAACGAGCTGCTGGCTGTTCAACGGCGCTCGCACCCCAGGGAGGCCAGATGGACCATTCGGTCGCACCCTCCGCATGCTTGTCTGGAGCGTGGAGAGTCCCCCCCCCCCCTCCGCCCCCATCGCTGGCACACCTCTCGATGTCCGTGAAGTCTTCTCTTTCTAAGTCCTCGCAGTGCGTCTTCACAGATTCTCCAAGACCAGCGTCAGCGCTGCTCACAGTCTGGGAACACGAGCCCCCCGCGGCTGAAGCCCCTGCGCCACGCCTTCCGTGTTCTTTCAGAGAACAACGCTATCAATAACACACTTGTTTTAGCTCCTGTAGGAGCTGGGAAGCCAGTCCACTGTCCAGTGCGTACATTTCCGTGAGCTGGGGCAGCCAGGCTTGCTTTATTTTTACCTGAAGTGCTAAATCCAGTTCAATCTGTAAATTCTGTAGAAACCTGGCTTCTCGATGAGATCTCCTTAAAATTGTAATGGCTTTTTAACCATTCTCCTTTTAAAATGAAGGAAATATACACATCTTTGGGCAAAGGCAAACCTCCTTTAAATAACAGAATGGCTACAGGATCCCAATTTCTCATGACGGTGATTTTTTAGATAAATAAAAAATTGAGTGAATAAAGTGGCCTTTGACAACTGGCAAGTGCACATGGCATTGATTTCATTCAACAAGCAGTAACGTGCGGAGCTCGCACCACGTGTGTGGGGATTCAGTGTCTCCACGCAAAAGGGACAAGCAGTGATCCTTAGGCCACGACTCCCGGTCTCTAAGAACAACCGTCCAGAGAGAGGAGGCCGTGTGTCCTGCAAACCTTCGGTTTTGTGGGCACACTTCCCGGCACCCCCAGGGCATCTGCGTTCCTTTATTTTTATACTGACACTTTGTTCAAGAGCTGCATGTTCTCTTTCTTTTTGCTTCCACCAAGCTTCTTAAAGGGAGGTTTCCTGTCTTACTCGTCTTTACATCTGTATCTTTGGAACTTCAATAAAGTGGCTGGTTCAAAGTGTGTGATTTTACACACTTACAAACAGATAGATAGTAGATAGACAGACAGACAGACAGACAGACAGACAGATGAGAGAGAGAGAGAATGTGAGCTCGTGGACTGGCGATCTCATCTAAAAGCCCGGGCCTGCAAAAGGCGACGAGAAGTGGCCATTAGCTCGACTGACTGAGTGGAAGAGGAGCCTGGCGTGCGGGGCAGACGGCCTCCCCACAGGGCCTCCACACCCGCTCCAGGCGTCCCCCCCCACCCCACGCTGAGTTTACCTGGAAACATAGGTCCTGGAAGACCGAGGGACCAAAGAGCAAGTCCGACGCACTGGAAAGAATTCCCAACTTTGGGTCAGAACATCTGAGTTTCACGCAGACTCCGCTTCGCAGCTCACACGCTCACCCGTTCACCTAGCGTCAGCTCTGCCCCAGACACACGAGTACCAGCGCGCAGAGCCTGGAACGGCGGCGCGTGCAAAGGGAGCCAAAGAGATGAGGAGGGTGAATCTTCAGGGCACACTAGTCAAACAGAGTGTAAGTCATTCTGCAAAGGAGAGAGAAGCAGCCAACGAGGTCCTGTTTCTTGAGGCAGTTTTTCCGCATTAAGTGAAGATCTAAGATAAGCCTTTTTGTTCCTGTATATTAATAAATTTCATAAAGGTAAAAATGCATAACCTCATCACTAAACGTAGGCTAAACACAGATCAGCTTTCTTGATGATTTAGATCAATGCTCTAAGAATCCCTGAAGTTTCTGAGTAACGTTCACAGAGGAGGAAGAGGAAGGGAACATGCTGCTGGTGATAATGGTGATGTCCGGTGTGAGGGCTGTCTGCACACAGCTCTTACTCTTAAAAACATACATACATACCTATACTCATCTAATCCCCAAAACCCTGTTAGTATCTTCATTCTGTACACGAGGACTTACACACAGAGAGCTTTTAAATCTCACTCAAGTTCATATGCGTTCAAAGACGTAGTGTTTGAATTTAAATCCAGGCATTTTGACTTCAAGAACGACACCACACTCCATGGCCAAGATTTCAGAAACTCGTGTTTCTAGACATCTATGTAACTTTTTATCATTCAGAAGTTTTAGGAAAAATAAATAGGAAAATTCACTCTGGCAATTTCAGTTTAACAGAATTCATGTCAAACACCAATTCACTGGAGAAGGAAATAAAGCAAACTGAATGCAGGGGGCTGTATCATTTTAACCTTTCCAACATTTTACATGAATTTTTAATCTCTCAAGTGAATGCTTCCTTCGAAAATATTTTTAAATTAAGTTTTAACTGTATTATTAAACTTCATTTTTTAAAAACTCCTATTATGCATACCTACATTATGGCTATACCCAGTGGCCAATAGGTCTCCAAATTGTGAGAAATAGGAATTCCAAAAATATTTCTGTCTGGTTGGAAATTTTCTTTAGGTCTACAAGTCTAAACCAACAAAATTGAAGGCGGAGCACGCTCTTTTCCTGTACGAGCCAGTTACCTTGCAAAGAAAGAAACCACGTTTCTTGACCTTAGAATTCACCCTGGCTCTAGCCAACCCTATTGCAAATGTGTTTCCTTGGTCATTTTTAAAAATAAAAAAAAATGCAAAAGATTGTGTATGATTTAGTTAATCCACTGTCACAGTGAAGACGCAGCTTGAAAGTATGTTCTCTATATAGCTATTCATTTGGTGGAATAGATCGAAATAAGTTAAAAATACGATTTTATACTATAAATAATTTAAATATAATGCTTACAGACATGTGACCAAAACCATACAAGAAGTCAGAGAGAGAGAACTGTTACGTGGAGAACAATGGCCCCTGTTAATGTGGTGTGATCTCCTGAATCCTATTATTGGACTAAAAATCTTTTAAAGTAATTTTTACTGCTGTGACGCACTGGAAATCAAATATCAGAGTCTGGCTTCGTCTTCCTACCAAAACAATGCTGTTTGTGTGTTTAACATTACTGAACATAAGTGCTATTAATGAAAAGAAGTATTGTTAACAACAAAGTGTTGTTAACTTTGGCCTTGAGTGCATTTTTTTATTTGAAAACTATTTGGGGGGAAAAATAAAAATGTATTGTCTGCATTACGTTCCTGTGGCTGGGATTTGGCAACTTAACATCGCTTTGCTTTAACTTCCTGAAGTAAACCCGCTGTGGCTCTCAAATAAGGGAGCGTGGCCGTGTCTCCGTCTCCACTGTCTCAATAGTTGAATCTTACGTTTTGTTTGTTTGTTTGTTTGTTTTTAAGTAACAAGGTGAATTAAGCATTAGAACAGACATGTATTCCAAAATTCTAAGTGAACTAATTAAACTCTGAAGAGGAAAGGTACTCTCTTGATCTGACAAGCATGGGTGAGGGCTTGTCAATAGCACAAAGGGCTCCATTATTTCTGCTTCAAAGTAAATAGCCAAAAAAAAAGAAAAAGCCACAGCGATGAATGATGAGCAAAGTGCTAGACACCAGGTAGGCACAAAGTGCAAAAAGCAGCGCTGTGCTGTTTTACAGAAGAATGTGGCTCATATTAACCATTCATTTCCTCAATGCAACATATGCTTTGGAGGTTCCTGGGCAACACATTGCTGAAGAGAACAAGTAAATAATTACTGCTTTGGTAAAATATAAAGTTGAACTATAAAAGAATCACATTCGTAATTGCAGTGTGATGTAGACTGACTTTGGATCCCTGTTCAACCACAGGCTATCCCAGAAAATTTGTCCAAGTTTGTTTTATATATGCAGTCCGATCTTCACATTGTAAATCTGATATGTGTATACATACATAGGAATATTGGAATGTATATATTGAATAAATAGATATTAAATGTGTATAATATATGTGAGAGAATAGACATAGTACATCTATACAAATATGTGAAAATAAAATCTACACATGAAATATAGATTTCTGTATTACACACACATATCAATCCAGACACAGGACGCAAAATGGTCGCACCATCACTCGGGTGGCGCCATAAACACATCCTGCCTATAGGGTGCCTAACATAGGGGCTGGTACATGGGAGATAATCACATAATGGAGGTAAAATATTTTAATCCAAGAAGAATTCAGTTTCCATTTCTTTCCAATTTTAATGCATCCAGTGCTTTCTAAAGAGGGAAGAAAGGACTAATTCATCTTTTTTTTTTTAACATTTTTTTATTGAGTTATATGCATTTTACAATGTTGTGTCAAATTCCAGTGTAGAGCACAGTTTTTCAGTTATACATAAACATATATAAATTCATTGTCACATTTTTTTCTCCGTGAGCTACCATAGGATCTTGTATATATTTCCCTGTGCTATGCAGTACAATCTTGTTTATCTATTCTACATTTTGAAATCCCAGTCTGTCCCCTCCCACCCCCTGCCCAGGACTAGTTCATCTTTGCTATGCTGTCTCTCTCTCTCTCTCTGAAAAGGGAGAATGACACAATGAACTCACCTTTTGTTTTTCTGACATGATTCTCTGCACACACTCATAGCACAAAGATGTGTACAAACTAACCAACCCTCAGGATCTTGCAGTTCAGTGGGTAATCGTGCAATTTTTTGGATCTGGGCAGGGCAGGATAAAATCGCTGTGGCTCCCAGAACTTGAGCAGTCGCCCCACCTGGTGTCGTAAGTCACTGAGGAGACGCCAGCACCGTGCCCGCAGTCCATGCACCGTCCCTGGCCTCCCGAGCCGTCTGCACTGCGGACACGAGGGGCGCAGCACAGAAGACAGGGTGTGCTCTCCTTCTTCCCCAAGAGGAGCCTTCCCATTTTGTAGGTGAGACACTGCAGCCAGGACAGAGGAGCGACCTGGCAGGCTAACCTGGAGAGCGAGGACAGAGCTCCTGTCCGTGCTGGCCCCACCCCCACCGCATCGCTTGTCCCCTGTCTTTTCTGCTCTGACAAGTACTGGTTGCTATAAAATGGGCAGGGAAGGAGCCTTGAGGAAGCCCCACTCAGGGGTCTGTCTGGAGCTGGATTCTAGTCCAGGGACGTGGGCTCTGCCTGGAAAGGACAGAAGAGCAGAGGCTGGCCACGGAGAGAAGAGGGCCAGAGACGCCCAGCGCACCGGGGCCGGATGACAGGCGCAGACTCGTCTTCAGCGCATCTCGTATGGAGCAGGCAGCTAAGCCGTACTCCTTGCCCTCCCCCTCTGCGGGATCCTTCCTAGAAGGCGTCCCTAGTCCACTAAACGACAGCGCCCGCCTATCTCTAGAATTCCATGCTGGATTAGCACTGACAAGCAAAAAAAAATCCATCCTCTGCTTCTCTGTGCGAAATTTAAATTGGCGGGGCAGAGACGCTGCCCCATCTTTAAGGGGTCATGAGAGAATTAGAGAGCTTTCATGAAGTAGCTGGGGTTCAGGCTGAGGTTCAAAGATTTCCAGCAGCATATTTTGGTGATTAGGAAAAGCAAGCGCTTAATTTCTGACTGGCTTTCTCTGCTATGCCTGACACTTCCGCCTGGCTTCCAAGTATTTAATCCCTTCTTCTTTCCCTCCCAAATAAAAACATTCACACGTTTCCTTTATAATGTGGTATGTTAAGAGGATATGGATTTTCATGTCTTCGGCTTCTGTAGGCTTCTGAATATATTTTGTTAGTAAGGAACCTCTCCCCGGTGGGACCTGGGGATAAGGACCACGGCTGCGAGCGCCTTGGAAAACGGAAACGCTGGGGCAATCAGCCCGAACCGTATTTGCTGCAGGAAATGCTGGGCTTTCTCGGAGGAAAGAGCTAAAGAAGGCTCTGCGATAATAGAATAAAGAGGATTTTTTCTTCTCCTTGTGTATGTTTTTCCTAAGATTTTTATTTTGAAAAATTTAAAACATACAGAGAAGTAGAAAGAAAACGAGCACCATACAGTTAGACTCTCAACATACATCAGAAGTGGTTTGCGTTTAGCCAAAGGTACATGTTCTTTCACATCTATTTCCCCCCAAATTTGTTCAAAGTAAGTATAAGACGTTACGACCCTCTACTCCTATAAAACTTGATACATTCTTTCTGAGAATAAGGACATGTTCTCACCTAAACGCTTGCCACTTCAAGTCTCCTGATGACAAGAGCAGCGACAACACTAATGACAGAACTCCTCAGTGTCACAAAACGCCCGGCCTGTGATGGAAAAGCCTCTTACACCTCTTCGGGCTTTTTCTTTCTCTTTTTCTTCCTTTTCTGACTGAAATCCAGTTCGGGTCCGTGCCCTGGACGCGGCTGCCGTTATCCTCAGGCTCTGCTGTTACGGGACAGGGCTCTCGCGTGCTCGGTCTGCAGCTCGCCGTGTTACTTAAATGCGGTGCGTGACCTTCTAGAACGTGCCGTTCTCCAGCGTTCTGTGCCTGTCTCCTCCTCACGTCCTTACTTGTTCCTCAGTCTCCTGTGGTGCCTTTGAACTGGAAGGTCAGTCTGTGACCGGGCGCAGTGCACCGTGGCCACACGCCAGGTCTGTCCACAACCTCTTTTGTGAACAAAGCTTTGTTGAAACACAGTCACACCCAGTGACTCAGATGTTGTCTGTGGCTGCCTTTGCATTACAACAAAGCTGGGAGTTGTAGCAGAAAACATATGACCCACGAAGACCGAAATACTGACTCTCTCTCCCTTTACAGAAGAAGTTTGCCTTGAAAAACTTGGTCTTGAAGTCTGAGTAGATGCAAGCTAAACACATCGATCAAGAACCTTTGAGAGGTGATCTGAGCACCCCCTGCCGCACCACATCGAGAGACGCACCTGTCAGGACGCCCCTCCACTAGCGATGCCCACCCATCACTGTGTCTCCATCGGAAAGGCATCTTGCTTTTTGCAGCACCAAGTAATCTGTGGGGAAGCACTTTAACAGCATTGAAGTGTCTTTCCCAACATTGCTGATTCTTGCCTGAATCAGTTACTTCCGATCGGTTGTGACTTAAGTTTTTTAACGGCATTCTGGCGTGAGACGAACGTATGGTTTATTTCCTTTTTGTCAGTTTTGCTTTTCATTTTTGAGTTTCACATCAAATTCTTGGATTTTTTTTTTTTTTACTTGTGAATGGAAAAATCCTGTACTAAAAATTTTTGATGTTCAAATTTCCCACTAAATTTGCAATGGGAGTCTCTTAAAAATGGTTCTTATACACTCTTGGCATAACCTCCTTCATATTTAAGACTCCCAGGCTTACTGGCACTTAAGAAGGCATCTCAAAGGCAGTCTGTATGTTCCCCGTCCGGGGGCCAGAGTCGGTCACTTCTCTGAAGAGCCTTAGATCCTTTGTGGGGAAAGGTATTTAGAACCTAAGACCTGGACACTCGCTCACTGCTTCAGAGCTGCCGCTGTTGAGTAGTTAGAGCGAGGAAACCAGGAGAACTCAGGACCTGACGCTGCCTTTTCCAACTCAAGTCTGACATCAGCCCGTTCCCCACATACGTACTTGCATCTATTGTCTCTGACACCAAAGAGTCACAGTTCACAAACCACGACTGTATTTATTTATGTACCTCATCCTATAATAGGTAGAATAACTTTGACATTTTAAGAGCCATGTTTACAGAACAGAAACAGACGCACAAAGAAACGTATTGTTACCAAGGGGGAAGGGGGTGGGAAGGGGTAAATTGGGAGTTTGAGATTTGCAGATACTAACTACTGTATATAAAAGAGATCGGCAAGTTCATACTGCACAGCATAGGGAACTATATCCAATATTTTGTAGTAACTTACGGTGAAAAAGACTATGAAAATGAACATGCGCATGTCCATGTGTGACTGAAGTGCTGTGCTGTGCACCAGAAATGGACACAGCATTGTAAACTGACTCTACTTCAATAAAAAAAAATAAATATATATACCAAAAAAAGAGCAATATTACTACCAACAAGAAACTCACTGCATGAAGCTACGTATTTCTTCCCCTCCTCCTCTCTTCCTCCTTCTCCTCTTCTTCTCCAGAGTATTTCCCTCGAGTGTACAATCCAGGCACAGTGTCAAAATTTACTCGATACACTATGTTCTTTGCGTGATGATACACATATTTGCGATTTTAGGGGGTTTTTTTCTTTTTGATTGAATTTTTCCAACATACACAAAATGTTTACATTTTCCTTATCCTGGGTCCCTGGAGAAGCCATCCATAGAGAGACAGAGGGGCTTGAAACTTAGACCACTGTGCTGCCCCACCTGGACCCTGGAAAGGCGCCCGGGCCTCAGGGAAGAACTGGGCAGGCTGCTCCGGGAGACCTGCAAGACGGCACGTCCTCTGTTTAACGTCCCTGCATCACCCTCTGCTGGTGCAGCTTCGTATTGTGACAGCAGGCAGAGGACACGCGGACACGTGTGCAGGGCCCACTCCGTTCTCACGGAGGAGGGGCTGACGGCTAACTTAGGCCGCGAGAGACAGTGAATGAATAACCAGCTGACCCACAGCTCTCCCCACAGCCCTGCTCTGGTGGTCACCTCTTCCCCCGTCGCCCAGTAGGGGAAACACAGTCCCGCATCCAGGCTCTTCGCAGAAATCTTGCCAGTCCTGGGAACGCAGTGCCTTCGGCTGCTCTGTGACCTCAGTTCTCTGAAGGGTGCAAAAAGCTCCTGGGATTTTGTAGGTGACCTGGCTCGTCCTCACCGCTTGCTTGGCAGTGGCGTTCTTCCGCGCTTCCCCACCTGCAGCGGAAGCAGGCGCGAGTGCCCGTGGCTCAAGAGCTGGGTGACGCAGAGCGTTTACAGCACAGGGGACATGGGAGCAGTCATGCGCTGGTGGGAATACACATTTGTGGAGCCATTCTGACAAGAAACCTTGCAATACTTGATCAAGTTACAAGTAAGCGCAGCCTGATACGGAGCAGAACTTTTCACGGTTCTATGTGCAACTAACTGAATTCTCAAGCAGATCCAAAACGGGCTTTTTCAAAGATGTCCATCACACTGTTGTTTGTGGTGGTGAAGAACCAGGGCCAGTCTTGCACCTGAACTGGCGGGGGTTGGGGGGTACGTGGTGGGGGTGCCCCATGGCGCCCTCCGCAGCAGCTCAGGAGAGCAGGTCAGACGTACTCAGTAACGTGACACATAAATTAAAAATAATGCAGATAAACCAACAATGCAGGCTTTGCAAGAATAGGTATGAACAAAAGGATATGTATTAACACATTAGAAAGATTGCCTGTGGGAGCAGAGGAAATGGAATTGGGGAATGAAAAATATGCAGAAATAAATAACTATCAGAAATGATAGTCAGCAATTACTAGGTGCTGGATATAGCGCTCTGCACAAATTAACTTTTTAAATCCTCACTACAGCCCTAAGAGATCGCAACTATTATTACGTTTATCTCACAAATGAGAACACTGACGCGGAGAGAAGTGGGATAAATAGCCCCAGAGCGCACAGACCGCGAGGCCACACGTAAAGCAGACAGATCAGTGCGAGGGAGAGCCATGGGGTTCTTCAGTAATAACAGTAATAACGACGATAATAAAGTCAACAGCGGCCCAGCATAGACAGGCCTGAACTGGTCCTCTTACAGTGTTTTTGTACTTAGTCTAATACAAGCACAAGCTAAGCAGCAATTTAAGAAAAAGAGAAGGACTTTAAATGACATGGACACAAGCTACATGGGAGTTTTTCTTGCTCTGGGCCTGGATCTCGGCCAGACATGCCAGCTTAACTCCCATCGTGTTTGGCCTCTTTATTCTGCATTTAAACCAGCAGGACTGTGGACAGGCTCATGGGCCTCCGTGTTCGTGCCTTTACCGATGTAAGTCCGGTGTCGTATACGTGGTTCCACTGGCAACCGACGGACCGATGCGTCATCGGACGGCCGGACCTGGTCCCGGGCTGGAAGATGACGGTGTCTGGCTGGGTCGCCGGCTCCAGGTGGAACCTGGGAGCTCTGTTCAAAGGAGTAGAATGAAAACATGTCAGTAAATAGTTTTCATCTCTTAGGTTCCTTCTTTCAGAAGAATGTGTCGCTTGCTCTATTTTTCTTCCTCTTTCTCATCAGAGTTTACCGAGGGAAATTTCACTGTCTCCAAGCCAGGTTTAAAGGTTTCACATGGTATGTGCATTACAAGGACTCACAAGCTTTCTCCTGGCCCCTGGCATCTAATGTTCACCAGGTCCAGCATCTGCCGGTTGGCAGCTGCTGGGCGATGGAGCCGCGGGTTGAGTCGGTGTGGATGGCCGTGTGTGCGCCCCGCCCCCGCGTGCCAGCACGGCTCCGCAGACACGGGGGCCTCCTTTATGAGCAAACACTGCTTCTTCCCTCGGCTTTTTATTCTGTAAAGTGTTGTGTAGCAAAGGGAGGGACTGGAGGTGAAAGCAGTTTTCTCAAATCACGAAGCCACTGTCATGGGGAGCTGGGCTTAAGGTCCAGCATTATTTCCAAGTGCACCCTTAGTGGATTCCAGATGTTCTGAGTATAAATTGCCTTTGTTTTGAACACTTGCTGTGTCAGACAGCACAGGCTCAGTTATGCCTTATTAAGTAAATTCAGATCACAGTCGCTTAAAACAACAGGTCCACTCGGAGTCACTGGGGGCCCTGAACGGCATTATTCTCACTTAAGATCTGAGCGGCTGCAGCGGCCAGTCTGGACAACTGAGGCAGGCGGAGCCGGCGGGAGAGGGGGGCTGCACTCTGCCGTGGCTGTCCGCGCCCCGCTGAGAACGCACGCGGCACTACCGCTCCCATTTTATTGGCCAAAGTAAAGCACAAGGAAACTGCCGTCTTCACCTGTTCCCAGAAGACAGAGATTTGGAAATAGTTAATAAATTACCTTTCACTCCCACAGTTGCAACTGCTAAATACAAATGTATCTTAAAAACAGCTTCTCCTTCTGTGCAGCACAGGGAACTACACTCAGTACCTTGTAACAGCCTATAATGAAAAAGAATATAAAAAGGAACATGCATATATATGTACCACTAACTCACCATGCTGCACACCAGAAACTAACACAACATTGTGAATCAATAAGATTTCAATAAAAAAAATTAAAAATTAAAAGGAGCCTCTCAAACTGGAGTTATCTAACTGTAGTATCTCTCAAAAACATTTTAAAAATAATATTCAGTAAGGTGCAAGGAAAATACTCGCATTAACCTTGTTTCGAACTTTTTTTTCTTTTTTTTCTTTTTTTTTTTTTTTGCTTGTATTTGCCGCAGTGCATCCTGTTTATTGTCTGGCAGTTAAACAACTCGATGTTGGCAGCTTCACCAAAGATCCTATTTTAGGACACCCTCCCCCCCGCGCCGTGGGAGGTGGTGGTTTGTTTTCATGGGCAATGTGTAAAATGTACATTAGGCACGTTGCAATCCAATACCAATGAATAAATAATTTTGTGCTAGCTAGTGCAATAAGACATTTCTCTTTAAAAATATGTATGTGTGTATATATACATATATATACACATAAAAGTTTTACTAGAAATTCCAGCAGATCCTTGCTGTTGGCAGGAGAGTGTACAAACGTTCGGCCTCACACCAGCCCTTGTGCTGTGTGCCGGGCACACCTGTGCGGAGCCGTCTTCTCATTCACACTCAGGCCACTGCCCAGACTGGCTAGAAACTGTTCGGGCCGTTTGGCTGACTGTAACTGCTCTAAGTTAATTTCCCATTCATGCTGGACTTGATCCTTGTGCAGAAAGGCTACTGCCTTGAACTGCCCGGGGGCCGCCTTGGTAAACAGCCACGGCCAGGTCACACATGGCGGGGAGGACTGGCGGAACACACCAGGCTGGAGGACAGCTTGCTGGGCTCCCTTCCTGCCACCCCTGGCTGCGCGGCTGTGGGTCCGACGGTCCCTGCTGGCCCACAGCGCGAGCTCTCCAGGGGCACCTCCTCTTTGGGTGCAGGTGATGCAGTGTCTTCCCCATGTCTTCTGTCCTGCAGTGGCTGGCTCTCTGACCCCACATTTCCTCCTTTGTTTGAGCCCCTAACCCTGTGTGGCTCTGTGGTCCCTTCAGAACGTCTATTCATTTTGTCTCATTTTCTGAATATTTTCATTGAAGTACAGTTGACTTACAATGTTGTGTTAGTTTCTGGTGTACAGCAAAGTGATTCAGCCACATGTGCACATATATACACATTCTTTTTCATTATGGGTTATTAAGGGTATTGAATATAGTTCCTTGTGCTGTACAGTAGGACCCTGTTGTTTATCTATTTTATATACAGTAATGTGTGTCTGCTAATCCCAAACTCTTAATTTATCTTTTCTCCACCCCTTTTCCCTTCGGTAACCATAAGTTTCTTTACTGTATCTGTGAGTCAGGTTCTGTTTTGTAATTAAGTTCATTTGTACCATACCTTAGATTCCACATATGAGTGATGTCATATGATATTTGTCTTTCTCTTTCTTACTTACTTAGTATGATCATCTTTAGGTCCATCCATGTTCCTGCAAATGACATTATTTTATCATTTTTATGGCTGAATAGTATTCCTTTGTATAAATATACCACAACTTCTTTATCCAGTCATCTGTCGATGGACATTTAGGTTGCTTCCATGTCTTGGCTATTGTAAATAGTGCTGCTATGAACATTGGGATGCAGGTGTCTTTTCAATTTAGACTTTTTTTCTAGATATATGCCCAGGAGTGGGATTGCTAGATCATACAGCAAGTCTATTTTCAGTTTTTTAAGGAACCTCCAAGCTGTTCTCCACAGTGGCTGCACCAGTTTACATTCCCACCAGCCGTGCGGGAGGGCTCCCTTTTCTCCATCCGTCTCCAGCACTTGTTATTTGTAGAAAGTCTATTCATTCTGAATGATCCTGGGTATTCTGATTCCTGCCTGGACCCTGATGTATACAACCGCTCAAATCCAATGCTTGCGATCACGTTCATTTGTGTATTTATTCATTGATCCATGGGTCAAATCATGAACATATTTACTCAATGACCAAGCTACTTCTGTTTTATATAGAAAATAACTGATCCCTGATCTGCATTTCTCTGATAATCAGTGATACTGAGCGTTTTTTCATGTGCCTATTGATCATTTGTATTTCTTCCTTGAAGAATTGCCCATTTAGGTCTTCTGTCCATTTCTGGATTAGGTTTTTTTTTTTTTTTCTTATTAAGTCATATGAGCTGCTTATATACTCTGGAGATCAAAACTACAATGAGGTGTCACCTCACACTAGTTAGAATGGCCATCATTCAAAAGTCCACAAATGACAAATGCTGGAGAGGCTGTGGAGAAAGGGGAACCCTCCTATACTGCTGGTGGGAATGCAGTTTGGTGCAGCCACTGTAGAAAACATTATGGAGATTCCTCAAAAGACTAGGAATAGACTTATCATATGACCCAGGAATCCCGCTCCTGGGCATATATCCAGAAGGAACCCTTCTTCAAAATGACACCTGCACCCCAATGTTCATAGCAGCACTATTTACAATAGCCAAGACATGGAAACAGCCTAGATGTCCATCGGCACATGACTGGATAAAGAAGATGTGGTATATTGATACAACAGAATACTATTTAGCCATAAAAACCAACAAAATGATGCCATTTGCAGCAACATGGATGTCCCTGGAGAATGTCATTCTAAGTGAAGTAAGCCAGAAAGAGAAAGAAAAATACCATATGAGATCGCTCATATGTGGAATCTAAAAAAACAAAACAAAACATAAATACAAAACAGAAACAGACTCATAGACATAGAATACAAACTTGTGGTTGCCAAGAGGGCGGCGGGTGGGAAGGGACAGACTGGGGTTTCAAAAAATAGAATAGATAAACAAGATTGTACTGTGCAGCATAGGGAAATATATACAGGATCTTGTGGTGGCTCACAGCAAAAAAGAATGTGACAATGAAAATATGTATGTTCATGTATAACTGAAAAATTGTGCTTTACGCTGGAATTTGACACAACATTGTAAACTGACTATAACTCAATTTAAAATGTTAAAAAAATGTGTATATATATAACAAGATAAAAAACAAACAAAACAAAACAAAAGAAAATAACTGATGCCTGGAAATGTGAAAATTGTTACGAAAATCTACTCTCCCTCCTGCAGCTCTCAACATTTATATCTCATCGTGATTTCGCGAGGTTTCCTATTCCGCCAAGGTTCCTTGCCTGTTCGGTTTTGTTGTCTTCATGAGCCAGGCGTTGTGTGGAGAGATTCCTCTTCACAGTCTGCATATTCCAAGTAGCTTGATGGTGGCCAACTAACCTTGAAGCTTCTGCCAGGGATCTTGGGCTGCCTCCAAGAATCAGAGGTCTCTTGCCTTTAATCAAGTTTCTGTGTGGCTTCTTTGTGCACATGTTTACGTGTGGTTGCCAAGTGTTATATTGCCGCCCTGAGCCTCAGACCCACTGCTTCTCTGCTTTGTGGCCGGGGCCTGGGCTCCAACAGCCACACCTCCCCTTGGCTCCATCCAGCTCCGTCCTTGGTGCAAACAGCAAGTACCAGAAGGGGACGGCGTGGGGTGGGGAGGGGCGAGGCATGAATCCTGCCCACCTCTGCATATTCTGAAGATGTGCCGGCAACAAGTCCACGGCCAGGCGTCAGGGTTGCCATTCTGTGGGTTCTTCTGAGCTCCAGAGGTTGTCACTCTAAGTGCCCAGCTCCTCCCTCTCGGAGCTCTGCTCTCGGCGCCCCAGAGCCCTCCCTGAGGATCTGTGTTCTAGTAATTACAACCTCTTTCCTTTGTTCCCCGAGCTCTGAGGGTGGCACCTCCTTCCACAGCTGCTACTCTGTGGTGCCTTACTGCTGTCTTCCTGCCGTCCCAGTTCTGAAATTTCAAGCTAGCAATTCTTTGTGTTAAACAGTTCTGTTTAAATAACTGATATTCTCCGATCCATATGCCAAGTACAGAAAATGTATGCAATATTATTAAAAATTATAAATCAGCATACCACCTGAGGACAGCTGTTATTCATATTTTAAACTCTTTCTCCCAGCATTTTCTACAGATAAATATTGTTTGAGGCTGGCGTTCATTCTTAAGGCTGCATAAATAAAAGCAAGTGTCTGTTTTTCTGTTACATCATTTAAAAAAATCTTGGACAGATGTTCACCAAATTAGAGAGGTCCCTGTAGGAGGTTTTATTAACACATTTGGTCACAGTGCTTTATTCTGAAGTTTACTGGGAGACCTGGGGAGGCAACTCAAAGGTGCAGGCAACCACATCCTAACCGACATTGAGATTCCGGGAGGGTCAGCGTGGCATTAATTAGGGGCACCATGTATGGAACAAAGCAACAAACAGAAGCGAGACAAAGCTGAGCTCCAGGCACTCCTGGCTGCAGACATGACGCGTCTCACTTGAGCCCTTGTATGCGGTGCTTCGGGCCTGAGTCTCAGCCGGAGCTGAATTACTGAAGGAGGTGTCGTGACTGGACAGGCACCCCCAGCGGACGCCGGCCATGGTGTGTGTGGAGGCTCGGACTTGTGTCAGGTGCTCTCCACGTCACCGCACGTGTCAGCGGAGGCCTCTGAGACGCAGACACCAGCCGGGACGAGCTGGACCAGCTCTCTGGCAGGCACACCGCTCCTAAGGACGCGGCGGAGAGGGAGCCGGACGCCGTGGGTGAAGTCGCGATGCAGAGCTGACCCCTGCGCCAGCAGGAGGGGCAGCGCACCGGCTGAGGAGGGCCCTCGGCTCCCGCCCAGTGGTGAGGACATCTCGGCCTGGCTCCTGAGGAGCCCCTGAGTAAAGTCAAATTTGTAAAGTCAGGACGTACGTAAAGCCTGGCCTATTATCCGGGCCGGATCAGCATCAGTTCGAGTCTAAACGAGTTAGGAAGCAGCCCACCAAAGAGCGCAGGTCTTCCCAGTGAAAATAATCTCCCTTATGACCAGGAGCACGTGCTTGTTAGTGAAAATCAGACACAAAAAATGTGCAAAGAAAAAACTGAAACTGCAGACCCAAGCACCCTTAACAGTCGTGCGTGTTGCACAGGGAGCTCGGCTGCCTGTCTCCCTCTGCTTCCCGCACGCGCGCTGCCCCCGCTCCTCGCCGTCAGGGCCGCCGCTGCCGCGTCTGTGCCGCGCACACACCCCGGCACACGCCTTCGCTCGGGCTCTTCCGACACCAGCGCTCCGCAGGGAAAGGCCTGGACGTGAGCCGCCCGTGCGCCGCAGGCCTCCCGGGGGGACGGGCGAGCCTGCTGAGACCGCTTGCCCCCGCAGGGAACATGCGCATGTGCGGCACAACGCGCTTCCTCCCTTAGGCACAACGGCCACGCAGATCTCACAGCTGCCTCCGTTTCTATCCCCGCCCTTCCCTCGTCAGCATCCGGCCCCTTCTCCCGGTGTTTCTCAGCTCTCTCGCCACTTTGTTATACAAACAGGTTGGTTCTTCCTTAGCTGATACCCCATAATTCAGATGTCCAACCCATCCTGACAAACCAAGTGCCTGTGATTTAATAATGCGTGCGCTCTTCAGAAGGCAAGTGTCAGATCCAGGCGCACACCCTGCTAATTCCAAGCCACTCTAAATAAATTATTTTTTTCTCAAGCTACCTGAACTCTCCCCCGGAGGAATGTCTTATTGTTAAATAGATTGATAAATAGATAAAATTGTCTCATCTTAGCAAAAAAAATCCACTTCCGAATCCCAATGTACACATTTTTCACTCTCTTATTTCATGTAAAATACACTGAAAATATTACTCCCAGTCAATATAGTTGGTGATACTTTATGTGAAAATACTATTAATTTCTTTAAGAAGTCCAGTAGGAAAGGGCATGTTATGTACACGTATGTCTTATATAATTGTCTTAAAAATCTCTAAGGAATATATGCTTGGGGATATTTGCACACTTAGATTTTTTAATATGCTAAATTACTAGATTTGGAATTTCTAGACATGTCTTATTAATATATCTTCTCATCAACAGAGTTAAAGCAAGCTGTCCTTCTCACTCCAAAATCAACCTGGGATAGCCTTTATACTTTGACCTCCCGTATAAATATTAAAATGTTACTTTCAAGAACAAAAAATAATATGTTCATATTTTTATTGTAATACTACTAAATGTATATATAATTTTGGTGAAAATCCTTATTTTTTTAACATTTTGTATTGATTTATAATCATTTTACAATGTTGTATCAAATTCCAGTGTAGAGCACAACTTTTCAGTTATACATGAACATATATATATTCATTGCCACCTTTTTTTTCTCTGTGAGCTACCATAAGATCTTGTATATATTTCCCTGTGCTATACAGTATAATCTTGTTTATCTATTCTACATTTTGAAATCCCAGTCTGTCCCTTCCCACCCTCCACCCCCTTGGCAACCACAAGTTTGTATTCTATGTCTGTGAGTCTATTTCTGTTTTGTATTTATGCTTTGTTTGTCTGTTTGTTTGTTTATTCCACATATTAGCAATCTCATATGGTATTTTTCTTTCTCTTTCTGGCTTACTTCACTTAGAACGACACTCTCCAGGAGCATCCATATTGCTGCAAATGACATTATGTTGTTGGTTTTTATGGCTGAGTAGTATTCCATTGTATAAATATACCACCTCTCCTTTATCCAGTCATCTGTTGATAGACATTTAGGCTGTTTCCATGTCTTGGCTATTGTAAATAGTGCTGCTATGAACATTGGGGTGCAGGTGTCATCCTGAAGTAGGGTTCCTTCTGGATATATGCCCAGGAGCAGGCATATATGGGTCATACGGTAAGTCTATTCCTAGTCTTTTGAGGAATCTCCATACTGTTTTCCACAGTGGCTGCACCAAACTGCATTCCCACCAGCAGTGTAGGAGGGTTCCCCTTTCTCCACAGCCTCTCCAGCATTTGTCATTTGTGGATTTCACAGAACTAGAACAAATCATAATACAATTTATATTGAACCATCAAAGACCTAGAATTGCTAAAACATTACTGAAGAAAAAGAAAGAGGCTGGAGGAATAACTCTCCCAGACTTCAGACAATACTATAGAGCTACAGTCATCAAGGCAGCATGGTATTGGTACAAAAACAGACATATGGACCAATGGAACAGAATAGAGAGCCCAGAAATGAACCCACAAACTTTTGGTCAACTAATCTTCGACAAAGGAGGCAAGAATATATGATGGAATAAAGACAGTCTCTTCAGCAAATGGTGTTGGGAAAACTGGACAGCAGCATGTAAAACAATGAAGCTAGAACACTCCCTGAAAATCCTTATCTTGATGACACTGAGTTTTATCACTTTTCTCAATAAAGTTCTCCCACGGCTTCTGGTAAATATATTCCTGCTGATTTCTGTTATCCGTTTGCATTGCTGCAAAATACCTCCCGACACACGTAGGGACACAAAGTGGCCCAGCAGCCTGGCCTGGTGTGGCAGATGCCGTCTCAGAGCCTCAGAAGGCTGAAATCAAGAAGTCAGCCGGGCTCTGCTCCCTTCTGTATGCTCTGTGGGAGCAATCCATTTCCCAGCTCACTCAGAGCCTTGGCCACATTCAGTTCCTTCTGGCTGAAGGACTGCGGTTCCTGGCTGCCACCAAAGGCCACTTCCTGCACCTAGGGACACTCATGTCCCTTGCTACATGCCCCCTCTCCCCATATTCAAACAAGCAAGAAAGAATTTCTCTTGTGTTAAATTCCTCTTACTTCGAATCTCTGACTCCCCGTTTCTGAACTTACACCTTGACTTAAGGGCTCATGAGACTGACTCAGGCCCTTTCTGAAGGTCGGTTCCACCATATACATGAGCTGATCACAGCAGCGGGCCCCCTCGTGTTTACAGTCACAGGGTTGGGTAGAATCTTGCACTAGCAGACAGGAATTTGGGGGGACACATATTAAAATTATTCATTGTGTCTTTCAAATCTTCTACAGCTATACAAATATTTTTGTCTGCCTGAAAGTTTAATAATTAAAAGCATATTTCATGTGCTCTGTCATTACCGAGGGTTTATCAACCGTTCAACGATTCTGTTGCCTTTTATTTATTTATTTTGAGACAGTTTTAAGGTGCACAAACATTTTACGTTCTGTAACCATTTAGCAATCCAGCCACACCATACCCATATTTCCGGTTTCCAAGACTGTCACTTAATAAACATTTTTAACCCAGTTAAGCCTATTATTATCGAAAGCCTATCCTCTAAGCCTGTAGTATTACTTATTTTTCTTTAAAGTGCACATAATCTGATTTTAATGTATCCATGCAGGTTTTTTTTTAATTGGATAGTGTTCGACTGGTATGTATTCAGCTCGATTCACAGAGAAGTTTATCTTGTCTTTAATTTGGGCTCCATCTTCCATCTTTGTGCTTATTTTTGGTCTTTTAGTATTTCATCTCTAATTTCCATGTTTTCCAAACAGAAAGGTGTTTTGAATGTCTGAACTTACTATAGACTGTTGACCTGAACTTGAACATCACTGTAAAGAGAATCCACTTCCACTGGATTCTTAATAGCTACATATTCTTGCTAATTTCTCTCACCTGTGAGTGCATCACACCTCATACTGTGCCTTATGAAATGAATGTATGCCAGTGGCCAGTTTTACCTCTTTCTGTCTTTCTCTGTTTTTCTGTCCTGCTTTATTTCTATTCTAAGCATGTTGATAACATGTCAGATTTATTTCTGTATTCCAGAGGTTTATTCAATAATAGTGATAAATTCTTCGACTTTGTCTACATATTCATTTTTAAGTTTAGAGGTTTGTGTGGGTATGTGTGTCTATATGTACATGTACATCCACAGAAGTGTGCATATATTAGCATATATTAGAATTATATTTTAACAGATATTAATATATTCTGTAAGTACTCTGTCTCATGCACACACATATTTCTTAATTATTTTCCCCAGTGTATGATTGTGTGCACCCCAACTTGAGCACTGCATCTTAGGCGATGCGGGCCTGGTTCCCCTCCCAGAACAACGTTCTCTAGTGTGTGTCAATAAACTATTTCAATCATATACTTCAAATCTTTGGTTCCTTCCTTCCTTCCTTCCTTCCTTCCTTCCTTCCTTCCATTTTTCTTTGACCTAAAATCTATTGGGCATCTTCTGTTTTCCAGGCTTTATCCTGAAGACAGACAAAATTTCACCTTTCTCTTGTTTCTGGGAGGCAAAGCTGTGAGTAATGCCAAGCCTCCTTCCCTAAGGAGGACCTAGGGTGGAGAAACCCTGTAGGCACCACGTCATACCGCGCTGTGAGGCCGGGCCGGCGCGCTGCGGAGCGCAGCGCCGGGGGCAGGGGTCTCCCGCAGGGCACCAGGCACCGCGGGGGCCCGCACGGCCAATGCAGAGTGGGGCAGGGCCCCCCCAGGCCCACGCCATCCAGCGCACGTGCCCGGAAGCCCGACCCCGCCTGCGGAAGGGGCCCGACCAGACGGCTAAAGCGCCGGCAGTCGGACGTCGCTGCTGACCGTCAGCAGTAAACGCTTCGGGCTCGGGGGTCAGCAGCGACGTCTGCAGCACCGGCTCAACCCCGCCGCCCAGCGTGCGCGCAGCCGCCGAGCCCGCAAAGCCGCCGGTGAACCGACGGGGCTGCCGCCGCCCCGCCCCCGGCGCCGCCCCCCCCCCCCCCCCCCCCCGGCGCCGCGCTCCAACCCAGCGTTGCTCCCGCGGCTCCGCGGGTCCGCACGGTCGTCCCGTCTGCGGAGCTGGGGGGCCTTGAAGAACCACTAGTGTGCAATCAGCAGTCCCAGGTGATGAAAGATGTTACCCCTGGATTTCTGCCTCCTCTCTTCCATTTTTAAATAATTTATTTATCTCATTCCAAACTGTCATACAAGTGAACGTAGACGCAGGCCTCCACTGATGTCACTTGATGCCGTAGCAACGCGCCCGCAGGCATGTGAACACATCTGAGGACACTCAGGGTGGGTTTTCATTAGAAGGATAACATTCGAAGAAAATATGGCCCTGTTCCTACACTTCTAAAATGCCAGCGTTTTCTGTAATTGGAATAAAAATGATGAAGTACAGGGCGCTGCCTTCAAGGTGCAGCAGAGACTAGAAAAATGACAAATCCTGGCTTTATATTGTATTATACCTATTCCCAATTCTTTTCCTTTCCAGTTTTATTATGTTGATTTATATAAATGTATCAAATTTGGATAACCCTTAGAAATGCTAATCTAATCAGCCTTGATTCCTTTGATATGCAGAAGACCTTATTAATCATAGCAAACTAATCTGTGTTACTTTACCTATCTAAAGCCTTCTTTGGAGTTTACAGTGTATCCTAGAATTAATTAACTCAGCTACTGTTCCAGCAATTTAGCCAGCTTCTTGTGCAGGTCATTATGCTTAGCATTTTAATATTTCACAGTAAATTATCCACCTCTTCAGTTTGCCAAACACATTTAATGAAATTGGAAAGTTGGAGTTTATAAAACTTTCTGCAGTTTTTCTCTTAACATTAGCAAACTAGAGGTTTTATTATAAATGGTACAAACTACAGAAAGTTTAAGCACAAGTGTTCAAGAACAATATTCACCAAACATGCATTTAATTAAAGCGAGTGAGAAATAAGTATACCGTATGGTATTTTTTTTAAGCATCAATTGAAAAATCTCAATATCTTCAAAACAAAGTGAATAAGATGATAAGCTATTGAGTTCTACTTAAATAAGGAAAACGACATTTACTTTCTAAATATTCTTTTTGTCTTTTATGACAGCACTAAGTATAACTGAGCATGATAAATGGATTTGAGGAGACTTTGAGGGAAATCTTAAAAATCAGTAGTTAATCGTCATCACAGACTTACAACAGACCAGCCAGCACGTTAAATACCCTTATCACATTTAACCCTCACAATATCCGACTATTATTGCCCATTTCAGAAAAGCAAATTTCACATGCCAAGGTTCAAGCATTTTCCCAGAGTCACAGACCAATCTTTGGCAACATCAGGATTTTGAACGTGCATCTGTGTAGCACCAAGACACCAGGTCTAACCTCTACTGTAGGTTTTCACAGTAAGGAGAAAGCAGTGTGGGACTTCAGATCAAGGGTTGGGCTCAAGCTCAGGCCAGATGTTTGGCTGGAATTCCTGGTGCATATAAATGCATCAAAGGAATCTACATGCTTCAAACCTTTCGTGGTTGCAAATAACCTCACCAAGTTATTTAGTTTGCCATTTATTTTGTTTATGGAATTCACTTATTGAAACTGAATTTTGCTTTGTGATCCTAAAAATCAAGGAGGAGTTTTTCCGACCCACCATCTGCACTGAAACCATTGCCAAGATGCATTTTTGTAAAATCCTTTAGGGGAAGACCATCATTTTTGAGGCTGAAATGTAGGGCACAGGAAAAAATGCAAAGACCAAGATCAAAGGCAAGGAAGGGATCCCTCATTACCAGCTAAGATGGATCTTTGGGGGGAAACCACTGGAAGATGGACACACTCTGACTACAGCTTTCAAAAGGAATCCACTGTTATCTTGTGCTGAGGTTTTGTGGAGACTCTTAGAAAAGGAAGAAGTCTTACACACTCCCAAGAAGAGTAAGTGTAAGAGACAGAGGGCTAAGCCGGCTGCCCTGGAACTCTAGAAGGTGGAGGAGAATGGCAAGCCTAGTTGCCTTTGTTGGCAGTTCCCTTCAGATGATTGTGGTGCTGGAGTTCTTATGGCCAGCCACTCGACAGGATGTCACTGTGGCAAGTGTTGTCTGCCCTACAGCTTCAAGAAACCAGAAGACAAGTAATTAGGCATAGCTTAATTTAAAAAATAAAATAGATTTAAAAAAAATTAAACCAAGAAGGAGAAGACAAGGTCATGAAGAGCTGCCTTGCATATATATATTGTGAAGGAGCCACTGGGTGAGCATCAAGCTGTCATCTTCAAGAGAAGCAATGAGAAATGAACCTAAGATCCAGGCCAGGAGCAAAGAGGCAAGTACATGGAGTCCCTGGTGAGCACGCTGCCATGCGGTAACCCAAGGATACTCAGGGACTGCTCCTTGAAAATTGGTTTCTGATGGATACTAGCATTCAAATCTTACTGAGAACAGGAATGAAGGAGAATGATTTAACATAGAATTAGAAAAGCAAAAAGAAATAACACATTCATTCAAAATACAAAAGATTGATCAAAGAAAATGACAATAAAAAGCACAAAATGAGAGCACAGAAAAGATCCACATATATTAGTAATTTCAATAAATATAAATGCATTAAATTTTCTAGCTGAAGTTTAAGAATTTTAAAACTCAATTTAAAAATAATATATCTAACTACTACTTTACAGGATAGAAGTATAAAATGTAAGGACAGGGAGATTCCCAAAGAAAAGAGAAACACACAGTGCTCAGTTCAACATGTCCCATCATTTCTCTCCAGGTATTTCCTGAGTATTAACAGCCAACTGAGAAACGTAGAGAAAATTGTTCTTACAGACTGGGGTAGTTTCACAGGGATGGAGAGACAAAAATTTAATACATAGTTACTAAGGCAGTCAAAGCATGAAGGGATAAGGTCCCCCAAAAAATGAAACAAAGAGAGCTGCATGTGAAATTATGCTCACTTTTCCCTTCGAGACATTTGTTAATCCCTCAACTATACTCAAGGCATTAAGAATCCAAAGCAACTGGTATGTGTGTGGCACCAAAAGGCAAAGACACAAAACAGAACTTTTAGCTCTTTTCTAGTAGTGGAGAGTCAGAAACCAGAACTGAGTGTCCACCAAGGACCATGGACTGTGATAGACATTACGATCTTCTGGCTGAGGCCAGACCTAATAAAATCAGACATCTGACCTCTGATAATTTTGGTCCCTGAGCAGATAACTGGGATCTGCTTCTCTTTTGATTTTCTCTCAGAGACAAAGTAAACAAGCTTTGAAGAAAGATAATATTATAACAATGCCTAGCATTCAATCAAAACTCACCAGCACACCAAGATGCAGGGCCACATAATCAGAAGGCGAAAACCAGCTAAACCAGCTAAACCAGAGTCAGGAATCTGCAGATGGGACTTTAACTGATTAGTGTGTTTGGAAAAATAGATTACAAGAAGTAGAAAGTATATAATTGAAAAACACATTAATTGATTGGATTGGAATTATTTTGGAAATCTAGAAGTATTGACAACGATGAAAATAACCTGCTTTCTGGCAAAATTTTATCCCTAGGTATACACACCGGAGGAAAATATGAATACACATGCATATATACCAAAACTCATGTCCAGCAATGCTTATAAAACAATTGTTTCTAATAGCCATAAAACTGAAAGCAAATCTAATATTTTATTAACGGTAGACTGGGTATAGACTCTGACTATAAAGTTAATGTGGTTAAATGTAGTCGGTTAAATGATGGAATTCTGTGTTACAATGAAAATGACCCCTGGTACATGCAGTAACATGGGTCAAGTCAACATGATGATGAGAAAAAGAAGGCAGAGACGATAAAGCACGTGATGCCTGGGAACACCTGGTCAAGTTTTAAAACTAACCTGCGAAAACAGAAATGACAGTAATGCTTATTGTAATGAAAAATAACAAATGAGATGTGACAAAGAGGGACCTCAGGATCCTGGTCATGTTCTGTTTCTATATCAAACTTGTGACTCATGGAGGAAAAAAATCATTGTTCTGGGGGTTTACATGCTGCACGATATTCTGTGTGTAAATTACATTTCAATAAAAAACAGTGTTAAATTACTATGGCATGCCATTTCTTACCCATGGCATTGGTTTAAAAAAATTAAACAGATAATGTACTGCGAGAATGTGAGAACATTGGTAGGTATATTCATAACCTTCAGATGGATTTATAAATTGCTACCATCACTTGGAGAGCAAAGCTGTCAACAGCTGTAATTTACCCGTTACGGGATAGATGCATACATTATAATACGTTCATATAAGCACAGATTCTGCTATAGTTAAAATAAATACACCACAGCAGCATGTATCACTTTGGTGAATCAAAAACTTACAATGTGGAGTGAAAAAGCAAGCAGCACCAAGATAAATAAATATGGTGCCATCTGTATATAATTTCAAACTTTCAGCAATTAGCATATTATTTACAAATGCACGTTTGTGAAACTGAAAGATAGAAATGAATGTTAGAGACCTTCACTGTATTTCCCTTTACTGTCTCAGGGAGGCAGGAGGTGGGACGGAGGTGGCTTTCAGCTGCATCTGTCCCATCTTATTTCTTTAAACCATGGTCTGAAGCAATAGAACATGCATTGAAACAAGTGCCCGTTGCAACATCACTTTGTACCCTTATATGTTTAAAATATTTTATAATTAAAATGTACAAGATGGCAGATATAGAGTAATGTTTCAAACACCCTAATTTATTTATCGTCTAGTATTTAATATGCCAATAGATGACCACGAGCATTTGTTGCTTACTATATATTTGTATCAGGCACTGTAAGTACTTTACACAGATAATCTTATTTGATTCTCTGTAAAAAAAAAAAAAAAAAAAAAAAAAACAAGGAATTTGGACTTTATGTCTCTCAGTACACAAATGAAGTAATAATTATCCCAAAACACTCAGTCCCATACATCTAGCATGTGGATGAGTAAGTCACATTTCAAAATGGCAAAGCAGGAGATGACCAAAGAGGAGGTGGCGAGGCAGAGGATCACCATGGCCAAACTGAGATCAGCTCTCCATGCTGGCTCAGCGTCCTTCCCAGCTCACTAAGGTCACGGACGTCCACGTGTCTCCTGGAAAATGCTGCTTAAATTAACGGCACCAGCTTCTCGTCTGTGAACCAGCTCATGCGACTTTGCTTACCACCATCACGAGCATCCATTTCAGGCTGGGTTTTTGTTCTTCTCCTGCCCTCGAGGACGGCCACGTGCTTCCCTAGGCCAACCTGCGCGGACTTTCAGGCTCAGAACAATTTAACTGCACATCCGTCCTGCTTCCTGGAACTCTAGCTGCCAGAGACTCCAGCCGCAGCTCTTGGATCATCTGTTGCTGACGACTTCAGGTTGAGTGGATTTGGGTTAAATGCTAGAAGAAGACTAGATACAACTGGAAGAAAAGAACCTCGAAAACAAAGACCTTGGCTTTGGATCTTTTGCCAAAACAAAGGAAGGCCAGTGTGGCTGAAGAGGGAGGACTGAGACAACGTCAGAGGAAGAGGGGGCCATTTAGGATGTCACTGGCCACCAGAGGGACTTCGGATTTCATTTTACTCTTAGCACCATATGAAGCCGTTGGAAAAGCTTAAGTAAAAATTGAATATGATTTACTTGTTTAAAGAGTCCCTCCCACTACAGGGGTAAGCACGAATGCAATAGGAGTATCCTGGAGGCAGATAAGGACGAAATCCACTTGAAAGTTGCAAAAGAGGCAGAAGATGTGGAAGGATGTGGTATGTATTTGAAAGAAAAGAAGAAGAACTTAGTGATGAATCAGATGTAAACGGGGAGGAACAAGAGAAAGAATTTCAATGTGCCAAGAAAAAAAAACAAAACACAATAACTGGCAAAGGAATTCGGATTTTTTTCCCACTGAGTTGGGACTGGATGCCTCCTGCTCTGAGACACATGGAGAGGAGTGGACACCAGAACAGGACCAGAACCCTGAACGCAAGGAGAGACGAAGGAAATGGGGTTAGGTACGTGACCAGCTGGATCTGCTACAAAGTGTTTAAGAAATACGAGCTCCTATTATTCTTCATGCTGCTATGCTGCTTTGGTAGCCCTGAAAAATTGAGAATTCAACAAAATTCTCTTTAAACTCCCATTGGAATTCCTATTCTTCAGAATAACAATTTTCATTTGGTGTCAGTCCATGGAAGAGAGCAATGCTCACGTTCTCTTACAGAAGAGTCCTGAGTCTGACGCTGCGTTGTCATGTGTCCTCTGTCAGATCATCTACTGTCTCATTGGTAAAATGTGTGGGTTCAATAGGCTCTAATTTGCTTCTAATTATAACATATAACTAGAATATATTCTAATATTCTTTCTACTTAAAAATATTCTGTGATTCAATGTCTGTTGAGTTAATGGAGTCAGTTAAAATGCATGATGCCAAGAATTTTGGACTGAGCAATGAGATGAATGGATGATGGTACAATTTACTGACAGGAAAGTCTGAGAGATGGACACGTACAAGGTGGGAACATAGGAGGCTCTGACCTGGATACTGTTTGAGGTTCCCAGTGGGCGTCCCTAGGGGATTCCAAGTAGAGGTGGTGTGTGGACAATTACACAGGAGGATCTGGAGCTCAGGGAGATCTAGGTTAAAAATGCACATTTTAGAATTTTCAGCTTGTAGATAATATAGTGAACCATTTGTGTATTCTTAAGTAAAATAATTGTATAAGGTTATATGCAAATATAAATCAGGAAAATTGTAGCAACTCAGCTTATTCACAGTGGGAAGGAGGAAAGAATAACAGAAATGTCTCCAAAAGTACAATAATCAAAAACAATGGTATATCTATGCAGCGAAATCTTATGCAACCATTTAAAGCAATAGAAGCATGTGTAATAAATAGAGGAGATGGTTATGTTACAGTATTAAGTAAAAAACAAGGTATACACAGTGCGAATTCAGTTATAAAATTGAAAAAAGTTTTTTAAAGACTAGAAAAAATAGTAACAAAATAACAAGTTATCTTTTCATGATGGAAACATGAGTGAATAAGACAAAAATTCTCTATATGCTTTTAGTTTTCAAGGTATGTTACACTGATCATTTGTTAATTTTATATCATCAAATGACTATAAAAAAAAGAAAAAGACAGCCTTCTGGTTACCTGTTATAAACAGCTAGAGATGAGTTACTAACAGCCTGGCTTTGGCCACGGCTGAGGGAAAGCAGGAAGACAAATTGACCACCTCCTGAGAAAAATTTAATAAACAGAAGACTGCAGATGGGTGGCATCGATTGTGTTTTATTGGAATGAGGTTTCCAGAGCCCAGCCGGCCGCCGTGTAGTCAACTGCATCTTCACTTCAGTGTTAATAAATATTTGACTTCTCCACCCCGAACGCCGCTCCGGCGGTCTGCCTGCATCATCGACCTCGCAGGCACACGGAGGCCCCTGACCTTTCCCATTGATTGCTTCTTGTGTCTCTCGGCCACACTGGCCCTGAAGCCATCCCCATTTCTTTTCCTTAAAAAAATGCACTCAGTTTAAATCAATAATGCAAATGTGATCATTCTGAAAGAATCTCATGAAAAGATTCATTGATTAAAGGAATTTTAGAGACTCATTCTCTTCTGATGTTTTGAAGGAAATTTAAACTAACATGTATAGAGGAAGAACACAGTCTCCATGTAGGACGCAGCAAAAATGGAAGGAAACAAAAGAGAGAACGAGTTGAATTGTCACATCTGAGAAACCATCTCTGTAGTCGAGCATGTTGTGAGCTCGGGGTAATAATCTCTTGCTCGTGTGTGTTTTATGAGGATTTAATGAATTATATGAAAAAATGTGTCATATGGTCTGTCTATAGATGTTCAGCTGGTGAGAGTTACTTCTCCTTTATCTCCATACTTTTCAGTTCCTTCTTCCTCAACCTTCCCCCCTCCTCTAGAAAGTTAAAAAACAAAGGAGATGCCACAATTCTGATCTCACCTCCTCTATTTTAATTTCGCATCTTAGATTTTCTATCCTTACAGTTGCCCAGGTCAGAAATTCAGAATCAACCTTCCCTCTTCATCTCACACTTTGCAGCCAACATATCAGCAGCTTCGTTAGCTCTGTCTTTAAGATCCATCTGTAATCCAATAATTCGTCATTGATCCCTGGCCCGTCACCGCATCCTGGTCCCAGACACCAGTCAGTCCTCCCTGTGTAATTGAAACGCCTCCCTGCGGGTCCCCTGCCTTCTGCCCTTGCTTCCCTCGGGTCATTTCTCAGAAAAGCAGGTAGAGGGATCTTCATGAAACCCAAGTGACCTCACTTTAGTCCTCTTCTCACAACCCTCCCGTGACTTACACGTCACATGAGTAAGAGCCAAAGCCACTCCCGCTGCCGGTGATGCTCCCTTTGCTTCCACATTTATTTCACGTCTGGGCAGCATGTGAGCCGTTCCTCTTTCAACACGGAAGATGATGGGAAACAATGGGAACCGTTGAAGGAACGAGGGAGAAAACTAGGTGTCAACAGGCGAGGCCAAGGTGGGGAGAGCTTCTCCCCTACTTGGGGTCTTCAGGAGGTCCTTCCCTTCCCCGGGGTGCTGGGACCACAGCCCCGGGGCCGCCTCGCGGCTCTGCAGTGTGGCCGGGCCCCTCACTTTCCGCTTCTCGGGAGTCAGGCCAGATGGCCAAGAACATAGTGACTTCCACCAGCGTGTGGCAAAAAACTTCAAAGACTTTCTCCCGGATACAAGACAGGTGAATCTGAACTGAAGGGAGACCCGGGGCACCGGCACTGCCCTGCGGCCGGGGAATGTTACTCGGTGTTACAGAAACTGTGCGCGTGTGCGCGCTGTGTCCTGGCCGTGACCACAGCGCTCACAGACGTGGGTGACGAAACGCTGGAGCCCCGAGGCCCGTGGGGCACAGGGCGCCCTCCACGAAGCCCGCAGCCCCTCTGCACAATGAGCGGAGACGGCGCCGGTGCTGCGGGACCCCCCCCCCCCCGCACGCTTGTTGAGCATATTTCTGAAGAGCAGCATGGATTCAAAAGTTTACCTACGGGGGGATGGGTATAGCTCGGAGGTAGAGGGTGTGCTTAGGAGGCACTAGGTCCTGGGTTCGATCCTCAGCACCCCCATTAACATAAATGAATAAATACAAAATAACCTAATTACCTCTCCCCCCAAAAAACTTTACCTGTTAAGAAAAATAACTGGCCCACGTTAGGCTGGGTTTGGCTTCCTACTTCATGAATTAAGTGACAGAAACAAGTTAGTGACAGGTACAGAGTTTTGGACAACATGATTTGACCGCAGACCACTGTAACCCTAGAAAGGACTCAGAAAACAGGTCATTTTCCTATGAGCCTGTTCACTTGCACCCCAGCCAGCTAGTGCGTAAAACACGGTGTGCAAACTCACAGACAAAGGACTTACGGGCATCGGAAAAGCCTTTCAAAAAGAATGGGGCCAGTTATAAAGTATAATGCAAAGGCTGACATACTCCAGAGGTTAAAAAAGTGTGAAAACAATGAATTAGTTACAAAATATGAGGACAAAAATTCCAGAGCACCCCCACCTCGGCCCATCGTTTTCCTTCAGGAAATGGATGTATGATCTAACTGAGCTTCAGCCATACCTGAACATACACGTATCCATTTTCATATTCTTTTCACCATAAGTTACTACAAGATACTGACTGAATAGAGTTCCCTGTACTATACGTATGAACTTGTTGTTTCTCTATTTTGTATATAGTAGTTAGTATCTGCAAATCTCAACCTCCCAATTTATCCCTAAAAGATTTATAGCTTCCGAATTACCAGGGTAAAAAAATATATAGATGGTAACACTTACAAAAGCTAACTTTCGAAAGCCAAGTTATCACTATATTAGGCCCCAAATGGGAAAACAATGTCCACAAGGAAAAATCAATTTTACCTGTAATTAAAATTATGTTTTCATTATTGCTGGCTTAGTTTTGTTTATTTTTTATCCAAGTATAGTCGGTTTACAATGTTGTGTTAATTTCTGGTGTACAGCATAGTGACTCAGTTTTATATATATATATTCCTTTTCATATTAAAATTAATTTAAATGAAATACTCTACAGGAAAGTCAGATTGGGGGAAAAAATCCAACTATGTTTAAAAAGTGGGCAAATGCAAAGGGATGTACTATGTGAATGTGACTGGTTTACGAGGCAGAAGCAGCAATATTATCGAAAAGCAAAGTAAGTTTTCGGGTGAAGGAGTAAATGATTAAAACAGAATCATTTAAATGATGAAAGGTAAATTTAAAAAAAAAACTCCTATGAACATTTATATTCTGTTCAATTTTATTTAGAAATACTTAAAGCAAAGTTCCTTTTGGGGGGAACTCAAGGGCGTGCCGCTGGGAGCTCAGCAGCAGTACCAGACACTGCCAAGCACTCTCCAGCCCGGAAAAATCAAAACGACAAAACAAATGGGATTTTAATCATTATAAAGATGGTTCACATTTGTGCATATTTGTATCTGAAGCCTAAAAGCAAAGAACACAATTTCCTTTCAAGCTGAGTGGAATACAGGAATGATACTTTGAAAAGGAGTGTTTAAAATCTCATTCAGTTCATCTAGAACGGATCACCAGGACTTAGCTATTTTATGGCCAGCAGGTTCAAAGGGCAGTGAGCAAACAGCCTCTCACATGGTAACAGTCCCATCATTAAAAATGTCTCTATTCTTTCTCATGAAGAAATTTTCCCTGTGTTTCTTCCTTTCCCAGGCGGCAGTTGTTTGGAATTAAAAGGCTCACAAATCCTTTATGCAAAAGAATTTCAAGGTGCTTTCTACCCTGCCCACTGCCAAGGGCCCATGCAGGGGCCCAGCTGTGAATAAAACGAGATTTGACTGTTGACCCTTTACTCCCCCTGGTCTCTCACAGTTGATTGAGTAAGTATTTATCCTGCACTGACTGTGTACCCGGCCCTAGGTTTGCCAGGGCATATAGGTGTGAGTAATAAAGATCTCACATCAATTAAATTATCATGGAAATTTTGAAAAAGTTATGAAGAAAAAGAACCGAATGCCAACAGGGACCATCTGATCTTCAAAAACCACAGGCACCAGAGTGAAGCTGAGCAGCAGAGCATCCGAGACAGGGAATTTCCACGCCATCCTACCAAAGGGTTAGCCAGCGTCTTGGAGACAAGGTGTCCCTGTGTTCACCACTGAACTACCAAGGCCTGCTTTTCCAGACTGAGGTGAGGAATAAATGCAACCACATGAGGCGACCACCTAGTACATAGTGTTCGCTCTCTAAATGTTCGTAAGTTGATGGTGGACAAACACGCTCCCAGGCTTGGAAGCCAAACAGATGGGGTTCAGAACTTGCTTTATGATGATTTTACTTCTTTGTCTCTAATCTGTAAAATGGGGATAAAAATATTAATTTGAGCCATGTGAAACGAGACGTTTGTCTGCTATTTGAGTTACAACAAAACTGCACATAGTTCCACTGTCACCACTGCGAGCAGCCACAAGCAGTCGACGACAAAACCTGTAAAGACATAGCCTGGATTCTGGTACAGAGCACGCGCCGAACGTTGACAGGTGTCCCTTCTTTTATATCCAAACATGTGAATTGTTTGCATAAAAAAATGGACATTCAGGAATCTGTGCTCTTTTACCTTGCTCTCGAGCGCCAAGAGGCAGTCTGTAGAAAGCAGGACTCAGACTCGGAGTGAGCGTGAGTCGGGGAGGCTGGCTGAGCCCCAGGCGTGAGCCCAGCCGTCCGGTGTGTCCAGTTCTGAGGATGCCCCGGCATCTCAGAAAGTCAGCTAAGGATTTATCACACGTCTGCCCTGGGAGGCAGGTCGGACTCAGAAAAACACAGACAGATGAGCCCTGGATTCGAACGGTGTGTGTGGCTGACCTCCACCTTCGGCTCTGGGGCGGGAAGGGAATGTGTGAGTGCGCGGGTTCCCTCGGCTCTGGTCTCGCTAAGCGGGCGCCAGCCCGGATGCAGGGCCCCGCCCACCAACACCGGGGCTGTGTGCAGCCGCGCTGCCCGGGGGCTCGGGTGGGCACGTCAGACCGCCTGGCGGCCCGTGGCTGACGGCAGGTGGAAGGCGGGCCTGCGGAAGTCTGTGCACGAGTGGACGTTGAGACAGAACCACACCTGCCGGAACGCGGCAGAAAGTGCAGGGGCGCGCACCATCGGCACGCTGGGCGCCAGCCGCCCCGCCTCGTCGCCGGCGCTGTGGAGCAGCGCATGCGGACGGCCAGGGCGCGACCGCGGCCCGTGAACCGGCCGGGCCCCGCTCCCACGAGGCCTGGGGACGTGCATCGGGCCGAGGTGTCCCCAGTATCTGCCTCCTCCACGTCCGCCTGAGGTCACCTCGCAGGATCTTCTTTGGACTGTTTTTTTTTATGTACAGGACAGAGCAATGCAGACGTCAGTTCAGCGTTGCCGATTGCCCCTACAGCCGTTTTCTTACAACAGCCCACGGAGAGCTTACCCCCACCTGGAAATTTGCACGTCCGAGCTGCTCGTTCCCCAGAACGCACACACGCCGCGCTGCTGCAGCCCACCCCTTACCCGCATTTTACAAACCAGCCTGGCGGCCCCTCGGAGCCCAGTGAGCAGCTGGGACAGGCCCCCGCCCAGCACCGGCCTGATGTTTCATCTTCCTCGTAGGAACATCAAACACTGGACCGGTTTTTTTAATTCTCATTTCATTTCACACAGCTCTGAGATTTCCTCCATTTGGGGAAATGATTCATCTCCTCTTTCAGAACTGAGACTGTGAGTTTTCTCCATCCTGCAGTCTCTGTAAGAACCAAGGAAAAGCGGGAAAGAGGTTCTGAGCGGCCAGGACGAACCTCAAAGCATGTTTCCAAAAAATCAGAGGACTGTTAATACAGTGCCTGAAACATAGAGCTTTTAACTCTCTTCACCCTGGGAAAACTGGAAATTCCAAATGTTCTCTCACAAGGAGGCTTTTAACTTGTTCTTCTACTATGTGCTACAGAAGTCGTTAAAAGAAGTTTGGAAAAAATTTTTACCATATAAGAAAAAATTCATTAGGCAAAGATAAGTGAACATGATGGGTTCAGACATTTATAAGTTTGATTCCTGAAAGGTTGAATAAATGCACACATAAACAGAAGACGAAAATTCCATTTTCTAACAAATTCCTAACAGTGTGGGTTTCAAAGTGGTTTTTATTCTCTGCTCTACAATCTTACTATATTTCTACATGTGTTGAGTACTATTTATAATTAAGAAAAATATTGTAAGGCAAAAAAATACGGTCCTATTTGTAATACCCGATTTTAAATTCAAAAGTGCCTTTAGGAAACATTTCATATAAATACATACACTTTCCAAAATAGTTTTAGTGGTTTCTAAGGAAAGATAAAAGAATAATATAACACCATCAGTGTTAACTGGTAGGAAATCAGTGGGTGAAGAACAGCACATGCCTTGAAAGTGGAAGTTGAACATTTTTTTAGTTTTTCACTCTGCACCATAATCATTTCTTCACATTTTTCACACAGTAATTAAGGCCCAAGGGCAAGGCATTTCTTAGCAGCTAGCGACTATCAGGGTTAACTGCCAGGGTGAGACTTTCCTTCATTGCTTAATTATATTAAATCAATTTAGTTTCCATTTTTCGCATAGCAGAAGTGCCTTTTAGTGAACCAGTTTAACACAATTCTGAACACTTGCTTGTAAAATGAATGACTATATACTTGATTCTATTAGCATCTTTTATAACATCAGAGATAATCATATATCAAAAATACTAGGTTATAAAGAAAGCAGCAAATATTTTAAGACATATTTAAATGAGAATTAATACTTACTGATAAAATACTAGTTAATAGGAGAAAAAAGCCACCATATAGAAAGACAGAAAAGAAAAAGAAAAAAATCAAACCTAATGTGACCTGAGGTGCAAGGCAGAGAAAAGGGTCGCAGTGGAGTTTGCCTCACGGAATAGATGCCTTGTTCTTGCGCAGGAGCATCAGGTTGGGAGGCAGAAAGAGGGAGACAACCACGTTTTCCTTTGTATGATTACACTTCCAATTACAACAGCAGGCAAGAGGGAAGTCTGTTGTGACATTTAATTTTAATATCATCTTTCACTCACTTGCAGTGTGACCACACCAAAGCAGCTGGAATCTTTTAGTCCCCATTTCCTCCAGGTAACCACCTGTGGTTGTATGAACTCCATCCAGGATGGCAGAAAGGATCATCTCACGTAACTCTTGCCCCGGCCAGAGCCCCTGCGAGCACTGGGACAAGAAGAGCCAAGAAACTGATGCGTGGTCTCCATGGGGCAGCGCCGTTCTGATTAAGAGGCACTTAGCCTCAGGCGTGCAAAGGAAGAGTGCGACCAGGGAGCCACCCAGTGTCCAACTCCAAATGATTCTTTCTAAGTCCCTGAAAGCACTGTGTACTTTACCCACTTTTTATGATGTGCTGAATGATCAGCTCCACGCAGTAAAGTTTAAAAGCCTGAAGTAAGCAACTTGGTGAGATTTTCCGAACGTACATACCTGTCTAACAAGACCTGAGGACAAGGTGTAGACTTTTACAGCATCCCAGAAGCCTCTTTCCAGCCAAAATCCCATCCCCAAAATAACTACTCTTCTGAACTTTACCACCACTTATTCATTTTGCTTGTTTTTGAATTTCACAGGAATGAAATCATATCCCATATCTTTTTTAATGTCTGAGTTCTCTCCTTAAAATGTATTACTGTGAAATTCATTACGTTGTTGTATATAGTAGAAATTTACTCTTTTCACTTCATAAATACATAGTGTGTTTACTTACACACTCTGACGGTGATGGACACTTGGCTGTGTTCAGGGTGGTCTGTTATAAATAGATCAGCTGCAAACACTCTCCTGCACTGCTGTCTTGGCACCCGTATGCAGGCGTCGCGGTTAGGGACACACCAAGCTGAGGTGCTAACTTACGTGGGAAGTATATGTTCAACTTAACAGACACCTACAGAGTGTTTTCTGAAATGGTTGTGCCGATTGGGTCTACCTTCGGCAATGCATAAATATTCCAGCTGTTCCAGGTCCTCACCAACACTCAAGACTGTCAAGTGTCCTGTCCCTTTGCGGTTTTCTTTTTGCCTCTTTTGTTTTTTCAGTTTGGTCTTTATTTTCAATCCATTCATCTGGTGGGTGGGTGGGTGTGTTAATATCTCACGGTTCTATTTTGCTTTCCTTTGACGATTAAAGCTGTAACTAGCATTTCAGATGCGTTTTGTCCAAATAAACGTGCCTTTGCCTGTTCAAGTCTTTCACCTCATTGTTCAGGGGTGACTATCGCTCCATGATGATATTACATGTTCTTGAAATTTGGATAAAACTTTTGATGAGGAATTTTTTTCAAATAACTTCTGCTGTCTGGTTTTCCTTCTCCTTTTTCTCTTGTAATCTTTTGATGAAAAAAAATGGGCTTAATTTTAATAAAATCCAATATTTGACCACTAATCTTATGAGTGTTTTTTGTGTTCTATTTTAAATAGCTTACCTATTCCAATATCATGAAAATATTTTTTGTCTCTTAGCAGCTTGACCGTCCTGCCTTTTAAATATAAATACACTTTCTGTATTTTTGTTCCATATGGCTTCTTGAATCTGCAGAATGATGCACTTTTTTCAGCACATGGAAACTCTCATGTAATATTTTTTCAGTTACTGCTTCTTCCCCATTTCTCTGTCTCCTCCCTTTCTTGAACCTGAATTACATATAAATTACACCCTTTCACTGCATTTTATATCCGTTTCTTTTCCTTTGTATGCTTCAACCTGGACACTTCTTCTGGCCGATGTTCCTGATCATCATTACACAGTTTTCATGTCTAGAATTTCCATTTGACTCTCTGTCATAGATTCGAGCTCCTTAGTGACACTTTTCGTTTTTTTCTTTTTAATATATTGTATTATTTTACAGTCTTTTTCTAAAGAACCCTGGGCCCTGCTCCTACTTGTTTTAGTGATTTTCTTTGTCTGTCTCTTTGCTTTCAATTATTTGGTCTTGTCTTTTTGTAGGTCTGGTAATTAATTTTACGCATTTAAAATACTATATATAAAAATGATCTAAGCACTAAGTGATGTTATTTCTAGAGGAAACTTAATTTCCTTTGCAGGCAAATGACTGCAGATTCCATTGATGCAGTTGGGGCTCAAATTTAGGGTTTGCTGTGGCTGGCTTTTTCCTTCGGCACTCGTATTCCTGCACTATAGCTCTCTCCCGGGAATATAGGCCCTCGACGTTTCAGTGCATGGCCTGGAGTGTCCACCTAAGCCCCTCCGTTGTGACACACCTTGAACTCCAAGCCTCCCCCTCAGCAGGGAGAGACCGCGGCTGTTTCTGTTCATCTCTTGCCCCCACACGCTGCTCTCGGTGTGGCTGTTTTTTAAGGGAGTTTGACTCTGCACGGAGCTGGATTTGAAGTCATCAGAGCTCCTAGATCAGACTGGGCTTCGCTCCTCTGTGTTTCTCTAACCTCGACCTCAACTTTCCATCCACTGGACAAACCCAAAATAAATCTTCTTTCTCCCCAGCTGAGCAAGACTGTTGTCAGGTCCTGGATGACGGTTTTAGTTTGGTTTCTGTTCCATGTAAGAAAAATTGTCTAAGGCCCTCAGGGTGGAAAAAAAAAAAAAGCAATAGAAAGTGAGGGTGATTTTATAGGATTTTTATTCCTCTCTGAAACTTGATCCCTTGTGTCCAGTCTTCCTTCTCTGTATGTCAGTGTTTTAAATGGTGACTCTGTGTTGTATCTAGAGCAGGCAGGAAGGTTAGATGGACACACGCTACTGTGAAACGGCCAGAGAAAGCCCACTCCTTCCATTATTTGACTTTGTGCTGAAGGAAAAATAGGGCAGTTTTTAATACATTGTATCATAGTCTTCATGTAAATCTGTATGTTTATGAAACTTCTGTGATAAATTTCCCTTATATAAAGATCCGATAAATCTATTCAATAATGATTATATGTTTGTATTAATTTACATATGAAATAATATCTTTATTCAAAAAAATATCTTTGAGTGCCAATTACGTGCCAGGTTCTGAATTCTCTAGAAACTCTAAGATAAGGATGAAATCAGCTCAGCCTTAAGGAGTTTAAAATTTATTGAAGGAAGCACATTGGCATTATAAATGGGTGGGCAAGTTGCTGTGGGAACCAGGAGGAGGAGACTTTGCCACCAAAGAAGTCTTCCTGGAGGGAAGGTGACATGTAAGATGAATCCTGAAGTCTGAACAGAGTTTAGTTGGGGGTGGGGGGGGCATGTATGAGATTGGGGTTGAGGCTTAAGCCTAGGAGCTTGCAAAGTAGGGAGTTCCAGGGCATGAGCACAGTATTTGCAAAACACTGAGTATAAGAGAAAGTGTAGATGATGCAGGGATATGCAAATGGCATGAAACGTCAAAGTACAAGAAGGGGTTGTTCAGAAATGAGACTGGAGAAGCAGCTATGAATCAAATTGTGCAGAATCCTTATGTCATGGTGAGGTGCTGGGACCACAGTCTGACTACTGTGGACTGTAGGCTAAGGATTGCATACGGGGACTGCATTACACAGAGGTATTACTCCAGAAGCCCTGGTGAATGGACACTTTGGGAGGGTCCATCTCAGAGCTCGCTGCTGTAATCCAGGCATCAGCTAGCTGGATCTTGAACCAAGGCTGTGAATGAATGATTGGAAAGTCAGTCTGTCAATCCTTCTCAGCTTTTTACCATTATATACTTGAAAAAGCCAAATTAATTATGTGTTTATAGAATTAAAGCAATGTACACCTCCCAGGCAACAAAAATCAAGTTAATCAAAAGAGTGAGAGTATATGGAATGTCTGATAGTCTGTTTAAACTCACTGCCAATTCAGCAGTAATGACATTCTTGATTAGTGTCCAGGATAATGGCTAAACCTGTCTAAAGAATATTGAACTTTTTATTATTCCAGTAAGCCAATATGATTAGATTAATGCAATGCTAGAAACAAGCATATAAATATTACAAAAACTAAAGACAGAAAAATGATACTAAAATTAACATAAATCAGCACAGTCTGAGATAAAACCCAAGAGTAAGGAAGACGTAGCCCATGTTTTAAAGATGCATTTTCCTGCGGGTCATGCATTTTTCCTCTAGCGCCTTGGCTCTCGGTGGCACAGGGTGGTGGGAGTTCATCTCACGGAGAGAGCTCTTTTGATTAAACAGCTGTGTTCACTCCCCACCTGACCACACCGACAGGCTGGCATGCTGAGGGCACCTCAAAGCCACTCATCGCGTGCAGCATCATGTAGATGTCCAGACTCCAGTGATGGAATTCTGAATTCCACAGTTTTGAAATAGGACCAGAAATGTGCCATTTTTAAGAAACGTCTCAGTATTTTGACATTCACGGTTTGTGGATTGTGCTCTCAAAGACACAGGTCCGGGAAGCTGAAGCAGTAGGTTTGCGTGTAACCAAGCAGCACTGCTCATGCTGTAATTATTGGCCAAAACATGGGCAGATCAAAGAGAGCAAACAGACCTAGGTGCTTACGAACTAGTGGTACGTGAATGTTCATGCAAAAAATTAAACCAGACTCTGTTCAAGGGAAATGTATGTGTGTATCTAGTTGATTCATAGATGGGGAGCTATTTCCTAAACATGAGCTAATTCATGGGGAAAAAGACAGGTTTCATACATAATTTTTTAATTTGTGGATTATAAGCATTGTGATCAAAATGAGCATGCAAAAAAACGAGAAAAGGTTGCAAATATCTACAGTGTACTTATAATTTAATCTTTAAAAATTAACCAGTAGAAAAATGGGCAAAATATATGAACAGGCAAGAAATAGATGGAAAAACTAATCAGTTGAAAAATATTTTAAATGCCGATCTCACTGTTGAAAGAAATACGACTAATGACAGCAGTGGGATAGAGTTTTCTTCCTTTTCACTTTGTTAATTTTTACGCAAATAACAAACAATACAAGAAAGGATGCCAAAACCGTGGCTGTAAATCAGATTAAGTTTTCTGCACAATCAAATATGTGCAGAGCTCTATGGAAAGATACTCAACACGGCATCACACATAACATTAAGTTGGATAGTTCATAACACTTAATGATAGGTTCTAAGCCATTGCGACTGTGAAGGTTGCAAGTCAGGCTTCATCAAAATAGTCCTTTCTTGAGTGAAAAATTACCCCAGACCAAGAAGAACAGAAATCCTAAGAACAGCAACAGCAACAAAAACAAAACACACAAAACTCCTGCGCCGACATTTTCAGAGCGTTGTTTTAAACACTTTTTAAAAATTCAGGTCACTGGGGGACTGGCCTCCTTCAAACCCACGTAATCATAATCTCTGGGTTTGGGGCCTTGATAGTTGCAATTTGAAAGAAAACTTTTTGTTTGTTTGTTTGTTTGTTTGCTTAAAGATGTTAAAAACAGAGAACCACTGCAGGAAGCCCCGTATTTTCTGTACTTTGCGGCGTTAGTGATTTCTTAGGAAGTGCGCGCTGAAACGCGTGTGCTCTGGAATCTAATGCGGACCCAGGTTCCAGGACCTTAATTACCTGGTTTTATTCTATGGCAGGCGCTCTCTTGTGTGTGACCTTTGCTGCAGAGAACGGCGCTCAGAGAAATTCTCCCTCTTTGTCTACTAAGTCGTCTGCTAAGCCGCATCAGGCCTGTGACAGGATGAAGCCTGGCGTCTATTTTTAAGAGAGGAGGTCTTCCCTGGGTGGGAACAGCTGAGACACGTCTGAGGCATCCGCCTCTTATTAACGCATCAGGAAGGAATCCCGGTGTGGAAGCTCGCAGTGACGCCGCGAGCGCGGGGAGGCTTGCTGAGCGAGTCACATTCTCCACCAACGATTTGCTTCGGGGCAGAGTTAGAAGTTTGTGCTATCATTTCAGCCCAATTGCTTTAGGGTGGGGAGTAGGATGAAGACAGCTTCGATGATGTGATGTTCTTGAACCACTCAGGTTTGAATGAAATGAATGGAAGCTTGTTGGCAGAAGCCCTCACATCCGGCAGACAGCTAGGGCTGAGCTCTGCTTTTTGAGGTGGATGTGTGGGTATTTAGCTTGGACTGAGGCGCCACAATACACATCATCTCCCTAGGATGTCTGCACAAACGCAGTCTGTACAAATCCCTGACCAAAGGTTCCCAGGCCCTTTGTCCCCTAGAAGAGTCAGCTGTGGAATCTGCTCACATTCATTCTCGAGCACATTCTAAAATACCTCATTCTAACCCAGCCTGGGGCGTGCTGGTCTGGAGACGCCTGGTACACGGACAGCACGGCTGTGAAGGCCGCTGGCGACAAGTCTTCAGTCCAGGGCGAGGTCCGCCCTGGAGAGCAAACGTAGGCACGCACACTCAGCATGAGGGTGTTTCAAGAAGTGAGGCTGAGGAAATGAGGACAGAGGGGTAAGGGCTGAGCCTCGTGTCCTCCTTGAGGACAGAAGAGAAGGGACCGAGCGGGAGCAGCTGTTCAACACGTGACCGAAGCTGCTAGTGAGGAGCCTGGGGAACCTGGCGCCAACGGTGTCCAATGAACCAAAGGAGGAGGCCCGGGGACGAGGCCGCGGTCGGCCGCCCAGTGCTGCCGCTCAGGCCAGGGCGGGAGAAGGCCGCGTGGGTGTCGCCACGGAGCGGCCACGTCGCTCTCCCGGCGGGTCTCGCTGGAAAGGAGAGCAGGGAAGGGGGCCGGGGCCGGAAGGGGCTGCAGCGAGGGCCGCGTCTCGTTAGTTAGGCTGAGATCGTGTTCTTAAACCGGGAGAAATTACAGCCGTGTTTGTCGTGATGGGAGCCACCCAGGAAAGAGGGATGCTGCTGGATGCCGTCCTCGAGCAGGCTGGCGGGGGAGGCGCGGTGCCGGGAGGGGTGCAGGGCGCGAGGGGGCGGGCGCGGGTGACTGCGTGCAAACAGCGGCCTTGCTCGCAAACGCAGAGTCACCAAGACAGCAGCTGACGCGCAAACCGGGCCGCCCGGGAACGGAGAGGAAGCGCGCTTCGTAATGTCTCCTCGTTTACCCACATAACGAGGCAGCACAGAACAGCCGTTCCCCGTGGACTTCGGCCTCCGCCACGTGGTGGCCCGGGCCCCGGACGAGGCCCCCGGCGGGGACACAGTCTGCGGTGTCCTCTGACCCGCAGCCTCGGCTTCGCGGGCGCGGGGACGCGGCTCCGGGGCCGGCCCGGGGCCAGGAGCCCTGGAGCGCCTTTGACGCTCGTCTGAGGAAGCATCTGTATTTCAAATGCTACGTGCGCGTAAATAAAGCGCTCAGGCCCGTCCGAAATCAGCCCTGGCACCGCCGCAGTTAAAGAAAACAACCGGGAATCGGGGCTCCGCTCCGGGGAGCAGGCTAGCTGACCCTTTCCCCAGCGTGCTTCGGACTGCACGGGGCAAGCGGGGAAGGTACCTCAGGGGCACGGCGGTTTGGGGGGGCTTCCCCCGGCCAGGGGTGCAGCAGTTCTGGAGTCAGTGCCACGTCCCGGGGGGGAAGGGGGGAGAATGTCCCAAAGGCACGGCCAGGCCACCTGTCATCGTTGGCTGCTGCTTCCCGGAGAGGCGCGCGTCACGTCCTGAGAAGCCCGGGGCGAGTGGCTGTGGGCAGCGCTCCGCACCCTGCGTCCGAGCATCACACCTGTGAGCGCGGCCAGACGGGAAGAGGGACCAGGGCCGTATGTTGTCAGGGAGGGAATTAGGAGAGGCTCCCAGCGGGAGTTAGCATGACCAAACTCAGAATGCAGCCGGCAGATGAGAGGAGGCACGGTGCACATAGGACCGATGGCCAGTTGTGACAAGGACAGATGCTTGTGCTGGGACCCGGCCACACCCGGTGCCGGGCACCCCCGGCTTTGGGATCAACGGCCGGACAGGCCTTCGGGCTGCACCACTCACCCTCCAGGTGCACAGGGCCACCTCGGGACCAGTCTCAGTGCAGGTCTGAGCCCCAAGACTCATTTTCCACAAAGCACCGCATGCTCACCTTCCAACTCGCGCAACAGAGACAAACTCAAGTGAAAATGTGGGCATTTCTGGTCACTCTAGACTTAGCCCTCTTTCTCTCGGTGACAGCACGGTGCTCTCCGGCAGAGAAGTTACCGTCCCAGTCGCGTGCAGGTTTCAGTCGAGACCCTGTCTTCCTCAGATGAGAGTGGGCATGAGATTTAGGGACGGGTCAGAAATTAATAAATTTACATACGTGTATAATAGAAGACTAACACAGTCAGATGGAGTGTTAGCACACCACTCCTTGCCGTGTTCCTGCACGACAGCACTGAACACACACAGTCGCCGAGATTACAATGGTTTATGGGCCAGATCTATCAAAGCTTTTAAAAACAGATTATTCTTCATATAAAATGCTGCATAATATTAAAAAGAACAGAAACTTACCTTCAACTCACTTATTACGTTAACACAATCCTTACATCAAAACTGCACAAGGGAAAACTGCATGTGTGAATGTGGACATCATTTTTCCTACCTAGTGTGTGTGTCTCACTGTGTAAGTGTGTAACTGTGTAGCTGTGTATGATGACGCAGGCAACCTCATTTCCCAACACTGAAGTAAAATGGAAACTAGCACAGTGCACGGCAGCATTTTAAAAGAATGATGAGAGTCACAACCAACGCCTGTCAGGGGAATGGGGACTCTCACATACGTAACATTAAAATACGACATTTGCACTCCTTTTTTCATACAAGTTTGCAATTCTGAATGTGAAGCATGCAGCATAATTTTTTAAATATATGGGCAAAATATTCAGTAAGTGTGATTTATAGGTAAGAAAAATTGGGAACAAATAAATTTTCATTAGTAAGGAAAGTGGAGAAAATTAAAATCCATTCATATATATCTTAATAAAATCCATGCATATAAACCATAATAAAATGATGGCGTTACTTTATGGACAGATGCGGAGCTCTGCAGTATGCTGTTGAATGAGAATAAGAGTTAGGGAAAAGCAATTCCTCTATGACCCCATTTTTAAAAGATTAGTGAGAACACGCAAGGGGGGCTGATGCAAGGTTTGGCCATCAAAATGTTAAAGACGTTTTTTCTAGATAATGTGATTTTAGATATTTTTCCTTTCTTTACATTCTTCTTATCATTTTACATTTTTCAAAGAGCATGTATTATTTTTTCAAAACAGAAAGTAATTATAATAAATAAATAACACTTTCCTAATTGTAAATATAATGTTCTTAGCAAGCTGAAGAAGAGTAAATAGAAATCACCTAGATTCTATCATCCTGAGAGTCACCACTAACTCCTCTGCGGTTTATTCATCCACACATTTATTTACATGCTTTTAAATAAAAAGAACAAAATGAAATACCTATTATACAATGACTTCAGTGTCTCATCTTACAATTGATCATAAGTGAGTTTTAATGTTACTGAACATTCTCATGAAATGTGCTTTTTAATGGCCACACATCATAAAATAGACATCATTCATTTAACCAGCTACCTATTACAGGACAATTAGGAAGAGAACTGTGTTTTAAAACAGCTGTTAAGAGTTAATGACCGAGGTTTGTGTTCTTTCCAAAACAATATAAGCTCATAACAAGGTACAGTTTGAGCTTCTCTGTTCTGTGAAACATCTAACACGAGTCCTCAGACAAAATGAGGAGGCTCCCGTGCAGCCAAGACACAGCACACTCGTAGACACAGTGGGGACTCGGTGCCGTTGCAGCTGGGGAAATGTGACACTTCTCCCTATTTGGGACATTTGGAAACACATTTAGATCAGCCTAAGATTAAAGTCCCTCACATTGCTATATTTAGGAAGTGAAAAGATTTTGTTTTTATGTGCACAGTACCGAGGCTTCAGAGCCAGGGAGACATGAGCTGATTTTTTTTTTTTTTAAGTCCCTTAATAGCTGAGTTGGACGCATTGCTTTACCTTTCCTGAGCCTCAGTGCTCTCATCTCTGAAATGGGGAAGATGACATTTATAGGATAAGATTAAGCGGTACACCAGAAACTAACACAACATTGCATATCAACTATACTTTGATTTAAAAATTATGAAAACTAGGGGGGAGGGTATAACCCAAAGTGCCAGAGCACATGCTCAGCATGCACGAGGTCCTGGGTTCAACCCCCAGCACCTCCACTAAAAAATAAATGAATGAACCTAATTACCTCCCTCCCCCTTCCCCCCCAAAAAAACTAAAAATAAAAAAAATTAAGATAAACAAAATAGAAAATGAAAAATAAAAATTATAAAAGTTTTAAAATCATTTGTACATAAGTCCGAGGTATACAGTTGCCTTTCAGCATGTGGTTCTTTTTACTGCCTCTGTGGCTGCAGCTAACCCTCCTATGGGTCACTAGCGTGCAAGGAGCGTGCCTGGGGCTGCACCGCGTTATACATATATTTCCAAATAAGTCGTTAAACATTCACTTCAAAGTAAAGCGAACCTTACTCTTCATGTCCTGAAAACTCACTTTGAAGGGTTTTAGGACCCTTCTGACGTGCCCCCTCTTGTGGGGGGTTATCGTTTGAACGCCCACCGCATTGCGGAAGGTGAGGCTCAGGTGCAGCTCCCTGAAGCTCCGTGATATGGACCCAAAGTCCAGTCATCTTCTCCCAGTGCACCCCACGCGCCACGGTGGAGAGGGAGGGCGAGACAGCTCGCGTTTGGAAGAGAGGAGGAAGGAGCACACACCACTCACTTGTCCGTGGAGGCAAAGAGGAGTAGCGGGGCGCCCACGCGGACCTCATCTTACAGCTCGAGCTTGTCCTCCTGGACGGACGGCCCCGGCCTTTCCTCTGTGGCCCCGGGTTCTGCCCTCCAGGAGGGCACAGCTGCCTTGGCTTCCGAGCAAGTGCCCTTCCCACGGGCTGTGCAGCTTGGCAGCAGGGGTCCTGTTAGTATAGGTCCAGGGCTTCCACCTTCACAGGCTGTTAAAGACCAGGCTGTGGTTTTCACATGGAGTAGAGTTTTCTCAAAATTTGCCAGGCTTCCAAACTATTTGCTTTCAGTCAATTACATAACAAGCAGCAAACCTTGACCTCTTCCTGTATGCAGACTGCCACACCTTTGGTTCAATTTCTTTCCCAGCACCAAATTCTCTATCACTTTAAATGAAATGGGCATTTATTTCTCTCTCGTGAAAATAGTACAGAAGCAACATGCAACTCCTCACCCTGCAGGGACCCAGTCTTCCTTGCTCCTTCTGCTCTGCCTCACCGAAACTGGGCTTGCTCTCATGGCTGCAGGCGCTCCAGACACAGGACAAAAAATGGTTCATAACCACTCCTTTATTAAAGGAATTAATTTCATAAAGGAGGAGGAGGCATATGAGACAGGCAACTATATGTTTATACCATGCACAGTATTCATTTTTATATTTTGAATGATTGCCTTATCTATTTTTCCAGAAAATGCAGCATCATCCCCTTTGCAGAGACAGAATTTCCAGGAAGGAAAGAGAAACTAGTAGAACCAAAATGAGATCTATTTAGATAGCTGGCTTTCTGGCTTTCCACTCTCAGAAGCTACTGTATCAAATGTTGAATAACCATTGTATCTGCAATAATATTTTCAGTTGGTAACATATAAGAAAACCCTATTTTTTTTCCTTTAAAGAAGATCTTTTTGAAAGTTGACTTTAAAGCATCATAATGTGTTTTGGTCAAAATTCTTTCTTACAGGAACACATCTTAAATTGTTATGAAAGTCACATGTGACCTTGAAATTTCATAAACAGAAATCTGCTTTGCAGAAACTCTGCAGAAAATAATCCCATAAAACATACATATCTTATATGTTAAAAAAAAACCTAAGTTATAAACAAACCCTCTGCATTTTCTCTAGATCCAAAGAGATAAAGACTATATTGAAATGGCACAGGGAACTACATTCAATATCTTGTAATAACCTTTAATGAAAAAGAATATGAAAATGAATATATGGATGTATCTGCATGATGGGGACATTGGGCTGTGCTCCAGAAACTGACACATTGTAACTGACTACCATTTTATATTGAAATAAAAACTGAAGTCATGGACATTAAGTACTGTGTTACCCACCTAGGTATTCTACCCTTAAATCTCCACATGAATATCTTTTATTCATTTTATAAATTAATGTTTTATGACTACTGCTTTTCTTATATGCATATCATCAGAAGCCTGGTCTTTGTTATGGAGAACAAAATATTTCATATTTTATTTTTGTAATGGCACAAAATTACACCATATGTTAAATTCCTCTTAGTTCATGCAGCAAATTATGCATGTCTAAAGGGATTCACATATACTAGCAATGTTGTTTTTTAATTATGGAGACCATTTCTTTGATCTGTTGTTGTATGTGGTAAAGAGCAAATAGGAAAAAGACATAAATGCTATTTTTATTCTTAAATGCTTACTGCTTCCCCATCTAAACAATGCAAACATGCTCATTAGAGAACTGGGAAAATTAAGTGGCCTGTATTGCAGCAAACAATCACAACCACTGTTCACATTTCATACTGGTGCCAATAATCTGCTCCTGACAACTTAGTTTTTCTCTACCATCCTCCTCTCTCCCTTCTGAGTTCTCTCCATCAAAGTCATTAAAGTCTGCATTTCTACTAGCAGTCTGTTTAAAACAATCTAGGCATTCTCTACTTTTCTCTCCAAACTTTTTCCAGCTTCTATCTGTTGGCAAAGCTACCTTCCTGTTTTTAGGTATTTCAAAGTTGGAACTGCTTTCTGTTGCTGCTATAACAAATCACCACAAACTTGTCTGCTACATGCAACACACATGTATCACAGTCCTGTAGGTTAGCTGCCCCACGTGGGTCTCCAGAGGCTAAAATCCAGGTACAGCAGGGGTGCATTCCTTCCTGGGGGCGCTCGGGGGCGAGCCGTCTACTTGCCTCTTCCACCAGCGACCACCACCATCCCGGGCTCAGTATCCTCCTCCTGCGCCAGCAGGGCCGACTCTTTCTTGCGCTTCTCCCGTAGCCACACCTCCTCCTGACGCTCCCCGCAGCCAAGAAAGGTTTTTTTAAAAGAGCTGATGTGATTAGATTAGACTCAGTTGTTTAAGCTGGGGCAGCCCCCTCATCTCAAGGTCCAGATCTTAAGCACACCTGCAGGGCTCCCTCTGACGTGCGGGGTCACACATTCACAGGGTTGGGGTGTGGATATCTGTGGGGCACCATTTCTGCCTCCTCCACTGCCTGAAATGCATTTTCTAGTATTGTTCAATAATAGAACGCTTTTTAAATGATCTAACAGTTTCCTTCTGATGAGTGAAACATCTTCCTTCCATTATATTTTATCTGATACTGGGATTTGTGGGCAGATAGCAAATTTTTACGGACATCTCGTTGCCCTTGAGGACCTTGGTTAAGCATCACTTACTTAGAGAAAGGTCTCCCCGCCTAGTTTTCCATATACGTGCAGATTAAAGTGAGTTCAAGCACAGTCAGTAATCCGGAGAAGAGGAGGCTGGCATTTCATTACCAGCAGAGTCCAGCTAGAAGATCTGCCCCGTGCCCGGTCCCAGATGGCCCACATCACCACCGCTCGGACCGAGCCAGAGAGGCGCGCTTCTCCCTGTGAGACAGTGTGAGAGGAACCTTTCCCGACGTCTCGGAATCTCAGCGAAGGCCTCGGAGCTGAGGCTGGTGGGTCGCAGGGCCCACGTTTCAGAGGGAGGAGCTGCACGCGGCCCCAGAGGGCGCGCCGTGGGCCGCTGCACGGAGCCAGCACGTGTGCCAGAACTCCGCTGCAGAGAGCTATTTGAAGAAAACAGATGGGAATAGAGGATGCTGCGTTGCAGGGGGAGGAGAAGAAGGTGCCTGCTCCTTCAGTCCAATGAGGAAAACTGAAGCCACCACACACGAATAACAATAGTTATAATAACAGTTATTATAACAATAATAATAGTAATTATTATTATTATTATACATTTTAAATGTTTACCGTGTTCTTCATGCCCTTCTGAACTGATTCAATCTTCACAATTTTATGAAATGGATGTTATTATTTTCCTATTTTAAAGGCGAGTAAACTGAGACCCACAGATGTTAAGGGATGGCTTCTTGTAACGCAGACCCTCGTCAGAGCTGTGGAAACTGATAGCTGTGGCCGGTGCCACAGAAGGGAGATCCCAGGAGCATGTGACGTCAGCGCCCCAAAGTCTGGGGGCACAAAGGTGGGCGTCTGCCCTTCATTTAATCGAGTCTTAAAATGAGCATCTTGCTGGAGCACTGTCAGTGCGAGGAAGGAAAGGAGCGGGGAGAGCAGTGAGACTCGGGTGGACGAGGAAGGACGCGAGCTCCCAGGGCCGAGGCCGCTCCAGGGAGCCCCGAGTGTCAGCGGCCCTGAAGGGGACATTTCCAGGAGGGATGCCTTCCCAGGTGACTTGCAAAATAGGATTAATGGGTCTACCTCATGGGGCGGCTGTGAGGACGAGACAATGAGTGGGAAGCACTTGGCAGGGCGCCTGACCTCTTGAACCCGAGTGACGGTCTCCAGTGGCACAGACACAAGATAACCTGGCTCCACGGACATCTGAGTGTTTTATTAGGCTGCACAGACTACAGCGGAAAGGTGATGCTTTCATTTATATTCCAAATCAAAACTACACCTACGCGAAAAACAGAAGTTACAATGGAAGGACTGAAAACTATTCATTATTCCTTTACTTTCTTTAAATATGCAACCAGTAGGCAGCTAATTCAATTTTTCAAAGTTTTCCTAGCTCCTATTTTGTGCTAGAATACGTGTAAAAGAGCTATCGTTCCTGGCTTTCAGACACTCACAAGCACATAAGGGAAGTAAATTACTCAAATACAAGTCAAATAAAAGAGCTTTGAAATATACGAAAGATGAACATTTTACCATTACCTCAAACCGCAGGGAGGGAGTGGGACAGCGTGCAAGGGAAGGGAACACATACACGGGCACCGTGACTGCAGGTGTGAGGGGCCCCAGGAAGTCTAACCTCCAGCCTCCTCTTTTCTTGGGAAGGTGGGAGTCATAGAACGAAAGACACCAAATGCCAGGCTGACGAAGTCTATTTATGATGGGAATTTTTGGAACATTTTTAAAGACAAAATTGCATCAGAGTAGTATGAATTGATGGCAAAAAGGGTTTGTCCTGTTCAGGAGAGACGAAGAGGGCAGAGAACACGGCACGGAGACGTGGCAGGAAAGCATTGGAGACGTCCTCACCGGGACGAGAGGCGGCAAGGTCTTGAACAGAGACTGTGGGGTTAGTAAGAAGACAGAGCACGTCAGGGGCTTGGGAAGGTGCGATGGCCGACATTTATAACACTATTTGGGGAAATTCAATAGTGGAAAATACAGTGAATATGGAAAACAACTTTCTTAAAAAGCAATTTCATAATATAACCGAGAAGACAAAAGGGTTGGTGCAATGGGAGTCATTAACAAGAAAATGATGACGCTCTGAATCTGCCTGTGTATTAACTAACCGAACAATACGGTTGTTCCAGAGTCTAACAAAAACGGAATATAAATGAAGCCGTGGGACCACAAAGCATAAACATGGCCATCGTCTACTGCCCGACTGCAATACTTCTGGGAAAATGAGAGAAGGGGCAGTGCTGCCGTGGCTACCATCTCAAAAGTTTGACCAACAAAGTCTATTCTAAAGGAAGCAATCTCACACATTTCCAGAGCGTTTAGGGGTCCTAGGCATCAGATGAAATTTTTACTTTTATGCCCAGCGTAGCAGTAGAGAAGGGGGAAAGCAGGTCTTATTTGAGGCCATTTGCCTATTCCTCCTGGACCTAAGACGCTGCATGGAGGAAGTAAGTTAGCTGTCACTTACGTTTGGCCAAGCTGGGAAAACGGAGTGAGTAGAATCATCAGTAGTGACTGTGTCAGATTTTTTGCAGAGAAAACACGTTTATAACATAGATGTTAAAGTGGGCATTTCAGCTTTGAGACAACCGTTTAATACGCATTTGTATTGATTCAAAATATACCACCTTCGGAGAAGATGGCGGAGTAGAAGGATGCTCGCAGGTCACCCTCTCCCACAAATACACCAAGACCCACATCTACAGACCCACATCTACAGACCCACTCAGCCAACCAGAGCACCTGTGGAACTCCGACAGAACATCGCCCTCTTCAAAAGATAAAGACGCCAAAAATCTGGTAGGAGAAAAGGAAAAAAGAAAGAACAAAAGGCAAAGCAGCGCGGGAGGGGTCCCGCGGGGAGGGAGCGGCAAGGGAGGACTGGCGCTCGCTCGCTGGGTCTCCCCTCTCCAACTGAGAGGCCAGCGGGACAGAGGGGGAGCCTCCGAGGCTCGGATCTGTACAGAGCAGCCCTTGACTAACAGAACTAAGTTAAACGGGCACAGAGCGTCCCCCCGACACCCAGCCTGAGACGCGGGCCGGCAGCCGCGGGCAGGGCCAGGCTGCACAAGCCGGGCGGAGGACATAAGTGGCTGCACGGAGGCAGCCCCGGGGGAACGCAAGGGGCTGCGCGCCGTGGCTGTGGGTGCACAGGGCAGAACAATCTGGGCCCTCCATAAAACAGCAAGGTTGATGTGCTCTCGGGGGAGGGGTGCACACCCCCATCTCTGAAAATCCCGCGGAAAGTTTTCGGGGGAAGAGAGGCGGGGCTCAGGCACAGCCGCCATATCCTCCGGCGCTGAGCACCCAGGCGGGGGCGGGGGCGAAACCTGCATCCGCACCGAAGGGCTTAGCAGCCTCAAAGGCCAGACTGAGACTGGCCTGCAGCCCGGGGCAGATAGGATCCTTCCATCCTGGTCCCTCAGAGAACTTGCTCCACAAAGACAAACAGGGAGCTGGGTTTTGGCTCGGAGCAGGGACAGGTCTTCCCCGAGCCCACCCGCGGAGCGCCGACCAGGGCGGAGCGCGCAGCCGCACAGAGCAGCGGAGCTACCGGCGGCTGGCGCAGGTAGAGCGAGAGCGGCCCCCCGCCTTTTGGGCAGGAACACAGCCCCTGACCGAGGTGCTGGGAGGGGGCACGACCCGCCCTCCTACCCGGCCAGTCTGCAACATCTGACTGCGGCATCCGGAGGGGCAGCGACCCGCCCGCCCACAGCAGAGAGCTGCACCTGACCCAGTGTTGGGAGGAGGCACGATCCGCTTGCCGACAGGTGCTGGGAGCAGCACGGAAGAGGGCGCCAACGGAGGGCCTCTGAAAACAGCAAGCTGAGCTTCCAAAACAGGACGAAGACAGAAAGACTTCACATTAAAAGCACACAGACTCCAGGAGAACACCGACAAGCCCCCCCCCCCTTTTTTTTTTAAATCTGTTTTTACCTGTTCTATTTTCTATTACTCTCTTAATCTTTACTTCTTAATTCATTTCTATTTCTCTTGGGTTTTGATGTCCTGCTATTGATTAGACACAGGTTTCAAATACATCTATTCATCTCCCCCCCCCTTTTTTTGTAAAGGTTTCAAAAGGACGTCTCAACCCGATTAATACTCTGCTTCAACTCACTCTTCTATTATTCATTATACACTGTTTTCAAACCCTCTTTCTCCTTTCTTTTAAAATTCTCTCTCTCTCTTTTTTTTTTCTTTTTTTCCTAAGTTCTATTCCTAAATAGGCATCAGATAGATAAAATCCTTAAGGACCAAAATAAACAACTGATACTCCATAAACCACAGTGCCAAAGAGGTATGAGCAAGATGAAGAAGCAGAAAAACCTTTCCCAATTAAAAGAACAAGAAAAATCCCCTAAAAGAAAGATCAACAAAATAGACATCGATAGCCTACTAGGTCAAGATTTCAAAAAAGGAGTGATCGAATTGCTGAAGGAATTAAAAGAGATAGTGTTTAGAGATATAAAATATGTCAAAAATGAAATTGAAGCTATAAAGAAGAGCCAAGTAGAATGGGTAAACTCATTGACAGAGATGAGGAATGATCTAATAGCTGTGCAAAGCCGACTAGATAATGCAGAGGAACGAATTAGTGATCTAGAAGACAGGGCAATAGAAAGCACCCATTCAGAAGAACTACAAGAGAAGCAAATAAAAAATAATGAAAATAGCATAAGGGACCTATGGGATAATATAAAGTGTCCCAATCTTCGCATAATAGGGGTCCCAGAAGGAGAAGAAAGATCAAAGGGGATTGAAAAGGTTTTTGAAGAAATCATGACTGAAAACTTCCCAAACTTAAAGAAGGAATCAGATATCCAAGTACAGGAAGCTCAGAGGGTCCCAAACAGGAAGAACCCAAATAGACCCTCACCAAGACATATCATAATCAAGATGGCCAGAGTCAAGGATAAAGAAATGATTCTAAAGGCAGCAAGAGAAAAGCAAAGAGTAAGTTACAAGGGAACCCCCATAAGGCTCTCAGCTGATTTCTCTACACAAACACTACAGGCCAGAAGGGAGTGGCAAGATATATTCAAAGCCCTGAATGAAAAAAAGATGCAGCCTAGGATCCTTTATCCAGCAAGGCTATCCTTGAGGATACAAGGAGAAATAAAGAGTTTCACAGACAAAAAAAAGCTGCAGGAGATTAGCAACACTAATCCCATGCTAAAAGAAATATTGAAAGGGCTATTCTAAATAGAAAAGCAGCAGGATGCTACAGAAATGAGAAACACACAACTGGAAAGGTGATAACTCATGAGTTACAAATAAAGTAAACATGAAATTATAAAAGAAGACACTACAAATCACTGAGAGTGGGAGAGGGAGGCAGGGAAATACAGAATTTTTTTCTTTCTTTTTTAAATTTTTTTAACAGTAGGATGGGTTTGAGATCATGTTACTATCAGTTTAATAAAAACAGTTATAGTAATGGGTTGATAGATTTATGAAAAAGGGTAACCACAAGCCAAAAATTTACAAAGGAGTCACAAAAATTAAATAAAATCCATGATAATACAAAGGAAAATTACCAAACCACAAAAGGAAGAAGAAAGGAACAAAGAGGATATACCAATTCAACTGCAAAGATAAGTTCAAAATGGCAATAAACACACATCTATCATTAATTACTGTAAATGTTAATGGACTAAATGCTCCAGTCAAAAGACACAGAGTGGCAGACTGGATAATAAAGCAAGAACCTTCAATATGCTACATACAAGAGACCCACTTTAGGGAGAAGGACACATATAGATTGAGAGTGAAAGGATGGAAAAGGATATTCCATGCAAATGGAAAAGCCAAAAAAGTAGGTGTTGCAGTACTGATTTCAGACAAAATAGACTTTAAAACAAAGGCCATAAAGAAAGATAAAGAAGGACATTTTATAATGATTAAAGGAGTAATACAAGATGAGGATATTACACTCGTTAATATATATGCGCCCAATATAGGAGCACCTAAGTACATACAAGAATTACTAACAGAGATAAAGGGGGATATTGATGGGAATACAATCATAGTTGGAGATTTTAACACTTCATTAACATCACTAGACAGATCTTCCAGACAGAAAATAAACAAGGCAACAGAGAAATTAAATACTACAATAGAAAAACTAGATTTGGTGGATATTTTCAGAGCATTACACCCCCAAAAAATAGGATATACATTCTTTTCAAGTGCACATGGAACATTTTCCAGGATCGATCATGTACTTGGGCACAAAAGAAACCTCAACAATTTTAAGAAGATACAAATTATCTCAAGCATCTTTACTGACCACAATGCCATGAAACTGGAAATCAACAACAGAGAAACAAATGAGAAAAAAAGGAAAGTATGGAGATTAAACAATATGTTATTGAAAAAACAGTGGATCAATGAGGAAATCAAAGCTGAAATTAAAAAATACCTTGAGACAAATGATAATGAAAGCACAACCACTCAAAACCTATGGGACACAGCAAAGGCAGTGCTAAGAGGGAAGTTTATAGCGATACAGGCCTTCCTCAAAAAAGAAGAACAATCTCAAATAAACAATTTAACCCACCACCTGAATGAATTAGAAAAAGAAGAACAAAAAGCCCCAAAAAGCAGCAGAAGGAAGGAAATAATAAAGATCAGAGAGGAATTAAATACAATAGAGATTAACAAGACCATAGAAAAAATCAACCAAACCAAAAGCTGGTTTTTTGAAAAAGTAAATAAAATCGACAAACCTCTGGCCAAACTCACAAAGAAGAAAAAAGAGACAGCACAAATAAGCAAAATAAGAAAGGAAAATAGAGAAATTACAACAAACAAAATAGAAATACAGAATATCATACGAGAATATTATGAAAAACTATATGGAACCAAACTGGATAACCTAGAGGAGATGGACGAGTTTCTGGAAACATACTGTCCACCAAAACTGAATCAAGAAGAATCTGAACACTTGAACAATCCGATCACTAGAAAGGAAATAGAAATGGCAATTAAAAACCTCCCTACAAATAAAAGTCCAGGACCGGACGGCTTCACCGGGGAATTCTACCAAACATACAAAGAAGAACTCATACCAGTCCTTCTCAAACTCTTCCAGACTGATTGAAAAGGAGGGAATACTCCCAAACTCATTCTATGAAGCCACCATCACCCTGATACCAAAACCAGGCAAAGACACTACAAAAAAAGAGAATTATAGGCCAATATCACTGATGAACATAGACGCCAAAATCCTCACCAAAATTTTAGCAAATAGAATCCAACAACACATAAAAAAGATTATACATCATGACCAAGTGGGGTTCATCCCAGGGACACAAGGCTGGTTCAACATATGCACAAATCAATCAGTGTAATACATCACATCAACAAGAGAAAGGACAAAAACCACATGATCATCTCAATCGATGCAGAAAAAGCATTTGATAAAATTCAACACCCATTTATGATAAAAACTCTCGCCAAAGTGGGTATAGAGGGAACATATCTCAACATAATAAAAGCTATATATGACAAACCTACAGCCAGCATAGTACTCAACGGTGAAAAACTCAAAAGCTTCCCACTAAAATCTGGGACAAGACAAGGATGCCCACTATCACCACTCCTATTCAACATAGTCCTGGAAGTCCTAGCCACAGTAGTCAGGCAAGAGAAAGAAATAAAAGGGATCCAAATTGGAAAAGAAGAGGTAAAAGTGTCATTATATGCTGATGACATGTTACTAGTATATAGAAAACCCTAAAAGGTCCACACAAAAGCTACTAGAGCTGATTGAAGAATTCAGCAAGGTAGCAGGTTACAAAATTAACGTTCAAAAATCAGTTGCATTTCTTTACACTAACGATAAATCAACAGAAGAAGAAAGTAAAGAAACAATCCCCTTTAAAATAGCACCCAAAGTAATAAAATATCTGGGAATAAATCTAACCAAGGAGGTGAAAGAATTATACACAGAAAACTATAAACCATTGATGAAGGAAATTAAAGAAGACTTTAAAAAATGGAAAGACATTCCATGCTCTTGGATTGGAAGAATCAATATTGTTAAAATGGTCACACTTCCCAAGGCAATCTACAGATTTAATGCAATCCCTATCCAATTACCCAGGACATATTTCACAGAACTAGAAAAAATCATAATAAAATTCATATGGAACCATCAAAGACCTAGAATTGCCAAAGCATTACTGAAGAGAAAGAAAGATGCCGGAGGAATAACTCTCCCAGACTTCAGACAATACTATAGAGCTACAGTCATCAAGACAGCATGGTATTGGTACCAAAACAGACATATAGACCAATGGAACAGAATAGAGAGCCCAGAAACGAACCCACAAACTTTTGGTCAACTCATCTTCGACAAAGGAGGCAAGAATATACATTGGAATAAAGACAGTCTCTTCAGCAAATGGTGTTGGGAAAACTGGACAGCAGCATGTAAAACAATGAAGCTAGAACACTCCCTTACACCATATACAAAAATCAACTCAAAATGGATTAAAGACTTAAACATAAGACAAGACACAATAAACCTCCTAGAGGAAAACATAGGCAAAACATTATCTGACATACATTTAAAATTTTTTCTCCTAGAAGAAATAAAAGCAAGAATAAACAAATGGGACCTAATGAAACTTACAAGCTTCTGCACAGCAAAGGAAACCAGAAGTAAAACAAGAAGAAAACCTACGGAATGGGAGAAAATTTTTGCAAGTGAAACCGACAAAGGCTTGATCTCCAGAATATATAAGCAGCTCATACGACTCAATAAGAAAAAAATAAACAACCCAATCCAAAAATGGGCAGAAGACCTAAACAAGCAATTCTCCAAGGAAGACATACAAATGATCAAAAAGCACATGAAAAAATGCTCAGTATCACTAATTATCAGAGAAATGCAAATCAAAACTACAATGAGGTATCACCTCACACCAGTCAGAATGGCCGTCATTCAAAAATCCACAAATGACAAATGCTGGAGAGGCTGTGGAGAAAGGGGAACCCTCCTACACTGCTGGTGGGAATGCAGTTTGGTGCAGCCACTATGGAAAACAGTGTGGAGATTCCTCAAAAGACTAGGAATAGACTTACCATATGACCCAGGAATCCCACTCCTGGGCTTGTATCCAGAAGGAAATCTACTTCAGGATGACACCTGCACCCCAATGTTCATAGCAGCACTATTTACAATAGCCAAAACGTGGAAACAGCCTAAATGTCCATCAACAAGTGACTAGATTAAGAAGGTGTGGTATATTTATACAATGGAATACTACTCAGCCATAAAAACTGACAACATAATGCCATTTGCAGCAACATGGATGCTCCTGGAGAATGTCATTCTAAGTGAAGTAAGCCAGAAAGAGAAAGAAAAATACCATATGAGATCACTCATATGTGGAATCTTAAAAACAAAAACAAAAACAAAAACAAACAAACAAAAAGCGTAAATAAAGGACAGAAATAGACTCACAGACAGAGAATACAGACTTGTGGTTACCAGGGGGGTGGAAGGTGGGAAGGGATAGACTGGGATTTCAAAATTGTAGAATAGACTACACTGTATAGCACAGGGAAATATACACAAAATGTTATGATAACTCACAGAGAAAAAAATGTGACAATGAGTGTGTATATGTCCATGAATAACTGAAAAATTGTGCTGAACACTGGAATTTGACACAACATTGTAAAATGATTATAAATCAATAAAAAATGTTAAAAAAAAAAACCACCTTCCATGTATGAAAACACTAATTTTTCACAGGACATTGTTCTAACTTTGCACTGGCTCCTTCACCAAACTGTAGGATGGCTCTGTATCCACATACATCATATTTTGATTCTACCAGCGAAGAATTTATAACATCTAAAATTTTGATATCACAGTTTGGGGAGCTACACAGGGCTATTATTTACTTACCTGTACTGAGTTTGCATAGTAAAAAAAAAAAAAAAACAAACGTGGTAATTATGAGCCAGGTGTGTGGGAGTGGGGCTGTGCATTATCTTTCCAATTATTACGAGATTAGTTTGTGTTGTAATGAATCTCTCATCTTAATTTTATGATTTTATTACATATTCTTAAAGGAACATCCAAAAGAAAAAGTCTTCAGTTAGGTATTAAGGAAACACCTTGTTTTCACATCTTAAGTTATGAGTTTGGTCTTGAACCTAGAGTGTGGATTCAGCAGAGAAGGAACCATCAAACTCATAAACTTTATGTCATTTTCTAACACAAATCACAAGTCCAGTGTTTTGTTCACTTACGTGAAGAAGTTTTACTTGAGGTAGGAACATGCTCACTATTCATAATGTAAACGTGAGCAAACACCAGACACGTGTATACAGTGAGACCACATTTGATTTCTGAAGAAATGTGATCTAGAAAGACAGAAACCGCGAGACGTTACACAATGTCGTACGTAAAATGAAACACAGTTTGCTTGTCGCTCCCCATGGCCGAGAGAGCAAGGCTGACTGAGTCACAGAGCCACGCAGGCAGCTTGGACCCTGCGGCATCACTGGGGAAAAGCCACCATCCCTAACAGAGAGAAGGACTTTCAGTTCGAGAAGAAGTGAGGCAGAAATAGAAGTAAACTTACGTACAGCTCACTTTTATCCTTTGAAACTGCAGGATGGAAGTGGGCTACAGCCAGCGTTTGGCTTCTGTTTCATCTCATTCCCCTTAAAAAAAAAAAAAAATCAAAGCTACTGCCCACCTTTTGTGAGAAATCACCAGAAAACAACCCGCATTGTAAGTTTCCCGATGAAATGCAAGTGTGTTACGTTAATCACACGGAGCCGGGAGCAGCCCAGGTCTACCTCAGACCTGAACTGGGCGGTTTGTAAACTGGGTTCTAGTCAAGACCTCGGGATCCTAAAACCCGTGGGTTATGTCCTTTAAAACTCTGTTTTCTCCTCAGCACTCTCCTGTGGAAATAGCAGCCCCAGATAACCTCATTTGAACAATTAACTTCAGTTTAGGGAAATTGTCTCATTTATTAGTGGTAATAAAACCACAGATTTGTTAAAATATGTGGATTAACTGCTCCAAGTTTCTTTACCAGTTCTCCGCACACATCCATATAGTGTGGACATGGCAAATATTCAAGGACTCTTTACAGGAACAGATGGTTAGACACAATTAATAAGGAGCCTTGAGTTATTTGCATATTCATTAGATAATATCAGTTATTCCTCAGCCAGAACAAAGAACTACACAAATGGCATTCATGTTTCCTCCCATTAACACATTATTAAAAGCAAAATGTCTGTGTTAAAAATGAGACAGAGAGTGATCCTTGACTGCATACCAAACTAGCATCATCCATTTGGGTTTTTAACATGATAATAAAAGCATGTCGCCCCCGTGTAATTTATTTTTTGTAACAGACAGTCCACGAAGACACAGCCTCGCATTACACGTCGCCTCCCTCCACGCTTGTTCTGGCCCATACACATGATCGCCGGGAGCGAAGTCAGGTCAGGAAAAATCAAGTTCTCATTTTAGCTTAAAAAAAAAAATTAGCCAGAGGGCTAGAGAGAGAATTAAAAAATTAAAAACCTTGGTAACTTTGGAACCAATTTAAAAACTCCTTTTGATGACTCTTTTCTTGGTAATAAACAGAAAAAAGTTACAGATAAAAACATCAAATCATAATTTAGAATGAAATAATTATAACAGGCTAACTAGTTCATTTTCCATCTAATTTAAATAAATTTAAATAACCATTTTGTCTTTATGCTAATGATTTTTTACTATCATTTAACTTGTCTCTAAGATACAAGGATGCCTGAGAAACTGTCAGAAATTGAAAATAAACAAACTTAGCATGAATCAAAAAAAAATCAAATAAAGCCATTTCTATACAAAGAGCTAGTTTTTGGAGGGTAAACAAAGGCACTTTGTGAGGGAAACATAACATATGTAGTCACTGTGTCACATCCAACACTTTGCACCAACGTGAGCGATGAAGTGATTGCCTCTTAGAATCGTGCCCCCATTGAGACAAACTCCAGCCGTGGGTAGCTATTTGAGTTTATATTTTAATTACAATTAAATAAGAATTAAAATGTGGTACTTCGGTTATACCAGCCACACTTCGGTGCTCTGTAACCACATGCTCAGTGGCCACTGGGCTGGACAGCAAGGTGCAGGATGTCCCCCATCGCAGAATGGGGAGCAGGCAACACTGTTCTAGAAGCTTCCTACATAGGACGGACAGGATTGACAGACAACTGGAAATGACTTGCAGACTGTAAAGAAACAGTAAATCACTACACTAATAAATGGTGAGTTATTTATACTGGAAAAGTTAAAAGTGAAGATAATGTAACAAATGACATGAAAACGGGGGAGTCCATATTTGGGAGTAGTTCAGAGTCATTCATGAAGGAATTTCAAAATCTAGACTGAACAAATAAACAAAGCGTTCCATCCACTTAACCTATTTAATATTTTTATAATTATTACATAATGTTTTTGCAAGTTTTCAAAAAAATATTTTTATTAGACTGTCCTTCTTAAGGTTTGAGATAAAAAAAGAAAACAGAAATTAACATGTACGACCTGGCATTCATCCAGCAAGGATTTAGTTTCTGTCAAGAATCTCTAGGTTTAAGATTGAAAGATGCACGTTGTTTTCTCCTAAAAGAGCTACAGACACACTTACAGGTAAACAGGCCAATTAAAATAGATGGTGGGGAGTCCGCACCGTGTCGTGGGACTTGACACATGCGACTGAGCAACAGGAAACTCAGATGGAGAATTCACTTTACAAGGAAGGGAAACCTAATGGAAACAAAGACATTAAGAAGGAAATCCGAGAGGCAAAGCCAAGTTGGAGAAGGTAGAGAGGGAGGTAAACACAGAACAGGAAGGGAGGCGCTGAAGATTGCCTATATTCTTAGGACAACAGAAGAGAGGAGAGACCAGAGCACAGATGAGATTTGGTGCAAAGAAGCAGAAAGTCCAGCCCAGTTCAGTTCATCAGAGTCCACGCCCAGATGTGGTCGAGTCGGCTGTCACCATTTCTTACATAATTTTAAGGCAAAAACTCACAAGCGACAGTGGGACCAGCAATCCAGGTGGAGTCACCCAGGGTGCATCTGGGTGAGGGGACCTTGGGCAGGGTCTGGGTGGGCACGGGGGGGTGGGGAGCAAGGCTGGGCACACAAAAGGAGCTCAGTGAGGGGACACAGTTGACTTTGCCTCCCACTCTGGAAGGTGGACTGAGCTGTGTCCACATAGGAGTTCTGTGTGCTGAGAGGCGATGCCTCCCACCCACTGCAAACCCCACCAACCCTCCCACTCCCCAGCTTTACCTGTGGCACAAACGCTGGCCAATATTACGGAAAACAGCTTATTAAATATAATTCCCCTAAAGTTATTTTACGATATATCTCAGCTGGATTTAAAGCTGATCTAAGATAACCAGTAATCATTCTAAATTTTTTTAATGCTATTAATAATGCATCTTGAAGCAGATCATCAAAGACCTGCAGGAATTAGAAGCCAGTGTCACTGTGAGCATTATTGCTGGTTGATTTTCTTTGCCAAAATGACACGTGGTGGAAGGTCTGGCTTAGCCATGGTTTTCCTAGCATCTCTCATGTCTGGAGTTCCTTCCCTGCACAGAGCAGAAATGACTTACAGGAGTCCATTCTGGAATTACAGCTAGCGCCTCCTCACTTAAAAGGAGTAGCTGATTTAACCACTACGTCATACGTTCTAAAGTGGGACTGCCCGATTGTTGGTCCCACTCACACAAATTGCGGGAATCACTATTTTAGCAAACCTTTGATCTCACTCCTGCCACGTGCTCCCTAGCTCCCTTACCTGGGGTCCCTGCTTTGCGCAGGGCGGGAGCGCCTCCTGAGACCTCGACGGACTCTGCACCCCAGCACAGGGCTAGACCCTGGACTCGGGTGCCCGCCTCTCCCAGGGGCTCCTCCCTGAAGAAATGGAGACTAGAATCAACTCTGTCTGTGTTCACAGCCGGGTGGGGATTCGCTGGGGCCCACGTGCGCGTGTGCTTCCCGTATTTTACATGTCAGATCTGAAAACAGAAAAAAATTTAACAACCCTGAAACTAGGTCTAGAGGTTGTCTTGTTTCTTAAACACACACACACACACACACACACACACACACCCCTCACAACCTCCCCAACCCTGAGACACATACTGCTCGACGTAACTCCACTATAAAAACAATAGTTTTTCGAGAGTTGAAAGTTTGATTTGAGTGGAAAACGTGTGTTCAAATTTCCTCATGCATCAGGTGAAATTGGAAGGTAATCAGTGCAGGGAAAAAACAGCTGAAAATCATCAAGGACGTCATGTTCCTCTGGGGGAAGGACCACATCACACTTACATCAGAAAGAGGCGAGTGCGCCGGCGTGTGCAGGGCCTGGTAGACACACACACACACACACACACACACGTTTTCTTAGTTAATTCTCACAATCACCCTATGACATCTAACAAAAATTCTCATCTTTATTTGTTAATAAAAATAATACTCTCTGTCCTGTGGGGCTTTTTTATGATTAATGACGTGTTGAGTGAAGACACACAAAGAGGTGGAGGCGACAGGTGAAGCTCGGACGCTGAGCCAGCAGCAGAAGCAGGATTTGAGCCATTGGTACAGATAAGGCTGTGCTCCTGTGACACGGAGTGGTGTCCTTTATGTTGTAACCGTGTGTAAGCTGCTGGGAGCGAACCTCTCGTTTGAGGGGAAGAGACTTTCCCTCAGTGGTGGCTCTCGGAATAGGGTGAATGATTACGAAGAAGGGATGAAGACACCGCTTGTACTCGATAGATTTCCAGGATCAAAACTGGAGCTTTGACAGATGCCTCTGAAGGAAAGCAGTGCAGGCAATAACCATGACCTGCAGGTGTGCGGACGAGCACGTTGTGTCTACTTCTCAGCAGGTTCAAAGCAGTTCACAATGGGGTCAAAATTGACATTTAGAACCTATAATAAATGTTTTTTTCCCAAATACCCAATTTTGCTAGCTTATGGTTTTATAACAATTTAACCTACTTAACGGTCTTTCTAGAGAATGAGATTAAACCAGGAGACATAAAACAGTTTGATTTGCTTGAAAGTCCCTTTGTGACGTGACTAAGAAAATTCAACATTACATTTGTCAATAAATAGAGCAATTGTAACATTTGAATTTTTTTTCTCCTTAGGCTTTTTTAAAATTGAAGTATAGCTGATGTACAAAATTGTGTAACTTACAGGTGTACAATATAGTGATTCACAATTTTTAAAGGTCATACTCCATTTATTGTTATGACATGATATTGACTACATATCCTGCACAGCGTGCCCTTATAGCTTATTTTGAATTTTTGTGAACTTTATTTTTAAGCTTTTTTACCATCCTACGAGAGTAAACCTTCACAAGGATGCGATTGCCAAAGTTTGAAGAGATCAACTTTGAAGTCCTGGTATGAGGAATTTTCAAGCATAAAATTGAATATGATACATTATGTTCCTGGAAATATGCTCAAGTTTCCCACTGAAACTTTTGAGATTATTTTATTGGGAAGTTTTATACAAATTCAATCTTATTTAAATGGATTTTTTCTGTACTTTAATGTAAAACAATTTTTCCAGCTTTTCTCAATACTCATCCTTAGGGGAAAAAAACTACCTTCAAACAGCCAATCAGTTCACAATGCTCATTCTTTTAAATGTACCTGAAAATCTATCCAGGGCTTTCTTTTCTTTTAATTTTTCTTTTCAAATTACACGTAAAAAATCCCAGTGATAAATACATGCTTTCTTTCAAATAAATATATCTCTTCAAAGAAAGTAGTTAAAATCTATTTTACAGATTATACCATGAAACATTCATTCCAATACAGTCAGTCCTCATCTTATTTCATTTCATAAAATATTTAATATTTTCTACCTCCTGTTAAAAAGCAAAATCACATGCTAAGTGGTGGACCCAATTAAGCTTTTAGTATTTTTCATCTTTCTTTTACATTAAAACATAAGAAATGTTTTATCATGACGTTTCATGACATCTGTAGACTTATTTACAAATTTGAAAAATTTAAACTCATTTAACAATATCTAAAATCTCAACATCATTATCACACACATATACACACTGAGCAAAGCATACAATGCACTGATCTTCTCAATTAATTAAAATTGTAGCTACATAGTATATTTCACAATTAAAGATTAAGCAAAGAACAACTGCATACAAATTTATTCTTGCTTTTAGAATTTATTTAAAACATAAATCAATCATATTAAATCTAGAAATTTTAAATATTGGCTTCTTTTGTAATTTTTCTAACAAGTTGCATTTGGTAATGTGCTCCAGGACATTTTCTTTACTTGAAAAATGAGAACTGAATTTTAGTTACAGAAGATATAACTCGTTTTGCTGATTGGTATGAAAACAAACTTGACTGAAAGATTCCATGGAAGATGGAGAATCTGACATGAACAGCACATAACATGTTGTGAAAAAACACTGTATCTGCAAAAAATGTCTTGAAATTAACATGTTTATCAGTTACAGGTGGTTTTATGTGACAAACCAACCCACATTTCAGTGGCTTAACCCAGCATCCATGTATCAGTGCTCGCACGTCCACTGGCCACGGGATGGCTCTGCTGACCTGAGCCAGGCCAGGCTGGTCCTCCCTGCGCTGCAGACTAAGCCCGGTCCCGCCGGCTGGTGCCGGCTGGGCTCTGAGGGGCGCCCTCCTCTCTGGCTGTCAGGACACCGGACCGGGCATGACGGGACGTGCCTTCCACCACCCAGCAGGCTGGTCTAAGCGTCCGTCACAGGAAAGGTGGCGATCCTAGAGCTCCCGCGAGAGCAGGCCCCAGGCGGAGCGCATTCCGGGCCTCTCCTGTGTCACAGCGATTGCCATCCACTTGGTCAGAGCACATCACTTGTCCAGCTCGCGGTCAGCACCCGGGAGGTGGCTGCCCCAGGGCACGGCCACAGGAGCAGGGCAAACACTGAGTCCATCACCCCAACAACCCACCAGGCCAATATTTTGATATTTGCAACTCTTTCCTAAAATTTTGGATTAAATAAGGTGACTTTGACTATAATAATAACAAAAAATAGTTGATTAATCTTTGGAGAAAAATCTTTTTGGTTTCCCTTTCAGACTTTGGAAAAGTAAGAACTTTTATGAAGGAATGATAGATCTTTTCACTAAGTCACAGCCAGTTTTCATTCTTTGCTTTTAAAAAAAAATTAATAGCGAATCAAATGCAAATGGCCGCCGATTTACATCATTAAGAGTAAATCCTAACGGTAACACAGTGTGTTGCATTATGTCAAAAAGTCCAGAGGAAAGCGCATCCTGAGTGTTACAGGCGCCTCACAGCTCCGTCCGCTTGTCTGTGAGCACAGTGAATCCTGGGTCCCGCACCTACGAAAGTCAAAACATGAAATAATGTTGAGCAGAGTTTATGTGAACCATGACTAATTGTAACAGGAAGTAATTTTATCCCATGGATGGACAAAAAGAACTGACCAAAAGTTCCATTGAGATGGTTTTCCAATAAAAATTTATATTTTGTTGTCTACTTATCAAAGTTCTAATGTATTTATATTTTGATCAACTGTGTATTAATAATAAATTAACAACAACTTAGGCCCAAAGACAAATATTATTACTTATCGTGATAGGAAACAGTGTCTTTACATTTCTGTATGTAGAAGCATGTGGTAATTGATCATTTTCAAGCATACACACAACTTAATGTGAAATTCTGTAGAAGGGACTCGGAATGTTAAGTCAAGGGAAAAATGATTTAAAAATCCCCCGAAGTTAAAGCAGAATTTGTGGGTACATGTATGCACACACATAAGAATACGTACACATGTGTGCACATGCCTAACACTTAACCTTAAACACGTAATTGATCATGTGTTTTTAAATGGATTAAGGTAAGCACAAAGTCACCACACTGAGAGTCCACCCCGTGCATTTCAGTTTTGTATTAGTTTTGTTATGACAATGTCACTAGTTTCAAAATGCCAGAAATTACAAGTTGTGTAGCTATTTTAAATTATGCTGAAAAATTTTGGACACTGACTTAAAGTGTCTCAGAGAATGCGTGATTATTTTTAGCACTGAAGAAGTGAATGGGTTTGAAGACAGAGGACGGTAAATGACCTGCCTGGTGAGTCAGTGAGACCCCCCACCTGAGACAGCTCCGACCCTCCGGCAGGTCTCTGCGGGACACCACGTTTTGCTGGGCTCCTTCTGGTACCTGTGCAGACAACACTCCAATGCTGGCATGGCGTCCTGCAAAGCCAATGTGACCAACCCTAACATGGACATCCTCCAATCCAGACCCCTCCAACCCAGACCCCTCCCCAGGCAGGCAGCTGATAGCTGGCCTCCGGCTACCTGGTTTTCTAATTGTCTTTAAATTCATCCCACAATATAGAAGGAAAGAGGAGCATTATTTATTGAGACCACACAAATCCCAACCGTGAGGAAGAGTATTATTAGAAACATTTGTATTTCCAATTCAACCCTACTCTCAAATATAAATTCAGGGGAAAAAGAAAGACTTCAGGGACAAAGATGCATTTTACCAGGCAAAGCTAATAACCTAATAATACAGAGCAAAGGAAGATGACCTTTGTGATGAGGAGTTACATTTTACAACCTCCGGTTCTCAACTGATCATCATATTAATTCAACAAATAGTTACTGTTAATGAATTCAACAAATAATTACTTTTATTGTAGGCCAAGTACCATGCCCAGGTGACATGGAAAATGAAATATAGTTCCTGTTCCCAAAACTGGGACAATAAACCATGACAAACATAAAATCAGGTAAACATAGTGAATTACCGGAGTGTCGTGGGGAAAATGAGCAGGCTCATGTGGGATGTAAAGGAGAGCAGGGAATTCCTGCCGGGGTGAAGGGCTGAAGGGCCAGGGTTCTCTGAACATATCGTCCTCAGCGTCCCGGGGTCCTGGGCTGGCCCCCACTTCTTCCTCTCCTGCCGTGCCCACGCCGATCAACAGAGGAGAGCTCTGTTTAGCCTCTTGTGTCTGCTCGGGGGTTTTGCGGGGCAAGTCTAACCCATGTCGAGCAGGTGTAAGGGCACAAAGCTAACAGGCGCTCCAGCTCTGTTCTGGGACAAGTGCTTCCACACTATGGAAGTAGCTCTTCCGATTTCCGTGTTGTACGCGTTTGTGTAACCAGAGCCGGGATGGCTCCTCCCTGGGGCTTCACTCCCAAGGGAAGAGAACTAAGACTAGTAGTTAGAAATGGACCAGTCCTATAGCTGCATAGAATTATTTCCAATCTGGAAGGAGACAGACAGGAGTGGGGTAGTTTAATGAAGGTTTTTTGGTTTGTTTTTTGGCTTGTTTTAAATGCTGTCTTGACCCAGTTTTGAGACCCTGGCCAGAGACCTTCTTAAGCAGTCAATTCCACGGCCCAACCACTTCCCTTATAGGACTGACCCACTGCCGGCTTCTATGCGCCCCTGCCTCATCACCCCAGGGCCAGCACCCAGGCAATGAGGGCCAGCCCCCATGCCCTAACCCTGCACATCCACCCAAACTAGCCGGCCCGCGGGAGCCCTGGCGCCTGCCTCATCCCACCTAAACTGCCCCCAGCAGCTCCGGCTGCTCTAACCAGACCCGGATGCAAACCCTTGCATTCAGAGCCGTAAGTAACAGAGGCCGGCCTTTCATCCACCTGGTGTCTATGTGCTGTGTCCCACCATCAAGAGAGCCTTTAAATCTTACAGAACAAGTGGCAAGAGAGAAACTGGAATAGAACACAAACTGCTGCCTGAGCTCAGACACGCTCAGAAGACCTCCCCAGTGTCTTTCAAAAGCCTGGCTCGAAGGGTTACTGAAAGGTGTTTACAGAAACGAAACTGAATCATTTGAATTTAAAGGATATTTTCAATTACTGTCTGGATTCTTGGACTAAGTAGCCAGTTAAGAATGCGTCTTAAGCACAGAAAGGACAAAAACTGGAAACAAGGGCAGAGAGATTTAACGAGTCCTGATTTTCATCATGTTTTTTGAGTGAAATACACCCCAGATCTTGAGCAGCTGGGGCGGGGGGAGGGGAAGGGCGAGGGTGGAAGACAAGAGGGGCACATTTCCCAAAACGAGGGACTGAGTGAAGAACACGTCCTGGGAGATGAAGAGGTCTGTGCCGTGTGCTCTGTGGCTCTAAGGAAACTGGCAACCTAATGCTCACGGTCGCTAGTTATCAGAGAAATGCAAGTCAAAACCACAGTGAGGTGTCACCTCGCACCAGTCAGAGTGGCCATCATTCGAAAGTCTACAAACAATAAATGCTGGAGAGGCTGTGGAGAAAAGGGAACCCTCCTACACTGCTGCTGGGAATGCAGTTTGATGCAGCCACTATGGAAAACAGTATAGAGATTCCTTTAAAAAACTAAAAACAGACTTACCATATGATCCAACAATCCCATTCCTGGTCATACATCCAGTTGGAATTTTAATTCAGTAAGACACCTGCACCCCAATGTTCACAGCAGCACTATTCACAACAGCCAAGACATTGAAGCAACCTATTATGTCCATCAGCAGGTGACTGGATAAAGAGGTTGTGGTATATTTATACAATGGAATACTACTCAGCCATAAAAAAGAATGAAATAGTGCCATTTTCAGCAACATGAATGGACCTAGAGATTGTCATACTAAGTGAAGTAAACCAGAAAGAGAAAGAAAAATGCCATATATCACTCATACGTGGAATCTTTAAAAACCACAAAAACAAAAAAGACAAATGAACTTATTTACAAAACAGAAACAGACTCACAGACATAGAAAACAAACTTATGGTTACCAGGAGGGAAAGAGATAAATTGGGAGTTAAAGATTTGCAGATACTAACTAATATATGTAAACTAGATAAACAGCAAATTTCTACTGTAGAGCATAGGGAACCATATCCAATATCTTGTAGTCACCTATAATGAAAAAGAACATGAAAAGGAGTATCTGTGTGTGTGTGTGTGTGTGTGTGTGACTGAAACACGATGCTGTGCACCAGGAACTGACAGGCTGTAACTGACTCAACTTCAGTAACAAAGAAGAGGAAAGCTGGAAACCAGGCAGCGCGCCCTGGAGGCAGGACTGGAAGGGACTGTTCTCCGCAGAAACTGAAAGGATTCAGAAAATAACTACATTTAGGAATCTCCCCATAAAATGGCTGGGTGCCCATCTAATTAACCAACAGCAAAGCTCATCCATTGAAAAAATTCTCATCCATGTATAGAAAGCTTCTAAACAGCTTTTCAGAGTCTTACTCTTGAATGGAACCAGACAACGAAGGATCACCAAGTACTGAGAAAAGCCTCTGGCATGACAGAAACACAAAAAGAAAAAAGTTAAAGCATTAAAAAAAGATTAAGAAGAAGCAACAGAAGAACAAAAAACAAGACACAAAAAACAAGCCTTGAGACAACTTCGAGGAAGCTCCAAAAAAAAGTAAAAAACAAACTTTAAAATGAAAAAAGTTCTTTTTTCAAAGAGTTAAGAGAGGACACTTCATTTTGTTACTGAAAACTTATCTATTAAAAAACATAAATAGTGGAACATTCATAGAATCAGAAAGATTTCTTGGAATTTAAAATATCAGAGCAAAATTGAAATCCAACACAAGTAAGAGAATTAGTCAGCTAATTCCGAGGAAAGCAAAGGGCGGTAGGAGGGCAGAAAACGAGACCACAGAGCTCTGCTTTCAGCAGTGAGTCTTTCCCACTTAAGTAACGTAGGTAAATATGAGATTAAAATTGTGATGCAGTTACTGGGAGCATGAAGTATGGAGAGTGATGGTGTAAGCGTGAGAAATTTCCAGCTTCCATACTAGACATTCAAAGGCGATGACTGAAACTGGTATTAAGGAATCCCAGAATGCAAGTGTTGTTTAGAAACACAGAGCTAACGTAAAAAGAAACAGCCAAAACGGCCCAGCAAGTGCAATCCAGACCAGCGGACTCTGCAGAGTCCTGCCGCCCCGGCTGCCTGTGCACCAGGAAACCCCCAGCACGTCCATTAAGTGGGCTGTGAAAAGGGTCTCTCTGTTGTGTGAGGAAAGGGCGCTCAGAGAGGAACTGACTCGGGCGGCACGCTCTTTGCGATAACCCTCGTCACCGCACGCTGTAGCAGCAAGGGTTTTGAAGGGATGTATTTTTTCAACTACATTTCCACAGATGCGTTCTGGGTCACTCGTCCTTGTCAAGAATGCATGAATGAAGCTAACTCAGGCATTGACTGCTAAGCAGTAAGTTTTCTTGTAAAATTCTGAAATGATCTCGTTTGGAAAACAGTGTCTATATATGGTAGAAACAACAAGGTCCAAGTGTGTGGCCCAGGGAACTACACTCACTACCTTGTAATGACCTACAACAAATAAGAATATGAAAAATAATACATGCACGTAATTGAATCCCTCTGCTGTACACCAGAAACTGACACAACATCGTAAATCAACTCTACTTCAATAAAAAAATGTCTACAGATAAGGCTACTTCTTAAAGCCAAGTCTTTATTCCTTTTATTCACTGAAAGAATAAGAAAATGAAACATTTTTGACAAAATCATCTAAAACCTTAGTAATCATCTCTTGTTAGAGACACACTAGTTAATTAATATTTTTAAGGAAAAAAGCTCTTCACCTCAGCCAGATGAAGGGTAAGCAAGCATGACAGTGACAAACCACACTGACAGCAACACCCTCGACAGGGGGTCACGCAGAGGCACTTGACCTCTGTGGTCTCCCCCAAAAACCCTGACCTGTTTAACTCTGACAGAAACACCCGTCATCCCAATGGAGGGACCTTCTATTACAACCTGCTCAGTACTCCCCAAAACTGCCAAGGGCGTGGGAACCACGACCCATTTGAGAAAATGTCACGGTCACGAGGGGTCTGAGGAGACACAGTGACCAAACAGTGGGTGGGGTGATGGAAGGGACCCTGGGACAGAAAAAGAACGTCAGGTAAAACCTGAGGAAACTAAGCCAAGTGTGGAATTCAGTTCATAATAATGGATCAGTGTTGATTCGTGGCCGCATCTGTCAGCACTGTCTGTCCGTGCTGGGGATAACAGGACTGCCAGTCCGCCAGCGACACCACTGCTGGCGCCGGCCGTTGACTGGCTCCCATGGTCAACGGCGGAGGAGCCTGCTGTGTGGTAGGGCTCCTGTGCTGCGTTCACAACATGTTTGTGCATCTAAAACTCTGCTAAATTTAGAGCTTATTTTTAAAGATACTGCACAGTTCAAGGTTACTTAGAAAAGATAGTCAGGTTTGTATTTCTGATGAAAAACGTTAACAGATGAAGAATGACACTCCTCCAGCACAGCACAAGCACAGGGCTATCTCTACTCCCCTGAAGATGAGGAGCTGGGAACTCAGGTGTCTGGGAACTTAACAAAGCCCAAGAGTGTGCTTTTAACAGCCATGTTTTACTGCCTTAAGGAGCCCGTTAGTTCTGATCCACATAAATATTAAGTCCTGAGAAGTTTATATTATGTTCTTTCCACTTCAAAATATAATACTTCATATATTTCTCTGAAGAAACTTAGGTGACTTTAGCATAAACAGTAACAAACAGAAATCCATGTCTTAAAGGTAAGGCAGATAAATAATTTCTGTGTCAGATTCTTTTGAGAAATAAAATTACCTGTTAAATCTTAATTAGATGCTCAGTAAATAATACATGTGATAACCTGTCAAATTTTTGCTTAGAACATTGCTAGGTATCCGTGAAGATTTGCTATTTACTGATTTCATATTTCACTGCCCTCTTTAAGCAATTTTATTTAAAGCCTGAGGACACAAAGTGCTTTTCCTCATGGCTGAGCTAATACTGGGCTGTTTCATGGAATAATGACGGAATACACTACTCAAGCACGAACCACAGAGCACTTGTTGTGTTTGAGGCACTCTGAGTTAAGGGTTTTAGAATTTTAAAGTAATATTTGTATTATCCAAATTGATCAGATAGGTATGATTTAGCCAAAAAGGAAACTAATTACTCCTCCATGTATATTTATTCAGAAAAAAATGTATATAATTGACTTAAAGCCCTCTGTTATTTTAATGTGAAGTTTACCATAAAAATGAACCTGGCATCTTAATGTGTAAAATACAATATTAAATGTGAAGCCAACCCATGAAATACACATACTAATTTATGAAGGGTTTTAATAAATATGTAAGACTTACTTAAACAAAAAGTATCTTTAAGTCAACATTTCAGGAGGAAAAAAAGCACACAAATTGGAGATGAAAAGAAAGGAGGGGATATAGATTTCCATTCACTTTAAGAAAGAGACGTGAGCTATAAAAATGCAGTGGAATTATGAAAAAAAGTAATATTTAAGACTTTGAGATGAGCCCAAGATTGAGAGAAATTGTGTAATATTAGTTTTAAATTGTCAGAGCTGAAATTCGTAGATTACGTTTCAACTGTGTACCACAGGAAGCCCCTCCTCTGAAGAAGCGGGTGTGAGACATAGAATTTGGGGCAAGCAGCTCAGAATCTGAAAAGACTAAGGTACACGGACTCGGGGCCGCGAGGAGCACCCCAGGGACCCAGGGCGACAGGAGACTGACAGCTGTGAACACAGAAAGGGACCGCTGAGAACAAGCGTTCAGGTTTTTCTTGCAGTTGCCAACTGCTGATTACCTAAGGAAGAAGTGAAAAGGACAGAAAGAAGAGAATAAAAACATACGCAGATATCACCCCGAGGTTTTCATTTTTAGGAAATCAAGGAAAAAGGTGCTCTCATTTTTTTTTCAGTACCCATTTTACATGACAAATACTTCTTTGTTTGGCAATAAATTGGGCTGGCAATTGCCCGAAGTGGTCGGAAGCCAAGGTGATGCCCGCTGTGCGCAGTCCCCCAGTTACAGCAAAAACTCACGCAGTGGTCTCAGGCTCACTGACTCTGCTAAAAGCGCTATAAAACGCACTCATTTTCTGCCTTGAATAATGAATTCCTAACGGGATTTATGGCATTTGTAAAAGTTTTAGCAAATTTTGTCAAGTTAATATCTAGTCTGGCAATGGAAAAACTATCAGAAGGAAACTGGGTTAAAGAGATTATATACATAACAAGGAGAAATACGTAAAACCACATGATTAATCACTTGAATGAATATTCCAGCTTTTGTAGTTATAGGGAGTGACAAATATTTCCAGCGATTTAGGAGAAAAGTGGAGCAAACTGATGTAAAGCTGGGGAAACAGATATAAAATCACTTGAAAAGGTTTAAAGTGCCATGTAAGTGCTAAGTTGTGTGCTATGAAACATTATGAAGGCACAAAAAAAAAATAGGGTTGTTTATTTCTACTGTACGAGAGACTTTTGCTGGCCTACCTGTATCCATTTCCTTACTAACAGAAGATGGATTTTATTTGGGTGCTATGTGTCCGTCTTAAAACAAAGAGACAAAGAGTCAGCTAGAAATGGCCCCTCCATAATCTCCTGCTGGTCACCTTGGAGCGAATCCCTGGCTGGGGCTTCTGAGAAATCCCATTGAATACAAGCTCACTCAACTGACGAATTCTTTTTTTTTTTTTCTGTTTCCTTTCTGGTCTGGAAGCAGACAGAATGTTGGATATGGCTGTAACCATAAGGCGACCAAGGAGGAAAGACAGAAATTTACAGAAAACACACCATGTCATCCTTGGACTCCTGGACCAAACTCCAGAATCATAATTGTAACCTTCAGATAAAGACAATTAATTTCACCAGCTTTTTGAAACCATTGCTTTTGGATTCTCTGTTATTCTCACACAAATTCAACATCTAGCTGACACCACATCCCCTCTTGTGGGGAATTTATTTCAAGAGAAAGAATGAGGAAAACAACCCTGAAAAAATAACTAATGAAACAGAGATAAATATCCCATTATTTGTATATCCATATACATGCCACAGAATACTACTCAGCCATGAAAAAGAACATTTTGCCATTTGCAACGACATAGAAGGACCTGGAGGGCATTATGCTTAGGGAAATGAGTCAGGCAGACAAAAACACTGTATGTTATCATTTAAATGTAGAATCTAAAAAAAAACCCACCAGCAACGAATGAATATAACAAAACAGACTCACAGAGAACAAACCAGTGGTTACCAGTGGGGAGAGGGAAGGGGGAAGGGGCACGACGGGGACGGAGATTAAGAGGTACACGTTTCTAAGCAAAAAATAAACTATAAAGATATATTGTACGCACAAGGAATATCACCAATATTTTATAATAATTTTAAGTGGAGTAAAAATACTGCATACAAAAGTCTGTTTTCCACCTGAAACTAAGAAGATATGATAAATCAACGGTACTTCAATAAAAATAAATACAAAGTGCAGCCCGCAGACGTTGCTGAGGAGGCCACAGCGGCAGGGAAGCAAGGCAGGAGGTGTGAAGGCTGGCTGGGCCTGCTCGCGGCCCTCGGTGACGCACGGCCGGTCGCGATGCTTAAAAGCGGCCGGAGCCTCAGCGCCGAGCTTCCCCACCACCGCGCACAGCGACGCTCGCGGTCGAGCAGGACGCCCCCAGCACCCCTACGGCGAGGAGACGCCCGTGTCCGAGAGAAGCGCTGCTCTTCCGGGTCTTCACTGGGGGGGCTTCTCTCCTGAGCCGCTGCGCGGGGACACTCGGCGGACTTGGCCGAGCCGCCGTCAGCCCGCAGGGCCGGGTCCTCGGGCGGGCGGACCCGCGCTGCCGCAGCTCGGGGGGGGGGGGGGGGTGCGCGGACCGTGGTTCCCGCGCCATCTGGAGCAGAAGCGCCACAGAAGCGAGGGCTCCGCCCCCCCCCCCCCCCCCTGCACCGCTCTTCTGCCCCGGAACCGAGAACGGACTCAGGACCTGCCCACGGGAGGCTCCCAGGACCTGCCCACGGTAGGTGCCCAGGACCCCGCCCACGGGAGGCGCTCAGTGAGCGTTTCCAAGCTGAGGAAGGCTTCCGGGAAGCCTCTGCTCTCCCTGGGTCTGCGGCGCGGTCGGCCACGGGCAGCCAGCAGGCCAGCGTGTGCCCACCGGGTCAAGTCCTTTCAGCCCGCAGACCCGGCGTGTGGCGTGTTGGGGGCGGGGGCGGGGGCACAGTCGCCGAGACGGGCCCTCAGCTGGAGGACGGCGTCTGCCTGAGGCCTGGCGACTCGTAAATGTATTAGGGACACAGTTTAAACCCAGATGAGCCAAGCTCTCGGCCCGTCTCTCCATCGCCCTTCACTGGTGGGTGATTTCTTCCCCTTTCCCAGCTAAGGACGTGTGTTCGGGGGAAGAAGAGACGTGCTTGGTCCGGGGCGGAGCTGAGCCTCGGGCCTCCCGGGGCCTGGTCCTGCTGAGAGCCGCGGGGGCCACAGCCAGGGCCAGCGTGGCTGGAAGCAGAGTAGGGACGCGTTCAGGACGGGCTCAGAGGGCCAGGCCGTGGAGCCCCTCCACCGACAACGCTGACAACTGGGGGTGTCAGCAGTGGCCCTGGCGCGTGGCTGGCTGGTAGGCCCGGCAGGGAGCCCAGTGAGAGGTAGGCGCCCGGGGCTCCGGGGAGGAACGGGGCGCTTTGGCCTCTGACAGGTGCTCCCAGGCCCAGCTTTATGTGACCGTCTTAAGTGAATTCCCTCTCCCTATCCTGCTGTTTAAAAAAAGTCCTACGATTTTCAATTCAACGCATTCGGCTGCTCTATGTCTAGACGTCTCTCACTGTCCCTTCGTCTTTCTCCTCGTGAAGGAGTCATCAGCGCTGAGCTCTCATTACGCAGTCATTTAATTCAACTAAGTCTACACAGAGAAGGGACAAGGTGCAGAGTGACTTGTTAAATCTCAGCTTGGGAATTGCTGCTCGGGAGCCAGAAGTCGAGGGGAGTGTTCAACTGACGGGCTCGTCCCTGGACACCTGCAGCCTTGGAGGGACACAGTGGTCACTCCTGAGCTGCCGTGTGGCTCCACTAACGGCCCTGAGTGGATCCTCTGTTCACTCTCTCCCCAGACATTTCTGCCATCAAGGGACCTTCTTAATCAAGGAGATCGCTACCAGGAAGAGCCATGGGCAGTCCCGGAACACCAGACGGCCCAATCATCCTGGAGGATTTCAGAAATACTGTCATTTCCGGGAAAACTATACAATTTCCAAATGTCCCCTGATAGACTCTGTCTCTGGCTTTGCAATTCCCAAGAGCTCAATTACCTCTTTATGCTAAGACAGCACCAGTTGGGCTGATTTTAAAGAGCATGTTTTAGATAAAGTATAGCCTTTTACAGATCGCTATGTTTTGCTTTCTTAAAAGAAGATAAAATTTCAAACCAATTACCTGTTTCAGAACACCTTTAAAGGAAAAAAAAAAAAAGATTGCTTATGGCAAACTCCGTCAACAGCATTTTTCTTTAGCAGAAGATCATTTTCAGTCACCTGGATTGCACAGGCACGTGTGAAGGCTGGGGCATGAAGTGGAGAAATCAACCTGCAATTATTGTGAGATGTTCACAAACTGTCCAGTAGTCATGAAGCCAGAAATAAATCTAAAAATGTGCAAATTGGAGCCTCTGTCTAAGCTCTGGATATCAGAAACTGAGCTATTAAAACACTGCTGTTCTGCCACACAAAATAGAGAGGTGAAAGGAAAAACCTGACACCATCACACGACAGCAGGCAGCACCTGAAAAGCGCCAGCTAGAACTTGCTGGCGCTCAGGAAGCAAGGTAACTGGTGACAGTCTGCCTGAGTGTGGCTTTCCCTGGAAGCAGCACATCCAAGTCCTGTGGAGTCCATATGTTATGCAAAGTCGTTTTCAGACGTCCCACCGCTCAAGCCGCTCCTCTTCCTCTCTCCTCCTTGTGACCTTTTGTGCCTGTGACTACAGCCAAATGAAGAAAATCTACTTGTCTAGTGGCTAGAGTTTAATCCTAATTAAAGTCAGATGAAAGGAAACGCAACCCCTGGAGGACGCACAGTGTGCAGGCGCCGTCTCTCTAGTAATCTGGTCACTGGGAATTCAGGCTCACCAGCTTCACTCTGACGTGGGGACGCCAGCCAGCACCTGTCACCATCAGTGCACCAGGGAGCTCTTCCAGCCCTGCTGCCTGATTCCTTTTCAAGACCTCTGAACACTCATGCTTAGAAATTGTGGGTAAGATTCCAAGGAGGGCGGATGTCTGGGGAAGGAAGGTCTGCAAATACAAAGAGCTGGGAGAAGGCTGACCCTCCGCTGCCCATCATACGGCATGTCAGCCAAGTCTAGGAGCCATCCCAACACTCTAAGACCGCATCCCTCCAGCTTAGCATGGAACGTTAGCATCCTTCCACGCCTCCCACCGAGCTTCTCACCTTTCATTCAGCCAGCGAGGTGGCCCAGGACTTTGAAGATTATCAAAATGCATCTTGGAGTGTGTTTTAAAGAAAATGCTTAAAATACAAGGTTTCTATGGATTGCAGAGATAAAACAGACACTGGAGGCCTATTTTCATGCATTTCAAAATAAGATACTTTCTGATTTTATAAGAACCTGAAAATTTTAATCCACAGCTAAATCAGAAAGTTGCAGGAATTTCCACAATATTCTGCAGGAACGTTCGGCAAATATTTACGACCTCTTTCTTTTAAGATGAACTGGGCATACACCCATGGGTGGAGCAGGCCCTACGAAGCCGGGCTTCTAGACTGGCTAACCACACATCCACACACATGACTGATAAAGAGGCCAGGAACCCACGTGGACCCCGTGAGCTTCCTGTTCACACTGGATCCCCGGGGCCTCCAAGCCCTCCTGGAGCGATGCAGCAGTGGTCCAGGGAGACGCTGTCACAGCTGAGGAATATTAGAAGACCCTCATCCTTGGGGGGCTGCTGGCAGACCTTCCGCTCCCTCTCAGTACTGCTCAGGGGAGAGCAGGAGATGCCTCTAGATTTATTGACTTGGAACGTCTCTGGGCAGAGATGCTTCTAAGTCTTTCCAGAGGGAGACACTATTTTTATCTTTCCAAGACTATCTGCTGTGAGAACATTCTCAAACCTTTGCTTAGAAGATGCTCAGAAACACCAGACTCGGGAAGAATGACCCTCCAACAGTAAATTTTTATGTCCCGTTTTCAGACTGTACCACAGTGTTATGTCTGTCAGAAGTCTAGGATTTTAAAATTCTAAGCAGTTAAGCAAATTACCTTTGTGTTTCTGGAATCTTCTGTTTATGACATTTAGAAACGCAATTCAAACTTAACAATATTGAGAGTGTCAGAGGGCAATGATTTCAGAAAGGGCATTTTCTATATTCTGTATTTTATTTTCTGAAGTCACTTATATATATTATTTCCCCACGTAATATCCATTTTTAGTTTTTAGTAAGTTTAAATAATGTTCAAAATAGGAAAACTGTAGTGTAAAACATGGTTGTGACACTTGCCGAGGTGGACACCTACCTCTCGGTGCTGGTTACGTGGGTTCCTGATTACGTTACTTTGTGTGCAGGTGATTTTGATGAATGATGATTGGGACGTGAATAACATGGCTTCTGCAACACGAAATTTTAAAAAGAGAAGCAAGAAGAAATGCTTTTGCAATGGTATATCCCCTCAATCTGAATTAAGCAGAACCTAAATGAAGAGAAACGTCAATTGACATACGTCCCCCATGGTGGTAACAGAAAGGTGGGTCACAAGGAAACAGGTTCACTTGTGGAATCTACTCTGGGTGGGATATCATTTAATTGGGACCTGAAGCCCTTAAGAGCCTCAGTCCTCAGACAAAAATCCAACTAATATTCAATGTAGTGTTGTTACCAGGGTGGCTTTTACAAAGAGCTTTGATTAGGTATCCGAATTTTGACTTAACTAGAAAATTCATCTACACAAAAACGCGTACATTACTTTCATTGCTGTAACTGGACATTCGCCACTGTCCAGCATCTCCTGGATTACAGAAGCCTGCAGTGTTACTCCAAACGTTTGAATTTGGTCAGAACCCCTGACTGTGAGCCCAGCCACTTACATGTGTGCGTATCAGGGCCACAGTTAAGGTGAAGGGAGCCTGGGGTAGGACTGGGCTCTCGACCGCAAAGCCTCCGACGTGTAAATGACCCACAAAAGACGTGCCCACCCTGTGTGTGACAGAGGACCAGGGAGCAACCGCTCCTGCACCATCCCGGCTTCTGGCTGCCCGCCCGTCCATGTGAATGCCTCTGAAGGTGCAGGAGAGGCTCGACTTGCCTGCACCGAACTTGCAGCTGTTTGCTTCCTTGGAAAGTAAGAATAATGAGGTGAGCAAACAGAAAGACATACAGTAACCGAGCCTGTCAGTAGAAAAGACAAAGCATTGTTCTCAGAAACTGCTCCATCCGGGATTCTAACGCATCTCTCCGTTGGGCACCTGCTCAAAGGAAACGGTCTTCAGTGGTCCAGGACTCCGCGCTCCCTTAGCTGGGCCAACAAATATCCTGGGACTGTTTTGTGCACACAAGTAATGTAGATATTTTTGTCATTCTATTTTATAAATGAAAGGGCCTAAAAATAATGGGCTTTGTATATGATTAATAGATATATCTGAGGTTCTATATGAAGTTAACATGAGTTATAACCCTCCATAAAACTATTTTTTCCACAAATCATAAATATGTACTCTTCAAAATTATATTCCTGAACCCAGTACTTTACTGTCAAATTTTGCCAAGAAGGATAAATCTCAGATAATTTAGCTGCACTTATGAATCTCATTATGCCCATAACACCAGTAAAATTTCAATGTAATAGAAAAATGGGAAATTAAATTATTCTTATTTATAGAACTTAGCTAACAAAGTCTTAATTAAAAAAAAATACTTTCTACCTTCCTGTCATTTTATTTTGGTGAATTTATATTTTTTAAGTGGAATTCTCCAGTGTTTGGGCGGCTTAAGAACAGGACTGGATCTTGTGTTTTCTGCTAACCATCGGGTTCTGTCTCCACATCATCATTCTGAACTTTTTTCAGAAGATGATAAGAAGAGGTGAATTTTACTGTACTAAAGGAAAGCTGAAATTATCTTTTCTCAATCTCTTTCTTTCTTAACTTACTTTTAAAAAAATAGCTTCCTGGAGGGGAGAGCATAGCTTAGTGGTAGAGCACGTGCCTAGCATGCATGAGGTCCTGAGTTCAATCCCCAGTACTGCAGTTAAATAAATAAACCTAATTACCTTCCCTCAGCAAAAAAAAAAAAAAAAAAAAAATAGCTTCCTGGGCAAAAAATTCCTGGTTTCTTCATAATTTTTGCTGTCCCTTAAAAGTGGAAGGCAGCCCAAAAGCCACTTAACTAAGGGAACAGTTATGTAATGGAAGCTTCCTTCACTCAATTAACATCAGGATAGAGGGCAACTGTGCGTGCCGGGAGGAAAACAGCAAATCCACAGCTACACGTTCACTGCCGGCGCCCTGGCTGCCAGATGGCTGGACACTCACACCAGAGGGAGAAGGAGCTGCTCAGCTCTTTTCCTCGTTGCGCCAAGGTGACTGCTGAAACCCTATATATTTCCCCCCAAATCATACAGCTCCTCAAATCTAGGAGACTCCGAAGAGCACAAACTGTGATAATTTCAAAAGACATGGATTAACAGTCATGGTGCCACAGAGGTACACCCTGCTGTCCACCCAGGTTGTCCATCACCACTCGAGTTTACATGGAGAACATATCCCAGGCATTGATGTGTCCACAGGTGAGCACATCGCCCACAGGTGAGTGCAGTGCCCACAGGTGAGCGCAGCTACTGCAAATAAATCCATTGCCTCTCGCACAGCCCATGATGGTTGTTTCCATTCTTGGTTTTTTTATACAACATTTGATTAATGTTTACATAAAAATTCTATTGTGTCACAGAAAATACACTCGGGACATTGCAAAGGTGTGTCTCCAGTCTACTGTTTCCTCAGTTAAGAATTATAATGCGTCTGAGGAGTGAAGCCACTTCAGGTAGCAACTGTAATATTTAACAATTTATCACCAGATTTTTTTTGTGTTTGCCCAACCTTACCCTTCCACACATGTGGCCGACACAGAGCCACCCTGTCACTCTTCCATCCACCTTCCACGTGTGCCGTGCGGATGCCATGTTCCCAGTCTCTCCTGGTGCCCGGGCCTCTGCTAGCCAGCGGCACCAGTTCCCCAGCTGGTGCAAGGGAGGGGCGGTGACTGCCCCCAGCCTGGCTGCGGTGCTCCCAGAGCTCTCAAAAACTCTCAAGTTTTCTAAATTATGCTTGAAAGCTAGACCAAAAATCATATCACTATCTGACTTGGTATTCAAAGTATGTACAGGAAGTATGTAAGGCAATAATACCACAAGTGGAGGGGAGTAGGGGATGTAAAGGGAGGTGAGGCTTCCACACTTGTCCCAAACGATAAACCGCCAATGCCAGGAGACCACAGTGAGGTAACACCTGGAGCCGCTCCTTAAAAATAAAAATTACAGTAAAAAATACTTGACATAAATCAAGATGGAATCCTAAAAATGACATTCACAACACGCAAGAAAACACTTGTTGAAAACAAAGCAGAAAACAAGAGCAGGAAAGTGATGGCAGAAGTAAGTCTTAAGTCAGAGACAGGATTAATCCCTAAAAATGATTAATTAATTAATTAAAAGCTGGGCGTTCAAAGTGAACGAATTAGGAATGTTTTAGACTAAATCACATTATGGCTTTTTATTTATCACCTGGGAAGCTGACATTTTACCAAATTACCATTGGATCTGTTTCCAAAAGATATATTCATTTCTAATTCGTACACTAGATGGTAAATTTTTTAGCTGCAATTTTGGAAGAGCAGGGAGCGGCGGAGCAGCAGACGCCGACACCTAGCAAGGACTCGGGGCAAAGAGCGACGACGTTGGTTAAGACGCCCGCGGAGCGTGAGAGCGGCTTCCCGGCCCCTTGAAGTGCGCGTGTTCTCCATCTCTAAGACAGAGCTCCAGTCACTGGAAATGCCAGCTGAGGGGTGTTTCTGCAAAAGCAGGACCATGTATACTTTTGTCCTAAAAAGTTACTACATTGACTTCTCTCTAGTGCCAACACCAATGTAGTTACTCATAGATGGTTACAATTTACCGTATAAAAGTGAAACACTTTATACACAGGGAAGAAGTGACTGAAACGTAATATCAAGCAAGAAAAGATAAAATTTGGAATGAAAACGGGTAGGAGCATTGTGCTATAAACCCTGAGAAGTTGTTTCTGTTTAAATTCTGCAACAGAAAGAGTAGAAAAAAACATCTTACCACCACACCGTCTCAGTCTAGATGATAAATCCTAACCTTGGAAAACAAATAAGAAATCTTGACAATTCTAGCAGGATCTACTAACTTGGGAAAGTAAATACACATCAAAGCATGATTTATTTACGCAGAGTGTAAGCAAAGCACACACTATCATTTGGTTTTAAACTTCTGAAACGGTTATTTTTCTATGCATCCACGAAGTCTGTCAAATCCATATAATCTTCGCTTGATTTATTGACAAGTTAGGTACACGCTCTCACAACGGAATGCTGCTTCACAAAGAAGGGGAAGGAATTATAGGTTAGAATCAAGGGCACTGACATAAAACACTCAGCCTTTTAGCTTTAAAAACATCTCAGCCTGTTTAAACCTTTAAATACACATAATTGCCTTTAACACTGACAACATCACTTCAGGTTGAAGGAATGTGGTAGAAAACAGAACGTTTTCTGTTCTCTTGTTCCCGGCAGAGAAAGATGCCTTGTTGACAGAGAAGAGAGCAAATAGTCGGGACAACTGGGTGAATGAGACATTACGATTCAAGTCCTAGGGGTCAAGGTGACACCAGCTTACCTCTGTGTCCATCCCTGTTTACTACTCAACATAATCTCAGTATAATAAAAAAAAAAGAATTTATGGTTCTTTTTATACGACCTTTCACACACGTAAAGACACAATCATGTGCACACACAAAAACGCAGCAGTACGCTATTGGGCAGATTTTTCAGAAAGCGTTTGCTGTCTTAAATTAAATGAGCACGTTGCTCTCGGGTCTCTAAACATTAACATGAATACTGCTTTTTCAAATATGTGCTGATCTGTGAAATAGCCCTTTATTTGCTGACGTGCTCTTCTCTTATGCAAAATAATAAACACAGAAATACAGTCGTGTTCTCCGATGGGCTGGCTCTTGGAAACACAATGTGAACTAAATTCTCACCTGTACAGATCTCAGCCTGGTTATTGGCGAGGGGATGGGCTGAAAAGCTAACAGAAACGCTTGCTGTAAAATTGAGTGTGGGTCACGAACTCTCCGAGCCAACATTTAAACCGATCAAAATGAACACCTTTGTAAAAGCAATCATCTTGGTGAGATCACAGTCCCCAGCTGGTTTATAATCAGCAGCCAAGAAAAATAAGTCGTTTGATCATTTCTTCACGTAACTGTAATATAACAAATTTTTTTAAAAACCATCCCTTTCTGGTAAAAACCAAATGTTTTATTCAAAGTATCCAAGGTTCACGCTGTTAGTTTTATTTGTGAGACTGTGCTAGATTCAAAGCAAGAAGAGTGGGCCAAGATTCAAGTCAGCCGCAGAAATTTCATCCACCTAGACCATGCCTCGAGCTCTGTGTCCTTTGCTTGAGAAGTCCCTTAATGTGTGATGTGTTGCAGTTTCATTAGAATTTTGCATGTCTGTTAGACTGAATTATTTTCCATCTTTTAGGATTTGAGGCCATTTCTGATTTCCACGCTGCATTATATTTTAATAATAACTTATTCACGTATCTAACAAGTATCCTGAGGACCTATTAGGTCCGAGCGCCGTTCTAAGGACACACCAAGAGTAACACAGGAAGACAACCCCAGACAAATGTCTGCATCGAAAGTGATAGTTACTCCCCTTCAAAAAAGATATAATGACACATATTGGCAAACCGTTCTCTCCGTGAACTTGAAGAAGTAGTACCTGAACTGGGTTCTCCTCCGACGCCCTGGCGCCGAGGCCTGCCCCGCCCGTCCGTGCACACGAGTGAGCGTGAGTGCAGTGGGAAAGCCGGTGTGGAAGCGTCTCTGCGTCCAGAGTTTTGAGTCATGATGGTCTTTTCCTCTTAAGCCATTTTAAAACTGAAAAAAAAAAATTCAGGCTACTCTTTAGTCTCCTACCGTAGGCACAAACCATCCTGCCTCCTCCATCAAAATCAGTTGATCCTTAAACAAAAGAGCATCCAATCCACTTGACCGTACGGACTTGAAAATTCTCCACTGAGATCCAGGTACGGTGCTTTTTGAGAAGAAAGTGCTTCAGTCACCAGCTTCCCAAACCGTGGGTCCTGGCAGTTATCCTAGGAAAGTCTTCTTCTTTTTTTTTTTTTAAAGCTAGAAGGAAGCATTTCAACCAGTGATCATCTGTATTACATTTTTTAATAAACAGAAAACTCGCTCCCTTGCCTTCCATAAGCACAGGGCGGACGCTGTGATGGGTATCTTATCAGCTAAGAGAACAGCTCCCTCCATCTCTGTTGAATCAGATGTTTTTAAAAATCCATTCCCCAGCATGTATCTGCGCTTCGTTTCAGATATCCGGTAACAAATATTTATCTTCAAGTAACAAGTTATCAAATAATTGTGGATTGCTGATCACAGAAATGATGCCTATCTTGAAGGACTCAAAAGTAATTCAGACATGACATATTGGAATTCATATTACAGATAAAATACATCCACTTATCTCACATGGCATAGATATTGGCTGGAGCGATGTTTTCAAAGTCATGGAAATGAGGTGACAGCAAAGTGTATGAAGAATACAGAAGCCTGACAGCTCCTGAAGGCCGGGGCCGTGCACGTTTCTCTTCATTTTTCATCAAGAAGGCATTGATCAGGGTGCACGTCTGTCGTCCCTGTGTCCAGCGTCCCTGCTTTTCTGGGTGGTGGTGATATTCGGTGGGAGGCTCTTTAATGGGTATCATCAGCTAGATTCAACTTGATTGTACGTGAGAAACAGACCAACAAAATGCACTTAAAAAGACACAAAGATGGTCTCAAGGTTGAAATAACGTCTTCTCAGTGTAAAAACATAAGGTATGTGATCATTCTTTGTTAATTCAAAATTAAGTGTTACAGTTCTTTACAGGACTAGAGCGGAAAAAAAAAAAAAACTAAGCAAAGGGACCCTCGTCATCTCTGAGCAGTACTCTGCCCACCTTCCCTTGCACTCACCCCCTTCCCACTGCTGCAGACACAAACCTGGGACTGCGCCTGCCCGGGGCTGGCTTGGCCACTGAAGCCTGCTTGGCCTGGGATGGGTAGCTTGGAAAACTTTGGGGATCGGTGTCCTGAGAGCAGCCGCCATTCACGAGTGGTGGAGGGTGGTTGGAGGTAAATGTGGCAGCCGCACCATGGACTTGGCGACAGTCCACACTGTGCCGAGGCACCAAAGTGGAATGGCGTCTTGTCAGCCACAGCCGTGACCCGTCCCCTTTCCTTCATTTCCTTCCTGGGGTGACCTTCCAAATTAATTGTGCTTGAGTTCTTGTGCCAGAGTCCGTTTCTGAAGGGGCCCAACCCAGGCAGAAGGGTTGAGTATTATGCTAGAAAAATCACCCGCTGTAGCGCGAGGCCCAGCGTGTGAGCCCAGCTCTGCTGTAACGACTCCCTGTGTTGCACACGCTCACGGCGGGCGCACGAGGCTCCTTGCGGGGTTCAGGGACCATCTCTGAAGAAAGAAAACAAAGTGCTAAGTTAGGTGCAAGGATGAATATTTATTTTGAATGAAAAAAAAAAAACAACAAATTACAAAGTTTAAAAAGTTGACAAATACAACTTAGAAAAACATTTTATTACTAATTAAGTACTTAGTTCACCTCTATTATGTTTCCCCCTTCCTCTGCATGTTGGCTGAGTAGTTTGAATGCCTTTTCATATGAAAATAAGCTTATGGTATTTTCTACAGATACGCTAAGCAGAAAAATAAAAAGACAATTCTTTCTATGTTATAGATTATTAAGTCTTCCCTTGATTGACTAACTGAATATTTGGTTGATAATTTAGACTGCAAAATTGTAAACTTAACATTTTTATACTTCTTTCTGATTCATATTTTAATTTTCCTTAGCGCCATGTCAAGTTGTAGGATGTCAGTCCAGTCTAGCCGACCATCAAACTTCTCTCCATGTGTTGTACATGCCTGTGCTCTATAAACACTGGAATTCTTATAAATCCTACTTTACACAATTCTCATAAAAATAGTACATATTTAAAACTGCACACAGTGTATTATAAAAAATGTTTCTGGGAAGCCAAGCACTTCCTTTTTGGCTATGTGTTGTTAGGCAGCAAATCTTACAATTCTCATCACTGGTACTTAGAAGTTTCCACAGACGTGTTTCTGGCTTTGTTCAGGTCAAATCTTGTTTCTCCTCTGCCAGCTTCCTGTGTCTGCAGCCACGTGGCTGGGGACACATTTTTATTTCAAGAAGATCTCTGCCTGAGTTGAAAGAGTGGGGTACTGGCTGCCTTTCCGGAAGGTATTCCCGCTCGGGGAAGACTAGAAACAATGGTACGTGGCAGTGACTGCGGCCACGTAAACACATCTCACTGGAGCTCGTGAAACACAGCCCGCACGACTTCTCCTGAGCCAAGTGTCAAAAAGGTCCCTCGCCATCCCAGCTCAAGCCAGCCCAGAAAGTGTGACACGGGGCAAGTGTGAGGGCAAAGGGATGAAGATCGTGCGACCAGGCCTGCTGTCTGCACATTTCGTAAGAGTCTATGGTAGCGAGAACCCCTGTGGGACCCTTATAAGGGCCCTGGAACCTTGGAAGTGTCCCATATAAACAAAGGGCCCTACACTGTGAGTGGTACAGCGAATCCTGGGACAGTCCTCTGTAAAACTGAAGCGGTGATGCTGCATCAGTCAGGACTCTGAAGGCACCTGAGACACGAACACTGCATCTTATTGTGTCCTATTGGATCCATGGGCTATCGCTCACTCCAGAGGCAGTAAGTGGAGACTTTGCTGAAGGAATGTCTTTAGCAGAGGGATGAGGCGTTGAGGCACCGCAGGGGTTTGGCAACAAAGGAGTTAGAACCAAGACCGGGAAGTTAGGGCGGGAGGGGGATGAGTTGCCAGGGCACAGGGAGACTGGCCCCGGGTGGGCAACTTGGAGGGGCGGAGGCCACGACCACCCCCTCCCTGATGGCTCGCGGGGACCGTCACTAGCAGAAATCAACAGAACTCACTAGTCCAGCGAGCCTGCCCGTGTGAGGCGCTCCGCAGAGGTCACCCTCCCAGGACGAGGAGCCGGGGTGAGCGGGGCGAAGGGCAACTCTGAGCGGGCAAAGCCGAGATGAGCAGTGGAGGTAACTTCCCAGGGCTGCAGGCGGCAGCGGGTTAGATGGTCGTGCATACGACTGTACCCAGCACAGGGCCAGGCTCAGGTGGGAACGTCAGTTCTGGCATTTCTGGGATGAGATACTTAAGTGATCTCAGAGCAAAAGGGGGGTAAAAAAAAACACAGCGTTTGATGGGAAGAGAACCCTAATGATACCGCGCCAGCAGTCAAGCAAGACATGTTTCTAGTTACCGTTATTTCCAGCAAAACTATTCTCAGTATCACGTTCTCTAGTGAATGGAGAATTTACATCAAGGGAAATCGTTCTCCTGTTACTGAACTTGCACTTTTTAAACGTTACGGCCAACAGCCCCTAAAGGAGTCGCCATCCCTGGTGTGGACTCGGAAAATGAGGATGTGTCGAAAACTCAGAGACTTGGGGCACAGCGGCACATCTGGGTCAGGGTGCTGGAGAACCCCCCACGCAGCTGAGCAGAAAGGGGCTGAAACCCTAACGCGACTGGGTCCACGTGGAGAATGCTGCTTCTGCCCTGGCTGTTACCCCTCGTCTACACAGCGAGGGGTTGGGACCAGATAATGGCTCTCAGACTGTGCCCTGAGCAGCCCTGGAGGGCCCCCCCCCGCCCTCAGAGCTCTGGGCCCCCCTGCACATCTAAGTCACTCTCCTTTTATCTATTTGTGTGCATTTCACAAGAAAGTCAACAATGATCAGAGAAGGTCTGAAGCCATCCAGGATCTCAAAGGTTTCCTTTTGCTTCCAAAACAGAATGTCAAGACTCAAATGTTTTAAAAATCTATTTTCTAAAGACCCAGCATTTTCTCTTGACTGGCATTGCAGCTAAGTCTTAGCAGAAAGCTTACATTTACTTCAAATCGACAGCTGTTTATCGAGTCCAGACTCTGTGAGGCACCACTGTAAGGAAGTGTTGCCTTCGAGTCATTCCAGTTCAGAGCACAAAGAGGCAAAAGGACAGGCATGGAAATTCTAAATTCCATAAAGACATAAAATAAGTCGTAACTGTGTAAACTTGTAGGAAGTTTCTCATATGGAGAAAAATTAAGTTAGTTTTATTATTTCAAACACATGGAGAACTCAATAGATTCAAAGCACGTGAAAATTACAGAATGTATCAATTTTTTCTGAAATCTTCAGCAAACAACCGTCTCCTCCGTGAGGAGCCAGTGACGTCTCATACTCTGTAATTAAATTAAGTCCTTGTTCAAACTTAGCCCAACCATACGAGTTAATCCCTGTGCTGGAGAGTGTTGTCCGGGACACAGTAACACAGCAAACAAAGAAGGCCTAGGGTGACCCGGGGGTGACTCGGTTTCGGGCAACAAAACTCTGAAAATATGCTGACTATTAAAATATCCTTGAAGTACACGTGACTTGGTATTCATTGCTTTACAAAGTGTGTGTCGAATTGTCCTGTGAAGAACTGACCTGTATTTTCAAAAGGCCTGAAAGGAAAAGAACAAAAAAACAAAACAAAAAACCAGCCACTGTTAAGAAACGTGATGTATCAAAAAAACAAGCAAGTGCTTTAGTCACGACTGAAGGAGACTTTGCAGATCACTTTCAAACAGCGTTTGGCAGAAACAGCCCCTGCAAGATGGACAGGTAGCCTGTCCTTGAACGCCTGGCTCCGTGGAGGCTGAGCGGACACCGGCACTCACTTCCATCCCTAATAAACCTTTATAGCCACTGAAGCGGGAAGGAGGCCCCTGGCGGCCCTTTCTGTGCTGTAGTCAAGGTCACGCCCTCCAAGGCTCCTTGACGGTTTCAGATGTAACCACTGCTCCTCCACTCAGTCTAGCTGTTGTACAGACTGCTAACTCCACAACAAGGACCCGTCCCCACCTGGTTCTGGATTTGTCCCCACAGAACAGGTCCCGGTGTCTCGGCCTGGTGGGTATTAAGACCACTTGTTCCTTCCCTCCTGTTGCATTCCCCTTCCGAACACACCGCAGCCAGCGCTGCTCGAGGGGCCCCTAGTGCTGCGGTGCCAGCTGCCGTGGGTTTGACACCTCTGTTCTGCACCATTTGCCTTCCCAAATCTCCGTGAGAGGCGAGTTACTCATCCTTCTTCACTTGAAGCCAGTGTCACGTGGCCTATTTAGGTTTCAATTCTGAGAGCTCAGAATGAAAATTTGAAGGAGAGGAATTTTTTTCTCTCTTTTTGCAAAGTTTAACACTGTTGGTCCACTTATGAGCGTGCCTGTCCCCAAAGCTACAAAGCAAACAGAGTCTGCAAAACTCCGGATTTGGCCGCATTGGAGGGACCGTGGAGGATCCGCAGTTACAAACACGCACCGCATTGCAGGAGCAGAGCCCCCTCTCCTGTGTGGGCTGCTGCCGTTGCCATCAGGACTGGTGCTCATTGTGCTCGGAGGGCAGTCTTACCTGCCCTGTTGCTCTCACTTTACACAAGAGGTCACTGCAGCTCAGAGCAGCGGTCAGCCTGGCCTCAGGCCACACAGTAATGGTGAGTGACAAGCTGGCACTCAGACCTGAGGCTCTATTTGTAAAACACCCTGTGCTGGATTTCAAGTAAGTGACAATAAAGAAAATGTGGTTTGTGCTCTTCTGCCACTGGAACACTTGAAATATTTCCAGTGTGGCTGCTGCTTCCAGCAAAAGCATCCGTCTCACAGCCCTGAAACCAGCAAAGCCGCGCGGCCGAGCTACGAGGAGCCCTGACGGCGGGGAGCCCGGCGTCCCCCTGAGCCCTGTGTTCTAGACATTTGCAAACGGCTTTGTTAAGAGGGTGCAGGACCCCGGGTACAGCTCGGTTCCGACAGCAGAGGCGCACTTTCAGGCGTGAAAAAGGAAGCCACTCCGCCCATCCTCCCAAAGCACAGGTGTCCCGCGGGCTTCGGGCCGAGGCGCTGGGGGAGGTGGTGCTTCCCTTGCTACTGAGTGGTCAGCCCTCGGGGGGCACATCTGTGAAACGCGTCCCTCGGAGGTACTGGACTGCCCGGGAGGCGGGCGGCCCTCGGCTTCTCCAGCCACGCTTCGGGAACGAGTGACTCTGGGGCGAGCGCGCGCCTCTGCAAGCTGAGGCACAAGTGGGCGTGACTCACGGGAAACACGGGCTTGTCTAAGTGATGGGCACAGCGCCGGGGACTGGGAGCGGCCCCAACGGGCAGCGTGAGTCTGCCTCTGACACGCACCGTCCTGGGCCTGGCTCCTGCCCCAGCGGCTCGGCTCGGCATCTCAGGCTGACCCTGTCGGTCCTGCTCAAGGGCCACTCCTCCTCCTTCACCTTCTCCCCCTCACTTAGCATTTGCCCGAGTTTGGGCTCCCGTCGTGCTTTCCCGGTGGTGGGAAGGGTGCCCAGCTGTCCTCCAGGCCAGCCTTTAAGACCTAAGGAAGAGCCCCCATCAGATCGGCACACACCTGGTGCCGAGCTCAGGACGGGGCCTCCGTGGACACCCATCATGTGAGGAATTTGGAAAGCGTCACGAATCCAGTGAGCTTTTTTGGAAAATATTTTGAGATTTATGTATAAGGTGCTGAAAAGATCTGTTTCAGCTCTGTCTGAGAATAAAGTGCTGAATGCTCCCGTGACTGGAATCCTAAGAACATGCTTGAACCACCTCGTCATTTTATAATCTAAGGACCTGACAGTATCTTCTTCAAAGGCCACCCCCAGCGTCTCCATCTGCTGTCAGAACTCAGGCGAGCTGGACGCAAGCTGAATACTTGGGGAGGAGAAGGAGGTAAGCAGCAGGTGGGGGAGCAGAGCCCGGCCAGCTCCAGAGACAGAGGTGCCCCCTCGGCACTGCACTCCTCCCCGGGGAAGTGTTCGGAAGGTGCAGTGGAATCTCCCCCGGAGTGGGGTACTGGACCACTTACAGCAACCACACAAATAGCTTCTGCGTCGTTAGCACCTTGTCATTTCGCAGTTGCTCCCAGAGATGATAGCTACGACCTAGATAAGACAGGCAGGGACAGATTTTCTGTGTGAAGAAGGCCCACGTTTGGGTCAGGGTCAGGGTCAGCCCTAAGGCTCCAGAAAAGGAGTAAAAGGGTTTTCATTGGTCATGAAATCTCCCCCAAATATCTCCACTTCAACAAAAGTGAATAAATGAGACACTCGGTTGAGTCTGTTATTTCTCTCTAGTCAAGCCTTCTTCACTGGCAGGTGTTGAAATCCTCTTCCCAAGCAAACCTCTCAAGAAGGCCTCTGCCTCTCCGAGGAAAGGCTGAAAGAGGGCTCGGATCGCCTGTCTGGGGCTACACGGAGGTGAGTCACCTGCATTAGGGTCAACCCACAATCAACGGGTTCAGTCCTGAGGACTTCTGTGTTGGCAGGGGCTCATGGGAAATAGTCTATTAATTTTAAAAGGCAGAGGGACTGAGGGAGAAGGAACTTGAATGTTAATACCAGTTTTCCCCCAGCTGTGCGACACTCAGCAAGCGCATTAACAAGTAGGGCCCTGGTTTTCATTTATGAAATTGGAACGTTATTGATCGTCCGGCCTGCCTCAGAGACCTACGTGATATGACCTAATTCTCCTCGTCAAAAGACTCTGAAAAGTAAAAAGCCACAGTTGTTACCATTTGTTAATGTCATTGTTATTATTATTGTATAGCTTTAATAAATGAGTTTATTAAATGAAACACTAATGGAGTTTGCAATTAAACATATTGCAAACTCGAGCTCTTATCTTTGCATAGAGGACACATTTATTATTCTAAAATTCAACCAGTGAGCAATTTTTCCAGGCATAAGTTATTCTGAAAATGATAAAATCTGAATGCGACTTGTGATCATTTTAATAGCCCTGACAGCCTACACCGGCAAATAGCATAATTGCTGTATCGAGGACTTCGGCTAGTGTGAAAATACATCACCACTTTTCTCTCCTTGGAGTAGGTGCTCAACCACTGAGGGTGGACTTTGATTCTAAAAGCATGTTTTTCTATAATAAGAAGAATGTCCATAATGTATTGCTATCAACTTAGGTTCAGGCAGTGATCTTTTTTTTAACTTGAGACTGAGACAGAAATATCACTACAGAATTCATTTGGTGGAGAGAGAACTATTAGCTTTGACATAAATAATTTAAACTAGCCAAAGGTATGAGAGTCCAGAAAAGCTTCCCACAAGCCACGCGATACACGTAGTAACCGTGGTCACTGCTGCACAGATGCAAATTAGCGTTGTCAGTGGGAGAGAACGCAGAAGTCATTCACGGCATCACAAGGTCAGAAGGAATCATAAGGGGCCAATCACCCAAGGTCAGCTCACACTCACCAAGGGCCACCCCACACTCTGCCTGCACAACCCCAACAAGAGGAGACGTGTCCTCTCCAGAGACAGCACGTTTCTGTTTTCTCATAGATCTGAGATTTCAAAGAAAAACCTCTTTACTTAGACCTGAAGTCTGTCTCCTTCCAGTATCTTCTGATCATTTGAAGCTGTACACAAAAGTCTAACCTCTCTGCCGCGTGAAACTTTCAAGTATTTTCAGGCCGGCACGGACAATTCCTGGCTTACCTCTACTCAGACAGCATTGCTGTTGCCCCCAAGCAGTCCTTAAATAGCCTCAGAGGAGTCACTTTTACCCCCTTGGTCGTTTCCTCTGGATGATTTTTTATATCTCACTTAAAATACGATGATGTGGAAAGCACACTTTCTGGTCGCATGTTGGAGGTCGAAGCAGGCAAACATTCCTGCTAATACAGAAAAAGGTGATAAATTGTATCTTAAGAGATAACATTTTCAAGGCATTTAGAGGACTTTGAAAACCACAAGGAAGCGATGGGTTAAATCTTACAGGAGAGGAGCCCCACTCTGAGGCGAGCTCATGACACCCACTCTTTCCCCCGTGAGCTGTTTGCCAGCTTTGAGCAGGGCTGGGGATTTGGGTTTGGTCCAGAGAGAGGGCTGTTGCTGGTGAAAAGAGAAACCAGCAAGGAGTTAATAGTCAAGCAGGTCCTGAGAGACACATTGGAAAACCTCGAGTATCTGCCTGGTTTTCGCTAAAGACATTTGCTGAGTCCTGAGGCTGCGCAGGGAACAGAGGGCTGGGATGGGAGATTCTGATGTTCAGACCAAAACCGCCTGCACTCTCACACCACTTGGGACTCAGCGATGTTCCAGGAAAACAGTCATGAAAGCAAAGCACGAGCGAGCAAAAACCCTACAGGGAGTGTTGAATTAACAAGAGATGGTCCACAACAAAGACTGAGTGGGGCACCTGTGGACAGTGGGCATCCAGAGGTGAGACTTCAGCTTTGGCTCCTGGAGAGGCCATTCCTGGATGACAGAGAAACCAAGCAAGAATACAGGCTTCTTCTGAAAATAGACATGTCTTCCTGGCAAGGCGTCAAATGTGAAGGCAATCATCAGCGGAGTCTCCATAGACCTTTGCCATCGTCATTCTTGTCATTGTCCGCAATATAACTAGAAATGACTAAATGTGCAGAGACAAGTCAATGATAAATAAAAATGAGAGAGGAAGATAAAAAGAAACAACAGAAGAAGACCCCCAACATGACCAAAATACTGAAGTTAATGGAAAAATAACAATGAATAATGCATTCAAAAGCACTGGAACAGAGGAACCAAAGACGCAAGAGACAGGAAATTGTTTAACTACACAATTTGAATCTGTAAAAAGGTGTCTAGGTGATGATCTAGATCTAAAATATTTAATATCTGAGTCCACAGCCCCAATGAGTGAATGTAATTGCATAGTAAATGCTGTAGAAGAAGAAAATGTGGTCGCCAAGGCAGCTAAGTAGTCAGTGCCCCCAGAGGAACAGCAGAATGAAGCACAGAAGAAAAGAAAGCTCACAGAAGAGAGGCAGGTAAAACGGTGGGGCACACTCACTGTGAAACTGAAGTCTCAGAGAGAGAAAACAGAGGCCAAGCAACAGTCGGCAAGGTAAGGACCAAGGATCTCCTGGAAACGTGGAAAGGTAACAGGCAGAGTCAAAGAGACTCAGTGGGAAAAGCACAGAGAAACAACCCTGGGCGCGGCAGACCTGAGCGTGGAAACCAGAAGCAAAGCTTAAAAGCGTCAAGAGAAAGCGCAGGACTTCAAAGAGCCTCGGTAAGACTGGCAGCTTCGCGAAGGAAGACAAAAACAGAAGCCTGAAGGCAGTGGAATGACACCGCCACAGCACTGCTTCTCAGAAGACTATTAGTTAAGTATCTGGAGACACCATTAGACTACGTTTTGTCCTACCAGCCAGGCATCCGAGTAATGGGACTGTCACAGGCTCTAGGCAGCATTTCATAAGCCTGCAGTCATGCACAGAAGAGTAATTTCAAGCAGTGGTAACAACTGGAGATGATTATGGTGTTTAATCATTTGCCCTTAAAGAAAGCTCTTCCTGCCTGGTGTTTGCTTTAAGCACTTTTTGGTCCTACATGATGAGACAGGACAGCATCCAGTGATAATCTGTTGATTATGGAGAACTTGTAAGCTTGATACATTGGGAATCTTCACCAGTTATGCTGATAGCCAAGATTATTATAATAATCTTCAGAGGGAGAGAGTAATTTTCACCAGCAAGCAGCTGGGCTCTGAAACGACACTTGCACATGTGTAAATCCACCGCACACAGCTTTGCTGACACCGTTAGAACAGTGGCTTAAGTAAGAGCCAGTTTTTTAAAGAGTGGATCATAAGCTTAAAACAAAAATACTATCGCAAAAGCAGTTTAGGCTTGAAGTCACAGAAAGTATTTCCTCCCGCAAACCATACAGGAAAGCATTTGAGAAAGTAACTGATCCGCCCGATGAAGAATGGGAGGCAGAGTCGGCCCAACTTAACTGCTCCTGTAATTAGCCATCCCTTTCCTGCAGGGGCGGGACTCCTCTCCACATGCTGGTAAATTATTCCTCTTGTCATACCAATTACAAAGATGTGTTTCTAGTGCTTCTACGCTAATTATGAGAATTGAGTTCTGAATTTCCAAGTTACCTAATTCTTTAGTGATCTGTGATCATTTTCGAACTTTCTCAAACAGCAGGTATTTTTCAATCCCACCTAATTTTAGCCGGCATTTAATTATGCGCAAAGACTAATCCTTTTTCAGGGTTGGTCTTGAGCGCGACTTTTTTCTTTTTGACGACCCCCCTGTGTTGCACTTCTCAGGAGTCCTACTGTGCACTTGAAGGGTCTTGGTGATGTTAACGACAATTCTATGACAAGACCAGCATTTGAGATCCCAAAAGGAAAATCTCTTCCTATAAGGAGAAAAAATATATATAGTATACACTGATGGGAAATGACTACATAAATTATTACAGAAGACGCTTCTATAATGATAGACCCAGAGAAGCCACAAAGGCTCCAAATGTTAGGAACACTAGCAATAAGTCTTTAAATGGGACACTTCAAAAAATATATAATCTTAATTTTGCTACCAGATTCCAGCCCATAAATAAATTGGAACATGCCTATATTTATCTTGTTTGTCTTCAAATAATTCATCAATGTATTTCTTTATTTTATTTTATTTTATTTTTATATTTCTTTACTTTATTCAGGAGCTTATGAACATCCCTGACAACTCTTAGGGCAGTAACACTTCTTTCTGTAGGGGCCTCATGTCTCTAGTCGTGGCTTTAATGATTTAAGCCACTCCTTACAATCTAGATTATTCATCTTTTCCCTAAGACCCAACCTGCCAACTAACCTAGTCATTTTTTAACTCTTCCCTTAAGAATCAAGTAGAATGTACGTGACTTAGGGATAAAGATGATGCTTCACTCAGCTTTACCCTCTCTTGTGCCAAATGCAGTGCCTTAAAAATCATAGGTGCTTCAGCATCTTTTACAGCAGTCAAGACATGGAACAATCCGAATGCCCACTGGCAGATGGCTGCATAAAGAGGCTGTGGTACACACACACACACACACACACACACACACACACACACACACACACACAATGGAATACTACTCAGCCATTAAAAAAGAATAAAATCATGCCATTTTGCGGCAACGTGGATGGACCTGGCAATTATCATACTAAGTGAAGTAAGTTAGAGAAAGAAAAATATCACATGACATCACTTATATGTGAAATCTTAAAAAATGACACAAATGAACTTATTTACAAAGCAGAGACAGACTCACAGACATAGAAAACAAATTTATAGTTACTGGGGAGAAGGAGGTGGGGAGGGATAAATTGGGAATTCAGGAATTGCAGATACAAACTACTACATATAAAATAGATAAACAAGTTTCTACTGTACAGCACAGGGAACTCTATTCAATACCTTATAATAACCTACAAGGGAAAGAATATGAAAAGAAATATATATAGATGTATGTATGACTGAATCACTATGCTGCACACCAGAAGCTAACACACCACTGTAAACGGACTATACTTCAAAAATAGTAAGCATTTTTATTTAATGAGCTTAATTTCATTGAAAATCATTTGCCCCTTCACTTCAGATTGTAATCATGGGCTCGTATATTTAAAACTGGTGAATAGATGTCGAATATTGTGCTCTGTCAGAGACAGGTAATTGTTGTGTTGAGAAAGGAGTGGAAACAGCATTTATTTAGTGTCTAGCTTATGTCCCAACCACTACAGTAGATTCATACGTGTGCCACATCATACAATCTTTACAAAAAATGGAGTTACCATCTCCCTTCTGCATGTGGGAAACCGAAGTTCGCCGGGAGAGTGCCGCGCGCAAGGCTACGGGCTTCCGGCAGGTCCTGAGTATTCCGACTCCAAAGCTGGTACTTCTCACTGCAGGAACTCGTTTCCCAAAACAAGTGCAGACTAAATCAAGACAAAGCAATTTGGAAAGCACAATGGAAAACGTGCTTATCGATACTCCAAGAGGAAATAAAGACTTGGAAAGCTTCCCCATCCATTTCTTCCTTTGGCTGTGAAGCTCTCTCAGCAATCTGAGGAGACACGCTGTTTGCTGGTGAATCAGGACAGAACATCCCTCCTCGCTAGGCTGCACAATCAGTCTTCTCCCTGGTCGCCAGGACTCTGCAGTCACCATCACTGACTACGAGAAAAAGTGATGACATTTCAGTAAAAATGTCTTTGTGACAAGTGAATAAACCAAAAAAAAAAAAAAAAGGAAGAAAAGGAAGGAACAAAGGAGGAAGGAAGGGAAGGGAGGAAGGAAGGAAGAAAAGTTCCAATTTGAGAAAACTAAGGCAGCAGGCACTGCATCTGTGACATCACTCAGAAAAGACGGGAAATGAAAACGCTGTCTCTTTCAGACTACTTTCTGAGAATACAGGTCCTCGTTCCGGAATCTGTGATCAGCCGCGGTTCTGTCCGCAGATGGGAAGTCAGCCCTGGTGACTCCCGTCTGTGCAGCACCACCCCTTCAATCGGTAGCTTCCTAGATATTCTTTCCTTTTCCTTCCTTCCTTTCTTTTTTCCTTCTTTCCTTTCTTTCATCTTTTTTAATAATTACCACAATATCACATTCCCTGAATCATTAAGAAAGCTCCGCAAGTTTTTCCCAAGAGCGTTCTTCATTTGTCTTACTCTCTATTCACGGAACCACTTACCATTTGGATCTTGGACCAGTTACTGAACTTCTTTCGACCTTTATTTCTCTCATTTGCAAAACACAAGAGATGACGGTGAAGATGGTGGTGCGCCACAGCCCCGACTTCACAGAGGTGGCCACGCAGAAGGCAGGATGTGTAAGCGCCCCAGTGCGAGGGCGGCACAGTGACCCCCCGGCGCAGGTGTTGGAGGAGGCAGGAAAGGAGAAGCATCCTTAAAGCAACTGTTAGACGGGCCATTTTTAAGTCATCACATAAAGATTTCATACACACGTATTCAATATTGTTTGATGCTCTACATGGTGTCTTCTTAAGACCAAAGTCAGTGTCTGGCAAGGTCTGCCTGGAAGCTTCTAAATTTTTATTTCCCTATAAATTTTGACCATGAGCTGAACACCTCAGCTGAGCTGGACGTGGCTCCCGTTGGTAACCAGGGTGACATTTTTGGACTCGTTTTAGAACAGACAAGACTAATAAAGTCCAAAGAATGGTGGGTTGTCATGACGCGAGGGGCACTGGTTTCCTTGGTGAAGATGAACCCACGCAAAGACCCATCAGATGAAAACCGTGGTCCCAGAGCACAGCGTGCGGGGTCCTCCCGGGTGGCTCTCCATCAGTCTTGACCACAAGTGACTTCCACACACATTGTCCATCTGCACGGAGCAAATAATTTCACACACCCTCATGCTCTTATAGGTCTACTTTGTACTTCATTGTAACACAGAATGCAATAAAGATTGATTTTTTTCTTTTAAGACTAATTACACTCCTAGCCACTGTAAACTGAACACAGTCCTACAGTGACGAAACCAGGATCCTGTGTGTTGCAATGACTCACTTTATTCATAAATTGCCACCAAAGGAAACAGTGCTTATTATTTATCTCCGAATACACACAATTCTCTCAGCGGTATCAGTGCCTTCGTCCACTGTAAGGCAGGAGGCAAAAATTATTTCCTTGGCTTTATCTATGACACAGAATTTTATTAAGCTGATACGTAGAGGAATTTGCCTTCTAACATGACTCAGGCATATTCAGGAATAAATTTTTTTTCTGGAGCTTTTACAAAAGGCAGCTGGTAATAGTTATCCAGCTAGATCCAGAAAGTCAAAACTGACCCAAATTTGTCATCTGGAACCACAGACCAATCTCCTCCATCTCTCATCGCCTTGTTCTTGTATAAACCAGGAGTGTGCTCAGATGTTTGTTGGCTGGTTTGGTTTGGTTTAGTCTGGGGTTCGGTGTGTGTACAGCTTGATCTACTGGGTGGTCAGTCCCCCTATAAAGACAAAGAGAAATTCTGAAATCCACTTATAGGGAAACATCAGAGGGTCTGAAAACTGTCTCTTGAAAATTGTCAGGTATAATTTGAAAGATGATTAAACGCCATTCAAGGCCTGAAGAACTTTAAGAAAGCTGTTGTCTCTGTGAGTTTAAGACTTGACCAATTTGACATAAACAAAAACTGTCCTCAGTGTCATGGCCTCTGCCCAATGTCACCCTTGGAGATGGAAAGACGGCACTGCAGGAGGAGGAATGGAAAACGCACGTGGGCTGAAGGTCTTCCCGCTGCCAGCGCTGAGCAAGGCGCTTCCTTTGCTGCCCCAGCACAGCCCTCCCGAAGCTGCGAGGAGCTGGTACCGCCACCCTCGCTGGCCGGGAAGGAAGCTTGGGTTCCGGGGGTGATGCAGTTTCCTCAAAGCCAAGCAGCTGCAAAATTACTGCCTACACCTGACCCTCCTTCCACTGTAGGTGGACGTGGACTGTTTTAAACACCGAGATATAAAACTGTGAGTTTGAGGTGTGCCACATGCTGATTTGGCCACACAGACGCTGCAATCCGATTGCGGCCGCAGGGCTGGCCAGCACCTTTATCACATCACAGAATTTCCACTGTTCTTTGTGTTGAGAACAGCTAAGAGCTGGTCTCAGCGGCTCTCACGCTCACAGCAGAGCACGTTTGGTCGCGACCACCGTGTTGTGCAGCAGGTCTCCAGCACCCGCCTACCTGCTGGCTGCCAGTTTGTGCCCTAAACAACAGCTCCCCAGGTCCTACAGCCGACTTCCACGTTACAGCCAAGCTCATGACGCGAAGTACCTCAGTGACAGGGCAGCAAGGGGGGGACGCAGACGGAGCTTCCCCTGGGACACACCTGCTCTAGCAACAAATGGAAGCCAACAGCAAGGGAGTGAGCAGAGGGAAACACTCGTCTCATCAAAAGTCCTGTTAGACAGACTCACTTGTTCACAAACAGAAACAGCCTCACAGACAAAACACACTGACGCTACCGGGCGGATGGGGTGGGAGGGGGTAAATTGGGAGCTCAAGATTTGCAAACACACACTACTATATATAAAATAGATAAACAATGTTAACCACTATATATAAAAATAGATAAAAAACAAATTTCTTCTGTACAGCACAGGGACCTATATTCAATACCTTGTAATAACCTTTAATGAAAAAGAATATTAAAATGAATATATGTGTATGTGCATGACGGGGACAGTGTGCTGTGCACCAGAAACTGACACACTGTGACTGACTACTTCAATTTAAAAAAAAAATAGATAAACAACAAGGTCCTACTGTACAGCACAGGGAACTATAGTCAATATCTTGTGGTAACCTGAAAATGAAAAAAGAAAAAAAGAAGTCATTTTAGAGGAAATAGGTGGGAGAATGGCAGTCTGTCCTTGAAGGGCCTTTCCAGTGCCGTGAATGTTGTGACCAAGTTCCCTGGTGCTCAGCACAGAGCAGTGTCAAATCACACAGCGCTCGAAGAACCCCAGGAAAAGGCAGCTGGAACTAACAGAAGCCAGGGGCAGAATTCCAGCAGCGATGAGGCCCACGCCCGGCGAGGTGGCTGGGAAGATCAGGAATAAAAAGCCCAACACCCTAGCAGTATAATAATGTCATTTTTAAAAAAATGATTCCTTGGAGGCCAAAAGCTCAGGTGTTAAGGAAGTAAATGGCTCCAGGTCCCGTGGGGCAGGATGGAGGTCGCACGAGCTGCAGTGGTGCCCTGAGACTTCGGCGGGAGCAGGGCTGGACTCACCGGAGCAGGACCAGCGACAGCGGGAACTGAAAGACAGCCGCTGCAGGACCTCTCCTCTGTACAGGGCGGTGGTCCTCAGAGTGTGCATTCTTGAACCAGGAGCAGCGCATCACCCAGGAAACTGTGAGACATGCAAATTCTCACAGACCTACTGAATCAGACCAGGAGTGGGACACAGCAATCTGCGTCGGAACAAGCCCCCAGGTGATTCTGATGCCCTGACGTTGGGAACCACTGATGCGTGGGGAGCTACCTTCTTGAAATGCTGTAATAACTCCACACAGTCTCTCACGCAGAGCCCAAGCTCCTCCTGTGGCAGGTGAGGCATGCAGAGACGGGTAAGGCCAGGTGAAGACTCAGAAAGACAGATTGTCCATGACGCGGCCCTGGTCCCCCTCCAGCCGCACTGGATGGCGCTCCGGGGGCTGAACCGTTGAGCTCCGCGTGCACGTGTCATTACTTGACACATTTGTCTTTGCTCACCTGCTTTCCCTGCCTTAACCGTCTTTCCTTACCACTCATTTTGCCTGCTTAGCTCCTACTCAGTCTTAAAAACTCTAGCACCTGTAGTCTGAGAAAGTGAGTGCATCTCTTTTACTTCGTGAGGCTGTGCGACACGACCCTCTCCACTGGCTCCACATGGCCAAGTGCGCACATAAAAGCTTAGAACACTGTCCTCCCACGGAGATAAATTCAAGCCAGGAGAACCTGTCCAGAGCAGCTGTCCAGTGAGCACGGAGCCCTCCCATTTACCTCTGTGTCTCCGCTCCGTCCGAATGGCCACCAGATCACTCGCTGCTGCTTCCATGACTCAGCCGGTTTCTCACCATCATGTCAACATCCACTGAGCTGAAGACTTAAATGCCATGTGTGCAAATTGTCATTTTGGTGATACCTTTTATGTAAAAGCGCTTAGAAGACATACTGCCATGCAATGAAACTCAGCTATCATTATATAAACCTGACGAAGTCTGAGCGAAAAAAGTTTGTGACTAAATAAATAATTCAGTGCTTCCTTATTAACAATGAAAGATATGGAAATTTAAAAAGTAATTTTGCGCTTCCCAAACCAGACTGAGAAAGCGATGTGTGGATGGATGTGTGTATTCAAGTGTGTGCGTATATATATGAATGTCTTTGTATGATGTTAATTAATTTTATTCTTTTCTAATCTGGGTGGGAAAGATGAAATTTCATTATTCTTTGAAGGTAACACTGCACGGGGTGGGAGAGATCTGGAATCTCCGTTTGTACAAGGCAATGCTTTTCCTCGTCAGGTCAGGACGCTGACAGGCACGTCTCTTGCTGGATGACCCTAAGCAGGGCTCCACCTGTCAGTCAGAAGCGTTTTCATTCCCATATATGCGGAGGATTTCTTTCTGAGTCTCATGTTATTTTTATGTCCCTCTGAGCTTTGCTGTAGCCTCTGGAGTTGACAGACAGATTTCTGAAAAATGAAAAAAAATGTTAAAGGGAAAAATCACAGGCTCCCCATAGTGATTTAACTTTTCCTACAATGAAAAATAAAGGACCATGAGAGACATAGGTAAAAATCAACAGATAAATTACAATAATTCTTTTTATAAAGATCACATAATCCAAAAGACAAAATCATTTATCCTTTTTCAATCCTACCTGTTTTAGTACTAAACGGAATACTAGCTATGATTGACAAGCTTACTTACCTTATTCACAGAAATGCCAGGAAATATTTTAGAATTCAAAGTTCTCCACAGAAAATAGCTTTTGTCATCAACACCGGCATGAACGCCTTTAGGGAGACGGATGCGTGTAGGACTGCTGAGCTGGCTGGGCTGAGGACAGCTGGGGTGAGGGGACCTGGAGGACGGGGCCCTCCGTCCAGCCAGGAGGCGAAGAACGCGGGCCTGGGACACGACCAGAAGGCCCCCTCATCCTTGTCCCTCAGGTGATTCGCCTTCCGTTTAATTTGCTCACGTCTTAGGATTTTACGTTACTTGACTGCCTTTACTTCTGTATTTTCAAAGATTAATCACTTTACAATTTAACCTCATTCCTTATTCTATGTAGCTGCTCTGCCTTCCAAATTCTAATTGTGTTTATTTGGTTTTCGTGCGGAGTACTCTAGATCTCTCACACTGAGTGTCCTTAATCTTTTGTATACGTTCCTTCATCTTTTAAAATCTTGTATGTCTTTTAAAATCTTACATGTCTTTTAAAATCTTATATGTCTTTTAAAAGTGTGTTCAAATTATTTCCACTTAGTCTAATTTTTACCCTCTATCATTAATCTTTCCTTCCCAGGTTTTTATCTTCTATTTTTAACACTGCCTAACATCCATTTTTAAACATTTTATTAACTTAAGACGATCGTTTTAATATCCTTATTTCATTTCATTCTCTTCTTCTTGATTTTTATTATCTATTTCTTATTACCTGGAATTACTCATTGATAGTAGGCGGACATGGGAAGAAGTCCCTGATCTGTGGGTAACCTCCCCAGCTACACCCCAACATCATCTCTGACATCGCTCCCATCCTTTATAATGCAGCATCCACTTCCCTGTTCACTCAGAAAAACACTCTTCTCTAAAGTGAGGACATGATTTACCACAAAATTACACTTTTTTTCAGTTGAAGTACAGTCAGTTACAAGGTGTCAATGCCTGGTGTGCAGCACGTTTCAGTCACACGTATACATACATGTATTCATTTTCATATGTTTTCATTACAGGTGGCTACAGTATATTGAATACAGTTCCCTGTGCTCCACAGTAGAAACTTGTTGTTTATGTATTTTACATACAATAGCTAGAAAAGTAATTAGATCATTGCAACGTTTTTATTTATCTTTTACAATCCAGCATAAATACTGCCTCCTCCATGGAGCCTTCTCTGATTGCATTAGCATCCTTCCTCTAATCTCTGTTCTCCAGATGTATTTCCTGTTTCCTACATCGCCTTGTAAGTGACTGACTGTCTCATATCTCTGTCTCTCCTGCTACTGTGCACACCCCTTAAGGGTAGGGAACTGCCTTATCCACCAGTATATTTCCTAACACATGACAGAGATTTAATACTTTTTGATTGGTGGAAAATTTGAGGCAAGTTTCAATTCAGTAATAGAATCTTAATGAGAGATTTGTGGTATAGGAACATGTTTCCTTGAGATGGAGTGTGAGGCTGGTGACTACACATGCCCAGGCATAAGCTGGACGCCCCGCATGGTGGGTAGGCACTCAGACCGGATGACCCCGGAGGTCTCCACGCTCACTGGACGACTGCTCTGGACAGGTTCCCCTGGCTTTAATCACGAAGTCCATACCATTGACTAGATTTAGGTCCACTTACCACCCTCTGGAAACACACTCTAATATATCCAACATGGACGTTAAGATATTCGCTTACATGTCCTGAGAGTTTTAAATCCCTGTCACTCATTGTGGTACCGTGGGAGGTAGGAATCCAATGTCATTTAACTTCTCATTAGTGAGAGGTAAAAGGGTCATTGTTCAGGAGAAACTCATTCAGGGGAGTTTGTCGTCTTCTGTTGTTTGTCAGACGTCCTGAGAGAAGCCTGAGGTGGTGGAACAGGCGAACAGGCCCAGAGTTGACCACAGCCCCGGGCACGGCCCAGCTCCTGCAACACAGCATATTGCGCCCACAGCCAGCGGCTGTGGCCACAATTTTGCAACCACTCAGGAAAGCAGATTCCCTCTTCCAGGGCACCCTCGAGTCCGGCACCTTCTCATTTCTAACTCCTCCAGGAATAGGGCTGCTAAGAAACAAGGAAACAAATATCTAAAGCAGCATCTGCTTTGTGAAATCAGAAAGTATCTGTCTCACTCGTGAGACCCATGCACGTTTCATACGCCCCTAGTAGGAAAAACTACACTTAACATAATGTTGCTGCTCTGTGTGAAATATAAGGGGAAGCACACACATATCTTCCTGAGGAATCAGTAAAGCAGGTGTGTGCGTCCCTTCCCCACAAAGGACTCAGTAGAGCTGTTTATGACTGAGTTTCCCTCAAAACCATAAAAGGTATTTTTACATCACTTGAGATAACAAATTTATCCCATTAAACTGATCTTTTGAGCTCATGTGGTCTTAGGAAATGATGTACATTTTTACTACATTAAAGAAAATTAAATCAAGTCCACCAGCATCTGCAGAGCGCCTGCCCTGTGTGAAAGACACGATAATGGAAAAGGCTTCCTCCCTGAGGTGCTGAGAAGGTTAAGACAAGAAAAGATTTTTTTTAAGGTTTTTTTTTTTAATGATAAAACCATAGCTAACTTACACCAGGTACTCAGAACTGTACGAATTCACTGAAGGAAAATACAGTTTGTACCCAAGGATGACGAGAAGGAAGAAGAGCTTCAGGAGAGCAGGAAGGCGTAGGAATGGATGAGCAGGGGAAGCTTCTGGAAGGAAAAGCAAGAATCGGCCAGGATGTGTCAGGAGACCAAGGAGACTCAGTGACGGCTCCCTGATGCCCCAGATGCTCACTCTGTGCTTTGCACCTGCACCGCTGCGTGTGCTTCTAGCAAGGCCCTTCCCGGGTGTGCAGCGCGGGCGTTTTTTCTCAGGTTCTTTCCCCCAAGGCCTTCCTCCACGCACGGATTCCGGCATCGAAACTGGTACTCAGTGGGCTCTCAAAAACTATCTAATGGAACAGTAAAAGAATAAATGAGCTGCTATGTTTTAAAAGAGAGTTTTCATATTGAAACCAGCTTTGGAAGGATTTGCCTGGCTGTTCGCAGACCTAGGACAAAAGGAAGACCCAGAAATGGGAACACAAGCTAGAAAGCTCACATAGATGTGGGCTGAGCCTCGGGCGAGGCTGCGGCTAGGAGGCTGGAGGAGGAGCTGCTGCAGAGGGAGCCTGTGCTCAGGACTGAGCGCAGGGAGATGGCAGGGTGGGCGCAGGGGCGGGAGGCAGCCTGGTAGGCCACCTGCTGTCGGCCGGCTGCGGGACTGTGTCTTCGCTGCATGACGGGGGTGGGGGGGTGGGGGTTCGCAGCTTCGCCCTGAAGCAACACGGCTGTTTTCTCACCGCTTCAAAAGGTCAGAGGTCTGGGGGACAGAGCTGAGCTCTCCGCGGGGCCTACCAGGCGGGGACCATTTTACAAGAAAAAGGAAGCACCGTCTATGTTTGCCTGCGAAGGCGGGAGGCAGAGAGGGCCACCCACCAGGGGGCCTGAGGAGTGGTCCTGAGACAGGCGTCGTCCCCCTCCCCGGCCTCGTCCTCACTCCAGCCCTGCGGCCTCCACCCCCACGCAGCCAGCGCCAGCGACACACCTTTGATCGTGCGGCTCCTCCGTGGTGCTGGGAAAGCGTCAGCATCCCTGCAGACGGCCGCCGCTCGGGCCCCCTTCCCGGCTCAGCCCCAGCCTCCCCTCAGAGGGCAGCCTCCTGTGCCCCACGTCCCGCTGCCCCCACCGCCTCCCACCTGCACCACGGCCCCCACCACCTGCTGCTGCCGTGACCTCTGCCACGTCTGGTCTCCAGGCGGCCCCGGGGACCAGCCTCCAAACCTGAGCTGCACCACACACTCCCAGGCTCGCCAGCTTCCCGCCTGCAGCCGCGCAGGCCTTTCTGCTCCCAGCCTGAGGACCCAGCGCTCGCTGATGCCCCCCGATCTCCACCAGGACCGCAGGCCCCCCTCCCTCGGGTCTGTGCTCACAAGGCAGCTTCTTGACGGGGTCTAACCAGACGCCCCCTTTGACAACTGCCACAATCCCCGCACCCGGCTCCACTTTCCACTCACGACCCTAGAAAGCACACTTACTCAGGGTATGTATATCCACTGTGTACGGTCCTCTCCTTCCCGTCCCCTTTCTCCGGAAAACACAGATTTGGGGAAGGCGGGAGGGAGCTGTCTCTGCTTCCCCGGTGAATCCCAGGTGCCCTGGACTGCATCAGGCCTGCAGCCGGCACACAGTAAATGTTTGCTGAGTAAGTCAGGAAAAGTGCTTTGCATGAATGAACCCGTTTGAGTCTCACAGGAGCCTAGTGAATTAGGTGCTGGCAGAGCGCACATTTCACAGTGCAAGTAACAGACACACCAACCTAGACACGTTTAGTGTGTCCCCACCAGGAGCACACGGCTACGGAGAGACGACGCAGGAATTCGGAACCGAGCCCTGGGCCCCAGCGCTCAGAAGGACTTCCGCACGGTCAGGCTCTCTGAGGCCTTGTCAACGGCGCAGAAGTTCACAGCAGGCCGGGATGCAGGCGCCCCCTGACTCCCTCCTTTCTAACTTCAGTGATGCACACATAGCAAAGCATCAGGCTCTTGGTACCAGTCAGCACTCACTGAACCACGCCAGTGAACTAGCACGTGGGACGGACACAGAAGCTGGCCGTGGAGCGGTGCCAGCCAGCCGCCGCCCTGCCCTGTGAGACAGCCAGCCATGCGCCTCCTTCACGCGTTAGCAGGTTCACAGCCAACCAGACAACCGGCCAGACGCAGAGGGACTGAGATCACAGCAGCACAGGATACCTGGTTATGGCTTTAAAAAAAAATAAGAGAACTATCGAGATGGACCTAATAAATGAGCCAAAACACATAGCACCATGCTGTTGAATGGAACATAAACAAGCAAAAAAGACAATTCTCCTCTTTCTGAATTACCCTGGCTGTGTCCTGTGTAAACCATTTTACAAGAAAAAGGAAGCACCGTCTATGTTTGAAGTGCTCACAGCAATTTAATTGGAAGACGGTGAGGCACCGGGGTCAACATCCTTCCGCGGATCCCACAGCACAGATAGGAAACATGAAACACGCTCAAGCTGGAGGCACTTTCCAGAGCTCCCTGGGAACATGCACGTTGTTTCTGTTAAAAAGAGGAAGTTTTATTATTATCTGAATAAAGTTAATTTATGGAAAACAGATGAAGTATCCGGTGTGGGTTTGTAAAGCTCGTATTTAATCAGGGCATTGTAAGTTCAGGTGTGTGCAACTCAAGCCATTGCAAAGACATCGTTCACTTTCCCGCAGATGATAGGACGGCCAATTGTTACGCACAAACATTAAGCCATCCTTTAACAAGGAATTGTGAAACATTAATATTTACTAATTTCAACATTTCATCTCTTTAAAGCGAGAAAAGGGGGGTTGCATAAACTCCCAAACGCAGTGGATCATGAACCTGCTTCCAGCAATAAAAGCATTCTGAGCTCACCAGCGAGAGCATGCGGCTAGAAATCGCTCTCTCAAGCTCTTTTGCCAATGAGACAAAACAGCTCCTGCCTGACGCACAGGGCTGGTGATCTTCAGAGACCCTGGGTGACCCTTCTTCTCATCCAGCAAAGCCAGCTGGAATCCAGCAGTGATCCTGGAGCCACACCCCAGGCTCCCTGCAAGTTCTCAGCGCTCTGACTTCTGGACCCCACGTTCCCAGCTTTCTCAAGCATCGGGGTACCTTCGAAGCATCAAAAATTGTCACACGCTCCACATAATAATGCCTACATTACCAGCATCTATTGATTGAGAAAATAAATGACGGCAAATAGTTGTTAAGAATCAAGTACTAAATTTGCATGGTTTTATGGTTTTTAATCACAATGATAACCATGTACATTAAAAAAAAATAGAAAGGCAGCATTGCAAGACTGTGTTCCTCCTATAGGCAGCATCTACTGCACAAGCAGATCCCTCAGATTCCCACAGGAGCTCACTGCTCGCCGGCACCCCACCCAGAGGAACCCCAAGTCTGTGGGGGGACTTGCATCGCAGGAAGGAAATTGGAGACTGGAGAACCTTGGGACGTCAGGAGACCTTTCTTCCCTCACATCTGTCGGCATTTTCTAGCAGCATCTCCACTGTATGAACGGGGCTAAATGTCTCCTGTATCTGGGAAGCAAACTGCAGACACATCTACACCAGCAGAATTTCCTTGTCCCCTTTGTGGACACGCCTGAGCCAAAAGGAAGGATTAACAGTGAGAGGTCTGGCCGTGTTGGAAGGCTCACAGGAGACCTTCAGTCACCGCGGGCACTAGCTTCTCCCACACAGAGAAGAGCGGTCTCCCATCGGTGTTCTTCCCCTCAAGCCCACTACTTGTAGGAAAGGGGACAAGTGAGGCACAGGGGCCACTGAGGCCTTATTTCCTCACGACCTCACGAAAGGGCAAGGGAGCTGTTGGCGATCAGTAGCAGGCCTTTCTTAGGTTAAAAAAAAAAAAAAAAAGACTCTTAGAAATAAAGTGTAGGGGGAAAAATATTTTAAACATTTAATTCTATAGTCAAATGTAAAAAAACAAGCTATTTTCCAGGGATTCCCTTAACTGCATTTCCTCATGAGAGGCAACTCTGAGTAGTGACCACCGTGACGGTCATTATGGATCTAAAACCACAGATGTGAACCCAGTGTCTTCATCAGTCACCACCCAGAGCTATTCCTGAGCTTAGGGCATACATGCCAGTATCAAAAAAGAGGAGGGAAAAACGGAAAACCTATTGCAGGCTTCCTAAGGCAGCTTCACTCGAAAGACCGTAACTACAATAATTCGATGTTGATTTGTGGGCAGAAAAACTGTAGATCTTGGCTATGTGATTTGTTGCCGTGAAACTAAAGACAGCGTAAGCGTATCAAATAGAAACAGGTAACATACGATTCCACAAAATTTGTCTAGTAAACTTTTACACTATCCATGCCTTTCCTTTTCTTTGCCTCTCCATTACTTTCCCTCAAGTCAGCTGTTTTTAGAACAAAAGACACTCAAAACCATTGTTTACAGTGTTCTGAAACACAGTGGGAAGAAAGGGTTTGCATGTGTAAGTGTGTGTGTGAGAGAGAGAGGGGGAAAGAGAGAGAGGAGGGGGAGAGAAGAAGGGAGGAAGGGAGGGAACGAGGGAGAGCTTCCGAGTGGAGAAAATCAAAATCAAGACAGCGTCCTTCCCGAAGCTCTTTCTAAACCTTCTTGGCTGCGCTCACAGCAGTTCTGAGCTGTCTCCAGACAAGGGGGCAATTAGGCTAACGCCATCATTCTGTTGTCCCTTTTGTTCCTGAAGCCTGTTCTTTAACACGTGTCTAAATAATTTAATTTATGGATGGGATGCTGAGCAGGTTCAGTGAAATGGGGGCAGGAATCCTATGAATCTTAATGCCTGTCACTTTCCTGTAAGTCCTTCCACGTTAATAAGAGGGATTTGCCGGTCCCTTTTTAAAAGATCCACAGAAGTCAGTAGCCTACAGCCACTGATGATGATAGCTGGATTCGTTTGCATTAAATGCGTCCACAAATGATGTGCAAAAGAGCTATTATTCCTGAGTATCTGCAAGACAATTCTGAATAGCGTTAACTCAGCTAAAATAAAGAGGAACAGACATTTTAATTTACATCGTAATTTCACAGTGAATAAAGTTGAACCAGCTAGAAGCAATGAAAAGACCCAAAAACTCCCATAATGGTTAAACGTGGTTTTCATCATTAGAATTTCTTCTTTAAGAGAACTGACGTTTTATAAGGCCAGCGTCCTCATCCATGCCGTAGGAAAAGCACTGGAAATAGAACATGATTTTTATTTCTAGTAAAATGTATTGAACACTTATGTGAGCAAGTCATTGTGCCAGCCAGGGTAGGGGTGGGGATGGGGGCTGTGGGAAGGTTTCAACAAGGAAGGAGCTGAGAGGAGTCCAGTAAAGAGGGGAAGTTGTAAATGATAGAAAAGTGAAGTTTAAATTCAGCCACACATTAAATGTGTGGAATATCTGCCTGCTGTCAGCAAATACATATACAGTAAAATCTCAGTCAGTGCATTTACAGAATGCTTTCTAATTATATAAAGATGGATCTTAAAATGCTCAGCTCACACTAATGAAGGAAAGATATGCATTGATCAGCTTTCCTGACCAAATCTAATTAACAAATTCATTTATATGTAATCATTGAAGACCACTGTCTTAAACAGCAAATGTTTTTATTTCCGAATATAGAAAGTGTTCGAGATTGGCTATGTCTAGGACGGAACCTATAAGGAGTGTGTTGGAAAAAAATCCATTTTGTCAATTGATTATGTGAGGATTTGTTGCTCTGATTTTTAAGTGTTGTGTTTTTTAAGGGAAAAAGAACTGAAATGGAAGAAAGAAAATGAAACAAGAAAAGAAGAAAAAGAAAAAATCAAAAGCTGAATTAAGGATTCTAGGAAGATGGCAGTGGGAGAATAGTTCTGAATCTCCCCCAAAGCACCACGTAAAAGCAGACAAGGGCCAGGACAATATACTGAAAATCCACAGAGAGCATTTACACTAAAATTAGGTGACAAGGCACACCTGGGAAACCCTAACTAGCAGCAGAGGCGGGTGGGGGGAGTCACCGTGGTTACCTGAGCTGAGTGGTCAGAGCTGCAGCAGAAAGCAGAGGAAGGCAAGCGGGCGGGGCACGCACGCTGCGCCAAGTGCCGGCGGGTGCGCACAGGAGATCAGCAGAACAGACGGGGTGGCGGGAGGGACCCGCGCTGGGCTTGCAGACTCAGTCCATGGGACAAGACCCTCCTCTGTGAAGACACTGGTGGGTGGGAGTAGAGTCCCAAACTGAACAGGACAACACAAAGGGAAGAGGCAGCAGATTAAAAGGAGACTGAAATCAGAGGAGGCAGATCTCAGAATGTTTGCCATCGTATTTTTTTTTTATTTCTGAAAGTTGTAGTAAAATATACATAAAATTTACCATTTTCACCCCTTTTAAGCATGCAGTTCAGTGGTATTAGGTACATTCACCTTGTTGTACAACCATCACTATCATCCATCCACAGAACATTTTTCATCCTGCAAAACTAAACTCTGGACCCATTAAACAATAACTCCCTATTCCCGTCTCCTCTCAGCCCCTGGCAACCACCTTTCTACTTTCTGTCTCTATGAATTGGGCTACTTTAAACACCTCACAAGAATGGAATCATACAATGTTTGTCCCTTTGTGACTGCCTGTTTTACTGAGCATAACATCCTCCAGGTTTGTCTGTGTTGGGGCATGTGTCAGATTTCCTTCTTTTTTAAGGCTGAATAATATTCCTTTTATGTATATAACACATTTTCGTTTACTCATTCAACTGAACCATATGATCCAGCAATTCCATTTCTGGAGTTGTCACCAAAAGAATTGAAAACAAGGCCTCAGAAAACACCCTAAGAACACCCTTGTTCATAGCAGCATTGTTCACAGGATCCAAAGGTGGAAGAAACCCAACTGGTCACCATATTTTTTATCACTTTATTAAAACAGAAAAAGAGGGAACTCCAGCACTGTGAATCTAGACAAGGCATCTTCAATGACACCTCCTTCCTAAAAGGACTGGAAAACTCATTTCCAATGATTATATAAAAATATCCCAAAAAGTAGGAAAAAAATCACTACAATGAAAACACACCATAAAGACATGCCCACAAAACCAAGGAAAATACTAACCTAACATTTCTAAGTGAACTAAATGAGTTTTTTTTAATAGAAACCTGTGAAAATGACATAACAAATATTTAGCAAAAAGCAAAAATGAGATGGTTAGAGAAACAGAAGATTTGAAAAGAAAGGTAAAAGTACTAAGGAAAGAATTAAAAATAAATGAGTCTTTTTTTCCAAAAATGAAGGGCAAAGTAGAAGTTGCACAAGAATAAATAAACACAATTGATACGCATTAAAATTTAGAAGATGAGAGAAAAAATTATGGTCTTAAGACGTTAAAGAAGGTACAACATGCTTATAGGAGTCAATGAAGAAGAAACTGAAGCAATGGGACAGAAGAAATACAGTGAAGTTTTTCTGAAGTCTTGTATTTTTTAAGAGAAAAACACATACGGAAAGGGAATTCCCATGTGCCCAGAAAAAAGGGGATGTCACTAAGAGCTATTCCAGTAAATCTACTGCACGTTAATGAAAAAGAAATCCTCAGGGCACCAAAGCAAAGGACCAAGTAATTTATAAAGAGGAAAACAAAAGTGGTAATCAGACTTTTCAGCAGAAACACTGAATGACAGAAGGCAGTGGAGTAAGACAGTTATCATACTCAAGGAAACAAAATAGGAGTCAAACAGTCTTTATATACAAAGGAGATAAACTATCATTACAACATACAGAAACTCAGAAAATAATACTGCCATGAACTCCTTGTGTGTAATCTACTGGAGAATGAGCTTCCAACAGCCGGGGAAAAGGACTTATGACGGCATGAGGACTGGGAGTCAGTGGTGACCGCGTAGTGACTTGCAGCACAAAGATTACGTGACGATCACGCGTGGCATGGTGCAGTATGGGAAAGACAGATGCAGGGCAACCATCAAAAACTGGAAGAGTGAGAATATATAAAAAGCAACTGCTCACAGGAGGTGTTACAGAAATTAATGGGGTGGCAGAGACAGGTGTTAAATTAGATATTTAGGAAGGAAAGAGATGTTAGCGGATGTTAGATGGCAGAAAAGAGGACAGAGAGAGAAGAAATTAATAGATAATTTTCTTATTGTTCACAGTAGGAAATAGATAGAAAATAGACAAATAAAGGGACCTGGAGTTTTATTATAAAGATAACCATTTTCTAAAACCACAAGCCTATCTCAATGGCAAACGGGCAGGAGAAGAAAGGGAGAGAAAAAGCCACCAGATGAACATACGGTTATATGAATAAAAGCATACTCTGTACACATTCAACATAAAACCACGAGAGGACTAAAACAAACATAGCAAGCATATGCATATGTGTGAGTGGGTCTAATTCATTTCCTGAAAATGTAACGGAAAAGTTGTTGTGTCAGATCACAAAAGGCTAATTTTGGTGGCACTTTGGGGCCAAAAATCATCTCTAATATCCTTTTTAGTTAAACAAAATGATGATTTTTTTTTAAATCCAACAGATAATATTAAAAACCATATATCACACAATGGTGTTATAGTTGAATTATTGTTATAGAAAGAAGTTCATGGATACAGGCGTTTTTCTTTAAATATCAGATTAAGAGAGTGCATACAAAACATCCTGCTCCGCCGGCCCTGGGCTCCTCCATATCTGGGCCCAGGCGCTGATTTGCCTTTCCCTTTAGCCTCTTTTCCGACTTGAGCTGACTTTCTGCTGAGCTCTGGGACCTTCTAACTGTGAATATCTCTCAGCCACTAAGGCTTTTGCCATCATGTCACCCACCCCTTCTGTCTGATCCCTCCCAAGGTCCAGATGGATAAGCCCAGATTTCATTAAAAATCCACAACCCTCTGGACTATTGACTCTCTGAGGTGACATCTGGCTTGTAAGGAAAGTGTGTCTGTGTGTGAGTCTTATCTGTGAGTATTATGCACATATAGTGCATCCTTTAGGGATAAACCTTTCTCTAATACTATGACGATACTAGCCCTAGAATATGAGAGACATTTCTATATTCCTTATGGCTAAAGTCACCATAGTGTTTGAATAAGAAGATATTTTTATTACAGTTAGAATTTATAAGATTATGGTAGAAAACTATATTAAGAAATTTCTATAACCTTTACTGGTTAGAAATTTAGTCAAAATTAAGAGAGTATAAGTCAAGAATATCTCCTTCTTACTTACGCCTTTGCCCCAAAATTTGATTCTTAATAAGACTCAATTACTTTCAAAAGATATACTTTTATGCCATTATGAATCACTTAGTAATACAGATGTTTAATTATATAATTAGATTTTTAACTCAAGTGCCACTGAAGATTAACTTAATTGCAAAATAAAATTATACAAAGAAAAAATCAATTTTCTAAGGGTTAACTTGGGCTTATAAAAGACATTTTTCACACAATGTGGAGAAAGATATTGAGCATTTCAAATAGAATTAAATACAAAATAGAAAAATTGCTTTAAAATACATACATAGATTAAATTTATAGATGATTTAGTTTGTTTAATATGAAACACTAATTAAGTGGAATTATATTACTGTCTAGAATAGGCCATTTAAAAAGAAGAACATAACGTTGTAAAATATTAATGTAAGCTAAACCAAAAAGGGGCGAAACTCAAATGGGTGAAATAGTGGTAACTACATGCAGCATCCTGGCGTGACCCCTACAGTGAGACTTTGCGTGAAGATTGAACTCCTGTACCTTCATCTGGCAACCTCAATACAAACCCAAATCTAAGTTTACATCAAAGTTATATTCAAACCTAGACGGTGCAAAATTAATTACAGTCTCCAAGGTAAACATTCTTTCCAGAACGTCACACTTCCTTATCTTCATGTGGACATTCTTCTTAATGTGATAAGAAATAGACGAAATCAATATGAGAATTCAGGAACACATCTGTAACTTGGAAATTACAAGCTCTACATCCCAAAAACCAAAAGCAACGAAAACTAAAAACTAGAGAAGCACAAAATTTGGTAAAATGGTCATTTACTCAGCAAGTATATGTTTTTCTCTTTATTTCAGCTATAAACCAACGGGAATTATTATTAGAATTACTGCCATTTGTGCTGTTTATTAATACATGCATGTGTGTACACACATGCGTACATAAGAAGTACATTTGTATAAAGAGAGATACATAAACAGTTATGTATATTAGAATAAATTATATATAGATGTATATACTTATAAAGGAATGAATATATATACATATATGTACAAATTCATATATGTATACACACATGCACATATAAAAATAACCTTAAAGAAAAGTGTGTGAGCTTCTATAAAACTTCATAAGCTAATAAGTAGATTTAAAATTAGATATAAAGATTGAAAGCTATGACATGTTTTTCAATAAAATTGGCTTATGTAAAATCATGTTCATTTTTCCAAATTAAATGATATATATTATTGATGAGGTTCCCACAAAAATTTTTTCACGTCTTCTGTTTCAGAGGGGATTAAAATAATAATTCTAAAATACAGAGAGAAATGAAAAGTGGAAGAGTTTTAAATGTTGTAAATGAATTGTAGCTATGACCTTTTTGCTTCACCCCATATGACACTAAATTCAACAACAAATAAATTGTTTATCTCACGTCTATCACATGTTAGACATCTTTGCTATATGGTTACTAATTCTAACGTGGCTACACGCACACGCATGCACGCATGAACACATAATGAATACGTGGGTCGCTCAGTTGTTCAGAACAAGGATCAGCATAACCAACAGCCTCTGGACAGCATCACTCATACGCCCAGCAAACCAGAGGAGAGAGACATTTCTTAGTTTCAAATCCACTGAAAATGGTAAAAGGTAAACACTGGTGTCTGCACAAAAAGACAAAGTAACAGCGAAACTCTGGCAGGAACCGAAGTCAAATATAAGGAAGATTTATGTATGTGACGCGTTTCTGGAGAGCTCGTTCACGTTCACAAGGAAAGTATTTTTTTAAAAACCCAACAGATAAAATAGCCACGGCGAGAGGACAGTTGAGGCCATAAGAAAATTCAGCGGAGACACCAGCACAACTGCAAGTCCCACACCTAAAGTCTCCAGTTCACCCTGATGACCTAGCAACAGCAGAGGCGCGCGCCCGCCCGCCCGCCTTGCGCCCCGCGCGCCCGCCCGCCCCTCCCGCGCTGGCGGAGGCCGGGACCCGGCGGCCCTTCCGTCGGCCTTGCAGCCTGCACCGGCTTAGCGTCGGTCGGTAGGAAGTCAGCTGCTTACGCTCTCGGCCTCTGTGCGGCTGCGTTCTTTATCCTCGTTAGGTAATTGGTAAAAGGAGCACCCAAACCGGAGAGCTAGGCCCGCGCGGAGGCATCTATGTGAAGGACGTGCTGAGTGCTGTGCAAAGCCTCAACTTGAAAAGCAAGTGAAAGAACAAATCGCTGTGAAGTGGGAGGTGCAAAGGAAAACCTGAGATTTCTCCCCAGAGCCCTGTGATCTCATTCCACGGTGAAGCAAAGCCACTGGACTTTGCTGGCAATGGATACGAGTGTAGTAAAAGGGAGAAAATGAACAAAATGGTCAGTTGTCCGAGCCACACCCAGAAAGCCAGCTCTGGCTGTGCACCGGGACTGACTAGTGGTCTGTTTTAATACGATTTAAAATGGAGTGAGATGTTCAGTAGATTTATTGGGTATCTTTCTCATGAATTCCCATGAGTCATGACTTTCTTAGATCATCCATTTTTTGGTTTTAATAGCAGTGGTGATATTTTCTGTTTTTTGTTTCCTATGCTGTGGTTTTTTAAAAGTTGAGTTTATGCCACGTGCTGGGCCCTGTTAGGCAGGCTCCGTAAGGGCACACTAATGTGCTAGGCCGCTGGAGCAAAGCCCCACCCCTGGGGCTTCAACAGCAGAAGTCTGTCCTCTCCCCGTTCTGGAGGCTGGACAGCCAAGATGCGGGTGTCTCGGGTTTGCTTCTTTCTGAGGGCTCTGGGGAGCATCTTTCGGGCCCCTCTCGTTGGCTCATAGTCGGTGGTCTTCCCCCTGTGTCCTCGCACCACTTCCCCTCTGTGCCTGTCTGCCTCTGCTTCCAAATTTCCTCTGTTTATAAGGGAACCAGTCATCGGATTCAGATCCCACCCCGGTGATCCCCGTTTCATCTTGATCACTTCTTTTAAGGCCCTATCTCCAAATAACGTCACATTTTGAGGTCCTGGGGGTTAGGACTTTGACCTTTCCTCGAGGACACAATTCAACCCATAATAAATGTCTTTTAATTCACAGATCCATCTTGAGGAACAAGCATTATTATCCACCAAATGAAGGAACTGATTGAAGTATCAGAGCGTTTCACGCACAGCAGGTGGAGAAGCAAATTCCAGGGGTAAATTGGGAACTCGAGATTTGCAGACACAGCCACTGGACATCAAGCAGATAAACAAGCTCCTCCTGTACAGCACAGGGAACTACAGTGTCTCGTAGTGACCTGCCGTGACAAGGAGTATGAAAAGGAACGTGTGTGTGTCCATGTGTGACTGGAGCACTGTGCTGTACACCAGAAATTGACACAACACTGAAAACTGACTAGACTTCAATTAAAAGTAAATATATAAATAATTATGTTTAGATGCCAAATAAAGACCAAGTTTTAATCCTGATAATACACAGCACAACCTTCAACTGGAAAAGCCTTCTTTACTAGAGAAACACACCCCCCCCTCTAGAACACACCCCCACCCCCTCTAGAACTGTAAACAGAGACCTTGCGTGGACTTTCTGTGTTAGAGGACGCTGGAGTGGGAGACACTTCCTGAAACACGGCGTTTCCGTTATTCTTTGATCCAGTGATCCTCACCTCTAGCTGCTCATGAGAATGATCCACGGAGCATTTGACATTCACCAATGCCCAGAACCCCTGGCCAACCACATGGTTTCTTAAACTCACGTGTTTCTAATATTCCACCAGGGTTGAGACCACCATATTATTAATGATTGTGAGATTCTTTTTCTTTCCAGATTGAATATAAAGAATTATTTGGGGAAAAAAAAGACCGAATTCATGTCAGTTATGAATAAAAAATCAAAATCTATTATCCACTGAGCAGGAAAAATGTAATTACTGAGCACATCTCACACGTCAGGTTCCGTGCCGAGGACACGACTCTTTCTTTTTTCATAAGGGAAAAATATCTGTTGGCAACAGAAGAGCATTTCTAACACTGCTGACAAATCAGCCATGTGACCTGGGGTCTTTCCACAAACACTGATTTTTTTAATTTCTCATCAGTGGAAGGAAATTATAAAATCAACGATTTCTACCTCCCAGGAATATGTGAAAAATGATTAAGAAGAGGAAGAGGACAGCACTGTGCAGGCACAGAGCAGTCTGCCAAAGCCGTTATTAACAGCAGAACCATCCGCGGCGTCGGCCCGTGCGCTGCCGTGTCATTCCGCGCCGCGCGAGCTTCTTCACGCTGCTCATCTCCTGCAAACGAGCAGCACCTGAGAAAGTGGAAAAGGAAGGTCATTATTCACACAAAGGGACCCGCAGCATTCACATTTCTTAAATGAAGCTGGTAAATACGCTGGCTTTTTTCCTGTGATATATAGAATTGGTCAAAACACGTTATATCCTTACACGCTTCAAAATCTACTGGCTAAAGGTGAAAGAATTTAGGTCCTGATGAAAAAAAAAATGCAGAATCCAGAGAAAAAGAGGTGAGGTATCATTTTAGACCTAAAGACAGTCATTTGCACAATTTAATAGCTTTTATTTTTAAAATTGCCATCGTGAGGATGCTGGTGGTGGCAATGATGTTTGGGGACCACAGGTCCTATAATTAGACTATGAGACAGAAAAACATGTGGCGGCAAGTTCGAGGTCTCGCCTGGCGGCTTGGATGGGTGTTTTAGAGACAGTCGTCCAGGGAGGCCTGCGCGGTTTCTGAGTGGGGTTGTGTGCTTCCAGACAGTCTGTTGGGGCGAAGCAGGATGGCCTGGAGTGAGCGGGGCCAGAGCCGGCCGGACAGGACGCAGGACAGCCCGGTCCACAGGTGACGCCACAGAAGAGATCGGGGACAACGCCACGTGAAGTATCGCAGACGTGGGATTAGAGGTCTTCGTCCCTGCACATGGGACAGAAACAAGAGAGAGGGCTGAGGGTGGCTGTCTGTGGCCTCAGGCCGGGGTGACTGTGAGAGATAAGGTGGTTTTAGCAGAAACTCAAATTTGCAGGGAGTTAGAGTTAGGTTTGTGCCTGCATCACTACCTCTGCTTGCAACTGACCTTCACCCACCTAGAAATACGCTGAAAGCAGAGTGAGGAATAAATCCTCTGTTGGTCCCCGGGATACCCAGAAAGAATCAATGGTTTAGAACTCTCTCTTCAAACACAGTGATTGTTGATTTCTTATCTCCTGTCCACTGTCAACAACATCCCCATGTTTGGACAAAAGCATTTGCTTCAGAGGCATCTCCAAGAAGCAATGCAAACTGAGACATTTTTGTCAACCTTCCGAATGACCTCCTGTGCACCTGTCTGGAGGCCAGGTGGCTTCAGAGGTAATAAAGACCCTCCCTGGTCCCCATCTCTGCTCCATCTCTAAGCCTCTGTAAGGAAAAGGCTCCCCCAGTCACTAATTAGCAGCAAGTGCTGGGACCACCGTTCAGGGCTGAGACGCCCAGGAGTGGAGATGGAGCGGCGGGGCCTGAGGGAAAGAAAGCCGGCCTGGGACACACATTTTCTTTCAAACTTTCTAATTAACTTGCAGTGTGACCTTGGACAAATCTCTTAATCTCTCCCCACTTGCCGTCCTCCCACTGTCCGAAGGAGAGACACCGGTATTTATCGACTCCCTGCCTCTCTGGAGTTTCGCAAAGATTAACAAGATACAATTTATAAAGCGCCTTGAGCCCTACCGCGTTGCCACAGAAATCAAGGATTGCCTGTTTAAATCCACGGGCACCCAGAATGCGTTTCCTGTTGTGCGGTGTGTACAGCAGTGCCTGCGTCCCTGACTTTCTGTAAAATGCTCTTGCACATGCATGAGTGGTTCATCCAGTAAGTCCTTTCTGTCCCCACCAACTGTGATTCCTCTGCCCTGATTAATTAGCTAAACCTGCAGGAAAGCCTCACCCTCCAGCTCCTTCCTTCTGTATTACCCATGCAAAAGTGAACAGTTTCCCTACAAGTTAAAAAAAAAAAAGCTGTTTAAATGTGGGGGGAAAAATAGAGACTGGAATAAAAGCTGTTTGAAATACAATGCTCGTGTCTCCCCATTGCTCAGTATTTTATGTGTCTGAAACGTGCACGTGACTCTGAGTAATTGCCCAGCACTTGCCCCGTCCTCGGGGCTTAGGCAAATCCCTAGCTTCCTGCTGGCCACGGCTCTTTTCTTTTCCTTCTCTTTTTTATCTTTAATGCACTGTGCTACGAAGATTTGTATAGCAGAAAGGAGCCTCTCTTCCCTCAACTTTTCTCAATGAGGGAATTAAACATGTCACCCAAAGGCAAGAATAAAACCTTACAGAAGACAGTCTGCAGCTGAGATCTTCAAAAGCTAAATTGTTCATAATGAAGTGTTCAAAACTAAATGCTCAAATTTGAAACAAAGAACGGAGAAAGGAAAGAAGGAAGAAGGGAACAAACCATAAAATTGGGTACCCAGGATGGATTCTGACAAGAAGTTGATAGATGGACCTGGCCAGTTTCAATGACCCCCCCTTTCATCTGGGAATTGGGCTACCATAGAAGATGAACGTCGTGCAGATGACTGTTGAACGAGCCCACTTCGCTTGTGAGATGCCATTCATTTTGTGTGTGTGCGTCTGGTCCCACTGCATACCCTGTGGTCCAACAGCGTGAACACCTATCATTGGCTGAGTGAGGACAGAAGGAAGAGAGAGGGGAAAAAACTGTCTTAGGCATCTCAGCCTGATACGTCTCCTGAACACTTGGAGATGGTTTGCTCCCAAGCGCTCGCTGCAGCTGTGCAAACTAGGGTTAAAGCTGAAGGAAAAGACATTTGTAGCTTCAGCTTTGCAATCCGAATTCAAATGAGATTGGAGTGGAAAATGTAATAAGGATGATTTTGTCACAAATTCCTGGTGGCTTCTTTTTCACGCCTGACGGGGTTAGGATTGAGTCATGCCAATGGGATGCAGGGCTCCTATCTGCTCCTGGACTCAGGGCGCTCAGAAGAAAAGGCATCCGCACAGGAGCAGCCCCTCTGTAAAAGGAAAACTGCGGAGTGAAGGCAGAGAGAGTCGGAAGGCACCAGGGAAGCGCGCCGCAGCATTCTTGCAGCCCTCCTTCCTCCACAGGCACTTCCTCACTTTGCCTTTTCCCTAACTGTAATTTCTATGCTAATATATTTTGTAAAAATAGGTAAAATTAGGGACTTGAAGTTTTGTCAGAGTGAAGAGGTCAGCAGATCCTCTTCCCCTAAAACACAGATACTAAACTGGACAAAAATATCAAAACAACCATTTTAAGGGTTCTCAATACTAACCTAAAGCAGACAGCGAATGGAGGAGTGTTTACTCATGGAAAGCTACTGAACTTTGGGTCACGTTGGGGGGAGCCTGCAGTGGTCGTGCCCAGGGCCGCCTGCACCCTCCTGCCAGGCCAGTGATGGTAGTGGGGCTGCCAGGGCAGGGGCGGGAGGGCCTGGCACAAGGAGGAAGCCCTGGCATACTTTGAAATCGCCTCTCCCTACGTACAGATCCATCAGCAGAGGGAAGAAACTCTATTGTCACAAAGAGCTCAAGCACAAACTTCAGTCACCACTGAAAACTGAACTGTGCACACCTGGGAGTGCCTTCTGAGAATCCAGAGCACAACATAAAACTAAGAATTAAAAACAAAACGAGCAAAGATCCCACCAGCTCCAAATCACAGGGGAGATCAAATCTAGGCAAGTTATTATAAATACAACAAAACAAAAAATAGAAGCAACAATAACCCTCAGGGAAAAAATTCAGAGTTGCAAGAACTCGTTATCTGAAATGTCTCGTCTTCAACCAAAAATTATGAGGCTTGCAAAAACAGGGAAGTGTGACTTGTATACAGGAAAAAGTGGGGAAGCAGTCAGTAGAAACTGACTGTGAGTGGGTCCAGAAGCTGAATTTAGCAGATAAAAAACTTCAGAGCGTCTAAAAATACTCAAATTATGGAAACTATATTTAAAGAGTTAAATAAAATATGATGAAAATGACTGCACAAATAGGGAATCTCAATAAAAATCTGTAGCTACCAAAAAAAGCGATGGAAATTTTGAAGTCATAAAGGACAGCGACTGAAGTGGAAACTTCGTGGGGTGGGCTTGACAAGCAATGGATGTGAGACAGCAGAAGAGAGAAACTGCGAAAGTGAACAAGAATCAATGGAAATAATTCAACCTAACAACAGAGTAAAACACGGGAAAAAATTAAGAACAATTAGCTGCAGAAAGTACCTACAGGACATCAGGGAAGCGAGCACATGTAACAGGAGCTCCAGAAGGAGTGATAAAGGGGAAGAAAAGCAATGAAGTAATGGCTGGAATCATCCCCAATTCTGTGAAAAACACTAACCTACAGATCCAAGTGGTTCACTGAAATCCACGTAGAAAACCCAAAGAGATCCACGTCTACCTACATCGCAGTCAAGCCGTGCAGAGCCAAAGAGAAGAGAAAATCTTGAGAGCACTAAACAGAAGCACGCCTCATCGCATACACACAGAAGTGTTGGCTGAACATGACCGACTGGTCAGCTGAAGCCGTGGAGGCCAGAAAGCAACGGAATGATGCTTCCGAAGTGCTTAGGGAAGGATGCTCAGCAGGAAGTCCGTGTATCAGTGAAGCTGCCCTTCGAAACTGAAAGTGAAATAAAGACGTTCGCCCACAAAGAAAGGCTGGGAGAATGTGAGTTGCAGACGTGCCTTATAAGAACTGTTAAAGGCAGCCTTGCAAGCCGAGAAGGATGTAAGATGGTAACTTGAATTCACAGGGCAAAAATGAAGAGAATTGGAAATTATAAATAGAGGAGACTTCATATAAAAGACTCTATAAATATATTGCTTCTCTTACCTTCCTTAAAAGACATAAGAGGTGGGAGGAGGGACAGGCTTGGGGGAGAGAGGGCAGGATGCAGAGGGACAGGTGTGACCGCATCTTGAAGGAGGAGAAGGGAGGGGGGCACTGCCTGGGCCCTGTGTCAGCCCAGGATGTCCAGCCACCGCGGCACTGGGAGCCGTGAGGAGGGGAGGAAGGGGGGTGAGGACCTGAGGTGAGGAAGACCGGAGAGGAGGTGGGAGGCAGGGCCCACAGGCCTCCCCAGCCATTCACCTCTTAGAAACCGTTTGCTCTTCATTCTGGCTGCAACGGAAAACAAGACTTCCTGGTGTCAAACATGCCAACGACGCGTGCACTCGCATGAAACAAGCGTAGGTCATCTCCATCACGCATGCAGACCGCTTAGAACCGCAGAGACAGAAAAGACACAATGGAACAGCGCAGACAAGTCACGGCCCCGCGCGGAGGCAGAGCGTCGGGCGTGTGGTGTCCACAGACGCCGGCCTCGGACCCGGAGCTCTTTGTGCAGAAACAGCTGACTCGGCGCTTTCCTCTTTTGATCTCAGATAACATTGCAGGGATTAAATTCTTGCAATGACCAACTTCATTTTTAATACAATTATTCATTTATTTAATAAATATTTATTGAGAGTGAATGTGCCGGTCTCTGTGCTTAATAAATTATTAAATTTTAATCACAGTGTGTGTGGACAAGCACCCTGATCTGAGGGTGGATAATGCTCTCATTTATGCTCCCATTTACTACTCGAATTGATATTAGACAGTCATCATAAAATTACTTATCATGGCCCAGTTTTTCCAATTACCACAATGCCATTGAAGGATCTACAAAAGAAAAATATCTTATAAAACCCAGGCTTAAAAAATATGTAAAGATCTTTTGTAAAAGGATTGACCCGCCCCCAGTTTCTGAAAGGAATATTTTCTCACCATAAAAAATCATTTAAAAATACAAAAATATAAAGCCTGAAAAACACACTCTCCATCCCGCCACACAAAGGCAGGCACTCATAAATCTATTAGCATGTTCTTCTAGAGTTTTGTCCCCAGTGTGTAGGTTTTCTCAGGTGAGACCTTGAGATTTGTCTTTCTTAAATTTAATAGTCTTAACTTAGCTGTTCCCAGCGTTATTGCTTATCGAAGTAGAGTCGGTTTACAACGTTGTGTTAGTTTCCGGTGTTCAGCACAGCGACTCAGTCAGACATACACACACATATATTCCTTTCCATACTCTTTTCCATCATAGGCCATTGCAAGGAGCTGAGTGTAGCTCCCTGTGCTGCACAGCAGGGCCTGCTGTTTATCTGTTTGATGTGTAGTCGCTAGTTTCTCCCCAGTGTTAATAAACACTCATTGTAAACATCATTTCACGTTCCAAACAGCAACCAGATGAAATGGCCAGCTTTCTCCAGATTTTTTAATTTTTTGCCAGCAGAAATAGCACACGGTGAGGACTTTGTTCAGAAGGTTTTGCCCAAATGGAGTCGACAGCAGCATTTATCGTGTTTACTGTGCGCCTCACACCGTGCTTTCCAAGCATGATCTCATTTAAAGGCCACAATAATCTTATTGGGTAAAAATTATTATTGTTCATATTCCCTAGATAAGAAGCTGAAGCTGAGAGCGACGACCAAGAGGCACAGTGACGTCTGCTGAGCGCCCATCATGTGCCGTCTCTGCGGTGCTCGCCGGCTGTCACCTGCCCCGTGGGGAGGATGTCACTGCTGTCCTCCCCACTTCACAGGTGAGGACACGGAGGCAGCGGCTCTGGGAGGAGCTTCCCCGGGCTGCACGCCCCAGCTGAGCGGGAGCGGAGACCTGAGCTGCTGGCTTCGGAGACGGGCTCGTCACCACCCCGGAGCGCAGGCAGCTGGCAGAGCGGAGGAACTGACACTGTGCCCTCAGGACACGTTCCCAGAGGCCATCACCGCCCAGGAGGCACTAGACCCTCCACAGCACCCACCAGGTCACATTCCGATCCGGAAAGCGTGACTCTGCCCATTTGCGTGAGGGCCTGGTGTCTGTTTCCATCTTGCAGAAGCAGAAGAAGCACATGCTTACACGCTGAGTCTTCTGCTCTGTGGGCTTCCTAACCGATGCACCTTCGTTTAGATATTGCCCATGTGGTACCAACCTCAACACCCTGCCACTGGGCATGGCCTCTCCCCTCCACCTCTGTGGCTCCTGGTGGCTTTCACATGTCCCACCAGCAGACCTAGGGGCATCCGTGCCTGAGTGACCTCCTGCAGGGACGGGAAACAGAGAAGGAGTTGAGGGAAAGGGAAGGGAGAAGAGACAGGAGGAGGCAAGGTCGCTCCCTTCAGCAGGAGGAAAACCTGGTGGCTGGAGATGCGGAGCAGAGGTTCTAAACCATGTCTAGGAGCGGGGTCTGGGGAGACCTGGGGTCTGGGGAGGATCACCTGTCCACGCGGCTGGGAGCAGCGGGCACCTGACCGCGGGTGAGCTCACCGGCCAGGACTGAATTTATCCCTAATCAGAACGCAGGACTCTGAAAATTCCTGTGAACACCCCCAGCTCTCAGGATGCATTTCATTTGCCTCCAGAAAACCGTGACACTGTTTATAGGAAGGAGAAAGAGGATTTTTATAGACAAACTCACGACAGGCTTTAAGGACATCAGGGGGAACTCACTACGAAACACTAATAATTTCAGTGTAAATGAATCTAAAATGCATAGATAAAATTGCTCCTAGATTGCATATGCATTTTTTTAAAAATCAAAACAAAAAAAATGCCTTGGGCATAACATATTCTACTTTTATTTTGAATTTTTTTAAGTGTCTATCACAGCAGCCTCTGAGGAGAGACACAAAACCATAAATGTAGTTAGTGACCAAATCAGCACCAGGACCTGTGAGCCCCAAACCTCAGGCCCCCCATTCTTGTCCCTTAATGTGTTGAAATATCAATTTCCAGTTCAGGATGGAACAGCCGGAACCCCCGCTCCCTCACTGGAAGGAGCACCGCCCTTCCTGGCAGGCGCTGAAAGCGGGCTGGTGTTTACAGAGCGCCTGGGGGACGTCCAGGGCAGCTCCGATGGCGGGTGTAACCGCAGACCTTCTCAGATGATGTCAGCCGGGGTGGCACCCTGCCGAGGCCCGAGAACGCAATACGTCACTTAGAGAAAACAAAGCAAGTTGAAGGTGGTGAGCGAGGAAGCCGGTTAGCTAATCACAACTGGGTCAGTTAGGCAGCGGCTTTGCTCTCGGCACCGCGCAAAGGTGGCTGCAATCCACACGGACACGGACCTGCATCTCAGGGGGTTTGGACAAAAGACAAGTGGGGTCAACATCGGTGGACACAGAGACCAGTTCCACTCCCGCTTTATAAGCCGTCTGGACGGCTGAGCCCCTCTAGAACGCAGCACTTAGAGAGCCCGCGGGGACACCGCCGGGATGCAGGACAGACAGGCGGCATTAGGCAGACAGGGGGCACGTGCCTGAGCCTGGTCCCCCTTCCCGGCTCCGCGGGCAGCGCTGTGTGTCTGGGAGGGTTACCTGTCTGACGCCCCTACTTACCGCTTTCTCACGCGGTTAGCCGTACGTCGCTTTGTCCTTATTGCTCCCCCAAAGCAGAGATTACCACTCGGTTTTGCAGACGTGATGTCTGAGTTCCAGGCCGCTTCACGTTTACGCAGTTCACCGAGCTGGGACTTGGGCCTGAAACCGAGTCAGCCTGACCTCGGGTTCTCCGCCCAGGAGCCCTGGCAGCGGCCCCGCCGCCGTTCAGGCTGGCGTGTTTGTCCGCTGCGCCTGATGCAGAGACGCTCGTGGGGAGGCTTCTCCCCCTGTGCCTCCAGCTCCTTGCTCCTAAGAGGAGCCCGTTCACTCAGGAAGGCCTTCTGACGGAACAGGATGCGGAGAGACTGGCCTGTCACTACCGGGGGAAAGACTGACACGTAAGGGACTCACAGGTCGTGTCCAAAGACAAAAGTGCTCCGAGCAGCTGTTGAGCAGGGGGAGAGGGGACTTGAGTGAATGAAGGAACGAGAGAATGAATGAACGGTTTCTCATTCCTAGAGAGTATGTTCTCCGAGCAGGGCGCCCCCGCACGGCCGCGGACGCGGCGAGGGCACGCTCAGGGCGCGTCGCGCCCCCCCTGCCCCCAGGGGGGCACGGCTGGAGGGTGCTCTCGTGCCGCCGTCGTCAGCTCCTTTCTCACTTTCTGTTCTGCTCTCTCTGTCTCACTTTGCCTCAGTTTTGTTATGTACCAATTTTAAAGAACTTTTCCCTCACACTAGCTCCCTCGTTCATGGGGCCAGCATTTCTCCAAACACGCCCTTTTCTCCTTGTCCCCTCAAAGCTCCTTTGGCCTGAAAGCACCTTGCTGTGCCTCCTAGGGTGCCTGAGATGCGTAGATCTCGGCGAAATCGGCCGCGTCAGCAACCGCCTCCAACTTCAGACTCGCCCCTTAGCCGGCTGCCCTCAGAAGGGCGATCTGAGTGTCGGCCGCCCGCCCGGGGAAAGTGCGCGCCGGAGCTCGGGGCCCGGGCGGCAGCCCTCCCCGCGCGACCTGTGCTCCCGCGACCCGCTGCTCCGCCAGTCTGGCGCGGAAGAGTCTAAAACTTCCCCGGGGAAGATCCTGTGCTCTGACAAATGCCCCGGGAGGTGAACACACATCAGAAAGAATATTTTTAAATGTGCAAAGTTGTTTACAAATAAGAAACTCAAAAACATGTTTTTAAAAGCACCAAGAAACAAAGCAGCAGGAGACAGCTCGGCGCTCCCCGCGGCTGCTCCAGCAGGGGGTGCCGAGCGCCCACAGGGCCGCCGGCCGCCAAAGGCGTCTCGGTCACCAGGCACGAGACCCGAGACACGCCTTTGACTTGCCCCCCCCCCCCCCCCCGCTCATCCTCCTCCTCCAAACTCCGCGTGTTCTAACCCCAAAGCCTCTCTCTCATCGGCATCTTCCTCCGCGTTCTCGTCCTCCGAGGCCACGCTCCGCTCCCGTGCACGCTGCTCTCAGCCCTCCTCCCCCACCCCCCGGGGGTCCTGGGCAGACACTCCGGCTCCGAGCCGCGCGGCTCCGATGGTTCCCCAGGAAGTCAGTGTTCGGTGACCGCCTCTGTCCTTGCTGGGGCGGCAGACAGGCGCCGCGTCTCTGTCCAGACTCCTCGTGCTGCCCTTCCTTCATGCTCTTCTTCCTGCTGTTCAGGAAACTAGCTTAACTGTGCAGCCTGGAGGGACGGCGCTGACGTGGACTCTATACAGACCAAGGGTGTGAGTCTCAAATCGTTGTCCTCAAAATGGGCTGGCCTTGGCGTGGCCGCCCCGGTCATCGTGAAGCAGGGACTGTGTGACTGTGTGTGTGTCTGTGTGTGTGTGTGTGTGTGTGTGACTGTGTGTGCGAGAGTGTGTGTGTGAGTGTATTGCACCAGTGGGAATGTGGCATTTTATTGCTCTTAAACTCCATCCACCTGTAAAGTGCACAGTGTGGTAGGTGAGGGGGAAATGCTATGGAACAAACAGCAGTTTTCTAGAAAATAATAATGATCTTAAACAGGTTTGTTCTAAAGCAAATCATGTGGTTTTTACAAATCCCATCATTTACCAAGAGGTGGACCTGACTGTCCTCCTTAGAGTCAGCGTGGAGGGGACCCCCGGGGGACAGGCTCACGGCCCCACGGGGAGGAGGCTGTCGTGGGGGCCTGACTTGTGCTCGCGGTGGCCAGTCGGCATGGAGCCACAGCATGAGGACGCTGCGTCCCAACCAGAGAGCACCTGGGGGCGTGGGAGCGGAGGGGACTCTGTGAGTAGCATCTTTGTCCTCCTTTTCCACAAAGTCATTTATTTCGCTAATGGGCTGAAATCCCTTGAATACGGCTCGGATAATAAGTGGGCTCCTGGACTGTGAAAATTGTTTTCCAGAGGGCTGTGAACTCCAAGGGCTCTGAATTAAGAATAAAATCCAACTGCAGAGAAGAGAGGTTTTCCCAATGAGGCGGGAGCTGGATGGCCAGCGACAGGTCAGCCGGAGACAAGACTGCAGGAAGGGCAGACGGGGGGGCGGCCGGCTTCCTGAGCCCCCAACACGACGATGCCTATTAAGGACGCACTTCTGCACAGGAGACTCTTTACAGAACAGAAATAAGACGTGATAACCACCCAGAGCCTGCTGTGGAACAGCAGGGAGGCGGTCAAGGAGGCCTGGCGCCCAGGAAAGCGGCCGCTGGAGTGTTGCGTGTCCTCTGACAACGGCGGCCGAGGGGAACCAGACTGCGACAAGGGAGGAGGCAGCTCTGTGCGCAGCGCGAGAGCACACACACCTGAGCGTCTAAGGGGGAACAGGGCCAGGTCTGCCCGCAGAAATCCACGGGGCCTCGTTCACGGGCCACGGGGCCCCTGGAGGACTGAGGACGGCCACACGCTTTGTCCATCAGAGGAAAGACGCAAGCTTGATCCACAGCCTTCATCACTATTTAACAAGTGGCCGCCAGCTGTCGCGGCTTCCGGGGACTGGGGAGTTACTCGGCGATTGCTGAACACTGGGCTAGTGCACGCGACAAAAGCCCTAGAGACCCCCTGTGCTGCTGTTTACTTCCCGTGTCCCTCCGTAAAAAGAGGACACTGAACCAGATCACTAGGGCAGCCCCTGGTGCTGAAGCTTCAAGGACGGAGTGCTGCAGTGACGACGGCGGACCGTGACGCCTGGCCCGGCTTCAGAGCGCAGTCCCACCAGCTCTGCTGTCAGCTCGGGTAAATCCGTTACCTTGTTCGAGCCTTGGGCTCCTGCCAAAGTACTTGCCTCGTAGGGACGCTACAGGGAAATGAAGAATGGGTGCTGAGTGCCCAGCCTGTGGGGCCCCCGTTCACCATCAAGCTACCGTTGGGATTCTCTGAAACCAGCTTTTCTGACCTAATCTGGTGATTGCGTCACCTGCAGGTGAATGTGTCGGCGGCTCTAAGTCCCAGGTGTCAGCAGCGTAACACGGTGACAGTTCCCTTTCGCTGTGGGAAGCGCAGTGCGGCCGTTCCTGGCAGCCTTTGCGGCCAGGAGGGAGGCAGGGACCCAGGTCCCCCCGCCTTCGACACCCGCTCCGAGCCTGTGGTTTGCGAGGTCACCACAAATGGGAGACACAGACACGGCCCCTCGGCCTGGAGCTGACCTCTTCCTTCCTCACGTTGCACTGGCCGAAACTCGTCACCCACTGTCACCCAGACACACGAAACTGAGGAGGGCAGACGGCCCTTCTGCCAATTAGACACTAAAAAAACGCTAACACTGGCTTTATGACAAATAGTTTACAAGGTGAACGGAAACTCAGGAGAAACAGCATAAAGAAATATTAAGTGGTTTATAAGCTTCCACTTGTGTTATCATGAAGGTCAAGTCACAGACCCCATCTGAAGAAATGAGAAATACACTGCCTGCCGCTACGGAGCGTGTGGGCACCCGAGGACCACGCAACACGGCGTCTGAAGGCACGTCCTTCGCCGTCAGCGAAGCTTCTCAAAACACTGATCTCATCCTTTATTACCTTTGACTTAAGCCTAAGCTCACAATGCGGTAGTTTTTAGTGAGAAAGTGATGTGAACACACAGGAAACAGCAGCGTTAGTGCCCGTCCCCGAGGGGCTTTCAGGCACTGGGACCACGAGCAGGTCTACACAGCGCGCTGCTCTCTCACGCGATGAGAGTTATGGATATCACGCATGAGGTCGTCTTGGTGGGTGTGCTACTTGGCTATGTGCCGTGAAAAACTGCCACCAGCCCAGTGGCTCAAAGCCCGCAGGTTTACTGTCTTGCATTCGTGGAGACCAGAGGCCGCCGTGGGTCTCCCTGGCTCCCGTGGACGTGTCGGCGGCGCGGCTGCCGTCTGCCCGGGAGGACTGCTCCCTCGTCTCCTCCTTCTTCCCCGGGCACCTGTCCTCCACGGCTCCCGGCCCTTCCTCCACCTTCAGAGTCAGGAAGAGCGCCTTCTGTTCTGCTCCCCTCTGCGGCCTGGTCACATGGCCTTTCCACTCGGACCTGCCTGCCTTCCTCTCAGAAGGACCCTCGTGACTGTGCTGGGACCACCTCACAGTCATCGTCATCTCCCACCTTAACTGCAGCTGGGCAGCGCCTTCACCACGCGGGGCACGGTCACAGCTTCTGGGGATCCGGACACGGGCCTCCTCGGGGGGCCTTGTGGAACTGACCGCAGCCGGTCAAGAAGGGACGCACGACTGCTGTGGCTCTAACACTTCACAGACTTGATAGACTTGTGTTAAGTGTGGCGACATAACACAGCCCTGCCGGAGCCTGAGGAGCAGCGAATGCTGCTGCTGCTGCGCGGGTTGTGACAGCTGTTCCCACAGGACAGGGCAACGCGAGTGGAGTGATGCAAAGCCAAGGAGTTAGTCTTCAGCCCAGGAGGAGGGACAGCTGGCAGGCAGCCGTGGAGGGCAGGCTGGCTGGACCACCCCCTGAAAGCAATGATAAACCTTAGGCAAAATATCTCAAAAGCAGGAGGAGATGCCACATTGAAAACACAGGAAGGCAACAGTGAGATTTGTGAGTTTGCACCTTTTTCCTGCAGGGCCTCCTCCCACCCACGTGTGGCCCAGAGCAGAGCATCTGGAAGGTGAGGGTGAAATGCTGAGTGCGGGGGAGCCACTGAGAGCGAGCACCAAGACCTGCCATAAACTCCGCCCAAACCACTGGTGGACGCCTGAAATGTGCAGGGGGGGCCCCGGGGACCACACACACACACACACACACACCCGCGCAGCAACTGCAGATGGAAAGAACTGAGTGTGAACTTCAGCTGCTGCCAACGGAGGGAAAGACCGAGGTGAGTGTCTGCGCGCAGACAAGTTCGCTGCCGCTGATTCAACGTGCTTCAGCGAAACAGAAATGAAGTCTCTACAATGTGTCCTTCGTAAAGTTCAGGTTCCAGTTTTAACAACCCCTAGTCATGAAAAGAAACAGGGAACCGCGACCTAAGTCAAGGCCAGAAAGAAATAAGAAAGTCAACAGAGACTAAACGCAAGATGCCCCAACGCTGACGTGAGCCGGCAAGCGCCTCGGAGCCGCTCCTGTAAACAAGGCCGAGGGCTCGGAGGACGCGCACTCACGGAACGCGACCGAGCGGGGAGGCCACGCGGACGCTCTCAGGGCAAGACACGCAGCATCGGAGACGAGACGCTGCCGGGGGGCCTAATGGCAAACTGGGGGCAACAGGGGGGAAACAGGAGTAGCGCAGTCTGAAGAAGAGAGAAATAAATAAAGTAAGAGTGAACGCAGGTGTAGGAAACCGCGGAGAAGACCGCGCAGCCGGACACGGGCGCGTTCATTCCCAGGGTGAGGAGGGGGACGGAGCAGGACAGAAAACGTCTGAGGAAATGATGGCTGCAATTTTTGACATGTAGTGACAGACATCGCCTCACAGACCCAGGAAGCTCAACACAACATGAGCAAAGTAAATAAGAAGGAGACTACACTTAGGCCCCATCATAAATCCTGCTAAACCACGCATTTGCCAGACCCCAAGGTTAAAGGTAAAATCTTCCAGACTTTGCACCTAGAGAGCAGCAACGCATTTCACACGGGGAAGAAATGGCAGAAACGACGCTGACTTTCTCATGAGACATGATGGAGCCAGAAGACAATGAAACTGCGTTTTTTAAGTGCTAAAAAAAAAATTAATCCAGAAATCTATGCCCAATGGGAAACGTCCTTGAAAAATGAGGATTAAAAAAAGACATACCAGATGAAAAAGAAAACTAAATTTTTCTCTGAAAGACCTGAGCTATAAGAAACGCCGAGGGAGCTTCTCTGGGCCTAAGGTCAATGGTGACGTAGGTTCACACGAGCGAATAAAGAGCTGTAGGTCCGGCAGGTGTGTCAGTAAATATGAAAGCCTGTAAATAGGTTTTCTTTTTCTCGTGATTTATTTAGATCGCACATTACCGTTTAAAGCAAAAATTAAAAGACTATGCAGGGAACAACGTTTGTACACGTACTACGTGTTGTAACACAGAAGTTGTGCTGGGGACCCCGGCCAGTGAAGTAAGGCGAGAAAAACCAGCGGCACCTGGGCAGACAGAAAGCAGACAGCCTTTCCCACCACTGCCACGCCTGTCTGTGTAGGACAAGGACTTTCAGAACAACCCCAAGAACGAATAAGGCCACAGATACGAGGCCACTGTGCAAAGAGAAATGTTATTTCTCATTCCAACAACAAAAGAAGGAAAATAAGATTTTTAAAAATTCCTTTACAGCAGACTTAAAATAAGAAAATACTTAGATGTAAACGTGACAAAAAGGAGCAAGTTTTCTATATTTAAAAAAAGTAATATATTAATTCTAAGTCAACAGTGATAAAAAAATATATATATATACTGTAATCCATAAAGCAAACTCCTAAAATGTTTTTTTTAAAAAAAGATAAATTTAAATGAATTTGAAGTGGTAGGTAAAACATACGTGATTAACTCAAAAATGGTAGGAAAAAAACTAAAACTGGAACAAAAACCAGAAGAGACCCCGCTCTGCAAAAAAAAAAAGTAATGATATGAGAGACTTAAATCAAATCATATCGAAGGTCACATTGGATGTAAATGGGCAACACCCCAAATGGAGTCAAAGGAAGCAGAAGTGGGCAGAACCGAGTTTATAATTAACCCAGGGCCCGAAATTAACCTGCTTTGTAAAAATGGATTCGATACAGAATCGTGTGTGTTGAAACTCTGTTGCGTGGCATCAGCGCGGCCAAGTGAGTTTCATTCAATAACGCACCAAACAAATAACACAGGAACCTGCAAACCCCAGACAAACACTCGGACTCGCTGAGCCTTTATCGAGGGTTCAGTCTATGGTTTAACTGACAGCGGAGCGTCAGGGAAGAGTTTATCTTCCCCCATTTCTGTCCACACCGTTCAGCCCGTGGGGGACCTGACACGGTGTGGGGGCACCGGCAGGGCGCCGGCCCCCGGGAAGCCCTGGCCCCTCGGAGCCGCAGGGCGCGCGGGCCCAGCCCCACCACTGCCTCGGAGCCCTGGCCTCCCGTCAAAGCGAAAGCCAGCATCCACCTCTGGGAAAGAAAATGGCCCAGAAAGGGGCAGGAGCGCCCTCAGACGACAGGTCTGTCACAGGATTTTTAAAAATAACCAACGCACAGAAGACACATTTTGGGGCCCCGATAATAAGCAGCAGACGCTCACAGAAGAAGGAAAGCTAACCAGCGACTCTCTCTTTCTCTGACATTTTGAAAAGTTCAGTAGATTCATGAGGGACTGAAGAGAGGAAAACACAACTTCATTATTTTAAAAAGGGCAAAGCCTGCGTCCGAGGACCTGCAGGCACCGCGAGCCCCCGGGAGGCTGGGAGGCGGTGCGGGCAGAGCCCTTGGCAAAGCGGAGCGGGACGCAGGCGACTGGGCGGGAGGTGCCGGGAGCGAGAGCTTGGAGAGGCCTTTGCAAGCCACTGTTCCTGCAAAGAACAAAATGCTGCCTTTTCCGAGGAGCGTTTGACAGTGTCCTCCTTCACTGACGCAGAAGCCTGCAGTCCAAGACAACGACCGGGTTTAGAGGTCTAAGGAGGAAGCACAGGGAACCGTGCTTCAGCTGCCGTGGTCTGACTCAGGGAAACGTGGGTGATTCTGAGGCTTATTGTGAAGACAGAAGCACAGCTGGGGGCCAGAAGCATTTCCTGGTGACCTCATATTAATTGCTCAAGGTAAGCATCACTCAATGAAAGGGACACCAGCTCAGCCAAGCGCACCTGCATCAGAGTGAAAACCTAGTCATTCAGAGGCTGTGAACCCTGCAAAGCTACGGAGCCACCTCTGGGCTTGGGGGTAGAGAGTGCGGAACAGTCACATCCCACCTCCACCGCCACATGCACACGCCCAGCTCACCTGTCCTCCACTCTCTGCCGTACGCCGCACTTCTGAAAAATCTTTCCCCTCGCCACCAGCACCGCAAGCCTTAATCCGATAGGAAGCGAGATTAGGTATCATGTGTGAGCTTTTCCGCAGCAGTCTAATTTTTCATTGTCTCTAAGAAGAAACATTTCACCCGGTGCTGAGCTCACTGGTCAGCGAACACGTGCTCTTGGCCGCCCACCTAAAATGCCCTTCAGCTGCAGCATCGCTGTGTCAGGCACTGCAGCATCCAGAACCAGCTCCTCTCGCTTGGAGTGGAACAGGGTGTAATTGCGGTCCGGCTCTTCACTTGGCTCATGATGACCGTGTTAATGGAGTGTTTCCAAGGTGTGAGGACTTCACGAAGTTGTGCAATCCCGTGGCCATGGTGTTATCACCTTAGAAAATGAGAAAATTCAGCCTCAGAGTGATACAAACTTTTGCACAAGGTATTCTGATATTTTTCTCTAGTTTATTCAACAATAATTACACCTGTAAGGGTCCCTGTGTTCACTTCTGGGTCTACCAAAACAAACAGCTTAAATACGGTCCCCAAGCTCCTGAAACTTACAACCTAGAGAGGCGCATACCAGGCAGGCTGACAGCAGCTGTAGGACCCGGGCCGGCGTTTGAACTCCTCTGAGCTTCCTCTCTTCATCTGTGGAAAGAGAAGCAAATGTTAATGACTGCATCTTAAATCTGAAAAGGAATTGAAAAGTCTACAATAATAGATGCTGGAGAGGGTGTGGAGAAAAGGGACCCCTCCTACACTGCTGGTGGGAATGCAGACTGGTGCAGCCACTGTGGAGGACAGTATGGAGTTTCCTTCAAAAACTGAAAATAGACTTACCACATGATCCAGCAATCCCACTCCTGGGCATACATCCAGAGAAAAATAAAATTCAAAAAGACTCACACACCCCAGCTTTCACAGCAGCACTATATACAGCAACCAAGGAAACAACCCAAATGTCCATCAACAGGTGACTGGATAAAGAAGATGTGGTATATCTATACAGTGGAACACTATTCAGCCATAAAAAAGAATCAAATAATGCCAATTGCAGCAATATGGATGGACCTGAAGACTGTCATTCAAAGTGAAGTGGGCCAGAAAGAGAAAGAAAAATGCCATATGATATCATTTATATGAGGAATCTAAAAAAATAATAAAATAAAAATAAGGACACAAATGAACTAATTATTATTTTGACTTCTTGAATATCTGTAAGCACATCTGACTGTCCTTTATGATTGGATTACCGCATTCTGTTGATTCTTATTTTGTAGTTGGCATTACTCCTTTGATAACTATGTAAGTTTACAAAGCTAAAGATCTAATCTGTTCTTAGGGGAAAAAAAGAAAAGAAAAGGAATTAAATAGGCCAACATGTAAAGTATAAAGTAGCACCTGTTGATTCGTGCTCAGTAAATACTAGGAGGTACTAGGACTAGCAGTGGTGACAGTAAGCGTAGGTGTGGCTGAAGCAGGCGCAGTGGCGGTAACAGAGCACCAGCGACAGTGGCAGGAGGAGCAGCCGTGACAGTTGTAAGAGTAGTAACAGTGGTGGGAGCAGTGACAGTGGCAGCCGTGGTGACAGTGGTGGACGTAGCACCAGCAGCACCAGCAGGAGGAGCAGCCGCAGCACGTGGGTTGGCGCTGCCCTCTGGTAGCTTCAGCGAGAGTTGCTGAGCACCAGAGCTGGACGGCGGGTCGGGGGGCGTCTGCAGGGCCTCCTCCGTCTCTATCTGCTCCTCCCCACTTTCTTCTTCCCCCCGACCCTCCCAGGGAACTCAGGGCTGCTTCTCTTTGGCAGGGATGATTCCACTCACACCTGCTGCAATACACGTGGTGGTCGTGCTGGTGCTGGTGGCAGCAGGTGGTGGTGGTGGCAGGTGGGGGGATGCAGCCCAGCAGCGGGAAGAGGGGCACATGCAGCAGCAGCTGAAGCCCTTGGAGGGGACGCACAGAACCCAGGTCTTGGATGGCCAGGGGTGATGTCCTAGGTCAGGTGATGCTGAAGCTGATCTGACAGTTTGGGCTGGACTGGCCAGGCAGTTGTGGGTGTTGGTGGGAGGCGGGGGGACGTGCAGGACACAGGCTCGGACCTGAGGTGTGTCCAGGTCGGGGGCTGCTCAAGGGAGGGAGGGTTCGGGAGTCAAGGTGCAGGGAGAAGTGGGCAGAGGCCAAGGGCTCCAGCCAAGCCAAGGGTCGGGCCTTTCCAAGGGTGGCTGCCATGCTGAGGAAGGTTCCTGAGGTGAAGAAGGGCAAGGCCTCAGAACCCACGGAGCCCCTCCCTGACCCCAGGCTGTGCTCGGCCCCTCGTGTTGTCTCTCTAATCATCCCGCTACCACGTTGCCTCTACAGTGTCTCATCTCGAGGGGATGTCTTCACACCTACAAGGGTTGAGCCTTTAGAACATTCTCTGAAGGATGCAGCCCACCTGGATTCATCCACCTTCCCCCACGACCCCCTAACAGCAGAAGCGAGAACCGGTGTGGCTGACGGTGCTAAGATGGCCCCGGAGATGCCCGTCCGGGCACTCCCAGCCTCTTGTGATCCCCTCCCCACGGACACCTGCTGCTCCGGACCCAACACAGCAACCACAACGCCAGGGTGGCTCGGTGGTGAGGTTACGGAGGGTCGTGCCTCCCGTCCTGCCAGCACTCTCTCTCTCTCTCCCCCTCCCTCTCTGTCTCTCCCTCTCTCTCTCTCTGGCTTTAATGAGGCACCTGCCATGTTAGAAAGTCATATCACAAAGAACAGAGGGTGGCCTCTGTCCAACAGCCCTCAGTAAAGTAAGGCCTTAGAATGGAGCTTAATCAAAGACCTTTCCCTAATGGAGCGTTCAGACGAGACCACGGCTCTGGCCAGCAGCCGGCCTGCAGCCTCGGGGAGCAGTGCACGCAGAGGACCCAGACTTCTGAGCCACAGACATGGAGGCAAAATGTGTGCGGGTTCCAGCTGCTCAGTCCCAGGGTCACTTGTTACACAGCAAAGATAACTGACGCTACCGTGTTCCACACCTTGAGATGGTACCTAAATCAGGGTCTCACGAAGACAGTAAAGGGACTGAAAACTCCTGGACCCGCAAGTCTGGCATAAACATACATTCTGCTCGTTTCAACGTAACTACAGCCGCAGATGGCACAGTGTGCAGTAGGGTTTGAATATTAACTTTTGATCCCACCCCCAATAGGCCATTGCTTTTTTAAAAATGAGCCAGGTGTGGTTATGGTCACAGGCTCAGTCCTGGTCCTCTCTGAACCCCGTCTGCCCGGGCTGCTTGGATTCCACGTGGCCATCGCCACCAGGCTTTTGTTGGTTTCATTTCCTGTGTCTGGACCTATTTCCACTTCCAGAAAAAGAATCTTATTTTAAGTGCTGAGTCTCTGCCAGTGGAATTCCTGAGGAAAGTTTGCTCCTCTCCTGTAAAACACCTGCCACCTCACATCCCTGCAGCGGGGTCCTCCCACTGTGCCCCACGCGCCCCCACAGACGCTCAGAGCTTCACGCCACCAGCCGTCGCGCCTCTGTGTCCTGAGCTGCCCGGACCCCGCGAGCAACAGGGGATGGGCAGGTGGACTTTTCACCTGCTCACTCCTCGGAGACAGACTTGAGGCTGAAATACAGAGGAGCCCCTCGCTCCGCTCTGCGTCTTGGTCATCCTCCAGCACTGCCTCACCTGTTCACTCCCCCTGCTCACACACGCGCACATGTACACGCGCGTGCGCGGACCTACCTGTGAGCCATCATGAACCACCTGTAGGGACGTAACAGCCCAAGAGTGGGGTTTCTTAGCCCAGGCTGGCTGGTATCGCAGTGTTCAGCTAGAAGCTCACAGACCGCTGAGACCAGACGTCTTACCCGAAACATTAGTGAGCAACACAGAAGCACACGCCTGGGAGTTAACTGGGTGATGCCGTCTCTGAGTAGTAAGACCATCATGTTATCTGGGGAAGAATCCTATCTTATTCCCCTTGGAGCTTGTCAACTTTCTCGACGTGCCTTTCTCGAAGCGCATAGTTGTTATTAAATAAAACACAGTCTGGTCTTAAACAGGAGCGACAAAGCAGATATCAAGGGCTCTATCCTGGTCTTGAAAAGTCAGTCCCCGGACCAGGTTATGGCCAAGAACGTCCAACCATTTTGACAGTCACTTTGTGCTCCTATCTAACATTCATCACTATTTTCAACTCTCGAGCAGGTGACAGGTTAGTATATTTCTAATTTGAAGCAAAGGAAAACAGCCAAGTGAATTCTCAGCAAATTTCAAAATTTATGATGGACACTTGCATGCTGTCTGTCCTTGGATGGATCTGGAAATGTTATCTGTTAAGCCCCATAATGTATTGAGCGCCAATCCCTGCGGTCCTCTGTAAAACTGCAGTGAACATGGCGAACGTGTCCCCAGCACCTACCACGTGTCAGGTGCTGCTCTAGGTTTAATTCTCTCAACCCCAGAACTGACGCTATGAGACGAAGGGCTGTTAGTAACATTCCCGGGTTACAGGGGAGGAAATGCGGGCAGAGATGCTGAGTCACTTGCCCAGGGTCGCACAGCTGATAATTTAGGGCTGCGCTTTGAGCCTAAGCAGGGTGGAAAGGACGTTGGTGTTTAACCACTGCACTACAGTGCCTGTTTGGTCCGACTGAGTCTTTTAACTGTATTGTTCATGTGAGAGAGAGAGAGAACAGGAATTATAAATAATGAAGAGATGGGCCTGATTCCATCTCTTGGCTCCACTGCTGGACCCCACGAGGACATCCTTGCGAAAGGGCCAGAGGAAGTATAGAAACCCAAGCACGGACTGACATCACTGTGCTGCCGGATGCAGAGGGCACTGCGTCCTTTGAGCGAATGCGGGACTGAAAGGGAAGGAGCACAAAGGGACAGAGAATGACAGAAGGACCCCCGGAGGCTTCAATTACAGTCTAGGCAGAAAACAATGCCCCACACCCGTCGCTCAGCAAATAACGTGGTTTTACAACACTCAGTGAAACATCTTACGAGAAATTAGATCCACTTGGCTTTGGCTCAGTTCAGAAGAAGGTGCTTAGAGAAACTTACCCTCATACCCAGAAGAGTCCACCAAGAAAAGTATTATTTCAACTGACTCGGCCAAAAGAACTTTCACTTTTATGAGAAACTGATGACTCTCTCATGGGCTGTGAAATGAATACTCTTCATACGGCTGTAAGGGATATTTTTCTTGGTATCTCTCAATGTGTTCCCACCTGTTTTATCTTATTTTATGGTTCAACACTTCACGAAGCAAGAAAGATGAGAATCAGCCTTACCGTCAATAAAACGTAAACAGCGTCCTCTCTCACGGAACAGTTGTAAAACAGAAACAGAGTGACGTTCGTGGAGGGGCTGGATTTGCGTACCTGGTGCCCGTTAACCGGTCATCTCCTCGTTCGTTCGTCCGCTCTCTCCCAGGTTACAGGTAAACAACCGCGGCCCAGGCAGACCAAATGACTTGCCAAGGTTTTCACGCCCATCTTTCGATTCACGTGTCACTTTTCTCCTAGTGCCCATTTGGACCTGAAATGCCTATCTCACATTTGAGTGAAACAGACTATATTCTCCCTCAGATGGGCTGCTGCTAATTATGTGGGGCAAACATTTCCAACACAAAAACTTTTCCACAATAAAAATGATTACACAAAGGGCAGTTTTATTCGATGCACTTTGGAAGCTTTGAAAGGCACCTCCAATCAGCAAGCAGCTGGATAATAATTTAAGCCAATCTCTGTGGTTGTTTAAAGAAAATTAAAACATGTGACATTGTTTAATTCTGTGGAGCAGTGCTCAGTCTCCAGCTCAGTGCAGGACAAAGGCTGTAAAAGCCACCGCACTTTGTAGCTAGGAGCCCCGTACGAGGTTTTATCTTGCGCAGATGGCATGATATAAAGCTGTTAGGAGCATTATTTATTTCAAAATGTTTGCGTTGAAAACATGGAGAGACAACCCATCTCCAATTTAAGAACATCCGAGGGCAGAGAAAGCAGAGCAACGTCGAAGATCTGCGATTTCAAATAAAACTTCTGATGAAGGACATTTTAGAAATAATTATAAACCCATCAGTTACTAAGACAATGAAATTTCTAAGTCTTCACAGTAAATGGCCCGGGGCCCTATGGACATAAGAAACAGTGCTTCCATCCAGAATGTTCCGCACACAGTTTAGGACGCACTCGTGCATCGGATCCGAGCGCAGCAAACATCAGTTTGTATCCAGCTCTTGAATTTAAAAATACACGTGCTCTATCGACATACTTCTCCTGTAACGTCTGGAATCAGTGCTCCCACGGGGTGGAGGTTCTGTTTAAAATCAGGTGAGTTTACTCTTTCATTTAAAACCCTCTTTGGCGGCACAGTCTTGGCGCCAGGGTTGGTCGACTGCAGCCTGACAGCCAAATCTGGCAGCTGCCCGGGTTTATACGGTCCTTGAGCTGAAAATGGTTTTACATTTTTATAGGATGGTAAAAAAAAAAAGTAAATAAAGAAAATGCAACAGAGACTGGATATGGCCCACAAAGCTTAAAATATTTACTATAGGTCCTGTATAGGAAAAGTGTGCCAACCCCCGGTCTACAAAACAAAATCCAAATTCCTGGTCTTGGCGTCCAAGAGCCTTCCTTAGTGAGCCCAGAACATTTCTCTAGCTTAATCCTTTGCCTCCTCCCCCATCTAAGCCATCGAGTTACTATTACTGCACAACAGGTTACCCCAAAATGTAGTAGCTTAAAACAACCACTTTGTTGTAACCCTGGATGCAGTCGGTGAAGAGCCGAGGACGTGGGAGAAGGGCTGCTTCTGCGCCGTGATGCCCGCTCGGGCCGGGCGTTCTGCAGCCGGGGGCTGTGATCGCCCAGCGGCAGCTTCTCTCCCGTCTAACTCCACGGCAGTGACCGAGCTTCCTCACAGCAGGGTGACCCTGGGGTAGCCAAAATTTGGACATGGTGACATAGGGCACCAAACACCAGTGAGTGTTCCAGAGACAAGGCAGGAACCACGTCACCTTCTCAGATGCCCACGGGGAAGCTATGCGGATAAACTCCGCCACATTCTAACGCTTCTGAGCAAGAACAAAGGGAGGGATTGTGGGCCCTGCCGGGTAATGGGAGGGACGGCGCGGCCCGAGGATGGGAGTGCAACCCCAGGGGGCTTCTCGGAGGAGTCTCCCTTCCCTAAGCTGGTCACACGCTCTGTAATTCAGAGTCGTGCACACGTCTGCCTTCTGCATGAGCGTCCCTGCCTCCCTCCCCAGCGCACTCCTAGACATGCGTCAGGGCCCCACAGGGTCGCCCACGAGGAGCTTCTCCCCTGGCATCTGCCCGCAGAGAGCTCACTGGCTGCGAGGGGGGAGAACGCACATGTGGAGGGGTGACTAACAATTGAAGGCAACAGATGATAAATAAAAAGATCGATCGATGTTTCTGAAAAAGTTTGTTCCGCAGAAAAGTTGCCCATTTGAAAACTGGCTCGTGGCAATGGAGAAATTGAACAGCTGGAACACGTGCTGGTGACCTGAAACAGTGGTCACCTCGCTGGCCAGAAGCAGGGCCCACTGCGGTTGAGATTGGCCCTAAAGACCCTGTTAGGTCCCAGAGCCCGTCCCCAAGTCCACACCAGAGAGCTGAGGACACGCTGGGGCTTGATTCTGTCTTGGCTGCTTCTGACGGGAGGCTCCTCTTCACCGTCCATCTGGCTTCCGTGTCTCAGTGAAGGGCGGCCCCGCCGCCCGCGCACCTGCAGGTCTGTGTCCTTCGTGATGAAACCCAAAGACGCGGCCGTGCTGGCCGAGCAGGTCCCTTCTCGCAGGGACAGACTGCGGGCTACTGAATGGAGCTGCTCCCACAGGGCCCACCCGGGAGCAGGTCACGTTGAACACAGCGTGCAGGAGGGGACTCCGTCCTGTAAACTGGGTTGAAACGCCCCTCCTGTCTCCACGGCAAGCATAGTGCTCACGGCACCAACGGCCAGCCAGCCCGGCGGTCCCCACCTGGAAAGACGGCAGACAACAGGCCTCACCGTCCAGCCAGCCTCCCGCTCGCCTGGGCGCGTCCCACAGCCCCAGCAGAGCACACGTGCACATTTCTCATTACGTAGGAATGACACAGAAAAAGAGTCACCCAAAGGTTCCACCTTTTCCTAAATCAAAGAACTTAGCAATAAATGGCTTGACATAAACAGATATTACTTTACCCACAATCCAGTCCCTAACCCCACAGCTAAGGAGGGCCGGGGGGTCTGTGATCAGAGGAAACAAAGTGAAAGCAGGGGCGCCCGCACAGTCCAGGGGGACGTGAGGACGAGGCGACTGCATTTGACGGGCTCCGTTTTTAAAAGACAAGCAAATTTTATTCTGCCCAGATTTCTGACCCGAATGTCTGGCAGGAACCGTGTGAACAGTAGGCCACCAGCATCTACCTGCCTGAACTGGGTGTGCGTTAACAATCTTGCCTAGAGAAACAGGGCGACACTGTCCATTGCAGACCAGAGGGAAAGCAGCCCCCGTGCAGGTGGAAGCAGGCCCTGCAGATGGCCTGGGGGAGTGGGCAGGAGGGCTTCACCCAAGCCTGCGTCCCTGCCTTTCCCCGCGACGCCAGGGCTCCAAGCTGAAGGGAACACGCGTGCATGCGGACTGCCCTGCCTGCTGAGAGGAAGCTGGCTTAGCCACGACCGGAAAGCCAGTGGACGGAAGCCAGCATTCCTAGTGCTGTTTCCACAGTGGCCCAGGTTCTCGGGGAGACTGAAGTGGGCCCACAAGTCCCTGGGCTGCGGAAGCCACATTCTTCCTAACTTGGCCTTAACTAAGTCAGCAGGTCAGCGAGGTTGTCCTCTCCCGCACGTACAAATCCTCGAGGTCACTTGGCATTGATTTCAGCAGCCCCCAGCTCTGATGCTCATGGTGGTGGGCCTGGGAGCGCGAGCCGCCCCGTTGAGCAGCCAAATACCTGGTGTAACAGGTGCTGCTGAAGGGGGTTCTTTCTGGTTTAGTTTTCCCTCCTCCCCGTCTTGTCCGGTGTGTCTTGTCCTCTGCAGCCAGAATTCTAGACTCCAGCACGCACGCCTCTCGTCACGTTTCTGCGCCAGCTGGGGAGCACACGTGGACCTAGCAGGCACATGCGTGTGTGTCCGCACACGCACACCCTGCCCTGCACCTCTCCGATGTTCACTAGTAGCAGCAGTGTTGTCATCATAACCTCTGAGAAGTCAGGAACAGTGGGGCCCAAAAGCAGGTCCTCAGAACTCCGGGTCCTGCGTGCCCCTCCATCACAGCCGAGCCCCGCGGTCTTCCGCTCAGGAACTCACCGTGGCCCCCTGACACCTGGGCACAAACGCACCTGCCTGTTTGCAGCTCACACGCCGACATGGATGCCCCCAAGTCCCAGCAGCACGATTTCCACTCCACCTGCATCCATGCGCTCCGCTCACCGTGAACATGCTCCCCGCACACGCTGGCGTGTTATTCTCAACTCTGCGTTCCTCGGCCAGGAAGCCCTCGGAGCACCCCCGCGGGGTAAGCCCTTTCCACGGCGAGGGGACACGAGCGTGCCTGCCGAGAACTCTCAGGTGTGCAATGCCGTCTTCGAAGCCTTCCCGCCCGCCCGCCCCCTGCGAACTCCTCCGCCCCGCGCTCCTTTTAGACTTGGTGCCGGGGCAGAGCCACTCTGGATTGCTCTTCCATTGTGCCTTTTGTGGTTTGTATCTGTTCCCCAGGCTCAGATGGCAAACTCCTTACTGGATCGTATACTATTCAGTAAGGAATCTGCCTGGCGTTTGGGGGAAGGACGTATGTCCCCCAGCAGTGGGACGTCCAAATCATGCGCGCATGCCCCCTCAAGAACGAAGGCTTTAAGAAAAATTAACCGTGTGGGACAGAAATCTTTCAAAAATGTGATTGCCTTCCTTAAAAGCACGTTTGGAATATATCTACTGATGCCTTTTCTCCTGGCTCGCGGTCACGTTTACGGACCCAGTCCTTTCTCGGGCACAGTGGCCTCCTCGAGGGCCGGTGAGACGGCGCGGGCAGTGGGGGCAGCAGCCGTGGACTCGGGCTGTGGCATTTCTGAGCTCCCACGCATTTTTGGATCCCTGGGGCTACGCTGTCTGCCCGGCCATTGGCAGGTCACAGCCAGGGTTCCTTTGTCCGCACCCCGTCACTTCCAGTTTGCGTTCAGCTGTTGTCACCTAGGAAATCAAATAACCAAGCTTGTCTGAGATTTAAAAGGCTTCAAATTAGAGCAAATAGGCCAAAGGCAGCATCCCCGGGAGTCGAGCGCGTGAATGTCAGTGCGTGGGCTTGGCGGTGACGCCGCCTGCCTGATAGGCTTTGCGCTTTTTGTCCCAATTATTTATTTAACCAATATTGACAGACCAGGCCCCACTGCAGGAATGAAGCTGTGAAGAAAACAGACGAAGACCCCTGACTTGGGGAGAAACAAAAGTCCGTGGGTTAGCAAGAGACAAGGTACCCGAGGCAGTAAGTGCAACGGGGAAGCTGAAGCAGGGGCCAAAGCTCGGGACTGAGAGCCGAGGAGACGGGCCGGGCCATCTGAGCAGGGACCTGACTGGAGGAGGGAGGAGCCGCACGGAGGCTGGCGGGGGACGTCCCAGGTGAAGGGGACAGCCAGGCGGCGCCTCAGGAGCGTGGAGACACCCTCACGGGGTCCTGCGGGCTCCCCGGCGCCCGGGCCCTGACTTGGGAGATGGGGAGGTAACGAAGGGCTCTGAGCCGAGAGCGATGTGATGTCACGTTGTGAAAGCACCCCTCCAGCTGCAGGTTGCAAACAGGGACGGAAGGGAAAGCAGAAGTGGGGAGCCAGCGAGGGCCACTGCAGCCACCCGGCGGGGACAGACGGTGGCCCGGGCCTCTGTGGGCGCAGTAATGGGGGGTGGGGGGGCGCAGGTCCTGTACATGATGACAGGATAAGCCCAGGAGGGTTTGTTGGCATTTCAATGTGGGACGTGAGAAAAGGGGGCAAGGCTCCGAGGTTCCCGTCGTGACCACCGGGAAGAGGTGAGCTGGTACTGACCGAGAGGTGGGTGGATGTGTTCAGGATGCCCGTTCGGGGTCTAAGTGGAGAGACCAGTAAACCGTGGGATGTGTGATTTGGGAAACGTCTGGGCTGGAGAAGCAAACAGGGCAGTTATGAGCAGAAACGGGGCAGAAAGTGACGATTCTGAGGAGTCACAGAGGCTGACGTCACCTGGGGTTGGGTCCTGAGTCATCGGAACACTTAGGGCTCAGAAACGAGAACCAGCCGGGAGGGCTACGAAGGACGGGTGGGCGGAAGGAAGGCGGGGGCAGGGGCCCCCCACACCAAGTGAACAAATCACCCAGTATGAGGGGCCGGGGGGGGGGTGCTGCCCCGAGCATCAGCTACGTGAGGGTTGTTCACCCAGCCACAGCGGTGCGGGGTCCGAGACAGCGTTCAAGGAGGGACCCTGGAGGCAGTGAGTGTGGCACCTCAGGTCCTGTGCGCTTTATAGACGGAAGGTGGCGGGGGGATGGCAGGAAAGGAGAGGGGGTCAGGGATAGGCTCCAAAGACAGGGAGATAACACCACTTTGTAGGCTGCACAGGAAGATCCTATAAAAAGGGGAACATCAATGATGCAAAGGAAAGAAAAAGTGCTGACCAAGGTCGGAAAACCGACAAGGAGGGCTGGGCCCCGTGCCCCAGGGAGAAGGTGCGTCTCAGCTGTGAGCGGAGCTCACCCGAGGGACGGCCGGGACGCAGCTCTGATGCTGGCGGGGGCTGAGCTCCAGCTCAGAGGCCCGCTCGGCCCACTGGGGGAAGGACAGAGACCCCGTCCCCTCCCCGCACATGCTGTCCGTGCTCCCCACAGGGAGGACTGCGTTAAGCACCTGGTGTCTGGCCAGGGCTCAGCTTTCCCTGCTTCAGCGTGATCTGTATTTATCACGTATTAATGCCACTCACCCATTTAGAGCCACTAATGAAAACAGTTTATGTAAGAAATGAAAACAATTTGTGTAACCAATGGCTAATCCTAACACTTGGAGAAGAATTAAACATTCAGAACATGAAATTCAATAAGGCGCACGTTGGTTGTTCAATTTACCGCAAGACTGTGGGGACCCGGGACAGATTCTAATTCCAGCTGACCTGGTTGGATGCCGCCAGAAGGAGCGAGAGCTAGTCCTTGTCTGCCAGCCTGGTCCTGGGTCCCCCGGGAGCAGCACGGGGGCTCCTGGACAGAACGCAGACTCTGGGGTGACTCAGAGCTGGGTTCCGATGGCCACTCCCCGCCTTCCTGCGTGTGCCCCCGGGGAAGGCGCTTATCTCTCCTGAGTCCCTGTTCCTGATCTTACATCGGCTTCTAAAGTTAACTGTCAGGATTCCATGGGGTCCCGTCCAGAAAGTACAGTGTCCGGTCCCCGGGAGGCACGTGGGAAATCCCAGTGCTTTCCTCCCCAGGACTGCGCTTCATTCTCCGTGAAGAACACACGCACAGAGATAGGAAGGGAAGCTGGGATTCGGGTCAAACCACAGAAGACGCCACATCAGAGGCGGGAGAGGAAAGGGCTGCACAAAGGGCAGCTTGCACGGAGGACCCCTTGTGGGGCGAGGGCCGGCAGACACTCAGGCCGCCTGAGTGTCACCTGGGTGCTGTGAATTCTTGCTTTTCTCCTGCGGGGCACAAAGCAGGCTTTGCAGCTTAGAGGCAGGTGGGGAGGGAGCTGACGTCCCCATGGGGAGGGGGGACAGGCGGTTGATCGACCCTGAGTTTGTCCCGCACGCTGTCCCAGAGGACCCAGGGCAGGTTACTCCTGTCCCCGCAGCAGTGGCCTGCTCATCCACCAGCCTTCTGTTGACTGTCCTCCCTGCCTCACGTCCCCACCCCTTCATCGTGCTTCCTGGAATCCCCATCCCCATCCCAAATAGACTTACGGGCGCCCTCATCCTCAGGGCAAGGGAGGCAGGTCAGAGCTGGATGGATGTGCGTTGAGCTGAGCAGGGTCCGGGCGGTGTCAGCCATCGCATCATCCAGACCGGAGGCCCTGAGGCAAACACACTGCGGCCTGTTCGGAAAGAAACACCTCTTGTGGGGAGAAGGGTAGTCCTGAGGCCAGCGAGAGACGCCTCACCAGGGGGTGCACCGGGAGCCTGCCTCCCAGAAGGCCAGCTGGCCGAGAGGGGACCTGAGCACAGAGAGACACACGCAGACATTCTGCCAAAAAGGAGGAAGAAAAGGAAGGTCAGAGCCGTGCGGAGGGTCTTACAGAGAAAGTGCAGGGCTGAGCGAGCCGGCAGGTCCCCTCCCGGCGGTGATGGGCGGCCCCCAGCCACAGGGACCAGATGTGGCCTCCATCACTTCCCCCTATGCACACACGCCTCGCAGGCCTGGCCTCGCCACGGGCTTGACGCCCTCGCAGGCCTCGGTGGCCCTGTCATGACTGCCGAGTTCTGTGACGGAGAACACTCCGGGCACCACGCTGGGTCCTACCGCAGAGGGAACTGAGACTCCGCCAGCCTCAGGCACTGGACCAAAGCTCTCACTGGAGTAAATAAACCTGCCACTGATTCTGTGAACTTCAAACATCCCCAAGGGGGACAAACCCTGGCACGCCATTGCTTTGGTGCTGGAAGGAGACTCCGTGGCCCCCAGGGGAGTGAGTTCCATCACTGGTGACAACTCTGTCCCCCCACCAGTGTTTCCTGCACCGTTGAAAACAAACACGCTAAGTGCTGTGTTCTGAATGTGTCCCCCTAAACACGTGTGTTAAAACCCGTCCCGCAACATGACAGTATCAGGAGGTGAGGCCTCCTGGAGGTGATCAGGTCACGAGGGCAGACCCCCAATGGGATTCGTGCTTTTACAGAAGGGACCCCGGAGAGCCCCCTGCGTCCGCGACCCGGGGAGCTGGCCTTCCCCAACACTGAGCCGCCTGCTCTTGGACGCCCAGCCCCCAGAATGGCGGGAAAAGCCCAGGCCCCCCTGTCTGTGGTGGTGTCACAGCCGCCTGAACTGGGACAGTCAGCAGGTAGATACTCCTTGCGGTTACTAAGGATTTAAAGCTAGATGTAAACTAGGTTTACGGCAAATCAGACCCCGAAACACCTACTGCTTACAGTGTCAGCTGGAGACGTTTCTCTGCCCCGGCTTCTCCCTCCCCCCGTCTCACCAGACGAGAGTGCCTGCTGCACGCCCGCTGCCTCGGCGCGTGTCATCCCCGAGCCTGCGGATGAGTTACAGCGCAGCCTGCAGTGAAGGTGGTACGCTCCGCTCCTTTCTGTTACTTTATTTTCTATTTAGCTATGGAATGGTTGGCTTTAATAAATGGTCATTTTGTCTTTCATTAACGTGTGGTAATAGTTCTCAGTTTTCCGAGGTAGAAAAGGAAACTGTCATTTGTGTGGCTTAGAGAATTCTAAAGGCAGATCCAGATTTGAAATTTGCTCAATGGAGCAAAAATCCACAAAGCGTGGGCTCTGGGTCAGATCTCAGTGGTGGTCAATCACGGGAGCCTTTGTGGTTGAATCACTGAAATCCAGGGGAAATCCCAGACTGGAAACATCATTACTCGTCTGTCTCTGCCCACACAGTTGTCACCACTCCATGTTGCATGGTGGCATCACGAAGCCATCCTACGAGCAAGGAGAAAGGGCCGAAGACCCAAGCTAGTGCTGTGAGAAATGCCTATAATTCTTTTACTTAGAAATATGAATAAAACTTGATGTGCTCCTAGAAACACAATGCCATAATAAAGTTTAGCCTTTTTTTGCCTTACACTTTCCAGTCATTGGGTTAAACTTCACGGAAGAACACACACCCTTCTTTTCTTTTAAAGACTGCACTTTTAAAGCAGTTTTAGGTTCACAGCAAACCTGTGAGGAAGGTACAGAGATCTCCCATTAACCCTTCATTAAGCGTACGCACACCCCACCGGATGGTACACTGTTACGTCCTGAACCTACACTGACACATCGGTCACCCCCGGTTTACAGTAAAGCCCACCCTCAGTGTGGCACATCCTATGGGTTTGGATGATGACGTGTCATCCAGAACACTTCCACTGCCCTCAAAATCTGCATAGACCCCATTCCACACCACCCTACCACCCCCAAACCCTGGAATCGCTGATCTTTTTACAGAATCCACAGTTTTACCCTTTCCAGAATGTCATACAGTTGGAATCTTAGAGTCTGTAGCCTTCTCAGATTGGCTTCTGTCAGGTGGTCAGATGCATTTGTCTCCTCGACGTCTTTTCATGACTTGACAGCTCACTTCTTTTTAGTGCTGAGTAACATTTTACTGTCTGGATGCACCACAGTGTGTTTATCCGTTCACCTCCTGAAGGGCATCTTGGCTGCTTCCAAGTTTTGGCAATTATGAATAAAGCTGCTATGAACACCCACACGCAGGTTTTTTGTGGACACCCATGTTGAACTCCTCTTGGTAACAACCAAAGAGTCTAGTTGCTGGATCATGTGGTTAGAATATGCTTAGTTTTGTAGGAAATCACCAAATGTCTTCCAAAGTGGCTGCACCATATTGCATTCCCTTGAACAATGAGTGAGGGCTCCTGCTCCACACCCTCACCAGAACCTGCTGCTGTCGGTGTCTGGGTTCTGGCCATTCTAACAGATGGGCAGGGGTATCTCTGCATTGTCCTGATGGCATATAATGAGCAGCATCTTTTGTACGCTTAAATTCCACCTCTTCTTTGGTGAGATATCTGTAAAGGTTTTTGGCCCGTTTTTCAAATGGGTTGATCTCCTACTGTTGAGTTTCGGGTGTTCGTTGTATATTTTGGGCGACAGTCCTTCATCAGATGCGTCCTTTGCTAACGGTTTCTCCCAGCCTGTGGCTTGTCTGTTTATTCTCTTGACGTTGCTTTTGCAGGGCGGATGTTTTAGCTTTGATGAAGTCCAGCTTATTGATTATTTCTCACGATGGTGCCTCAGTGTTGTATCTAAAAACTCATCACCATACCCAAGAGCTTGGATTTCTTGATGTTATCTTCAAAGCGTTTTATAGTTGTTTTTTTATTTTGCATTTAGGACAATAATCTATTTTGAGTTCATTTTTGTGAAAGATAGAAGGTCAGCATCTCAATATGTTTTTTGCCTGTGGATGTCCAGTTGTTCCAACACCGTTTCTTGAAAAGATTATTTTTGCTCCACTGTATTACCTTTGATCTGTTGCCAAAGATTAATCGCCTATATTTGTGTGGGTGCCTTTCTGGGCTCTCTGTTCTGTTCCATGGATCTGTTTGTCTGTTCTTCCACTAACACCATGATGTCTTGACCGTCGTAGCTTTTATAGTAAGTCTTGAGGTTGGGTAGTCCACTCCTCCAACTTGTGGTATCGCACAGATGCTGAGTAGACACGAGAAGCTAAAGATAAATATAAAATTTCTTACAGCATCACTAAAATACAACAGAAGCAGTTACAGCTTAAAGGCAATAGTGGGATGGTCATGGAATGCAAAAACTAAATAAATAATCCAAGAAAAGGGAGAGAAAATGAGCAGAGAAGCCAAGCAAAAACACACACACACACACAAAAGACATTTGGGGAAAAAATATAGCAAGTAGCAAAATGGTAGATTTATTTAAAACAACTATATAAATAATTAGCTATAATATAAATATGTTAAATTCCAGTGAAAAGGCAGTAAGTTGTCAGACAGCATGAAAAGGTAAGAAGAACAACACGCAGCAGGTGGCATCTGCTAAATATGAAGACACAGACTGAAAGTAAAAGGTTAGAAGACAGCGAATTTCAATTGTGTGCACAAGGGAGCTCACGGAGGTGTATTAATATTAGACAGAATAGACCTCAAGGCGAGGAGACACAGAGAGAGAAGGAAAAGCCACAGTGAATAAAAGGAGACACATGTCCCCAAAGGTGACTGCTTCTAACAACAGAGCTTCAAAATACCTGAAGCAAACGTGCCTGAACTAAATAGGAAAACAGAAAATCAACGTCAGAGTTGACGTTTACCGACTTCTCTGTTACACGACGTTCGAGAACTGACATAACAGGTCTGTGATCGCAACGTCACGGCTGGGCGTCTGTGGGCTGGTGGCGGATTGGAACGGGCAGGAGGGAACCTCCCGCAGTAGTAGAAGCAGCCTAAAACTATGATCTGATTATGTGGATACATGTACGTAAGTATATATTTGTCAAAACTCATCAAAGTGGACATTTGATTTTTACGAAAGGAAAAGAACAGACGTTATTATGTGCAAAGTGTGACAGAGTGTGTATTAGTCTGTGACAGCTACGGTAACAAATACCACAAGCCGGGGCCTTAAACAGTGGGAGTTTATTTTCTCAGTTCTGGAAGCCAGGGGGCCAAGCTCGGCACACAGGTAGGGCCGGTCCGTCCTGGCTGGACGCAGCCGCCGGCACACAGCCGTCTTCTCCCCGCGCCCATCCTTATCCCCTTGTCTTAACAGGACACTCGACACAGCGTAGGACCCACGTTAATGCCTTCCTTTCACCTTAACTGCCCGTTAAAGGACCTGTTTCCACACTCGGAGGCACTGGAGATTGTCGCTCGACATAGGCATTCAGGGGGCTCGATGCGACCTGTCAGCAGCCCGTCCACACCATGATCCCCCATAAGAACTCGGAAGAGGAGGACTTCATGATAACCCAGCTAAACTCACCAAAACTGCTGTGAGTCGTGGCTTAAAAGAAAGCAATTTAAGTTAAGCAGAAATTGAGAAAATATTCTCCTGAAATAAACCCAAACACACATATTTTCCCTTAAATGTTTTTTCTTTGTTTTGTTTCGCTTTATGGTAACTTTGGAAGCTGCAGGAATCTTCCCCAAACCCCATCGGTCTTTCTTATCCTGGCAGTGAGCTTGGCAGGTGCGGGTGTGAGGACTGTGGAGGCGGCCCTGTGGGGAGACGTGGAAGCTGGCAGACTTGTTTGAGCAAACTAGAGGACGCCAGCCTGGGCACGTGGGGGCAGCCGGGACAGGAGTCGCCCCGAATGGCGGCTGTGTGGTCTTCCCAGGAGGGTGACCGTCCTTAGTAACCAAGCTCATTCACATGGCGGGTACCAGACTCACAGGCTTCCTCCGGAAGTTCTGCTCGCAGATCGGAGAGGATGATCGTTGCCGGCGTGGGAAAGTCGCGCTACGGACACAGGTCTGACCCCCGTACGATGTGGGGGCCAGACCACGTTTCCAGATTCACACTGCTTTCCAGCTGTTGCCTGGAAGACAGAAAAATAAGGCTTGTCTCTTTAACAGAATTAAGTTCATGAGGAGTATTCAGAAGGCGATACTGGATGCAGTGTCGACGCCAGCAAGGACTCTTTATTTTCACCGTCTATAAACCTACACAGCACAGGTGTTCCGCGGTGGGAACCCTGGGCTGTAAACATCTGAGCTGCAGTGCTGAAATCTTGAGTCTTGCGACCAAACGCAGGCAGGCGAACGCTGCTGTGACCGCCGCAGACACGTTTCACGGCCATCATTCCAAGCCAGTAAACAGGTTTGCATGAAAGCACGTAATTCATTTAAATCAAGACACAGATCACCTTAAAAATGTTATCCCTTAAGAAATCCTTCCATTGAGAGTATTTCAGAAAACTCTGCCATCCCCAATTCTGTTCTCCCCAGCACGACCCTTAAAACAAGCACCTCGTCCTCACAGACAGCACGTCGGGAAGACCAGCCCGTATCGCACGGGTCTCACTTGCTAAAAGGGTTGGGGGTCGGGAAAGTCGCACAATGACATACGAGGTGTGCCTGCATTTAGAAAATCTAATGATCCTGGGGCGCAGCCATTAACCTTCAGAGAAGGAAAGCTGGGCTGGGCGCTTTCAGAATTACTGAGGCCAATATTTCACCATGACACGCATTAGTAATGAATAATTAAATGTTTAATATAATGTTGCTTTGGTGAAAAATGATAATTTTACAGGCGATGGACCTTAAACCTCTTCTATGTTGCTACGTGGCATTAAGATGAAGGGGTGGGTGCTGATGAAATAAATGCATTTCTGATGGCTGAGCTGCAGCAATTCTGACGGTGAAAATCTTTTCAGAACCCTCCAGTGACCCTGCCGGGAGAATTCCATGAAAAATTTAAGAGGGAAATTTCAACCTGGAACGAGCTTGCGTCCCACACCAGCTTGCCTGAGGTCAAACAGTGCTTTTTCGATAATGCTGAGTTAATGTCACAGACATAACTCATTCAGCAAATGCAGACGGTACCACAGCCTGAAATGGAACTTTCGCTTTCCTTCAAATCCTGCTTTTATTAGGTGCTGGAGTTATTTAAAACAATTTAACAAATGCCTCTCTGCATAACTTCCTATTAAAAAATGTTTATTGTAAGAATGTTCCTTTCCTCCCAGTAAACACAGCTACCGCTCGGAGGGGTCCCTCCATCACTCAGACTGTCACCGAGCAAGTCAGCCTGCGGACGTGTCTCGTTCACAGCAATGCCCTTGCCAAGAATGACCACTACTTTCTGAAAAGAAAAATTACGTTTCAAAGATCATTTATTTCTTCCCAGTAACATTTCCTCCAGTAGGGGGAAGAGTAATTCCTTTAATATGCAGGAAGCGCTAATTAGAATCTGTACTTTTATTCATTTGTTCTAATTTTGCTGAAAAGTGCAAAAGTTCTGGAGAAAAGTTTAATTAGGGCAAGATGTAGAACAGAGACATGAAAAGTTAACCCCCAGGAGTCACACCAGAGCTTTCTACCTACGGTCAATAAAAGCGTGCTGTTTTCTTGGCATTTGTGGAACCAGGATTCCCAAGCCAGTGGACCTGAGCGCTATGCCTTCCACCTGAGAAGTGGGCAACTTAACTTGTCAGAACCTGATCTTCAGGGAATCAACCCTCAGTGCCCAAATAGAGACAACGTCACTGTCTCAGGGCATGAGTCCACAGGATGTGTCCCCCGCAGCCTCCACTGTCACTTCCTCCCCGACCTCTTTCCCCAGATTTCACCCTGAGCAGATCAGCATGCAGATGCCTGGCTGTGCCTGTCCAGCCAGATACACTCAGGGAGCCTCAGGTCCCAGGTTCAGACTCAAAGACGCATTTGACTACACACTGAGCATTAACGTGCCCCGACCACAGGGCTGCGTGTGGCGCAGGACTTTTCTGTGCTGTAACCCTCACCACAACCCCATGAAATACGTATAAATACGTACCTCTTACAGATCATGAAATGAGGCTCAAAGAAATGAGGGCATTTCCCCCAGAAGAGCCACACAGAGCTAGGGTCTCAGCCGGACGTGTCCGCCTCCACGCCTCGTACTCCACACCCAGCACCGCAGACCCCTCTACACAAATGCCGCCCGCAGGCCCAGCCAGACTGCTGACGCCGATGGCAATCAGCCCCCAGACGGAGGGCCTCATCCTTACTAGGAGCAGCAGAATTCAGCAGCAAAGACGATGGTCTAGAAAGCAGCTCTGTTGGACTCTGTTCTAGATCCACGTGGACGAACCCGTGTTAACTTGGCCAAATCCAGGGAACCCTTCTGAGCTCCCAGCCCTTAGTCCCTAGAAACAGTGATGGTTCTGCTTATTCTGCCATCTCCTGAAACAGTGAGATTCAAGCGAGATCAGGCCTGGGAACAGTCTTTGAAAAGCCAGTGCTGTCAGAGGACCAGAATGACGATGACTGCCCTGCCCGAGAGAGCACACACAGGTGCCTCCCTGGGGCGAGAGGACGCAGGTTCCCTGCAGGAATCTAGAGAGGGAGACAGTAACGTGAACTGAGAGGGGAAAACGAAACAAGCCCAACGGACCCTCTCAGGTAACGAGAGCATATTCTACACGCTCCATACTGGCACCCAGACCCTGCTCTCCCACGGGTCCCCCGCAGAGTCTGCAGCATCTTTCCCTGCACATCCTGTGCCTGTCAGTGCCCAGAACTGGCCCTGCCCCGCTCGTGCCTCGCCCAGCACGCAGGGGGCATTCCGAGCTGGGCTTCCAGCTCGTCTGCTTGCTATCTGGATTCTAAAAGAGCTAAAATATCAACTTTATTTTTAAATTGAAACCGAACATAAAATATTTACTCCCAGCAAGTAACTGTTGGAGCCACTGGAGAAAACACTCTGCTTTTAGAATCCAGACTGTGTTAGCCACCTGGTTTCCATGAGTGCTTTTTCTTGGTCCTCATGACTAAACACAAAAAGCCATTCTTTGCGTCTTAAGCATCAGCCAGCAGCTCTGGTCGTAACGGCCACGTTAATATTCCAGGCTCCACCAGAACCCTTTGAAAGGGAGCTCGCACCGAAGCGCTGCGCTCTCCCCTGCAGAACACGTGGCCTGAGCGGTGCCCGTCCCAGGACTCTCCGCAGCCGGTAGGATTCCAGTGGCCAGCACCTCTCAGTGAGCACAGGTGTCCCCAGCTCGGGGCAGTTCATCTGGGTTCGTGCTTCCGCTCTGTTCTCCTGGACCACAGAGAAATAAATGTGGCCTTCTGGCCACCTCCCCTGGTGGATCTACTTGGCTGATATGAAGGAGACAGTATTCGCTGCGCAGCTCATAGTGAGGATGATTCCAGGAGCTAAACGATGTTTGCGGTCATCGTGAAGTAATGCTGACTCAGCGGTATGGAAGGGGACCCGAGTTCGCACACTGGAGGCCTGTGAGCAGGCGAAGCAGCGGCCCTCCTGGACAGCCTTTCTAAGCCGTCGTGAAGCCCACCAGAGGGGCTAGGTTTTCTGTGCTTATTGCTCATAATTCTGGAGGACAGAAGCCTGAGATCAAGGTGCTAGCATATTTGGCCCCTGGGGAGGGCCCCCTCTTGGCTGGCAGACAGCAGCCTTCCCGCTGCGGCCTCACTTTCGGCGAGAACGGTCTCTCTCTCACCTTTTCCTATGAGGACACCAGTCCCCTCCTGGGGGCCCCACCCACGCGGCGTCTTCTAACCCAAACCACCTCCCAGAGGCCCCACTCCCAGTACCACCGCACTGGAGGTTGGAGTGTCAGCATGCGAATTTGGGGGAGACACATTCGGTCCACAGCACCCCGCCTGTGAAATGGAAACACGGTACCTTCCTCGTGTTGTGCTAAAAACTGAAGCGTAAGGTGCAGAGCAAAGCCCCAGATGTGCTGACTGTGTCATTATCGGTTTTCACTTGGGCCCCAAGTGGGATTTGACACTGATTTTGCATGAACATTTCTTACTGAAAACTGAGACTTCTCACCACCTGCAGCTGAACCCAGCAGCAGCCCTATGACAAGTTTATGCTAACTCACCTCAACTGGGGAAAGTCAGGTAATATTAAAAAAAAAAAAAAAAAAAAAAAACTCAAAATAAGCCCTGGTCTTTATTTTAAGTGAAATGGGGGAAAAGTCTGTCTTCAGTCTTTGCTGCTGTTCCCTTACAATTCTACTCACTTCTTTTAACATTTTGGTGGCATCGTTAGAACCGCAGAGCAGAAGCTGCGTCCTCGAAGGCAGGGAAAGTGCTGGGAGCTGGGGGCGTGCGGCTGGGACGTCGGGACCTGGGGGCAGAGTCCAGGCGAGAAACCGGCTCTCCGCCAGCTGCCCCACGAGCTCTCCTTTCGTTCTGTTTTTATCACCCAAGCTCAGTCTCTCCTGAACTTGAGTGCATTTTCCCCTTTGTCTTGTGTTTGCATGAAATGACCTCGATCCAAATCCATTCAAGAGACAGACTTCAAAATATTATTTAGAAACACAAGGCTGGGGGCTTCATTAATCCAGATGATCGTAGAGCCCTTCCTCTGATGACCTGGAGGTTAAATATTTTGTTCCCAGTTTAAAATTATTTCTGCAAGAAGCACCCCTTTTGAGGATACCCACATTGAACGTAAACTAGTGGCTACAGATCCCTGTAGGAAGTACTTTGTCTACACGTGGATTTAAAAAAGAAAAACCTCTAAAACCCCTTTTGCCGGCTAATCTGCTTTTGAGTTGATAATTTTGTGCCTTTGAGGGCGAGATGGGATGGTGGCCACACCTTAACGGCTCAAGGTGAAGGTCATTACGTTCATGCCTTTATCCCCTTACTGCTTCCCGAACCTTCCACCTGGTCCTGCTCTCACGTGGCCAGGCCTGTCGCAGGCTCCCACGGCCTGACCCGGGTGTCTGAGTGGCCCCCAGGCCTCCGAGGAAGAGCTCGGTAACACTGGGGCCACGTGTGCACAGAAGTTCTTCTGCTCTCGGGGTCGCAGATCATGGGTCGGCTTAGTTTCAACTCAACAAAATACTCTTACCTTCGCCCAGGCCCCTTCCGAGCCTGAAATCTGGGGGTGAATGGATACCTCAAGGTGTCGCCATGACAGCAGGAGAGCCCAGCAGCCGCAGCACAAACGGCACTGGTGCTTTGGTTCAGTCCCTGCAGCGCCGTGAGTGAGGGTCAGAATGAGCCCCTCCTCCCGACGCGGGCTGCTGCACCTCCCAAGTGAACGTCCCCTCTGTGAAGACCTATTTGCATGGATGTCGCTGGGAAAGTGTGGCCTCCCCTACGTAAAATGCATGATGCGGGCTGGTCGTACAGTCTCACAGGTTAACAACCCGTGACTACAGCAGGGGGTTCTCGGTGTGGCTTCCGGGCTCCCCGCGCCCCGTCACCCACCCGCCCCCCCACTGACCCCCCTGCAGGGCCTGGCCTGGCCTCTGCTCGCTGGGCCCTGCGCAGGCGGCAGACCCCTCGAGGCCACACGCGGCTCGGGGAGGTTCTACGACGACAAGAAGCCTTGCTCACACGCAGCGCCAGCCTTGGAAGGACTGACGGGCGCAAAGAGCTCTCCCGGCCCACAGCCTCCAGCCCCGTAAGTGAGGCCATTCAGGGCCACGTGTTTCCTCCCGCTCTCCTGACGCTAGAAAGGGGGGGAGGGGGGTCCAGGTCGCCGTGGCCCAGCTGAGCTGGGCGCATACAATCAAATTAACAACAAGGCAGACCAGCTCTGCCCTTCCCTCCCCAGGAAAGCAAGTCGTCCAGACGCACAGCCACGGTGCCCAGCCACCTGTCCCCTCGTGAGCCGCTGCAGCCTGGGGTCCGCACACCCTCAGTCCCCGGCGATGACCAGTCCTGTAGCGATGACCAGCTCGTAGCGGTGACCCGTCCTGTGGAGGACAAGGGAAGCGCCTGTGTGAGTACAGGTCCTCCGACACCAACTGAGACCTGAGCACACAGAGAGAACTCAGTGAGCACTTGTTTTTATGAAGAAAACATGAATGAAAATCACCCTGGGACCCTCGATTATCATCTGAACTGTGTCTCCTTTAACTCTGGGACCTACTAGCATCTAAGCACTGGGGACCCTTTACATAACGGCTTTCGCTGAGGACCTCTCCCTGCACGTCACAACCCTGAGAAGGTGCTACTTGTCCCACTTTGCTGATGAGGAAACTCCAGGTGGAAGAGGTCAGGCAACCAGCCCAGAGTGATCCAAACACAAAGCACAGACCAGGAGGCAAACCAGAGGAAGGAAACCCAGGCGGTGATGCTAAGGTTTGGCTCTAAACAACTACGCTTCTATTTACAATAGCCAAGACGTGGGGACGACCTAACTGTCCGTCGACAGACAGTACCCAGGGTCAAATAAAAATGTGCGTGACATTGAACAGCTCAGAGACAAAGCACACTTCAGTGAGGGCCGTCTCGGGGGCTGTTTCCACCCGCCGGAAGGCGGCTTGCCACCCCCTCTGCCACAACCCTTCACCTTCTTGAAGACTTAGCAGAAGGGCTAGACAACCTGATCTCCAGGGACCTCGTCTATGCCTGTGTTTTCACGTTGGCAGAGACCGAAGCCATACAGTTCACTCATACTTTCAACAACAATCAGCCATTTGTCTTTGAAACTAACTCTTGACAACAGAATCGTGCCTTCTGGGAGGGCCCACGATTCCTGCCCCCACCTAACACGAGTGACCGTGTAGGAAGACAGCCCACTGCACAGTCTCGTCTCTGATCCCACAGAGTGACGTGGGAGTGCCATCCATCTAGGACCCCGATAACCTCAGCAGAGGCGTCGCATCTCGGGGGCCAAGCCCCTCCTCAAACCCGTGGTGAGATGCCACGATGAAGACCCCAGACAGAGCTTCTGACAGGTGTGGGGGCCGCCGCGTCCCAGTGGGCGGGATGCTGCCCTCAGCTCAGGGGTCACCCAGGGCCCTCAGCCACGGCAGACCTTCTGGTTACACTGACGTGGCTTGAAAATCGACAGCATCGTTTACCGTATTTGCCGGGACAGGAAGAAAGCACTTAAAAGCTGACGTGTTTAGAAGACAAAGGAAAACGGGCTTCCACACAGCTGTCAGCCTCAGCCACAGCAACGCCTCTTTCCCTGTCAACAAAAACGCGTCCCAAGAACGTGATGTGGCGACACACGTGGAGAAGGCCACTTGTCCCTGTGAGAGGCTCAGACAGAACCCGGAGTGCACAGAGGAGCCGGGAGGCTGGCGGGGAGGAACGCCCCGCTTCACGCCGCCTCTCCTGCCTGCTCCCCGCGGAGGGCGCGGAGGGCCGCACCAGGGCCGCCAGGAGCAGCGCAGGGCCTGCAGGCGGCGCGGCCCAGGCCGACGGGCAGTGGACCCGTGACAGCGTCACCGCCCTTGGGCAAATGTCTTCAATGTGTACTTGTGTCTGATGCGCTTTTTCGTCAGTGCAACATAAATTATGAAACGACAGGGGTGAGAACTCAGCAGTTACCGAGCGCTCACCGCACTCCAGGGGCAGCGCTGCACGCGTCACAGACACAGCGAGTGACTCTACCCCTGAGGTGTGACAGCCATCGAAGTGCCTGACTTTTCACAAAATTAAATACCTTCTCCCTTTTGTAGGAAAGTGAATAAAAATGTTCCGAAGAGACTACTCGCCACCACACCGGTTAATGGCTTAACTATTTTTTTTCCTTCATGGCCTTCGGGGCCCTGAACGGGCTGGCCTTCACAGTGAATGACTGTTGAAATGGCAGCTCCAAATAGAGACGTTTTGTGAAAAAATGCTGGGCTTCGGCAAGCCTGGGTTCAGCCCCAGATCCCTCTCTTACCCGCTGCTGACATCAGGGTGTGTCTTCAGGACCCCCGCTCCCTCGGCTGCTAGGAGAGAAGGGCGACCCCCACGCCCTGGGCCCTGCCTCTGCTGCCGACGGGCGGCGCCGGCCAGCTCCCAGGGCGGCTGCCCGCTGCCCCGGCGGCTGTCTGCCGTGCCGTCTGTGGCCTCGCTGTGCTCCCACAACCCCGGGCACACAGCAGACCCTGTCCCCGCCTCCCTGCGTGCCAGGCAGGCCGCGTGCCTGGCTTCCCGCCACAAGGTGCGCATGGAGGAGACGTGTGCCTCTCCCAGACCCGGCCCCGAGGACAGAGCGGCACAGCCCCACCTCGTGCCCTGCTCCTTCGCGCTCCGGGGAAGGAGGAAGGAAGACGACCCAGGGAAGACTGGAACGCACATGTTGAAGCCGGCAGGACACCCAGCAGCTGGGCTCCTGGAGGAGCCCCCCGAGGAGGCGAGTGAGCAAGAAATGAACGTCCATTGTGTCTGAGCCGTGGTATGTTGGCTTGTGGATGGCTTTCCCTCCCTGGGCTAAACGAGATCAACTTTGTAAGACTTGCAGCAAATAGCTTGTGCTTAATACAGACCAGACAGCATGGTACCCTGTCTTCCCCTGAGGACGCAGGCAGGCCCAGCCATTGAGATCAGAAAGGAGTGTGCATGGAAGAGGACAGAACACGGAGGGTCTAGGAGCCCATCCTTTCAGAGTGAAGCCCAGCTCCCATCCTGGGCTTGGAGCGCCACGGGGCCCAGGCAGGGGGCTCCAGGCAAGGAGTGCTGCATACGTTGCCTGGAGCTGCGTGGAGGGCCTCCTACTGGAAAAGGGCTGCAGCTGGGAAGACATGCCTGCTTGAAAGCCTAACCAGGAAGACAGTGGGAGAAGGGAACAGGTCACTGGAGCCGACCCCGGGGAGAGAGAGCCTGGCCACCCGGAACGCTTGTCAGGACCAAAGCCTGGGGACGAAGAGGGGACTAGACCTCAGCCTGACTGCTCTGGTGCCACTGCCATGCACCCAGCGCTGTCACCTGGCATTAACACGTGAGCACAGTTTCCTCCTCTGTGACTACAGCCCGACGTAAGAACAAACAACCCTGACACCCGGGTTGGGAGCCCCGACCCGTCCACGCCACCCCTCCTCACTGGCTCATTCGCATGCCCTCCTGGTGCTCACATCCCCCTCTGGTTCACACTTTATAACTCCGCTATAAATATATTTCTTAAAGTGCCCTTAGGCCCTTTGTGGATAAGAATGGAAAACTAATAAAATAAAAACAAATTAAGTATTTCTGTGATTTGCTAAGAAGAGTGTATCTTGCTCAGCCCTCGGACTGCAGACCCACGTGTGCACGTCAGGCTGGGGCTCTGTGCAGAGTCACAGAAGCGCCCAGTAACTGCCTGTTTGGGTACCTTCCCAAGTCGCGTGTTTCCATCCCCGAGCACCTGGACTCTGTGCAGATACCACCTTGAACGTCAGAAAGTGCGTGGGGATGTGGGTTGAAGACGTGTGAGAACCAGCGGTTTTGAGAACGAGAGCTACAAAGTTCTGGGAATGGAAGAGCCGAAAGTAAATTCTCCACGTCCCAGATGGCAAGTCGCTTTCCTAGGACCAACATGGGAAAACTTAAACCGACCTACAGACTCCCCTCCTCACCCCTCTAGCCGCCACCTCAGCAATGGACCTGGGGAGACAGAATCCGGCACTAGCCGCGATTGCCTCAGAAAATGGTCAAGTCCTGTGACTGTGCAAAGTCACTTGTCAGCGCACACAGGGGCTATCTAAGTCCTTCCTCTGATCCAAGTTGCCTTAAATCCATAAAAATACTCAGAAGCGAGATCTATTCTGAGCTTTTATTGACACTGACACTGGCTTTTTATCTCGAGGTCATGACCTCAGGTTTATCTTGGCAGCTCTCACGGTGGGCTGCTTTGCAAGTAAATCATAATTACTGCAGACAACAACGTAGCTAAAAAAAACACAAACCGCTAAGCATTGCAGGAAAACAGGTACTTTGTCTGGTCAATGAAGAGGTGATCCACACAGAAATATCTAATTTTCAGACAGCAGATTTCATTAGGAGTTGAAGCTGATCGGATGGCTGCGTTTTGGAGAAAGGGCGGCTTTCCTGGGGAAATGGTGGCCGATTCCAAGCTACAGCTTAGCTGACAAGCAAAGCTCTTGCTCTGTTCGATGAGTACAAGCAGGCGAGGCTGGCCGAGCACTCACGCTGTGTGGGACACAGGTGGCTCGGGCTCCTGAAAGGATAGGGTTGGCCCAGGGGGAGTTGCTCCCCAATGCTTTTGTGAAGCAGTAATAATTTCCTTTTCTTATTTAGGAGTGTTTTCAAAAGTTATTAAAAGTGTATTAGTCACAAGAAAAGATGGAACGTCCCAGGCAGGTGTCCTGGAGAAGTCCTCATGGAACTCGGAAATAATCAGACCTGGCATTTACCGCAGCACCTCTCTGCCTCTCACCACGTCAGGACACTGCTGTCACCAACAAGGAGCTGAGTGTGCAGAGGACCCGGAGGCCTCCCTTCTCTCCCGGGCGGCTCGGCGCTCACATGGAGCCTCTCGAGATTTTTCAGCGCCAGAAGTGACATCCTCCCGCCTTCCCAAGGGATTGCAGACCCTGTCTCTCCTCCCAGAGGTTCTCAAATGAGACTGCCACGGGGACCGAGCTGAGTTCTCTCATCAAAGCCTAAGGAGTAAATAAATACAGGAATCGGGAAGTGTTAAGTAAGAGCAATACACACTCCCAAAAGCCGATACGACGATTATGAAGGTTTCTATCAATAAGAAATTTGCCATTGAAATTATGTGATTTGCCATTGAAATTATGAAATTAAAAAATCCAACCCAGTCTGCAGACCCGGCTGGCACGGCTGTGCTGACACACTGAGGCAGCCTTGCCTCGCTGGGTCCGGCAGCCCCCGGGAAGAGCCCCTGCTCTAGCTGAGAACACTTAGAAAACAGATTCTGAAGTCTTCAGTTCTCGCCTGAACTCTGAGATGCTTAATCAGTTTACCGTAGTTCCTCGATAATAAAGTAAGAGCCAGCAGGTTTTGAGAACTCGGGTTATAGAGTCCTAAGAGTCGGGAAGCTGACACTTAAATTTCTTGTACTATCTCTGGTAGTGCGTCTCCTTCTTTTCCTACAAGTGACGTGGGAGGGCATAGCTGTAGGTGGTAAAACAGGGTTGCTGTTCGAGGTAAACTGGAAAGCAAACATTGACTGTGCTTAACACGCACACTTCTCGTCCGCACAGCTACAGATATTTACTGTGGGCAGAATGGAGTCAAATAGTTACGTTTTAAGAGGAAAGATAGAATAGCATTTTCTGTGCTCTACAAAATTTTTTTCCGATATGATATCACTTATATGTGGAATCCAAAAAAAGAAAAAAGACACTAATGAACGCATCTACAAAACAGAAACAGACTCACAGACATGGTAAACAATCTCACAGTTACCCGGGGAAAGCAGTGGGAAGGGATAAATTTGGAAGTTGAAGGTCTGCCAATACTACCTACCATGTATAAAAATAGATAAAAAAATGAATGTTTTCTGTACAGCACAGGAAACTATATTCAATACCTTGTAATAACCTTTAATGAAAAGAATATGAAAACGAATGTATGTATGTACATGTATGACTGGGACGTTACACTGTACACCAGAAATGAACACATTGTCACTGACTATACTTACATTTTTTTTTATTTTAATAAATAATAGAATTTTTTTCTGAACGCAGTATTATGTGTGTGCTTTCATCAGCATCATAGAAAGAAATGGTCCCCTGACACTGGGCTCTTGACTGGATCTTAACAACCGACTTGTCTCCAACCCTCTTAGTCTGGTCCTCAGTGTCACTTAGACCATGAGATCGGGGAATCGGATAAACAGGAAGATGAAAGATAAGGCTTTGCAGGTTCGTGGGCTATTTCATTTTCTTACTGAAGTACAGTTGATGTACAATGTGTTGGTTTCTGGTACAGCACAGTGACTCAATATAAATATTTACTCTTTTTTCATATTCTTTTTATTATGGGTTGTTACAAGTTATTGAGTATAGTTCCCTGTGCTGTACAGCAAGTCCTTGTTTATCTTTCTAAGGATAGTAGTCTGTACCTGCTAATCCCATTTATCCCTCCCCCCCTTCCCTCTTCAGTAACCGTAAGTGTATTTTCTGTCTGTGAGTTTGTAAATAAGTTCATTTGTGTCATGTTTTTAGATTCCACATAGAAGTGACATCATATGATATTTGTCTTTCTCTGACTTCACTTAGTGATAATCTCTAGGTCTATCCACATTGCTGCAAATGCATTTTTCTTTTTATGGCTGAATAGTATTCCACATCTTCTTTATCCAGTCATCTGTTGATGGACAGTTAGGTTGCTTCTACATCTTGGCTGTTGTAAACAGTGCTGCTATGGACACTGGGATGGATGTATCTTTTCCAATTGGAGTTTTCTCCAGATCTATGTCCAGGAGTGGGATTGCTGGATCATATGCTAAGTCTATTTTTACTTTTATAAGGAACCTCCATACTGTCTTCCGTAGTCAAGGCACCAAATTACATTCCCACCAACAGTGGTGGGTTCCCTTTTCTGGCTATTTCATTTTTTAAATGAAGAATTCTGAGTAGAGTGTAGTTTCTCTTAAGGTGTCAGACAGGGGAGACTGGCTGATTGCATCTAAGAAGGTGAGAAATAGAGAGAGGGGAGAGCCAGGCGTTCGGCTGGACCTGAAGGAAACCCAGGTGGTGAGGGGTGCTCTCTGTGGCCCCCGATGTCTGTAAAGTCACAGCCTGTGCTTGGCTGCTCTCCATTCACTTAACCTGCCATTCAGTCACAAGTAACGGTCCTACTGAGCTTTGTAAAGTCAGTACTTCCTACACTCCTTAATTCAGGCAAAGCTCCAGGAGAAAGTGTTCTGTGTGTTAAATGTTTTCAAATTCTGTTCAGTTAAATCGGATTCACAAGGGCCTCTCACTCCCACGGCACTGCAGATCGCCCTCGCATCTCGGATTCCCTCATCACTGAGGGAGTCTGCCTGTCAACCTAACCAGCATTTCTTCAAGGAATAAAAACTGAATTTGGTCTACTGAGTGCCACTCAGACCTCCTAGGGGTTAGGATTACAGCATCGACATCACAGGGCCACGCAGTTACCAGGCCACAAGCTACATTGTATAATACGTGCAGAATCAAGAAATGTTAAGAAAACAGCATTTTAAGGTACCTCCCAGCCTAAAACAACAAACAGGACATAAACTCTGGTAGCCAGACTGTAAGTGGGCTAACATCCCCTTGTACTGGCGGCTTAAGACCCAGAAAAAAATGGTTAAAGGTGAGAGGAGATCACACATTTATAACTCCTTTTCTGATTACAAAAACAATACATTTTTGTTGTAAGAAAAATAGAGGCAAGTAAAAAGAAAGGTAAAAAACACACCACCAGACACAGTCACTGTTGCCGTCCAGTATTCATCCAGGTTGTTACGGCACGTATTCCTACAAGAACAGGAATGTAGCACACCTGATATTTTACAACCCAGATTGCCTCTTTTATTTAACGTCCAATTTCATGAGCAACTTTCTACGGCAATAAATGTTCATCTGTAAGATTTTAAATGGCTGGATAGTATTTCAGTGTAGAGGTGGACCATATTTATTTAATCAATTTCATATCATTAGTCACTTAGAAAACCTCTAATTTCAAATATAATAAACCGTTTATTTGGTAAAATTCTGTTCTTTAAGTCTCGGTTACTTCCTCAAGATGGTGCCGAGTCACAGACTCTGCACATACACGACCAGCACTTCTGACAGCCAGACTGTCCTCCAAGAACCTGCGCCCCCACCCTGGCTAACGGGGGTGTTCACGCTCCTGTGCTGGAGGTGACTACTTCGTACCTACCAATGTTATAAGTAGAAGCTGCTGGCAGCACTGGCTTCATTTTCATTTGTTTACTGAGCAGCGAAGTTGAACAGTCTCTCCCCGTCTCCACTGGCTGTGGGAGTGCATCGGGGCACAGCGTTTCTCAGAGAGCAGGTCCACGGCACAAAGCAGGAAGGCTGCCTCTGGTGCCCACACTATGTATGAGTCCAGAATCATTAAAAAGTAAGAACCACGAAACGTACCAGACCTTCTGGGAATTCAGTGGGTTCTCGTAAGCACAGACATGTTAGAGTTTGATGGGGTCTCACTTGTCTGTTCTCACTTATATTGCTTGTGCTGTTGGTGTCATATCCATCAAAGTAAAAGGCTTCTTTCGGGGTTTGGGATTAACAGATACACACTACTACGTATAAAAAATAGGTAAACAACAAGGACTGCTGTATAGCACCAGGAACCATATTCAAGTTCTGTAATGAACTGTAACGAAAAAGAATCTTAAAATACATATATGCAAAGGAGACATTCAACAGAGAGAAAAGGCAACCTGTGGAATGAGAGAAATACTTGCAAACCACATATATGTGTCTGATAATGAGTTAACTTCCAAAGTATATAAGGAACTCCTACAATTCATTAGCAAAAAAAACCTAATAACCTGATTTTTTTAATGGGCTAAAGACTTGAATAGACTTTTCTTCAAAGAAGACACACAGATGACCAACAGATACATGAAAAATGCTCAGTATCACTAATCATCAGGGAAATGTAAGTAGAAACTACAATGAGATCCCCTCACACCTGTTAGAATGGTGGTCATTGCGGGGGGCAGCAGGTGTGGGTGAGGATGTGGAGAAACTGGAACTCTTGTTCGCTGTTGGTAGGAATCCAAAATGGTGCAGCCACTATGGAAAACAGTACTGAGGGTCCTCGAAAAACTGAAAATAGAGCTACCATGTGATCCAGCAGTCCCACTCTTGGGTATTTATCCAAAAGAATCGAAATTAGGATCTCGAAGAAATACAAGCACTCCTGTGTTCACTGCAGTGCGACTCACAACAGCCAGGATGTGGAAACAAACTAACAGACAGGCGGACACAGGATAAGAAAATGTAGTATATACACAGGGTGGAATGTTGAAAAAGAAGGGAATCTGACAATCCGTGACCAAATGGATGAGTCCTGGGGACATTATGCTGAGTGGAATAAGCCCTCACAGAAGGACAAACACTGCCTGAGAGTTACTAGACTTGTGCACTCACAGGAGCACAGAGCAAAACGGTGGTGCAGGGGGAGAAAGGTGTGGGACGTCGTTCACAGGTACAGAGCCTCACTCACACAAGGCGAATCAGTTCTGGAGACCTGCTGTATGACGTGGCGCCCATAGTTAACAACACTGTTTTCTGCAACTAAAAATCACGTGAAGTGTTCTTACCACAATAAAATACAATTTTAAACAATAACAAAAGAAAAGAGGTTACCTATTTTGTTAAATATATATGGATATTTGAAAGACTGAAAAGCCATCCTTAACCAGCTCTGAGGTGAGAACCGTTTAATAAGACTTCATCACGTGAGTGTTAGAGCAGGCAGGTAGCTAGGTATGAGCAGAGGAACGGGCCACAGGCCAAATGGAAGGGGGCCGTGCATCTTGGATCTCGTGAGCAACGGGGATCCCTGGGCAGACAGAGAAAAGCAGGAACCTCTGGACTGATAGGAAATCACACATTTTGGGGTGACAAGTGTCCTGGAGGCCGACAAAGAAAGCTGGGAAAAGGCAGGAATCTCCAGGGTCTGAATGTAACCTTTTGCTCGTTACACCCTCATTACAATAAATTAGCCTTGCAGATTAGAAGTTCCCATCATGCACCGAGGTCATGACACTTCTGATCCAGACTAAATAAGGACAAAAATCCCTCCTCCACTCGGGAAGGAGGAGCTGGGATGGAAATCAGGGTTATGATCCCAAACTGCTCCCCCCCCCCCAATGAATATCCTGCCCATTCACTGTCACACCCTATGTAACCAGCCTGCCAAAGAACTCAGGGCAGCTGCTCACCTCAGGCTGCCCGCTCTCCCCCGAGAGTGTCCTATCACTTAACAAATCCTCACTTTGTTTTCTTGCCCTCCATGTTTCCTCTCTGAATTCTTTCTGCAATGAGACAAGAACTTAATCGCCAGCAACACTGAACAACACACCCTCCAGAAGTTGCTATATTAAAGCCTCAACCCCAGCATCCCTGGTTCCTGCATGGGGACGGCTGTAGGAGACAGAGACACACTACAGCGCAGGGCCTTCCTAAAACCAGCTTCCTGAAGGCATGAACGTGCTGTGAGAGAAGACACCGAGGGCTGGGAAGTACCTGCATCTTAGCTCTGTGCCTGAAGGGGCAGGATCTGGCCCATGAATCAGGTTTCCTAGCTCCTTGTTAGTCTCCCTCCTGACTCGGCCCGTCTGCGCGCTGGCTGACGCTTGCTTGGTCATTGCTTTCTTCCTGTGTGTCTGACGGCTTCAGATGGAAGATCGGAAAACCGGGTCCACCGACACCAACACAAGTGGAATCTCAGGATCGACGAAACAGGTGTCACATGACCAACACTGGCATTTTCCCTATTTGATTGAATCACCTGTCACTTCACCCAGTAGATGTCATTATTTTAATAAACTGAGATTTATGGTATTCATAATCTTTTTCTTGAATTCATAGAAAATTATTGAAAAGTAACACAGCATAGCTCATCCTTTTCTTTAAAATATAAATATTCAATGTTTATATCCTTCAAACGAAGGGGAATGCTCTCAGAGCTTACAATGAATGTTGCTACTTCCCACATCGTATTATGTATACACGGGCTGAGGAACTGAGAGACTTCTCTACAATATAAAGACCGTGGCCGACTGCAGAGACTGAGTCACGAGTTTCCATAACCATCGTTTCAAATATTTGCATATTTAACCTGTTCAGAAGTTACTGACGTGTTTGCCTTTTATTCTTATGGAAAACTGATCTGGAAGCGTGGCAGCAAGGCTGCACTTCTCCACTGAGATTATCTCAGGCTGAGGTGGAAGGACGGGGAGCTTAGAGGCAGGGAGGCCGGCAGTCGCCGCCGGGAATGTTCTGGGCTGACGCCGGGCCCCTGACGCCAGCCTCCCTGCAGCCCCCGGATGCCCGAGTCAGATGCCTGGAGACTCACGCTGGACTTCCACGAGACCCCCAGGCCCCGATCACCCACCCGGTTCACGCTGGCAGTGAAATCACCCTGGACCTGGTCCTCCCTCCAGCCTCACTGCCGGCCCGGCCAGTGGCATCTCCCCCCACCGTGTAGTGGCCTGCTGGGTCTTCTCACTTTCACTCCTCCCGGGTTGGTCCAGCCGCCCACACAGACCCGGGTCTCTAGAGTCAAATTCACGGATAAATGTGGTCATGCTGCATCCCACCTGGAAGACACCCAGTGACGCTCTGCGGTCCCACCCAGCCAGACTCACGCTCTGCAGGCCCCCCGATCCTCCGTCGGCCAGCCCCAGCCCCGCCTGCTTAGCTCCAGCTTCCCACCCCGCTAGCACCACGAGAGGCCCCTTGCAGGCAGGCTACTCTTTCTTTAATGGGCTCATATTTGGTAACTTTTTAAGTAATTTGAATTTTCCACAAAGAGTTACACAACGGGAATGCCTTTCCCTATTCAAAGGATTACACTGACTGAACTCTGCAGGCACAGGGGACAGACGTAGGACACAGAGGTTTCACTTGACACACAGACGGTCATCTACACACATGGATTCAGGGGCCGGTGATTTATTAAAATCTCATGAAACTTCAACACGTTTTCAGATTATGTGATAACTGGGTCATTAACAGATGAACATACGTTTTAATGCTCACCTGCCACATGGTCTGCACAACTTGCTTTGGACAGAAACCCACTTTCTACCCAATAGGGCTCCTTTCGTTCTCCTCCAGGGTGGGGAACCGTCCCAGATACGCTGGATCTTTGGACACCTGGGAAGTAAGATTGCTGTGTTTTCCTTTAAAAATTCCGATGTGCGTTCTCTATTCAGTCAGCACCAGCGCTTCATTTGTTCCCTCTGCCTGTAGCAATCACGGAGTAATAATTAAAATACTTCGTACAGTGGAAAGGAGAGGCCCTCGGCGCGGTGAGACGTAATCCGTTGTTGATAAATGGTTCCGCCAGCCTCTCTCCATGCGGGTGGAGAGCCAGCACATAAAACTGAATGACAATTGTTTTATTAAAACCGAGAATCATTTTGATGGAAGACGGAAGCCACACTCGCAGATTTAGACCACGCATCTAAAGTTTTCACGTGAGGAGTGACCCAGTAACTGTCCAGAAGCCACCAGGGGGCAGCTGCACTCTGAGGTCTGGGCTGCCATCTGGGGGTCACACGGCCACCGCGGGGGCTGCTTGTTTCCCGGGTCTGAATGGATGTCTCAGTGGGTGTTCAGTGGTCAGCGCGGTGCCTGGAACCATTCACTAAACGTTAGCAACTGTATACCCAACTTCTCTTCCTATTTCATGTGGAAGGAAAACACACTTTCACAAATCACAGAGCCTCCGGCTGCTCAGTCTGCGAGTTGGCCAGGGGGATTGAGGGCCGTTCTCTTCTCTCGAATATGTGAGCTATGACCTCGCTTTTGCCACAGCTATTTCTATGTGAAGCGGCTTTTGGCCTGAAAGTACTTAAATAATCATTTCATCTGCCATATGTAGATAAAGATGTTGGATCCACCCAAAATTTTTAATCCTGTGATTGTTTCCAGACACACTTTGAGTGACATTTATTATTCCACATAATAAGCAAAGCAGACCCCATTTAGGGCCAGAGATGCCTCCTGAGAGGTTTCTGATGCTGTCAGAGCCGCAGCCTCTGAGCTGCCCCATGTGGATTTACAGTTATAAATGGACCCTGGGGACTGGGGCAGCCAGTTGGTGCTGAGGAAGCTACATAGACTTGACAGAGCAATTTTAAAATATGAATTAATTCCTATGAGAAGCAGCTTGGATGTGGGGAAAATAATAGGCATTATTTTTGTTAGGGAAAAAAAGAGAGCTGTCAGGGTTAAACAAAAAGGAGGCATTTTCTCCTGTGCTTCCTGAGTTCCTGAATACAGTGACCAGTGACAACCCTCGTGCGACGCCCACGTGTGCCCATTTCCCTGGTGTGCATGAAGCACCACCACAGGTAACGTCAGTGCACAGCCCTGGTGACACCTGGTCCCTAAAACCCTCCTGGAAGTGAGTACGGCTTGAAGGCACCGAAGGTCCCGCAGCAGGAAAGCATGAAGCCAGGACTGGAATCCTGAATGCTGGATCCTGGGTCCTTGCTCCTCTGTCACCCACCTCACCAAATAGAGACAGCCAACAAAAACATGTGCAGATCTTTCCACTAAATCGAATTATACTTTTATATTGATTTTTTATATCAAAGACAATTTATCTGAGTCAGTGGTTGATCTGCAATCAGCACTGAGGCCTGCTGTTTCAGCCGTCACCCCTTCTGTCTCCCAGCCCCGTCTGTAAGCACTTGGGGTCTGTGAGTAAAGGGAACAATAAAAAGATAGAGTTTAAAGAACCATCTCAAGTCCAGCTTGTCTCTTTCATTCATCTTTATCAGGGTTTCTTAAATAAGGACATACCTATAATTAATATGATCGATAAGATAATTAATTATAATGTGCAGCAATTAATAATTAAATATAATTAATTACATGTTAATATGACATACATTAACACAGTCGAAATTAGGCTGTATAATATTGTATATTAAAGGCATGTATAGTACCAAGACATATAACATACTGTATATTCATACACAATTATTAATTATGTAATACATACGGGATATTAATGCCTTATGCAACGTGAATACAGAGCTTGCAGTAGGATACTATCAATATTATATTAAATAATGAATAGTTACTTACAATAATACATTAGGGCTTAAAATAAATATTAATATGTATTTAATATTTAATTTATTTAATAATAATACGGACAACCATCAGTGCGGCACTTTCTTTTATAAGTCAGGGGGAACGTCCCCATTTATTTCACACAGTCTCTCAGCATCCTTGCGCGTTACTGGCCGGGGATGGGAATAATTACGGGGGTGAAACTGAAGTGCAGACGTTTCTCGAACAACGAGGCAGAGAGTTCCGCGCGGGGAGCCCGGGGCGGGGCTGGCGGACAAAGCCGACCTCGCACCCGGGCCGCGCGCGGAGCAGGACGGCCCGTGCGCATGCGCGGAGCGGCCCGGCCCGCCTGCCGGGAGTGGGGCGACCCCGCCGTCCGCCCCCGAGCCCCGATTGCTAGGCCTCGCCAGCCCTGAACGCCTTGCTTTTTATAATCCACCGGAGCGTCTCAGTAGCGCCCTCTCCCCGCCCCGCCACACGCACCTGAGACTGAGTAGCTTTTCGTTTGCTTTCCCAGTGCAAGTGCCCGCAGCGGCTGCCTCCACGGTTCCTGTGGACGAAGAGAGCTTGCACAGGAGCTATTTTTCCCTCTGGCTGGTTAAAATCTGCTGCAATAGTGCAAATCAGATGTCAACGATGTCTTTAAACAGCAGCATTCAACGAACACCAAAACAAATCAATAAAACCAGGGAAAACAGGACTTTACTGGCAGGCTCACCTCGAACCTGCTAGAAGGAAAGCCTCATTTCTCATCGTGAACAGCTGGAACACTTTAGAAGGGGAAGTACTCACTTTCGTGCGGCTCCTGGCGTCACTGAGATACTAGGTGCCGGGGCTTGGGGGGAAGCAGAATGAAGTACCTGCTTGTCGCGTCAAAGTCTGCGTGTGGGGGCAGGTCTGATCCCACGGTGACACGTATGCCCAACACACTTGTTTAGAATCGCTTTTTATAATTTCAGATTGATGGGTTTAGTTATTCAGAAGAAAAAAATCTATATGTAGAAACTAAGAAGAGCAGAAAACCCAAGTAGTTTAAACCTAGAAACAGATTTTCAGATGAATCGACACTCCAGGTGATAATGAGATGTGTATCCTTAGAAATATACATAGGAGTATGTTTTTTAAATATATATCAAATGAATTCACATGAATTCAGGTGTATATATTTATGTATGTACACAACGTACAGTTATAAAATCAGCTCCCAGAGCTTATGTTTGAGCCATTCCCTATTAAACACGTCCAAAAGCCCTTTTAGACATCTCTTACCTGAATATCTGTTTTATCTTCTTAAAAATCCTTAAAAGGTATTTATTAATAAAAATCAACAAATGTTTCCTTTATTTTCTCACCCTCTTGGGAGATTAGGGACGAGTATTAACGTGCTGCAGCTCTGATGAATGGCCAAGGACCACAGCCCACGTCTTGGAATCACAGGGACCTGGGGTCGATGGCAACCTGTCTTCGCCAGTTACTTCTTCTGTGGGTTTAGACACATAAGACCACTTTCCTGAACCCCAATTTTTCCACCAGGAACCCTGTGAGCATAACCTGTCTGTCTCCAAATTTCACCTTTTTATAAGGACACCAATCATATTGGATTAGGATCAACTTTAATGGTCTCAGTTTGACTTGATTTTTCTATAAAGACCTTATCTCTAAAGAGAGTCACATTCTGAGGTCCTGGCAGTTAGGTCTCCAACATGTGGATTTGGGGGGACACAGCACAACCCATAACATATGCATACATGATAAAATTATTTAAAAATCGTGACTGGATGATAAACACAGTGAAGAGGTGGCTCCTGGGTCAGCAGGAGAATGGGACAGGGTAGAGGACAGAGAACAAGGCAACCCCTGGACCTCAGACAAGGTGACGGGTTCACAGGCATTCATCACAGTGCAGTGTCTTGTAACTTACACGTGACAGGTTTATTCGTTTGTGTACACACATCAGGTATATATTTTAAAAGATGACAGAGAGAATACAGGAGAGAGTAAGAGAGTGATTTGCACTCTTTCAGAAAACAAGGGAATTAGAGTACTGCCAGCATGAGCAGAACCGCCCTCCAGTCCAAACCCTGCAGGACAGGCACCAGCCCTTTATAAAAGCTGACAACTCAAGGTCAGCAGCCTTAGCGTCTCCTCTGTGCAACACCTCCCTTCCTCTAACTGTCTCTTCATAACTGCGGTGGTCTCTGCTCCCCTAAGGCGCATACCCTGTCCCTGACGTAAAGGTCCACAAGGGCACCGCCCACCACGCTTCTCCAGCAGTTCCCTCCTGAAAAGGAAGCAGATACCAGCGGTGGAACCTGCTTTCTTGACCAAAAGTCTCGTGGCTGCTTCTAACACTCAGCTTCCCTGTCCGTTACCATAGGAAACCCCGGGAGTCCGGAGGGCGCAGCTCCCCTCTGTGAAGCCTTGACTCCAGACTGGAGACCCTGAGGACCAGTGAAAGCTCCCCAACCTAAAACCCTCTCCAGATTACCATCTACTTCTCTGGGACAATACACAGAAAGGTAAAATAATTGCTTAAATTTTACTCAGCCTCTAAGGCAAATATTTTACCCATACTTTAAAATTTTTATAGTCAAGACCTAACCATATAACAAGTATTTTTCCCCAAAAATGGCAAAGATGTGACATAAGTGTCTTAAGAGCAGAAATCTCCTGTTTCATCTTACTCGTTGGACATCGCATTCTTTCAGTCAATAATAATCACTGAAGAAGAATATGCTTATATAGTCCCCAGGCTTTTGAGGAAATGAATCTGCCCCTCTGCCTAAGAGCGGTTTTATTGTATTGCTTAAAATAGGGAACCTCAGCGCAGAACGACAGGGTTAAAAGCAAGCCAAGCCACTTGCCTTGAGGACGCCAGCTATCAGAGGCCACACGCACAGCGTCAGGCAGAGTAACCAGCAAGGAACCACGCCCCTGGCCTTCACAGAAGAGGAGGAGGTGAGCAGGAGTCCGCCCGGGAAGCGCAGCCGGCCCCGAGAGGCCCCTCATCATCCCGTGCGTGGCCGTGGCTGCTGCCCACAGCGTGGCGACGGAGAGCGCGCGATGCTGTGTTACGTCCGTACTATTTCTGTGAATACTCCAAAACGTTTCAAGAAGTCTTGTCATTCCACAAATTTGGAACTGGGTCATTTAATCCTAATAAAAATGCTGGGAAATAAATTTTAGAATCTTCTTTACACATCAAGGAAACTCCAGGGTAAGCGAATTTTCCTTAGATCACAACAAATAAAGGACCAAACTCAGGTCCCCTGCACCTAAGGCATGGCTGTTTCCACCTGCAGCATGGCCTCCAGTCAGGTGGATAGGGAGGGAGATGGATGGATGGACGGACAGACGGACAGGACAGGCAGATGACAGGTAGCCCGTGCTATAGTTTGTCTGTGGGCGCTGGCTTCTACTTCCGTCCCATTCTGTGCTCCCTGCCCTCAGGTCATAGAGCCTAGAAGGCTAAAAGCAGCGTTTCCCAGACTTCTTGCAGCTGAATTTCAGATGTGGCTTAGTTTCTGCCAGGGAAATGCACGCAGACAAGACGTTTTAAGTGGAGGGGGACGGAGAGCGCCTTTCCCGCGGTGGTGATGTGAGTGCTGAGTCTGGGCAGCTCTGGGCCCTGTGTCTTGCTCTTTGGTCATCGGTTTCTCAGGCAGGTGCTGTGGTGGCCGCAGCTTCCTAACCGTGGCAGCTGCTGTGCAGGGGGACCAGGAAGGCCGGCTGACCGCACAGGCTCGGCTCACTGACCTTGAATGTGCCTCAGTAGTGTTTCAAAGGCGGGAAATCCCGGAAGGGAACGGACGGGGCAAGAGGGCTGGATTAGACACCGGTCGTGGTAGACAGAAGTTCGAGAGGATCAAGGGTTGCCAGAAGAGACAGCAGTGCCCCGAGCACATGAGTTAGTGACTGTGTTGAGTCAGCTTGCCCGCCACCTAATCTTGGGAAACGTGGCCCTGAAGGAGCTGGAGTGAAGTGATCTGAACTGGGAGGGTGTGCTTGCTTGTCATGGTTTTGTACAGTTTAGCTATTTGTCAAATCAGAGTTCATTTTTTCCAGTTGTTGTTTCTGCGTTATTTTTGTGACTTTGGGGTTGCAGCTCTGGTAAGTTTGATCCTGAAGCTAAACGCCCAGCGCCCCGACTTCCTCTCCTCTCGGGCAGCTGCCAGACACCCTCCACACGCGGAAGAGGCAGGAGAGTGTGCGCGACGGAACAGTTCCCGGAGAACAATCCTAGTCATCTGCCTGGTAGTTACAGGGTTTACGAATTGCTTCCACAAGTGTCATCTCATTAGATCCTGGGAGACACACCACAAAGGAAATGCATTCCTCTTTGGCAAATACAGCCACTAAATCTGAACTGTGAGTCAGTTTCGTCTCCAGCTCCATAAAAACAGAAGGGAGGAGTGAGACTAGAACATCCATCTTCTAACAGCCTTCCTGTTACACCTGCTTGTCGCTCAGTCCACTTAGCAACTTGCTTCGTTACAGGTTCCCGGGACATGGCAACCAGCTCAGGATAGAGACAGAGCATCAGGCAAATGGTGAGAGCTGGAGACCTGGAGCGCAGACGAGGCCACGAGAGAACCGGGAACTGAACAGCGGGGTGTTCGCTCAGCCCACATCCTGCCCGCTGCCTCCTCAAGGCCTAGAGCAGCTTTTACTGATGGGTGTGCAAATGTGCTTTTCAGAGTGAGAAACGCACACTTCAGTTTACTAGAGAATTAATACAGCCACATGGGTTGCTAATTTTCACTGTTTCCAGGGAACCTCAGTATCAAACTCTACAGAACATAATTTAATTTTCTTTGATGATGCAAAAGGCATTTCTTGGTCTTGGAGGCCCCTGGGTCATTGCTGTGAGCATCAGTTGTGACAGCAATGAGAGTCTATGGTTGTGCTGACCGATGTCAGGATCTCCGTTTCGGAGAGGTCGCCCAGCGCTGACGGAGCGGCGAGCTGCCCGGCTGAGATGCTCACGACTCAGTGGCACTCGGCCCAATATTAGCGCACTGCCTTTGCCCCATCACGTACTAAATGGCACCAGCTTTTCTTCAACCCAGTTGGAGGGGCTCAGTGTCAGATCTAAGGCCATCATCTTTCTCTATCATCTGACACTCTCCCCCCAGGTTCTTCGGGGCACACACATGCCACTGTCCCTTGCTCTCTCCAGAATTCTGCCAGCCCACCCTAAGCACCGTCTTTCATGAAATGAAACCACTGGACTGTGGTGTGCCCTCCCCTGGAAGCTGTGACAGATGTGCTGCTTTGGTTAATCAGAGCTGAGCTGGAGACTCACAGCAGAGGGGCCAGGACTGCTGTGGATCCTGACGGCAGAGGGATGTGTGTTGTGAGAATCTGCCCCACCCAGGCTGCTGGAAATGTAGCAAGGATTTGGAATCCAGTTAATCAACACACATGCTTAAAACGCGGTGTGTTTACTGCTGGGTCCCCATGTGTTTGGGAGTTAAGATGACACTGAACTGCTAAGCATGGCAGTTTCATTTCAGGAGGCTGATCGAAGGGTGGCTGCACTGGCGGAGAGGGGTGTGTCCAGTTAAAACACAATAAGCAGAGACCACTGTCTTTCAGCTTCCGCGGCACCCTGGCTGCTCCAGTGTGGCCAGGAGGACAGCGGTGGCAGCACTGCATCCTAGAAAAGCCAGATCTACCCCCAGACCCACTGAAGCAGCCTGCGTTTTAACAAGATCTGGGCGATGTGTGCGCACAGGAGCATTTAGGAAGCACCTGCTCCAAGCTCCACGGCCCTGACTGCTCTGTCCTCTTCTGAAAGCCATCGCACCATGGCCACATGTCTGGGACACTCAGAGCCACAGAACCAAGGTTGAGGCCACGTGTGTCCTGACTGGTCCTCATTCTGGTCCAGGGCGCTCACTTCCCAGGTGAGGAAACCAGGCCGAGTTGCTTGGTCGAGGTCCCAGAGTGGGGACCCGGGAGGGAGGTGCCTCACAGCCTGACTCTAGTTCACAGGGCTCGCTCCACAGTGGACGAGTGCAGGAGGGTGTGAGAAGTTACCATCAGGAGGCAAGAAGGCAGCAGGAGTCTCAGACATTCCAGTGCAGCCTCCGTGCTTCGTGACGAGGAGCAGAACCTCTGAGCTGCAAGGAATCCCAGGACCCGAGGCAGAGGCAGGGCCCAGGTGGGCACGCACAGCTCCCCACCTACTCCGTGACTTCCCAGGCAACAAGCCCTCCCGCCAAGTCTTCTGGCTGAGACGGGAGCCCAGGTCAGCGGATGACGTGCCAGGTCTCCATCCCCGCAGCCCGAGACGCAGGCCCCCGGGAGCAGACATCAGTCACTGCCGGCTCCTGGTCAGAGGCCCCGAAAACGCTCCCGCTCTGGGCCGCAAAATTCCTCCGACAGCACCCTCCAGGTTTTGCATTTTTCCTACCTTTTGAGACCTTAGAAAAACTATTTCTTCCTTCAATTACCACAATAATGACCCCTGTTCCCCACCCCTGCCTCTCAGTCCCGCTGCCGGATTAACTTGATAAAACACACACTCAGTAGAGAAGGAGAAAGACTTCAGAACCCAGGCCCTGCCTGTTCCCATGAAAATCTCCATGAATGCCTCCCTGTTACAGGCCGCACAAAAGCCTTAGTCTCTTCCTGGTCATCAAAGCTATTTATTCACAGTATTTAGGGGTGAGGGGTGAGGCTGGTGCCCTAAATGTTCTGGTTCATTTTAACCAAAAACCTTTTCAAAAAATAAGAACTCAGACTTGCTGTTGACAATGTCTCATTCCAACTTCTCTCCTAACTCACAGGGAAAAGCAGCATTCTAAGTGGGTAGGGGAGGCCACAAAGGCCCCAAAAGAAACCAAGCAGAAGGGCCAGAGAGGAGGAGAGGAAGGCAAGGACGAAGAGGCATCGTAAGGAGGAGAGAATTATTGATTTTGTCAAATGGTTCAAGAGGCCAAATGAACTTAAAACTGAAAGACGCTGCCTTTGTCTGCTAGGGCGGCCAGAATGAAGTGCACAGACGGGGGAGTTTAAACTGCAGAAATTTGTTCTTTTACCTCTGGAGGCTGGATGTCCAAAATCAAGGTGTGGGTGTTACTGAGTCCAAGCTCTTACCCCCTGCCACAGGACAGGACAATAAATCAAGAGACGAGGCGTTGGGGCAAGGAACAGAGACTGTATTTGGAAAGCCAGCAGACTGAGAAGATGGTGGACCAGTGTCCCAAAGAACCATCTTCCCTGAGTTAGAATTAAGTCTTCTTTTATACTAAAAGGAGGGGGGTGTGGCTGGTTGTTGCCACCTTGTTGGTGTCAGAACCCTTTGTTCTTGCAGCTGTGCTCTAGGTCAGGTCATGATGTTCCTGTAAACCTCCAACAAGACAAATGTTACTCTCTGTTCTGCAACTTTTTATCTCTACGTGAATGGAAGTGTTACACCTTTAAAGGTCCGAGCCTGGAGAACCAGCTGCATATCCTGTATATTTCAGGCTACAGGTAACACTCTTAGCTTGTAGCAAAAGCAGTGGATACAAAGGTTAAAACAAAAGAAATGGATCCAGTGTGGAGTCAGATTTGTTCTTCCCCATTACACAGCAAGGCTGCACACCCTGAGACTCTGGGCAGAATCCTTCCTGCCTCTTTCAGCCTCTGGGGTCACTGGCAATCCTTGGTGTTCCTTGGTTGTGGACGTATCACTCCAATCTCTGCCTCATCACCACGTGGCCTCTTCCCTCTGTGTCTGTGTCCAAATTTCCCTCTTCTTTTAAAGACACCAGTCACTGGGTTAGGGCCCACCTGAGTGATCCCATCTGTGAAGACCCTGCTTCTACATAAGGTCCCATGCACAGGTGCTGTGGGTTAAGCCCACAACATGTCCCTTTTGAGGGACACAAGTTAGCCCACAGCAGATGCCCAGCAGATGGTGAGATGAGGTCATGGGGGACCTTCCACAAGGCACTTTATGGCAGAAGCTAGAAAGCGGTGGCTTAAGGAGTGGTAGGCACTTAGGGAAGTCCGGAGGCAGAGGAAGGCTCCCCTTCCAAGAAGCCTGGTTGGAATGGGAAGAAAGAGAGCACCCATGTCAGAGGGAGAATGTGCCTGTTGGCTCGTTTGCTGCACAGAGAGATGGAGGCGTGGTGGTGAGTTGAGGGGAAGGGCCCAGCGGAAATGAGGAGCTGGAGATGCAGAAGAGAAATGTGTGCTGATGGAGATAAGTCTTGACGGAGGCCGGCACAGAGGAGGGCAGGTTCCACCTGCGGCAGGAGGAGAGATGAATAGATGGGGGCGGGGGGTGACAGAGAGATGCCAGGAGCAAGTGCAACAGGTCTGCTTGTTCAGTCCACAAATGTCACCCAGCCAGAACGATGCCTCCCACCTCCTTCCAGCCACCAGGGCCGTGACAGTGAACAAAACAGAAACCCTTCCCTCCTGCAGCTTATGTTCTGCTGATGGGGGGGGGGGGGTGAGGCGGGGATAGGAAAGAGGTGGGTGAAGACAGGTAGGTTTCAAAATAAAATAGCCTATAGTAAGTTAGAAGGTGAAATATGACATGAAAAGTAAATAAGCAGGGTAAGATGATGTGGGTGAGTGGAAGATACAACTTTGGAAAATGTGGTCTGGATGGGACTTTCTAGGCAGGTGCCAAGTCTTGCAGGGAGTGAGGCTGTGCTCCAGACGGTTCTGCGAACCTGCAGCTGCTGGAGGAGGCGTCATTCTGGGCGAAGAGACACTGTACTGATCTATTTGTGTGTGTGGTGAAGGCACCCTCACTGCTTCGTTCCTGGTACCTCGGGCTCCTTGACCTGGAGTGTCATCCCTCCTTAAACCCCGTTCACCTAACCAGCTCCTCATCTTCCTTCAAGACTCAGAAGGACCATCAGGTCTCCCAGGAAGCCTTCCCATCCCGTCTCAGGTGGGTCAGCGGCAGGGGCCTCCGGTGCCCTACTCAGCACTCACTCCCAACTCCTCACATGTCACATCACACCCTCTTGGATTGGGTGACTCTCCAGGCCAAGGGGGGCATCTGACAGCATCCACATCATCTGCACCAGGATCAGTGTGACAAATAGTTGGGGCTGGGATTCCACAGCTAACTGTTGGATAAACGGGTAAGTGAGAAGGCACAGGAGAGGGAGGGAGGGGGAGAGGGAAGCAGGGAGGGAAACTTTGAGAGAAGGCGTCTGTCAGCTGTGGGTAAGCCATGAACCATGGGAAGGAAGCAGAACAGCGGACCAGGTGTCATGAACCAATCTTCCCGGCTCACGTCACCCCAACCCACACGCTGCAGATTGGCATGTCTTTCCAGATCATACCTCTGATACTTTTTGTCTCCTGCTCAAAGATCTTCAGCAGCTCCCACTTATCTCCAGGGCGAATTAAAAGCCCAAAAGCAAGACTTCTGTAATTGGCCGAAGCTCACCTCCGATGACTCCTCTGGCTCAGGTCACAGTGGGGCCTTGACGATCTCACCGCCCACGGCGGGGACTCTGCTCACTCCTCCTGGAATGCCCCCTACGCCCAGCACTGAAATCCCAGCCCTTCTCACGGCTAAGTGCATGTAACTGCCGCTTCGTAAGTCTTGGGGAGCCTGTCCTCCCTCCCAGCCTCAGCCCACGTTTCTCTGACCTTGTCTTGGCCCCTGTCTGACTCAAACGCAGGCTGCACACCACTGATCAATCACAAAATCCAGGGCAATGAGCTCACTTCCTCGTCTTTATTCTTCTTCACGGCTCAGCATACTAACAGATATTTAATACGCACTTTGTACATGAATGAATGAGCCAGTGTGGTTCGAGGGAGACAGGCTGGTGGATCATGGAGACAGCACAGAATCAGGCTTCGGAAGACATGGGTTATAGCTCTTCCTTCCTCGGACAATCACTCAGTCAGCTCTAGGACGCGGCCCCTCGTGTCTAACACGTAGCCTCTGTAACGCATGTTCTCTAAGGTTCTGCTCCTCTAAAGTTTTCTAATTCACACGCAGCAAAAACTCTAAATAATGAAAAGTGGGTCCTATAGTCCACTGACATTTCACAGCATCCTATTTCAGCAATTCTTTTACAAGGAGGGTTGAATCACTCTGAGTTACAGGAAGAAAGAGAGTGAGTGCATGGACGTGTGACATCTATGCGGGCAGGGAATCTCCGAGGCGCATGCCAGCTCCAGGACTGGTACGTCCTGATCCTCGGAATCGTAAGGACGAGAGTTCCCAGGCACAGAATCGCCCGACGCACGGGGAGCAGCGGCGTCCACATTCTGGGGGAGAAAAACGTGCATCCCGACGCTCCGTTTATCACAAGGCGGCCTGCAACCCGGGGCTGTCCCTCACTCGGGGGAGGGATGTTGAGGGTGTGCGCTTCTGCTCCCTCTGTGGGGCACCGAAAACGCGGGCTCGGCCACCCCGGAAGCCACAGAGGCCGAGGCTGCCAGTCAGGAGCCGGAAGACACTGAGATCAGGCGGGGGCGCAGGGAGCTGCGGCGGCATGATGACCTGGCTGCAGAGGGGGCGCTGCCCCGCCCCAGCCCGCGCGCTCCAGGAGCTGCCACCCGCTCAGGACGAATGATGGGCTGAGGTGGAAGGTGTGACGTGTTCTGGGAGCCTAATGAGCAGAGGATCAAACATCAGAGGAGTCTGGTCTCTTGTTCAGGAGGTAGCTGCTAGCGCAGGGTTACTGCTGCACAGGCAAAGGAGAGAAAATAAATCCACGCATGCTGTCAGCCTGGAGACAGGCTCCATGTTCCATGAAGGGCGGAAATAGGCTCCCTGGGGAAATTAAACCAGCCATTTGGGTGCATCTTCAGGAGAACATGCAATTAAAATTGCATTTTTTTAAAGTGATGTTTCCATCTCTGCGCTCTGTAGCTGGCAGCTGGCAGCTGGCAAGCCCCCTGGAGGCAGACACCTCCTGGCAGGCGGATCCCAGCCTGCGGGTGGAGGGCGCAGGGCCCGTGGAGTTTTCCCTCCGCCAAGACCCTCGGCTTGAAAAATAAGCAAAAGTGATCACGTCCCCACATTAAAGGACAACAATGTGCAAACTTTCATTTTCCCAGGATGGAGATCAGTTGGAACTATTGAAAATAAACATTCCGATGTCCTGAGATACTATCTAAAGATTTGCATCCTGAGGAAGTTGAAGAGAATAGTAATTGCAGTGAATGCCCCCATTCACCCAGTCTTAAAGTTGGCAGTTAAGTGACAAAAGCCCAGGAATTCAGATATGATTAAAATCTTGATGGCTGTCAGAACAGAAGACGAAATATGAATAAGGATAAAAATGGAACTACTTCTGCTTTGTCTGAAATCCTGCTGACTTCTACAGTTGCTCCTCATTCTCCATCTTTCTCTTTTTCAGTCTCCTTCCAGATTTTGCAATTTACATGAGTTTTTATCCAACTCCAACTAAATTTTAGAGGTTAACATAACCAACAAACAAGACGGGATTACCATTCATACCTGTTAAGTCATTTGAAGTGACCATTAGCTGCTTTAAAATTTTTGAGGGTTTTATATTACAAAGTTATAATCCCCGTGTACACTCTAGCTTTTGATTCATTCGTTTTGATTCTGATACTATGTACTTGCACAATTGCTATCATTAAGTCTAATTATATAATTAGCATAACATGTGTGATCATGTAATTAGAATGTGCAATTATAATGTGCAATTACATAATTACAATGTGTGATGGCATCAGGGTGTAAATATCCTTCCGAAATGTCAGGAAGAAATATCCCGTTTGCTCAAGAAGTGGTTTTTAAAGTTCAGTTTCACATTTTTTTTTCCAGGATGGATATTCAAATATGATTTCAATCAAGCACTTTAATTGTGCTTAAAGAAATAAAAATTTTATTTTTTCTTCTTTTAATATCTTTTCTAATTAAAGTACAAGGTAAGAAACTTTTCAATGCATCAAAATTATCTTTAACTGATTGTTCCACATTATTTCAGTTGAGAAAATAAAATTATTAGAAATCCTAGAAAAAGAAACCAATCCTTAATGCGTGAACACTCGGGTCTAGCAAATTTCTGTCTACAAATGTAGTATTTTCTTTACTCACCAGGCTTGCAGTAGCTGCATGCCAAGCATGGTCTGGAGGCTTCACAGCTTTCTCAAAGCCCAAAATATACAATCAAACACATTATTATTGTTTTCTCCCTTCCCTGCCTTTCCACCTGCATTACCCATCTCAGTGGCTCTTAGACTTTAGCTTGCCTCAGAATCACCCTGAGCACTTGTTCAAACAGATTGCTGAGTCCCCTCCCCAGAGTGTCTGGTGAGGTAGCGCTGGGGTGGACCAGAGAATCGATTCTTCTAGCAGGTGCCCAGTTGTTGCCAGAGATGAGGTTCTCATCATCATGGCAGGAAGAATTCAGAGACAAAACACAGAGGGCAAGGAGGTAAAGCAAGGACTCATTTAAGTGATAGGATGCTCTCGGGGGAGAGCGGGCAGCCTCAGGTGAGCAGCTGCCCTGAGTGTCTTTGGCAGGCTGGTTACACAGGGTGTGACAATGAATGGGCAGAATATTCATTGGGAGGGAGCAGTTTGGGGTCATATTCCCTGATTTCCACCCAGCTCCACCTTCCCAAGGGGAGGAGGGATTTTTGTCCTTATTTAGTCTGGATTGACAGTGTCATGGCCTCGGTGCATGATGGGAACTTCTAATCTGCAAGGCTAATTTTATTGAAATGAGGACATAATGAGCAAAAGGTTGCATTTGGACACTGGAGAGTCCTGCCTTTCCCCACTTTCTTTGTCATCCTCCAGGATCCTTGTTGCCCCATAGTGTGCGGTTTCTTATCACTCCAGAGGTTCCTGCCTTTTACTGTCTGCCCGGAGATCCCTGTTATTCACAGGCTGCACAGTCTTCTTCCATTTGGCCTGTGGCCCCCTTCTCTGCCCTTACCTAGCTACCTGCCTGGTTCACACAGTGACCCTGTTACCACTGGTACAAGGACCACACTGGACAACCCTCGTCTTAGCCATCACCAACTTTCCCAAGCAAGAAGCTTCAAGGTCATCCTCGATTCCTTTGTTGCTCACCCTCCTACCCCCACGTGCTGGCTTGGTCACCAAGCCTTGTGGATTCTGACCCAGGAAAGTACGTCCTGAGTCCACTCTCCACCCTCCTTTCCATCCCTGCTGACCCTGGCTTAATTCAGCCCTCATGCACTTTTTCCCAGAGGTCATCATGTTCTCACACCTTCTCCTCCTCAAACCCACACTGGCACTAATTTGATCACACTCTCCATCACTCCCTTTTGAAAAATGTCTGCTGGTCCGTCATGGACAGTTTCAAGGATAGTTTTAACTTCTTAGCCTGGCCTGAGAGGCCTTCCCATCTTGGACACCAGCTTCCCTTCCCCGACCCAGTTCCCACCACTCCACCGTGCTCCAGCCACACATCCGTGCTCTGCTCCTGTGCTAGTGCTAGTGTGAGGGCACAGAGAGAAGACGAAGCAATGGGGGGGCTGCTTAAGGGAGGGGCGGGACGGGAGGACTGTTCCTTCACCACTGCTGTGTGCCAGGGGCTTTGCCTGCTTCCCTACGGGGACCTCATGAGCCTCTGTTTTACAAGTTTCATTTGCTAGATGAGAAAATAGAAAGCTGAGGGAAATTGTGCAAATTGTTTAAGGCCAAATACTTAATCAGTTGCACCATCAAGCTTGAAATTCACATTCTTACAGCAAATACACTGTCTACCTCCACGATTCACATTTGTTTAGCGAATTTCATAGTGAAGTTCATAGTCCACTTTAAAGACACGCCTAGACAGACTGATCTGCAGACTGGTGTTGAGCTAGAAAGCAGCGTCTAGGGAACTGAAACAGGGCTCGGCCTCAGCCCTGCCCTGGTCCACGTCGTGAGCCAGCCCCATGAAGCCCAGTGTTTACGGTTCTCAGAGCTTGAGATGTCTGCTACAAAAATCACTGCATTTCCAAACGCAGTATCAAGCTGGAACAAGGACAAACGTAACAACACATTTAGTTCCAAAGTAACCGGACAACTTGCAGGATTAGAAGAAATTGGGTGTTGACAGCATTTAATTTGTGAAAGATCTAGGGGTTTCTTCCAACTGTAAATTTGGCAAGAGCCAGCAGTGTGACATGACTCCTGAAAAAAATACCTAAAAATACACCTGTACTTGTTTTCAAGATGCCACTGAGTTCAATCTTTAAAATGATTCTTCTCCAGGGCAAATTTTTATTATAAAGACTTACCCATATGCAACACTAAGAGAAACATGCCCACAGTTTAGAAATGAAGGAAGAAGACACTGAGTGATGAAAAGAGTTAAATCATTAATCTGTGGGGCTCTAGGTCTAGGCACGTGAAAGGGCAGGTGCCAAACAGGTACCAACACTGCCTGACACAAGTGAAAGGCCAGAACGAGGTGGGTGCTTCAGCTCCTGAGGCGGGGCTGCTTCACTCTCAAAACAAAAAGAGAAAAGGCTGCAAATACTGCCCATGGCTGTAATGTATGCGATAATTCAAACCTGAGATGGGAAAGGAAATAGGTACTTAGCTGAGGCATGAGGTCCTAAGCCAAGCAACCCACTCACTCAGCGATTGCTTTGAACGGGAATCTGAAGCTAGCACTTCACGTGTTACTTCAGTTCTGCCGTCTGGCTGGAAAGGACCATGTAATATCTAGGGAGGGGGAAGCACAGACCGATATGGGGAAAGAGAGAGTAGAAAACTAAAACTCAAGACAAAAAAGCAAAAGAACACTAAGAAAGACAGACTCAAGTATCAACACGTGGGCTTTGAGTGTCGCAAACAAAATGCAAATAGAGCAGAAGAGAATGTAAAATAAGTGTGTTTGATCCTAAAGCAGTAAAGGAGGGCGTGGCAGTCATAAACGGAGAATAAGAAATAAAGAAACAACTGAGATAAAACCAAGGAGATATGAAAAAGAACCCACTGGAAATACTGAGAATGAAACATACATTCATTGAAATAAAAATGTCTGAAAGCAGCATAAACTCTAGGCTGGACACACCAGAGAAGTAACCAGTAAAATTAAAGCTACTTCTGAGCAATTCACCCAAATGCAGGTTTAAAAATATGAAAACACAACAAAGCATCATGGATGAAAGTTTAAGGGGTTCCAGAACTCACCTAATAAGAAGTTCCAAAAGAAGAAATAGAATAGAATTTGCAAGAAGCGCATTTGAAAAGACAAAAGCAAATGCTTTTTTTCAGAATGGAAGATGAGAATCTTCAGACTGAAAAACCATCAGATATTGAGCATTATAAAATGAAATAAATTTGTATCAAGATATACCCAAGTGAAACCTCAGAAAATTAAGGATGAGAAAACCAAGAAACCTGCCAGAGATAACAGGCTTCCTTCTAAACAATGACAATCAGATTATTAGCAGAAAATGTCATCAGCAAAAAAACAGATACCTAAAATCTTCCATGGACTAAGGGGAAATAATGTCAACATAAAATTCTGTACCTCATGAAGCTATTTTTAATGTAGGAAACGTGAAAAGACGTTTTCAATATGCAGAGGCCAAGATGAGTGGCTACTGCCGATCTGCATGTATTGTCCCCTTAATACTCTGCATGACACCATTTGACGGGCGATGGATGGTACCGAGTGTTCAGTAAACCATGGGGAGGGTGCAGATCAGCCGTGCCGCCCTCTGGCCGGCTGATTCCGAAGCAGGTGCTTTAACCAGCATCTCACTTATGTTCATAAAGCTCTGCTCACCTCATCTACTGAAATGGCCAAAGATACTAAGGCTGTCATGAAGATTAAATAGAGTCCTCAGAGCCTGTGGGTGCCTCGTCCCCTTTCTCTGCACCTGTGAGACTTTTTATAAAATTTTTTATCGTTTTGGGGAGGGTGGGAGGAGGTAATTAGTTTTGTTTTTTTTTAACAGAGGCACTGGGGATTGAACCCAGGACCTCGTGCATGCTAGGCACGCGCTCCACCGCTGAGCCGCCCCTCCCTCCTTGCACCCGGAGGCTTAAGCCTTCAGTACAGCGGCAGGAGGCGCTGCTTTCACCCCCTCATCTGAGACCAGCTGGTGCTGACCCCGCAGCAGCCGGGAGCCCCGTGAACTCACCTCAGCGACCTAAAATAAAAGCGGGCTGGGCAGGGAGGGGCCGGGACAGGTCTGCTTCCCGCTCCTGCTCAGTTCACCGGAGCTGGCGTCCTTCGAACAAGTGGGACAAACTGCACTTCTTCGGAAAGATGCTCTGGACCAGAAACATAAAAAATGGGATAAAAGCGTCAAAAAGCCCCCCCCGGGCGGGGAAGACGCTGCGGGTGGACACGCCAGGGCTCATGGCAGCTGCTCTGAGGTCGGGGAGAGCCCCGCCCGAGGCTGCCACGGTGTGGGTGCGCTCAGCCGCCACACTTCCACAGGCCCGGCGGGCAGGCGCCTCTTCTCAGAGCTGCCCGCGCCAAGTCCACCGGCACTGCCCTGCTCCCCGGGCGCGCGGCCAGGCGGCGGGGGGGGGGGGGGGGGGAGGGTGCGCGGCCGGGGGGCGGGGGGGGGCGGGGGGGGGCGGGGGGAGGGCCCTGGGGGGGTGCCGGGCTCTGCCCTCACTGCTGGGCCTCCCTCCTCTCGCTGGCTTGTTTCCCTACCGAAAAAAGGGATCGGACGCCTAACGCCTGAGCTCCGGTCCAGCCTACGTGCGCCCGACTCCGGGTGAACAGCTACGGGGACTGAGTAAATGAGCCACAGCGGAAACACCACCGTTTGCCGGAGAGCTGTCTGGGGCGGTTAGCGCCGTGTGGGATGCAGCTCGTGGTAGCGGGCACGGGGCCGCCTGCTGTCCGGGACGGCGGTAGTGGGGGAACGAACGCCCCCTGAGTCTGGGCGGGCCGGGCCAGGGGGGCGCCGTGCTGCACCGCCTGCTGCTTACCAAGCAAAGGGCTTTGGCAAATCGCGGTCTCCCCGGGGCGGGGAGAGGGGCCGTTCCAGCCGCAGGCGGATGGAGGCGTTTCAGAGCAGTTTCCTGAGGAACGCGCTCACTGGCCACGGGGCGTCTGCTGAGGCCGGCAGCCCCCGAGGACCCCGTGACATCCCGGGGGACTTGAGCTGCTAACGCATTCCAGCCCTCGGTGTGCTGTCGAGCCACAGCGCAGGACGGCAGATGGGCAGAACGGTGAGAAATACAGACTATTCAGCAGAGTGCGCTCTTCCATTGCAGAGTGGTCCCCAAGCCGGGCTAGTCACAGAGTAACTGGAGAGCGGCTTAAACACGAGATCCGCAGGCCCCCGCTCAGCAGAATTCCGGAGGTTAGGGCCGGAATCTCTGTCCTAAGGGCCTCCTGAGGACTTCGGTGACGGGCTGGGGTCCTTGGCTTCAGATTGTCCAGCCTTCAGGTGACAGGATCTCATCAGAGACGGCAGCTGGCACTCTTATCCACACTCAACAGACAAAGCCAACTGCCTACCCCGGGTTTCGTTTCTTTGTTTGTTTTGGAAGAAAGAGCAGCAGAGGTTTAAAAAAATGCAGGGCAAGGAGTTTCATAGCTTCCTAAATTCCTTTCCCAAGGACCTCCATTTAGGAGTGGAGGAGCCTCTGGGTCCAGCCCACAGCCTCACCTCTCCTGGTCACCCTGCTTTCCTTGAGGCCCCTCCTGAATCCCCGAGGAGCTACCTGCTCATCTCAAAACACAGAGTCCTGAGCATGAACAGGTCGGGAATGAATCAGCTACAAATGCGAGGGGTGCGTGTCTGCAAACGCCTGTGTGCTCGCCAAGACGTGTCTTCTCGCCTTGCGGTCCAAGGGGCTTACATTAGGAAGGCGTTTCGCGTACCCCTTGGGCAGGGCTGCGAATCCTTGGCCCCTTCTTTGGGTCCCGCGCCGTTCAGTTATAGGGACAGAAACCACCCCTTCGCTTCCCAAATACTTACGAGCTTCCACCTCCAAATTGACACTCTTTGTCCCTCTGAACCTTCTGCGCTCAGTCCGTCCACACTGGCTCTTTGTAAGCCTGTTCATGGTCCTAAGACTTCCTTCACCCACTCCCTCCCTCCCTCCCTCCCTCTTCCATTTCATCAAATGCCCGTTACGGGGTAGCACTTTAACAAAATGCCGGGGATACAAAAATAGAAGATATTATCTTTCTCTTAAGAACCCTACAACCAAGCTGAACAGAAAAAAATACGTAACTTGTAAAAAAAAATGAACATAGCTTAAGAGACCTCTGTGACAGCAGCAAGCTTACTAACAGTCACATTACGGGGGTCCCACGAGGAGGAGAGAGAGAAGGGGGCAGATACCTTATCTGAAGAAATAATGGGTGAGAACTTTCCTAACCTGGGAAAGGAAACATTCAACCAGGTCCAGGAAGCAGAGAGAGACTCAAACAAGATGAAGCCAAGGAGGTTCACAACAAGACACGTTATAATTAAAATGGTAAAAATTAAAGTTAAAGAGGGGATCTTAAAAGCAGCAAGAAAAAAGCAACTAGCTACTTACACGCGGACTCCCATAATTTCTCAGCTGACTTTGCAGAGGGAGCTCTGCAGGCCGGAAGCGGGCGGCGTGATACACGCAAAGTGTTGAAAGGGAGCCATCTACAACCGAGAACTCCGCCGGCAAGTCCGCCATTCAGATTAAAAGGAGAGGTAAGGAGTCTTGCGGACAAGCAGAAGCCCAGAGAGCTGAGCGCCACTAAGCCAGCTTGACGAGGCTTGTGAAAGGGACTTCTCCATGTGGGAAAGAAGGGGCCACGCTGAAAGTATGAAAATTACAAAGGGGAAATCTCACTGGTAAAGGCAAACGACAGAGAAGGTAGCAGACCAACCTCTCACAAAGCCAGTGGGAAGGTTAAAGCCGTCGATATCCACGATCCCTAGTTAAAGGATGCACAAAGCAAAAAGATGAAAAATACGTCAGAACATCAAACCCGGGAGGGGTGAAAATGCAGGGTCGTTGGTGGCATTCGAACTGAAGACACCAACAACTTAAAATAATCATATATGTGATTATTTTATATAATGATAGATCGATCGATAGTAGCTGTTTGTGAAACTCATGGTAACCAAAAATATATAACAGATACAAAAAAGGAGGCAGAAATGCAATCGTAACGCTAAAGACAGTCATCAAATCACAAGGGAACAGAGCAAAAGAAGAAGAAAGGGGAAGAAGAACCACAAAAACCAGGAGCATTTAACGCAGTGGCGATGAGTACCCACGTATCAATCATTCACCTTGAATGTAAATGGACTGAATGCTCCAATCAGAAGACGCGGAGCAGCTGGATGGACACGAAAAGAGGACGCATGTTATGCTGCCGACAGGAAACTCACTTCTGACTGAAACACACACAGACTGAAAAGGAAGGGATGGAGAAGTGATTCCATGCAAATGGGAGAAAAAAGAAAGCTGGAGCAAGGATACTCTGATCAAACAAAATAGACCTTAAACAAAGACTGTAACAGAGACAAAGGAGGACACCACATAATTCTGAAGGGGTCAATCCAAGAAGAAAATACAACACTTGTAAATACATATGCACCTAAACACATAAAGCGAGTATGAGCGCACAGAAACGGAGATACTGACAGCAGCACAGTAACGCGGGGGACCCAACATCCCGCTCCCGTCACAGGACACACTGCGCCGACAGACTTGCACTGCCAGGTGTTTAGCCCAAGACAGGGAACACACCGGTTCAGGAAGATACATGCACACCAATGTGCATGACTTACAACGGCCAAAATATGGAAGCAACCTGAGTGTCCACTGAGAAATGAATGGATAAAGAAGATGTGGGGCATAAATACAACGGAGTATTACTCAGCCATAGCAAATGAAATCTTGCCAGTGGCAACCATATGATGGACCCAGAGGGTATTATGCTGAGTGAAGTAAGTCGGAAAGACAAATACCTCATGATCTCACTTATGTGAGGAATCTAACACACAAACAAAACAAAATGAGAACAGACTCATAAATAAGGAAGGGAAAAAAGTGATTTCCAGAAGAGAGGGGGTTGGGGTGGGTGAAACAGGAGTAAGAGATTAAGAGGCACAAACCTGCAGTTACGCAATAAGTAAGCCAAGGGGTGTAACTTGCAGCAGGAGGAAGATGGCCAATAGCACCGCAGCAACTTTGCAGGAGGCAGAGGTTACTAGACCTACCATGGTGGTCCTTTCACAACGTGTGCAAACGTCACATTGCTACGTAGTACACCTGAAACTTACATAATGTTGTGCATCAACTATATTTCAGTAAAAAGAGCCTTACCACTTATCTTCTCCAACTCCACCAAGTTGAACAAATCTGTGGTGAACCGCTTCATTAAAATTAAACACACTCTCCCGTGTAATACATAAACAACACTCACTTCCTCTTTCTGGGCTTCAGGAAGTGTGTCTAAAGCAGTGGTTTTTAAAACATGTGCTCTGCGGACCTAGTCCAGGGCACGGCTGGGAAGGCGGGCCCACCTGAGCACCTGACCCCTGCCTCCCCCACTCCATCAGCGTTCCCACCTAGGGTAAAGCCTGGAGCTTGTTCTGTGGTGTGCTCTCACAGGGACTGGTGCAGGTGAGGCGTAAGGGTCCTCCCACAGCCTGCATTCTGTAGTTTTGAGATGAAATAAAAGGGCAGGATGTGCAGATCTGAGTGAGGAGGAGTTCACATTGATGACAGAGGTAAGAGGGAACCATGGTGAGGAACAATTTCAGGGCTATATACGCTGAAATTAAGGTGTGAGTTTTTAATTATTCCCCTGAAGCCAAGCACGGGGAGGCTGGGGGAAGGTGTCCAAAAGGTTTCACGCTACCAGAATAGATTTTAATGATCACCTGGCAGCTTCCAAAATTAGGGTTGTAAATGTGGTTATTTTTATCAGTTGACACTCATCAAAAGAAAATTCAGTTGCTCTGTATCAGTTAAATGCTTTTTGCACATGACGTGACTAAATTATTCATCATTTTATTATGAACCCAAGTGAACACTGCGTGCCCAAATGCTTAATAGTAAGCAACCAGCTATTCAAATATCTGACCTTCTGCATACCTGCCCAGAGGAAACCACGTTTTTAAGTTTTACAAAACAGAAAAAGTAGAACTCAAAGTACTATGTACATTAATAATTATTTGCATCATCTTCTCAATTGCCTCCATGTTGAGCATTTGTGGAATAACTTTGACTGTGTCAGTTTTGTGTAGGGATTCTCTGCCTCCCGATCTCGCACAGAACAGACATTCATCAGAGTGTAACAGACTTGCAAGAAACTGTCGTCAGTCTTGAGTTACTCAGGAAATTTTTTAAATTAATAAGACACACAGATCGGCAAAAGTGCTCCCAATGCCATAATTCTGAAGGCAGGCATCTCCACGCTTCCGAGGCTGGGGCTGAACTGTTCTGCCCTCAATCTGGTCTCTGGGTGGACGCTCTCGGGAAATGGCTCTCATGTTATAGACGATTCAATCATTCAGTCACTCAATCATCTTGACAAGGCGGTCTTTTTCCCCTTCATTTATGATAATGTGCATAAGAGGAAAATTAGAGTGAAAAATGGATTTTGACTCAAAGTGAAATTGGCAAATGTAATCAAGTCCCAAATGCAGTAAGGACTTGGACGTCCTCTGCCTCATCGGTCTAAAGGTCGCTGTCAGACCACTGCCCTGGCCCGACCCTGCATGCTGAGCCCTGCCACGAGGCTCCAGGCTCCAGGAAAGGGGGTGAGGACAGATGCCAGTGTCCTCAGCTCGGCGATGGCCCCAACCAGGCCTCCTCCCTGGGGTGCAGAGCATGTGGGTCAAAAGGCTGGCAACTGAACCTGCGGCTGAGCCCCCAGTCCCACAGTGAGGTGGCCCACGTGTCTGGGGGGATCTGCCAGCCCTGGGCACTCCCAGACTCAGCTCTTGGTCCAAGTTTCTATTTCTTGCCTGACCTTTATTCTCCTTCAAACAGAAGCCGAAACAATGACCCAGCCAGCTCCTCCGTCTGGTCACTACCTTCTGTGGCTCCCCATCACTGCAGGTGTCCACCTGGCTGTCCTGAGTTCAGCCAAGGCGGAGGGAGCTGCTGAGCGCACAACGGGGTCCCCGCTCCATCCTCGGGTCAGTGGGGCCGAATCCAGCATTTCAGACCGGCCCCAGGAATGCACTGAGCATTAAAAGCCACACTTTCTAACAGATCCCTGACCCGCCTGTCTTCTCCATGATTTCTGGATTGGGGCCGGAGCCGCCTCCCGCATAGAAACAGCACTGGCCGCAGTGAGTGGTCTGAGTGTGCTGACCTCAGTGGTGAGGACGGCAGTTATGAGAATGCGCAGTTCTCTGTGGAGCCTGAGGTGCAAGCACTGTGACAGGCTGGCCAGTACTTACCCTCCCTGGAAAGAGGACCCAGGGACAGGAGGGCACCAAAGCCCACTGGCACCATCAGCACTAGCCAGTGCCATCCATCCATCCACTCACACATCCATGGACCCATCCATCCATCCACTCACACATCCATGGACCCATCCAACCATCCACTCACACATCCATGGACCCATCCATCCATCCACTCACACAGCCATGGACCCATCCATCCATCCACTCACACATCCATGGACCCATCCATCCATCCACTCACACATCCATGGACCCATCCATCCATCCACTCACACATCCATGGACCCATCCAACCATTCACTCAATCTTCCATCCATCCACCCATCCAGCCACCCACTCATCCATCCATCCACCCACAGTGAGCTTCCCGCAGGTGAGGCAGCCTAAACAGACCTTCTCAGAAGAATAGTGTTAGAGGGGACCTCGGAAATTACTTATCCCAATCTCCTAGTGTTCAGACCAAGGACCTGAAGTTCAGAAACACACAGTGATTCTCCAAAGTGCAAGCTTCTTTTAAGTGATGTATGAATACGTGACCCCACGGACGTAAAAGTACCGTTTGTCTGTGGAGGAGTGTGTGGAGGCAGCCGCTGGGATGTGAACCGCGGTAAGCTCGCTTGCTGGGACAGTCACCTTCTTCTGGTAGTTTCAGTAGTGTTAACTGTCCCATGTTATCTATATAAAGTTTTTTAAAGAATAATAAATTCAGAGCAAAAAAATAAGCATTGTTGCATAGTTTAAATCTCGTACAGGTGAATTCCATGAGGCCTAGCTGCACATCACAAGAACGCCTCTAACGGCTGCGTGAAGGTGCACCGATAACCAGTGAAAACACGTGGACTCAAATCCGAAGACGACAACGAAGGCAGACGCTCTCGACCGAGGGCTTCGATGGCTCGGAAACAGACCAGCGGATTTGCCGCCCGGGCCTGTTGTCAGGGCCTGACTCAGGACCCAGATCAACGACTCCGAGACAAGACAGACTTAGGGCAGCTCAACAACCACCGGGGAGCAGGCTTCCACACACCTGAACTGACCGGGCGCGGCCAGGCCGGAGAGACACCGCGTCTGCACCGCCTGCAAACACGGCGCTCCTGTCCGTGACCCGTGCTGGACGCAGGCCCCTGTCTGACCTGATGAGCACTGGAACCAAGTCCATCCCTTCGGCTTTTACCATGTCCCTGCAGCTGGAGTGAGGCAGATACACTTACACTGGTTTTACAGGTGAGAAAAAGTGAGCCTCAAAGAGAAAAGTATAGTCAGAGAAACAGAATCAGAATCCACACATGAAGACAAACTGGAGAAGCTATTTGTGTCAGAAATTTGGTTCAAACCAAGAGCTTCTGAGCTTAATTCCCACACTTTTTCAAACACTAACTTCCAAGGTTTTCCTCATTTTGCTGGCCCCAGAACGTAGTCTTTGATCCAGAAAGAAAGCAGTAATAGCCAACTGGTTCCTAAGTCGCATCTCAGGACCCACGTTCCATCCCCAACCCCCGACCGGGACCATATTCAACCTCCAGGAATAATGACCATGAGCCTCTCCAGACAGCTCCTGTTTTCCTGACAACCCTCCCGTCATCTGGAAGCTGGCCGGAGGCGTCAGCCACCGCCTGTCCTGTGTGCACATGGCATGGGGCAGAGGCGGTCACAGACTCAGCCCTGGTCCCTGCAGAGCCCCGCTCCGGGCTGGGCACACACGGCACCCACCTGAACAGCCTGGAGGAACGTGGTCACTGGCTGCACTGAGGGGCATCTGCCTTCTAACCAACAGGAAGCAGTGGGGAGAGAGGAGGTTGTGACAGCATTTCATTTAAATTCTCGGCTCCCTGCAGACACCCCCAATAGGCTTCTTGCTGATGAAAACCCAATGGTTCTTTGGGGTCTGTTTGGTTGCCTTATGGATTAAAGAACTCGGCGTGTGTGTATGTAAAATTGTTACTCATATATAGTAATATATTATACGTCATACACTATATGTATAATTGAATAATGAATATGTAATTATAATAATGAAGACATAGATAACATATAATATATACAGACAGATTCCTGGGTGCTATATATATATTTTTTGGTCCAGATTTTTGGGCAGCTGTGTATTTTTTTTCTGTGCAGTGTATATTTTGGGATTTTTTTTTAAATAGACTTTATTTTTTTAGAGCAGTTTTAGGTTCACAGCCAACTTGAGCGGAAGGTACAGAGAGTCCTGGTAAACTCCCCAGCCTCACGCGTGCATGGCCGCCCCCGTTCTCAGCACCCCCGCCAGACGGTGCGTTTGTTACAACTGCTGAACCTCACCAACCCGCCACCATCACCCGAAGCCCACGGCTCACCCCAGGGCTCACTCCTGGCGTTGTGCGTCCTGTGCGTTTGCACAAATGGCTAATGACGTGTATCCACTACACGTGTCACACAGAGTTTCCGCGCCCTGAGAATTCTCTGTGCTCGGCCTGTGCACCCTTTCCTCCTGCCAACAACCATACATATTAAGAGCTATTCACTTAATCATATGGCGTGGAAATCACTGGCTTAGTGAAGTCCTTGCAACGTGTATGAAGACCCACACAGCACACTGCAGCTGTCCAATGTACCCCTAGAACTGCTAGTATGTGCCACGTTATACGTTAGGGGGAGCTAGCCAGGAAATCTGGGGGCATATGTTACATGTTACAAGGAGCTGGCCAGGAAGTTTATGAAGTTGGAATCCATCTAATACCGGGAAGTTGAAGGTAGAAATAATTTTCTTTGAAGAAACTTTCAGGAAGCCCACAATATTTTGGCGCTCCTTCCCTATTTTTATGATTTATCTGAACTTCATGGGGAAATAGGTATCATCTCACGTGTTGGTGCTAGCTGGCTTCCAGCGCTGCCTGGAGAACCTCGGTGACAAGACTCGGAGGCTGTGAGCACGATCAGTGGGTGGCGGGTGCTGGGCAGGGGGTGCAGCGGCCAAGGCGGGGGTGGGAGGCAGGGGATGCGGGCCACATGGGACACCAGCCAACAGCATGAGGAGAAAACTGAAGCAGATGATCCTCCTGAAATTGGGCAACTTACCTCAGTCTCCCCATGCTGACGACAACTGACCTTAAAATTAAGGCCGAACCTGCGTACTCAAGCTCACTGCAATACTGCGTTGCTCACACGAGCCGAAGGGTGGGAACGACCCAAGAGTCCATCAGCAGATGGACGAGTCAGATCTGCTCTGTCCATGCCCTGGGACGTTACTCAGCCAGAAGGAGCGAGGTTCTGGTCCACGCTGCTACCCGGAGGGACCTGGACAAACACGACGCTGAGTCAAACCAAGCCAGACACAAAGGACACATGTTGTGTGACTCCACAAATGTGAAGTACCCAGAGCAGACAGAGTCACAGACACAGAGGACAGCGTAGAGGTTACCGGGACCCGGGAGGGGTGAGGCAGGGAGGCGGTGTATGGCGGGTGTGGAGATTTTGTTTGGGCTGATGAAAAAGGTTTGGAAATACATATTGGACGGTTGCACAACACTGTGAATGTAATTAATGCTACCTAAAAAATAGTTACAATGGCAAATTTTATATTATATTTAAAACTTGACCATAATTTTCAAAAATCAATACTGTGAGGTCGCTACTGAGCACGTTACAAGGGTGCCCTGTGAGCTGTGTGGACAGCACCTCGTTACAGCGCTAAGCAGGCCGCTGCCACGCAGAGGAGGCGGGCCGGCTCGTGGGGGCCAGCATGACCCTTCACCCAGGGATCTGGGTCTGGGGCATGAAAATACCGCATTTGTTTGAAAGGTAATGAGGACACCCCCGCAAGGTGCAACTGCTCGTTTGCAAATGTTATCATGCATCACATTTGCTTTTGCAGCTGGTGAGCATCTCACAGGGGGGCAAGTGCTCCATGCAGCCCCCGAGTGGACGTCACTCTCCCCTGCAAGAACATTCAACAGGCCCTAGAGGGCTTCACCAAGCGCACGCTGATCCCGAGAGAAACTGTTACTGGTGAGGAGTAAGCCCCACGTGTAACCATTACCGTGAGAGTAAATGTCACTGTATATAAAACAGATAAACAACAAGGACCCACTGCATGGCGCAGGCAGCTGTATTTAATTTCTTACAACAAGCTATAATGGAAAAGAATCTGAAAATATATGTGTATATATGTGTGTGTGTGTGTGTAACTGACTCACTATGCTGTACACAGAAACTAACACAACATTGCAAATCAACTGAGCGTCAGTTAAAAAAAATTGGATAATACAGTGCCTGCCTCACAGGTTTATTATGAGAATTAATTGCGTCGCTGTCTGTAAAACACTTAGTGCTTGGCACAAAGAACGTGCTCTGTGTTACTAGTACCTTCTTTCTGTGTTGGAAAGAATCTTTCTCTGAGGGCGAACTTTACGAGACTGAAGCATAAAGCAAGAAAACGCCCCGTGCGATGCTGTAACGGTGGCTGCACGTCACTAGCATCTGTCCTGACTCTGCAGGACACACACCACCAAGAGGGAACCTGACGCAAACCATGGACCACGGGCGACACTGACGTGTCAACGGAGGTTCACCTGCTTTAACAAGTGTCCCATCTGGTGGGGATGCCGATGTTGGGGGAGGCTGTGTGTGTGTGGGGTTGGGGGTTCATGGGAAACCTCTGTAACTGCCCCTCAATTTTGCCATGAACCCAAAACTGCTCTAAAAAATAAAGTCTAAAACTTATGGTTACCAAAGAAGGGAAGTGGGGGAGGGATAAATTAGGAGCTTGGGATTAACGTACACACTACTATACATAAAATATATAAACAACAAGGACCTGTTGTATCACACAGGGAACCATATTCAATATCTTGCAGTAACCTATAATGGAAAAGAGTATGAAAAAGAAAGCACATACATATGTATGGATTTATAACTGAATCGCTAGGTGCACACCTGAAACTAGCACAACATTGTGAGTCAACTGTCCTTTAATTAAACAAACAAACAATAAATAAAAGATACATAAGCAACAAGGATTTACTATTCAGCATGGGGAATTATCCCCAATATTTTGTAATAACCTATAATGGGATATACTCTGCAAAGAAAAAAAACCATGAAATCACTATGATGTGCACCTGAAACTAGCACAATATTGCAAATCAACTATACTTCAACTTAAAAAAAAAGTAACGTCTAAAAAAAAAACAAAAAAGAAACAAACAAATAAATGATAAAGTTTAAAGACAAAAGCCATTTCCACTGAGTAATTACATTGCCCAAATTAGAATTAAGAAAAAGTGATAAGGATTTATCACTTGTGTGTGTGTGTGTGCGTGTGTGTGTGTCCGTGTGTGTTTGCAAGAGGCAGAGAGTGAGAGAAACTCTTAAATGGGCTCAGAAATACCTCAGAGGAAGGGCTCCCGCATGATGAGTCCCGCACCGTCCCTGGTGTGGCTCCTGCGAAGCCGCGGCAGCGCTGGGAAGTCCACACAAGACGAAAGTCTTCTGCAGTCAGGGTGGAGCACGGCTGTGGGATGTGTGCTCAGGCTGCGTCAGCTCAGTAAACGTTGTTAATTTGCTTATACGCCCACCCAGGGTACCCGGATGCTGCTTTATTTGAAGTCTTTCGGGACAGGAAAGCTGATGGGAGGAACGAAGGATGGTTTTGGCTGCCGTTGGCTGCAGCCCATGGGGAGAATTGTTTAAACTCACTCATTCAATCAACCAACATTCGGGCGTTTATTATGGCTTGGCACTGCCCACTGCTGCGAACATGGAAATGAACAAGGCATGGCTGTGCCTGCAGACAGAACTAATGAGGGAGGCAGACATCAAGAACCCATGTCCCTGTGGATCCGAAGGGCAGCAGCAGAAGCGCATCGTGCATCCAGACGCGGTGCAGAGGAGGACAGAGGACGGGACGGACTGCGTGGGCCGGAAGCAGGGACTGGGATGCTCTCAGCGCAGTCAACACGCATGAGGACGCCGTGGACATGGGAGAAGGCAGGGGTGCGCGTGTGTAGCAATCACAGCAGGTAGCTGCGTGAGATCCTCGCTGGGAAAGACAAACTGGCCCGAAGCCCTGGGAGGAGAGGGAGACTGGGGGACGGAAGAGCAGCTCAGAGACGCAGAGAGTAAAGAAGCCAGGGTGCCAGGGAAGCACCCAGGTTTGCTGTGCTTGTTTCAAAATCACTGGTTTTGTAACTTTAGAGTCACGTCTTTTTCACCAGTGACTCACTGAGAAGTCTGCTTTCCTGTGTTACTGTTGGGAGTGTCGCCAGCAAAAGTTCAGCTCCTTGTAAGACGCTGCGCCCCCCTGACACGCGGTTCCTGTGTTCTCATTAGAACGCCTTCCACGATCTCTCACGTTCCGTGACCATCTGGGCCACTTCCACAGCACGGGCCTCCACGTTAACACATGGCATTAAACATCCGGGGTCAGCTTTCGGTTCTGCTGACCTTGACTGCAAAGTCCGTTGTGTTAATGACTAACAAGGATGAACCCACTTTGAACGCACACTTGCGAACCGGTTTACAGCAGTCACGGTTAATAAAACATTTAAGTTTATTAAAATGCTCAAATCCTTAGGTACGAAACATGGGGGAAGAGAGTAAAACTGCCACATAGTTTCAAGAAAACAATCTAATAGACCAACATCTCAATGACTTTACTCATTCCTCATATCATATACAGTTGCCCCTTGAACCATTCAGGGGTTGGGGCACCAATGCCCCACACAGTCGAAAATCCCAAAAAATAAAGGAAGTGACACACCAGTCACCCGAAGCAGGAAGCTGAAACCGTTTGGACAGAACCAAAGCTCACACCGTAGTTCATCTGATTCCTGCCACATTATCTATTCACAATATAGATACTGTGATCTCTAATTGAACACAATTTTTCCCCACACTTAGGTCATTTAAAGACCTGTAAAGTGAAAATACAGGTACTATATTTATTGAAAAAAATTCGAGTATAGGGCATAGGTGGACCCACACAGTTCAAACTCGTGTTGTTCAAGGCTAACTGTATCCGTGTCATTGGAGTTAAAAATAATAATCACTTTTTATAGGTCCTGAGATGGCTGAAAAAGCAAGCGTTAGCTGATGGAAGCAGATGGAACAGCCCCCAGTGACACGCGTGGACACCCCCACGTAACCGTGGAAAACTCATTCCCAGCAGATGGTTTAGCAGCCTTCACTCCAACCTTCTAATTGGCACTTATGGTAAAATTCTTGGAAACCTGACTGTACGGCCCCTGAGGGGTGAGAAGAGGAGAAACTCCTAGGAAAGAATCATGGAGAAAACAGAAACGACAGCAGAAAGCTTAGAAGAAAGTAGGCGCGGAGCATAGTACCAAAAAGGCAGGTTTGAATTGTCTAGCAAAGGCACTTTTTTGAGGCCCATGTTTGTAAGCCCTGCAGACTGACAGGGCACCACTCTATCTGCTTGTGTGCAAATCTGCCCACGTGAACAGCTGCGTGTCCACGGGGAGGAAGACCAATGGGGGCGGTTAGCAGAGTCCTGTTTATTGACCCTGGTGAGTGCTAATCATTGGCTCGTGTTCGTCACTCACTGACATTTATCTGCATTCACAAAGACGCCTGCATGTCAGCATTTCTCATCCTAAGGACCATTCACAGTCAATACGTCTACCGGCTTCTGCTTGTAAACAAGGCAACCGTGTTTAAACTAAGAAATACTTTCCTAATCCGGAAGCCTAGGATGAGGTATTGGGATGGAAGGAAGTTGCCAAGGAGACCAAGAAGGTGACTGCAGGGAGCAGAATTGTGGAGGCAAATTTGCACAGAGGGAAGGAGCTTTGAAGAGAGTGCACGGAAGCGACCTGCGGTGCCGATGTGAGAGACTGCGTGTAGGTGTCAGCTGAGGGCTGAATGCTTGTGTCCCCCCAAAATTCATGTGTTGGAAGGCTAACCCCCCATATGAGGATCCTAGGAGGTGGGGTCTTTGGAAGTGATTAGACGGAGCCCCCATGCTGAGATTAGTGCCCTGATAACAGAGGAGGAGACAGAAGACCTCGCTCTCTCCACGATGTAAGGACATAACAAGAAGGCTGCCCTCTGCAAACCAGACACTAGATCTACTGACACCTTGGTTTGGGGCTTCCAGCCTGGAACGGTGAAGAATCGATTTCTGCTAAGTCACCTGGTCTATGGCATTTGTTACAGCAGCCCGCACAGACTGAGACAGTGCCCGTGGCCACCAGCTGGATGGAAAAGGAATGTAAGAGCAGGGAAGCAATCTGAACAGAAAGGATTACAAATAGATGTCTTTAGTTTTTCATTTATATGTTGGTTGGTTTTTGTCCAAATCCCTACCCTGCCCCATAGAAGCTGTTTGAAACAACTTTAGAAAAACAAATGATTAGCAAAGAATCCTGGCTCACTGCACGCACGCTGACCATGGTCATTTAGAGGGAAAGTCAGATGTACTAAAGTGTGTGCTGAGGATGCGTCACAGTTACCCACATGGGGCTGACCTGACTTCCCCAGTAACTGATGAAGCCGCACACGTTACTCCTTAGATGACATGCATCAAGCTGGAAGGTCACACTGAAGGTACAAGTCACAATCCATCAACGTAGTGACTATTTGCTACTTAATTTCTACTAGTGTAGCTTCAAAAATCCCCATGTGACATGAAGCTGCCGCCACACTGGCTCTTCAGTGACAGTAGCTCTTGGTGGAAACATTAGTTCCATCTCTGTCTTGTCACTGCACTGCCTGCACCACTAGAAGAGAGTGTCCAGAACTTCCAGAGAACATCCACCGCCACCACAGCCCTGTCCTCTGTGGGACACAGCCTGAGAGGAAACCTGGCAAAAACAGTCCCGGATCAAATGGGAGACTGCACCCAGAGGTCCTAGCTCGTGGAACCTAAACGATTAATAAATCATTGACATGTTAGAAGTCCTGAGAAGTCCCGCAACAAAGAAATTTTGATTAACTTTGGTCAAGCTTTTATTCAAATGCTAAGGCAGAGAAACTCTGACTTAAGTTTGCCTCACCCTCCGTTTACTAAGCACGCCGCGCAGGGCCGCCTGCCTGCCCGCAGTGCTGACTGCTCAGCAGAAGCATTTTGGGACGCAGCACGGGGCTGCCAGTAGGCCCAGTTCTTCCTAGTCTCCAGATACATCAGAACTGATGACTTACTTCTCCTCGCGATGCTCTCGTGCCCCCAGACAAGTCACCAAGCTCCACGGAATTATTATTTCCTGAATATTTTACCTATAGCACCAAAAACTCAAGCGTACTCTAATACAGGATCATCATGCCAACAGCATCGCTGAAGCCAACCACAGATGCAATGGACTATGAAAGCGTGGCCTCTGTATTCTCAAAGCTTTGCAATTCTGTCCAAGTTTCTGGAGCACCTCCTGGTTCTTCCAGCGAATTGACAGGATCTGTAGGGCGTTCTGCTAGCCCACAGCTACATTAGCAAGAACGTAATTCACTTTTGGATAGAAAATTGTTGACATGCTTAATAAGCCCTCAGTTAACTGGTAACCTTGGGGGAAAGCACATTAGATGGAAGAATGAGAGGTAAAGATCTTGTTTGAATTAAAGGATGGGATAAATCCAATGAAATGAAATTTAATATAAATGTATGTAAGGTGCTGCAATTCAGCTCAGTTTTAATTAAAAAAATTTTGATAAACATATATTAGGTACTTCCTTTATGCTGAGCACTGGGCTGGATGTCGGGGATTGCAAAATTTCTTTCTGTGCTCCAGAGGTTCACAATATAACGAAGGAGAAAGAGACTAAGAGGTAATATAAATTCCTGGTAGTTGTTACAAAACAGAGATAAGAATAAGGTCCACAGGAACTTAGAAGAGGGGTGCTGCACCCAGACTGGAAAGGGGTCATGAATGGCATTCTAAAAGAGATTAAAATCTAAAGTCAGGGGTGAGTGAAATTAAGCCTTATAAAAGAAGTCCAGGCTGCTCATTAGAATTTTGATGCAGCGGCTCAAATAAAGGACAATAATGCTTAGGATGGGGGCAAAGGCCTGGCCTCTAGCTTAAGTATTGTCCCTGAAATCTACTTAGAATACTTAGCTGGGTGACAATAATTATTTAGTCATGTCAAAATGATCACAAATCACGCCCCCCTCCCCCCAAAAAAAACTCATTTCACGTTTAGTTTTCCAAATACACAATGGGAAAATAGAGGGACAAGAGGAATAGAAAACAAAATACATTTTTAGGTAACTGCCAGATATTTTCCAATTTTCACCCAAACTATAAATCTACAGACAAAACAAGCTCAATGAAACTAAAGATACAGACAAACTAAAGATGCAGGAAGAGAGCTGTACAAAGTCACCCCAAAGCCAAATTGCTTCCAGCAAGGGCTAAAGATGTCGTCCTGACAGCAGGGGGGAGTGGAAACACATCACCCACTGAAGAGCAAAGGAAAGGAAGCCAGCAGGTTCTGCACTGGAAGCAACGTAAGTCAGAGCACAGTGGGGTAACACCTGTGAGTTACTGAAAGAAAAAAGCACCAACCTAGAATTTTATACTCAATAGGTCTGTTGTCTACAAGTGATAGTAAGACAAAGATTTTTCAGAAGACGAAACCTGAAGAATTAATACAAGGTAGGCAGGCACTGCAAGGAATAATAAAAGAGGCCTTTCCGGCAGATGAAAGGGTGTTAAATGAAAACCTAGATCTATGCAAAGAAATTTTAACAATTGGAAATTTTAGCTATTTGTATATTTTAACAACAATTTAAATCATTTTCCTAATAATTTAAATCCCTCTAAAAAATAATTGACTAACGAAGGCAAGAATTTTTAAATATATGTATTGTGCAGTTTATGACATATGAAGAAGCAAAACCTATCACAGCATCACAGGAGCCAGGAAGAGAGGCAGGGAAGAAAGAGCACGCTCACTCGGTTCTCAGACTACATGCGACGTGGTTTGGTGACACTTGAAGGCAGACTGTGGCAAATCAGAGGTGTACGTTATAAACCCAAAGCAACCATTAAAATAAAAACAGAAAGAGTTCTAGACAACTGGTCAGCAACAACAAAAACAAAAACTGGAGCAAGGAAGAAAATGCTCAACTGCTCAAAAGAACACAAAAAAGGTAAAAATGGTGCAAATGGAAAAGAAGTGGCAAGATGGGAGAATTAAACCAAACCATCGACAATAACCACGTTGACTGTAAGAGGTCTAAACACCCCAAAAAAACAACGGCGATCGTGAGGCTGGATTAAAAATCAGGACTCAGCTTCATGCTGCCTGCAAGGAACTTGCTGGACAAACACTCACGCTCACAAAAGTAAAATTACAGAACAAGCTACAGCACGGCGACAGGAGCACGCTGGGAGACACGGCTCGAACCCACTGTGTGACAGTCTTGGAAGTGGGCGGTCCCATGTCTGCAGTAAGGAAAAATGTGTTGGATGACTGTGATATATGGATAAACGGAACGCATGACAGAGATGTCACAAGAAATGGGAGGGAAACAGCTGGAATATCCTGTGAAAAGGAAACCACACGACACACAGCAGCGCAGAGTTATTTGAAGGTGGGTGCATGTTAACTAAGTGTGTTTTGGAATCTCTAGGGCAATCGTTTAGAAATTTTCAAAGATATATAATGAATACAAGGAGAGAAGAGATTAAATGCAACACTATAAATTGCTCAATTAATATCAGAAGAGGCAGAAAAAGAAGAGGGAACGTAAACAAAAACAAAGGCAGTGATTAGAACACAGTACGTATGATAAGCACGCGTCCAGCTCCACCGATACTCACTTCAGGCCTAAAGAGTCGGTCGGTTACAAGGAAAAGGACGGAGAAAGATGCAACACGCTAACACCAGTCGAAGGCAATGTTGAGCGGCTATGTTAATTTTACCAAAAGTAGACTTCAGAGGAAGGGAAAAAGTCTAAGGAATAAAGGGTGGCATTGAATAATGATTCAGGGAACAACTCTCCAATAAGACTTAACAATCCCAAAGCAATGGGCTCAAAACAAGAAAGCGTAAAAATATACAAGGCAAAAACTGATAGAACAAGGAAACTAGACAAGTCCACGTGTCTAGCGGGAGACCTCAGTACCCGCTTTCAGTAACCGATACACCAAAGCCCGCAGCAAATCAGTCAAGACAGAGCCGACCTGAACCACGCGATGAATCACCTGGATCTAACCGACATGTGTAGGATCCTTGTTCAGAACAGAACACACGTTCTTCTCAAGCTCAATGTGGAACAGTTATCAAGACAGACCATATTCTGAGCCACAAAATACACATTAACAAATATAAAAGAATAGAAATCCGACAAAGTATGTTCAGAGATCACCCTGGAATGAAGGTAGGAATCAACAGCAGACAGACAGCTGGAAAATCCTCACATGTTTGGACATTAAGCAACACACCGCCAAGTAACACACAGGTCAAAAAAGAAGTCTCATGAGAAATTTTAAAACATTTTGAAGAGGCAGGTAGTGGACACAGAGGGAGGAGTCACAGCCAGGAGCCTGGAGAGCGGTGACTGGCGCAGGTGTTTCATTTACAAATCACTGACGGCCTCAGCGACCCTCAGCCAGCGCGTCCTACCTGGACGGAAAGTGGAGTCAGAGGGAAGCGTCTCATGTTCCCAGCGAGGGGCCGACAGATGGCACCACACAGGCGAGCTGGTCACTGCGGAGGGCGGACCCGAGTCCTCTGTGCCCAGGTCGGAGTCTCTCAGCACCAGGGGACTCGTGACCGCTCCCAGAAAATGCCCACACACCTGCCACAGCAGAGAAGGTTGGACACTTGGAGGAGTCAGTCTGTCTGCATTCCGGCTTGTAAATTAGCAGAAATACCTTCATTTCTTATAAACCAGAAGAAACACCTTTATTTCTGGTAAACCAGCAGAAATACGTTTATTTCTGTGCGCGTCAATACAGCTTCCAACCATGGACAGACCACTTACAGTTACAAACACCATTCAACCTGCGTCTCTGCTTCTGTCCTAGACCTCGGTCCCTCGTCCTGTCCTCACCACCACCAGGACCGCACCTGCCACGTGGCTGACCCGAGCAAATGTTTGTGAAGGAAGAACAGCGTCTTATTTTGCACGCTCACATCCTATGGTCCTCTGGTCACCATATGACTTATCCAGACCAAGATGGGCTGACCCTTCTCTTCTCCATGTCTGACAAGGCCTAAACGTAACCCAGACATCGTACAGGCAACCTCCGCGCTAGCTCACGTCACTGTGCTGGAACGGAAAACCCTACCCCAAGCCCTATGCGCCATTCAGGACTCCCAGCGGTGGGGTTTTAAATCGGACAACGCGGAAACTTGAAAGGTGATATTTCTTTTAGACCAAGAAAATGCTACGAGATTGAAGCCAGATAGAAAGGAAATGCACAAACTGTTCCATAACATTTTGCAATTTTTTTCTCATTTTTTTCCTGTCTGTCTCTTTTCAATGGTTCTGAGACACATTAGGCTGCTCACTGGTCATGATGTGCTCACATAAGGAGCTCTCATGTCTGTGGAACTCAGCCTGGCTCCACCAGAAGCCTGTGTGCTGTGACTGTGCAAGTAAGGGTGGTGTTTTGCTAGGGAGTACCAGCCATATTGCGTTAGTGTTATCTGGGGGAAAAGGCATTTTCACTGGTGAATTGCGGTACATTTGTTTCCTTTGGTTAACTCAGAAAACAGATTAATTGGTGGACTTAAGAAATGCTCATGGAAGTTCAAGGGATTAAACAAGAAATATCTGTAAGTACCTGCTCAGAAAAAAATAAGTAAAATAAAGCCACGACATTGGTTACTTTTGATTTAACGTTTCTTTTTTGGGAAAGTTAGTTTTTCTTCAAAATGAAGATGGAATATATACAGTTTACACTGGACGTATCTTTCCAGGAAGCTTTTCTCCGACTACAGGCTTTCAGGGGTCACCGTCCAACCTCTTTCCAGCCTCTGCTATTCTGCTATCACACCACCACTCCCGTGCCTTTAAGTCTTCGGGACATTTTTGCAGGCGAGGTGGTTCTTAAATGATTAAAGTAATAAACAAACTGGAGAAGATGTGTACATTTCTCACTTGCTAGTTTACGTACAACGGGTGCCTTGCAGTCAGTTCTGAGGCCCAACCAAGGACTCTGCCAGCCAAGGCGGCAGGTGTACCGTGGGTCACTGTGTGCGCCACAGCGGGGACTTAGTCTGTAAATAAGGCACCTGCTGCGGTCGTCACTGTCCGCCAGCACGTCAGAGTTTACCTGACGGTGTAGATAATGCTTTGATTCCATAAATGTTGATCTTCCTGTCTGTCTCTCTGCGTAGCATCATCTGTCTTCTGTCTGTCCATCCATCCACCCAACTATCCATCTGTCATCAAACTATCTCCCGCCTACCTACCTATCTGTCCATCATCTGTCTATTTCATACGCACATACGCTCGTACACCCGCCGTTTGCACAGGGCAGTGTTGTAGGACATCAGACAAGGAGCACCCGGAAATGAAGCCTCCTCAGCAGTGGGCGCTCTCCCCACCTCCGCAATGTGAACACATCAAAGACAGCAGCATATGTATCTTTTCACACCTCACGTTCATCACAGCACCCAGGCTCTTAGTCACCCCAGCCTGGAAAGCAAGAGTTAAGGCGCTGGGTCCAGGGCTTCTCCCCGACAGCTCCTCGCCCCCTCTGTCCGACCCAGAGAGCTGCTTCCATACTCACCCCGCACAGCGTCCCCCAGTCCCCCCCCTCAACCCCACACCAATGCCTGCTCACCCCGAGGCTCGTCCGTCCTCTGCGGCCAGCAGGAGGGCATCTCAGTACGGGATGACATTGGCCAGAGTCGTGCTGACAAAATGTTGATAGGCAGACCCAGCTTGAAAGTATGGTGACAGTCTGAAACTGCCACCCCGGGGACAGAGGTAACCCTGCTCCTCAGGGGACTCAGGAGAGGGCACAGAGGTCCCAAGTCCTTCCCCGCATCTGCCTCCCTCCATCTCGTGACTTCTGCTCCTCAGGGCCCTGCTCCAGCGTCCTTCCGGGCTGTAGAGAACCACTGCATATGGTTTTCTTTTTAACTTGGAGAGACTCAGAGACTCAGAGCCTGTAAGACGGGCCATTTCCCTAAAGGCTGTCACAGGACAACGAGTAAGACACACTCCGTCACAGGCATTCCCAGCCAGTCTCATGAACTCTGACCCTTCCTCATGTTAGGGAACACAGATAAGCACGAGGCTGAACAGGTCAATGAATAGCCGGAGAGACAAGAAGCACCGTTTGCCCACCTGCACAGGTAAGGAAAGCCACGAAGCACTCAAATCTCATTTTAGGATTTTAAGTTACTTGTCTTGATTTTTCTTCTGTCACCCTCGCTCAGGCAAGCCTTCAGAGGGATAGGGAGAGGGGGAAAGAATAAAAATACTGTCATTTTTTTAAATGGTTAAAATACACCTTGGTTTCTCCCTTTCTTCTGGAGGCATAAATACGCAGGGAGACAGACCCCGGGGGACAAGCGTTCAGGCTTTGGAGTCACGGAGACCTGGCTCAGTCCCCGCCGAGCAACCGAATTAGCAGTGCCGCCCTGGAGAAGAACGTCATCGCCCCAAGCTTTAGCTGCTTTCCCTAGAAAGAGGAAATAACCTCCCCACCGTCCAGGGCCGTGGTGCGGGGCCCAGGCAGACACGCTCTGAATGGCAGGTCTGCGACCATCACCCCATCGGGGGTGCGCGCAGTGCCGCAGGCTGTGGTTTACAGCCCCGCAGGGACGATGTGTAGGCACCACCCCGCACCCCCGGCTCCTGATCCCCAAAGCCAAGCCCTTTAAACGGCTGCAGTGAGAGCTTGGGTATCTTCCCTCCTCTTCCACACACACCCCAAAAGCCACTCTTCTGAGACTCCTCCTGAGCCCAGACTTAGGGAGCCCTGCGAGAGACATGAGGAACCAGGGAGCCTGTGTGCACCGCACCTGCCCCCCCAGGGGAGGGACTGCCTGCAGCTCCGGGGGACAGGTGAGGACACGGACAAGCTCAGAGGACCCCGAGTGAGCACGCTCAGTTCCCAGCAGCTGCACCTGTCCTGCACCCCCGGGCCTCCCTGAGTTCTCTTTTCTTTCTCTGCAAAAGGGGATTGGTGATTGCGTGTTGTTCACGCGCACTGAGAGGTTCTGAAAGCCCCGGCCTGGGCTTTGAAGCCTCACCGGTGTGGTCTGGAGTCGTGGTCTGTTCCACCACTTGCCAGACTCTCACTGCGGGCAACTTGGGTGACATTTCAGAGGCTACACTCCCCTTCTGAATATTCCCCACCTTACCTGATCACTGTGAAAACAAAAGACAAAATACAGGAGTAAGGAGTAAGGAGGAGCAAGGGCTCATTCAATGATGTCTTCGCTACTATCATGATGATGATGATGATTAGAAACTCAAACAATTCTGAAAAATATCTACATATGTATGTGTAACTGAATCGCTTTGCTGCACGCCTGAAACTAACATTGTAAATCAACTACACGTCATAAAAAACAAAATATTTTAAAATACTAAAAAAAAAAACCAACAAATTTGGAATTTTAAGAATTCACTTCTTTTTTGGCAAAAGGTATTTGAGACAAATCAGAGGCTTTAGCATTAGGGTACCACGTCTACTGTGAATTTACAAAAGACTGCCTGGGCAATCAACCCACCACGTCTATGAATTCTATTCCTAACTCTCCCTGAGGACAGAATGTAGAGCCTGCTGTCTCAAACTCGCTAATGGGGTAGGAAAATAATAAGAAAAAGGAGAAATAAAAATTTAGAGGTAGGGAAACACCAACTCATGGTTATTAAAAAACATTCTTTTTAAAATATACAGAGATTCCAAACAGTAAGAAAAGAAAAGAAAAGAAAAGAAAAGAAAAGAAAAGAAAAGAAAAGAAAAGAAAAGAAAAGAAAAGAAAAGAAAAGAAAAGAAAAGAAAAGTAAAGACGTAGAGGGGGAAAAGCACGCGCAGCGGCCCCCGGCCCGGCAGGGGCGCACCGAGCGCAGGCGCCGCCGCCCCCGAGGCCAGGCCCCCCACCCCTCCCGTGGCGTCTGCCAGCTGGGATCTGCCTCGCAATGTGCTGTCCTTCCTCTTCCACCGGCGCCTTCCCTTCCGGAGCTCGGTCCAGGCTGAGACGGACGCTAACCGCCCGGCGGTGCTTCAGGCAGGGAGCCGGCGAGTTACAGGCGGCGGGAAGGGGCGTCCCCAGCACGCGTGGCGCGAGCATCCACGCGCGGCCGGCAGAGAACCCGCCTCCTCTCTGCGCCGCTCCTCGTGTCTACACCCACGCCACGCTGCACACGCCCGGAGGCGCCGCCCATGCCCTCTGCCAGGAGGACACGAATGGCCCAGAGCAGGCAGGAGGGGGCCCTGCCGACTCGGTTCCCCTCCGAGGGGACCGCCTGCGGTACCCAGAGCAGGCCGGTTCCGGACGCACCCTGGCTGGGAGCGGAACCGGCCGCCTGCAGGAGGAGTCTCACAACCCGTCCGGACATCTTCGGCGCCGATGCCGCACTGCACAGCTGGCTGGATGATCAAGCCTGCAGTTCCGACTCTGGGCCCAGACCTGGGGACGCGCGGACGCCAAGGAGAACAGCACGGGGTCCCAGCGGAGGGCGGACGGACCACGGCCGCCAGGGACGCCCCCGCGCCTGCTGGGCAGCTACCCTGCTCGGGCGCGTTCCCACACAACGTGTATACGTTCCAAGTCTCCAGGAATCCCTCCCTCCCTCATCACACGCTCGGCACAACAGGCCGCTGGTAAGGCTGCAGTTAACGGCCAGCATTTCGCATTCTGCAAGGAAAATTTTTAAACGCACGGTCCTTTCTAATTCTGACTGCACTGTACACAACCCAGAATGAGGGTGAATTGATAAAATATGCAAATGAGGCAACAATTCATAGACTGCATTAAAATTTCCATTTAAGCTGTTAGTTAAGCTGTACACATTTGTAAATGTAAACATTAACCCTCAGGAAAAATATTTTTTAAACTGCAGCATAATTGGAAACTCCGCAATAATATATAACAGAAGCGGGACCGTTACGCAGAAGGGGACCCGATCGCTATGAATTTTAAACCATTTCCCCAGAGCTGGTGCTTCTCTGAGCCGCTCCGGCGGCTCTGCTCTGGGTCCCTGGAAAGCCCTGTTTCCACTCTCCGCTGGCAGGCGGTTCCTTGGCCAGAAGCCCGCACCCCAGGACAGGAGCCAAGCCTCGCTGGCCTGGGCACCCCTCCCCGGGCCCACCTGGGGTCCTCCCTCACGTAGCAGGAGCTTGCTGAGGTCGGCTGCACTGCCTGAAATTCAAGTGCGGAATTAAACTGAATTGAACCGAATCAAACAGAAATAGTTCCCGGGCAGCGCTCTGAGGTCTGCGGATTTCCATTGTAGAAGCCAAGTCAGTACAACCAGATTTCCTCTTCAGCCCACACACAGACCAGGTGCCTCAGGCCGACCAAGGTGCAAGCAGGACTGAACGGATTAGAGGGTGTTTGGGGCTGGAATCGCCCGCAAACTCAGCACACAAGTCTGCCTGTCTGCACCGTCCTCCCACTCAGGAAGTGTCTAAGCCCCATTCCTGGATGCAGGGCCGTGCACCTGGACCCGCGAGCCCAGCCCCCTCACCTAGCTCCTCTTACACAAGGTGCTCTGTGCTAACAGGAGGCCAGGTGGCGGGGGACACAGACTCTTCCCCACAAGCCGGCAGTACCCATCATTTCCACCCATGTCTCCAAAGACTCGTGTTAGAATTTATGTCAAGGAAAGGTGGGCTTTCGTGAAAAGCATAGTTCGGTGTTTTTTTAATCTGACAATGAAAAACACAAACCCATTGGCTGTCTTTACCCAGTTTTGCCGCCACTGCTGGGAAGCTTAGCGCTAACAGCACATTCAAGCACAGGAGCCCTCTGCGCCCCGATGCGCGGTGTGTTACTGCTGCTTCATTTAGCTCCTTATTTCTCCCTCTTTTTCATTTTTTTACTATATTCTCTACTGGCCTTCATTGGAAATAGCCTCAAGTCCTTCTTGCTAATAGATAAATAATTAATAATCCAAACTGAACATATATTTGGATTATATTAGAACTACTGAGCGGGAAAAGCTGTGCTACACATCCAAGTGTTGTGATAAATTCCATGGTTTCTCCAGATCACGTCAAAACACGTAAACTGAACAGATCTAACAAATTATACTGGGAAAACAGGATTACAGTGTAAGACTGAGGAAAGACAAATGGTTTGGCACAGGGTCTCAGTGATTTTCCCAAAGGCCAGTGCGTTCACGATCTATAAATAGGAACCCCATTCCCACACGACATCAATTCTCTAATCAGCTCTTCATGAGACGGGTCAATTAATAAGAGGGACAGAGGAGGGAGAAGAGGGGAAGAAAGTTGTCACTATGCGAGTGCACACTGTGTACCAAGTACTTGTGTGCACAGTGTCCACGGACAGTCACGCGATGGAGTGGGTTCCATTACTCTTCTTCTAAAGAGAAGACTCGTTTTACTGAAGCTCGGAAGTAAGTGACTTGACTAATGTCACAAAGTTGTGAGAAGCAGCAAATGTTCTGTCCATCTGCAAGTTTTTGCCTCCGAAAGATTCTGTGGTGCACATCTAATCTATCGTACTTTCAAATGTTCTGGGTTCTCCACATCAGGATAATGTCTCACCCTTCCACTAACCCTGGGGAATAAAAAGAGGAATCTGCCCATTTGGGAAGTGAAGAAATTGGGACAAGAGGTTTAAGTGCGGAGGCTGGGTCCACCCCAGCAGTGCCCCGCAGAACCAGACTGTCGGCTCTCTGCCCTCGGGGGTGCAGCACCACCACTCAGCTCCCTGCACTGTCCTGCAGAGATGCAAGAACTTGTCCCCCAAAGGCCCACCCCCGGGAAGGACGGGGTCCGGTGTGTCCGCCTGCAGGTTACGCCCCAAGAGTGTCAGATATTACATTTTAAAGGACTGGATAAGTCTTTAGGGATAAACCCAGACTTCAGTTCTGTCCCCAGATGCAATTCCAATGCCTCCAACCTGGGCACCAAGCTCCTAAGCCTTATGGAAACCCCCATCCTCCTGGTCATTTGAGAGACAGAGTCAAGAAAACATAAAAATTCCTGGGAAGAGGAGGCTAAGTGAATGTCTGATGGCCTCCAAGAAGCAATTAAAGGCTCAAACAGAAAGTTCACGTTGACGCTCGGCCTGCCTGTCCTGAGTCCCTGAAATCCCAGCGCTGCCTCCACCTCAGGACAGACTGACATATTTCCAATGATGGTGGCGATGAATATTCAGCAGCATAAAGCCATTGGCATTTCCTAAATCAATATTAATGAAAGCCCTCGGGCAATCAATACGCAGAGGGTAAACCTTCACTGATGCGGCTTCCGCTGCAAATAGCTGCAGCCCCTCCCACCCGCTAACGAGCCTGGATGTTCACAAACTCTCTTCCTTGACATGAGCTAAGCCTTTAAAGCATATGAGTAGGAGTTCCTTCTTTTTGTATACATGAATTTGCAGAGATAACCAAGCTCAGCCTCCCTCACCCAAATACACCTGGCCCACCACTCATCTGAGACTCTCGCTAAACGCCAGTACACCAAGCAGGCCATCACTGTTGTGTCTTTCAGTCTTTGCAAGTTTAACTGAGCTCCACCAGGTGGTTCTGATAAAATCATAATCATCACACTGTGAGTAGCTGAGTGCCTAAAAGCAAAGGCATCAGAGCCAGCAGGAGCTCAACCAGGTTTTGCTGTTTAGTTAGCCAAGTGACCCGTGCGAGCCCTTTGACCTCTCTTCGCACCCCAGTTTTCTCACCTGTAAGTTAGAGATGACTCAGAGTACCTCGTGGGGTGCAGTGAGGGTTAAATGAAATTGTGGAAATAAAAGACCCGACACAGTCCCTGCACAGAGAAAAGATTCAATTAATGGTAACTAGCCTTGTGAATCCATCTGGAATACATCGATTCAGGAAACTAAGTGGTGATCTTTTTCTCTTCAGTGTAAAGTAAGTAGAGGATGTGGTGTGGGCAATGTGGACGGTGTGGATGGTGGGGACCGTGCGGGTGGTGTGGATGCTGCAGATGGTGTGGATTGTGTAGACTGTGTGGACTGTGTGGATGGTGTCGATGGCGGGGACCGTGTGGGTGGTGTGCATGGTGTGGCTGGACACAAGTCTCCCAGAGGAGGAGTGGGGAGCAAAGGGGACAGGGGCTGTGGTCACCAAGAACTGTCAAAATGGGCTTCCTATTTTCCACAGGTCTTCCTCATTCACATCCGTGGTCTTACACTTTAGGGAAATTTTAAGGAAGAGCTCCCAGCTATAAGATTCTGCGGATCTCCGTGTGATGCTGGAGTAAGTAAACAGCATTCAGGAAAGGATTCAGGTACGTGAACCCTGGACTCCTTCTTGTCTTCAGATTGCAGTTTTCTAGGTTCTCTGCTGACATCCACAAAGATGATTCAGATAAGCTAGTCAGTTATGTGCCTTGCACAGTGAGGTTCTGACTTGGGAGTTCCAGCTATTTGGACCAACCCATACTAGGTTGTGTTACAAAGACATAGTGGGTTATGTTAGACCATTTTAGGGAAGAGCAAAGGGAACGTGATCTTCCTTAGATAATCCACCCAGTCAACCCAGGCGTTACCAGAGGTCCCAGGAAAAGAAGGCACTTTTAAGGCATTTTGAGTTCAAACTTGGTTCTGCCCCACAAACCCAAGGAGGTGGGACTGGCAGGTCTGCCAAGGGCAAGGGACAGTGGGGATCAGAGACATCGAGTAACACCTCCAAGGTCACACAGATAACAAATGGTGGTGGCAGCCAGTGGAATTCAAATCTATTTCTTTTTACTGCCCCAGAGAGTAAGAATGACCCCAAGATTCCAGGGACCCTGTCTGCAGCCATGATGGGGATTGGCAGAGCCTAACAAGGTGGGGATTTATTCCAAGCGCCTGCGGTAGGTTCATATGAAACATCACAGTCTGGTACGAACCAGTGTTCCTGTTTCCAAGATGAACTGCGAGATAAAAGCTCTTGTTTGTGTTAGCAAGAGGAAACTTCTCCAGGGGAGAAGAAAAAGAAGGAAAGACAACACACCAGTTCTTGATCTAAGCTGTGAGGAGAAAAGTCTCCTGAATTGAATAACTCAGGACTCACTCTATTCCCGAGAGAAAACAGCTCACTTATGAGAAACGAGCTGGAAATCTCTGCACCTGGAGCAGCTTCCAGAGTCTTTCGTCCTGACCAGGTGGAGGGAGGGGAAAAAAAAAAAAAAAAAGCTGATCCTCTGTTGGTGGATAAACAGTGACATCCAGTGGCCGATGAAACCTACCAATTGCATTCTCTCAATTCAACCGTCTACTTAGAAAAAAAATTTTTTTTAATTGAAGTGTAGTCAATTTACAATGTTGTGTTAATTTCTTTTTTAACAGTATGTATCTTGTTACAGGACAGATCCTCACTGAACACCTAGAAGACCCTAGATGCTAGGCTAGACATCACAGACGTTACGTAACACCCTGCAGGCCCACAGGAATTTCCCCACCAAATATCTGGAATCTTGGGTCTTCTTCCTAATGCTCAAGGTGACCTCGCCAGAGAGGTCAGTGAGTTGAAAGTGAAATAAAAGGTTTTGCCTGGATCATCACCCGGCCAGGGCTCCCGGAGCCCAGCTGAGCACGTACCGCCCAGTCCTCCCCCGTGCACGCGGATCCCCATAACAGCCGTTTGCTCACGTCGAGTATTCATCTTCAGGCCACGGCCAAGGTGGTCCTCCTGCCTTCACCGGACTATCATGGTCGACCTGAGTTATCGTCTACTTTTGTGGTGAGTGAAGCATCACTCTCCTAGCTCCCTTACAGCTGACGTGGGGAGATAAAACAACCCAGAAGACGCTCAAGACTAGGTTTTCCACCGCGGACGGTACCCTTGGCATCCTCAAGCAATACGCTGACCTCGGTAAGGCTGAAGGTCTTTGTTACAAAACAAGGTCGCCCTTCCCCTCACACGCTGGGAGGAGTGCATGAACTTGTCTTGCTTTTTCTGGAGTCATGACCTGCGCCCCACGCCCGCCCAGCTTCGAGCTTCCTGCCCAGTCACCCCTCAGTAAACGCTGTCTGCTCTTCCGCTCCGCTCTGCGCACCTGTTCACTATCCGAGAGTCAGGGTCCCTGCGAGGCTTCCCCAGTCCCGCCAGTCCTGCTTCTGCAGAACCCGCACCTCCTACCGCACCCTCACACAGGAGCAAAGAGGCCACAAAGAGCAAGCCGCTTACAGAGTCTGCCGTTACACTAGAAAGCCTGTGCTTCAAATGTGTAGACATAAATCATACCCATGACAAAGACGCTGAACCGTGGGGTGCTGTGGTTCCTAGACCTTATTTATGAATTCAGTCGTGCACAAAACGTCACTATTTTCATTTGAGATCGGATTCTTCCAAACCTTGAGGCATGCCTGGTTCAAGACTGTGGTGCCAAAGAGCCTACAACTCTTCCAAAACTAATTCTTTAATGATTTCGCTCAAAACAGCAGCCAAGTCAACACAAAGTCAGTTTTGCTCTTTTCTCTGATTGAATTAACCAAGGGTTTGACTGGACTCATTTTGCTTCAGGATGGGTGTACGGCACTTGCGGCGCTGCGGGGTGTGTCCCTTCACCCCACTGAGGCGGCCCTCCGGAAATAAGGGGGCGTTTTGTTTATCCCAAGCGGGAAGTAAAGGGAAAGCGAAAGTAACGTGCGAGACACGTCACTGTGATGTGCCCTGACTCTAAATAGAAACATCATTAAAAACTACACCTTAAAAAAAGGTAAGTAACAAATGATCAGAGTTCAGACACCGTAATTGTTGGATTTCAACCAACGTCTTTTAATTAAATCTGGAGTATGGCCACACTGGAGGCAGTTGGTGTTTTCTAATTCTTCATCTGAGATGAGAAGCATTAAAGGTTCATGCTCTATATTATACTGACTCCAACACAGAAATCAAGCGAGTTCTTTACATGTTCAGTTATAAGGTCATTATATACCACTCTGTAGGCATTTTAGGGAATCAAGGGCTTTCTGCCTTATATCAATATTTTTGTGAGCCTTCAAAAAAATGTCGTTAATAGAGAATATTCTTGAAACTGTGACATTTATTTTCTGAAACAAAAATACCAAAGGAAATCTATTGCTAATTTTTTAATCTGATTCCATAGCGAACACTGTGAGCAGACCTGGGCTTGCTCTTCCGAAACAAAGCAACAGCAGCACCTCACGTTTGCACGGCACCTGCACTTCAGAAAGGTCCTTCTTCCCTGCTCGTCTCACGTTCTCCCTGAAACCTACGAGGCCGACAGGGAGGTATCAATAGCTCCACTTGTCGGATGAGGAAACCGAGGCTCAGGGGGCCAGAGGACAGCGCAGGGAGCGGCTGTGGTGTCCTCCGGGATGGGGCTGGCGTAGTCACGCAGCGCTGAAACCGTCTCGCACTTCAAAAAATGGACAAGCGCCGTAAGACACCCCGCGGCCAGGGCTGAAGGCGCCGCCCCGGCCAGCCCCGCCCTGAGGGGAGGCAGCTCTGCCGCCCTTTGGGTCCAGCACCCCTGGGGCGTGCAGGGCTGATGCCGAAGCAGGGAAAGCCCGAATCTGACGGATGGGCTTGTGATCCAGCGCCCGGGAGGACGAGACGGATGTGCAGGAACAGAGGCGGCGGTGAGAACGGCTCCCAGCGGGAGAGGGAACACACGCCGGCTCCCAGCGGCTGCTACTCCGGTGCCGACGGGATCGTGGCCGGACGCGGACCAGCCGTGCTCGGCGCAGGTCTCCGTCTGCAGGCACGCGAGGGGCAGAGCCCTCGGGCTGCGGGCCGGCAGCCGTCCCGGAACGACAGTGACGGCGGCCCCAGGCCCGGGTCAAGGGACGGGGCGCGTGTCCGCGGCAAGCAGCCTGGGACCGGGCCTTCACCGGGCCTGGCGCCGCGGCGCTCCCCTCGGGGTTCCGTGGAACCCTCGCGCGCTCTCGTCCCCGCATTTCGGGTTTGCGTTCATTTCAACCTGTTCAAGACGTTCAAGCGCCAGAGCGGAAACTGCGGGAGTCCTCCGGTCGCACGTCACGCCGGGGCTCCAGCTGGCTTGTCCTGTTCAGTCAGGGGCACCCGGGGGGCTGCCGGCGCCCGGCCCCCCCGCCGAGAGCCGCCCCCGCACGCGGCCCGCCGACGGAGCGGGGTGCGGGGCGCGGGCTGCTGGTCCGGGCGCGGGCTCAAGGGCGCCTGCCGCTGAGCGCCGCCGCGCGGGGGTGCGGGGCTCCCTGTCCGGACGCGCGGGCAGCAGGGCGGAGGCCTTTGTTCCCGCTCCTCGCGGTTCTCCGGTCCGCCTGACAGCCCGCCCGCCCGCAGCGGTCCTGTCAAAACGCCTCTCTCGCCAAGAGGAGAGACGCGCCGGCGGCGGGGCCGCAGCCGGCGGAGGGCGCCCGGCCCCGCGCCCCGAGAGGGACGCTCGCCGGCGGCGCGACCCTGCCGTGCCGCGCCGAGCGGCCCTGATTCTCCGCTTTCACCGCCGCGTCCCGAGCGGCACGTGCTTCCGGACTGAAGGCAGCAGCGAGGCCCGCCAGGGACCGCGGCCCAAAGCGCTCAGCGTCGGAGGTGGTGCAGTTCGCGCGAACGGCTGTCCCGAGAGCAAGCAGCGGAGAAGAGCGTCTGCCGTGTTCTCACGATAAACGCAGGCTGCTGGGAAGTGCAGGTTGCCCGACTCTAAAACAGAGCAGGGACATTAAAGAGGGAAGCCCTGTTTGACACAACGTGGTAAAATGACTATAGCTCAATAAAAAATGTTTAAAAAAATTAAAGAAAAAAGAGGAAGCCCTGTGGTGCCCCTTTTCTTTACTATTGAGGTATAGTCAGTTTACACTGTTGGGTCAATTTCTGGTGTGCAGCGCAACGTTTCAGTCACACACACACATACATTCGTTTTCATACTCTCTCACTCTAGGTTACAGCAAGATACTGACTATAGTTATGCGGGGGAAGGGATAAATCAGACCAAGATAGCGGATACTGACCACTGCACATAAGATAGACAAACGCGTTCGTTCTGTAAGGCCTTTTCTGATGACCCAGTAATAACAGGGCTCTGCAACTTCCTGGAGAAAACAAATGTTTTCTGTAAATTCAGTTGCCATCTGCTTAGAACATTAACCTGCTGGGTGAACCTACTCTCTAACATGTAGAGACTTCTGGAAGAGAGACAGAGAGCCGTCTCGTGGTCCTAGAATGGCCCCCACATCTGCATGCTGACAGGAAAGAAATGGCAGAACACCTGCAACCAAATCGGGTTTCTCGCTGCAGGAGCAGCCAATTTCCTTTGCAGTGCTTGTTCGTAACGGAGCATGCCACGTTATGAACTAACACCTTAAAAAGCATTTCACATTTTCAAAATGCAGCAGTACTGACATACAGTTATTTAAATAAATCTGTGCTTTCAACCCAATTCGCTCATTTGAGGAGATTAACAGATTCTCAGAAAAGGAAGTTTACACTGTGAACGAATAAGGAGAGAGAAGGACTCCAGGGGGAAAATAAGAGAAATATTTTACACATTTATAAACTAAAAGCCTCGTTTTACTATAGCAACATGAATAGCAATACTTCAGTGAGTATCACGTGGGTCCCAACCCCATGTTCGCAAGAGAGGCGGAAAGGAAGTGATCATTTTTTTAACAGTCTTATTTATATTTATTAGTACTTTAATAATATTTTATTTTTAGACCTCATGCACAAGTCAATGAGAGGAAATAATATAAAAAGTAACATAAAAGATGCCAACTGACAGATTTTTAAAGATATGCCTACCATCAGGGCCAATATTCCGTTGAAAAACTCAAAATGACTTGTGGTGGGGGAATGACTAGATTAGGGCTGGAAATTTTTTGGAGGTTGCAGTAGGCTTTGCTGCTAAGATGGCCCAGTTACTTCCTGGACGCTAGACCTCAGTTTCCGGTTCTGAGAACTGGACAAGCTGATCTGAAAGTTCCCTGAGGCGCCACATGCGATGCTCTCTGGAGGATGAAGTGAACGCCCACCTCGCTGGGCTGACGCTGGTCCACGCGATGCACAGCCCACCTCCCCACGCTCCCCATGCTCATCTCCACCTCACTGTCAAGCTGCAGACTGGACCAGCGTCATGACAACCTCTGTTGTGAAACCTCTCTTGAATCCAGCTCCCATGTGGAGAAGCAGGGGAGGCTCTGAGCATCTCCAGCCCCCTCTTAGTGAAACTGCAGAACCAACACAGGCTGTGGTCCAGGCGACCAGCAGGTGCCCCCAGAGCGAAACAGCGCACAGTGACTGCAGCCTGCGGTTGACAACATACAGCTCGCAGGGTTGGGGCCCACGCAGGGTCGGGGCCCACGCAGGGTCGGCCTCGTACAGAAAGGGGAAAACGATCTCTTATCCTAACCGAGGGCATCCACGAAGCCCAAGAAGCCGTTTCCAAAGTCCTTGAGGTTGTAACCAAAATGCCGAGGCTGGAGGGTGGGTCAGTCAGTGCCCCCTCACACCTGCCAGGAAGGCCACCTGAACCATCACAGGACAGGCACAGCCCCAACCCCCCAGGCAAGCATGAGCATGCCTGCTCTGGGGGACTCCTCCTGGGCAAGGACATTACCTTGCTGCTGACACCAGCAGGAAAACATGTTCGTGCATTTCTCACTGTGAAGTAAATGATCAAATGGCCTAATCAGAGCACACCAGCATGCAGCCATTATGGACAACAGCACGGAGGTTCCTCAAAAAACTAAAGATAGGTCCTATCATATGATCTAGCAGTCCCACTTCTGGGCACATATCTGGAGGGAGCTCTAATTCAAAAAGACACATGCACTTCAATGTTCATAGCAGAAGTATTTACAGTAGCCAAGACATGGAAACAGCCAAAAGATGACTGGATAAAGAAGTTGTGGTATATTTATGCAATGGAATGCTACTCAGCCATAAGAAATTAAAGAATGCCATCTGCAGCAACATGAATAGACCTGGAGATCATCATGCTAAGTGAAATAAGCCATAAAGAGAAAGAAAAATACCGCATGATATCACTTATATGCAGGGAAAAAAAGAAAACCACAAATGAACTTATTTACAAAACAGAAGCAGACTCACAGACATAGAAAACAAACTTATGGTTACCAGGGGGGATGAGGGTGGGAAGGGGTAAACTGGGAGTTCGAGATTTTCAGATACTAACTAATATATATAAAATAGATAAACAGGTTTCTTCTGTGTAGACCAGAGAACTGTATTCCATACCTTGCAGTAACCTAAAATGAGAAAAGAATATGAAAATGAAAAGAAAAGCACACCAACATTTCCCAGTCCATCAGGGAGGAGGATACACTCAGTGTCTCCAAGGGCCACCCCTGTCCTTGAGTCCCACCGGCCAGAGCTCAGACCGTCGGCACACCTGGTTCCACAGGAGGCTGGAAGGGTGGTCGTCAGCTGGTACCTGGTTTCCGGGTGAAACTCAGGACTATCCCAACAGCAGGAAGCAAGGAGCGAACATCAGAGCCGTCCGGCCGTGCCTGCCACGCGCCGTCTGTGGACATAACCCCTTCCCCATAACTGTGACTCAGCCCCCCGTCAGCCCCAGGGTCTTACTGCAACGTGCATTAACGCCACACTGTTGCTGAATTGAATTAGCATTATTTATCTCAATTGTTTAGCTTGAGATACAACAACTATGATCAATTAAAAGAGCCATCACCTACTGAGCAACTCCCTGTGTCCACAGGGGGTCCACTCGAGCGCCCTAGTCCCCGCACCCCACCCCGTGGCTGCCTCTCGCTGCTCCCATGTGGTGGGTGGGTGGCTCCGACACAGCCGGGCCTCTGTGATGCTGAGCACAGCTCTGTGCGCACCTGATCCTCTGGGCCAGGGGTGTCATCCCGGAGCTGCCCTGTCTCGCCTCTGCCCAGGGCACGTGGCACCCCCTAGAGACAACGCCGGCTGAAACGCCGCTGCCTCCACCAGAAGCTCGCTTAGGCAGCACCCGTTCACCCCACGGTCACCCTGTTTCCAGACATTGCGGTGCGACCCGCCACGCGGCTTGCCTGCAAGAGCCCCGTGTTTCTGGACCTGCAGGTTTAGGCTTTTGGGGGCTGGACCACGAGAGAGAAAGAGCAAAGAGCTGGAAGCAACAAACGATGTAAATCTGACTCCAGTAAGCGCCTGCGCTCCGGGCCCATCGTCTGTTTAAACGTCAGCCTGCATCTCGGGGCTCAGTGTGTGACCATCACTCGTGAATTGCTTACCAGCCACCCCCAAGCGGGCGCTGCCCCCTCCAGCTCCTACGGTCACAGGCGTATCAGGGAATCTGTGCTCGAAATTCAGCGTTTCAGAGCACACCCCAGAAAAGCATTTTTCACCCTAAATGGAAGTCTTGGCTGGAGGCTTACAACAAGAAAAGCAAACAAGCAATTTGGAGACTGTCACCCGTTTCTGGGCAGCACGTCCCCAAAGCCGATAGTTCTACAAGTGGGCAAAGCCAACCTCACCGGCCTTGCTCTGCTTCTTACATCAGCGCAGGCCACGGGGGCGGGGAGACTGGCCGGGGTGAGAATGCCCCTCCTCCGTCCAGGCGGGGCACCGGCCACAAGGAGCGTCTCGACTCCCTGAGCAGTCAAGAGGAGCAGCAGTGCTACAGTGCTCCACACACGCCTTCGGCTGCAGGGGAGGCGAGGGAGTGCCAGCCCGTGCGGTGAGGGTTCTGTTTATGTCGTTCCAAGTGCCTAGAACAGTGTCTGATGTGCCATAATCACTCAAAAATCTTGTTACGTGAATGTTGCGTCTTAAGCAGCCTCAGTATCACTAGCCACCTCCGTTTGTCTTCAGGATCCTTGTGTTTCCTTCAGGTGGCTTCTCCTCTCTGCGTGTCCCCATCAGCCTGGGCCACCTGCCACCACCTCTGTCTTCCACCCTAGAACTCACAGTAGGTTGACCACCCTGCCAATAACCCTGTGATCACCCAAGCTAAACAGAAAAAAGAAAAAGGAATTTTTTAACGTGGACAGTTTAAGAGACCTCTAGGACACCACCACATGCACTAACATCCCCTTGTAGGGGTCCCAGAAGGGGGGAGAGAGAAAGGAGAAGAACATACTTGAAGACATAATAACTGAAAACTCCCCTGACCTGGGAAAGGAAACAGACATCCAGGTCCAGAAGTAACGGAGTCCCAAACACGATCAACCCAAAGAGGACCACACCAAGATGCACCTGTAATTACAATGGCAAAAAAAGGATACAGAGAAGCTATTCAAAGCAGCAAGGGAAGCAGTGACTGGGGACGTGCAGGAGAAGTCCCAGTAAGGCCGTCAGCTGACGGACGACGGGCACGTGTGTGCTCTTGGTGCAGAGAAGGCTCCAGTCAGGATCGGAGGGCAGAGGAAGACAGTGCTTGTTCAGAAGGGCTGAGTCTTAAACCAGCATGTAACACACTACAGGCCCCTGCCCTCAGCCCTGACAAGGCGTGAGCGGCGCAATTTTTCCAACACAAAGGAATCGCGATGAGCCCACGGCTGGCTCCAGGAAGCTACAGAACAAACATCGGATTGATGCAGTGCATTTAAGGGCTTTCATAACGGAGATTATTCACCTGTCAGGTAGCATCTGTCATCGGAGCACCTATTTGGAAAACTTTTACAATGCATATTAGCTGCCTGATAGCCTGGCTGTAACAGCATTCTTGAAATTACTGTCGTCTGTCTGTGTAGTGGAGGCTCAGATCTTTTTTTTAATGTGTATTATGTGTCCAGCGGAGCAAAACAGTTCCTCTGAGCCCTCCTGGTCCGTTCCATTGGTCCCTGTAAATCAGCCTGTAGCCTTGGCACCTTACGAGACACGGTGGCCACAGCAGCATGAAAATGTGATCAGACAAGACGGATCAGCCTGGGGCGTGATAGCTGGCGGTGGCTCAGGTCTGCTTCCTGTTCCAATGCAGTTACTATGACATTTGCTTAACTGGCCAACTTAACTTTCCTCTTCAGAAGCCCCTCTTAAGAAGCCCCCACCTCACTTCCAGGAGGAGGGTGAGCACTGTGGACGTTTCCCCTTTTAGCCTGTGAGCGCCCGAGGGCTTCGGAAGGATGTGGAGGAAAAGGCAAGGACAGAGAGGTGGCCCTCTCTTTGGACGGTGATCTCTGAAGAGTCCCCGGCTGAGGGATCTTGCATGTGAGTGGGTGTGCGTACGTGGCTTGGGGGTGGGTTAATTACCTATCCCTCACCCCCACCACAAGCAAAAGTGAGAAACTCTTAAAAAGAAAACTGCTTGAAGGCCGCCTCCAAGCCCTGCCTCTTCCCTGGAGTGACTGTTTGTTATGGGCTGAACTGTGACCCCCACCCCAAATTGATACTTGAAGGTCGATCTCATCAGAACGTGAGTGCATTTGGAGATGGGACCTTTAAAGAGGTGATTAAGTGCAGAAGGGGCTGTGAGGGCGGACCCTGAGCCAGTACAGCTGTGTCCTTACAAGACGCGGAGGTTAGTACTCAGACGGCAGGAAGGCCACGTGAAGACGGGGGGAGGCTGCAATCCACAGGCCGAGGCAGAGGCTTCAGAGGAAAGGTGGGAATGCAGTTTGGTGTAGCTGTTATGGAAAGCAGTACAGAGATTCCTCAAAAAAACTAAAAATGGACTCCCCATCTGATCCTGCAGTCCCACTCCTGGGCATAAATCCAGAGGGAACCCTACTTCAAAAAGACAGCTGCACCCCAGTGTTCACAGCAGCACTGTTTACAACAGCCAAGACATGGAAGCAACCTAAATGTCCATCAACAGATGACTGAATAAAGAAGATGTGGTGTGTGTACACACACACACACACACACACACACACACACACACACACACACACAATGGAATACTGCTCAGCCATAAAAAAGGAATAAAATAATGCCATTTACAGCAACATAGATGGACCTGAAGATTGTCATTCTAAGAGAAGTAAGCCAGAAAGAGAAAGAAAAATGCCATAGGGTATCACTTACACGTGGTATCTTAAAAAAAAGGACACAAACGAACATCTACAAAACAGAAATATACCCACAGACACAGAGAACAAACTTATGGTTACCAGTGGGTAAAGGGGGTGGGAAGGGATAAACTGGGAATTCAAAAATCGCACCTCTTGGGGAGGGATGGAAATGTTAGCTGTCTTGATGTGGTGGTGGCTTCATGGTTCTGTACATCTATCAAAGTGCACATCTGGAATGTGTGTAGTTTACTGCAGAGGAATCCTACCACAATAAAGGTGTTTAAAAAATGACGTTGTATTAGCAAGAGCCATAAGTGAACATCGTCATTTAATCATTAGAGTAATTTTGCCAAGAAGCAATATTCAAAAATCCCACCAAGAAACTGTGGGAATTGTGGGGAGGTAAAACCCACACCCAATTGTCCCTTCTCTCTCCGTTATTTACACCCAGCTTCGTGTTTCCAAAGCCTTCTATGGTGCATGAGCTGGAATATAGATTGCTGAAGAATTTTTCCAACTCTAAGAACCTGAAAATGAAGATTTTTATTGTCTATATTCAATTATTGAATGACAGTTGAAAAACTGTCTTAAAATTGTGTGTTTGATCATAGAAAATCTAATGCAATTTATAACCAAGTATTTCAATCAATAAAATATTGAATAGCATTATCTTAAAAACAAAAAGACTCCTTCAAAGTCTGAGTGTCTCCCCCACGAAAGGAACACAAGACATCTCAGACTTGCGGCCCTCCTGCCAGCTGGCTCCCTCCTCGTCCCCACGGGCAGGCCGCCCTCCCGCGTCTAACTGTCAGCATTTCCTCGCGTCCCCCTGACTCCTCCCCTGCTCAGTTCATCTCCAGTGGCTTCTGGTCGCTGACTTCAAGGTCAAGTTTCACTCCTCCTCGTGTGTGAGGAGGTGGCACCACCCCCTCCGTAAAGCCCCTCTCCTTTGGCTCCACGGCCCAGTCTCCTCCTGTCTCCCCAGGGCTCAGCCTCCCCCAGGGGACGTCTTGGCCCCGGGTCCACATCTCTTCTCCCCCGGAGCTTTCTCCCTGGCCTTCCCCACCAGATCAACCCGTTCACTCACCACCCACACAGCTGACACACACACAATTCAAACACCCACTCCGCCCAAGAGCTCACTCTGCTCTGAAACTGAGCCCCGCTCTCTCGAGTGAGGACTGTTTGACGTGGACCCCAGAGACCAGCACCCCCTGCACCAGGCTCCTCCCCTCCTCCTCACAACCTGGCCCCTCCCTGTCTCCCCAGCCTCACCCAATGGCAGCACCATCCACCCACGCAGATGGAAACCGAGACATCAACCCTCCCCGTACCTCGGGCCATAAATGCATTCACCACCAAGGCCTGCAGGTCCACTTCCTAAAATAACTCATCAACTTCTCTGCCTTTCCTTCCACCACGCTGGTCCAACCTGCCATCATCCATCACCCGGACACTGCAGTACATACACTGAATACAGATACATATCTAGATATAGACAGACATAGATAGATAGATAGATAGATAGATAGATAGACAGACAGACAGACAGACAGATACACACATACACACAGAAAGAGAGAGAGAGAGAATAAACCAGAGGAAACTTCAAAATGTACGTGTCATTCATTTCTCTACTAGACCCTTACTTCTAATTGCTTTTAGGGTAAAGACCAAAATCCCTTGAGTTTTCAGTCCCTCCGGTGCACTGATCCCCAGTCCTGCTGTCAGGAATTCTCTCTGCTCACTCCTCCACTTTGTCAGATCTCAACTTGAAGGTCACTTCCTCCATGACCTTCCTACTTGACCATGTTGACCCTATGCCATCTTCATCTCACTCCATCATATTAATCACAGATGCAGCCGGGCACCTATGAAGGTCCTCATTCGATTGCTGTCTTCTGACCCTGCTCAACCAGGTGTGCATCCGAGGAGAGCCCACGGTACCCTCAGCGCTGAGCACAGCGCCTGGGACCCAAGAAAAGCTCAACACAGTCTTTAAATAAATATGTTTTAAAGAAATGTCTGTTAAATAAAACTTTTTGAAAAATAAATAAATGTTTGTGGATGGATGATGGGGTGAGTCACACTCTGATTACAGGGTCACCACAAAAACTACTTGGGCTTGGCGGGGAGCGTATAGCTCAGGGGTAGACTGTGTGTTTAGCAGGCACGAGGTCCTCAGTTCAATCCCCAGGACCTCCATAAAAAATAAATAAGTAAATAAATGAATAAAAATAAACCTAATTACCTCCCCACCCCAAAAACATTAATTAAAAAAAATTTTTAAATACTTGGCTTCACCCATTAAATGTATGGCTCACTGTCCTGCCTTCATGTACAGCATACAATGAACTTGACTGAATCTGTTTAAGAACCCAGTATCATCAAGTGAAGTTATCATTAATCTTTTCAAGGTCCCACCGTCCATTTTACCAACCTCGGAAAGCTCTGTATCTGCTCCTGAGCAAACCCACGGATGACCTACATGCATGTAAAATGTGGTTCACGACTGTAGCCAGTGCGTTCCCGGAGCCCAGCGAGGAACCCCCGTCCCCGTGTCCTAGGAGCGTCTTCCTAGACTCGAGTATGACTGTGCAGGGAGCCCGGTGCCTTGGACTTGCTGACCCGAGGTCCTCCGCACCTCGGGAAGGGGCTGGTTGTTATGAGTCCCGGAAGCAAACACACTGACCAGAAGGCCAGCCCGACCTGCCGCTGAAGGTGGCATCTGTGGGAAGTGCCAGGGCCTCCTGGAGCCTGGGGACTGGAGATAACGTGAGAGTCCCGCCCGCTGCTCGGCTCCGAACGGGGACGCAACGAGACTGGCTGTGATTTAAACCTGTTGGTTAGTTTTCACTCTAAATAACCCATTCCAGCCATCGCTTCACCATTAATCATCTGTTAAGCTAAACAGCCTTCAAAAGAAGACATGAGAAAATTCCACTTTGCCAAAAAAAATGCAAACTAAAAGCAACTGTAAGAGGAAACACCATTTTCCCACACCCAGAAAAACTGTACAGACAGATATGTGTGTGTGTGTGTGTGTGTGTACATCTCTCTCCAGTTAAAGGAACCAGATGAAGAAATTCTAACCATACGCAGAAATAAAAATGTAAAAGGAGGCAAGCTCCTCTCCAACAGTCTCCAAAACAGGACAAGCCGTGACAAAACGAGAAGGGGAAACGGGGAGATAAAGAAAACATGGTATTATCATGGAAGCGGTCAACTCCTGGGCTCTGCAGCTTTTTCACGCGAGTGTGGAGAAAGGACCGGCGTGTCGGCGAGGACGCAGGGCAGCAGGGCGCGGGGCTGAGGGCGCTGTGTGCGTGCTGTCTGACGGCGCGGCGGTCCCGGGGCAGAGGGGCGTTTCAGCCACGTGGGAAGAGGCGCCAGGGCTGTGTCGCAGCCGCTCCCCTGCACCGGCTGCCATGGGGACCTGTATTCCCACGTCCCTCCACTGGGGGTGGAGGGGCAGTGGGGAGCTGCTGGTGCTGCTCCTCTGAGACAAGGCACTTCTTCTCCTGACACTTAAAGAAACACCAGCAGCGGCTTGACTTAAGTCATGGATCGTGGGATCCGTTACAAAATAAAAAACAAAAATTTCTCAAAATAGCAAGTTGGGAATTCTGCAGAGCAGCCAGCCTCCACTCCGCAGAACGTCCACCGTGAAAGGCAAGCTGTCTGGATCAGAGGGGACTGAAGGGACGTGATGCCAAGGGCAGTGCCTGATCTCAACTGGACTCTTCTAAGTCAGCCTTAAAGGACATTATTGGATTAAGTGGGAAATATGTTATTAGATAGTTGTATCATAATAATGCTTCATTCTCCAGGTGTGATAGAGTCACACTCTCCACCCTCATCTTCCCAAAGATGTTCAAATCTGGCCCTCGGAAGCTGTGAATACGCTGGGTCACATGCACGGGGAGTTAGGGCTGCAGGTGCTCAATCAGCTGACCTTAAGAGAGGCCACTTCCCGTGTTACCAGGTGGGTGATCTAATCACCAGGGTCCTTAGAAGGTGGGGGAGGGAGACGGGGAGGCAGCGTCAGGGCGACGTGACAGTGTCGTGGGGTGCACTCCATGGGCCATCTCTGGCTTTGAAGACGAAAGGAGCCACAAGCCAAGGGATGCCGGCAGCTTCCAGGAGGAGCGCAGCCCAGACGGCACCGTGATTGAGCCCAGCGAGACCCACTTCAGACTTCTGCCATCCTGGGCTGTGAGGTAATAAATCTGTGTTGTTTTAAGCCACCGAGAATGAGGCTACTTGTCACAACAGCAACAGAAACTAACACAACGAGTGTGACAACTTCGCTGAGGCCACGCAGAAGGACGCGCTCGTTCTTGGGACATCTGCGTGGAAGCGCTTAGGGTTCGAGTGCCGCGCTCTCCGCAGCTGCCCCACAAATGGCTCAACAACAACAAACACAGGGTCAGACACAAACAGGACGTGACAGGAGCAGGTCCGCCTCGGTGAAGGAGAGTGAGTGCTCCTTACGCCAGCAGCTTGCTTGGGGAGGGAGCGGGTGGTTCTAAGATTTTTCAGAAACAGTTGTGGGCACAAAAAGAACAAAAAGGAGAAAAGATCATAAGGTCACGTCAGAGTTCTGCCAGAAAGAGGATTTTAATCAATTAGCAAAGTCGACCACTGACAGAGAGGTGGTGTCTGCTGTGCACTTAAAGGTCCCAGACAATCTACTCGGGGGCGGTGACCAGGCAGCCACGACCCCTCCCCCTCCCCCTCCCCCAGCAGAAATCAAAAGTTTTGTTCTCTGAAGAGAACGGAAGGTCTTGTGCCGGGAGCGCCAGGCAGACCCGAGGGTGAAAATGCCGTGCAGACCGAGGCGCCGTGCTGTCCACCAGAAGTTGTCGCAACATCGTGAGCTGACTACACTTTGATAAATACGCATATTTAGCACCATATTTAGCACCACGCAGAAGCCGGGCAGCAGGTGCAGGCAGCTCGTCTGCTGGGGCCCAGCCCCGCCTTCTCCCCGGCCTGGCCCCTGGGACCCCAGCGGCAGGCTGCAGGCACCCGCGCTGAACAGTCTGCGCGGCCGAGAGGGAGACCTCACAAGGCTGTGACGTGGGTGGGGTCCCTCCCAGCTGACCGTCAGACCACCCTTCAGTGAAGGCCACCCTGGAGCACAGAGCTTTCAGTCATCATCTTCATGCTACACTCTGACATTTGAGAACTATTTTTATATGAAAGACAGAGTCCAAAATAATGCAAACACTGGGAGCGTCCCTATGGCTTTATCAACAGCATCAGAGACCATGAAAAGATAGTGCATCCATAAACCAGACATTAAAGACATTTTTAAAGGACTATGTGGAGAACAAAAGATCTGGAAAATAAAACTATTTGGAGAACAAAAAGTAGCTCTTAGAAATTAACAGTATGAAAGCAGAAAAAAATTTAATCCAATGAAAGAGTTGGAGGACAGTGCAGAAACCCTGCAGCTGGGAGCGCCCGTGGCTCTCCACCTTCCTGTTTCCACGGTGACCAGCCACCTGTCTATCAGCCTGTTTCAACATGACCCCAGTCAAAACACTCTGGCCAGGGGGCTCAGAGTTACTGGGAACTAGGGGTCTAGAACCGTGGCCCCAGCTTCAGCCAGCAGAAGAAGCATAAGTCCACGTAAGGACCAAGCTCAAGGTGACAGATGAAGTGTGAAAACCAGACCCAAAGTTCAGCAGGAGAACAGAGGAGATGCTGGGGGAGGGCACTGGGGACCAGCCCACAAAGCTAGGGACGCACAGACACGGGAGTCCGAGAGTCAGCGGCGTCCTGCCACCAGCCCCACAAGGAGGGCGGGGGAGGCTGAGGCTGCCAGCTTCCTCCGCGTCTGGGCCCATCTCTGGTCTGACCCATTCTGTGCTGGTTTTAAGGTTTAACTAACTATACCACTTATACATGGGAAGTTTAAAAAGTGGTACAAATGAATTTACTTACAAAACAGAAACAGACCCACAGACATAGAAAACAAACTTATGGTTACCAGAGGGGAAAAGGGGTGGGGGAGAGGGATAAATTAGGAGTTTGGGACTAGCAGGTACAAACTACTGTATACAAAATAGACAAACAACGAGGTCCTACTGTAGAGCACAGGGAGCTCTATTCAACAGCTCGTAATAACTTATAATGAAAAAGAACATATATGCATAACTGTGCTGCACACCACGAGTTAGCACAGCGCTGTAAGCCCCTCTACGCCAGGATAAACTAATTATTAAAAAGTCAGCTTGATTCCAGCACTTTCATGCCAAGGTTACAGGACTTTTAAAAACACCACCACCGAACTTTTCCCAAAAAGCAAGGGATACCAAACATGTCTCCACTCTAACTTTATTACAGTCCGAGTTCACTGTCCGGGACCCTTCGCCCAGGGACGCGGTTTTCCTTTTCACTGACATCCACTCAGACACACGCGCTGCCCTAGCGTCTGTGCCGAGTCCCTCCCAGGCCCGTGCAAGGCCCGTCGGCGCGGACAGAGGCGAGGTGCTAGGTGTCAGCTTCACTCCCACCCCCGCCCCCCGCCGGCGGTGGGTCTGGGGCGCCGCAGACTCCACCTTCCCCGCGCCAGCCCCCACGGCAGCCCCACGGGGCGATCCAACTCAGCTCCCCCAGAACCACAGGAATGAAGGGAAAGCTACCGAATGACACGGCTGGGACGTGTGACAGAACTGGTTCCATGAAGTGAGGTCTGTCATCCAGGTATCACCTGCAGTCACCAGCTCAGGGCCACTTCTGTTAAAGGTGCTGGCCCCCAAGCGCCTGGGATGGTGAGACTTACATAAAGGGGGAAAGTCGCATTTTCTTCTCAGAACTGTGCCATCTGGGTACATTGGAGAGGGAACCGGGTCGGCAGCAGACACGGCGGACGCACACACACCTGCGAGAGCCGACCGCAGGACAGGTTTGCGACAGTCGGAGATTCCCGTTCCTTTAAGATTTCACTAATGGCCTTGACAACTGTGCTTATAAGACTCTAAGGCACTAATGCAGAGTAACATTTTTAATTCCATAAACAAGATATAAGGGAGGTTGAAGAAACTGAAGGGAGAGGGTGGAGTCCCCGGTGCCGAGTTCACATGGGTGCGCCCTGCCTCCGGCCATGATTTGCTGTTCACATCGTTACAGACAGGACATTAAAGTATGTAACGAGGTTTTTAGCTGATTTTTCAAACTGGTGTTCTAACGCTTAGATGTTAAGAAGTGGCTCATTTCCTGGGTGCATCTCCCCACTGCCGAGACCCAGAATGACTGGATTAGGAAATAATTTCCAGTGCTAAATTCCACCCCCCCTTTCCTCTTCCTCACGCCTTACAGGAAGCTCCCGCCCTCTGGGTCTCAGCCGAGACCCTGAGGACAGTGCACAATTTGGTCCCAAAAGCGTCTAAGACGTCGGCACTGAAGGTGCCACGTTTTAATATGATGGAAACGGTGAGATTAAAAAAATCAACCTAAAACCTGCTTGAGACACGTGACTTCCGGAGCTCCAGGGTCAGGCGGAGCAGAGAGCGGACCTCGGCTCTGCCCACCGTCCATGATTAACTTCCAGAGTCCCAGTCTAGCTTTCTCAGAGGTAATAACCCAAGCCCGGAGTTTCCGGCGTGCCTTGGTGTGCAGATTTGCTGTCCCGTCTTTTTCCAGAGTCCTCACACTTGAGTGCACGTAAATTCAGTCTTGGTGGAGGTCAGACTCTCATTAAGTCACCTGACCAGGCTAGAAAATTGCTCTCTAAGAAAGGGTGGAGGAAAATATGTTCCCCCTGTTCATAAACAGAGAATTACCAGCATAACCTGCATCAGGGGAATCAGACCAAAGAAAACAGTAATTCAACACCGACCCTACAATTAATAACCAAGTTCTTCCAAAATTCCAAGGAGATGGGTACAAAGTAAGTTAAAATACGTCCTAAAACTAAACTTGTCTTTCAGCTACAATTTAGACTTGCTCATAAAACCACGAGCTGGCAGCCACTGTCCTGATGAACCCTGAAGCTCGGGACAGACTTCATGTCACGTGGGGAAAGGATGAGCCTGAATCTCAAAGTGCTCATGGCCTGTGATGTACCCTCTACAAAGACCCCTAAGAGGTAAATATTCCACGCCTTCTCGCCAAGGTCGCCCTATTGATCGAGCAGGAAAGGGCATTCTGGAAGGCAACGCATTTTCAAAAATTAGCACGACGCAGACGCACCTTTAATGCTTTTAAGAAACGTCTTTGGCAGATGGAGCATCAGTCTGAAGAGATTTGTAAAAACCAGCTCAGGTTGGGAAGAGAGACTGCTGCTCAGACAAAGCACGGCTTCCCTCCGGCACTGTGATCCTGCCTCAGAGGAAAGGAGGAAGGAAAGGAAAAGGAAGGGGCCAAGCTTTCTCTGCAGGTTAGAAAGTCACTGTGCCTTGAGGGGGCACTGGGCGCCCGCGGGGATCTTAGCATCAGGATGATGGCGGAGCCAGAGGTCGCACGGCTACTGGGGAGGCCATGGCTTTGGACGCACCACCTCCATTTGTAAACAGCCGTGGGATTGCGTGAGAAGAATGGAAGCTCATTTATGTTTTAGGAAATGTGACTGCGCCGTGTACTAGGAGGAGAGGGGCTCTGAAAGGCAAGGGGAGGCGGGTCACTGACGCCGACGTGCGGGGTCCCCGCGCAGCGAGGATGTTCCTGGCGGGGCCGCTGGGGGAGCATGTGGGGAGGGCTCCAGGCCCCCCATTCCAGAGAACTGCCTGGGGCACGTTAAGCCCCCTTCCAGGGGTGGCTTTCCCAAGGCGGGCGCGCCCAGAGGTGGAACGTGTTGCTAGGGCTCGCTGCTTGCTTTATGACTTAGGTTTTTACATCAAGCAGCAAATTTCTAGTGTGAGAGAAGGTTCTGGTTTTCCACATTCACCTCAAGGCTCGCTTCCCCAATCAGTCCTGCTTACCGATGTCTCCTGGGGATTTCAGCCGCGGTCTGTAAGGCGATGCGGTAAGACTGGTCCCGTTGCTGGGGGCACCGTGTTCAGGCAAAACTGCTCAGAAAAGTCCCAGATGCCATCCCATCAAACACCACGTGGAAATCTGCCAGCAAACGTCCTGCGTGGCCACTTTGATGGTGTCCCATCACCGTATGACATTGCCCCCGACTCTCTCAGAGAAGTTTGGACTGAAAAAGACCTATGTGTGCGTTACTATAATGAACTTCTCAAATCTTTACAACTTCTTTCAGCCAACGTTTAGCACCTAACATACACCGGGAACATTGCTAAGAGCTGCAGGCATCACGGGGAGAATGTATTCCCTTTGCCTATCAGGCGTTTACCGTCTTCTGGACCAGTAAGTCCTGGAGCCACAGCCTTGCTCGAACAGGTCTTCAGAGTCCAGAGTATCTCCAAGCCCCGACTGGAAATCAGGATAAACTCCAGGAAGTTCAAGCCACAGAACAGTGCAAGTCAACCCACCAATGAAGGGGCACCCCCGCTCCCGGCCGATCACAACTCTTCCTGCTAGTGTTTTGTTTTCTTTGACCCGGAATTCTAAGGCAAGGTGTTAACACTTGGTCCAAGAAACTCAAGCACTCTTATTTTTACCTTGAAATTTCTAAAACGTATGTAATGGGTATGAGGCAAGGAATTCTGACGTGGGGCCCGGTAACACCCGGGAGATGGACCGTCTGCGAAGGGGGGGGAGCAGGTGGGGAGCGAGGCTCTCCCACTGGTCAGCCCTCCCAGCCCCCGCCCTCCGGCCAGGCAAAGCCCCGGGCTGAGCGGCCTCCCCCAACCAGAAGCAGCCCTGCTGCGGAGCGTTGAGCTCTGTACACGACGACACTGGTTAAACTCCGCCCACGTAGCCTGCCTCTTCTGCCGCTGCTGGTTCTTCCCTGGGACTCTCCAGCCTGGCGACGTGACCCGTCCTCACATCGCGGAGTTACTGGCGCTCTTTCCCAGTCTGCTCTCTGACCCTCTCGACGCAGTCCGCACCTGCCACCCGTGTACACACCTGCATCTCCATGCGACGCCCACCACCACACACCCGCATGCTGGAGCTCCCTTCTGTTACAGATCAGCTCCCGTGTCTATGTGTGTGTAAATGTGCCTCAACTTTTCTTCCTAATTTTCCTGCCTCCTCATGTTAACTGAGAAAAGCAGAATCCCCTAGCAGAGCATGTGCTTATGGTGGCTTTGTAGAGCACCACGCAGCTGTCCCTGACAAACTGCTTCCTAAAACGCAAGTGATGGAAAGTAAAAGTCATGAAGGACCAGTCCGGGTCTTCATGCCCAGAAGGGCCCTCCCTCCCTCCCAGGAGTTGTCCTCACTCGGCTGCTTGCATGGGAACTGTCTGGGACCCTCCACACAGAGTGACTGGCCTCACGGCCTTCCTAGTGTTCCTCCAGCCCTGCTTGGGAGAAGACGGGGCCGCCTGCCCTCGGCTCCAGCGAGGAGGACAGGCCAGTTCCAGGGGTGTCCAGACGCAGCAGAACCCGCACGTCAGCTGAGGGCAGGGCCTGTGGGAGGACCCAGAGCACACGCTCCCAGGATGGAAATGTTCTCCATCCACGAGAATGTTCTTTGTGGGTGATGAGAAATTCAGGGTGTCCTCACTTGGCATCATCCTGACATATTATGCATAGCTTGTTTGGCCTTGAAGGCTCCAGAACATAGAATATTCTCCAGGGCATTCCTGGGTAGGGGCTTTCATTAAAAGGAGTATGAATACCAGGGACCCCCAGGAATAGTGTGCAGGCATTCATGCTGGTGTTTGGGGCCCCAGGTTATCTCAACTTGCTCTCACGTACATCCGCGCTTTCCTGACATTCAGTGTCGAGCTCGCAGGTGTGCCACAGGGGAGGGCAGCGGCAGAAGTGCAGCTGGGTCGGGACTCGGAAGCAGGCGACAGGTGCTGGCTCCCCCAGGAGAGGAGGGGACGCCAGAAATCACATCCAGGAAGGGGTCAGGCAGACTGCAGGTGGGGGCAGTGACGGCAGCTGGCCCCCGAGTGGGCCCAGGTAAAACCTGGGCTGGAGGCCCCACTAACACAGCAGCTGCTGGCCGCCTGCAGGCCCAGTGTGGGGTGGAGGCTGCCCCGCCAGGGTGGCTCTGACTCCCCCAGTGGAGGTTTATCTGAACCGGACGAGTGGCCGTCACCCCTGTGGCCGGGCGACAGCAGGCACCGACGGCGAGCTCATCAGGAGGAGGCGCACAGCCCGGACCACAGGCCGGCCAGGTCCTCCCTCTGCGGGTCAAACAGGACATGACAGGATCAAAGGGATTCGGGCTCAGGAAGACTGACTGGGATCTGTCCCCGACCTTCCCTGAGGGCGTCTCGGACGATGACAGCAAGTCACCAGCTGAGCTCTGCCTGCCCCTCTCCTGCTCTTCACCACAAAGTCAGCCTTTTCTGGGAGCCTCTAACTGCCAGGACAGACCCTGTCACTGCCAGCCCAAACTGGGCCAGGAGGGCAGCGGGCCAGCGCGATATCCCCGCCCAGGTGAAGGCCCGGAGGACGTGCACCCACAGCACTGGAGGTGGCTTTCCTGGGGCCACGCGGCTCCGTCTGAGCATCTCCTGCAGCTGCAGAGCGAGGGGAGCAGCGTCCTCTCCGGCCCCCACGGTCCCCAGAGCAGCAGTGAGCAGTCCCCACGTCCCCCAGCCCCAGGGGCCGCACTGCGGGCTGGCGGCCAGCGCTCACAGCGGGGTGTCTCTGCACCCACACAGCCTGTTCGCTGAAGCAGGCTTTCTCCCCCCAGTTTGGAACGCCGTTCCCTAAGTGGTCCCACCAGGGACAGAAGTTCGCTGCTTCCTGCGCGACAAAGCCCTGTCCTCTCTGACGTCACCTCACTTGGCATCCGCGTCTCCGGGACTTTACCTGAAGGTCCGCTTCCGATCACGCCTGGCTCTCTGTATCCCCACCTTCCGCCAACGCTCACTTTTCTCGGGGCTCGAGAACACACCCCAAACCCGCTTTCTTACTTTAAACAGGAAAAGGAGAAATACGTACCATGAAATATCACTACCTCCCGTGTGTGTCATTTCACCTCCACAAGTCTACGGAAGGTCTCAGAAACTGCAGGTCGCCACCTCTAATTCACTCCTCCAGCTGCGGCATCTGTTTGTGCCTGAGAATCTTAATGTTTATGTGTTTGCTGTTGTGCGCCCTGCATTCCAGGAGAACGGGCTCTGAGGCTCCGAAATAAGATAAAAATCAAGGTTCCTAGAATGTTTATTAAGGTCATCTTATAGCTCTCACGTTCCTGCACCTTTATTTTTCATCTCTCTCTCCAAAATACCCTTGGAACCTTTTCTAGGTAACAGCCTTCCCTCCATGTGATCACTGCTCATTTAGGGTCATTTAATGAAGAAATACTTCCTCTTTCCAGGATGTTATCTACAATTGTGTTTAAAAAAAGTAATGCTCAACATGCTTCAAAAATAACAAGCTCCCACGGGCCAAGTCCTGCGGTGAGACGCGTGACCCCTGCTCAGTGAACAGGAGGGACACGTCGGGCTCTAAGCAGAACATTCTCCCAGCGAACTGTACCCTGGGTGAGCGCCACGGCGTTTATCACACTCCACCAAATGGGAACAATCAACCTAAGGCTCTCTGGTTGGTGTGACTGTAAGAGAAGGAATTTCCCCTGATTTCTTGCCATTTCTTTCTTTATTCCATAATCGTCCTTCATTTAAGAATAAAAGAAATCTTAAGGGCTTTCAAAACAGAATCAGCCACCAATGGTCAGGTGGTGGGGTTTCCGTGGACAGATGACCCTCCCAGCCCCAACGACTCTGGTCAGGAGGACGGAGGGAAGGGGGCATGAGCTGCGTGTGAACACACGTTAAGGGCCCTTCCTTTGTGCAAGGAGGTGTGGAGTCACTCAAGAAGCAAGAAGCTCCGTCTGCAGGCGGCTCACACCAGCTCTCACCCAGCCTCCCACAGGCAGGGCAGAAATACGAGGTGAAGAGCTCAGGGTGGATTTTTTTTTTTTTAATAGTAAATGTGCACAGTTCTACACGATCGGGTCTGCAGTTGGTTGAATCCACAAATTTGGTACCTCACATACAGAGGGCTGGTGACTATAAATCATACACGCATTTCCACTGAGCGGAGGGTCGGTCCCCTAAGCCCCTCATTGTTCTAAGGTCAATCGTGTTTGTTGATGTGTGGTCCAGCCTACAGAATAATTCGTGTTTAAAGACGAAAACGCTTTCTGATTCGGGGCTGATTCCCCAAAGCTGGCCCCTGCCTGGCACCTGGGGCATTTAGTGGACCAGCTGTGCGAATGAACAGCTAAATGAAGGAGCGTGGCACTCAGTAACCAACAGGACACTGGGACCTTTTTACAACAAACAACTCCTGTGTCAGGACAGTGATTTGAACCAAAGTAAATGCTGAAATAAAGCTCATCAAACTGTGTTCCCTGACTTAAGCTGGGTCACGCCCAGGTTTACTTTGCAAAGATTTCCATTTTTAGGATCAGGGTGATTAAGGTCCAACGGTGTTGTGAGCTTTTGCAGTGATTGGAAAATCAAATTAGACGCATCTATAAGAATGTTTTCTATGCCGGATGCTGGGATAAACTGACAGGCATACAGCTCATCGTGTTGAAGCAGCTGAGGAAAACCCACAGGAGAGAAGTGAAACAATATAAAACAGAGCTGGGACTCGCAATGGTGGGCAGTTTATTTTCCCCACGCCACGCGGGATCACGGGGAAGGTGATGCCATTGCTATATTATTTATAACCGCTGGGACTGAGCCAGATGCGACTTGGCCGAGGTAACTGGATTTCAGACCATCTGTCTTCCGCTTTCATCATTAATCATTCCTCCAGCCAAACACGGAGGCTATGGAAATGCAGATCCCACCCGCAGCTGCTGTGTGCGTGGAGACTTCCTGCCACACAGCACGTGTGCATGCGCACCACTTGGGCCAGGATGGGGTGCACACATAGGCTGCAGACTGCTAGCACCAGAAGGAACATGGGGTCACCCGGCCGCCCCCTCACTTCCTGTGAGAAGAGGGCGGCTTGACGTCAGGACCAAGGAGACGTGAGCCTCAGGCCAGGCTCCTCATCTCCCTAAGGCAGGCCTCTGGCGAGTACTGTAGATGCTCCCCACTCATGTCCTCATCTGCAGAATCCTCACCCTCACCCTCCTCCTCATCACCGTGGCACCTCCCTTCTGACAGGTGCACTGCCGAGATGGAGACACCCCCCCCCCATGGACGCTGGCTCGGCCAGTCAGCCTCCACGACACTGGGGCTTCCTGCCACGATGTCCAAAACAGCCACTCACCTCCAAAGAGCATGACTTCTGAGGGCCATCGTAACACTGCACGGCCCAGGACGGCAGCCGCTGGCCACACGTCGCTGTCAAGCCCTTGAAACAGGCTCCTCCAGACGACACGTGCTATAAACGTGACACGCACGGAGCCTGCCATCAGGTGTCTCGCTCATATTTTATGTCGACTGCTCGTGAAAGTGATCACATTTTGGTATACGAGGGTTGCTGGGAGTCAGTGTGCGAAGAGAGGGGGCCAGCACCCCTCACCTGCCTCACTCTCCCTCGCGCCCCTGCCCCTCCTCACGACTAGAGGTCATTTAAGAAGAGGACTGTCTGTCACAACCAATCAGCCTGTGTCTCGTCTTGCAGAGAAGCAGGACGCATCAATGTGATTGCGAGCGAACGGTTTTCTTAAACTAAAACCGAGGGTAGTTGCAAGGACTCCGTGCCGTCCCGTGATGTTGGTTATTAATTATGTACACTCGGATACTTTCACATATAAATCACCCCCTTTTGTGGATTATCCACAAAAATAGACTGATTCCAAACTTCCTGCCGACCACCGTCTCTGGCAGCAATACAGCTAGAGTCTGGTGTGTCTTCTTTACCTGAGTTGACGTGCGCTCAGGAGACGCAAGCGGGTGACAAGGCAGGCTACAGCGACGGCTTGTCACAGAACCGAGATGCCGCCAGGAGGGGATTCAACAGGTGCGTCCGAGTGCTCGCCCGCCCGGCAGCGGCTCGGGGCCCCAGACAGCAGCGGGCGGCACACATGCGGCGCCCAGGGTTCTCCTTGTCTCACTCACACAAGGCATACTTACAAATACAGGATTTGGGGCTCCTGAGGGTTGAGAGCCCTTACTTCCATCTTTCACGTGTGATCACGTTTACCTAGAATTCAAACGAGTCTTAGAAAGCCGGTGTAGGAGTCCCCAGCGATGTCCTCAGGTGTCAGAGGTGCTGGAACCACGTTGCTGGCCCGAGACAGCCACGCGCACAGCCTGCCGGGGCACCACGGCGAAAACAAGGGCGATGCCGGGCTGTCGGCATTTCCGGCTTATCGGCTCCCAGGACCTCAACAGGGTCCCGTGCAAACTCTGTCCCAGGATGCATCTGTGTGGACGGAGCACTCCCAGTGCCCAGAGGCCAGGCTCACGGGGAAAAGCAAGTGCCTGTGTGTGATGCCCTGCCCTTGCCCCGCACATAAATCAAGGGTTGTTTGGCAACGGCCTTTGTTAACAAAATTTACTAAGCTGCAGGAGAATCTTAGAGAAAAATAATCCCCTCATTTTTCAAATGAGTTGACTCCCAGATTTCAGTTGGGTGAAGAAGGTTGCCGGGGTTCAGAACAGGCCTCCCCAAGGTGTGTCTCTCTGGCAGGAGAATTATTTGGAACAGAAGGTAATTGAGACTCTGCAGGTTCAAGAGAAACTACGGCCCCTCCCTAACTGTCTAGAAGAATTTAAATTGGGGATTTTTCCCAAAAAAAGAGTTACCACTGGAGATAAATTTTTGCCAAGTGGCCCCATCAACGTGGCGAGGCAAACATCTAATTACACGACCTCTCTTCCTCTTCTCGCTGTCGTGTGAACAGCCGCCGTGACCTTGGAAGCCCCAGGCCCAACCCATTCCCCAGCTCAGGCTGGTGTACACCCCCACCTTACCTTTCTGTCCCTGAGTCTCTCAGGTAGGTGAGGTTCCCGTGCATGTGACATTAACCCGTCCCGAGGTTGGCTTGTCCACAGCCTTCCTTCCGCACAGCCCAGCTCATCTTCCTCTGCGGGTACAGCCGTGAGGAAGGACACTCAAGGGCTTCAGAAGGACAATCCCAAAGAATCTGTCTCCTCCTTGAATCAGGTGACAAGGGGTTGGGGGATCTCTAGCGGCAAGAACAGATATTCTTGGATTCCCAGCCACAAATAGTTGAAAGCAGCCTTTGCCCACAGGACTCTGACCTCATAAAAATCAGAAACACAAGTCAGTCAGCACTCTGGACCTATCTCAACAGGCTAGATTTTGTTTCTGGCCGAGCTAAGGTCGCCCCTTTTGGCACACGTGGGCGGCTCAACACGGCCCTCCCTGAACACAAGAAATGCAGTGAATATTCAAAGGAAGGACGAGGGGGGCAAACAGGCTCAAACAGCAAACTTCACTCCCCTCCTGGCAGCCTGGCCGAGTGCCATCTCTGTCCGAAGCCCTTCCGTTAGCAAAACCGGGCATGCGGACAGGGGGGCTCAAAGGCTGGACTTAGACTTGTTTTTGTCTTTCCGATCTGACATTTCTAAAGGTCCAGAATAATTAACTATGTGTATTTTGTTGTGCTATTTCAGAAGGTGAGCAACCACAAGAAGCCGGCTGCCACCCCCAGGGATCCTTGTCGGCCTCTTTGCCCCGCAGCGGACTCAGCGTCCGCAGGAAGACCGCGCGAAGCTCGCTCCCGCAACGCGGCCTCAGCGCTCCCGACACGTTACTAAGCCAGGGAGGGTCATGGTTCCAGACTCCATCTAGGAAATCACTGGGAGCTGCTCTGCTGACTTATTTCGCCTAGAAATAGTCTTACCCGACCTCTCTAGGGCCACCTGCAATTACCGCCTGAAACAGGAAGGCTGGACGGAGCGGGGGTTACCGACCCCTGCCGCCCGGCCTCGGTGCGGAGCTCCCCAGCAAGCGGGTCCGAGGAACCCCTGAGACGAGAGCCAGCAGCCAGGCCCCGCTCCTCGGGCCGCCAGCGCACTGTCCGGGCCAACAGTTCACAGGGGAGGGTGGCGCTCAGGGGTAGCGCACGTGCTTAGCACTCATGCGGCCCTGGGTTCCACCCTCAGCCCCTCTGTTAAAGCAAATAATAAATAAATCTAATTACCTCCCTCCACAAAAAAAAAAAATGAAGAAAAAACACTTAAAAAATAATTCACACCACTGGTCTCAAACGGCAGACTGAAAATCAGAATTAGTAATCTTGGGCGCTAAACCAAGAGGAAAAAATGATCTGAAATTAGAATTAAGTCACACTAGGGAGTGGGGGGCCTACCCACTGAGAACAAACACGTGGACAATCGGCCAATCAGAGCAGCAGGCGGAGGGCAGCCCGGCGGAGTCCCGCTCAGCCCCGCAGCCGCCCCTGCCCGACCCCCTCCCGGCCAGGGAAGCCCACTCGCAGTCCGCCCTGCCCCCTCCAGCTCCTCCAACACGGAGGCGACTCTGAGGCCGTGATGGCGCGTGCTCTGCGCCTGTGACGCGGGGTGCGCCCCGGCGGGGGCCCGGGCTGCGCGAGCATCCGGCGGGTAATCTGTCACTCCTTGCTCTCGGAGAGCACGGGGAAGGCGCCAGGGGCACGTTTTCTCGCTGTGCTCTGACCCACTGAGAGCGACGGCATCTTTTTTTCTTCAAGAAAATTGAAAAAAACAACGCCGGCACACGTTTCATTGTTTTCATTGCTCAGATTTTCCTGAACAATGAAAACAGTGAATTTTCTGCACAATGAAAACACTGACCAACAACAAATCATTGGTCGGATTTCTTTAAATAAACACAAGAGGAGGATTTGCATCCAGGAGCCACAGTTTGCCAGCAAGTCCACAGCCACGTGTGCCTCGTGGGGGAGAGGTTTTCCCTGATGCTTCTTCCATCACAATCTGGAATTTGCCCATTATGCAGAATGCCAGAAATAGGTCAAAATGTGTCACTTGAGGAACAAGAAAAAAATTTAAACTCACCAATTCTCAAATTCTTAACATTTTGAATATCCTCTGTGTACTTTTTTCAGGAAAGAATTCAGCTTAATTGGCATGTAAACTTGTTTCCCTACAGAAAAAATGTGAGATGGAAGCTTTGCTGAAATTAAGGTGTTGGTGTCACCAGTGAACGATGCCAACAATACATTACATCTAAAGTTTTTTTAATTCTCTGGGTAGATCATTCTAAACCTCAAAGTTCACATTCTAGTCTCGTATTCTTTTAACAGTGTTTTATTTCAGCATCGAAAGTGGGAAATTTGAGGGGCAAACAGGATCCAATGAGGCCATGGTCTGCAGTTAAAGCTGAGATTTTTCTGGATTTTCTTTTCAATAGTTTAGTTGAACGACTCCCAGTGAATTAGTCTGGATACACCTTGTAAGTAGTAAGCAGAGGGACCACTTAAAGAAACCCAGACCCTGGGGATGGGCAGCACTCTACAGCCAAGGTGCCGTTTCCGGACACAACTTGCACCCACCTGTGTCTGAATTGGTTCTCACATCACCAATACTTCATGAAAAGACAAGGTGCATCTTTGGGCAGCCCCAGAAAGGCTGCAGGAGGTGACCTGGGAGCCAGCTACAGGGAGCTGCCTCTTTCAGAATGAATGAAGATGGGCAACTTCTCTACCCCACCTGGACTCATTCAAGATCCACGAAGCAAGCAGAAGAGGCTTGAAGCTGGGACCAGCCTGTACAATGTCTGCGCATCAAACTCATGCATTTTCCACAGGTGAGTGCCCCTGCATCCACCCATGGTCTCCGGTACCCTTGATTTGCACCGCCCACGTAACACATTTTGTTATCTTGTTTCTAACCCATGTGGATTGAAAGCAGCAAATGACAGCTGGGAAGAAGTATTTAGACAAGCTCAGTACAGGTGGAAGAGCTGGCTGCCAGGGCAGAGCTGGAAAAAGAAAACAGAAGTGAAAAAATAGCCAGAGACCAAAGGCCTGCAATGGGCCCTCACTCCACACACATCACACAGTAACTTCTTTTCAGGATGCTAGTCCTCAGTCACCCCGACAGCTGTGTCTGGTGGGTCTGCAGGATGCCCTTTGATAAAGGCTCCAGGTGTGTGTGTGCTCGCTCTGCGTGACCGGACTTCAGTGAGCAGCCGAACCTCTCCCCAGGTCCCCGCTGGCGGGACGATGAAGTCCTGTCTGGGCTGGTTGGGTGTCTCCTAACTCAGTCGGGCTCCTGGGGTCACGTGGAGGGATATCCCAGCCCCTTCCATCCCCTCCTGTGCCTTCAGGAAAGAAACTACTCAGGTTGCCCCAGGAAGAAAAGCAATCCCACAGCCAACAATTACGCAGCATTGCTTGGCCAGGTCTCTCGCCCCACCTCCCAGTTATCTCTCTACCCAACTTGTTTATTCTCCCCCAAGTCCCCTTACCAGAAGGGCAAAAGGACAAGAGAAGGCTTCAGCTTTCCCTTCCCACCTGGAGAAAGAAAAATGCTTCCTCCTACATCCACCCAAAGTCAAGTGAAGGAGGCTGTCGCATGTACCAACCACAGAGACTGAGGACCTTCGAGAGAGAGGAACCGACGTGCCCCTCCCCAGCCCCATGGCTGGGTGGCTCGCCGATCTGCTTCTCTGTATTTGTATACACCAAGGGAGAACAGAATTAGAAGCATGTGGCAGGTGCGGGAATGAGGGATCTAAATTCCCACCAGCTGCCGTGTCAAGAACGCCACAAGAAAAGCATTTCTGAGATGACAGAGTAAGGACCACCAAAATTCCGCTCCTTCATGAAAGTAATGAAAAGTGTCGAAATCAACTTTTTCAGGACTCTAGAAATTAATCGAAGGGTTACATAACTGAATCTCAGTAGGAGCAGCAGACTTGATGATGTTTTAACATGCCCTATTCCCGCCTTCCTCTCCTCAGCTCAATTGTTTCATGGTAGCTGTGAAAACCACAGCTTAGGACCCGCTGGGAGGAGGAAGAACGGGTTTGGAGCTCCCCAAAAGCTGAGACCCAGAAATCTGTCACTAGCTGACCTGTCTGGCGGCTGCAGGAAAAGCCCCGGTCTCAAGGTTTCTCTTTATTTGGCCTGACTCAGAGCTCTCTCTGTTTGAACAGTCCTGTCTCTGGGGCACTCATCAAAAGCAACCAGTGACAACTGTTTAACACCACGGCTGCCTGATGCAGTAACACCAATTGGGCCAGACAAAAATTTTTTACGTTTTAAGTTCTAGTTTTAAGAAAAAACTAGGGGATGAGATATCTATAGTGGGCTTTGTAAAACTCTGACATATTCCTGAGAATCTAGAAGGCCACGTGCGTGTGCAGAGCCGTGCGTGCGCCCAGGAAAGGCCTGAGAAGGCCTTAAACCCTCAGCTCTGTCTGACCTTGAGGCTCTGGTCAGGAAGTGAAGTGGAAGCAGAGTTGTAACTCCCCCACGGGACTGCTGAAGGCACGTTCAACACACAGACAGAGCTCCTCAGAAAAGGCTGGGGATTTGCTGAATCGAGATGTTTAAGGCGATCTCTGTCCAATCAGTAGCTGAGCACTAAAATCAACAAACTCCAAGCTGGATAAAACTCAGAGAGAGGCGCACCTAGATACATCACACCTGCCCCAGCGAAAGCCAAAGAAAGAGAAAACCTTAAAACAGCAAGAAAGAAACAACTCGCGTACAGTGACTTGTGCTATTTCAGTGGAAGCAAAAATAGTTTCTTTTGCCGTAACTTTTTCTGTAAAAGAGAAAGATGTTTCCACTTTCCATTTTCTTTCTGGCTTCTACTACTCAGTTCAGAAGGCTCAGCAGACATTTTTTAAACTCTCCCCTTTTGCGTACTTTCTCAGTTTTTCCTGTGTACCCCAACATATTCTGACACATTTGAATGCAGGCCAACTTCTAAAGCATTTTTAAGCATCAAATGTAAGAAGTTGACACTGATGAGCCTGTTGCCAATGGTTATAACTATTTTATCAATAATTATAACAGAAAATACTTTCAAGTCCTTAACACGGCCACGCCCAGGATCTTGGAGATGATGACGGCTAAGTCTCTAATCATGCAAATTCTACCTTGTTGACAGCAAATGATTTTTTTCAACCAAAATGCAAAGCTAAACAGCTTATACCTCCGTTAAATGACTATAATGCAAACAAAATACAGGTAACTGTTATATGTGTACTCAGCAAAAAAAAAAAATTCCCCAAACCCTGAATAAAGTTATTTGAAAGCATACATTATTTGCTGAAATTAAAATCTTTGCTAAAGAAGACTGTTAAGTCTTCGCACTTAGACACGTGGGCATTATTTTTGTCCTCATAAAAATGAGTAAAATCCATTTCCCAGCAGATCTGGGATTTTTTGTTTGTTTGTTTGTTTGTTTGGAATTAATCACTTGGAAGGGAAAATGTTTTCCTCCTTTGAACTTGAGGTTCCAGGTATGTCTTCGTGAGAACTTTCAAGCTGCATAAAGCTGAAACCATACCTTCCAATAAACATTCCAAGAAAAGAAGTAATTACACGGAATGTGCACAGGCTATTCCACACCCTTTTGGTTTTCTGAATGACCCCTGTGAGCCTTCATTATAAAGAACCACATTTCATTCTTTTAAATGTTTACTAAAAAGAAGTATCAGCAAGAAAAGGAATCAGATCAATGTGGCGTCCACTGGAAAAGCCTCATCTTTAGCTTTTGAGAAGACACTACTGCCCGGGGCTTCAGCCCCACCCCAGACAGGACCTTCTTGCTGCTAAAATGTCCATTTGCAAGAAAGAAGCACCATAACTGAAGACAACCTGACTTCAAGTGGATATAAAGGTGTTTTTTCTAATTTACTGGTTTCCACTCCCAGGCCGTCTGAAAGACATAAAAAAGCCAGTTAAAGGAAGAACCCCTCAAAGCTGTGATCTGGCCACAGTCTACTCCCAGCTTTCACAAGAGGTGGAATTTCTGTAAAGTCCGGATTCTGGGCGATTTTCTGGGCTGCAGTCTGTCCTGTTGAGAGTCCAGGTTCTACCGGATGAGATGAGAGCTAATGCAGAAAGCAGCATTGAAATTTGATTTTGACGTGATTTTGCAAAGCAGTTGGCATTGGTGGTCATCGCATCTCAGCCGCTCTGTCCCCTCTCCCCTTCCAACCTCCAGCCCCATCTTTAAACGTGCTAAGGTGCTATGGCCCATTTGAATCTGAATTGTCTGGTCTGACTGTAACACTGAATAACTCCCAGGGAGTTACGTCATCCATTCCCCCAGCACCCAGCCCGCTCTGAGGTTAAGCCCGAAACCTGGATGTCACCTGGATGCAATATTTTAAATGAAGCAGTACTGACATATCCATTAAAATAAAAAGACTCCATCTTACACCAGAATCATACTATGATTTTAGAGTTTAATTTCACTTGATTCATACAATAATTCTATGCGAAGGCAAGTTGAGTATTACAGTGGATTTAGAACTGAAAAAAAAAGTTTTTGAAGGAAGAAAGGAAAGAAAAACATAATTTCAAGTCCTGCCCTGCCAGCTACTAGCTGCGGGCCACACGGGCCTTTGGGCCAACTGAGCGGCCCCACGGTGGCCTCGCGCACACCGGCTGCGAGCACCTCGGTCACCGGGCGGCTCCCAGACCCAGCAGCCCAACGTCGCCATTCCCCTTCAACAGGAGAGAGTCATGTCTGGAGAGCTCAAGCGAACGCTCAAGGCCGTCAGATCAATAATAGACCCGAGGTTCTGGCCCCGAATCCACCCTCTTCCCACAACAACATGCGCCAGACGCTGGAACAGAAGGCTCAGGCAAAAGGAGTGGGAGACGCAGTTCTAATTCCCTTTCATGCACCAGAACACGCAGTAAGAGTGTAGCCAGGTCAAAATCAATGGGTTCCCCACCAGAAGTGGACGGACTAACCAAAAAAAGCTAAAGATGAGGTGGAGACGGTTTCCATTTGATTGCCATTTCCTCCTTCAAGTGTAACAAATGCGACGGTCAAATCTAACAATCAATCAAGAAACCATAAATATGGTGAAGTGACAGCTCTCCTTTCTCCTCCCACGTGCCAGCCCTGTGTGACTAGGCAACAGCTGGCAGATGCTGGTGTGGCTGGGACTAGACCTTGGCCCCCCTAACATCCTCACTGCTGCGTCTGTTCTGGCAGCGAAGCAGCCCAGCTCAGCAGAGGCTCAGGCAGCATAATCTGCTGTGTCTCCTCTCACTTCATGGGAGAAAAGACTGCAGTCGAAACAGAACAGTGCTGCAGCTGACTGTTTCTCAGTGCCTCCCGTGTGCCCGGCACCGCCCCGAGTGCTCGGTGATACGCACTGTTGTTCTCGGTTGTCCCAGCAACCTGTGACTTGGTCATTACTCTCAGCCCCAGTTTGCAGACGAGGTGCAGGCAGCTCACACACTGCACGAGTGGAGAAGCCGAGCTCCTGCAGTCGGACCTGAGAGTCCATTCTCTTTAATCACCAAAAATGCACCGTTCCAGGGGGTTCTACTGTCTACTTCTGACATGGATGTGCACGTATGTGTATCTATAACAGATAGTGTTTGTGTTGCTTGTAAATAATATGTATAATAATTATAAGATGCCTTAATTCACTTCAAAGTAAGAAATAATTATAGACAATGATGTAAACGTATCATTTTCAGGGTGGCTGAGTCACTGTGGAACGCCGGATACAGGTGATGGGCCAAGAAGAAGGGTTTTTCTGGGCCGAGTGGTGACATTAAATCTCACTGACCCACCCCTCCCCCTCCAGGTGTAGTACGCTCGGGGGACGGAAGAAGGAATTCCAGAGCAACTTAGTCTTAATCATTGTTTTAAAACTTTATGTCTGGGCACCAAAATATGAAATTCACAATTTAAATATTCCACTAGCATGTGTCTTTAGCAATAATGGGGTAAAAAACGCCTGATTTTATTTTCATCTGCCTTATGATCCTTTCTGGCGTCGAACCGTTGCTCTTCACAATATGGTGACATTCTGTTCTCATGGTGTTTGTTGTTCCTTGTGTTCTCCCCGAGGCATCTGTTCTCGGGATGGTTGTCCCAAGGACGGCCGCCCAGGGGGCCCTTGCTTGTCCAGCATCTGTTCTCGGGATGGTTGTCCCAAGGACGGCCGCCCAGGGGGTCCTTGCTTGTCCGGCATCTGTTCTCGGGATGGTTGTCCCAAGGACGGCCGCCCAGGGGGCCCTTGCTTGTCCGGCATCTGTTCTCGGGATGGTTGTCCCAAGGACGGCCGCCCAGGGGGTCCTTGCTTGTCCGGCATCTGTTCTCGGGATGGTTGTCCCAAGGACGGCCGCCCAGGGGGCCCTTGTTTGTCCGGCATCTGTTCTCGGGATGGCTGTCCCAAGGACGGCCGCCCAGGGGGTCCTTGTTTGTCCGGCATCTGTTCTCGGGATGGCTGTCCCAAGGACGGCCTCCCAGGGGGTCCTTGTTTGTCCGGCATCTGTTCTCGGGATGGTTGTCCCAAGGACGGCTGCTGAAGCGATCCTTGTTTCTCAGGGTTCACTGCTGGGTGCTGTGGTGATGACTCTTCTTGTGACTGCTGTCGTGTTGGTGGCCCTCCTTGGTCTTCTATTTCTACTGGGGTTTCTAGCAGTAGGGGTGTGTTTTTTTCCTCTAGAATGCCATTTGGTTCTTTTTCTTGTTTTAAGTGAACAAAATAAAACAAAATCATCAATGAGCACAGTAGCCATCTAAACCAAGGGAAACAAATCATACAATGACAAATACTGCTTCTGTACCAGTGATTCCAAAATGACAGGAATAACGTTAATGAGTCTTCCCCCAGGATAGCACACTTCCAGTGTGCTTTCACACTTTTACTCTCATTTAGAACTACAGTTGCTTAGTTGTTTAAAAATTAAAGAACCACAGGAAAGACTCTTGCTTTTTCTTTGGGTCACTGAGGTAGGGGAAGGCACTTTTTTATTAACATGAGAAAAAAGAATCAATGCAGAAGAACCCAGGGCCACTGTTCTCCAGAAGAGGCACCAACAAAGGAAGAACAACCCATCACGTGCAGGAAGATTATCGGGTACTTATCAGCCCCTCATTGGCCAAACCACACTCACCAATGTCAACGCGACTCCTACCGTGAAAAACGCCACCTGGCGCAGGAAATCAGAGGCTGCACTTGACAACCGAAAACACCACCATTTGAAACAACACATGGAAAGACAGCCTCAGTTAGAGCTTCACAGAGCCTGACAGAAGCCAGGCACCTCAGAACCCAGCTCACTGACATCTTCCCTTCCCCTCAAGCCCACCTTGTCTGCAGGAGTAACCCCAGACCCTGATTCAGAAACCCCAGCTCCAAATTCATCCCCACCTCTCATAGCAATTCTGGGGCCCAGCCTGGTCCATCCAGTCTGCTCCCAGCAATCTGTCCCTCCCTCTGCAGCCGCACGGCCGTGGTCCTGGCCTCCACCATCTTTCAGACAGAACGTGTGCCCGCACATGACGCTCTGCCTTCCCCTGCCCCCCGCCGTCAGAGTGACATTTTACAATATCAGATTGGTCACATCATTTCCCTGCTTTAACATGACCTACGGGGTAAAGACCAAAACCCTCAGGAAGACACACAGGGCATGGCAGTGATGGCCGCAGACCCAGACTACACCCCTTTCCCTAGCACAGAGCTGCCACGGACGGTTCCCGGCCAGCTGCATTCCGGGGGGCCAAATGCCTCCTTCTGACCAAGAGATCGTGAGACGTGGAGTCCTCCTCGGGGCTGAGGTGGTGACTATGACCTCCCGTCTCTCCTTTCCTCCTGCAGTGACTGTGAAGGCCGTGTGTGGGAGATGGCAGCGTCACGAAGCATCACCACTAGGAAGGGAGACACCCAGGAGAGCCTCCCCCCTCAGCAGGCTTGGCATTTATTGTGCAAAGTCACTGAGACTTGGGGTTGACACCTTCACTGCATCTTGGCCCAGCCGACTCTCACTGACACAACGTACCTTCAGACCTGAGCCTTGGCTGTACCTTCATCTTCCTCTCACACTGCTCCCTGACACCGTCTTTTTGTCCCAACTGCACCAAACCAGATGCACACCCTCGATGCAGCACCACATCTCTGTGCATTTGTGGATGCTGACCCCCTACCCCACATCCCCTTCTGGACGCTGCCTGCCTGGCAAACTCCCACTGCTCCCTCACAATTCACTCCAACAACCCTCTCCTGGGCGACACCTTCTGTAATTCCCTCAGCCTCTCTCCTGACCCTGCCAGACTGCCTGCCATTCTCTCTCGGGGAAGTTTCCAGGGCATCCAATACCAGCCTCTATCTGCTCATGCATCTGTGCGGCAGCCCAGGGCAGACAGGCTTCCTGAGAGCGGCTCAGCTGATGCCGACTCACACGTGTTCTCTCAACATCCAGGCGGACTCAGCTCACAGCCAGCAGCTCCACAATGTTTTGTTTTGTTGTTAAAGAAAAGGTCCAGTGGCATGTGACTTCTGGCCCCTCACCTGCTCTCCAAATGACCTTGGGCAAATCACCTTCCCTTTCTGGGTTTCAGTTATTTCTGCCTTGAAAGTCAGGCAAGGATGGTCTTTAGAAATGTAAGATTGTGGTGATAAGGGCTTGAACGCACACAGTGAACCGTGAAAACTGACAAGACAGTCGTCCTTGGTGTCTGCAGGGATCTGGCTCCAGGACCCCCACGGGTACCAAACCCGCAGTGCTCAAGTCGCTTATGCCGAACGGCATGGGGTCTGCATGTAGCCTGCGCACATCCTCCGGAACGCTCTGGATCACCTCTAGATCACTGAGAACACCTAATACGATGCAAATGCTATAAACACAGTGGTACACACAGCTAAATACTATGTTAATAGTCACCTGTACGTGCCATAGGAAAGTTTTGCTTTTTGGAACTTTCTGGAATTTTTTTCCAAATATTTCTGACCCACAGTTGGTTGAATCCACGGATGCAGAGGGCAAACTGTACACATGTTGTGACACTTAGCACATCACATAAAACTAAAGACCAAAAGACGGGGAGGGGGATTACGGAAGAAAAACTAGAAACTGCCACAAGGTAAGATGTGATTATGTGAAAACGAAGGGCCGAGGCAGCGGGAGCCACGGGGAGCCGACGCTGCCCTGCAAGCCCCCAGGAAGACCCGGGGCTGCTCGCGGCTCACACTCGAGCCCAGCCTCCTACAGGCCCGTCCTGCGTGCGGGCCGACTTCTGCGTACGGCCGGTCTCCCCGCCAGGCCGGGAGCAACCTGCGGGCAGGGTCCGTGTCGTACTCATCTTGGCATGCGGAAGGCACTCAGAAATGTCTCATAAATGAAAGAAAGGGAATTCAAAATAAACGGACCAGCAGTCCCCAGCCCCACACATAAAGCACTCCTGCAGACACGCAGAACTAGAACGTGCAGAACTAAAGGTGGCATTGAGGTATGAAGTGTGTTTACACGAATAATGTGTTACTCTACTGTTTAACATGAAACTACACTGCTATAAAATGACACATGCGCTATATTGATGTGTGATAAAATGCATTTCGAAAATCCCTGCATTTTAAATGAAATTGCCGATGAGATATTTCCGGCATTGCATAGGCATTCCATATTGTTTTCTTTCAGAATGGAGCCCATAATCGAACAGGTCCCTAAATGTGCCTGAAAATTTGTCACTCCAGCGCACCTCAGAATTTCCATGTTTGTCTGAAACCTGCACTTCTCAGTACAAGTTTCAGGAGTTCTTTTCGCTTCCCTCCTTTTTTTTTTTTTTTTTTTTTTTTACAAAATGTTATAAAGATACATGCAGTAAAATCTTAAAATAATTGCACAATTGAACAAAGTCTGCCGGGACAGAACCGCTGGCTGACAATGTCACCGTGCGCTGAGTAAAAACCTTCATTTGTCAACCCACCTAAAAACAGTGCCCTACGAAAGAAGGTTCGGAGAGGTCAGCGCCCAGCTAGGAAAGAGTAAGCTGTGGTTCAAAGCCAGACAAGCCACGAGGACAGCTGCCTCCAGACGGAAGTTCCAGGGGTCGCCTGGTGGGGGCGCTACGGGCATCTCCCAGGTAACTCACTGTGACCCCGTGAGCACAGACAGGCCCGTCCCCGTCTCACACGTGCCCGTAAATGATCACCAACAGCCGCTCTCTTACCAGGAAACGGAACCACTTTCTTATTCTTGCCGAGGTTCTTGTGAGATGCTGAAAAAAGAAAGAAAGAAAAATCCAGGTGTTAATAAACCAACCCAGGCGTTCGCATACCGTGAGATTTTGGTGCAAGGTCTCTGGCTAAAGGAATCGCCGGCGTGCGGCACGCTGCCTGGTTCAGAGAGCACCTGGGCCCCGTCCAGCCAGAGCGCGACCGCGCGTCACTACGCAGGAAGCTGTGCTAACGCCGCGCCCGGCTGTAGTTTCTGAGATTACAGGGCAGCTGGCAGAATTGTCATCTTCTGGTTTTTCTCCCCCTAAGGAAAAAAGCATGTTTCAGTTAAGGTTCTTTTGTTCAACTCCTTCCTCGTGCAGGTTCACAGGGGGACGGCAGGGACACGGGGCGGCAGCCCCTTTCCTCCTGCAGGGCTGAGCAGGTAACAGGGTCTCTCTGGTTAGACCAGCAAACTGTAAAGCGTAGGCAGGTGCTGGACGAATGCCACGCACACCGAGAACACGCGGTTCCCTTTACACAGCTGCTGCTCGTCGGAAACCTCAATAGCAAAGAGCCGTGAAAACAGAATATTCAGTCTCCGATGAAAAATACTCAAACTAGAAATGTGTCGCTTACGTCAACACTTGCAAAGTAAAACACACCAGTGCCCGCAAGGGCAACGTGGATCAATGCAATAAAACTTCCACAGGTCCACCCCGAACGTCTTCGCTGACAATCCTGCTTTGATTGCAGGAATTTTAAAGTTCACAGGCGTCTCTGCCAACTCACCAACATAGCACAAACACATCTGTTCTGTCAGAGATACAACCTCCGAAACGCACATGCGTGTCAAGTTCCCGCTGACATAATTAACACAGAAATGTTCTTGTTAATAAGCACTTCAGTTCAGCTGAACCCAGGAGCCACAGAGCTAGACTGGAGCTGCTCTGAAGACCTGCCAGTTTGGCGGGTGAGATGGGGAAGGCAGGCAAGAGGAGCTGGGGCTGCTGACTGTCCCGGGAGGAAAGAAACCAACCCCAGAAGCTGCCGGGAGAGGTGATCGGAGAAATGACACTGCCAACAGCAGCGGCCAGGGCACCTGGAGGGTGGAGCAGAGGAGAAAACAGAGAAGAATGAAGGGTTTCGGGAGAAGGCTGGTTCTGATGGCAATGGTGGGAGGTCAGAGGCCACCGAGAATCACAGCAGCCGGAGGAGGCCAGGAAAACCACTGCCTGTGTCCACAAAGAACGCCCCCTGCGCGCCTGTGATGGTGTAATGTGACTGCCGCAGGCAGCACGTGCTTTAAAGCCTCGTCTTCCTTTGCACTGATTTTTGTGACTTCCAGAACCTACGGCGGCTGCTCGTTATGAATTAAGACGTCAGGCTAAGATTTGTGAAAATGAAGCCAATGTTTTGGTTTAAGGTGTAATTACTTTGTGAAAAGCTAGAAACCCCAAGTTAGACAGTGTTTAGTTTTTTTATTTGGTAACTATCACACAGGCATCTGATTGCACTGTGGGCTGGCATGTTTTTAAATAAATCAGCAAAGATATTTACCAAGTCCTTTTAGGGGATTACAAATTAGATCAAAAAGTGGTTTGAATTGAGATCTCTTATAGTGGCTTGAAAGTCCCAACCGGGGTCCTGGAATAACAGACTGAGCTAATGAGCGCTTCTGCAACCAGGATAGTTTTTTTGTTGTTGTTCTTCAGAAAATCCTAATTTCCTGTATTCAGATGTGTGCTCATAACAGAAAATGCCCGGAAAGTGTCTGATGTCTCCACTCCCCCTCCTCCCATGTCTTGGATTATAACTCCCATCCAGCTTCATGGTCATCTTTCTTCAGGGACACTCTATTGTTAACGCTGCAAATGACTTCAATGCTGTCAGATCCAAGAGTCAATGAATCAGAAACACTGAACTTGATTGAGTCCTATTATTGTCCAAATACTACTTTTTTGGAAGACTTAGAGCCTTTTTTTTAAGTGGAAAGGTCCTTAAAAGATTGGTCAATAAACTGTATTCCCAGTGTGTTCCCTGGCAACCAGGTGGTCCTCAGAGATGTCTCTGGAGGCCAGGGGGAGAATGCCAGGAAGAAGCAAGGGGAAGGCTGAATTTCTGGATTTCAACCCACCCGTGTCCTCTTCGATTAAACAATCCCTTTTCTCTCTACTCTGTAGATTGGAGTCCATCATAAGATTCCACTTGGGGGAAAAATGTCCCAGTGCTTCTTTTAACTTCTTATTTTAAAATAATTTTAGGTTTACAGGAGCATCGCGAAGACTGTCCAGAGAGTTCCAGTACACTCTTCACCCAGATTCCCCAGAGGGTAACATCTTGCAGAACAGTGGCACCCTGACAAAAACCAGCACTCACGTCCGGACAACGCTGTTCAATTACGGGCTTTATTTGGGTTTTGCCAGTTTTTCCACCAATGTCCTTTTTCTGGTTCTGAATCCAGTTCAAGACAGCAGCTCGCATCTAGTTATAGGATCTCCTCGTCTCCCCCAAACGTGACAGTTTCTCAGTCCTTCCTTATTTCTCAGGACCTGACACAGGAGCTCCTTGGGCATTCTGCAGGGGGTCCCGCGCTGTGTGGGCGGCGGAGGTTTCCTCACGCTCGGACCCAAGTTATGGATTCGCGGACACCACCAGGGAGTGGGGTGCCCTCCTCCCTGCACCACCCAGCAGGTGCAGTGCATCAACAGTCCTTTATCACTGGTGATGTCAGCCTCCATCACTCGGGTAGGCGGCGCCTGTCACATTTCTCTACAACAACGTTTTCTGATGTTTTCTTTCAAAGACTAAAAACCAGCGACCCTAGGCTTACCTTTTATTTTGCACATGAGAAAAGTAAGACCCAGAAAAGGCTTCAAGTAAGTCATGTTCACGGGCACACTGAGCAGTAGCGTCAGCGGGACGAGAACTCCACCAGGAGGAGGCTGTCGAGGAGACAGGGAGACCAGCGACCGCGTCTTCAAGGCCTTCTCCTGCTTTAAAGGTCAGTCATGTTATAAGCTACTTGTTCTTCTTTTATTCATGTTGGTGAAAACATACGTCTCATTTGAAGGAAATGGAAACTGATTAGGTTGTAGGTATGATTCCTGTAAAATCTGCCAAGAAATGCAACAGAAGTACATGGTGAGAGCAGGTAAGAGGGCCTTCTTGGACCCTTCAGTGTTGGCAAATGTTTCAACCCAAATGCCTGTTTGGCACAAAGTAACAGTACAATGTCACCTAGAGGTCCAGTCAAAGTCAGGTGAGCAGAGATGGCAGGAAAGGAAAGCAGGACCCTGATGACACTGCAGCTCACGCAGAGAACCTGCCCCTGCCCCCGAGCCAAGGACGCAGATGCCTCTGCACGACAGGCCAAGACAGACGCGGAGGACTCGGGAGACCCAGAGAGCACAGTGAAGAACGAAGGGTCACCGCCCATGAGTCCGTGGCGTGAGAGCTCTCGGCACACTTCAGATCACGTTTCCCGCTCAGCATCACCGGGCACGTGCTGCTGATTCCACAGACGGTGGAGGCACGTTCGGAGGGGTTAAGTGACTTGCTCCCGACTCCACAGACAAGGGGTGGGGCTGGTAGGTGAGCCCAGAACCCACCTCTGCCACACTTCACACCGCACGGATGGCTGAGTTAGATGATTAAGGTTCATTTTAACGCTCAGTTCCTCCTTTTTGCTTCTCCTTTTCAATTCTAAAATATTTTTTGAAAACAACTGCAAAATAATGGCATATTAGCATCTTCCTTGCAATTTTACTTAATCCGATGACGGCTTCTCCAGGACGGTGTTGGAGGAGGGCCATCTACAAGCAGGAGGAACCAGACACACCCTGTGTGTGGCCACCAGGGAGGCAGAGGGGATGGTGCCTTCAATCCCCAAAGAGAGGAGCGGCCACAGAGATCCAGCTTGCTTCATCGTCGCTAAGAAATAACTGTTATAAACCTCAAACGGCCATCAGTCAGGCCAAGATTATTCACCCCAGGAGAGTGCAGAGGAGCTTCCGACAGATCAGATCCTACACAGGGAGTGGGTTCGCTCTGCCGGCACGAGAAGGCGGGAGAGAGTTGAGGGTCCCACACACAGCTTGTGTTTCCGTGGTCGGGGAAGTGTCCGAGGAGAAGGAGCACGTGGAGCCTTTTCTCTAGAATTATTTGGATCTTGTTCTGTCTGAAGGCAAAGACTCTGGATTCAAACCTCAAACAGCCCCCTGCAGACTGAAGTCACTGCTCCCACAGCCCGCGTGGCCACGGGCTCGCGTCCGCCCACCGCTGCCATGTCGCACTCCCGGGCCCTCTGCCCAGACTCGGCACCGGTGGCAGCTAGGCGGGGCGGACCCGCCGCACACACTCGTCGGTCTAGAAGAGACCCTGGGAAGGGGTGGACCACACGCGGATTTCACAAACCCAGCCCGACTCAGTGCCCGCAGGGACCGACGCAGCCCTGGTGTGGCCGGCGCCACGTGTCCCCTGGGCACGCGCTCAGCGCCTAACCCGCTGTCCCCGTGGCAAAGCCAAGCGTCACTTCACACCTAAGTACAGGAGCGCGGAGCGTCACCAAGGGGACTCGTCAAAACATGAGCCTCTCAAATAACAACACTTGTAACTCACAACATGGGAAGAAATGCCACCCGGCTGGGTCACCGCCTCCCCCGTGTCTGGGAAGCTTCCAGATGCGCTGCCGGGTGTGCGGGCACCCACAGCACCAGGCCGGGGCGCGCGCCACCAGGCCAGCCGCAGCCATCGGTTTTCTTTCACTGTTCCTCGTCCTCGGGTAAAACAAGACGCTCACTCGGTGGAGTAACTTTCTGCAGGGTTAACATCCTTAACTGCAGACCAGCCTTGCTCTCCCAAGCCCCCTGGCGTTACCGTTAGAGCGTCTGATTTTAGACTTCAGTTACTAATTTCCCCACGCCTGCTTACGAACGGTCGGCTTCTGCAAAGAAAACGTGACTTCCGTTTACAAGGGAAGCTGAGACATGCTTAATTTCCCAGGGCGCTGTGAACAACTGGCAAGCCTCTCTCCTGGAGCAGAGGCTAATCTACTGTCCACCTGATGGGAAGAGAAAAGGGGGGGGCCCTCCCTCGGGGTGGGGGCGTTCCGAGGGCCGAGACCCTGAATCCCAGAGAGTCACCATTCCGCTCAGGGCCCGGCTGGAAACCGCACGGACAGCAGGGAGGTGAGCAGGACAGCGGCCTGGCTCAGGCGCGTGAGTCTGCCTACTCTACCCCGTGACAGAAAACGAGAATTAAAGAGCAAACCCCAACGATTTTGTTAGACAGGCTGTTACCACAAGTCAGAGAGGCTCTCAAAACAGGCGGCGCCCGGGAAAAGCATGTGAAGCCCTGGCGTGCTTTTTTTTTTTTTTTTTTTTAACTTATTCTTTGTTTTTCAACAGGCAGGTGGGGATGGGGGGATGCAAATGGAATTAAGAAAACAGTTTTGGGGTTTTTTTTATTTGGGGTTTTTTTTTAGCCACAATGTGCTTTGAACCAAAAACATGTTGATGTAAAAGGCAAGGCAGACCCTGGTCTGCACCCTCCACCCCAGACAGGGCCCCTCTGCCTCCTGGGCCCTGACCAGCATCACCCGCCAGCAGCTCTCTGAACGGCAATCCATGACAGATCACCCCTGAGCCAGGCTGGTGTATGATTGTTGGGAAAAAATGTTTAAAAAAATCATTTTTACTGATTCCTAAATTGCCAGATTGTCTAAAACCACAGCAAAAAGGAAAAAAAAAGAAGACGTCAAATGAGGGCTTCAAGCAGAGGGAGAACCTGGCCAGGCCACACCGCGCGGTCCTCATGCTCACAGAGCACAGAGAAACCAAACGCCCAAGAGACCCGCTTGCGCCTACACTGCAAAAACAATTTTTAAACCAGGCCACCTGGGCACTGGGCAGTGAGGGACTGTTTCTGTGACTTTGCCCCTGGAACTGTGAACACTCAGAAGCAAAGAAAAGCAGGTGGAAAAATCACAGTGGAAAAAAAAATGATTTTCTTTCCTGATTCTTTTGTCCCTTCTCTTTGAATAGCCCTCCACGTCCCAAATCCCCAAAACAAACAAAAATAACTGCAACAGAACACAGCCAAAAACTATTCCCAGGGAGGGAGAAAGAGAGTATTACCGCCTGGAATTAAACTTCAGGGACGTAAAACTGCCTCATTCTCTTAGAAAAATGAAACTAGCAAACTCAACACAAAACATAAGATACTGCAATGCTTCAGAAACAGTGGCTGCAACTGGTAGGAACTCCGGGATTTCTAAGCACCTGATCCTATAAAGGTGGGGAGGGTGGGTGGCCATGAACAGCCATGAGTATTTGGGAGGAAAGGTAACATTTTTTAAGCAAGATGTGAAATGGGCTCATTCGCTTCTCCCAAATAAATCTGTGTTGGGTCATAATTGCTGGCGGCCTCGGGCTGCCGGACCCCAACAGGTCTGTGTGATGGGCTTGCGTGGAACACTGCTCAGAGAGCTTGGAGGCTGTGACTGAACCCCAGCGCTACCTGGTGGAGCCCAGAGGTGTCCTGGCCGCTCGGAAACAACCCAGAGGGGCCCTAACGTCACTCACCGCTCCTCACCGGGCGCTCGGTGCTGGTGTTACAGACAGACCCCCCAGCAAGCCCACACTTACAGGGCCTGGGCCACGGCTGAGCTGACCCCCACTCAGCACCCGGCACCCGGCACCCGGCACCCGGCACCCGGCACCCGGCACAGCGGCCCCGCTGGCAAGAGGGGAGAGAGGGAGGGAAGTGGGCTGGCTTGAGTTTCGGCTGTTTCCTCCATCACCTCTGCCACCAAGGACAATGCGGGTCATCATTCTGTCTCCTCTCTAAAATGAGGACATCACCTGGCAAGGTGGTTAAAAAGAAGATAAAAATCAGAAGGAAGTGTCCATCTGTGGAATGCACACGTATTTTTAAATGGTTGTTACGGCAGATGGTTCAATAGACGTTCTGTACACTTAAGGCTCAGTAAAAGCCAGCAGCATTGAATGGGGTTTTTTTAAGTCCTTGGGACCTTGACTGCAGGGAAAGGGCCCAGGAGAGGCTGAAGGGAAGGTGGGTCAGACTCTGCCCACAGAGATTTCTCTCCGGGTGACCTGTCACCAGAAGAGCATCCTTCTATTAAAAACCAAAGGACAGAAAAGGAAAGAGAAGCAGGGGGTCAGACCATGTCCTGAATTGAAAGGACACGTGCGGCCGACTTACTCGTGATGCCTGACAGGTCCCTCTCTGGCCCCTGGGTGGTGATCTGGGGCCCAAGTGGACGTCTGCCTCCCTGTGGTGCAGACACCACCTTCACGTTTTAACACCTGGGGGATCCAGTTTCTAAATATCTTTTCTTGAAAACAAAACAAAAAAAAAGTCTCTGACCATCTGGCTGGCATTTGTGAATGATGATTTTTTCTCTTAAGTTACCGAAAAGAGTAGAAAATCAAAAGGTAGACATTCCCCAAAATTCAACAGAAATTCTATTTCCCCGACATTCAATGGAAACTGTCATGGAACGATTTTGATTGTGGGGACACTGACAATCCTAATGAAATGTTAAAGCTGAAACCTGAAATGTCGTAACATGGGGTCGGCCTGGGTGAGCCTGTCTTCCTCAATTAGCCTTCCCTCCCTGTCCACAGATGAGAAACGGTCTGAAAGGTCACTTCCCACAAAGGACTCTCTACCGTCCTGCAGCCTGAAACCCCTGAGAGCCACCCCTCCTCTGGCCCTGCCTTGCTGGTCCCCAGACGCCGCCCCAACCCGGCTCCACAGTGGCCCTGCGTCCCGGCGCCACGTCAGACGCCCGTGCTCCCCGGCTCCACAGAAGGCCTTCAAGCTGTTCCTTCAGATCTCTCTTCTCTTCAAGGCTCCCCTCAGGGCTAGTTTAATCTAATTTTACCCACGTACAAATGTTAAGAGAGTCAGCTACGGAGACGTGAGAGCTGACCACCTGCCCTTGGGACTTGGGAGTCGGGCCTCGTCCACCTCCTTCGGTGCTGGTGGGGACCCCATCCACCTCCCCAGGGACGAACACCCCTCCTCTCCTTGCTTCAGGGGGAACAACCTCAGGGCCTCACACAGAGTCCCCAGAAGGAGGGAGGGACGAAGCCACACAGAGTTAGAGAACCCTCACTACTGGTTAATCTCACAGGACACTCCTCTCTCATAGGACTGTAACCACCACACTTCGAAGAAAAAATCAGGGCTGCAGGTGTTTTGTCTGGGGACGGAATTACATCCAAAGGGCACACACGTCATTGCCTGAGATCTAAGCCTGGGTTCGAGGCTGTGGAATGAACCTGGAGGGCGTCCATCCCTGCCCACGGATACAACACCTTCGGGCCTCAGAAGACACACCCTGGGAGGAGTTTCTGCTCCAACACTGCAAGCTCAGTAGTGCAGGAAATCACTCTGCGACCTTGGGAAGGAGGCCCACCCTCCCTGTGCCTCAGCCTCCTCACCTGCGAAACACCCAGCTTACGTAACACACACACAAATGGCTAACACGTCCGTTGTTCACAGTTCATTTATGATTATAAATAAATAGTTATGAAAAATTTAGAGAAGGAATTCACAGTTTGTGGTATTATTACCAGGCGTTTTGTTGGGAGGCAGGAAGTCAGACCTTTTCTCTATCACGTGTCCTATGCATATTTTAACTGTATTTCAGAAGAGAAATTTGACCAGCTGTTTATAACAGGGTCTTACAAGCATCCTCACCCAAGGCTCAGTTATTACAGAATATATATACATTTCTATTTCCTCCACATCTACACCACATACCTTTTTTCTTTGTGTTGTGTCTTAAGGGTAACTTTTTCTTAAAAGACATTCGGGAATTGTCTTCCTGAAACAGAAACCATCAGTGTTAGCAGCTGACACTTTTTTCTCAGAATATATGAACAAGAGTCCTCAGGACTGGAACGGTCCGCTACAGCTGAACCCTGGGGACTGCGTTTGCAACAAAGATGAGGCCACTGGAGATTTCAATGCACTCGACAACGAGGTGCCACAGCCGCCCGCGCTGCAGGGCCACCCAGCTCTCCACGATCCAGTGAGGGCCAGCCTTGCCCTGGCCTGGCCTGCGAGTCCAGACCAAGAAGAGGGAAGCCCATGGGTCACCGTGGACCAGGCAAGGTCCCCTTGTCTGGCTTCAGGGCCCAGCCCCCGCCTCTTGGTCTCTTAACCCAGGGCAGTTCAGAGGCCACGCTGGAGACCAGGACTTACGGACCCAGGTCATACTGATGCCCCCCTCCGTGGGTCACTCCAAGTTTTCCCGCAGCATCTTGTCCTCTCAAACGTTTCCCACGTCAAAAATGACCCAGCTTCCCCTTGGAATGTAAAAAACAGTAAAGAGAATGATTCCCATGCTAACAAGAAAGAGCCAGATAATCTACCCAATTAGAACCTTGAACGCATCCGAGAGCTGGGATCACAGGGCAACCAGCTAGGCTGGAAGCTAAGGACAGACAGACTCCGCCGAGGAGACGCAGGGCTGAGCGCTCGCTTCCCCGGGGCGGGGCGCGGGAGGAGGAGACCGCCAACCAAACGTAAGGGGATTTCAGCCGAAAGCTGCGGTGAGTGTAGGTGTGCGTGAGAGCACGCAGCCGAGGCTCCTCGGATGGACGGCCGATTCCACAGCAGAGACAGTACAGGACGAGCCTGGAGAAGCTTGTAGTAATGGAAACAAAGGCAGTTCTTAAAATAACAAAACATGTCAGAGGCATACAGGAGCCAAGCTGAAGGAAACCAACGGCCAAAGCAGCAGCATTGGAGCAACAGAAGAAATAACTTAACACTGGGTTACAGCCCCGCGTAGAAAATAAATCTACATGAGTCCACGATGATATGGGTAAATGCAATACTAGATTATAACCCGAAGTAGGAAATACGCATGCAGGAGTCCATAATAAATAAATAAGTGGTTGAAGAAATAAGTAAACTGGAGGTAAGAATCAAATATGCCTTACAGGAGAATTCTAAAGAACAGATTACAGCGATCAAGCCCCCTTCTATGGCGGTGATGGCTCATTCGCACCCCGCCTCCCTCTGGAGACTTACCTTGGTGACTTGCTCTCCACCAGCAGAGTAAGGAAAGCGATAAAGAGAAAGGCTACAGTGGAGAATCCTCATAAACAATACATTAAACAGTAACGAAGGTCAACACTTATTAGGGATGTCCTGCGGATCTCCCCTGGTATCACGGGACAAGAAGAACCCTCCACCTCTGTGCTGTTCTTTCCAAAGCCCCATAGCTCCAGTCTGATCATGAGAAAAGCACCACTGGGGGACATTCTGTGAGGTCTGCATCACCCTGAAACCAAAACCAAAGACACTACAAGTGAAGAAGAACTGCAGATAATCCTCTTGGAAACAGGCACAAGGCTCCTCCTCAAAATGTTAACACACTGACTCCACCTGTAGATAAAGACACTGCACGATGCACAGGGGGGTCATCCCGGGAAGTCAAATCTAGTCCAACATTTGAAAATCAATCAACTCAACATCACATCTCAACTGACTAAAAAAGAAAACCACATGTTTTTCTCAATAGATGCAGAAAAATCATTTGACAAAATTCAGCTTCCATTTATGGTAAACCTCTCAGCAAACTAGGAATACAAAGCAGCTTTCTGAATCTGATAAATGTCATCTATACAAAATACATACAAATAAAAACATACATTGAGGTATATTACATACACATGAACATAAACATATACAAACACACACAGCTAACCTCACACTTAGTAGCAAAAGCCTGAATATCTCCCCTTAAGATCAGGAGGATGTCAAGCAGGTCTGCTCTCTCCACTCCATCATACTGGAGGCTGCAGCCAGTGCAATATGGCAAGAATAAGAAATAAAGGCATACGGATAGGAAAAAGAGAAATAATCCAGTCTAGGGTCACCAACAACGTGATTGTCTCAGTAGAAAATCCCAAAGGATCTGCAAAAATCTACTAGACCTAATGAGTTTACCAAGCTCTCAGGATTTAAGTCAACATATAAAAGTCAATTGTTTTTCTACATATTTAATAACAAACAGTTGGAATTTAAAATTTTAAGTTCCATGTACAATAGCTCCAAAAACAAAATACTTAACACATAAATCTAACATAGTATGTGCAAGATTGTGTGCTGAATGCTAAAAACCATTGATTAAAAAGTCACAGACCTAAATAAATGGAGAGCTAGATTATGTTCATGGTAGACGATATAGAATACTGTCAACATGTAGATTCTCCCTCATCTACTGATCAATACGATCCCAATCAACTGCACCAGGACTGCTGCAGAAATTGACAAGCAGAGTCCAATATTTACTTGAAAAGGGAAAAAGATCTAGAATGGCCCCAAACAAGGTTGCAAATGAAGACTGAAAGTGGAGGTCTCACATGACCTGAGTTCAAAACCACAGTAATCAAGGAAGCTCAGGATTGGTGGAAGGAAAGCACATCGATCAACAGAAGAGAAGACTGAGTCCGGAAACAGCCCCCTTACTTGTGTAACCTAAAAAAAAAAAAAAGAAAAAAAGACAAATGAACTTATTTACAAACCAGAAACAGACTCACAGACATAGAAAACAAACTTATGGTTACCGAGAGCGAAGAGGGTGGGAAGGGATAAACTGGGAGTTCGAGATTTACAGATACTAACTACTACATATAAAATAAATAAACAACAAGTTCATATTGTATAGCACAGGGAACTACATTCAACATCTTATAGTAATTTATGGTGAAAAAGAATATGAAAATGAATATACGTATGTTCATGTAAGACTGAAGCATTATGCAGTACACCAGAAATGGACATGACATTGTAAACTGACTACACTTCAATAAAAATATATTTTTTTAAAAAAAAACAGAAACAGCCCAGCACAAATCTGGTCAGTTGGTTATGGAAAATGTGCAAAGAAATGAAATGCAGAAAGGACAGTCTTTTCAACAAATGGTGCAGGAAGAGTTAGACCTCCATATGAAAAAGCAAAAAATGAGCCTCATTCCACACACTGAGCTACATACAAAAATCCACTCAAAATGCATCCTGGACATAAATGTCAGCCATAAAACCACCAAGTTTCTAGAATGAAACATCAGGGAAAATCTTTGAGACTTTGGGTCATGCACAGAGTTCCCAGCTATGACATGAAAAGCACAATTTGTAAAAGAAAAATTGGTAAATTGGCCTTCATCAAAATTAAAACTTCTGCGTGTCCAAATACAATGTTAAGAGAATGAAAAGAAGTGCCACGTACTGGGGGAAAAAAATTTGCGAAACACATACCTGAAAACTCATTTGTATCTAGAAGACGTAAAGAACTCACTCTTGATACTCAATGAAAAGACAGCAAACAAGCCAACAACAAAAACACAGGCAGGAAGTGTGACTAGACCCGTCCCCAGAGAAGACACGTGGGTGGCAAACAAGCACGTGGAAAGATGTCATCGCCGCTGGCCGCTAGGGGACTGCAGAAGAAAGCCACAGATGAGGTACAGCTTCAAAACAGGCAGAACTGGGTTTTAGCTGACCAGACAGACTGCAGGCGAAGCTGCAGACCCTGAAACGCTCGTGCATCACGTGGGACTGCGCAGCTGTCCTGCTGCTTAGGGAACGTCTGCCAGCTTCTACAAAGTTAAACAAGCATTTACCACGTTTCCAAACAACTCCACTCCGAGATATTTACCTAATCTGTACATGAATGCTCACAGCAGTTTTACTCAGATTTTTCCAAAACCTGGACATAACCCAAATGCCCTTCAACAGTTGAGCGGATAAACAGGCGGTGGACAGCCGTGCAATGGAATACTACGCAGCATTAAAAAAGGATGGCGGGTCGGTACACACAAGAGGGAGGGAATCCCACACGGATCACAGCAAGTAAGAGAAGGCAGACTCAGAAAAGCACACACTGCACAGTCCCGTTGTACGACACTCTGGGGAAGGCAAAGCCTTCAGACAGAAAACAGGCCTATGGTTGCCAAGGCCGGGGGGTCGGTGAGGGGGGACAACCGCAGAGGGATGCAAGGGACCAGGGGAATGCACGCTCCACACTTGACTGCGCTGGTGGTTCCCTGACTGTCCGTGTTCCCCGAACTCCGGGAGCTCGCCAGTGAAAAGGTGAGTTTTCCCGTATGTGAATTACACCCCAATTTTTAGAAAAGAGGTGAAACACTGACTGAAGAAGGGAAGAGTGCTGTGAAGTGGAGGGTCGGGTCGTTCTTCCTGCCGAAAGAGTTATAATGCCAAAGAAACATTACAATGACTAGAAACAGCTCTGCAGGCACTGGAAAGCACCAAAGGCAGCCAGGCCGTGACACGGACCTGCTGTTTGCAGGCTGCTGTGGTCTCGGACTCTGTCCCTCTCAGGCCTGAGGGAACCCCTCACCCACCACAGCCTTTCGGCTCAAATCGGCCGATGACGGCTCAGAGCAGGTGAGCATCTGAAAGTTTAAGGGGACGTCTTGGAAGTGAGGAAGGCGCAGAAGCGCTGAGACCCAAAGCCCGGCCTGCCCTCGCTCCCCGCGACCTGTGCGCCCGCACACATTTGCCAAAACCCGCCCAGCCCCAGGGCAGGGAGTCACTCCTCGGCAGCGCTGCTGAAGACAAGCCAGCTGTGGAAGGAAACCGCGCAGGACAAGACACTCGGGAGCCAGCCCACCCACAGCCTCAGGCTCTGGGAAGCCGAGCGTGTGAGAAGCCAGCCCCCCGCTTTCTTTACAGGGTAAGGAGCAGCAGACCCCGGGTTCACAGGGGCACTGGAGCAACACCCCTCCTCCGAGCCGCACCAGGCCTGAAACGTCACTTACCCAGGGAAGAGCTGGAAGCACAAAAACAAAAACATTAAAAAAGTGCCCGGAGTCCACGTGGTGAAATTTACACCCTGTCGCCGGGAAAGCCTTCGGGGTCTCGCCCGGAGCCCCGAGCACAGTTCCGGAAAGCCGCGCTCCGCGGGCCTCCCTGCCCCGAGCAGAAGCTGCGGGTCGGGGAGGAACGAGGGAAGCCGCTAGGAGCAGGCAGAAAGCAACGGGGGGCAGGGAGAACACACAAACCAGACGGGAGACCCCAAACAGCGCAGCAGGCAGGCGCCGCCCTGCACAGGGCCCGAGGCCCACGGACCTCAGTCATCTCTGAAGACACTGAGCAACTCAGCAGAGATTCGCCCGCCACGCGCAAGACGCCGGTGGGCGCGCCAGGAGCCGGGTTTTGAAAAATGAAGAAAGCGTGGCTTATCCGGAGAGGCACCTATATATGGAAAATCACTTTACAAAGCTCATCATTGCTTAAAAATGAGAGCTAAATGGGTATTGCTGTGTTTGCATTTTATCAAACTGCTCTCAAGGCCGTTCGGCTTGGCGCACGGCCTCACTGACAGAGTGTGGTAAGCAACCTGTAGGTCCTTATCACCACCTCAACGATTAAACACGAAAAATCTACCTGCCAAAGCCCATCCTTTAGAGTGCCATAAAATACTTCCTAAGACATTTCACAGGAGCGCTGGGCTGAAAACACAGGCATGAGATACAATATTCTGTCTTTGCCGTTTTCCAGGGGTCAACTGGCCACTGATACGAGGCAGCGCTAAGAAAGCGTCTCCTTGGCTCCATTACCTCTAAAGAAACAGATTCTCAAAAATGCCCAACTCCATCCCAAAGAATGGGGAAAATAAAGAGGAGGCATCGTGCCTTCCTTCATATGCCTTCTCACTGATGCTCTGGTACCTTCTCCACGAGGGATCTGACTCATCTGAGCCGATACCCAGAAAAACGGGGCTCGACCCTGCTCCCAGCACACACACTGCCCCTCCAGGGCTCATCCTGGATTCCTCTGATCCTGTTTATGCCATTCCTGGGCTAACCCACCCGTAACTTTCACCCTCTCATCCCAAATGCCTTTGGAGAATAAGCAGAAAGAATAAAAGGTGTGATCAGCCTGCACAAGAGGCCTTGAGGTTGGGGTCGGGACGGAACACTCCGGGGAAGGTATTTGGGGCTGTCTTTGATTTTCAGTTACCCACGTTATTGAGAAGGGAAAAAAAAAAAATATGTGAACTCTGTACATATCAGTGCATGAATTTATCTCTAGTTTATATTCCCAACTTTTAAAAAATGATCTAGCCTTGCCAAAACAGACCTAGAAAGGAAGAGTCACTGATATTTCAGGAGAAGGTAGACTCGCCCTCAATCTACATTGCAAGGCTCTGAGACCAAAATGAGGGCAAAAGGGAGAATCCTCACTATGGAGACTTCCTCGGTTATAAGCACACTGTAAGCACAGCCCGGGCAGACGGAATTTGAAATCACCTTAAGACCATTTTTTTAAATGTCCGTTATAACAATGAATCTCTTTCTTATATTGAATGCATTCAAAATAGCATTCTCTTCCTTTCTAAAGGATAAAGGAAGTAAGATATTTTGACCAAAATGCCTACTTTTGCTATCAAAATTATTTACTGGGAAAATGATAGGATTTCAGCTAATATTGATACTGCAATCATTATGACTTCTTGGAAAAATCAAGTGCAAGCCTGTAAGACAATGTTTCCAAAAATAGATCTGCTCCGCTGAGTCCTTCCCTCATGGATTCACGGTCATTCTTAGAGTCTTTAAAACTCAGAAACGAGAACAACAAAAGCAGGAGATAAAACAAGGGGCCACACGTGGAGCAGAACAGGGAGCAGTCCTTGGGCAAAGGGAGGCAGCCGTCAGTGGAGTCAAAAGAAAGAATTCAGGGAGATGGAGCTCTTTTCTGAAAACGGAGGGAACTTCGGTTGCAGAGACTGAAAACAAAAGGGATTTCATACTGTTTTTGTTTTTAAACAATTCAGGACTCTGAGGTTTTTCCTCTCCCTTCCATTAAAACATCCGAAAAAGAGAGATTTCGACCCTTGTTTCAATGGCTACTCCCTAAAACGTCAAACATTAGCCAATCCCCAGTTACCCCGTGAGCACCTCTGGGAGCCCAGGCTCCGCCGTCCCGGCTCCAGGCTGCCAGGGGGGTGTGAGGTCTTTATCCTCAACGAATCTGCTGTGACCCTAGTGGCCGACTCACACACATGAAACGCACACGAAATGAGACGGCGCGGAACTACACGTACAACTGTTAACACAGAGTGTGTTTTGCAGGATTTCAGGAACTACCGAAGTTCGGAGTGGACAAGGTTGGTTTCACAAGACTTGGTAGGGACGGTAAGTTTTGAACAGAGCAGTGACAGTTAATGGGGCGTAAACAGAGTCAGGAGGACAGTGTGAGGCCAGGAGTTGACTAAGGGCGAGGCAGCAAGAGGGAGACACGAGGAAGGGCGCTGGGAGGAACTCAGGACTGAGCAGCTGGAAGCAGCGGGGAGCAGAGGGAGGAGGAGCAGGCACCACTCTGCCACCTCAGGGCGACAGGAAGCGCCGTCCACGGAGAGCAGGATGCACTCGGGGCTCGGGGTGCGTCTTCCCGGAGAGGGAGCAGGGCATCCACACCGAGACGCGGGCGCTCAGACGTCTCGGGGCTCTCCACGCTACGGGAGGTCCGGAAGAACCGAAGCCAGGAGAGACTCCAGCCCGGGCCAGGGTCGCGGGGCAGCGACGGGCCCAGAGTGGGAGGAGGAGGTATTTTGGAAAACACGGTTATTTTTTTTTTATGAAAAATATGCTATTTATATGAGTTATTGTGGCTATTTTTAAATAAATAAATAAATGGTTTCAAATTTCCCAGTTTCCATTCCTAGCACAGTAACTACCCATAGCTATAACCCACGCAAACAAAAGCCCTTTGTGGCCTCAGTTACATTTAAGTGTATAAAGGGGTCCTGAGAATAACAAGCTTGAGAGCCATCGCTCTAAAGTGTTCATCAGAATCTGACAGAACACCCCTGAACTCGCCCGGCACGTCACAAACACAGGCGCCCGCGCGTTAGTTCTAACGCTGGCACCCTCAGCCTCTCACCACTTCGTGCATCAAGCCTCCAAGACCCGAAATGAACTCAGCCACAGCTTCCAAGCTCACCATTTGCAAGGATGCTTTCTGAACTAGAATTAGGAGAAAGAATCCACTCTATAGATAGCTTTTATTATTTTAATTTGTTTAATATGATTTTTTTTTTACTTTTATTTGCTTATTTTTATATCTAGCAAGCAAGAACAGAAACTCTGCGTTAAAAATACTGTCCTAACCCCCTTCCCACACGGAGCCTCCCCTTCCGCCTGCCTGCAGCCTTCCCGCCGGGCGCAGGAGCGTGGCCATTGCTTAATCGGATGACAAGTCTGCATCTCATTGCATCTTTCTGTGTCTCAACTTTGCAGTCTTTTTTTTTGTAACTGAAAAATAATTTTTATTTTTTCCTCAAAATGGTAATTATTTCCATGACGTCAGGATTTTCCTTACAAATTTTTTAATACAGAATAACCCATCTCACTTAAAAATAAAAACACAAAATTAATAAAGACTACTACCCCAAAAGTACAAAATATTCTGTCAAACAATTTAGACAGCAAGTTACAAAATATCAAATTGACATGCATCCAGTAGGTAAACAAACTTTGCACTTAATAATTGACTTTGCACCTAATAATCACTGCACTCTTAAAATTACCTCTATTCTACCTGCCTCTTTTTTTTGTGGACATGTTTTAATTTTTCTTGGGTAAATACCTACATATAAAATAGACGGGCAGTATGGTAACTTGATGTTTAACTTTTTAAGAGACTGCCAAACTTTTCCATTTTTTTAAGTTTTTTTTAACTGAAATACAGCTGATGCACTGTAAATGAGTTACAGGTCTACGGTACAGTGATTTATCATTTTTAAAGTATACACTCCATTTACAGGTGTTATAAAATATTGGCTCTATTCCCCATCGAACTTTGCAGTCTTTTACCTGAATAGATAACAAACGTGGAGTATACCCCCACTGGATATTTGGAATTGGTTAGAAATATTTCTAATGTGACACGGAAATTACTAAACATTACAATATTGAAAGAAGCCAAGGGATGTTTCCATTTCCTCCTCAGTCATATGGCAGTACTGGAAGAGACTCCTTCCGAGGGGTGCTTCTGGCTCAGGATTTTACGATCCCACAGACCCGGGGGGGTACTCCACGGACAGCCGGCCAGGGCAGGGGCCGGCCAGGGCAGGGGCCTAACGCTGCGGGTCTAACGCAGGCTTATTATCAGTCGTAGACGCGTGGACTTTGTGATGCAGGCTTGGACTGCGGTGACAGAGGATGTTGCACCGGCTTCTGATACAGAGGACGGAATCGGAGGACGTCTGGGAGCACTTCGCTGCACCCAAACACACGTGCAGTTTGCTAAAATTCGCACAAGCCTGTGCCTACGATATTTACCAATTTGTGAGACGCACTGCTGAATGCGTTTCACTGCAGTGTGAATGTGGTTTCTGATACATAACAACTTCGGCAAGGCCTGTCTCCTCCTGCTCATTCTATTTCCAAGCAGAAACGCGAGTTTTACTTATAGAACTATTTTTTGCGCTGCCATGGATTCCCCTTCTTCAAATATCAAAGCAGACCGACCCTAAAGATGGGGAAATAAAGAAACACGCCGTGACCTGAGTCGGTATCACGCAGCCCGCGGACGGCCTCTCCGCACAGCCTCAACAGCAGGCCCGGCTCTGAGCCGCAGGGACCCTGCCATTTCTCGTCTTGGCGCTCCCTTGGGCAAAAGCTGCCGGGCTCACAGGAGACACGCGGAATCAGGTAAAAAGGTCCTGCACAATCTCATTTGTCAACTCAAAGTGCCCGTGGACTTTCCAGCCCCTTTCATTTTCATGTTTCTGATTTCCTTTCCTCTGAACTACTCAGGGGAAAATACATATTTTTGCTCCAAAATGTGGCTATCAGTTTCAGGTAGCTAAGTAATAAATAAACCTAAAAGGACCTTTCCAGAATGCGGTGCAGGCAGCCAATAAAGGTTTCTCATGCAGCTTTCCCAGACAGGAGAATTTCAAATGTTACTTTTTGTTTCCAAAAATTATATTTACGGTCCTGGCTACATTACACAGACCTAAACCCTGGGTTCTTTGTACCCGACAAGAACACTACGGACCGACCATAGAGATTCTCATGATTTAAAATAATTCATATGTTTTATAAGTTATAGACAGCATCTCTTTAACATAATGTGGAAAACCAAGCAAATATGAATAAAACGCTTTCCTTTTGTTACTGCAATGGTCCTTATATTAGTTGCTCATATTCTAATAAAACCCTCCACCCGAGGCCAACAGAAGTGCGATCAGACGACCACACACGGAGAACAGAAGCGGATGGTGCCCCCCCATCCAGGCCAGACTCACAGCCGGGGGGACACACGCTGGTCTGAGCAGCATAATTACTCCTTTCTTGGCGCCTGTTCCTGCTACTTTGGCATAACCCCCCCCCCCCCCGCCCCCGTGGAGGCACTCCTGCTGACGCTTCTAACTAAGAGTTTGGTCAAAGCAAAATCCCAGGGCTGTTCTTGCCTGTGTCCTGGGGACGCCCCAGTGAGAGCCTCGTTCATCTGCTTAAAATTGATTTTCTATAACAGATAATCCTGTGGACAACTGGTGAATGAGAAAAACAGACTGATGGATGGATGGCCGGACACAGGCTGGTGTGGAGCATGCACCTGCCTGAGCAACCGGCTCCACGTCCCCTCCCCTCCCTTCCACAAAGTCAAGGTCAAGGAATAAACTGAGCCCATCAGAGAGACAGAGAGGGCCCAATCCCAGAGCGCTGCCAGGATTCCGCCCTCTGCCCCCAGGCAGCGGCTGAGAGAGCAGGACGGTCTGCTGGAAGAGCGCGGGGCCGGCAGCCTGGATTCAGGGGCCGCGGCACACACAGGCCTGGGAGGGGCGGGGGTGCCCAGCCCCATGGATGCTGGAAGAACTGAATCCACTGGAGAAGAGGAGCTCAGAGGGCGTCGTGGGTCCTCAGCCTAGAAACCAGGAGCAAAGGTACAGACGCGTCCAGGACTGGCCCCAGGACTGACCTTGTCTTCTACATTTACTGAGGTATGTGACGGTCAAGACCATACACATCCAGGTGGCACAACACCGTGTTTTCTAAGGATGATTCAGTAGATGTGCGAGTCCCGAACCAACTCCAGCAATCAAGTTAGTGAACCCGTCCCTCACCTCGCACCGTCGCCTCGTTCTGGGGGGCGGAGAACACTTGAGATCTATTGTCTCAGCGAATTCCAAGTGGACAGCACGGTGTGTTAACTGCAGTCACCACGCGGTGCAGAAGACCCCCAAGCGTGCGCCTCCCGTAACTCGCTGGTCTTTCACGGGCTGTTTCTCTAGACCAGACTGGACCCATTTAATCTCCTCTTCAGGTCCCTAAATGTGATTTCTAAAATTGGCAAGGATTCAACAGAAGTGCTTCAGTGGAGCCCACCGGATGAAAAGATAAGATTGGTTCGTCCATGTCTGCTCTATTATAAAACATCAGCTCAACACCTCCCGCTTTATTAATGAAGAGCATTACGCAGAATACGTATCCGCAGTTAACGCTAAAGCAGCTCTTCTAGTCTAAAGCGAACATCCCCCTTTTTGCTTGAATCCAAATGAATCTCCTACGTGCAGAGGAATCCGAGCTTTGTTTTTCTAAAGCAGCGTAATTCTCTAAAAAATTTGTTTCTTAATATTTAATTCACCAAATCCTACTCAGCAGTACTGATGACCTCCACTTAGCTTTTGAGACTCCAGTGTTGATCAATAGTAACCTTGTCTCTTAGGGAAGCAATAAAATACTAGCTGCAGTGACAGAGTAGCATTAAGATAATAAAACAAAAAAAACAGTCAAGACACTGGGCAGGCAATGAATTCCAAAAATCAATGAAAGAATCAATGCCCTTTTCATTTTGTCACAAAAATCCTGAGTCAGAGACACTGCTGGATCAAAACCCCCCTGGCTTCGCTGGCATTTCTGGTAATGCTAATTAAATGAACCCCTCTGGAGCAGGCAACCAGAGTAAATCACTGTTACGGATCTGCGAGCACGCTTGATTTCGGCAAGATGCTTAAGTGGTGTTTTCGTCAGCAGCTGCAGGCGATGGAAAATGCCTTGTGTTCTGAGCCCGGCATTTGTCAAGGGTGTTAAACCACTTACATATGATTTATGTCAATTGATATAAACCATTACTTTGATTATTTTTTAAAAAAACGTTTCCCTGCGTTATCATTCATTTTACAGCTGGAACCACAGCAACGCGTCACTTACGTGACCTTGAGTGAGGTGCGCCGCCCCCCAGCCTCGGCCGCCCTCTGGAAGCAGGGCTCCGACAACGACCAGCCCGGGTCTCCCTAAACTCCCCGTCCGATGAGGTTTTGGGCCACAGCGTGATTTGGGGTGGAGTCATAATGACCGAAAAAACCACAAAACAGAACGTGAGTCTTTTTTTAAGAAAACAAGCACAGAACACCGATCGGGGCCGGGCCCCTGCTCCCACCTGTCCTGCCGGAAATACCCACAGGGTTCTATTCTGTCTCCCAAGTGTCTTGCTTTGCTGACTCCGCCCAAAAATCGTATTGTGTTTTGAAATTGCCAGTCTTTCAGCACATGAAACGCTGAAGACTAACGGCTGTGAGAGGCCAGTCTCTCCCTTACGCCCAGCTCCAGCCCTAGAAGGCCCAGGCTTGTTCGGTTAAGAATTCTGTCAAGTCAGCGCTCCTCGAGCAGAAGACTGGGCCCTCACGCCGGGAGCTGCCACCCAGCAGGAAAAACAAACAGCAGGCATGTGAGAGGTTTGCTGAAAAACGTGAGAACACACACAAAGTAACTCGGGGGGATGAGGGGGAAAGGCACGAGTGAAATAGCACAATTGCCAAAGAAAGAGAGCATGAAGAAATGACCAGGAAGGGCAATTTAAGAGGCTCTTGGAAGGGGGGGACTCGTGAACCAGTTAGAGGCAGGGCATTAGGACAGAGTGGAAGACGAGGCGCCAGAAGTGCAGCTGAGAAGCTGCATTTCTTCCGGAGAGGGAGGGGGGCGGCCCTCCAGTCCGAACAGGGTGTGGGGTCGGGGAGGAACGGGACCACCGGCACCCCACGTGAGGCTGCATGCTCATGCACGGCGAGGCCAGCCATCATCTGAGGGCGCACCTGCCCCCTATCTCACCCGGGCACTGCTCCTTCTGGTCCAACGGCCCAGCACTATTAGCAGCATTCCTGGACCGGAAGATTGAACTACGAGTCCACCTCAGACCGAAAACGCATGCTGCGCCACACAAAGGGTGCCTGACACTAATTCTAGCCTCGGGCGGTCACCTGCAGACAAAACTGACCCCCAGTGGTCCACTGTCACATCAGACGCTAGACAGCAGGTTCTCAATTTATACTTATGTTCTAAATGTTCCCATTTATAAACATCAAGATTTTAACAGAACAAGCGACACTCGAGTATACATTTTCTTTTAAGTTTACATTTGTCCCAAGGAATAAATTTAAACAGACATGAGCTCTCGTCCTGTGTTGCTGGGTAATTCTTCTCTCTGGCTTTTCCAGTGGGCTAAATTGTAGATGCTCCAAAGGCAGACAAAACCTGCTATTCTTCCATCACAGGGACAGGACTGACACATGATGCCCAACAGGCTTTGAGGTTTGGTCCAGTGCCGCCTTCAACATGCGTCTGAAGGGACTTCAACTGGATCTAATCACACAAAACACTGTCATAAAACAAATGTTCCTCTACAAGGTGATGGAGTATTTCATACGTCAATGAATATATATGCTAAAAATCTTATCTAAGAAATGTTTTACTGATAGCACACTTACTAGTCAAATTATACTTAATTTTTGGAGCATTTGGAAAAAGCATGCACAATTATCATTTCATCTTTGTGCCCAGAACCTGTCACTATGGCAACCTGCCCAGGTGCCTGTCAATCAGGAGTGGTACGTGTGTTCTGATTACATCCTGTGATGCAGAAACAAAGCAAAGCCACCAACCTGCACACCAGGGGGTCCGAGTGCCCTTTGTGGATGTCAGACTGCAGGTATTATCAGCCGACACGGAAGGAAGCAGAGTAATTCCACATCTGGTTTCATGGTCTAAACTTCACATTTTTAAATGCATTACTGGGTAAATCAATCCACTGTTTACAGTCGACCCTTGGACAACACAGGGGTCGGGGAGCCCATCCTCCACGAAGTCAAAAATCCGAGTACGACTATAGTTGTCCATGCAGGTGCCTCCCGAGCCGAGGTCCCACACCCACGGATTCAGCCGGCCGTGGGCTGCACCGCAGGACAACAAATCGAAAAGACCTGCGCGTAAGTGCACCCTGCAGGCCAACCTAACCCTAACCCTAACCCTAACCCTAACCTTTCTTGAGACTCTCAACTTTTCGTTATAATCACAAACAGATACCCAATGAGAAATCAGACTGAATACTTACTCCAGTAAAAGAAGGATGAAACCATCTTTTCAAATCCTGGCATGAGATCAATGGTCAAAGCAGACGACACCCAAGAAGCAGAGAGACTCGCGCTGCTCCGGGCAGGCCCCACATAAGCACGTGATTCATGTGTCGTTTCGTGGGTGGTTTGGGGAGTTTTCTTTAAATATAAATGGAAGCTCTTCTCAAAATGCTTATATTTCAAATAAATAAAATCAGCATTCTGAAGTATATTGAAAAAAAAACTTAAATGCCAAAAATATCCTCAATATTGATTCATAGTGCTTGTCAACATAAATTTTTCTATTAGCAGCCAAGTCATGATCCCTTTAATATGCTGTATTTAAAAATTAATGGAACGGAGGCTTGAGAAATACACACAGACACAAAAATAGATTCTAAATAAGAATTCAATGTTTTGACGTTTTCTTATTTGTATTTGCTAACAATCCACTATAAATATGAATTGCTTATCATTTGATAAAGTATTCTGAATTTTAAAACATGAGATACAATAGGGCAAAACTCAGTTTAAAAATACAGCTGTTGCCAGCTATGAGTAAGGCATTGTGTGTGCCTGACGCTAAGAAAAATGCGGATGTAAAGGCGAACTCCTGCCGTCAAGGACTTGAAACCTCGGCTAGTCTGGAGAACAGCAACAAAGACGGAGCTGCCGTTAGTTCTCAGCCCACCGGACAGGGCACGTGGTGAACATTCCTAACGCCCACACTGACTTCACAAGGGAGAAATTAGCCTGGTTTTACAAGTAAAGAGACTGAGGCTCAGGGAAGTGAAACCTGTGCCCACGACACAGTGCACTTGTGCCCAGAGTCTGCACTCTCCGTCCACTGTGTCTGGCAAAAACGTTCTGATAAAAACAGCAAGTAGTGCATATGCAAACAAACGATGCATCGTCCAAAGAACTACTGGACACCAGAAGCCAAGCGGACGTCACTTCAACTTACAGGGACAGAAGGCGAACACCCGCTACGGTCTCCGCAGCACAGGCTGGCGGCTGAGAGGCCCTTCCACAGGGCAGAACGCCCGACAACACGGTTACGCTGATTTTAACAGGAGTTAAGAGTGGGAAGAATCCAGTGTCTGCGGCTGGAAAACATGTACTTCCATTGTTTAGCTTAAGTATACATAACACAAACGTCATTTTAAACATAAACACGTTCTGCTTTTCAAGAACTTTCAAATCCATTGTCTCAACTGATTCTTCAGAGGTAAGTGAGCCTACAAATGTGTAAAATAATGGGCGATTGAATTAATGAGGCGCAGAGAAGTAGGTCACTTAACAAAGGACACGTGCACATTAGTAGAAGTGCTAAAACTGGGATTCAGGCAGGTTTCACAGGGCCGCGTGCGCACCCGCGGGTCAGATACGCTCACCCCGGAAGTGCAGCTCAGGGGCGCCCTCCCCCCCGGCTGCTGTCAGGACGCCCCAGCAAGTCCGCACTCCGACTCACATAAGGCACAGCTTCGAGCACAGTCCAGACGTGTTACCTCGAATCCTGGAGGTTCATTTTGTTATAAATAAATGGTCAAACAGCAAACTTGGAGCAGAGGGAACTGGGGCTCTGAAGTTTGTGGGTTTTCCCAAGGTCACGCAGGGACGAGGGATGGAGGGGCCGACACTCCAGGCCGAGCTGACGTCACACCCACGTGGCTTCCGTGTGCTGGTTTTGATTTGGGAACATTCCCGACGATCAGTATTTATGGCCCAAAGGATCAGTATTTATGGCCCAAGTTTTTTAAGGGGGTGACGGGGAGTCAAAGTGAGCTTAGAAGTGGACAAATAAAGCCTCAGGCACTCAGACGAAAGTCACTATGGCCGCTTAGTCGTTTCCCAAATAACAGAGAGGCCTATGACTCTATTCAGGGCAGAGCCACTGCTGAGCGGGTGGGAGGGCAGCACCGCGGAGCCGGACGCACCCTCGCCGGCCACATGGGGCCAGACGCCCAGCCGGAGCCATGGCCTTCCCGGGTGTGAGCCTCGCCGTGCCGGGGGCCCGTCCGCCTCCGGCGCCCTCGCCATGTGGACAAGTTCCTCCCAAGCAGCAGGAGTCGGGGGTGTGGGTCATCTGCCTGGACGTCTCAGTGAGTGTCCCCAGGTGCCCGCTTGCAGACAACTTACGGGGGAGTCACCCAGTACACGACCCTGAAGGAGGCTCCCCGCCCCTGCTGTTTATCCGCCTTTACCGTGGACCCACCCACCCACGTGCAATGCTGTAACATCTGCTCTGAGTCTGCTTCCCACCTCCGGGGAACAGAGCGATAGTACATGGCGAGCGGAGACTAACACCCCTCAGAAGCACCTGACGAGCTTCTGGAAGCCTTTGACAATCCTGTTAGGTCTGTCTTCAGAATAGGAGACACAAAGCTAAAGAATCTCTTGATACAAACCTTTCTTTCATTTTCTTCATAAAGCCTTTCATCTTCTTTTTCCTATTATTAAAAAAATAAACACAGCGGTCACTGCCTGCAGGAAGGAGATTGTCTAATAAATCCTTGCTGCTCCCGACCTCCTCTCACCTTCCTGGTCAGTCAAATGCTTTCTTGTCCTGAGGTCACTCAGAAGTTCAGGCCCCAGCCTTGACCCCACCTCTGGAGTCCTGGCCTCCTCTGTCCATTTTGTGAAGCACTCCCCCTTTCCCAGCCTAAACTCTTTGTTTTTGTGTATGTTTTATTACATATTTTTTTACAAAACACAGCATATCATATTCTCTGTTACATCTTGATTTTTTTCACTTCATGTAGTATTTTGGAGCCCCCCCCATACACATGGGCCCACTACCACCCCCTCAGTACACATGGGCCCCCCCCAAGTACACATGGGCCCCCCCCCCCCGTACACATGGGCCCACCACATTGTTTTTACAGCTGCCGTGTTTCCATCGTCTGGGTGAAGCATAAATTAATCAGCCAGCCCCTAAGGAATGAATATCTCACTTGTTCCTATTTTTTGTTACGAGTGAGTAGATTTGTGGGCTAGCCCTACCTACAGAAATGATGGCTAAAATGTGCGGATTTAATTTTAACAGAAACAGAGACTCTTCCTTCCCGAGAGGCTGCGCCGGCTCACGCTCCACCCCTGCCAAGCGCTGCTGCCTTCCTGCGTCTTCCCAGCACTGGACATTCTCAGTCTCACTTTTTTAAAAAACTCACTTATTATTTGCATTTCTTTAATTAGAAGTAACACGGATATATTTCATTGCATCTTCTGGAGACCTGCATTCTTCCCGGTGGGTTTCCTATTGGTCTCATTCGCCTTTCTTTTATTGGCTGGAATGAATCACTAACGAGCTCTTTATAAATTAAGAAAACTTATTTGTGTTGCAAACAGCTTCTTCCACACATCGGTTGACTTTTGACTTCATGGTATCTTCCAAAGAGAAGATTTCCTAATTTTCACACAGAGAAGTGTCAGAGCTTTGGGAATGGTTCCCTCTTAAGACGTAGTCTTTTGAGGCTCACGGAATTTTCGGCTTCATCTTTCAGTCCCCTCTCCTGGGAACGGCTCCTCGGCCCAGCTTCGCCCCACCCTGCCCTCTGGCCAGAGCGCCTCCCCCTGCCCCGAAGCTGCAGCCACAGCCGCACAGCAGCTCACTGCCCTCGCAGCTCCTGAGCGGCTCCTGTGCGCCCGGTGACGTGCAGGGTGCCAAGAATGACAGTAAACTGAACTCTTCTTTCACAAAACTCAGTCTATCAGAGGAGACAGTGGAAGCACACAAGTAACTCTAAGAGCCCAAGTGTAATTCAGACGGTGCAAGAGATACAAACACGGGGCACAGGCGGGAGGGGTGAGGTGGGCGTCTGGGGTCTGCAGGCACAAACTGCTCCATGTGAAATGCGCAGCAAGGTCCTGCTGTGCAGCACGGGAGCCACATTCGAGGTCGCGCAGTGACCGACAGCGGAAAGGAATATATATAAAATGGCTAACGGCATCAGCCCTTCAGTGCCTGGTTTGCCATTATTCCACTGGGACGGCGTGCATCAAGAAAGACACTTTGATTCACGCTAAGAAATTAAGCCTACTGACTGACGTTGAGCCACAGACACCCAAGAGGCTCCCAGAGGCCCGAGTAGACGCATTTATCCACCAAGTCAGGAAGGCGCAGGTGCCGAAGTTCAACAGCCGCTGTGCAGACATTCAAGCGAGAGCACAGACTCGGGGCAGGCAAACACCGGCGTCACACTTCCGTCCAAACACGGCATCGGTCACTCCGAAACTGAGTCACACAGCACCCTCTCCTCTACGGTCCCCAGCGCGAGTGACCTTCCAGCCCCCGGTCACCCGGTGCTCTGGGATCAACGTCTTCTCACCGCCAGACACAGTCCGTCACCAGCAGTGAGCGTCCTCCCCTCCGCATCAGGAGCCCTCCCTCACCATCCAGATGCAGACAGAACACTTTTCACTGAACCCGCCTCCAACCAGAAACATCGAAGACTGTAAGGACGGAAAAAAGGGGTTGAAAGATCATCCCCTCTAACTGTCTGTGTTAGATCATAAACTCCTTTGAGGCTGAAAACCCGAACAGACTCCCAGAGGACCAGCGTCCTTCCCGCAGGGCCCCTCTGCAAGGTGGGCAAGAACCAGGAGCTGCCGCCGGCTCCTGTACACCTACACCCACCGCCTCTGCAGTCGTTTCTCCCTCTTCTTAAAAAGAGGCTGCGGGCAAGTTTAAGCGCAGGAAAGGGTCACCTGCAAGGCTGCTGTGTTCGCAGATTTACTGGCAGCCCTGGAGGGCTCAGCCTCAGGACAGACTGGACTGGATGTCCCAGATTTGCTCCACAGCCTCCTGCCTGGAGCCAAACGTTTAGAAATAGGAAACCACCTTAAAAAAAAAAAAATCTAAAGATAGAATTCTAAAAACAAACTCCTAAAAAATCTGCTTCTTAGTGGCATGAATTGTACATTTAAAGTAAATCTTGTCTTGAATGTTCTCATCACACAGACACACACACACACACACACAACGGTGACCGCTGTAACTCCTGGGGTGGTGGCTATGTTACTTAGCCTGGTGGTGGCGGTTATCTCACCTTGTATGCACGCATCAAAGGGTACACCTGAAAAATACGTGACTTTGAGTTGAAAAATACCCCTGGATTAAAGAAATAAAAATCAAAGTAAATTTCATTTTTCCAACACACGTTTTTACGGATTAGCCACAGAAACTCGCAGCGCAACACGGGAAGAAGCCTGCGTCCTGCGTGGACGGCGCACCTAAAGCATCTGGACGAGGAGAGAAAACGCAAACCACACGGCGCGTCCCCGCTGTCGTCTGCAGAGCGCGTGCTGCCCACGGGCACGGCCTGGACGTGCCACTTACACAACACGGACAACCCCCGGAAGGATGCCCAAGGTATCCGTGACAACGCAGCCTCCCACACACCTGCTGTCACGGTTCCCCTCTCCTCCCTCCCCTGCCCCTAAAAATATATCTTGAAAGTTGTCAGAAAACAAGTGTTTCAGCCTGCGACTGGAAGTACAGCGACAGGTAATAGGTAATTAGGCCTCGTGCAGAAGCCACGGAAATGACTCCTGCACTTTCCGGCACACGAGAGGCACGCGCTGCAGCCCAGCTGCTGCTGATCCGTAGCCTGGACCACTCGCCCGTCTGGGCATTCTCCATCACACACGAGCTCCACCCAGAACGTCCAAACCGAGACCCAAGCCGTCAAGCACGAGGCAGGCGTGGGAACAACTCACCCCGTTGCCTTCAAGACCAAGGAGGTCGCTCTCAGCTCTTTCGCCGTCTCAGCTGGTTTCTGGGGAGAAAACACACACGTCTCAGATTTAGCCGCAGTCACCCCGTGTGGCCGTCCTTGAGAGGAGCCAGGAGCACGAGAACCGGGTGACGCTCCGGGCCGCTTCCGTGGGCGGAGCTGAGAAGTCACCACGGCTTCCCACAGGGGTCACTTCAAATCCAGGATGCGTCTGCTCTGTGTTTTCACCTCTGGCTCCTGCAATGCGGTGCCAGCCTGTTACTAAAACTGCTGGAGAAATCTCTAGAAGATACTATAAGTCCCTTCTGTGTAAAAAGGGACTCTCTGGTCGCGGCAGATGCCCCTGGCCCGCAGGTGACTCTAAGTGCCTTGGCAGTCCTCCTCGCGCCCTTGTGGACCCCAGCCTGCATCCTCTTTCTCCGCATCCAAGAGACGCCGCCACGGCAGGGCTGGGCTCACTCCCTGCGCGGCCGCGGGTGCTGCTCTCCCTGGGGATTACTCCTCAGTTGTCACGATTCGTCAGCAAAAGGCAATAAGCCACCATTGCTGGTGCCCTGGGACGTCTCCATGCCTGGGGAAACTCGTGTTTCCGTGCCCATGAAAAGGCCCCCACGGGGGCTCCTCCAGCTACGTTCCTGCGTAAAGGGGAACGGGGGGCTGGTGAGGACTTCCACCCGCATCACCCAGGACCCCAGACCCGCGGAGACTCCGACTCCAAGCTTCCACACCCTCGGAGGCAGACAAGGCACGGTGGCCAATGCCACGCTGGCTCTTAAGGCCTCTGCCTGGACGTGTCACTTACCTCCACTGACCCGTCGTCGGCAACAGCAGGTCACCGAGCCACACCTGAGCTAGTGGGTGGGGCGCACGCCCTCACCGAGTGAGCAGAACACACGTCAGTGACCCCCGAGAGTGCGGCACCTGAATTCCGGGACTGTGTAGGCAAGCAGGTGAGCGTTCAGTACGGTCAACCCCATGCGCCTAGACCTCAGGTGTCACCTGGGTCCTGTGGCTGTGTAGACACCTGTGGAGTCAGTCCCATGAGCCCAGACCCGAACACTCAGACCGTGACTGTGAGCCTTCTCTCCCTGTGGTTTACGCTGAGAAGCAATCACGGAGAATTCAACCCCGTGGGGGCTGCCCAAAGCACACTCAGAGAAGCGTTGAAAGTATGTTCTTCTGTGTGACTGAGACACGATGCTGTGCTCCAGAAACCGACACAACTTTGTGAACTGACTCTACTTCAACTGAAAACAATGCAAAAAAAAAAACCCCCAAAAAAAAACCAAAAAAAAAATCACCTTCTTTCACCGAAATATCGATGCGAGGCGACACTGACTCGCTCACCCAGCAGGAGCCACAGAGCACCGGCAGTGCGTGCATGCAGCCTTGGCCCTCGAGAAGCTGCCTGTCTCATGGGGAAGACAGGCATTCATCAAATAATCACACGAGTAAGTCTAAAAGCACAACTGTGGCAGGTGCCGCAGGAGAGACACACGGGCCTAAAAGAGAACAGGACAGGACTGCACGTACCCGGGGGAGCAGTCAGCGTTTCCTCCAATGCGGCCATTAATCTCAAACACGAGGGATGAAAAGCCATCACTGTGTTAAGAGGGAAAGAAAGAATTTCCAGGTGAAGGGAGCAGCACGAGGCAGCTCTGCTGCGGGAGGAAGCCCTGCACTTTTAGGGACACGAGCGGCGATCGGAGAACAGAGCGACCGCGGCCATCCTGCCTGGAGACAGCAGGACTTAGGACTCTGGTGACGGTGAGACAGGCAGAGATTCCAGGCACGTTTGGGAGGTAAAACCAACAGAACATGGGACGACCTGGATGTGAAACAGCTGAAAAAGGTGAGTCTCAAGAACCTCCCGCAGGTGTCGTCTGTGATTTCCCGGGTGGATGGGGTGTCACCCGTGCACTGAGACGGGACGCGGACCAGGCTCAGGGATGGTGTGGGAGGAGACAGGGCTTGTCCTTGCCTGGCTGAGCTGGTATCTCACACCATCCAGCGGGCAGCGCAGACCCGCAGACGTGCGTACGCGTCTAGAGCTCGGGAGAGAGAGCTCATGCAGACTGAACCAAGGTGACAAAGGACCTTCACGGGGGAAAGGCTGGGAGCGAGAAGGAGCCCCAGCCACCACCGTCAGAGGATCAAGGCCCATAAAGCAGACAGTGCGCACGGTCACCCTCGCAGGTCTCCACGCGAGCCGCGCTCACAGGAACGGCGGAGGGCGAGCAGGTGGCTGTCCAGGGGATACATTATCTGCTCCAACACCAAAGAGAAACAGAACATTGGAAACAAATTGTAACTTCTTAGACATGAAAACGCAGAAGGAGGCAGTGCAGCGCAGGCAGAGGAGAGGTGACTACAGAGGGACCACACCCCATGTCGTGTAGGGACCAGCAGTAACGCCGCTCCCAGCACCAGCCCCCCCCCACCCCGAGTCCTGTCCCTGGTGTCCTCTCCCTTTCCCCTCCATCGTACTTCCCACAGCTTCGCCTTCTGTCCCGTTCAGGGACCACTCGGTTCAGGACAGACAGGGTTCAGGACTCAGGCGACCAAGAGCACGCGGTTCACCGACAGCGCGGCTTCTCTAACCCGGCACCCGATCTGGATGCTCTCATGAGCCAAAGGTGGGCATCAGCGGAGTTCTACAAGGGTTCCCAATAATGAGCTTTTCTGGCCAGGAGCCCTGGAATGCAAGAAGGCAACTTCCAATCTACGCAAAAAAATGAGAGACTGCGGACATCACCCGCTAAGGCATCAGGTGGTAGAAAACCCAGTGACCCAAGTTGGAGGAGAGAAAGGGGGACACGCGTGAAGGGAGTACACATCACTCTGGGGGTAAATTAAAGAGAAAAGAGTCAGGAGACAGAGCTGCTGAAACGGGAGCATGTTAGGAGTCAGAGCACAGGTCAAGATGCCCCGTCACCAGCCGTCCTGGACCGTCAGGGAGACTAACGCCCAGAGCAGCCGGTGACCCCTCTTAGCCGCTAAGCGCTGGACCCTCCCTGCCCCATTTCCTCACTGTCCTCCCCTCTCCGCACAGCCCCAGGGAGCTCTTGAACTGGCCTGGACGTCCTGGGGGGAAGTTCTAGGCACCAGAATAAAGGAAAAGTTAAGGAGGCCAGAGTGTCAGCCTCGCTCATCGTCACAAAAAAGATCGGATGTTACTCGATGTCACCCGGCAGGAGCAAAGGACAGCCCGCCTTCCTCACTGATGAAAACCTCGACTTCAGCCTCCACTCAGCAGTGGGAGGGGAGTGGCGCAGGCGACGCTGCGTGGGAAGATCTGAGCATCGCCATTCTGTCATTCAAGCCATTATTAAGGGCCTCCTGCCTGCCAGGAACTCTGTTAGCAACAAGGGCCACCCAAGCGAGCAAAGCAGACCACCTGCTCCTCACGGAGCCTCAGCCTAGTGGGACAAAGGGACAGTAATCACGTAACGACAAGGCTAAATGCACAGTAGCAAACTGTGACGAGTGTTAAGAAGGGCCTGGCAGCAGAAGCGCCTCGGGGGAGAGGTGGGCGAGCAAGAAAAATCAGGGTCTGGGATCTGGAGGATGAGGAGCAGCTAGCTGGAGGGGGCACAGAACACTCTAGAAGCCAGGGAGAGCCTGGGGGAGGCGTCGCGGGTGAGACGCAGGCAGGCAGGGCTGATGGGGTGGGAGTCAGGAGGAGGCGGGCATGGTCATGCACTGCCCGCTACCCACCTGGTCCTCAGGCACCTCCACGGTCATGTCCAGGTCCTCCTTAACTTCCGGTGCCCCTTGGGTTTCCCCGCTGGGAGTCTGGGCTTTATACACATCACCGTCTGCGGAAAAATAACACCGACAGGGTTTTCAGACTGATGTCCACTGCACCTTTCCTCACCCAAACCAAAGCTGCAGCTCGACACCCTGAGAGCTTCTGGTGTCACATTAAGCATCCTGGCCCCGGGACCGTGGACCCCACAGCCCCCTCACCTCCGTTTCCCCATCACCCTTGATTCTGCTCCAGCCGAGGTGCTGGGCTCAGTGGCCCTCGACGTCTGCACTGTCTGCTTACATTCCTGTCTCCACAAAGGTCCCAGACCCCAGAGTCACGGTCACCCTTGTGTCTCCCCCACCATGGGACTCAGGCCAGTGACAAAATGCAGTGAATGTTCGACAAGTGTGCATGCAGTTCATTCAGTCAGAAATAAGCACAAAGCAGCTCACGAGACATCAACATCACGTTTTAAGGACACACAGATCTATTATCTCAAGACACATTCAAGCCCTGGGCTTCAACAAAACAGGGGCTGACGGCGTCCACCGAGGCACTCGGCCTGGCTGGCAGGTAAAATCACCGATCAGCATCACCACTGGAGGTGCTCAACGCTGTAAAATCCCAGGGTTCTTGAAAAGTGCATCCTCACCCTGAGCAGAAGCAACAAGTGACAGCAGAAGAAAAAGCAGCAGGCTGGGCCGGTCCTTCAGCGACCAAACGGGGGTCGACACGGCCACTGATGAGCTCAGTGACCCCAACGGGAAACTGTGACCACGGACCCACCCATTTCTCAGTCAGGTGTCCTGGGCCTCCCCATCCCTCACAGGCCCATTCTCGCCCTTCCTGGCTCCCAGCCTCAGAAGAACCACCCCCCAAGTCTTGGGCTGGAGAACAGGGAATGGAAGAGGTGGGGGGCAGGAAGGCGGCATCAAGAACCCACGCGTCCCAGGTGCCCCTCTGTGCCTTCGATGTTAACAATCACGGCAGCCCTCCCACAAGCCTGCAATGACCTGTCTGCAGGTAAGGAAGGTGCCCGGGTCACAGGCTCACGAGGGCCATGGCTGGAATTTGAGTCCCACTATGCTGTGCTTTTCCCAGAGAGGGGGGCCCACTGTGCCTTCCCAAAATTTCCCAAGAAATTTTACTAGTGATTAAATGCTCTATCACTGTAACAATCTTACAGAACTTCAGGCGGTGTTGGTCCAGCGGGCTCAGTGATGACCGCTGCAAGGCTGCATTAGAACAGCATGACCCCTGTGCTCACACGCCTGCCTCTCCCACCAGGCCACACGCTCTGGGTTGGGGGGCGGACCACATCTAAATACCCCAGGCCTGGCCTCAGGCCGGGTGCACAGCAGGACAATGCCAGTGTCACAGGACGGGGAGCACCGGAGGGGAGAGGTGCGGGAAAAGCTTTAGGGGAACGTCCAGCTCTGAACCTGGAGCAAATAGAAGAGCAGAGGAAGCCAAGAGACGGGGCAAAGGGGCGAGGAACGGAGTCGTATGCACGGTAAGGGGAGGTGGGAGGGGATGACGGTAGAGAAATGACTTCCCAAACCGTCGCAGCTGCAGAGACGTCAGGGGAGCCCTCCTCCCCGCCACCTTCCCCTCCTCCCCACGGCCAGCTGTGGGGCTTCACTCTCTTGAGTATCTGTCACACCTCCAGGCGAGACGGGTCACAGAGAGCACCTCCTGCAGAGCCTGGCACCCAGGCAGAGCTGCACCGCAGGCGGCGGTGGCGGCGGTGGTGGTGGCAGCGGCGGTGGCCAAGGAGTGTTAACAGCAGCACCAGGAGTAGTGGTGACAGCAGTAATGATGGCAGTGACAGCACCAGCAGTGACAGCAGTAAGAATAGGAGTGGGAGGAGGGGGAGGAGCAGTGTATCTTAAATCGTTTCGTTTTAAAATCACCTCTGAAGTTCACCCTTTCAAATGCCTCTCATGCTCAGGGAGCAAACCCAGACAATGCAGGTGCTTTTACGTCATCACCTCAAAGGGGGCCGTGTTTGCTGGTTGGTTCCTGTGTCACTGGTCCTTAAAGAAAAGCAAGCCCGCCCTGGGGTCCGCAGAGTGGACAGGATTCCCTTTACCTCCTGCCTTTCCCTGGGGGGCTTCCTGGCAGGAGAACCTCTCGCCCTCAGCCCCGGAATGTCGCTTTTCCACACCCTCCCCAGACCTGCGCACCGAACAACTTATGAGTAAATCAAACAGTCACGAGCCGGTTTTCAAGTCAGAGAGCTGCACGCCCTCCCTGCGCGGCGTCAGGAATCCCGCATTACCTGCCCCGCTCCGCATTAAAGGTTCTGCCTTCGGTTTCTTCCTCTCCTCTTTGGCATAAAACACAGAATCCTGAGCTTTGGGTGGACTGCTGTCGTGTTTCTGAGGGTCTTTCGCTTTGGGATCCTCCTGCAGTGCAAACGAAGAAGAACAGGCACTTCACTATGCCCTGTACACAGGCACAGAGCATCGTTAACGGACAGAGGCGCGCGGCGGGTCTTATGGGCTATTTTGAGAAGGACCAGGGATGGCACACGCTCCCCGGGCGGAACAGGGGGTGGGACTCAGGGGCCTCCCAGGCCTCCCCGTCCTTGCACCATCTGGACCACGCTGTCACCTACATTCCTCTCTCTAAAGTGGCAGACACCTCTCCTTCCTCCCAGGGACACCGCAGGCAGCGCCTCCCCCAGAGGGAAGCCAATTCTCGTCCTAACTGCAGGCGGCACGTAGGGCCTGGCACACGGGGGGGCCACGTTAGAAGAGGGGCAGGCAGGTCTACAGAGGTCCCTGGGGCTTTAGACACCCTCCTTAGAGCTACAAAAATCGCTCCACAGGGACTACCCAGCTGTCACCGCGAGAATGTCGGGGTAAGAAGGAGCATCTCTAATAAAAAATTAAATGTGTGGCAGGTGTGCCCAGGGTCACACTAGAGGGGAACTCAGATTTCTAAAACAAAAATCTGTAAACAATAATAGCAAAGCAGAACCAGATCGCAGGGTGCGGTGCGCTAACTCTTAGCGCCACCCCGACACCACCCCACAGAACGGGCTTCTGTCCAACTCTACTCCGTCTTTGCATACAAACCAGCTGTTTCTAGTTTTCCTTTTTTCTGTCTTTACTAAAGTATTTGGAAATGGATACAGGCAAAAAAAAATGATATAAATAGGTATTTCTCGTGAGCTATGTCACCTACCAAAATGTCAAACTAAAAACACCTACCTTGTGCCATTTTTATACGGCGCTATGTGTGCATTATGCAAACTGCCAGGACTTTTTTCCTTATGGAAATTAAAGTGTGAAAAAAGTCCTTCAACCGCAAATAGGAAGCAAGCAAAATCCTTCCACCTATTTTGGGAGGCTTTCCTGCAAGTTGAAATTGTGTCCGTAAGTAGAGGAAGCAAGGCCTTTGCAGAACTGGAGTCAAACAGAAAATGGCATACGGTGCTTGTGTCTCGGAGGCAGCGAGGGGTTGGGGTTTGGAAACCCTATTCTATTCTTTTTTTTCCCTATTTTTATTTAATTTTTTTATCGAAGTGCACTCGATCCTTTTTAGTGTTACTCACGTCACCTTGTGTAAGAAGTTTGCCCATCTTTGGCCTCTGAGACAAAGATGCTGTACGTTTATTATCCCTGAAATAGTCCTCAAAGGACAGTGACAAGGAAACACTGCCCACCCTCCTTACGAGGGCACGAAAGCAGCCAGGGGGCTGAGCAAGGAGTCTGAGCAAACCATGCCCATCGTGGTCTGACCACCAGCTCCCCGTCACCCCAGGAGCTGCGACAGGTGAAAACGCACCCGGAAAATCACCCAGAGCAGAAAGGACTTCCTTCCAGGATGGCAGGAGGCAGGTGAGGGCAGGCATCGTGTCATTAAACCCATTTTATCATTCAGTTTCACACTTCACCCCATAGGCACCTGATGGGAATGCAAGATTCCGGAACCCCGCATTCCTCTGAAGTCCAGTGACACCAGAACCACGTGGGCTTGGCCTCTCGTCAAGCATTGACTCGAGCACCCCCTTCTCGGGGAGCACACCCTGGCTCGCCCCCCAACTCTCCAGCGCCCTTCCTCAGCCTTCCCCGCTCTTCCCGAGGGCGCTAAGTGCAGCCCACAGGCCATGTATGACGGTCACGGCCCACCTCTCACCACGAGATGACGTGGGCCTGACGCCACTGTCTCCCAGGGCTGTGGGGAGGTCTGCCAGGCCTCCTACCAGGAAGGATGTCAGAGCTTTGCCTGGCAGACAGAACTGCTCCAGGAAGCATTCGCGGGAAACGTCTGTGATTCAACAGGTGGGTGGGTGTGAATCCTGAGCTAAGGAAGAAGAGCAGCGGGGAAGCGGTGGTGGCCCGGAGAAGGGGGGGAGGGGGCGGCAGGTGACCACGCGCCGTGTCTCCTCGGGGTCACTCCAGGTCCGCGTCCATCAGGATGAGGCCAAACTCCCGGCAGCACCTCCGCCCAGCACACCCGGCTCCACGCGCACGCGCCTGGCTGCGCCCCGACAGGCCAGCGCTTCCAAACTCCTGTGTGTCTCCGGAACAGCCCCTCCTCAGGCGTCGGCAAGCTCGCCCGCGGCCCTAACTGCACGTCGTCTTGCCCGCCCCCCCCAGAGACATCCCGCCCACTCCCAGACCGCCTCCACACAGCCCCACAGCCACAGGCTGCCGCTGGCTGCCCGCACAACTCTCCCCCTCGGGCCTGAAAGCCCCCCGGGGACGGAGGTGGGCCGCCTGCACCCTTACGTGCCCGGCGCCTGGCGTCCCTGGACACCACGGTGTCTTTTCTTAATTTACATATTTGCTTTTTTTTTTAATTGAAGCATTGTCAGTTTACAATTGTGTTAGTTTCTGGTGTACAGCATAGTGATTCAGTGATACACACATGTATGCATTCCTTCTCATGCTCTTTTTCATTATAGGTTATTACAAGGTATTGAGTATAGTTCCCTGTGCTCTAAGTAGGACCTTGCTGTTTATCTATTTCATATACAGTAGTTAGCATCTGAAAATCCCAAACTCCTAATTTATATCTCTACCCACCTCTTACCCACCTCCGGTAACCGTAAGTTTGTTTTCTGTGTCTGTGAGTCTGTTTCTGTTTTGTAAATACGTTCTTTTGTATCATTTTTTTTCTTTTAGATTCCACCTACGAGCGATCTCATATGGTATTTGTCTTTCTCTGTCTGACTTACTTCACTTAGTATGACGATCTCCAGGTCCATCTATGTTCCTCCAAATGGCATTATTTCATTCTTTTTTGTGGCTGAGTAGTATTCCATTGTATAAATATACCACAGCTCCTTTATCCAGTCTTCTGTCGATGGACATTTAGGCTGTCTCCATGTCTTGGCTATTGTAAATAGTGCTGCTGTGAACACTGGGGTGCAGGTGTCTTTTCAAATTACAGTTTCCTCTGGATAAATGCCCGGGAGTGGGATTGCTGGACCATATAGATGTCTTTTCACTGTCGGAGCAACACGGATTTACAGCAGTTCTCAGCAGACAATGCATTAAGCAGGGTACAGACACCCCACTTTCCCACAGGAGGGGGCAAGCACCACATCCCCAATCCCCCCGCCCCCATCCCTGCGTCTCCAGCCCCTCTGAGATCAACACGAGCGCTACTTCCAAAGGCCACAGTACTTCTCTCAATTTCCTTCATCTTTCTTCCTATTAAAATTATTTTCAGAGAACATCCCTGAGGCACGTTGGGTTTATGTCTCTGTGTGCTTTGACAACTGTCACCGTTCTCCAGAGCCCAAGTCAGTCGACCTGGCTGTTTTAATGCCACTGCACAGGTTGTCTCGCTCCAGCACAGGGAAGGCTGGCCACCTCCCGAGGTAACCTGGGATGAGTCCGACGGTGCATCTAGCTGATGAGCAAACAACCCAACTCAGAGTCAGTCTATTGTCAGGGAGGAAGCGACAGGTGCGCAGGCAGGAGGCACTTCCTGGCTCCCCGAGTGAACGTCCTGGTTCCACAGCGGGCCAAGGTCTCCGGTCAGCGAGCCAGCCCCCACTTCGTGCATGATCCACGCAGAGGACTTGCCGGCACCTGAACCTGACTGCTGCATCTCCAGGCTGCTGGAAGGCGACCACAAGCACTGCCTGAGCGTCGTGTGATGTTGTGTGAACTTGGCACCATCAGCCCGCAAACGTCAGCTCCAAGACACTCACTTCATACTGGACTTCACAGTTTAGGGCCGGTTATTAAAGCCTGGGTGGCAGCCCCCCACACACAGTCACACCTGGTGCACCCAAGCTTCATCTCAGTTCGTTCGTGCTTCACGGCCAAAAGAGAAGCAGGCAACGCTAACATTCTGATTGTGGATATGGTACAGACACGAGGCTCACTCACTACTCACTGAGACTTTACAGAGGCTTGCACCCCAGAATACTCATGTTAGTATGCAGATTCAATCTACAGCATTTATTAAATTAAACACACTTCTTTGGAAGGTAATAGATGCCTTCCTTGGAAAGCAGCTACACATAAGTGTGTTTGCCATAAACTGAATCTGATGTAACAAAGTAAGAGTCGCTTCACTCGATGACTTCCACTTGGACTAAAAGTCACGGCTCCAGCTAAGTGGACCATTTAAGGCCCCGACAGGCTCTTAACAGTGTATTTTCCAATGTTCAAATATTTGAATCCAGCGGTAAGTGAACTGAGCCAATCAAATAAGGCGAACTGTGTCCCAGGCATAGCTGAAGCGCGCTAATCAGTTAAAACGCTCCCATGCGGTTTCTTTGCCATTTTCTTGCAAACGGGCATTTTTAACAGTACAATTTAAAGTTCTGCTAAATTAAACTCTCATTCCGTTCAAAATGGAAATCTAGATGTAAGATGCAAACAGCTTTGCTCTTCAATTTTTTTAAACCCTCTGCTAGGGTATCTGTGTTAGATTAAATTAGAACTTCATCCCCTTGGCAGTAAGTCTGATGACAGAAATCCTGGGGGAAAAAATGGGAAGTCAAAGAGGGGAACCGTCTTTCATTAACGAAGACCCTGAGCAGTCGGCGGCATCGAGCCACACGGCTGTTAGCAGAGCCAGGATTCCGACCGAGGAAATCGGAGTCCAGGGTGCTGGCTCTCCAAGCCCTGGGCTCTCCCTGGGCGGGCGGCGTGGGTTTACTAAGAAAGAAACCTGTCATCTAGCATGCAGACAAGATTTCACCCGCCTCCTAGGGGTCCGCTTAGGTCCAGAGACGGTTCATCCCTCACTCCTCAGAGAGCCCATGACGACAGCCGCGGACGACGTGGGAGCAGACCTGCCCTCTGCTGCATGCTCCATGGAGTCCTCCTGGCCACCACAATGCGCTTCTGCATGAATACCGCCTCCCACGTGTCCTCTTCCCTCTCGTCTGACGGCTGGGCTCGCCTAGAGCACAGCAGCTCCTCAAACCAACACCACCGCCGACACCGAAGTCCTCCTGCTCCTCCCTCCCCCGCCGGGGCCTCCGCTCCTGCGCCCCGGCCGGCAGCTGCCACCCCTAACCCGCCCCCAGGGAAACCCGCAGTCTCCCAGCTTCTCCCGCCTCCTCGCGCTCCACAGCCATCGAGATCTGCCCTGGCTCCTTCCCGTTACTTTCCTTCCCATTTCCTTGAATCAAGATGCCAGAAACCCTAAGACGCGTGGTTACTTCACCTGCCGCTAAGAAGGAAGTCAGGCCGCCACTTGAACCACGTCCTGATGCTGCTTCTTACCTAGAGGTGCTTTTTCCTCCTTCCTGAAAAAGCCCTCCGGGGGCTATTTAGACACAGACATTATCAATATCACACCAGAACATAAGGAAGAGGATAGCTAACAGAAATAAATTACTTGAATGCTCCCAAAACTTGACATCCTGAGCCTGGCTCCCCTGACCCACTTCCAACTCAAAGACACACGGGCTTGTCCATGCCACGAGGAAAGCCGGAGAAAGCGACCGCGCTCGGCCAGCAGCCCCGGGGTTCTCTCCCAGGCTGCTCCGCACGTCCCCAGGCGGGCGCTTTCCTGCCTGGAGCCCGGAAGGGAATCCTTGCGCACCTGTCCTGGTAATGAAATGCAAATGAGTGTGGCCACAAAGCCCCTCCCGGGGGGCATGGAAAGTGAATATAAGCTTGCTGCGCTCCTCCGCCAGGCAGAGTCTCCTCCTCCACCTCCAGGGACCCTGAGACCACATGGAGGGAGACAGTGACCACCAGCCCCAGCTTCCCATTTGGAGTCCGTACATTTCACTCCATCACCCGCAGTGATTCTGGGGTGCACGTCTGTTCATGTCACTCCCTTGCTGAAGGCAGATCCCCATGAATAGTGTTTCCCTGCCCCACCAGCCATGACCATCCCCACCTGCCTCCCAGCCCACCACCTGCAACCCACGTTCCCACCACGGGCACCAGGGTCTCCCCGACTCCGGGCACTGTGGAGGGGGAGACTGGGGTGCGTCTGAAAGCCTAACGGCAGAGGGACTGCAGAACTGGACGGGCGGGGAGCGGTGATGCTGGTGGAATCAGGGGTGACAGTCCAGGCATGGGCTCAGTTGGAGAGTGTATTTCGCTGACCGCTGACCAGGTGAGACGTGTCTGCCTTCTCCACCAGCAGAGACGCACACGCAGCTCATCTCTGTCTCACACACGAAGTGGCCGGGGCCACTGGATAATCAGCAGATGTGCTCAGTCAACTCTGAGAGTCTGTGGGTCAAAAGCTCTGTGTGTGCTTGGGACGTGCTCACTGAAGGGTCCAGAAAAGAGTCTCTGCTTTGTACTGTAGGTACATTTAAAAAAATATGGAGGGGTGAGGGTATAGCTCAGTGTTAGAGGGTGTGCTTGGCATGCACAAGGTCCTGGGTTCAATCCCCAGGGCCTCTCTGAAGGGGGATACAAGTAAAATATAATTTCTTTTTTAAAAAGACAAAAAATATGGCACAGGGAACCATATTCAACACCTTGTAATAGCCTATAATGAAAAAGCATGAAAAGGAATATAAACATAACTGAACCAATGTATGTACACCAGAAATTCACAAACACTGTGAATCAACTATACTCCAATTAAAAACAAAAAACCACGTGCAGATTAAAACAGGACTCGGCACTGGGTCTCACAGAGACCTGCCCCTCTCCCCACCCGACACCCTCGAGCACGAGGGTCACCGAGGGTGCACACAGCCCCCCACGTGCTGCGGGTGACGTCCCCGGGTAGGGGCCACCTGGGTTTCCAGCCCTGATTTTTAAATTTCCTCCCCACTTTGCAAAAGGATGTTGAGGTGGTTCACACAGAAGACAGATGAGAGAAGTTAACCGGTTAGAAGGGGAAAATCGGGAACAAGTAAAGAAAGAAACAAACATACTGACTGCAACGCAGTTGCCGTGAACAATCCCGAGGTCCAGCCTCCCGCCGCCCAAGGACGCCAGCGAGGGGAGCACTTCCCGCGCTCAGCCCCACGCGCATTGGCAGCTGGGGTGACGGCTTTCTCAGCACTCGGTTCTTTTTTTTTTTAATGGTGGCACTGGGGGTTGAACGCAGGGCCTCGTGCGTGCCAAGCACGCGCTCTGCCCGAGCCACTCCGCCCTCAGCACTTGGCTCTGAGACAAACGCGTCAGGCTGACCTTCACCCGAGGGACAGCAAGCGCCGTAAAACCCTCAGCAGGCTTCGTTGAGCCAACGCCTTCATCATCTTCCAGGACTTTGTTTTCTGGAGCACCTGCTCCCGTGTGCTCTGGTCACACTTACTTCATATGAGAATGTCAATGATAGGCTTAATTTTTCTAAAATAGCACATTTTTTGCATTGTGGTTTATGCCGTTTGTGATCATTCTGTCTAAAGATTTCAAAGTATTCAGTGTCCTCATCAAAGCTGGTTAACTTCCCAGTGACTGAGCTCCCAGAAAACAGAAGGAAATGCAGACAGTATCAGAACAGACGTGCTCCGATTTTAGACCCAAGAGAATGAACATAAAGGAAAAGAAAATTCCATCCCTACCGATAGAGCCAAAGGCACAGGACGACATGGTGAAGGAGGAGCAGCAGAAGCACGCGGCGGTGTTCGGCAGACGGGGGCCGTCACCTGTGTGCGCGGAAGCTTCCAGAACCACTAACGCACGGGGTTTCAAGGCTGCACCATTCACGCCGAAGAACCTCCCAGCCCCGGACTCTGAGCAAAGTCGTCCCTTGCTCCCTCGCCCACAGTAGGAAGCCTGGCGCCCCACGCGGGGCTGAGAAGCCCCTTCTACGACGAGGAGCCGTCCCATGACGGGTCCCTGTCGGTGCCAAAGGACACCAGGGGCCACCACGCTCCTCACCGTCCCCTTGGCAGATGTACTTACTTTTTTCTTTCTTCGTGAATATTTCTCAATGTCTGTGTACTTTCTGAAAAACAAAAGACAGTCCAGCTTGAGATGTTTAGAACTAGGCCAAAATCTCTGCAAGAAAAATGCAGGCTGTTGCGGTGACCTCAGGAGGCACCGGTCAAGAGCAGGGCGCTCAGGGTCTCCAAAGGACACAAGCCCACACCGGGGTGGCCCCCAGGCTCCCGAGAGAAGGGGCCCCAAGGCAGTCTGCTCACGTTCCTTCCCTGAGAGCCTCTCACTTGGGGGGGGGGGAGTCTGCCCCCGAGGCTGCGTGTCTGCAGGCACCTTCTGCCCTAAAGCTTTTATATGATCCTGGGGGCAGTGGGGTGGGGGGTTCCGACATTTAAAGTTTCTGACAGCTGGTCAGCCACGCTCACAGACAACGGCTTCTGCACACAGCCCTTGCCATGATGTGTGGAGCCCTCACGTCGCTGCTCTCGGAGAACCCAGAACCCACGGGTTCACTCAGGCCCCACAGCTCATCAGCAGAAGAACTGAGACTAAAATCCAATCCAAACCCGGTCCGTCCTCGTCCTGGCCCGTCAGAGCTCTGGGCCGCCTACCCTGCCCTCTTCTCCTTCTCTGCTGACAACCGCGGGCCTGCAGGCCTGCTTCCAACTCTTCGTCCAGCTTTACTCCAGCTGTTCCTCTGCCTGTGTGGAAGGGCCCCCCACCACGCGGTTCTCCAGCAGAAAAGCACCCCTGGGTCTACTTCCCCAAGGGTGAGTGGACTTCAGTCTCTCAGCAACTCTGCGGAAACTCCTCATCCACACCCAACCTCCTGGGCAAGGGAGAAAGATATTTAAGCAACCAACAGACCCCGGCCAGGGTGCAACATGTGAACGATGACAGGAGAAAACAAAACACGTTAAAAGACAAAGGAACTCGTGCAGGGCGCAGGGGACACAGCAGAGAGAGCTATTCAGCGCAGTTCAACAGCTCCCCCCATCTTGCCACCCCCAGGCTGCCAGGACCAGCTGTGATGGATTAAGGAATCAACAAAATCAGGAAATACCCAGGCTTGGCAGGCGCGCAAGCAGGACCCTAACCTAACCACCTGCCTGGAGGGTCACGATCCGAAAGGGACAAAGGAAGCCGTTCTCTGCCTGGAAGCAGAAACCCTAACAGTAAACGAGCCGGGAGAGGCATGAGGTCCGCCAGACACTGCTCCCGCGAGGGCACCTCAAGTTTCCCAAAAGGGGCTCCGTGCAGGGGACCTCGGGGGTGGGGTGGAGGCCCCTCACCTGCAAGGCTGAAGCCACCTGCTTGCCCCACAGTGAGATGAAAACGGGCACCTCTGTTCTTTGCTCAACACAGAGACCGTTAAAATGTGACGGAGAAGCAGCTATGGGGAGGTTCCTGGCGAGCAGCCCCCGAAAAGCTCCCGACACCGAGCATGGTTCAAACCCAGCCAGGGGCTAAGCAACCAAGGGTGGCCACGAGACCTCCCAGGTCAGCTCCAGAAACCGCTCATCTCAGCAACCCTGGAAACCGGAACCTTAAAACCGCACCCGACGGTCTCATGAAGGAGGGCCGGGCTACGTGCGTCCGGCGTCCACGCTCCCGACACCCCAGCGTCTGAGGGCCTGCCGTCCTCCCAGGCCCCACGCCGGCCTTCTTAGCTGACCCCAGGGCAGCAAACCCAGCCTCAGCCCTGATCCCGGGGCCCTTGTTTGGGACCAAAACTGAGCACGTGGATCAGGACGTGCCTCTGCACTCCAGTCCCGCAGGTCAGCCGCCCTCCCGAGCCACCGCTGAGCCCGGCCCAGCCCTGACACCCAGCAGCAGACACACAGGAGCCCGCCGGGAGCGTGGCGCCGGGGCCCCAGGCCCGTAGAGCGCTCTCCGCCCGGCCGACACAGCAGGAAAGTGGGGAGGGGTTGGACGCACAGACCCACAGGCCTTCGCGGTGGGGGGCCCTCTGCTTTCACACACAAACACAACCTGAGGAGCAAAAGGAGGCGTCGAGGGCGGCTGCCCCGGGAGTGCAGCCAGACCACCTTGCCTCGCGAGCTCGAGGCAGGCGAACCTGAGCGGGGCTTTCTGCAGACGCGGAGCCCCTCCTTCTGCGTGACGTCAGCGCAGGGCACGGACACACGTCGGAGCCCCAGCGCTGGGCTCCTCTGCCTCAGGATAAAACCGCCAGGCGTCCCCAGGCACGAGTCCACAAGGGAGCGCGACAGCTCAGCTACGGGCGCCTGTCCGCCCGACTCCAGACGCAAGCCGCGGGGCGAAGGGACCGGAGCCCCCACCCACGGCTCAGCTTCCTCCCAGCCACCCCTTCATGGCCACAACCGCACACGCCGTGCGGCGCCCCATCAGCCAGGTCCAAGATCCACCCCAGAAGTCACTGCTTTGTTCACCAGCAGAGACTGCCGCCCTGCACAAACCCTGTGTTTTAGAAAAGGAAAAGCGCGCGGAATTGAGAAAACAAAACTGTGCCAGGTGGAGCGTGGGCTCCCAAGACGGCGCCTGGGGCGGGCTCCATCTTGCACATTTAGACTCTTGACCTCGACGACCCCCGTAACCCCAGAGGAAGACGAGGGACTTAATACAGGACCTCGTGGTCCTTGTGAACGTATCAAACAGCAGCGGTTCCTCCACACCTAGATTGCGAGAACCCAAAATTGCACCACTTACGAAATAAGAGTGAACGGCAGACAGAAGTGGCCACACCGGGGAGAGACGCTGGGCAGCGAAAGAGGGGGATTTACGGGCGAGAGGGGGAGGGGCCGTGTGCTCACTGCTGGACGTCGCCAGGGACCCTTGGGCACTTCCAGTAAGGGAAGTGTTTGAACGTCTCCAGTCCTGCCGCCACGTAGAAGTGGTTGTCCTGCAAGTCCTTCGAGTCGTCCAGAAGATGCCCGTTCATCGTAAACAACCTGCGGACGAAGAAAGAAGCAGCGAGCTGGGGCTCCGACAGCAGTGACGCCGGGCTGGGCGTGTTGTGCGCGTAGCACGGCCAGCGCGTGGGCCGCGGGAGAGCTGACGCTCCGTGAGCAGACGCCGTACAGACGGGCCGGCCGGGCCCGCGGGGCGGCTCTCCCGGGCCAGGCTCGCTCTCCATTTTCAGGTTTCTTAATTAAAGTAAGTCTTTAATTATGTACAAGTGCTCAGGGACCCTTGAGAACATTTTAAGCTGTTGGTTGGTGTTCAATTAATTTTAACTGATAATAGCTAAAATTGATACAAATTGGCTTATCCATGTTATAACAATACTTAGAAAACAAACTGGCATTTATTAGCAAATATTATGCCTTTTTATAAGCACCAAAAGACTAATATTTGTCTATGTTTTATTCTGCGCTCTTTTTGGCAAGTTTTAATTCACCAGTTCATTTATTTAAGAAACTACTCAATTCATTCAATGCTGAGCATCTGTTATGAACTAGACACTCAGGTAGGCATCGCCTTGGATGAAAACACAAAGAGGAAAGTCACAGCTTCCCCAAAGTCAGGAAATGCACAAAAACCTTCATAAAGACAAACATGACCAGAGAAGGGCAAAGTGCTGGCGTTCAAGGAAGAGAAGGATTAAAGGCAAGCTTCACTAAGGTGGGAGAATGTGCAGTGGGCTTCGAAGGGTGGGTAGGAGTTCCTCATGTGAAGATGGCATGAATCCTTGGGATAGCAGAAGGGGCCTCTGCAAAAAGCCAGAACGCAGGGGTTGACTGTCATGGAAGGGTGAAACGCAAACTTAGAGCTTATAACGTTGAATCCTAGAGCCTGGAAACCTGGGGGGAGGAGTTTACCATCGATTTGGTCAGAGTGAGTGGAGGCTGCATGGCAGTGTGGGATAGGCACTGGGTTTCAGCCACGGTAAGCTGCCCCTTATGGATGGGATGTCACCTGTGGGAGGAGACAAGCTGTCGCAGGAGTACCTCGTGGTCAATTACAGCAGTGGGTGTGGACGTGGAGGGAAGAGAAGGAACAGGTGGGCCCCACAGGACTCACCCCCTCTGCTGAGCACCCCCAAACCTCAGCCTGAGTCAGTCACCCGGACGGCTGGCTGGACCGTGGCCCCGGAGTTTCTGATGCAGTGAGTCTAGGGCTAGTCCACCTCTAACAAGTGCAGCTCCGAGAACTGCCGCCTTGGATCAACCCTGGAGGCCTGCGGAGGAGAGCTTCCAGACCGGAGACTCGTGGGACACCACGGAGAGCCACGCTGTGCGGGGGCCGGTGGCTGCGACGTGGAACACGGGCTTCCCAGAGAAAAGCGGTGCTGGGAGTTCTGTTCTTCTGCCATCACCTGGGGGCAATCAGGGCCCATCCCCGGAGGGCTGACAGATGACACCAGTGTCCCCAGGAGTAAGTCAGGGCGCTGCAGATGCCCTCGGCAGCGAGAGGCCCCGGGAGACAGCGGGACTGACCACGTGCTCCCAGAGCCCGGGCACCAGGGCTAGACGGCAGGGCACCGGTGGGGGAGGGCGTGCGAGACCCCCGCAGCAGCAGCAGCACTAGGCTGTGCAGGTTACTGTCTGGAAGGTGGACAGAGGAATTCTCCCAGGAAGCAGGAGGGAGTGGTAACAGGATACATAAAAGTTAAGAAATAAAAATGAGGAGCAGTGCCAACTCCCGGATAATAAGAACCCCCAGACCAAGCTATAGTAGAAGTAGCAAGAAATACACGTAGAAATAATGAAGCTGATGTCACAGATTCACAGAAAGAGGGAAGGCCTCCAACGGGAAGAGCCCACAGGTGGTGCAAAAGCTCAGGACGGACAGTTAGGTCCAGGGCACGCGCCCCACACACGCCTGACAGTGCGGACTGAACTGGACGCGGAGAAGGAAAGTAGTTGTGCTTGAGTCTCAGGACAGCCCAGGGGCCACGCACCACCCTTCTCTTCCAGCAGGTAACATGGAAGGAGCCCAAGGCCACAGGACCTCGGCCAGTTCACCCTCTTTCATTCTCATTTCCCTCCCCAGGCTGACGCCTTTCCCTTCCTGGACAGCACCTGGCCAGTCTCACGCCCAGGTAGTTCCCGTAACACTGCCTTTCCCAACCAGGGCAGGACCAGGGTGAGGCCAGAGAGGCACCTGGGATGCACATCTGGGGCGGTGCCCACCTCCGGGACAGCCGGCCTCTCCTCCCAGGCCCCCAGCCCGCCCGACCTCGACTCCTGCCCTTTCTCATGCCGACCCTCTCCTCTGCCATGTTCCTTGACTCCAAGCCGGGGGGGTCTCCTCTCCTAGACAGTCTGCCCTCCGCTGCAACGACTGACTGATCCCGCCCTGTCTGCCGCAAGCTCCCGGGGTGAGCGGCACAGGCCGGCCCCCCGTGGTCAGCATCGTGCCCACCACGTAATCCGCAAAATGTCTGTGAGAAGCACATTTTCTAACACCGAGATCAGCAATAATCCTGCACACAGAGACCCACACACAACTTCACTTAAAGATTTCTCTGGAATATATAAATATGATGTATAAATACATATTCCTGAAAGCTCAAAACTATCCAATAAATTAACTAATTTTAACACCACTGACAATTTGACTAAATTTCCAATCGACACGAGAAAAAGGTGTAACAGAACCCTCCCCTGAAGCACGTTAACATTATCTAAGGAAGGATAAACACAGATGGATACAAACGACTTTTCAAACGTATATTAAACATTAGATCTAGGCTCCATTCAAACCAACATGTATATTGACGTTAAAAAGCCCCAGTGTGCGCGTCACATGACTGCCCGGCTCACCGCGTGCGCTCTCTCAGCTTTCTCCCTGTCTGCAGCTTCTGCACTCTCCCTGAACTCAGCCGCAGAGAACTAACTTAAGTCCAGGGGAAAAAGAAATAAAGTTACTGATCCAGTGTCCTATTTTCCCTCTAAGTACCTTACTTGCCTGCTCGCCTCTCCCTCACGAGGATTTTTCTCTTACTTTCGCCACCACGTGACACTTACGATTTTATATGTGACACTTATGATTAATTCCACTGTTTCTGGCTTCTTTCAAAAATATGCACACTTGTATCTGCTGCACACGATTGTCCCTGTTTCTTCAGGAGTGAAACACTAATATTTACAACCGCATTCTGGACTCGGGCACTTACGGTACTGATCGTACAGACGCCCACCTTCCTGGAACGTCTGTGGTCACCATTCCTCACCACGCTCGCCAGGCCAGCAGCCAGCCCGGGCCCTGAGGCTCCCAGCACTTACGTCTTATCACCAGTAAGTGCGTCCGCTGGGGTTGCCAGTAACACAACTCTTGGGAGATCCATCTTTTATGTTTTAATTTACCCCCGAGGGAGTTAGTTGACAACAAAGTGAAAAGGAGTAACATCTTCGCTCTTCCCCCGCAGCGCCTGCCATCGGGGACCACCGCTGTGCATAAAGATGACCCTTCAGCCTCAAGCCACGTTTCCTGAGTCCTCACCTTTAAAGACCAAGACTGTCTTCTCTGCATTTTCTCAACACCCTCCCACGGCAGGGCTCGGCCTGCTCGTCACCCCAGCGCTGTCCCCGACGCCAGGTCTTAACCTCCCGCTACAGCCTCACATCCATGCCGCTCCCCACTGCTGCCTCCGAGACCCCCACAGCCAGGCCCGTGGTCTGACCCCCTGCTGTCCCCCACAGCCAGCTCCCCCTTAAACCCCTGTGCACACGGAACCTCTCCCCTGCTGGTCCCTGCCCACACGCAGCCATGGACGACTCCATCCACCTGCCCGTCTCGCCCGAGGACCCCGCAGCCCTGCAGCTGCCACTGCAGATCCCGGCGTCCGGTCCAACTGGGCTCAGCGCTGCTCGGCAAACCCCGGTCCTCCTGTTCACTGCCCTGCTCTCCTCTCCCCTCCCCAGCGTCCATCTTCCAGGTCACAGCGCCGTCCATCTGCTCAGGACCTTGTCCCCCCACCACCCCGCCTCTCACGTCCCACCCTCCAGCCCAGGACCCCACGGCCTGGCTCTAGGACCTTCCTGGTCTACTGCATCCTCGCAGTAACACTCAGTTGTATGCAGGGAACGATGGAGAATTTCCCCCAAAACGCCATACTCGCTCATGGTCATGGCCGCCAGCCCCACCCCACGCCCGCTGCACACCAAGCCCCCTTGTCAGCTGTAGTCACCACGCCGAGCGCAGGGCAGATGCTCAGTAACTTTGTTGAACAAATAAAATCAGAGTGAACCATGAATCATTTCAGACCTTGCTGGTTCAGGCAGGAAATCCTCCTTGAAAAGCACAAAACAAGCCCCCAGACCCGGGTCCCCACAGCCGAGCGAGAACCTTACTTTCGAACGCCTCCCAGAGGAAAGACTTTCTCTCCGATAGTGGCCAGCACGCAATTCCACTCCAGTCAGGCTGAATTTGGGGATAATAATTTTCACAGGTGGGATAAATAATCTTCCATTTGTGAAAACACTGCAAGAATAAAAGGAAAAGCCATCATTAGTGCCTCACGCTTTGGGGAAAACTCTGGGAATTCAAGAGAGGCATGTAATTAGAGAGCCGTGACAGCCCCTCGGGGCCCACATCCCACCCCAGAGAGGACGGCCACCAGCCGCCCGGGCACTCAGAGCCAGCAACGGAACAGGAGCGCTGGGGACATGGCTTCATAGGATATGAAACACCCAGAGGAACAGGACTAAACAATATCCTTTTTAAAATACACCTCCGTGACAGCAGGTAACACAGATGAAAACTGTGACCAGCTGGAAAACAAACGGGGATGTTCTGCCTATAAAAATGCAGCTGTTAACCAGGATACGGAAGCACCTAAATGCCCATCGACAGATGACTGGGTGAGGAAGATGCGGTGCATGTACATACATATACACACAGTGAGTACTACTCAGCCATAAAGAGGGTGAAATAATGCCACTCGCAGCAACGTGAGTGGACCTCGAGATGATCATACTAAGTGGAGTAAGTCAGACAGAGAAAGACACATACGTGGTACCACTTTTACGTAGAACCTAAAAAACGATGCAAAGGAGCTTATTTACAAAAGAGAAACAGACTCACAGACAGAAAACAAACTATGGTTTCTAAAGGGGAAAGTGGGGGGAGGGATAAATTGGGAGTCTGGGATTAACAGCTACACCACTGCTGTATGCACAACACACGAACTGCAGGGTCCTACTGTGCAGCACAGGGATCGGTGCTCAGTATCTTGCAAAAGCCTATGATGAAAAATACGTGTATAACATACACGCATCATGTGTGACTGAGTCCCCTTGCCGTGCACCGGGAACTAGCACGCTATACGTCAACTACACCTCCATAAAAAAATTAAGTAAGTCAATAAATAATAGTTTAAATGCAGCTACCGTCCCTTCCCACTGTCCCAAGACAGGGTCCCAAAGGCGGTTACGTGCATCCTGGGAAAGATGACAGGCGCTGCTGGCTTCACTCTCGCAGGGGGACAGGGGTGCGGCCGGCACAGAACCCAGCGCAGTTACTAGTTCTCTGGCGTTGCGAGGCCGCACCACTTGGGCACAGCCACTTGGCAACAGCCCCAGACTCCTGTGACTCACATTACGACACCGTGAGACACACATGTAAGGCTGCAGGAGCTCAGCTGGACCCCACTGGGCTGCAATGTGTTGCTCTACCGTTTGTGACGACTTGCTTTATTGTCACTGTTTTTCTTTAAATGCAAATAATATTGGAGAAATACATCTTTTATCAGAGTGAATATAAATTTTAATTTAACACGTTTGTACACAATAAAGAGAATCCATTTTCTCAGCCGAGGCTTTGTGGCAAAAGGCCTGCAATCAACCCAGAGGCGACCTTTCTCCATATTTAAATACCGCCCCAAAACAAACCCCAAAAGGGAAGCTCCGTGCGGGCCGAGCACAGGCACCCCCGGGGCTGTCACCGCCGCACGGGAGGCTGGCCACGCCCCACCTAATGGTGCTGCTGCGTGGTCTGCGCCAAAGTCTTTCCAAACACAGATGACTAGCAATAACACAGAGAGAAGTGCTGAAACAAGGCCACTTGTATTTTTATCCAAGTTTTTTTAAGATACTTACTATGCATTCTCATCCTGAGGGCGGGGAAACAGGCACACTGCTGTGAGCTCAGGAGAGCCCTCCTAACCACTTCATCTTTAAGTTACAAGGTCTCCAAGCAAACATGATCAGGCCTCTTCTTGGTAGAAAAGACCCTGCATTTGGATGGATGTTTGGGTCCACCTAGTGGAATTTCTAGCACACCAACGTAAAGAATGGGGCACATGTCTTAAGACTGACCAGTTTATAACAGAAAAAAAATCTATCAAAATAAGTGAGAACCATTGACATCTTGGGTCATACCAAAAAGAAAAAATACGTATCTCCTGGGTATGCGTCTCCGCCAGGAAGGACCCACAAGCCAATAATGTTCCCTGAGATTTCCATCCATTCTTCACAAAAGGGTGCCCTTCACACATTTAGGGACACTGTGTTTCTCATTATTTCAAAACAGCTCTCAGTTATATAAAAGGCACAGCGGAAAGATCTCGGATGTGTACGGTGGCCCCCCTGCAGAAGTTCAAGGAGAGGTGTGTTAAAGAATGATGGTGGGGTTTGGAAGGAAAGTGGAAGGAGCAGCTTAGCTAATAAACAGGTCGTGTTTCCTCCATCCTGGGCTTTCCATCTGGGGCTCCGCTGGGTCTGGCAGGGTCCTCGGTCCTCTGCTGGGCAGTGGGGCATGAGGGACCACTCATCCCAATGTGGCAGACGTGACCCCGGCCAAGTGAGGCTGGGACTGCCGGCTGCTGGTGCCCCTCGGACACGGAGCCCACAACCCCGAAAAGTCACTGAAATTCCTCCCACTGGGAGCAGAGCCGGGTAACGTCACATCAGGCACCCCCGCTTCTCTGCCATAAAGTAACAGAACACCACCACGTAAGAAGGATTTGGGGGAACGGCCGCCCTTGACGAGCACTGGGCAGGGCTTCCTGGGAGCAGCCCCAGTGAACCTTCACATCCTTGCTGGTGGATGTCACCGTCCTGTTACAAACTGAGGACGCCAGTTCGCAGAGAGGGTGCATGTGCCGGTCACAGAGCCAACAAGGTGAAAGGCGGGATTTGAACCAGTGCTTCGTCTGGGTCAAGTATGTTCTCCTTCTGCAACCCCAAATGCACAGCAGGTGGGCCCACAAAGGGGTCCCGATTAACCTGGACAGACAGGCTGCACTGCCCCTCCACGCCAGCCCCGTCAGCAGCTCCCTGGGGCAGCCAGGAATCCGGGCATCCCGGTCCTGGGGGGCCCTACCGAGGGTGTGTGTCCCCACAGGGCTTTGGCAGTGAGAGCTCGCGGTGGGAACCTAACTTCTACGTTTCCTTTCCACCCGCAGCAGCCGCAGTGACCAGATTACCAAAAATCAATTAAAAGCCAAGGCTACACTGTGTGCTTCCACCGCCCCCACATGAACGGTGAACTGCGGGGGGGGCAATCAGATTGCTTTTCCAAAACCAAGGTTCAAGAGAGGAAGAATCTGCAGCCCCTGAAAGGCCGGATCACAGGGAAGAAGGGAAGGAACAGCACTCAGAGGGAGGGGGGAGGAGGAGGGAGGGGGGAGGAGGGGAGAGGGAGGAGGGGGGGTGACGTCTGTAAGGCGCTCAGGGAAGTAGCGGCTGGTACTCACTTTATTTGTCGGGACAGACGGTGAACCGTCTGCCACCTGGAAGGCACGTTGATGTTGCAATGCACCACCGGTTTGATCTGAAAAGAGAACAGTAAGCCTGAGGATTCAACTCCAGCCTGCACACACCTGTTTAACGCCACCACTATACACAGCACTGCCCCAAACCTAAGCAAAGGTGGGGTGAGGCACCCCCGCTTCTCTGCCCTCCCCTCTCTTCCCTCCCTCCCTCCCTGCCCCACCCCCCCATACCTGCCTCTTCCGGGTATTTAAACACCAAGCTTGTTCCCACAGGAGCTTGGCCCTGGCATGTGCCCCCAGGTCTCCGCACAGCTCAGACGCCAGCTCCTCCGGGAGGCCGGCCCTGACGACCACACACCTTGAGCTATCTCCACCCCGGCACTAGCACTGTCTGACATTTCTGCGCTGATTTATTTGCTTGTTACTGACTCCTCCTTGTAGACTGGCAGCCTCCTGAGAGCAGGGACCGTGCTTGTCCTGTTCAGCAAGGTGTCCCCGGGGCGTGAACCACGAGAGGCCCAGAGCAGGATTGGTAAGTATTTCATGAATATGAATGAATGAATGGTGAGTGCCTGAGTGACGACAAGTGAAAAACGGCTCTGACACTCTGGAAAGGGCCCCAGAAAAAATGATGTCACTGAAGCCTGGCAATCCACACCCACACACCCCGTTACCCCGTAGTCACGCTATATACAAAATCATACACGCCTCGGACGGACAGGGACAAAATCAGTGCCATGAATAACAACGGCCACCACGAACTTACAGACCTAGTTTGGAAACAAAACAACAGAAATTATCCTCTGCAAAATTCTGCTAAGGTGCAGCTGCCCTAAGAAACGCTTTCTGCTTGATTGCATAAAATTGCAGAAACAATGAACTGACTGCTTTTCCATGTGTTAATGACTCATTAACCCTGATAACACCTGCCTAATTAAGTAACGCCAGCAATTACAGACACGACTCTCGACGCTCCCTCGTCCTCCACACGATAATTGCCTCAGAAGTTTCAGGCAAACGCGGTTTTCTGTCACTGTGTGGTGGTGATGACAGTTTCAAAGACCCATGTCACTCACCTGCCCCGAGAGGCAGGACGCAGTGGGCCCTGGAGGTCTTTCGTAAGGGTCCAGGGTAACTGAACCAAGTCCGCATCCGTGATGGAAGACACTCGAGGCTACTGAAGCTGTGTTTCCCCAAGTAGCACCTACGGCTTGTTGAATGTCTGCTGTTTCAGGCCCTGCACTCACACCTTTCCAGACATTCATACCTAATCCTCAAAGCAGCCAGGCAACAAAGAATCAGAGAGGTTATGGAATCTTCCCAAGAACACACAGCTCTGAAGTGTCTTGGTCACGATAAGTCATCACAAAACATTTCACTGCAGTTTTTAGCAAAATGGGGAGTTGAACCTACGCCAGCACAGCATTTAGGAGCCTGTTTTCAGTCACCTCGATTCCAGTACAGACTCCGCCACCTTCTCACCACGTGACCTGGATGCGGTCGTCTCACCTCCCCGAGCCTCCGCTCGCTCAGGCATGCAGTGCGGATGAAGGGGGTGCGTGTCCCGCGGGTCTGCTTCCGACGTGAGGAACACAGGCGAGGGACTGCGCGGCCGGGGCTCGGCGGTGAGCTCGGAGCCCACTCGATAGCAGTCCTGGTGATTCTTGTTGTCTCTCGAAGTCCCTGCTCTTTGCGCCTCATCATCCTGCTCCAACTGCCCTCAGGGGCCCTCCTCACGGCCTTTTTCACACAAAACATCACACATCACACAAGAAGAATCCCACGTCAAGAGAAGACCTGGTCAGGCATCGACACCAAGGAGAGAACCTCGTCGTAAACAGTGTCCATCAGGGTCCGGTGCTCGCAGCGCTAGGAAGGTGAGCGCACACAGGTGGTCCCGCTGACCAGCTCAGCGCAGGTGCTCGGCCCGAGGCTACACAGATCACTGTCCAGAGACGCCCAGCTGCCGCGGACCGCAGGAGCCCACGCAAGGTGCAGTGTCCCTGCACTTCTCATTTCAGTCACTGAGAAAAGGTCGCCCCGGCTCACCTCCAAAGTCACTTCAAATTCCCATTCCGTGATGCTGTGAGTTAAAATAAAAGTCAGCTTCACTCTTTCCCAAAGATGTCCAGCCTTATTCTGGAGCAGCTGACGTGATAACAGGAAGGAGGCAGGCAGATGAGAGCTAACCCCTCACCCACCCGGCACCACGACCTGCAGAAATGCAGCGAATCCGGGCAAACCCTCAGTGTTGCAGCCCCCTCCCCGCTTTCACGCGGCATTATGGGCCCTCGAGGGGGAGGGCAGGCAAGTGTGCCCAAAACACGGTTGGGGAAATGGGCTCCTCAGCCCCCGTGGTCATAGTAATGATGAGTTTTTATTTTCTATCTTTAGGAAATTTTTGCCTTTTTTGACATTAAAAAAAAAAACAGCACGACTAGGGTCTTACAACTGACTGAGCAGATGTCACGCACTTTGCAAAGTACTGTTCTAATCCTAATAGTTAGAATTTCGCCCCGTCTGGAAAGAAGGACGGAAGCAGAGGCACGTGCCTGCCCAGCCCTCCGAGGGCTCCTGGACTGAGACACGCAGGAGGGGTCCTGTGTGCAGGTCAGCTGTCCCCTCTGAGACACAGCGGAGCCGGTTACGAGGGGCCTGGAGTGGGGACTCGCCAGAGGGAGAGGCGCAGAGGGCTCAGGGTCGCCAGCCGGCAGCCCCTCGTTTCCCGACGCCAGGACTGGGCCCTGGGGACCAGCGACCTGTCCCGGAGCCGGCAGTGTTGTCTCACAGCAGCTGAGCCAAGCGCTCGCGCCACCCAGACTCCCACCAGAGCAGCCCAAAGAGCGACGCCATTCCCGCTTTTATATTTCAAACCCTGTTAGTTGGACGATTTCTTTCTTTAGCGGGAATGATGCTTTATCTTCTCCAAAGATTCCTGAATCACCGACGGCTCCCAGACGCGTTTCTTTCTCCCTCTCCTCATCGCTGCCGTCACCGCCTCTTCCTCAGAAAGTGGGAACACAAAACGCAAAGCAACTAACCCACCCGCAAGTATCCTTGGAGCGAGCCCGGCACGCTCGGGCCTGAACTACATACAGGAAGGAGTCAGCCCGCGGAGGACGGGAAGAGCCGTTCGGTGAGGCAGGAGGAACAGCACACACAGCGCTGGTCAGAGGACCCCGGCCCATCCTCGTGGACACAAGGGGGGGAACGGAACACGCATCCGGACTGGATCTCGCACACAGAGGGAGCGGTGCCGGGTGAGGCTGAGGAAGAAAGCAAGTGGAGATGAAGACGGGATCGCACTCAGCAGCGCAGGCTCCACCCCTCGGGGCAGGGCGCGCCTTGGCGGGTCTGAACCAGGGGACGGATGTGATCAGACCGGAAGGGCCGGGCTGCAGGCAGGAGGACCAGCCGGAAGGCAGGAGCCTGCCTCCAGGAACAGCTCTTGGCGTCCTCAACAGAGTAAGAGGAACAGAGATGGCAGCGAGTGGACTTGAGAGGAGGTAGACAAGGGGCCGGGAGGGGCTGCGGGGCTTCTGGGAGAAGTAAGAACTAAGAACAGCGTCTAGGTTTCTGGTCTGAGGAGCCGAGAGCACAGTTCCAACCTCTGAAACAGGGAACACAGACTATTAACTGGGCTTGGGGAAGATGTCCTTGGGACGTCCAGGTGACAGTGCCCCGTAGACAGAGAAGTGGGTCCTGAGTCACAGAGACATGCGAGTCTTGGGCACGTGGGTGACGGTGGAAGCCACGGAAGAGATGGGGAAGGAGAGGAACCAGGGAAGCCCTCGGAGGGACATGGACACACAAAGGACAACGACAATAGTTCCACAAGGAGAATTTAGAGGAAACAACCACAGGGAGTGAGAAGAGAGAAGGGTTTCAGATGACAAGGGAAGAAATCGTTTCAAGAATGAGAAAGGGGACCAGTTCACAGCCACCAGCATGGCTATAATTGAAAAAGGTTTAAATGCCCATCAACTTCAAAATAAATTAAACATGGTGCATTCATACGGTGGGATGATATTCAGCCCCGGAAAGGCATAAAAAGACAACACATGCTACAACACAGGTAAACCTTAGAAACGTTACGCTAAGTTTAAGTAGGCACATGCAGAGGGCCCCAAATGGTGTGATTCTACTTGGACAAAATGTCCAGACTATGCAAATCCCCAGAGTCACCTGCTACCACTCATCTTCGCTCACCCACTCATGGGCGGCTCCCAAGCAATTCTTCCTATTCTCTCCCATCATCAGTCTACCCACAAAAGATCCTGAATAGCCAAAGCTCTCTTGACAAAGAAGCAAAGCTGGAGGCATTTACAATCTATAAATATAAGCTATTAGGTAATCAAACCTGATGGTGCTGTGTACAGACCAGCAGGTCACTGGGACAGAGCCAAAAGCCCAGAAACAAGCCCATGCGTATACGGCCAATTACTTTTCAACAAAGGATCCAAAAATATACCATGAGGAAAGAAGGGTCTCTTGAATAAATGACGCTGGGAAAACTGGGCAGCCACATGCAGAAGAACGAACCTGCACACAGAAGTCAACTCAAAATGGATTGAAGACTGGAAGGTAAAACCCGAAGCCATGAAACTAGAAGAAAACATAGGGCGTCTTGGCATCGGTCTTGGCGGTGATTGTTGGTATTTGACGCTGAAAGCAAATGTAACAAGAGCAAAACTGAGCCAGTGGGACGGCATCAAACGTCATACATAAGAAGCTTCCACTCAGCAAAGGAAACCAGCAAAAAAATGGAAAGGAAACCTACCGAGTGAAAGAAAACTCTTGCAAACCGTGTATCTGCCAAGAGGTTACTAACAAACTATATACAGAACTCACACAGCTCAGCAGCAAAAACAGACACACACACAAATAAATACCCTAGTTTAAAAATGGGCAAAATACTGAATAGACATTTTCCCAAAGAAGACGTACCACCAGCCAAGAGGTACAGGAAAACGTGCTCAGTACCAGTAATTTTCTTCTTTTTGCATCAGGGAAATGCGAACCAAATCACAGTGAGGTGTCACCTCACACCTCGCTCGGAGAAGCTGCATGAATTACACAGCAGTTTCTAACAGAAACAGAAGCTTCCACACACACGTGTTCAGGACAGTCCGACAACAGGCAGGGCCCGGGGCAGGACCACGGACAGGAACACGGTGGACCCGGGCGCGGGCTCCGTCAGCCCAGGGGCCTCCGCCAACCCCGTGACTCCGAACAGAGGTAAATCTCATTCCCCTCGCTTTTCGGTCAGAGAGGGAATCACATAAAACACCTGTAAACATTCACATTAAAAGTTATTTTTAAATCCTTTTGCTTAGAATCATCGGTAACTGCAGCTCCCTGGAAAATTCACCTCAGTGAGTCACTTCCTTCTCCTCCGTGACAACTTGAGATACGTGAGGTCTAAAGTAGCCTGTGGCCGTTTGACCACTAGTGCGCCGTTTACTGGGGTGAGCCCACTAAAGGGGCCTACTCAGACAGCGACCCTCAGGGGTAAAAACAATATTGAACTGGGCTCATCTGTTCCCAGAAGCGCAGAGAAAAGCACTGGGGAGGGCCTCTAACTCCTGCCTAAACCTGCACAACGTGAGATTATAAATCAAACTCTAAGAGGCAGCAACGGAAGTCCTTGAATTAAACTGAGACCAAGGACATTTTTCTCACTAAAACCAACATGACACGGTCATTGAAACTCAAGATCCCAAGAGCACTTACTTCGAGTCTAATTTTCCTCGCCCCTCCATTTAAGGAAGCAGAACTCCAAATTCATTCTGTTGAAGTACTCTACAAATCACTTCTGTGGCTGTATTAAGTGTATATTATGTTATTCTGATTAATTTTAAGTAAATTTCTACACCAAGTCAAGTTCTCTTGAGAAGCTTCTTCAATTTTCCCACTAATATATTTCGACCAAAACAGAAATTCTGTGAAAGAACATTCTATGAAAAGCTAGGTACATCTACTCTGTTACTGTATCACAAAATAAGGCAAAATAACTTCGTAAAATGTTGAAACACTGAGTATCTGGGCATGGCCAAAGCTTACAGCATAGTATGTTTAACGTTTCTAACAGTGTGCCTGGTACTCAAAGTGGATGGGGTGCGCCACCCCAGCGTGAAGGCATCAGGGGTACTACCACCAGCTATTTCCTGAGCTCTCGCAGTGCTCCCGGCACCGTCTCACTTACTCCCAGCAACATTTTGAGAGGGATTATTTCAGATCAAAACCTCCAAGTCTAATCACAGTATGACAAGTCATCAATCACCCACCTCCTCTGTGGAAGGACATTCCCGTTGTTTGCAGGTTTCGTAATCGCAAAAAAGAAAAAAAACGCTGGAAGGAGGTGGAGCAGCACTGGGCCAGGACCCCTTCTGCAGTGAGTCCTCCGGAGCTTCGACTCGCTCAGCGCTTTGCACGAATCCCGGAGGACCACGTGCCCCACGTGCTTCGGGGCCCCCTCGCGGAGCCTGCTCTGTGCCCACGCTAGCTGGCGCTGTGGGGCCTGCCCGCCCAGCACACAGTGCTGCTCTTTGTGCAGGGCCTGCTCACAAGCCCTCAGAAATAATCCACAGAACGAACAAGGACCTGCTGTTCAGCACCTGGGAACCAGATGCAGTGTATTGTAATGGGCTACAACAGAAAAGGGTCTGAAAATACACGTGTGTGTGTGTGTGTGTATGCGTAACTGAATTGCTTTGCTGTACACCAGAAACTAACGTTGTAAGTCAACTACAATTAAAAATAAAATTTTAATCAACACATTGCAAACTGACTATATGTCAGTGAAAAAGAAATGCAAAAATATCTTTAATTAAATAAATAAATATTTTTAAAAGAAAAGAAATAATTCATTGAACTGTTTAATCCTATGAATTACACGGAAGCAACTCACTTTAATACAGATAGGTTGTACACGCTGTAACGGGGCTTTCCCCCCGGGGGGGGGTCCTGGATTCAGCTCTAGAATACTTGGTTTTAGTCCAGGTTCCGTCACTAACGAGCCACCTAACTCTGTCCATGTCACTTAAACTTCCCTGAATTCTTTACTCATCTTTCAAGTGGCAGAAAGTAAGACCCGCTCTCCCTCACACGGTTCCCATGTTTCCATTTTCCCAGAGGAGACCAGAGGCAGGCAAGTGCGCTGAGAACAGCCGTGCCCACTCTGCGCTCAGACAGAGGAAAGACGGGGAAGGCCATGAGGACGCACACCAAGGACGGAAATGACCCCGGGATGCACGGTGTGGCATGGGGACACCACAGGCCAGGCCAAGTGACTGGGGCCGCATGTAAATTCGCCAGCACAGAGGGCTCACCCGCAGAACGCAGACGCATTTAGCACCTGCCGTCTCGTCAGAGCACTTATTCTAGAACAGCGTAAACCGTGACAACAATCAACAAAAGACAAGTCTTTTCGCTCAGTATTATATTAGCTCGGAATCCTGGGTGCCACCCCTGAAGCACAAAGCAGGTAAACCGTGGCGCAGTAAGCAGCCGCGAGCAGTGAGGGGCGATGGAGAGGCACGTGGGCAGGTGAGCAGTCCTGGTAACAGGAGCGAGGCAGCCCGGAGCGACTGACAGGCCCCCGTCCTGGGACTGGCAGCTCTCCGTCCTCACGGGACGGCAGGGCTCGGCTCTGAGCTCGGTGCTCAGATGGGCCCCTCATGGGAACAGCAGGCTTCCTGGACCACATCTCGTGTTTTGGTCAAAGCTCCTGGTGGTGGTCTAACGCATTCGACACTGGCTACACCGCAGATGCGTGTCCGTGAAAATACTACATATGAAACGACGACAGTCACCAGCCACTCTTAGGGAGGGACGTCTTCCCCCAAGGAGGGGGGCGCGGTGGTGACCATCAAGCACCCCGAGCCTCCACACTGTGCGCCACACGGCTCGGCCCCCCAACACCAAGGTGGCACTCCTGTCGCCGCTGGAAGCAATACACATACTTGGAAGCTTCCCGGAGGTAAATATTAAAGAGGTGAAGGCTGTGTGTGTAACTCCACTTCATAAACAGTCATGACAGCTCTATGCGGTTCCACCCCAATGCCCGGCTGCAGTGATGAAAAAGCCAGAGGACGTAAGGTCTGCGGATAGGAGTGGGTTGAACACCGATGACAGAGACATGATGGAATGTGCTGCAGCCACACAGTCACTGTGGGACAGGCAGCGACCCTGGGGGGGTCCTTCACTACGTGAAACTATCGCGATACAGTTAATAGAACGCAGATAAGAAAACAGTGCGTATAGATGGACTGCACTTCTGCAGATGTGCATGTGTGTGTGTACACGTGTGTCTGTGCATACAGACCTCTGCTCCCTGCGCAGAGAAAAACAGCTAGAAATGGCGATGACAAGATGCAGAATGTGACGTTTCAGAGGCAGGACTGTGGTTCTCACTCTCGTCACTGAGCTTTGCCGCCTGGCACGTTAAGTGTAGTTGATTTGCAAGGTTGTGTTAGTTTCTGGTGCACAGCACGGTGATTCAGTCACACATGTATACACATACTCTTTTTCACGTTAGTTTTCATTATAGGTTATTACAAAATGTTCAATATAGTTCCCTGTGCTCTACAGTAGGTCCTTGTTGTTTGTCTGTTTTATATACAGTAGTTTGTATCTGCTAATCTCAGACTCCTAATTTATCCCTCCCTCCCCCATTTTCCCCCTGGTAACTGTAAGTTTCTCTCTGAGGCTGTTTCTGTTTCGTAAATAAGTTCATTTGTCTCCTTTTTTTTTAATTCCACATATAAGTGATATCGTGTGATATTTGTCTCTCTCTGACTTATTTCACTTAGTATGAGGATTTCTAGGTCCATCCACGTTGCTGCAAATGGCACTATTTCATTCTTTTTCGTGGCTGAGTAGTATTCCAGAGTGAGTGTGAGTGTGTGTGTGTGTGTGTGTGACCACATCTTTATCCAACCATCCTGCACAGCATTTTTGACATTTTTCTCAGCAAGAACTACTTTTACAATCAGATTTTTTCAATGAAAAGAGAGTAAATTCCAAAAGAAAACTACAAAACTCTTTGGGCAACTCTAGTCCCATTGGTATGGCAATCTAGTGCCGCCTTTGGGAGGAGGGGGCTCTGGTCGGCTCCTCCAGCTCTGACTCAGCATCACCTAACCTGTCTGATCACAGCGTCCTCAACTAGAAAATGGGGAGTTTTGAGAAGATAAGCCAGAAGCTTCCTTCCTGTCCTAAAATGCTAATTGTTACCTTATAATCGCATCTTATTTTTTAAATCACTGAAAGGTACAGAGGAAACAGAGACTCCAGCTTGAACAGATACCTCGAGGGGTACTTCTCAGAAGTGTTGCGTGGCCCCCCTCCTTGCCCCACCTGGAGGGGGGCCTGCAGGCACCCAGGTGTTAAGGATAATCATACACAATTTCCTCTCTGTTAAGGCAGCCCTGAAATTCAGTGACTGCCAGAATTGCTTTCTTCTTGGAAACCTGCCCTCCCGCTCCTGGCAAGTTACCACCTAAGGTGGGTAAGCAATAAATCTGAGTTGATTGATCACACAATCGTAAAGGGCAGACACGAAGGAAGCAGCTAAACGCTCCCGTGGGCTGGTGCCTGTGGTCAATGCCAGAGCCCCTCAGCATCCTTTCCTGGAGCACGGGCTGGAGTTCAAGGACACAGAGAGGCCCCACTTCTTTAAGATGTGGGGGAGGAGAACCGGCACTTACCCAGCGCGGGCACGTGACCGCCACATCATCCCGCAATCCTCACAGCAATCCTCTAAGACAAAGAGTCTCATCTCCTTTTCACAGAGGGGAGAACTGAACAGCAAAACCACCACTAAGACAGGCAGATGCTCTAAAAGCAGCTCACCTTTGAAACACTCCACAAAGAGTCCATTCATAAAATAAAAAAGTAAAAAGCGTCTTGCATTCTAAGTATCACCAGGCCATCTCGCTCAAACCTGGTGATTTCTGTTACTTATTAAAAGGTGGATCTCTTTTAACTTACATGTGAAATGGCTTTTTTGGTTAAGAACCAAGTGATCTGAATGGAGTGATGGGTGGTTCCATCCTGCAGACCCTTCAAATGTCTACTAAGAACAAAAATGTTGCGAGCACGGAGCAGATCTTTAGAACTACAGTTAGCTTCAACACTGTGTAGCCTAAACTAACTTTACCTGACACCCATCTTTCCAAATCCCCAAAACAAAGGGGATGTGAGAAGTCTTAGTGAATGGCCGCACGCTGTGTCTCGGGAGACTCTCTCCCTGATGTGGGCTCGGGCCGTTCTCACCGGCTCCCATCATCCTGGTGACGCGTGTGCCTTGACAGGCAGGATAACCCTGCACAGAGGTTTCCGGCTTCAAGAGCAACATGCCTTCACAGGCATTCCCTACAAAATGCTGTTTTTATAAAACTTCCATTATTCAATACTGACATTTTAATTTTTACCAAATCATCCAGTTTGTCCCACCTTTAGCAGTTAGGAGTGAACACTTACTTCCTTCAACTTTCTCATCTTTGCAGGTTTTCTGGGAACTATATGGATATAACTGCAAAAGAAGAAAGAAAAACCTAATTAGCAGGTAAATACTGGAGGGAGGGCATAGCTCAAGTGGTAGAGCGCAGGCCTAGCCTGCCTGAGGTCCTGGGTTCAATCCCCAGCACCTCCACTGAAAAACCAAATAAATAAATAAACCAAATTATCTCCCCCCTGCAAAAAAAAAAAAAAAAAAAAAAAAAAAAGGAAGGTAAATACTTAGAAAATTTGAGCCTCTTTCTTTCCAGCATTCCAACATACAACTCCACAGCGACCTAAAATTAAAATCAAGAGCACCATAAATGCTCAGGGAAACGTTCACGCTGGCCACCACTGGCGTCACCCAGGAAAACAGACCTTAAGTGTCACTGCCTTCCCTCAGACAACGTTCCTTATCAGAGAAGGACCTTGGAGATTGACCAAAGAGGGGGCCTTTCCCAGGTCACTAACGGCTCGTCCAGGATCCCACCGCTGGCCAAGGTCAGAGCAGAGTCCCAGACGCCTCACCCAGCTCCCTCTCCCCTCTACTGTCCCCTCTCGTCCCAAAGAACGTCATCACTGTCCCCATTCTGCCAAACTGAATGCTGGAAAAGACCCACCAGAATTAAATGCATCTGAGTCCCACTAGTACAACTTTTGACCCTTGGGGACGTTGGGAGAGCCTTCCATACGCTTCAAAAATCAAACAAATATTTTTAATGATAACAAATAATCCCTCAAGATTTATGTCTGTTAAGGTTTCTTCCTGATTTAAAACAATTGTTATGTCTTTGAGACTGCTGTTGCGGGTGATGGCTTTAGCACTAGTCAGAGAAGGACTGACTAAGATTTGGTAGATGGAAGGAAAAAGAAATTTGTAAGTGTTCAATACATAGTCAAGGGTCACAAGCGCCGATGCCTACAGAGGCCGGGGAGGCAAACGACGGTGCTTGGGAAGGGTATATTAGGGAACGGTGGGGACTGTGGCTAGCAGGAGTGAGGTCCCACGGGAGGTGAGTGGTGCTCATACTCCAGGGCCCCGTTTTCCTGTGGAAATGCAGGCAACTAAAAACTAAGTCCTCTGAACAATCAAATCTTCTATCTTTTAAATGGAAACCAAAATTTCCTATCACAGGAATAACCCCCTTATAAAATGTTGCAGCCTGGAGCTGAAGACCTTAAGTGCTTGCTTTCTGCCTGTTGACCAGATAACTAGAACTATCTGCATTATCTATGCTGCAATGGGTTTTTATTATTTTTACCTAAAGACATCTCTTTTTGGTAATGACAAAGGTGTTAAAAAAAAAAAAAAAAGGCTGAGTAGGGAGACACAGCGCAGTGGTAGGGTGCACGCCTGGCAAGCGTGCGGTCCTCGGGTCAATCCCCAGCACCACCATTAAAAAGAAATAAATGAACAAAGAGACCTAATTACCTCCCCCTCAACAATAAATAAATAAAAAAATTTTTAATAAAAAAAATGCCTGATTTTTCTCAATATACCTTTAAATTAAAGGTTTTTAAATTGTTTCATATCTAGTCAAGTTGAGATTTTTAAGGATTTCATTTTTAATTTGTAATAGAAGTTTACAGCTTGACTTTTTTTAAGTGTATGATTTTTATTTTTTTTTAACATTTTTGATTGAGTTATAGTCATTTTACAATGTTGTGTCGAGTTCCAGTGTAGAGCATAATTTTTCAGTTCTACATGAACATACATATATTCATTGTCACCTTTTTTTTTTTGCTGTGAGCTACCACAAGATCTTGTATATATTTCCCTGTGCTATACAGTATAATCTTGTTTATTCTGCATACACCTGTCAGATCTATAAATTTTGAACTCCCGGTCTTTCCCTTCCCACCCCCCGCCCCCTTGGCAACCATAAGTTTGTATTCTATGTCTATGAATCTGTTTCTGTTTTGTATTTAAATTCATTTTTTTTTTTAGATTCCACATATGAGCAATCTCATACAGTATTTTTCTTTCTCTTTCTGGCTTACTTCACTTAGAATGACATTCTCCAGGGACATCCATGTTGCTGCAAATGGCATTATGTTGTTGGTTTTTATGGCTGAGTAGTATTCCACTGCATATAAATACACCACATCTTCTTTATCCAGTCATCTGTTAACGGACATTTAGGCTGTTTCCATGTCTTGGCTATTGTAAACAGTGCTGCTATGAACACTGGGGTGCAGGTGTCATCTTGAAGTAGGGTTCTTTCTGGATACATGCCCAGGAGCGGGATTCTGCAGCTTGATTTTTTTTCAAAAAAGTCAACAAACTGCAAGCACCTGTTAATGAAGTTCTTAAGTTAAAAAAAAAAATTTGCAGCCAATGCAAACCTGAAAACTGTGGGACCCGAACAGCCTGCAAATCTCCCACTCACCGCCTTGGCTTCCCAGCCCTCCCAGGCATGCTTCTGCTGGCCTTCAAACAGGTATTCCAGTTCTATATCCCCAAATTCCATAGCAGATCATGAACACGAGTCCCCCCAAATAAGACAGCTTATTATCATTAAGTAAAAACAAAAGGTAGAAGATTAATTTTAAAATTAAGGCATAAAAAGATCGAAAAATCACAAAATGCTCTTTATTGTTTCGATGCTGCCTTCCAAAGAACCCAGGAATGGCGCGGAAAGAGGGAACAGGACCTCCCTCAGAGACCCAGCGGACCCAAGCCTTTACACCAGGTGCTCAGAAGAGGTAGTTCCGGTTGGACTTAGGTTTCCTTGGGGGTGGGGTGGGGGGTGAGCAGCACAAATGAGAAGCAGAGATGAGACGCTGATGTGTGATGTCCCTCCTTGCTGCTTCTGGAGAATAAAGGGAAGGAAGAAGCCAACTGCTAGAATCAAGCCAGGCATTTTAAAGCACTGCATTCATTTCATTCTCAGAACATCTCGCTGGAGTAGATATTAACTGGTCCCATTTTATTGATGAGGAAACTGAGTCTCAGCAAGGTTATTTAATTTGCTAAATGCTCCCAGATGGGAAAAGCCATATTCAATTCACCCCAGGTCTTCGGCTCCAGGACCACATTCCTCTTCTCTGGCGTGGCTGCCTCGCCAGAGACTCCCCCCTTTGCCTGTTACCCACTAGTCCTCAGGTACAAATGGGTGGTAAGGACACTAGAAGTAAAGTTGGGGTGTCAACGAGCTTCTACAGTTTGATTTAAATACCGCTTCCACTTTGTATCTCAACAACAAATTCCATGCTAAATAGGAAAAATTCCTACTAGAATTCAAATTCTTTGCGGGTCTCCCCAAACACACACACACACACACACACACACACACACACACACACACACAAAATGCCCTGATCTACATTTTGTTTTGAATACAACTTTCCTCACACAAAAAAATCATAAATTCTAGGCTTTATGGGACATTTATTTTTAAGTAATTATTAGCCTATAATACTTTGTTTCATAGAGAAAAAATTATGTTCCTCATCTCAAATTAATTTATTTCAGCAAATGTAGGAAATGTTTGAATAATGATTGGCTCGGGGGTAGATTTTAACGGTATTTGTCTTCTCGATGTACTGTTTCACAGCCATTATCCTGAGAAGACTCTGGGACGGTTAATACATCACCAGGTTTCACTTCAACGTTCATCTGCTGGCGGCACAATCAGGAGCTTATTTGCTGGTGAAAATTAATTTTAATCGCTCAACGGCTCAGTAATTACAGAACATACATCCTGACAGGTGCCAGCTTACCGATACCAGCACAAACCCAGCCAGAATCATTTTCAGAGTTTTATTCACCGAAGTCTGGATTCTGATTTCATACTTCACTGACCTAAAAAGAAGTGAAGAAAATGAAACCCAAATGCCTCTCCATGTCGATCTCCACATGCAAACATCACCCATCTGTTCTGTGGCCATGAAGGTGCCTGGAAAATGCAAAGTAACAGGGACTCTCCGCCAAGTGGGAGCCCCACCTTCCCTGCCTGCTCAGCGAACTAAGTCGCGTTTCCTTCCCTGCAGAACATAATCATCGACGTTCAGAAACCTGAGAAGATAAACACCTCAGTCTTTCTCCGTATTTCTGCCACACGTCCAGAACATTTTAAATAAACCCTGAAAATCTCTCTGCCAAATCAGAGGTCTCACGGTCTCCTAGAAAACGCCTCAACCCACAGGAAAGAGGAAAGACTGGCACTTGCTGATCACGGTCCAGGCGTGATGGGCGATGCTCCGAGAGCCTCCTCCCTCATCTGCTCCCAGATAAAATATACGTCACTCTTACAATGAAACGTTTTAGGGCGAAGATTAAATACTTTTCATCGCACATATGTTGAAAAGGATTTTAAAATCAATTTTTGTAGAAACATATTCTTTCGTGATTGTGAGACCACAAGACCAGATGCTGCTGGGAAATCAGTATCCAGCCTGTTCGGGCTACGATAACAAAAACATCCCAGCCTGGGGCCAGGGCTTAAACAGCAGACATTCACCTCTCACAGCTCTGGAGGCTGGAAGTCGGAGATCAAGGTGCTGATGGATTCAGTGTCTGCTGCGGACCTGCTTCCTGGATCACAGACAGCATCTCCTTGCCGCGTCCTCACTCATGGGGGGGGGGGTGCTCCTTTATAAGGGCGCTAATCCCACGAGAGGCTCCACCCTCATGACCTCATCACCTCCAGAGGCCGCATCTCCTGACACCATTAAAAAGGAACGTCGCTCGCTTGCCATCTGTTTCTACAAGGATCAAGCCGTTAGCCACTGCAGTGGCTGACCTCCAGCGCACTTGGGAAGGAACTCAGGGTGAGGACCAGGCCAAGTCTCTCTGTGCTTTAGGAAAACAGGCAACACAGGCCTTGAGACAGTTGGAAATATTTCAGGAGAAATTTCTTATGAACCTGGATTCTTGCACCTTTCCATACTTAGTAAAGCACTAGCACTGTTGACTGAGATGTCGTCTCGTGACTAGCAGCCCCTCTACCAAGATGGGTGCTCAAGTGCACGAACGCCTTCACCAGAATCACACGGGGAACGTCTTCCTCCCCGACCCCTCAGAGGAGTTCCGCGGGGCTGTCTGAGCAGCCGTCTCCTGGGCCACATCCTCAGTAAGACACTGAATAAACTCAACTCACAACCCCTACGTTGTGCATTTTTTTCCAAGTTGACACAATCAAACGGGGGAAGGGGGTTCAGTTTCAACATACGAATTTCAGAAGGACACAGACATTCAGTGTGTAGCATGTGGTAATGAACCCTGAAAAAATAATCACAAAATGAAGTATCTACAAAGGTGCACGTTCTTGCCAGGGAGTGCCCATATGTAACAGGATTATCACAGTAATAAATTTAAATCTAAAACGTCACGGCGTTAATCCAGACTCTGCCTCTCAGCAACCATGATGTCTGTGACTTACCAGGTTTCTTTAAAAATAATAGGATGGCAAGTTTGCACCTTTGCAGACGCCATTAAGAATCTGGATCACAAGCCAGCCAGCTCACAAAATGACACTATCTGGGTAGTCCAAAAACACTCGAGTTACTAATTTAATTAGGCGCATCTCTGGAGGGAGAGCGTGCCTGGCATTTGGGAGAAGAAAATGGAAATCCTCTCTGGAGAATCTCACCTTTATCTCAGCCCTCAAAGAGCTTCCTCAAATCAAATCCCATAGAAAAGGAGTCATTTGCAGATTCCTTTTCAAAAACTAAGTAAACTAACAAGGAGACAAAGGACCGTGAGACAAAACCAGCTGAAATAAGGGGAAGCAGGTGAATTTCAAACACCGGGATTGCAAGCACAGACCACAGAAGGGCAGTATTTCAACAAAAGGCAAACTTGAAAACACACGGAGGACATGGTACCAGAACAGACATATGGACCAATGGAACAGAATAGAGCCCAGAAACGAACCCACAAACTTCTGGTCAGCTCATCTTCGACAAAGGAGGCAAGAATATACATTGGAATAAAGACAGTCTCTTCAGCAAATGGTGTTGGGGAAACTGGACAGCAGCATGTAATGCAATGAAGCTAGAACACTCCCTTACACCATATACAAAAATCAACTCAGAATGGATCAAAGACTTAAACATAAGACAAGATACAACAAACCTCCTAGAGGAAAACATAGGCAAAACATTATCCGACATACATTTAAAAAATTTTCTCCTAGAAGAAATAAAAGCAAGAATAAACAAATGGGACCTAATGAAACTTACAAGCTTCTGCACAGCAAAGGAAACCAGAAATAAAACAAGAAGAAAACCTACGGAATGGGAGAAAATTTTTGCAAGTGAAACCGACAAAGGCTTGATCTCCAGAATATATAAGCAGCTCATACGACTCAATAAGAAAAAAATAAACAACCCAATCCAAAAATGGGCAGAAGACCTAAACAAGCAATTCTCCAAGGAAGACATACAAATGATCAAAAAGCACATGAAAAAATGCTCAATATCACTAATTATCAGAGAAATGCAAATCAAAACTACAATGAGGTATCACCTCACACCAGTCAGAATGGCCGTCATTCAAAAATCCACAAATGACAAATGCTGGAGAGGCTGTGGGGAAAGGGGAACCCTCCTACACTGCTGGTGGGAATGCAGTTTGGTGCAGCCACTATGGAAAACAGTGTGGAGATTCCTCAAAAGACTAGGAATAGACTTACCATATGACCCAGGAATCCCACTCCTGGGCTTGTATCCAGAAGGAAATCTACTTCAGGATGACACCTGCACCCCAGTGTTCATAGAAGCACTATTTACAATAGCCAAAACATGGAAACAGCCTAAATGTCCATCAACAGGTGACTGGATAAAGAAGGTGTGGTATATTTATACAATGGAATACTACTCAGCCATAAAAACCGACAACATAATGCCATTTGCAGCAACATGGATGCTCCTGGAGAATATCATTCGAAGTGAAGTAAGTCAGAAGGAGAAAGAAAAATACCATATGAGATCGCTCATATGTGGAATCTAAAAAACAAAAACAAAAACAAACAAACAAACAAAAACAAAGTGTAAATACAGGACAGAAATAGACTCACAGACAGAGAATACAGACTTGTGGTTACCAGGGGGGTGGAGGGTGGGAAGGGATAGACTAGGATTTCAAAATTGTAGAATAGATAAACAAGATTACACTGTATAGCACAGGGAAATATACACAAAATGTTATGATAACTCAGAGAGAAAAATGTGACAATGAGTGTGTATATGTCCATGAATGACTGAAAAATTGTGCTGAACACTGGAATTTGACACAACATTGCAAAATGATTATAAATCAATAAAAAATGTTAAAAAAATAAATAAAAAGAAAAAAGAAAAAAAAAGAAAACACACGGAGGACAAAGAAACACAAAAGAAAATATGGAAAAACCAGATAGAATTTTTAGAAATGAAAAACTAAATGATTTAAATTTAAAACTCAATAAATTGGTTTGATAGCACTGTATACACAGCAGAAAACTTAATGAGAAGCTCCAAGTGAAGGAAGTCCCAGGGCAGAGCACAAGGATAAAAGAGAGAAAAATGCACGGAAAAGAGGAGGACTCTCGGAGGTCGGAGTCAGCGAAACAGGCCAACCCACGTCGACTCAGACACAGAAAAGCAAGGGGAGGAAACGGAGGCAGAGGCATCTTCTAAACAGACGATGGCTGACAGGCCCCAAGACCACAGGCAGTTACCACCGGAGACTCAAGAGAATTCAGTAAATCTGCACTTAGACATCTCACTTAAAGCACAGCACACGGAATCAAAGAGAATAGATTTTAAAAAGCTGAAAAAGATAAACCACTACTTTCAAAGAAGTGAATGGCGACAGCTGATTTCTCGCCAGCAACCACTAAGTTAGAAGACAGTGGAAAAACACTGTCACGGGTGGAAGGGAACCGTCATCCACAGAATCACACTAGAAACGTACGTGGAGAACAAAGGTAAAAAGGCTTCTGCAGGGAGGGCAGAGCTCAGTCAGCGGTAGAGGACGTGCTTAGCATGCGTGGGTTCGATCCCCAGTACCTCTGTTAAATAAATTAGTAATAAATAAACTTTAATTACCTCCCCCCAAAAAACAAAAAAAAATTTAATAAATTAAATAAATAAATATATATAAATAAATAAACCTAATTACCTTCCCCCCAAAAAAACAAACAAAAAAAATTTAAAAATTAAATACGTAATTTTAAAATTTTTTAAAAAGAAGATTGACACTTCTGGGAACCACGGACTAAGTAACGCCAATTAACCCTTCCACTAAAAACTGATAAAACTGGACGAACTAAGAAACCTGTCGTTGAAACACAAGACATCTAGCAAGATAGGAACTACCACACTGCAGGTAAGAAGGGAAATCCGAAGACATGAGCCTGACGCCCGGGGCCCCTGTGGCCCAGAGGTAGTTGTTGCTGGGCACAGAAAACTCAGAGAGTGAACCGCGGTTCTGACAGCCTTTGCGGCCGGCAGGCAAAGCCCACCGCCACGGCTCCAGCGAGCCGCCCTCTGTGAACCGGGACCCCCTGCGCTGCACCTGAGGAGGAGGGAGCGTCCCGGCTCCCAGCCGTTTGGCCTGAACCATCTCACACTCTGCAGCTGTACCAAGTTGATCATGAACTGGGATGACGGGTACGTGGCTGAAGGTCACAAAAATCCACTTTGGCAAAAGATATTATCATCCTAGACCTCCAAATATTTCTGAAAATAAGTTTTAAAAGTAATGGCCAGCCCATAAAGATAACCAAGCAGAAGGAGGGAGAAGACAGCCTGAGAGCACCAGCCGCCGTGGCCTCAGCCTGGATCACTCAGGCTGGGGAGCCCACTGAGAGTCACCGCAGGAGAGGCTCGGGTCCCAGATGGAGCTTCCCGCCACGCGCCTGGGAGGGAGGCTGCAAGCACCGCCCAGTCAGGCCTTCACGCCGGCGGCCAGCATCCTGCTTGCAAACTCATGAGCGTCTCTGAGCCAGAAACACTCAGCTCAGCTGCTCCTGAATTCCTGATCACAGAAACTGGGAGATAATACAGGTCATTTTATGCCAGTAAGCTTGCAGTAGCAGGGCACGCTCCCCTAGAGACGGTCTTGCCCTGGGCACCAGGAGACACGCAGGAGCGTGTTTACAGCAGCGCTGCTGATCTTAGCACATTTACAACGACCCAAGTTACCCATCAACAGACTGGATAAGTAAACTGGTACATCAGTCAGTGAAATAATACATAACAGTGAAAAGTGAATGACCTATTAGCTACATGCTATTATCGTGGGTAAGTCTCAGAAGCATATTATTGTGTGAAAAAGCAAGTCACAGAAAAATGTATGCAATATAATAGCATTTACATAAAGTATGTGAAACATTGAAAAAACCCTACCCTTCAGGGATAGATGACTATGAAAAGATGATTATTACAAAAGCCAAAATAGGGGGGAGGGCATAGCTCAGTGGTAGAGTGCATGCTCAGTATGCACGAGGTCCTGGGTTCAATCCCCAGTCCCTCCATTTAAATAATTAATAACCCTAATTACTCTCCCCCACAAAAAATAAAATAAAATAAAATAAAATATTCTTTTAAAAAGCTAAAATGGTGCTTACCTATAGGGAAAGGATGGGGGTGGAGGTAGGAGGGTTTTAAAATGCAGGTAATACACAGAGGCTTGCTTTATTACTATTACTTACGCATGGAATTGCATACACTCTTCCGTATATATTCTGTATATATATTCTTTTCACGATAAAAGAAATGAAGTTAACAACAGTGTAAGAAATGGTAATGATATCTTTCAAAGGCAGATGCAAGAAATGAGTGAAGCCCAGGCAGCTCAGGAATTCACGGAGGATTAAGAAACAGTCTTCTCCCTTCTCTTTCGTAAAGGAAGCCTTTTCTGAGGCCCTGCACCCAGGCAGAATTAAACCTGTGCTTCCCTCACAATAGCTGCCACTTTGTCTTTTGTGGCTACTTCTGTGTGGCTCTTATCTCTCCAAAACATACACTCTGAAGCCCCCTCAGCCTCTGCAGCACCCCCCGGGGGGCTCCCTATAGGAAGAAGAGCACAATAGCTTTTGCTAAGAACTGCAAGATAGGTTTGGGTTGCAAATACACTTGTCTAATGACAGTTACCAAGAGAGTTTAGAAGAAATTGTAAGGATTATAAGCGCACAAAAGACTGTGGTCTCTCTGGGAAAAAGAAACACCACAATCAGAACAGTGCCAAAGAACCCTATATGCAGTAAGATCTCAAAAGGATTGCCATACCAGTCCCAGGATAAACGGGAAAGAATTAAACTGACAATTTGAGTGGGGGCCCTCTGGTACAACTGAACATGGCCAATTTCCACTACAGCTTTCAGAGTGGCCCTGGCGTTGATACACAGGCCTGCTTCCCCAGGACAAGCGACCCCCTCCCCGGCTGCTGTCCTGATCTTAGCAGACACCCGGCCGGGGTGTCCTTGCTCACAGGCCAGCACCGCGTCAGGGACCAGGATGTCAGAAATCACAGGCAGGACTCCTGTCCTCTGCAGACTCCTAGTCTAGCACGACAGAGAGCAGTAAACTGGGCCGACCATACACCTCAGTACCTGCGCTCATGGAAGGATATGAGCCCAGGTCCCCGGAACACCAGTCTGAACCAGCCGGGACCCAGCTGAGTCCTGCCTGCCAACGTCGCGTGGCCAACTCTCTTTCGTGCTGCGGACCTCCGCGCAGAGATCACCTTTACAAAGAGGCCTACCCTGGGTGCACTATTCTAATTGCCAAATCTCCGCCCCCCTCCCCATCCCCTTTCAAACCCTCTCCCCACACTGATAAGTCCGGTGATCGGAGCTGGCCTGCCCTCCCCACAAGGCGGCCGGGGACCCTGGCTGGTAGGGCGCGTGCGCCCGAGGAGGCACCGTGGAGAAAATCCGCACAAGACGGTGGCGCTCCGCGGGGGCAGAGCCAGGGTCGGTCCCCCGGGCCATGGGGACAGGAGGGGCCGCCAGGCGGAGGCAGAGCCGGATGGAGTCTGTGCCCCCGCCCCGCTCAGGCAGAACGGGCCGTGTGGGCTGGGGGAAGGGGACCCCAGGGCGCAGTTCCGGCCCCGTGGGGACAGGGCAGGCCGCCTGGCGGGGGCAAAGCACGCGCGGGGCCGCACTTACTCGAGCTTCTTGAAGGCCTCGCACCCGGCCGCCACGTACTTGCCGCCAGCCTGCAGCGCGTCCAGCTCGCGCACCGGGCGCCCGCGCGTCGGCGTGAACAGGCGCCGCACGCCGAACGGCACGGCCACCTGCTCGTTCAGCTGGTCCAGCAGTCCCTCGAAGGTGGCCACGCGGCGGCGCGACAGCACGAACTTGCGGCCCACGTAGAACTGGTCCCCGTTGCGGTACACCACGATGGTCTTGGCGGGCGTGGTGTCCACCAGCACGTGCGGCGCGCGCGAGCCCATGGCGCTGCTCCCGGCCCGGCCGCCGCGCGTGCGCTCCAGCCGCGGGGCCGCCGCCGCCCCCGCCCCGCCCCGCCCCGCCCGCGCTGACGCCGCCCGGCCATTGTGACCGCCGCCCGGAGAGGCGAGGCAGCATCAGAGAGCGGGAAAGAGCTCCGGGAGGGGAGGAGAGCCCCGGCTTCTGCCAAGGAGGGAGGAGTGGGAGGGGCCCGGGATCCACCAGGCACCCACCCCCACCCCTCCCACCACACCCCCACCCTCCTGCGCAGAGCGGTTGCGGATGGGTTGGGGCGAAGGGGCATCCAGACCATCCTGACAATCAGAACTGCGTCAGGGAGGAATCGTCAGGAACCATCCAGAGCATGTGAGAAGCTAGGGTACCGGGCACCGCTAGCGCGGGGTATCACAAAGGTTTAGCATTCAGCATGCACCTTCGTGTGGGGGAAGCGCAGTGTAAGAGGTGTACGTCCTTGGGAAAGGCATCCCCTATGCTAGGTAAACATGACCAGTCCTCTTGAGCTGGGACAATGAATGACTCTAGAAATACGTTTTTCCAGTGGCTCTGATGGGCTTCAACAAACTTTTAAAGATAATGGGCTATGTATTTCCTGCTGAAGTACCTCTGAAGCTTCAGAATATCTATACCTATAAATTTTACATACTCTAAATACCAATATATTGTACTGTTAAAAAAAGAGTAATCCATAAGAGGCCATCTGCCGTTGACAGCCACAGCCAATTTTTGAACCGCTACGCCCTTCACAGCGACACTACACACAGGTACTAGGGTGTGAAAGTGATTACTTTATTAAATCACCAGGAATTCTGTTGATCGTCACAAGGTTAGTTGCTAGGAACTTCTAGGGGTTGGGTGTTGAAAACACTTGGAGAGCAGGACTGAGCGTCGTGGAGCCACCACGGTTCGGTGTGGGCTACAGGTTGGACCTGAAGCCCGCCTTAACCTAGAACCTCATCGCGGGTTTCTCCCGCGGCCGGAGGAGGCAGATGGAGCTGGGGAAGCCCCTGAGCCGCAGGCGGCTCACGCCCCCATCCGGGGTGATGGTGAACCTCACGTGGGTGATGACATCCTGCAGCTCCGGCGTGAGGCTGTCCAACAGGTGGGTCTCGTCCGGGTTCAGCTGGAAGAGAGGCAGCCGGAGAGGCCCCTGTAATAGCCAGAAGGGCTGACTTGCCCAGCACAACCCATCGACTTGGACTTAGGGGGCTTAAACGGTGAAAATGACTATTGAGTGATGATAATTTGGCTTACCGCAGAGATCTGTTAATAGGGAACGGATTCCCGAATGAGACTGACACGACGCTGGCTGGTTTTAATAGTTAATTAAGTGGACAAACTGATGAGAAAGCAAAAGGAGGGCATGTGGGTGTCTCCCGGAGGCCATCACCCGCTGTTAGAAGGGAGCAGCCCTCACCCCATCTCTGACCGGAAAATGACCTCTTCCCTCCTATTTGATCAAAGAAGGCATTTCTGGGATGTCTCAGTGTCCCTCCCACAGATGGGCACACCCTTGGAGCTTTGCATATCTAGCTGCCCTTCCTAAAAAGGTAATATACTGGAGAAGCACTTTTCCTGTATGTATCCTTTGCACTTGATAGTTTAAAACAATATTTGATTGTTAGATGTGCCAAGGTGTGAGAACACAGCCTGTCCTTTCATTATATAAATGCTCAGATACGGTTTTTTAAAGCTCATTTGTTCTACTGTTAAACTGAGCAGAAGTTTTGGAGTTGAAATGTGCTCTGAGTGACGTGGCCTGCCTGGCTCCCCAGGTGGGTAGGATGCCACGCTAACCTTTGTGACCAGAAGCAGGGGTTTCCACTTGTGGCCGGGGAGATCCCAGTTCTGCCTGACCATGTCTTCTTCCTCCTGGGTCGTCAGGATGCAGCCGTCCAGCTTACAGCTGTCGGGAGAATTGCCTAGTGGAACAGAATCAACAGTGACTTTCTCCACTCCGTCTGCACTTAGAGCAGTTTGGTTTATAGACCATCATCCTGGATCAAAAACCCAGCACAGAACAAATCAAGGTTCTTTCAAAACAAAAGCAAAAGAATGAAGTACATGAGAGGAGGAAAGTACCGGGTGTGTGGCGGAGTGGGACCGCCTTGCGAAACCAACGAGTGTGTGCTCTTCAGAGGAACCAGGAAGGCCTGACAAACGTCCATGGGCTGGTGCATTTGAGTTTGAGTGTGTGGCATTTTACTTTGAAAGGTGAGCGTATCTGCTAAGCTTCCTAGATTGCACATTTCACGACTCGCCTCCTTCTCTGTAGCTCATCTGAAATCATTATGAAGCTGGAAAATATCTTCCTTACGGCATCACAGAATAGAATAGGATCGTGGAATCACAGAGTACACCACACGCCCTGTATTTGAGGGTTTCTAAGTGCTCTTTTGGTGAAAATATATGGTCCTGAGTTGTCTCTTGTCTTTGGAATTTCACCGGCATTATGGGCCCAGTGGGCTGAGACGAGTTTGGTGGATGCTCCCCCACTCTTTGTGGGGAGAACTTCTATAGGGGTCCCCAAGACTTGAAGATCAACAGAGGAGGAGCTCCTGGTCAAGAAGTCTGGCAGAGGGGGGTGCTCATTGAACACTGGTCTCCAAGGTGGGGGAGCACACTCCTGGAGTGCCATGGAAACCCAAAGGACGCAGAAAGAGAGCATCAGGATGACTGTGTCTGTTTCTGTCACACATGCACACACGTGAGTGTGTGTGTATAGCAAGCCAGGCATATTTGACATCGTAACAGGATACTGGCACATTCCCTCATCCCCATGACTGTCATCACGTGGTGATGGAGAGACCTAAGGGCCACCAGCAGTATAGCTATGGCATATTCCATATTGCAATTCAGGGTCCCTGGTTACAGGGATTTACCTGGTTTTGACTGAACCAGCCCTCACAAAAATAAACAAGTGGTTTTAAACTATCTGTAGGGAACCATGGTTTAAAGATACTGCTAGAAAACAAAACAAAACGACAACCTGCAGAACGGGAGAAAATTTTTGCAAAAGATGGAACCGACAAAGGCTTGATCTCCAGAATATATAAGCAGCTCATACGACTTAAGAAAAAAGCAAACAACCCCATCCAAAAATGGGCAGAACACCTAAACAAGCAATTCTTCAAGGAAGACATACAAATGATCAATAGGCACATGAAAAAATGCTCAATATCACTAATTATCAGAGAAATGCAGATCAAAACTACAATGAGGTATCACCTCACACCAGTCAGTATGTCCATCATTCAAAAGTCCACAAATGACAAATGTTGGAGAGGCTGTGGAGAAAAGGGAACCCTCTTACACTGCTGGTGGGAATGCAGTTTGGTGCTGCCACTGTGGAAAACAGTATGGAGATTCCCCAAAAGACTAGGAATAGACTTACCATATGACCCAGGAATCCCGCTCCTGGGCATATATCCAGAAGGAACCCTACTTTAAAATGACACCTGCACCCCAATGTTCATAGCAGCACTATTTACAATAGCCAAGACATGGAAACAGCCTAAATGTCCATCAACAGATGACTGGATAAAGAAGATGTGGTATATTTATACAATGGAATACTATTCAGCCATAAAAACCAACAACATAATGCCATTTGCAGCAACATGGATGTCCCTGGAGAATGTCATTCTAAGTGAAGTAAGCCAGAAAGAGAAAGAAAAATACCACATGAGATCACTCATAAGTGGAATCTAAAAAAAAAGAAAGAAAGAAAAAGACAAATGAACATAAATACAAAACAGAAAAAGACTCATAGACATAGAATACAAACTTGTGGTTGCCAAGGGGGCGGGGGTGGGAAGGGACAGACTGGGAATTCAAAATTTGTAGATACTGACAGGCATATGCAGAATAGATAAACAAGATTATACTGCATAGCACAGGGAAATATATACAAGATCCTGTGGTAGCTCACGGCGAAAAAAAACAGTGACAATGAATATATGTTCAGTTCATGTAGAACTGAAAAATTGTGCTCTATGTTGGAAATTGACACAACATTGTAAACTGACTATAACTCAATTTAAAAAAAAAAAAAGATACTGCTAGAGATGCAAGCATCCAAGAACAACAAGAAAATAGCAGAGCTGACGTTTTTCTTGACCTTCAAGATGCAAGGTCATCAGCTGTGCTGAGCCATGAAAACAGTGACCCGCTGATCAGATCCAAAACACTGTCTTCCAGGTGGAAGTCTCCATCAGTCAAGACTTCTTGAAGTGATTTACATCCACTGCCACTGATGACGACCTGCCCCTTAAACATACACTGCGCCTTGATGAAACAGTTCATAACTGAGGTCATAATGACTCGTAAGACACTTAAAAATCAGGCGTCCGATATACGGCTATAAACTGCCGTATTTATTCAAAGACGGCCCAGCAATCACGAGACACGCAATCCAGTGCTTATCAAAATTTCACCTAACAATTGTGAAAGTTTAGAAACCTCTTCTGAACTTTCTCAATATAATGACACACGTATCTATTTCATAAGAAAGTAAATATGGAATATCGAGGGTACTTGTCCAAATATATGTGTGTGTGTATATATATACATATATATATATATATATATATTTTTTTTTTTTACCAATGGAAGTGCACAATTTTAAAAATGTGTAGATCACCGCCCTCAAAGTCCAGCCTGGAGAAGAAATGGTCACCAGTCTGCTTGGGACCCCCTTCCCCATGAGAAGATACCCCCGTCCAGTTCTTTCTAATCAGGGAACATTTCATAGGCTTTTCCCAAACGGAACTCAGGGCCCCCGTGGTAAGAGCCTTACAGCATCATAGACGCTCACAGGACTTGTGTGGTCGTTAGCTCAACTCTGATGTCTTCACAAAGAGGGAGACAGAACAGAAAGAGGTAAAGTAACGTGCTCGAAACCGCACAGCTGGCGAGTGGAAAGCCAGGTCCACAGCCCGCGGTCCCAACCCCACCCCTGCTGCAGCTCGGTTTCTTTGTAACCAGCACACCGATTACAATGGTGTCACATTTACCTTTGAAATGTTTCGTATCGATTTCAATTTGAGTTATTATTCCAGGATGGGCCAGTCGGAAAACTGCCCACTCACAACCCGGCACCAGAAGGACACCATTCTCATCACTCTGGATTCAGAAAGGAAAAGAAACATATAAGCCAGCTTGGTTTCAAGACATCAGTCCTAAAACCAGCAGGTGAAAATGTTGGCATGTGCTTGTCACTTCTTACATAAAAGAGTGTTTCTTATGACCTGATTGGTAAATTGCTTCTCCTGTAAAGTGCCCCTTTCCATCCCTCTGTAAATGCCTCTTGCCAACTCACGTGTTTTTATCTGACACTTTGTAAAGGTTTCTAAATTTCTGATCGCATTTTTCTACGTCAGTTGTAAGTTTAGGTAGGATGCTGTACCCAAAAGGATCTTTCTCTAACCCAGCCCATAGCTCCTCTGGTCAGTCTGTTTTGACCTTTCAAAGTAGGTATGTTTTGGTCAAATCTATACCAACATATGATCTGCCTTCAAACACTAGTTTACAGCAAGCAGAGTTTGCTCATTTATATCCGGAAGCTTTGGGTGACATGCAGACTAAGCCAAGAAAGGGATATTTCTGACTATGTTTGCAGTGGGGTGAGATATACAAATTGAAAGGTCTTTTCTTTCCTTTTTTACTTCCTCGTCTCAAGTTAGTTCTTGGCCAAAGTAAACAGCTGAGCCCCCGCTTAGAGTTCCCTGTCCCAAGTTCACGTAAGTCTCATCCAGGGACACCCAGATATTAAAAATGATGAAATGGCAGTTTTTTCCTCCAGATCAACCAATACATTTATTCATGGGTTTTATATCATTAAATTGTAGATATTCTTGTTTCTTTATTTGAAGAAACAGAGGGGTAATTCCAGCAATGTGATAGCATAGCCGCCAACAACCAGCCTGGCCTCCGGGCCTTTACATCTAGCCTGGCCCTGCTATTACGATGACACAGTAGGAAGCCTGGAAAATGTGGAAAATAAGCAGTAAGAAAACTGCTGAAGGGGTTTTTAAAGTAAGAATTTCCTTGACATCAAAGTAAAAAACAAACACTCGTCACTTTTCAGGATGCGTTAAGCCGCAGTGTTTTCCCGCCTCACCTCCAGGACGGGCGGCCTGTCCAGCCTCCGGGCGGTCTCCCAGCCGTCGGCCATGGACTTGGCCTGGCCCACTCCTGCCAGAAACAACACAGTTTAACAGGCTACCACACAGTCATCCCATTTTATTGAAATGCGAGAATGAGTGCACTGGTGTGGTTCAGCGCCAGCCCCCCGGCACCCGAGCACTGCTACGTAAATTACCTCCACAGAAGCTAATGCTTCAGTAAATTCACCTACAACCAGAGGGTTAGTGAATTTTACTTCTCCTTCTATCACAACTGCTTAAGCCAAAATTAGGAAGGAAGATTGCTGTTGACTTACTTCAGGCTGTAAAGGCATTAAATCCTGTGTGTGGATGGTTGGCCTCATCCACCCTCATGCTTTGAGCTGGCTCCTCCCTCAGAAGTAATTCATGCCATATCGGGGCATTTAAAGCAGTGCCGAGATGTCCCAAATAAAAGCCAGCTCCTAGAGCACTCACCTATTATGTTGTTTGGGTGCCCAAAATGTGCATTGCTGAATCCTACACAGGCACCCCCGTAAGCAATGGTCACGAGGTCTGACAGCTCTGTGGGATCACTCGCGGTCCAGTCTTTCTGTCCAGTACCGTATACCCTAAGGCGTGCAATTCCACCATCTGAAAAGAAAAAGTGCCTCAGTTATTCCTACTTGGAAAAGAGGCTGTTTGCAGATCATAAACTGCAGAGCTCTCCACACCTGCCTGCTCACCAAGCCTGCTGCCCCAGGGCCTTTGCACTTGCCATCCCCTTGTCCTGGGACAGCTTTTCCAGCTCTCCAAAAAGACTACTGGTTGTTCTTAGGTCTCAGCTTAAGTGTTGTGGCCTCAGGAAGGCCTTCCCTCTCTCTTTGAAGCCCTCTCCTTCCAACCCCACCTGGCCCCTGTCTGATTGCCCAGGTTAAATTTATCATCTACTTCTGCTTACTTACTCCACTGCACAAGTCACAGTCTGAAATTGTCTTGTTCTTTCTTTAAGTCCCAGAAAACGTCAGTCTCCCAAAACCAGAATATAAAATCTCTGAAGGCCGGAAGAGCTGCCTATCTTGTTTGCTTCTGTGTGGCACGTAGTTGGTGCTCACAGTTTTAGTTGAATTAATAACTCCAGGAAAGCCAAAATACAGTTGGGAAATTCACCACAGATATACTCTTTGGTGCCAGAGCTCAGCATTGCTAAATCCCACACCAACTCATACAAGAGCCTTACGTTTTTATTTTTACAACAACACATTGCCTTGCAATGCAGTTGAGATTACTGAAGATATATTCACAAAATCAAATCACTGCTGAGACCCACAGCAGCCTGAGATCAGGTCTACAGAGCAGAGAACAGCTACCAAGATCAGTTCACATTATCTAATCCTAATAAAGTGAAAGTTTTATTTGTTTAAGTATCACTTCCTAGAAGGTAGAAGCCAAGCTTTTTTATGTAGATGCTCAAAAGCGTTCATCAGAGTATTCTACTGAAACCAAGCCTTATCTATTTGTATATGAAAAATACGGTGATACTGAGTGGATCTGAAAAAATTTCAGTAGAACAGTGGAAGTCTTGATACATACAGTAAATAAAACCAGACTGTGCTGGCATAAAACCCAAGATACTATGCTAGCGGGAGTAGGTCAGCAGGAGGCAGACCACGAGAACACGACTCCGGCTCACTGACTTTGTGATCTGCCTTCATGGTACAGGACATGTGTGTCTGTTAACGTAGTGCTGATTTTACATTAAAAATAAATAAAATTCTTCTCTTCTTTACAGAATTAATATCCAGCCTCACTTTTAATCAAAACTATCACGGAGTATTAGAAACGCCTCTGGATACTTTGAGAGAGCCTCAATAAAGCGACCCCGGGAGGAGGGCGTAGCTCACGTGGTAGAGTGCATGCTTAGCACGCAGGAGGTCCTGGGTTCAATCCCCAGCACCTCCTCTAAAAATAGTGATAATAATAATCTATAAATAAACCTAATTACTTACCCCTAGGGGAAAAAATTTTTTTTTTTTACTTTTTAAAACATAAAAAATAAAATAAATAAATAAATAAATAAAGCAACCCCGCCCCCACCCCCGGGTGTCCTGTCGGGTTCTCCTACTGCGTCCTTTGCCCTTCAATCTTGCATCCAGGTGGAGCCTTCGCAGAGCAGCTGAAGACGCAGCCGGAGGCAGGGAGAAGTCAGCATGCACACCCTGCCCGCCCCTCCCCTTCCCTCGAGGCTGGCCGGTCACAGACCAGCTTTCATGTGTGCAGGAAACCGCACGATCCCATCCACAAAGCAGGGCCCCCACCTGCCACTTTTTCAGACCCGCTCTCACCTCCTAAGTTCTGAATAAACTGGGTTAAACATGTGAAGTTGCTGTGTCAATAGCCCAGAAATTGCCAAATAGACAAGTCCTAGAGCACTGCCTGAGTACTTTTGTTATAACACCTGTCACTGTTTTGCAGTGTTTTGCTTACTTGTGCACCGCCCCTCCCCACCTGGGTCATTCACTTCACAAGGGCAAGGACTCCATCAAGTCAGTCCAACAAAGGATGCTTTCTGAGCATCTGCTCCGTTCCCCAGGCCAGGCTGGGTGCTGGGCGTGAATAGGTGACAACCCAGACGTGACCCCTGTCTTCAGGCAGCTTACGTTCTGTTAGCTCTGCCCTGCTCATCACCTGGGAAGTGACTATACAGCCAGTGCTCAGGCCCTCGATCGAGGCAGCTACTAAGTGTTGAATTAACAAATGGGGAAAGTCCTGAATCTCTCTTGTTGGCTTTGCCCATTCAGTTGCTTTCACTGGTTTTAGAGCAGATGGTTTCAATGAGCAATCACTGTCACTGACCGTGTTCAGATCTCTACATGTCGGTGTCTTACTTTAAAGCATGATAACCAAAAACCTGCTGCATCTAAAGTGAGGGTCAGTGACAAGGGACTAATTTCCAAAATATACAAACAGCTCATACAGCTTAATATCAATAAAACAAGCAACTCAACCAAAAAGTGGGCAGACCTAAATAGACAGCTCTCCAAAGAAGGCATCCAGCTGGCCAACAAGCGCATGAAAAGATGCTCAACATTGCTAAATGCTAGAGAAATGCAAATCAAAACTACAAGGAGGTATCACCTCACACCAGCCAGAACGGCCATCATTAAAAAGCCCACAAACGATAAATGCTGGGGAGGGTGTGGAGAGAAAGGAACCCTCCTACACTGCTGGTGGGAATGCAAATCGGTTCAGCCACCATGGAAGACAGTATGGAGGTTCCTTAAAAAACTAAAAATAAACTTAGCATATGATCCAGCAATCCCACTCCTGGGCATATATCTGGAGAAAAATATAATTCAGAAAGATACATGCACCCCAGTGTTCATAGCAGCACTATTTACAGTAGCCAAGACATGGAAACAACCTAAATGTCAATCGACAGATGACTGGATTAAAAAATTATGGTATATTTATACAATTGAATATTACTCAGCAATAAAAAAGAGAATAAAATAATGCCATTGCAGCAACACGTATGGACCTGGAGATCATCATTCTAAATAAAGTAAGCCAGGAAGAGAAAGAAAAATACCATATGATACCGTTTATACGTGGAATCTTAAAAAAAAAAAAAAAAGACACAAGTGGACTTATTTACAAAACAGAACAGACTCACAGACATAAAGAACAAACTTAGAGTTACCGGGGAGAAAAGGGGTGGCAAGGGATAAACTGGGAGTTCAAAATTTGCACCTGTTGGAGAGTGATGGCAATGTGAGCTATCTTGATGGTGGTGATGGTTTCTTGGGTGTCTACATCTATCAAAATTCATCAAATTGTACATCTGAAATATGTGCAATTTACTACTGAGATTATACTGCAATGAAGTTGTTTTTTAAAAAATTTGTAAGTAAAGTGGGGGGTCAGGAGATCCACTTCCAGCATGAAGGCATGTGAAGCTGTGCTGACCCACTCCCCAGTCAGGCTGGTGATGATTAGGAAGGGAAAAAACAACCACTGGAATAGCCTGTGGAAACAGTCCTAAGGCACACAGCAAATGAAGCCACATTGATTCAAAAAAATCTACCAAAGCTCAGCAAGGCCAGGGAGAGTCTGTGGTATCTGAAGCAGGCACCTGCGCCCCCTCGTCCCCACTCAGTGAGGGCGCAGCCAGGAACGCAGGGCCGGCCCCCCGCTCTCAGTCCTGGGCCTTCTTCCCAGGGGGGCTGGGACATCAGTGTTTCTCATGCTGCCCCACCTGTCTGCTGGGAGGCTAAGTCCCAGGTGAGTGCGGCTGAGAAGAGGGGGTGCCTTCCTGTCACCCAGCCCCCACTCAGGAGATGGGGTCTCTACCCTGCACACAGCCCCCCTGAGATGCTGGGGCCATGTCACAAGGCAGACAAGCCAAGACGAGCTGAGGCTGCTGCCCCCTCCACTGAGCACCCAGCTCCTAAAGCAGGGCCATCACTCAGAAAGGCACCACTGTCCCCACCCCCAGCTCCAGAGCCAGGGCTCAGAGGTCCAGGAGAAGTGGGTCATGGAACAGAGCGCTCCAGGTGTCTTCCCAGTAAATGGGCTTCACGTGCAACAGAGAATGGAGCCATTCAAGCCTAAGGGCGCTCCCAGAAACAATGGGAGTTGTGGGGAAAAGCTATTAAGAGGACACTGAGACTAGTCGACTCATTTGGGACGTCTGTAAACTTAACACTGCAGCACAAACTGTAAGCCAGACAGTCGGCTAGAAAGAACAGGGAAGGAGCTCAAAGAAGCCCTTGTGGGATCAGAACGAACCTCAAACACTGACCTCAAAAACGATCACCTCAAAGAAACCCAGATTTAGTTGGATTGGTATGTGGAGCAATTTACGCCCAGGGCATTGTTGGAAAAATAGAGCAATCGGATGGCAATTAGTGGAGCTAATTGTGGACGTGGTCAGGGAAGGGGACAGTCAAAGAGCGCTCTGCCACAGCTGCCGTCTCAGGGCAGACCCAGGGCTGTGCCCCGCAAGGGGCAGCACCAGAAGCTTCACACCGTGAGGCTGAAACAGACTTCACTGAAGTGATGCAGCCAGTGGCCGAACACGAGAAAACAAAGAGCACCTGTGAAGGTGACTGTGTATTATCGTAAGGGACAGTGGAAACGCATATTTCCTGCCCCTTCTTCTGTTAAGTGAAAAAAAAAGAAAAGCAATAGTATAAAATAATATGTATACACCGTGTGCTGGGCTTTTGATATACAGAAGTATCATCTGTGTTTAATATATTCACCAGTAACATTACAAAGGAGGTCGCTGGGAGCACAGCTGATTGGGCCAAAGAAAATGACTACATATGGCAGCTTAAACCCACAGGAAAAAATGAATAAAGCCAGAAATGACAAATAGGAAGGTTAATATAACAAACCTTAAATGGAAATGGAAAAATCAGATCATGCAAACAGCAACCACAATAAGCTAGAGTGGCTTTACTGATGACAGACAAAATTAACTTTAAAACAAATATATCACTAGAGATGAGGAGGGACATTTTATGATGAGAAAAGTGTCAATCCATCAGGAAAACATAATTATAAATATATTTGCACCTAATAACATATCACCGAAATCATAAAGGAAAAAACTGACAGAAGTGAAAGGAAAAATAGACAAATCAACAATGATCTTTGGAGAGTTCAATACTCCACTTTCAATAATGGACAGAAAAACTAGAAAAAAGATCAGCAAGGAAATAGAAGGCTTGAGCAACACTATAAACCAGCTGTACCTCGCTGACCTATAAAACACTTCACCCAACAAATGCATAATACAAATTCTTCTCAAGTGCACATGGAACATTTTCCAAAATAAGCCATATGTGAGGTTATAAAGCAAATGGGTTGAAATAATACAAAGTGTACTCTCCAATCACATGAAAAGAAATTAGAAATCAATGAGAAGGAAATTTGGGAAGCTCACAAATACATGAAAAGTAAAGAACACACTCTAAACTACTGGGTCAAAGAAGAAATCAAAATAGTGAAATAGAAAATGCTTGTAAATGAATGACAATGAAAACACAACATTCCAAAACTTAAGGTATGCAGTGACTCGTGCTTAAAGGGAAATTTATAGCTATAAATACCCATGTTGAAAAATAAGAACCTCCCGCTAATGACACTGGAGAAGAAAGCAAACTAAACCTGAAACAAGCAGAAGGAAGGAAATAATAAAGATTAGAGTAGAAATTAAAGACAGAGAGAGTATCAGTGAAGCTGAAATCTGGTTTTTTGAAGAGAGTAACAAAATTAACAAACTTTTAGGTAGATTTGCCAAGAAAAAGAGAGAAAAAAGTCAAATTACTAAAATCAGAAATGTAAGAGAAGACATTACTACTGACCTTACAGGAAAAGAAAAGGATTATAAAAGTGCAGTTATATGCCAATAAAATTAGATAACTTAAGATGAGATGGACAAATTCCTGGAAGACACAGGCTAACGAAAATGATTCAAGAAGAAATAGACCATCTGAATAGACCAATGTCAACTAAATAAATTGAACTAGTAAGCAAATATGTGTGTATATATACACATATACATTTATATATATCAATTCTTCACAAAATCTTCCAAAAAATATAACAGGCGGGAACACCTCCCAACTCATTGCATGAGGCCAATATTATTCTGATACCAAAACCAAAGACATCACAAGAAAAGAAGACTACAGGCAAACAGCTTTTATGAATACGGACATGGAAACCCTCCACAAAGCACGTGCAAACCAAATCCAGCAACACGTCACAAAATATGACACACCGTGACCAAGTCCAACACCTGAAAATCAGTCAATGTCATACCCTTTGCTCACAGAATAGAAGATTCTGTATTAAGCCACATGACACTCTCACAAAGAAAAAAAATTAACAAAATCCAGCACCTTTTCATGATAAACACATTCAACAAACAAGGAATAGAAGGGAATTTTCACAATCTGATAAAAGGCCTCTACGAAATCCACAGCTAACATCGTATTTAATTGTGAAAGACTGCTTTTCCTCCAAGATTAGGAACAAGACCAGGATTCTGCTCTTGCCTCTTCTATTCAACATCGCACTGGAGATTTTAAGAGAGAGAGAAAGAGAGAGATGGAGGGATAGAGATATGGAAAGATGGAGAGATGGAGACAGCTGGCTGGCATCCAGATTGGGAAGGAAGGAATAAAACTATCTCCATGAACAGATAATGTGATCTTGTACATAGAAACCCCAAGGACTCACTAAAAATCCATTAGTACTAATAAACAAGTTCAGCAAAGTTGTAGGACACAAGATTAATATTCAAAAATCAGTTGTACTTCTATACTCTTAAAATGGACAATCCAAAACAAAATTAAGAAAATAATTCCATTTACGATAGTATCAAAAACAATAAAAGATGGAGGAATTAATTTAACAAAGAGGTACAATATGTATACTCGGACAACTGTAAAATATTGTTGAAAGAAATTAAAGGAAATGTAAATAAATGGGAAAACATGCCATTGGAAGACTCAACATTTTTAAACCAGCAATGCTCCCCAAATTGGTCTACAGAGTCAATGCAATCTCTATCAGAATCCCAGCTGGCTTCTTTGTAGAAACTTAAGCTGATTCTGAAATGTGGAATTGCATATGAAATTGTACAGGACTCCAAATAACCCCCCCCCCAAAAAAAAAACCTTTCAAAGGAACACATTTGGAAGACACACTTTCTGATTTCCAAACTTACTACAAAACAACACTAATCAAAACAGTGTAGGACTAGCATAAAGATAAATACAAAAAAATTGAGAGTCCAGAGATAAACCCATATATCTATATAGGTCAGCTAATTTTTCACAAGTACACCAAAATCATTCAACTAGGATAGAAAATCCTTTCCCAAAAAGAAAAAAAGGTTCTTGGACAACTGATCTCCACATGCAAAATAATGAAGTTGAAACCTTACCTTACACCATATACAAGAATTAGCTCAAAATTAATCAAAGGCCTAAATCTAAGAGCTAAAAATGATAAAACTCTTAGGAAAAATATAGGGGTAATTCTTCATGACCTCAGATTTGACAATGATTTTCTAGATATGGCTTCAAAAGCATGAGCAACAAAAGGAAAAAACACATAATTGAACTTCATCAAAATTAAGAACTATTGTGCTTCAAGAAATCCCCCAGAGAAAGTGAAAAGACATCACACAGGATGGAAGAAATTACTTGCAAATCCTAGCTCTGATAAAGGATTTGTATCTAGGCTGTATAAAGAACCCTTCAACTCAGTAATAGCAGGCTAATAATAAAATAGTAAAGTTGGATTTCACCCAGTTTAATAATGGGCAAAAAACCTGAATAAACATTTTTCCAAAGAAAATATGTGTATGGCCAGGTAAGCCACTGGAAAGATGCTCATCCCAGTCGTCAGGGAAATGCCAATCAGGGCCGCAGTGAGACCCCACTGCACACGCTCCGGGGTGGCTGTGATCAGACAGCCCGACCGCACGTGCTGGGCGGATGCGGAGGAGCCGGGACCTTCCCTCAGACAGTGCCGGGGGACTGTGAAACGGTGCGGCCATTTTGGAAAACGGTCTGATGATTCCTTAAATAATTTAAAACATGGAGTTATCGTGTGACCCAGCAATTCCAATCCTAGGGAAATACCCTGATGAAAACCGTGTGTCCACACAGAAACTTGTACAGGAATGTTTATGCCAGCATTACTCATAAGTAGCCAACAGGTGCAAACAGTTCAAATGCCTATCAGCTGATGAACAGACCCACATGCAGTCCATCCACGCAACGGAATGTTATCCAGCCATAAAAAGAAATGAAGTGCTGGCAGGCTACCGCGTGGATGAGCCTTGAACACATGATGCTCAGCGAAAGAAGCCGGTCCCCAGAGACCCTTTAGACACAATCTCCAGGGCAGTCCGATCCGCCAGGACAGGAAGCAGAGCTCGCTCGCTCCAGCAGCATGCACACTAGGACTGGCAGGGTGCAGAGAAAGGCGGCGTGGCCCCGGCAAGGGTGACGCACAAATGCGTGAAGTGGTCCTTATTTTGTGCCCTTCCCCCATGTTTTGACACCCTTTGCTGATCAGCCCCCACCCCCGCCAAAAAGAAAAAAAAAAAAGACAGAAAGCGGATTCGCGGTTGCTCAGGGCTGAGGGCTGACAGCTAAAGGGGATCCGCTTTCCTTCCGAGGTGATAAAAATGGCGCAAAGCTGACTGTGGTGACAGCCACATGTACACTACACATTTGCATGGACTTTAAACCATATGCTTACATATACTATAAACCATAGAATTGAACACTTCAAATGAGTGAATTACATACTGTACAAATTACAATAAAGCTGTTAAATAAAGCAAAATGCGGGTCATTTGTACACAGCACTTCAACTGCCAATAAGGCTGCGAAACAGAAATTGTTAAGAGCTATCCGACCTGATTCAACTTAGTTCCATCAAGTCCTAATTTACTGAATAGTTTTTCACTAACTATCTATGGGATGGAGGCATTAAAACAAGAATTCCTTGGAGCACAGAGAGGGCAAATTATAATCCTGAAACACTGAAGAGACCGGTGACCGGGAAGGAAAGGCTGGCTTCACTTTCGTTTTCTAAAACTTGCCAGATGTAAGTCAGGAAGCCATAGCCCTGGAGACGGCCCCACGTCATAGTTACCCGGGAAGATGTTGAGTCGGACGTGAGTCCACCTCTGCTGGGAACTGACCGGAAAGTAGTTGTGGCTGGAAGCCGGAGTTCCTGGTTTCAAGCTCTGTCATGGGAACCAAGTGATTCCAGTCGCTGGACTTCAGCTGGCAAAAAAGATAAAACCGTGAGTGACGGCTCTAGAGAACAAAGAGTTCTCTCATCCTAGTGCCTGTGTGGGGCTTCCGGGGCAGAAGCACTTTGGGATAAAAATTAACGATGGATGCCTAGTGGAACTTTTCACTGAAAACACTGCTAAGGATCAGGTCCCAGGGGTAATAAACAGAATAAAGGCCTGGGCTGGTTTGTTTGTTTTTTCCATCCTGATCAAAATAGCCTCTGGGTGGTGTTGGCAGGGGATGGGCAGGGATGGGCAGGGATGAACCTCGAGATTCCTCCACCTTGAGGATTCCTAGAAAGAGGAAGCCACACTGATGGTGTGAGCCTTCCAGTAAAAACCAGGCTGCTCCCACAGACCGTGGCGTACCTTGGTCAGCCTGAACCTTGCAACAGTTTTCTCTGGAAGGGCCCGCTGGCTTTTGCTGTTTTTTATTCCCTGTCTGCCGTGGATCAACTTTTGTAAAACACACCACCAATTAATTCCCAGACCAACTTTGACAACCAAGACTGTACCAAAAACACAAGCCAAACTGTTTATTGAATTCAGCAGACATAAAGTTACTTTGTCAAATTGCTATAGAAAGTACTTAAACCATCAATTTCTGTCTTTATCTCACTGGCTAACATTTTACAGACGGGTCGGGCGAGCAGCCGCCTCCCAGGAGAAGCACTGCCAGGACCTGGCTGGGGTGGTGGCGGTCCCTTGGACACGGGTTGCACCACCCACTGGGGAAACACCTGCACCGTCACACAGGCACATACACACGAGTGAGCTGTGCTGGGCCTCGGGTCCCAGAGAACCACCGTGTACAGCCGGGCGAGCAGGGCTGTGCTAACCCCCAAGACAAGACCTCGTTCTTTGCGGGACATCGTACCTCAGCAATGGCTTCAAACTCCTCAGGGGTGGCCGCAGCTCCCGTCCTGACTTCTCGTTGAGGGATTTCTGGTTGTTTATCTGCAGTTAGAGTGACTATTAGGGTTACGGTTTGCGTTCAAGATCAAAGAAATATCCCCTCTCAGTGGGTTGTACAGTGATTTTCGTTTTGCCAACTAGCACCAAAGATACCGTTTCTCAAGTCAGAGCATCAGGTGATTAAAGTAACAGACACGTGTGTTCAAGTTCCTCAGTATTTAAACTAACTTCAAAAGTGGTGCCGAACCTCCGCTTGTCAGATTAAATGCGGTTTCCAAGTTCAGTCAGACCTCAGCAGATTTATCACATGACCAGAATCTTCAAAAACATGGATGAATAAAGTTCTGGAATACTGTAAGTCAGTTCCAGAAACACTCCTTCCACCAATGGCATCCTTAGAATTGGAACTTGGGTGACTCAGAAGTTGAAGCCCTCGTGGACAGGTTACTGAGAGAATCTCACTCATTATCACCGGTCCTTTCCCACCTTTAAGAGAGCATCTCTCCCACCGTCAGGTGACCTTTCAGGGTCCCCAGATCTTTCTGGAGGAGGAACCACTCACTCCCACAGAGCCTCGGCCAGTGCTGTGCACAGAGTGCTGTCAGGATAAGTTCCCCAGCTGACCCGACTTTTCTTCCCTAAATACGTGCATAGACATGCACATAATGGTATGGTGTTTCTAAAAATATCAACTCTGAGACCAGCATCAGGTGATGCCGAGTTAAGAACTTTAGGATTCGTACAGCGCAGCCGTCCAGGATGCAGGAAGGACGCTTTCTGGGACCCTGGTAGTTGCCGCATTGCTAGGCAGACTCGGCAGTTGAAGGGGGAGCTGGCCACTGGCCCCACAGCTGACTCAGACCTGCTCCACCTCATCCAGCACCTCTGGGCAGCCCCTCCCCACCACCCTCCCCAGCAACCTGCTCACCCAACCTCATGATCACGTGAGGGTGCACCCCGGGGTGAGGCCTGCAGAGAGTGGGGATAATGACGGCTAAATCGGGTCAAAAAATGTTGTCAAGCTAACAGTCAAGAATCACAGAGCGCCCTGCTGGGAATCTGCCTCGTGAAGCTCCATGGCAGGAAGGGGACAGGTCACTGAGCCTGGCGGGGTGGGAAGGGCACACTCAGGCCAGGGCAGGTGTGCCCCCAGGCCCCACAATGCGCATTCGGGGTTCAGGGTTTCCCAGGCACCTTCTTCGTAGTTTGCTGCCTGAATCGACACTCGAGGGGCGTGATCTCCCACGAAGTAAGAAGTGTCCACATTGAAGCCCCGGATGAGCCCCTGAACTCCCAGACTGATGACGCACCAGTCGTGACCTGGAGACTGTAAACCGCAGGGCAGCCCTTCAGACAGCGCGGCAGATCCAGCCCGAGACCGGACAAAACCGAGACGAAACGGACCCCACAGGAAAAGGCTCGCAGCCAAGTCCTCAGCCGCGCCTTCAAGGCCTCCCACAGGGTGGCCCCACGCGGCTGCTCCCCCCACGTATCCTCAGTTCTAATCAGACCAGAAACGTGCACAGGCCTTGGCTTCAATGACACCCGTTCTGATCCTAGACTGACTGCTTCCCGGGGGCGTCTTGGGTGAATTGCCTGCCCTCTCTGAGCCTCACGTCTTCAACTGCAAATCAGGGCCTCCTGCTAAAAACTGAACCCCAAGGCGTGGGGAGGGTCTGGCTCGGGTAGAGCACGTGCTTAGCCTGCGCGAGGTCCTGGGTTCAACCCCCAGAAGCTCCACCAAAAGAACAGACCCCAAACGTACTCTGCTTTCCCGCAGCCCTGTTTCTAAACTTCGCCGTGTGAGTAAACGAGCCGTCGGCTCCTCACCTGGGCTCCTCTTCCTTCTGGTCTGCCATCCGTCCCCCCACCTCCCGAACTCGGTGTCCGCGTGCTCTTTAAAGCGTGGGCTGTCCCTCTGAAGCAAAGAGGTGCGACACGTGCAAGGTTAACATTCACGCGAGAGCCTGGGCTTCCAGCCAATGAACTTCGGCCCCAAAGGGACAGATGGACCGGACGGCGCAGACAGGGACCCTGGGGGAGTCCTAAGCTGGCCTGCAGGTGTCTCCCCACCTTCACGCACAGGTAACCCACACCAGTCAGGCGGTGCCTCCTTATCTTTGCAGCTCACACAGTTAGCCCCCGACCGCAGTAAGTAAAACCACGCCACAATTCACTCCACGGGGCCCACAAACAGGGCGACTCCCACCCGCCACCCAGGCACCTCCGGCAAGGCCATCGGAACCAAGTGAGAAAGAAGAGTTGGGTTTCCAAAGCCGCCCGAGAAGACGGCTTAACAAGGAATCCAGCCCGCGTCACAGGAAGAGCAGGCTGGACGCTGGGACCAGCTGAGCGCTCGGCCCCGCCCGGAGCCGCCCCGCCCGCCCTGCGCTCTGACGTGGCACAGGCCGGCAGTGCGCTCGGCCCAGCGCCTCACGGGACCTGAGACAAACGCTGAGTCCCCGCGGCTTCACCTGAGGACGGGGGTGGTGAGCACATCCCTCAAGCTGGTTACAAAGCTGAAATAATCCTTGTGAATAGTGCAGACTCTGAGAAGTCGTTCTGGGCTGGGGGCGGGGGCCGGGAATGGGGCGTGTCTCCTTTTCCCATCGGGTCAGGTGCAAGCAGGAGCTGGTGCTTCCGCTCAGGGAAACCTGCCCAGCGGGTGGACGTGGGGGTTCGGCTTTTTCCCCTCCAAACGACACTGGAATGAGAATTTTCTGCCTATCTCTGCGTAACAGGGGCAAACACTTTGAATCTGGGGAACAGCGAAGTCAAGGTGTGCAGGCGTTTAAATTCTTCAGAGAGAGACACACCGTGACTCGTAAGAGCTCTGACACTGGCTGTGTGATCCAGAACAAGCTCAGCAACATCTCTGTTCCTTGTTTTATTATCATTTTCCCCGAGGAGTGAGTTCGCCTGTGCGAGGGGTCCTCAGAGGGTCACACTTCAGCGTGCCCCGGGGCTGGCCAGGTCCTGCCCAGGAGGAGCAAGGGCTCCACCAGGGAGGCCAGCGGGCCAGGGCGCAGCGGGGGCCGGAGCCCAGGGCGGTGTCCCCCACACGCCGGGCGCCGGCCGCGGGCCCCGGGGCTCACCGCAGCTCACGGGACAGCGCACGCTTGTCTCACCGGTGGGGCGGGCGGCTGGACTCCGGCGGGGCTCCGGGTCTTCCCTAGGTGTGTCAGTATTTTGTGTTTTTCATAAGCATGTTCTACAGTTTTTATAACTAGACAGGCAAAATGTTTTTTTAAAATTCAAGATGTGCACCACTTTTCTCCCCAACACGGATGACGATTGCCACGTGGGACAGAGAGCAACCCTGTGATTCCCCCAGACTCCGTGTCAGGTCCTTCTCTGTCCCTGCCGTGAGTGGAGGCTGATTTCTACACGTTTCTACAGTTCTAATACGCTAACTCACTCGTTCACATCTCGTGGCTCCCACCCCAAGTACAGGGGCAGGTGCTCATTAAGACGGCTGCATAGATCGCCCCCCACCCCACACTGTGCATCACAGAGGCCGATTTACAGTACCTTTATCAGGTTTTCTGCAGGAGCAAAAAAGTCATCTGTTGCAAATAAAATCTGGACAGGTGAAGAAGTAAAGATAAAATAACCGTAAATTAAAACCATTTTATTTCATTCCCTAGTGAAGCATTCAGAGATGCAGTAAAAAGAAGATGTGGAGTTGCCCAGGGGGAGAGGAACCAGAGGCAGTGAAGCCACGATGCTGTGTAAGTGTTCGGCTGCCCTGCCCGCCTCCCCCTTAATCTTTCCTTCACATCCTTTTCTCTTAATCCCCTTTGCCATGTGGATGCAAAAGTTCTAACTTCTGACACTTGGAAAGAAAATAAACCAACTTCTTTTCTAGAACCGAGGGCACTGGACTTTGTGAATCTTTCATAAACAAAGCAGTGGCCAAAAAAGTCCCACCTGCGGCTCAGCCACCAGGGACGCCCTGCAGGTGGGGTGGCCCAGAGATGCGTTAACCAAAGCAGGACATTTCTGAGAGGGAGGTGGGTAATACTAATTACACCAACAGGTCACCCCATCCACCTGGGCCCAGGGACAGCTGCCCTCTGCAGGGACAGCGTGCTCCGGGCTCTGACCCCGGCCCAGAACTTAAATTTACGGGAGAACCTGGCCGTCCTGGAGCCTCCGCTGTCTGGGTGGCCGAATCCCTCCCCTGCCCCTTCAGCCTCTCCTTGGCAGCGTCCCCGAGCGCACAGGGGGCTTCTCCTAGCCTCTCCAGGCTCGGGCTCGCCATGCCCCCAGAAGACTCCCTTCCCCACGAACCTCCCCTCGCCCCTCGGCCTCGCCAGCTCCCCCCACCCCCGCCTGAGGTGTCCTCTGAGCATCACTTCCCTGCGTGACCCCCCCCCCCCGCCCCAGCAGGTGTGCCCCGCGGTGCCCTGTCCTGCCCTGACGCCAGCCTGGCCCAGCCGTCTCCTGGCAGAGCGCAGGGCCTTCCCTCTGCGCCTGGCCTCTCACCTCTGCACATCGCACTCTGTCCAGTTCCCCAGGGGATCCCCTTCCCAAGCGTGACCGATACGCTGAGAACACGCGCAGAGGGACGGGGAATTCCTTCCACAGGCGCAAAATGTCCTTTTGTTTTAAACTTAAGGCAGTGCCGCCCTTGCTCCTAACTGTCACCAATTCAGGAGGTTCTTTGGAAGCCTTTTGTGAGTGGCTTTCCTTGGGGGGCCCGATTCTTGCTGTTCCAGCCGGGGTCCCTGCCGTGGTGAGCTGGCGCCGTGGTGTGGGCGCGTGGAGTCCCTGTTGCTGCCGTGAGAGACCCACTTACCGTTCCTCCTACTAACTCAGACGCCATGTCAGTCAGCTGGGTGAAGTGCGGAGGCCCGGCCTGCTTCCCTTCCCGGGGAGAATCAGCCATGCTCCCTGCAACGAGACGGCGGGTGCGGTCAGCCTCCGGGGGCAGAGCCCTGCCGGCCACAGCCGCCCCGCCCCGGAGCCCGCGGTGCCCCCGTTCCCACCCTTTCTCCCTACCCTTCACGGCGGATAGAGACAACAACAGAAAAAGTGGTGTCTCAGACTATGCTATGTTCCCACCAGCAACGTGCGAGGGCTCCCATCTCCCACATCCTCGCCAGCAGCTGGTGGTGTCCGTCTGGTTTAACGGCCTTCCCGTGGGTGTGCGCCGGGGTCTCACTGCGACTTTAAGCTGCATTCCCCTCATGGCTAATGACGTGGAGTACATTTTTGTGTGCTTATTAGCCATTTGTGTATCTTCTTCAATGCAATGCCTATTCAAATATTTTGCCCTATTTTTAATTAAATTTTCTGGTATTTAAAAAATAATCAAAATGGTCTTATACTTTGACAACAGGAAACTATTACGTAGCCTGGATAAAATTCAAATCTGTATAATTTGAGACTTTTTCAGCTAAGATAATTAATGCTTTCCATTCATGTGGTATGGTTTGCTTAAAACAGATGAAGATTGGGTTTGACAATAAAAGTGTATAAAGGGGAAAAAAAACGTTACCTCAGGGAGGTGGGTGTAACTGAGTGGTAGAGCAGTTGCTTACCAAGCACGAGGTCCTGGGTTCAGTCCACAGCACCTCCACTCACAAAGCAAATACAGTAAAATAAAAAATGGTATCTCCTGACCCAAGAATCCCACTCCTGGGCATCTATCCAGAAGGAACCCTACTTCAGGATGACACCTGCACCCCAATGTTCATAGCAGCACTGTTTACAACAGCCAAGACATGGAAACAGCCTAAATGTCCATCAACGGATGACTGGATAAAGAAGATGTGGTACATTTATACAATGGAATATTACTCAGCCATAAAAACCGACAACATAATGTCATTTGCAGAAACATGGATGTTCCTGGAGAATGTCGTTCTAAGTGAAGTAAGCCAGAAAGAGAAAGAAAAATACCACATGAGATTGCTCATATGTGGAATATAAAAACAAACAAACAAAACAAAAAAAAAAAACAAAGTATAAACACAAAACAGAAATAGACTCATAGACATAGAATACAAACTTGTGGTTGCTAAGGGGGCGGAGGGTAGGAAGGGATAGACGGGATTTCAAAATTATAGAATAGATAAATAAGATTATACTGTACAGCACAGGGAAATATACACAAAATCTTATGGTAGCTCACATAGAAAAAATGTGACAATGAATATATATATGTTCATGTATAACTGAAAAGTTGTGCTCTACACTGGAACTTGACAGAACATTGTAAAATGATTATAAATTAATAAAAAATGTTTTAAAAAATGGTATATCCTTCAGAGTTATTCTTACTCAAAAGAAGAAACACAAATGGTCATTGGACAATGGAAGAACTTCCCTCTCCCTTGAAATCACAAGAATATGATTAATGATAAAACGACTTTCTCCCTGTGAAATGGACACTGTTTTTAAACAGCAGGCGCCACATGGTTTGCTCTAGGGAATGTGCGTGGGAACAATCTCCGGGGAAAGAAGTGGGAACAGCTGTGAACCGGGCAGGGAGCCCGGCAGCTCTCCCACAGTCCCCCGCCCCCGGACGTCCCCAGGCGGGAGGGTCCCTGCCCTCCACGCCTCTACCCTTGGCCCCCATGATCTCAGCCAGTCTCCTGGCTCCTAACATCGTCCGCACGCCACTTCTCCCGAATGCACATCACCTCCTGGACTTCCACCTGCCAGCTCCAAATACCTCCCTCTGGGTGTGCAGCCTTCTTGGTGCCGGCCAGTCCTGCCCTCGGCTCCCCACCCCCTACCATCCCCACACCCACCACGCCCGCCTGCGTCCGCCCCATCCCCGCCAGGGGCGCTCCTGTCCTCCCAGCCCCTCCAGCAGAAACCGTGGCGTCGTCTTCCATTTGTCCTCCTTCCCCTACACCTCCCATCCAATCTGCAGGAAAATCACATCCACCTTCAAATTAGATCAAGAGCCTTGAAATGATATCTGGAATTTTCTTTGAAAAAATCTGGAGAATTTTCTTCAAAGTTGTTTAAGAGGGAGGTGGATAAGGGCACACGTGAAACAAGGCGGAGAAGAGAACATGGTGGTGGTGGGGGGACGCCTTCACCATCTTTCTCCAGGATCATTGGGACATCCCGACCCGCCTCCCTATGCCCACCCTTCCCTCCCCACAGACTGTTCTCAGCGCAGCGCCCAGAGCAATCTTTCAAAAACAGAAGTCAGATATTTAAAACCCCTGTGATGGTTCCCCGTTGGCTCAGAGTAGCAGCTGGTCTCCTTACAATGGCCGCAAGACCTCCCTCCTCAGGGGCCCCTTGCTCTCTGACCCAGCCTCGCTTACTGCCCTGACCCCCGCTCCAGCTGCACTATCCTGCCGGCCCCTCGTTCACGGTACAGGCGTGTCCTGCCTCCGGGACTTGGCAATGGCTGTTCCCTCTGCCGGGACGCTCTTCCCTGGGCACCTGTGCGGCTCACCCCTCAACCCTCACCTCTGGCCAAAACTCTGCTTGAAGTCACCTTCTCAGTAAAGCCCACCCTCCACTTGCGGTGGTGTCTCCACTCCCCCCAGCGCTGCCAACACTCTGAGCCTGTTTGGTTTCCATGGCAGACGGACACCTGTGTGATCTGCCTGCTTGTTTGTTTAGTTGGATGGTTGGTTTAGTTAGTTGAAGTATAGCTGCTGTACAATATTATAAACTTACAGCTGTACAATATAGTCCATTTACAGTTATTGTAAAATATTGCCTACTTTCCCCGTGTTGTGCAGTGCATCCTTGTAGCTTGTTTGATACCTAATAGTTTGCCTCTTAATCCCCTCCCCGTCCTGCTCCGCCCCTTGCCCTGCCCCCACTGGTGCCACCAGTTTGTTCTCTAGATCTGTGAGTCTGCTTCTTTTTTGTTATATTCATGAGTCTTTATTCTCTGTCTTTCCCAGTTAGAGGTGCTCCGTGAGGACAGCGACTTTGTTTAGTCTGCCGGTGCGTCTCCAGGGCTTGGCTGTTGCCTGGCACGTACAGGATGCTCAGTAAATATTTGTTGAATAAATGAATGAGTGCATAACGCTTTCTAACTTGTTTCGTGTTACAAAACACTGTTCCCGAAATGGACTAAAACCTTCCTGAGGATGAAGAAGAGCAGAAGAAGAAATCCACTGACATTTATTGAGTTTACGATCCTGTCGTGCACAGTTCATGTATTTTATCTCATTTTCGTCCTCAGAACCACCCTGCGAGTTTGGTATTATCCACATCTTACAAATGAAGAAAATGCCTCCTTGAGCGGCCCAGCAAATTGTCCCAACCACGCAGCTGGGAAGCAACCCATGTTCCCACATACGTCCTAGTACGACTGATATTTGAAAGTCTTAGCAGAGCAACGGCACACGTGTCACACGAGGGACGGTTACACAAGCAAACGTTCCATCGTGACCTGTTCACTGGCAGCCAAGTGTGGCGCTCGCACAACCTCCAGGCACCGGGCTGCACGCTGGGTCACACCTGCTCCCAGGGGGCTCACGGTGGAGGGTGAGGACACAGCGTCAGAGGCGCCCTCACGCAGGAAAGGGGCACTGAGGACACACACCCCGCGAGCCCCTCGAGGCGGGCGCTGAGCTGGGAGCAGATGAAGGGAGGCAGCACATGGCGGGGTGGGTCCCGGGGCCGCGGCAGCTGGGCGACCACAGCCTGGAAGCCACCGGCCACGTGCTGCTATTTCATACATTTTAAATTCATTACAGTTAAATAAAAGATGCAGAAGCTTTCCATCCTCGCAGGACGTTTACTGGCTGGAGGAGCTCTGAGGAGATCCTGGCTTAGAGTCCCCATCCCCCCAACAAAGCCACCCCCACTTCTAAGGCCAAGCTGCAGCCACCACGCACCCGCCGGGCAGACAGCCTCGAGTCAGCTGGCCAAGCCGCTTCCTTCCTGAGGCCTTCGGGGCAGCCGTGAGAGCCCAGACACCCCGCTTTGCTCAGCTCTGTCGGCCTCCCCGCGGCAATGGGGTTCCAAGGCACGAGGCAGAGGCTAGGCCCAGAGGCGGGGCCTGTCCCAGGCTCAGCAGGGCCAAGCCAGTCACTTGGGCTCCCCTGGACCCCAACGGCTTAGTGCCGGCCCTGTATCCCATCTACCCCGCAGGGCCAGGCGAGTCGTGCACCCTCTCTCGACGCTGTTTCTCGGCCAGCTGCAACGAGCTCAGGAGGCCCCAGGACGGAGCATCCGAACCTTTGCCTGAGTCAGGGGTGCAGCCTTGCCCACTCACTCAGCACCCCACCTGACGGGAGCAGCCAGGCGCCACGGTGACGCGGGCACGGCCCGCACGCGCAGCCCTCTCCCCACTGCTGGCCGCAGGGCAGCGGGAGGTGGAGGGCGCTCTTCTTCATCTTTGCTGCCTTTTATCTTTTTCTGTGATGTGCCTCGGATGACACCAAATGGTCTGGATGATGCGCGTGGACCAGAGGCTGCAGATTCAGGGAGAACGAGATCAAGGGGAAGGGGCGCTTACACCTGTGTCCTGGGTGTCTGTCGGTCTCAGCGCTTCACGTTCTTCACTCCTACACCCCAAAATTTGGCACTGCATTTAGACAATACAACACTTCAGCACATTTTTTAAAAAGCACATTTTCTTTCTGGAAATGAGTGTTTCCATTTGGAAAATAAATAGCTAAACGTGCTTCTTGGGCCCACGTTAGTCGGAGTTGCGGCGCCCTGGTGTGGCTGGCGGCGTCTGGGGTCAACACGCAGGTCCCGGAGCCTGTTTCTCAAAGTCGGTGAACGCGCTTTCCTCGAGCTCGTTAAAACACGTACATATATATATATATATAGTTATCAAAGAGCGCCTCAGAACCAGGTGGAAGTTTCCAAGACTAATGTTTGTTCCCAAATGAAATCTGGCATTTGGAAACATCTGTTTCAATCGGCAGGATGAATTTGGTTTGGTGCAGAAACTCTCCGCAGCATCTTCCTGGGCCTTCCCGCAGGCCGACGTCTGCTCCCCACCCCGAGCCTGCAAGCTTGTCTAGAAAGGCTGCGCTGCAAAGAGACCTTGCCGCGACTCCAGGGCCCGGCTACTCAGAGGCTTTATCATCCTCCTGGCAAAGCTTCACTTGCCGCTACTCAGGTGTGTTTCAAATGTGTTACAGGGAGATGAAAGGAAAACAAACAGGCCTTTGTGAAATACTGCCGAGGAGCCGCGGTAGGGAGAACTCTCAGAGTGTTACGCTCTGAAAGCGATGTAATAAAAATTCGAGGGCAGGAGCGGGAGGTGAAGTCCAGCCACCGTTCCCTCTGGCCACTCACACCCGCCTCTGCTACCTTGTGTTCAGACAGAGCGTTTCAGTGGCGGAGACGCTCAGCCCTGGTCCTGAACACGCAGGTCAAATGCTGGCAGGGAGCCTGTGTGTTCCCTGGTTGCAGTAAGGTGTGACAATTTGCCATTTAAACCATTTAAGTTTAAGTCTACGGAGACCTTGAAAGCAGGGAACTTTCCCATGCTGAAGCTCAGGACACACACAGCAGAAGGGAAGCCAGAATCAATGCATAATGTGGAATCGCGCTTCCAAAGACAGGACGCCCCCTCTACCCACTGTCGCTGGCCCAGAGGCCCAGGCCACGTGCGACGACAAGAGAGAGGCTTCTGGGTGCGAAGGGTGGCCCTGCTGACAGCCCGCAGGGAGTGGGGAAGGTGCCGCCGCCTCTCCCCTCCCTCTCTCAGTCTGGCTCTCCATCTCCCTGTCTCGGTCCCTGTCTCTGTGTCTCTCTGTGTGTCTCAGTCTCTTTCTCTGTCTCTCTGTCTCTCTGTCTCTCTCCACTTCACTGTGGGGGTGATAGCGCTTCTCAGTTGCTGAGAAGAAGGTCGAATGAAAGCGCACAGGTGTGTGTCCGTCTTCTGTTGCCGTGGTCACATCCTCAGTACCTTAAACACACACCTACGGTCGCTCAGTCACGGGCTCAGGGACCGCTCTGCTCCGGGCCTGGCAAGGCCGACACAGACATAGCGGTGCAAGTCCTGCCCCAGTCCTTTCTCACATCTTGCCAGCGTCCACGGCGGACGTGGCCCTGTGAGTCGTGTCTGCTCAGCTTCTCTCACCCCAAAATCCCACCAACAGCCTGTTACTGCGGGGCCCACAGGAGGCTCTTCTCCACCACCCAGAGGTCGCGCTCGAGGAAGCCAGGTCTCCACCCTCGTGGGGGAGCTCACAGCCTGACTTGGGGGCCACAGGCTCGCCAGACCCCCTGCTCGTGGTCTGTACAGTTGCTAACGACGGAGCTGCTGAGGTCTGCCAGACCTGACCCTCCCTCCCTCCCTCCCACCGCTCAGACCACCTGCAGCGTCTCCTGCTAAATCTGTCTAATCTGGACTCCCTTACTTTAAGTTAGCTTTTGAATAATTCTACGGGAAGGACCAAGATCTCTAAAAGGGGCTGTGACTGAGGCCAGGCTTGGTGTTTAATGCATGCGCTAAAGCTTTTAATTCAAATTGCATGTTACTCATCAGAAATGAGCAGCATTGTAATGGGTGGCTGTGATGCAGTTGAGGCCATTAGTCTCTCCTGATGGAAAAGGCATAACCTTGAAGTTCCATACAGTCAAGAGCTGTTTTCCTTTGGGATTTGCCTTAAAACAGGAAGACACAGCAGGGGGCCTCTAGGAACCACGGGAGAGGGGGCCCCCTCTGAGGAGCGAGCAAGGCTGTGCTGACGGGAACTATGCCCCTTCAGGCAGATCTCCAGTGACTTCTGTCATCACTGTCGACAAATCCTAAAAAAAAAAACCTTAGGCCAGAAGTGTGACACTCATGGTGCAACAAAAGAAGTTTATCCAGGGGTGCGACTAGGCAGCAGTGTGGGGGAACCCAAAGTCCGCGCTGAGATCCCCAGTGAACGCACGCCCTGGGATTCGTTCAGGTGTCACTCTGATGTGTGGCTCTTCCTTGGAACAAAGTTATATTTCACCTGTGGGCTTAGTTCTTTAGGGTTTTTGTAAAGACCAAAGTCACATGACTTAAACCCAAGCAGGGCGGGACTGGAGCCCAGAGCCTCGGAGCGCACACTGGGGCTGTTCCTGGCTCTGGTAACGCTGTTCCCAGTGTTCGGCCACACCCAATACCATATGTCTGCTGGGACCTGCCCCACCCTTACGTCTCGAAGTGGGCAAATGCTCACTGTGCTGTTAAATTGGTCTCTGTCGCCCTGTTCTTTTGACAATAACAACTTAAAAATGGCAAGTTATTTATAAACGGCACTCAACCTCACCCAGGAGTGTTGCGTTCAGCATTTAGGATTAGATTTCTTGCTTCCCACAAGCCAGCCAAGGTCCCATGGTGCTCAGGTGCCAGCCAGGAGAGAATGTATAGGGGCCGGAGCTGGCGAGTCAGAGTCCTCCGGAGACTGGCCGTGCCTGTGTGATGTCACAGGGCTGTGGGAACGTGGAGTTCCGAGGTGAGCGGCCCCTCCCGGGAGAAGGCAAGGGAGCCATTACAAAGCCTTCATCCCTGCCGCCGACGGGGCCCACCGTCCCTAACTGCACAGCCTGGCCAGAAACCCCCTCACCCCCCGTCCCCAGGTTACCCTGAGTTTTGTCTCTAGAGGCTCCTATTAAAGCATAATTCGGCACACCCAGCGGTGTTCCCAGCAGAGAAGATGGCTTCGCGGGAGTCATCGTGGGAAGGACCCCAGCCCAGGAATGCACAGCTGCACAGAACTTCTTGGGGTCTCAAGGAGCTCCTGGACCTTGAGCAAGCACAGCTGTGCCTCGTGCTGCAGCAAAGACCAGCATTCCACCCTCGGGGCCCGAGGTCTGAGGAAGGGCTCTCAGTGTGTCGGAGCAGCCGCGCACATGAGATTGTGCCTGACCTGCAAGGGTCACAGGCGGTTACACTGGGCAACACTGCCCTGCAGGCGGAGTCACCCCGCTCACAGGTGGAGACACTGAGGCTCAGGGTCGCCCAGGTTGTCCCAGGTGGCCTGAGTCCCGAGCAGCCGGCCTGGAGCCGGAGCTGAGAGCACGAAGCAGGCACAGAGCGCAGGCGACCCGGAGGCCTGGAGAGGCTCCCTGACGCGGGAGCCCTTCCTGGGCTCTCTCCACCCGGGACTGCCCTGCTGCCCGCTACACCGCCTTCTGTCCCTGATGGAACCGAACCGTCGGGAAGGGCTGCCCCCACCCCCTCCAGGAACCTGCCCGGCCCCTTCCCCCACACGGCTCCAACCAGGCCCTGGGGTCCCAGGTGACCCATGTCTCCCCTTCCAGGTGAAAGTCTGAATGAAGGACGAAGCCGCACGCGGTGCTGCTTTGTGTAGCAGCTTGTGCTTTAATAAGACAGCGGATGGCACTGCATCCTGGCACTTCCTGTCACCACAACCTCTCCCCGAGGTGGCAGCTCCAGCGCTCCGTCTGCTGCCTCCAGTGCGTCCAGAGAGCAGGCGCTCCCTGTCACCCTCAGCCTCACGGAGCCCAGGCCCGCGTGGAGCGCAGCCGCAGGGGGCTGCTTGGAGCTCCACCCCAGGGGGGCTGCTCGACCCTCACACTCACGCCCCGAGTCCGTGCCGAAGGCCTGATGTGCATCAAATCGCTGCAGGCTTGTTAAACGCGGATTCTGACTGGACCTGGGAGTCTAGATTTCTCCCAGTGCCAAGGGAGGCTGGTGCGCTGGCCTGTGGACCACACTGAGAATAACGTTCTACCAGCTGTACTGTCCAATACAGCAGTCATCTTTATTTTAAATTAAATTTAACTTTAAATGAAGTTAAGTTAAATGAAATTTAAAATGCAGACCCTCTGTCTCACTAGCTAAATTTGAAGGTTCTCCAACAGAATCAGAGCCCTTCGGTCACAGCAGAACGTTCTGCTGGACAGCTTGGTGGAGTGAGGACACAGGGTAAGCAGTGGGGGGAGGGCTGCCCCAGGGCCGCAGCCCGGAGCCCGAGACAAGGCCGCTCCTGGAGCTCCAGACGGGGCTTCCATGCTCCTGTCTGAGCCCTGACCAGATGCAGAGGGTTTCTGGTGGGAAGGGCGGGGCCAGACAGAGGCATCTGCAGGGTAAGTTTGGTGCCACCATCCACGTCCCCAGGTTTCCTAGGAGATGAGAGAGGAGACGTCACCAGCATTAGTGAGAGGTGCTGGCTTCCCTGGGTGGGCGCCTCCACCCCACAGCGACCAGGAGAATCACCCAGTTGCCGACCCCTGGAACCACAGTCATGGGGTTATTGTTTAAAGCCCCTAAGTTTGGGGGTGGTTTGTTAAGCTACCTGAAACACTCCATTTGGGATACCCCCATCTTGCAAAGCAGACTTTCCCTCCCACCATCGGCGATGCAAACCGTGTGCTTCCGCAGCCTCCTTTACACGTAGGGCACAGACACGTCCAAAGCCACCATGGGCGGAATGTTCTCTGAGGGGTGCCTCTGGATTCATGCAGTGTGCAACCTGTGCAGACACACAGGGTGGCCCTGGAAACCTAGGTGCCCAGACAGACTCGCCCCTGATGCTGAGTGCGGAGGTCATGCACGGCAGGGACAGCTACCCCTGCCTGCAGCCAGCAGAGGGACCCCACGGGCCCGCGTTCAGCATGATGTATGGGGTTCTTTCCTTCCGTGTAGCGCCCCAGACATTCTCTAGTCTTTCCAAAATTCCTGTGAACTCCCCAAAAGCTTTCAACAAATTCCCTGTCTGCTTAAATTAGCCAGACAGATGTTCTTGCTTACAGCTAAGAGTCACCCTCTGTCCTCGGTCCTGATCTGCTGAATTAAACCAGGTTATGCCTGGTGACACCCCGAGCCCTCAGCTGCCTCCCACCCCCAAGGAGGCAGGAGGGCGCACTGTCCAAACAGTCACCAGAGGTGGCCGTCCCACATGGGCTGATGTGAGGGCCATCTTTCAGGTCCAGGTGAGGCGGGAACTCCAGACAGAGGCTGCCCTGGGGATGCAGAGACGAATGACGCCCGTCACTAGCCTGGCTACCTCCTGCGGTTCTCGCCGCAGCCCCACTGACACCCCGCAGTGTGCCCAGGGCGGCAGGGCCGCCGGGACCGAGGTCAAGCAGCAGCCCCTCGCTGGAGCGTCTCTCCCGACCGTCAGGGCACACGTTGCTCCTCCTGGCTAGTCTGTGTTTGTCGGGTCTCCATGGCTGCGGCCCCCTGGGGACACACGCAGACCTGGATGAGAAACCACTCAGAGCAGGGCTGGGCGTTTCCCGAAGCCCCGGGTCTGGGCAGGCCGTCCTCCCTCCCTGCTGCCCTGTGTCTTTGTGCGTCTCTCTCCCTCCTCGGGGTCTAACTGATCCCCGCTCCTCAGTCCCTCTCTCTCTCTGTTACACATACACACACACACACACACTCAGGAATCCACGGCCTCTGTGCAGCCGGCGCACTAGCGGCCTCGGGCCCCTCCCCGCGCCCACGGCAACTTGTCGCAGACGCGCGTCCTCCTGCGGCCGCTGGGTGGCAGTGTGGACACGCAGGTGCGCGCTTGCCCGCCGGGCAGCCCCGGGCTGTCTCTCGGTGCCCGTCCATCTCAGCCCACGCTCCACGGAGGGCTCTGAAAAGAACACGTACACCAGCTTTTCGGTCACGCGTCGCTGCGGCACCTAATAAATCCTGGCTCTCCCCTCCACAGACCGTCTTCCCCCTGCTCTGCCAATCAGATGCCGCAGCCTCCACCCCAGGCCCCGTCTGGAGGAGCTGGGGCTAAATTAGCCGCAGAGCTTCTGGCTTCATGCCAGTCGCTCACACCCTGTCAGATTCTCTTGGAAACCTCTGGGCCCTGCAGAGGTGTGTGGCCCAGCACAGACAAAGGCAGGCGTGTCTTTCCTGCGCTCAGTGTGAGCACCGAGCCTCTGAGGGGAGCTGAGTGGAGGTGGGGGCAGGAGGGGGTGGGGGCAGGAAGGGTGGGGACAGGAGGAGTGGGGACAGAAGGGGATGTGGATCAGCGCCCTCTGGTCTCGCCTGAGAGTCGAGAGAACAGAGATGCTTCCATCCCGCCTCCTCACCTGCCAGTGAGGAGCAGAGACCCAGCGAGGCACGGGCTGGCCCTGGGCTGCGCTGAGCCCGGGAGGAGCCCACCCCAAACCCAGGCTGCCCCGTCCAGCTGACTGAGGGCAGTCGCAGGGGCACCAGGGAAGCTCAGGCTTCAGGACCTCCTCCCAGGCCCCTCCCGACTGCAGGCACCATGAGATCAGCTCAACTGTACAGGCCCTCTTGGGACCAAATCTGCCCCAGGCAAGAGGGGGCGTGTCCTGTGCAGGGCGGGCAGCTGGGCCCCTCAGGACCGTTTGCATGGGCGGGGATGCCCGACTGCCCCGCTGGCCTGCGGGGGCCGTGGGGCTCCCACGGGAACCAGACCAGCGCCTGCTGCTTTGGCCCCTGTGGTTCCTACAGCAACAGCAGCCTGTCCTGAGCTCGGTCCTCAGGGCACATGAAGAGGACCAGTCCCCTCAGGATAAAGCCGCCAGCTCTCCAGCCCTTCCCTCCAGGGCAGTCACTATACAAACATCCCACAGACAGAGTCCACAACAGCGGGCAGCCAGGGCCTGGCTCCCAAGACGCACAGACACACGGGAGGCCCTGGACAGCTGTCTCCCCACTGCCCCTTCTCGCCCCAACCCCAGCTGTCTGCCTTTGTGTATGCAAGTCTGCGTGTTTCCTTTGGAAAATGAGCACGTGCATTCTTTTTTACTAGGAATTCTGATGCACAAAAAGAACCATGGTGACTGTGGCAGGCAGCTCTGGAATGGCCCCCGGTGGTCCCGCCTCCAGGAAACCCGTCCCCAAGCGCAGGCTGGACCTGGTGACTGGCTCCTAAGACCAGAATGCAGACGGTGGTGGTGTCACTTCCAGGGGTGGGCTCACGCTCTGGCTCCGGCCCTCCCATGCTGCTCGGAGGCAGCCAGTGGTCGTGTGGGGAGCTGCCCAGGGCAGAGGCGCCCAGCAATGAACCCACGAGGAGCTGAATCCCACCCGCCACCTCCCAGTCGGTTGTGGGTGGTGAGGCGGTGCCCCACCGCGCCCTGGGGGGAGCCCTGACGGTGAGGGCGCTGACGTTTTTGTCCCCAGCTGCTGTTTTCGGGTGACTGTGATACAGAAATAGGTAACAATACAGCTAGTAAAGAAACTGAGGGCGAAAAATAACACACACATTCAGTTGTCAAATGCAGAGGATTTTTTTTTCCTGAACTCCGGGTTTGCGGCAAAGCAAAATTGTTTCTAGTTGGTTAACAGTGAAAAGGAACGTGTGACTTAATGTAATTTAAAGAAACACCGACCGAAGTTAAAAGGACTCTTTTCCATACGGAAATGAAAAGGAGGAAAGTAGCGTAAGAGCCCGCCGCGCGTCTGCGCTTCGGTGGGGCGAAGGTCGGAGGCTCCGCTTCCCGCCTGGGACGCGGCCGCGGGCAGGGCTGAGGAACGCTTACATAACGGACATCCGGGCGTCAGTACGAGTAATAAAGCTTCAGGTCTTCAGAAATAACACCCAGAAACACTGTTTTTTTCACCTAAGCCTGCACCGTTCTCTAAGGTTCAGAAACGGAGCCTGTACTGGGAAACCCGCACCCCTGCCGGGGGACAGTGCCGGCGGGAAGCCCCTCCCCCGACCGCGAGGACGGCTGGTGGCCGCCGCCTGGGGATGGGGGCTGCCACCTGCCAGCGCTGCCGAGGCAGGGCCTCGGCTACACGTGCTCCTTGTCGAACTCGCACAGGAAGTGCATGGTGAGGTGGCAGGCCACGTCGTTCCAGCCCCCGGACGCCACCATCTCCACGCAGTCCTCCTCGTCGTAGGCGTTGTTGGGCTCCCCGCTGCGCCACTTGTTGAAGGTCTGCATGGGCGAGCGGTCCGCGTACACGAAGGTGCCCTCCCTCTCCAGGTCGTTGATGCCGATGAAGACGCGCGCCAGGCCGGCCTGCGCGATGTAGGCGGCCAGCAGGCCGTTGGCGGCCTCGTCCTTGGGCATGCCCAGGGTGCCGCCGCGGCCCTGGCAGGCCAGCTGCGCGTCCACGTAGCGCTTCTCCTCCTTCACCAGCAGGTAGATCTTCTGATCCGTCTCGCGCACGCCGGCAACAGCTGCGGGGCAGGCGGGGCGGGGCGTGAGCACCGCGTCTCTGTAGCAAACCCGCGCCCCTGTGCCTTCGGGGGCATGGGGACAGGGAGGCACGGAGAACGTACCGTTCTTGATGAACTTTAACTCTGCCGTCAGCTGGGTGACCTGGTTGTCCATCTCCCCGATGGCCTTCCTCAGCTGGCTGCACTCACACGGGATGCCTGCGGGGACCAGGGCTGCCGTGTTAGGGAGATTAGCCAAGGGGGCGGGCCCAGAAGAGAAGGAGGCGGCCCTCCCCAAAGTGCGGGCCATGCGGGCCGCGCGGGCCTCCGAGGCTGTGGGGGAGACCTGGGGCTTTTCCTAACGGCAGGGAGAAGGCATGGACGGGGTTAACAGGGGAACCCCAAGGTCAGAGTTAAGTTTGAAAATATCTCTCTGGCTGCCATGGGAAGAAAGTAGTGAGGTTGGAAAGGCAAGAGAGGGGTCGGGGGTGACCATCACCAAGGGAGGAGTGTCCATGCAGTGACACTGGGGAGCAGAGAATTCGCGCCATTTGAGAAAATGGTGGGGGTGGAACTGTTGGGTGACGTCAAGTCATGAGGCCTCTGGTTAGCTGTTTGCTCCCGGCCCCCTGGAGAGGACCCTGATCTTCCTCCTATAAAGATCTCCGCATGGTCAGGAGACTTCTCAGAACGTCACTCAGCCACCACAGCGTTTGGGGGACCCATCGCCCGTGGGGACACTGCCGGCTCGTTTCTCCAGCAGAGCTGGAGTGGAGCCACCGCTCCCGCCCACCTCTGCTCTGACTGCCCCTTTCCCTGAGAGATTCCATCGCACGGGGTTCTCAGCCCACGTTTCCAGTCTGAACCTACCCTTCAGTGTTTGACCTCATCTTCCAAACTCCCACCCCTCCTCCCTCACCCAGAGCCCAGACATCCCCACCCCCACTCGCGGTCCTTTCCGCACGTGGGCATCTGCAACGATGCTGGTGGATTTGTTTGTCTTTAGGGGAACTCTCTCTAAGGTGAACTTTCTAAGGCACGTGCTATCTTTGAGTTCACTGAGGTCTGAGGTGTTGACGCTTCCTGGAGAGATGGATCCGGTGTGACCCTGACAGGCCCCCTCAGCTCCCGCAGCCAGGGCCCACCCAGAGACTCAGACTCTGTGTCCTGCACTTCAGTCTGGCGCCTGCGAAGTGGCTCCTGTGGTCAACACGTGGTGGGAAAGAGGGCTGGGGGGCGCAGACCAGTCAGGATGGTGTTTCAGTAACTGGGTGGGTCTGTGAGAGCCTGAGTGACAAGGTGGCAGGAACAGGAAACCGGACAGACGTGCAGGACAGTCTGGGGGACAGCCTGGCGGGCGGTGGGAGAGGCCGCACGTGGACAACACGAACCTGGTGAGGAGAGGGGTTGAGTGGCTGGTGGGTCTGAACTGTGGGGCCGAACCCCAGAGATGCAGGGAGCAGTCCGGCCACGTGGAGACAGAAGAGGGCAGCAGACAGAGCTCCACAGAGGAGGAGAGAAAGTGGGGGGCGGGGCGGCAGGCAGGGAGGATGGGTGGGTCTGCCCACGGGTGGGTCTGCCCACAGCTGGGCCACACGGGCATAGGGTGGGGATGGCGAGCAGGGAAGTCGGTGAAGTCTGCTGAGCCGGGCGGGGGTCCCCGCTGACCTCTGGGGGAGCTCAGCAGAGGGTCATGGGGAGTCCTTGCAAGGACATCCAGAATGAGGGAAAAAGGGAAGTGTGGAGGTGCTTCTCAGAGACGCTGGGGCTCAGAGGACAGGGGAGACGCTGAGGCTCCCAGGGACGGGTTAGGGGAGGAGGAGAGCGCTTTAGGACGGTGATCTGAGCAGATCTACGATAAGATACGACAGCACGGAGTCGGCAAGCAGACCACAGCCTCAAACAGAACGCAGAAATACCAGGGATGGTCCACGAGAGCGTGTGCGGGACAGGAGGGCACGTCAGTCTCCTGAGCTGTTTTCCAGCCTGTCACAGTTTTAGTTCATGATTTATACTTTTAAATGTGCAGTTTTAATAAATTTTTTTAAAAATCACCAGACTCTTTATGCCATACCTGGTTCTCCATTGGGGCCAGGGGGTCCTATGTCACCAGAATCTCCCTTTTCACCTGAAAAAGAGAAGCAAGGCCAAGGTCACCAAGCAGGGTGGGATGTGCTTCACAAGTTCAGAACGTCCAGGGTAGCGTGTTGTTTCTCCTCCGTGCCATGCCCTGGGACTCCTCCCAGACCCTCCTTCTGTTCTGCGGGGGATTAACTCCTCAGGCCCTGTTCACATGGCCTGGAACGTGTACGTGTCACCGGACTTCACAGGACAGCCTGCAGCCTCAGCGCCCAGTGCCGGTTCTCTCCGGGTCTCTGGTGAGAGCAGGAGCGTTCGGTCAGAGCACGTGAAGTGCGCGCTGGGTGGGCCCTGGCGACGCTCTCATCCAGGCTCAGGAGCACACCTGGCCACGCGGAGATCACAGCCTCCTGGCCCCTCTCTGAGAGGCAGCGTGGCGTCACGGGGGCACAGCCACCGGGAGACCCACTGGACAGGACATGCCACGTAGCCGCCCGCCACCCCTCTTCTCCCCAGTTATACAATAAGAGGTAGAGGAAACTCTTGGTGATAATGCTCTCCAGCTGCTCTGCAATCAGACAACGAGTATTTACTTCGAAATCACAGGAGTGTCCCTAACGTGCTGTCTTTCTTCTCCCACAGAGAGCCTAAGCATCTCAGCTGGCCCGGGACAGCGGAGGGGCAGCGGCTTCTCCGTCCTCGGAGATGCGTGTTCATCTGACCGGGTGGGAGTGAGTTCAGTGGTCTCCATCCAAATGACCCCTTTGCTTTCTTTTATCCACATCAGGAGCTTGAAGACGACTTGAGGTTCAGTGTCGGAGACGGAGCGGGTCACATACACAACCCATGGAGGGTCTCCTCAGCAAGGGGTCCCCTGGAGAGACCCTGACATTTATCCTGAGCCCGTGCTGGATATTAAAAGCACACACGTCCCTGCTTGTACACGGATATCGACTGCATCCTTCACCGTAGCTGAACCGGGGAAAGACTCCAGATGGCCATCAGCAGGTGGACGGATGAATAAAACATGGTCCACTCAGGCAACAGACTATCACTCGGCCTTGTGAAGGAAGGAAACTTGGACACGTGCAACCACATCGCATAATGCAAACAGCATACTAAATGAAATGACACAAACGGACAAATGTTGCACAATTCCATTTATATGAAATACCTAAGTAGGCAAATTCATAGAGACAGAAAGCAGATTCGAGGTTGCCAGGGGCTGCAGTGGGCAGGGAGTCACTGCTTCACAAGCACAGTCTCTCTTTGGGGCCATTACATAGCGGTGATGGCTGCACGACACTGCAAACCAGCTTAATGTCACTAAATTGTGCACTTAGCAGGTGAAATGGGGGGCGGGGCACAGCTTGGTGGTAGAGCACATGCTTAGCTGCACGAGGTCCTGAGTTCACTCATTAAAAAATTTTTAATTTTTTTTAATTTTTTTAAATTTAAATTAAAAACAAAAATAGTTAAAAATTAATTTTTTAAAAATTAAAAATAAAAAAGTTAAAATGACATATTTTATGTCACAAATGTTTTAACACAGTTTTTTAAGTTTTTTCAAAGCGAACACACCCCTCTCTGCACCATGCGTATCTGTGTGCTTTTTAATGAATCCGTGAGAAGTGCTTCCCACGGATTTGGCAGGACGAGAGACCCGTGAGGTCCTCGCCCCGCGATCAGAGCAGACCATGTGGCCCACTCACAGCTCAATGCCCGGGGAACGTGGGCACCACCGCCAGACTCCCTCCTGTCCCCAGCTCGAAGCAGCTCTGGTGCCCCAGGCCCTCCCCAGCCTGGATCTCCGGGCTCTGCACCCACGACAGGACCCTCGGGGAGCCGTCCACAGGGCTGGGGGCCCCTGGCCTCCCCGACCCCACGCCCCCTGCTGCCCAGCATGGACGCCAGGTAAGCCAAGGGCTCTAAAAACGTCTGCCCACTGAGTGAGGGTGGGGGCGGGAGAGCGGGGCAGGCGGAGCGACCCCCTACCTGCCCTGGGCCTGGCTCCTGAGCCGCCTGCCCCCAGGGCTGCACGGGGCGGGGGGGCACCGAGGTCGGGGGGCGCCTGTGCCGCTTCCTGCTGCTGCGGTCCTCCCACGCCTCGTGCTCACGGGCAGCCAGCCCCCAGCCGCGAAAGCCTGAGCCGCCCAAGCGGGAGGTGGATGGTGTTTCGGGAACACGGTCCTGCCATGGCTCAGATGGGGGTCTCGATTCCCCCCCCAGGCGGCATGTGGACCCTGGGGACCAGAGCACTACCCCAGCCCAGTGACACACAGTCAACTCTGATCGCGCCCCACACACACACTGGGACAGACCTGACCACGTACAAAGCACACAAATAAACATGGCCACCAGCCCGTCACTCTCCGAGGGCCCAGGTGTGAGCACTGGGAGGGGACGGGGGCCAGAGGCATGTCAGAAATACCTTTAGAACCAATGGGACCAATTTTTCCATGGCGGCCCACAACGCCTTTCTGTCCTTTGTCACCCACGTCTCCTGTAGAAAACAATGAGATCAGAGTTGGTCGAGGCACAGGTAACCCAGGACACCTGCTTGCCATCTCATGTGAACATGCACACACACACACGTACACACACACACGCACGCGTGAGGAGGCTGAACCCAGGACGGCTCTCCATCTCTTCAAGGTCATGTATGCAGCTGGCAGGAGGCTCTTCACATGTCACCTGCTGATGTTTTTTCCAAAGGAAGACGCGCGTCCCCTACAGCCACACTCCACAGACAGAGGAGGCCACACAGTCCACCCGTGTCCTCATCTCAGCCAGGGCTCTTGGGAACGGAGCACCTCCAGCCAGCGAGTCCACCTCTGTGACGCTCCCTAACCCCGACCAGGGGGAGAGCGGAGGGCAGAGCGCAGGCTGCGGCGAGCTGCGGCTGGCGTGGATACAGGCCGCACACAGCCGGCTTGTGCACATTCGCTGGTCACAAAGCACGTGCACGTCGGCCTCTTACTTGGTCACAGAAGTGACTCACTGCACAGACGAGGCTCACGGGGGTTAAGGGCTTGCCCGGGTCAGGTACCTAGTCCAGCCGCGACGGAGGGAACCCCGGCCATGGATACCGAGTGCTGTGCGTGACGCCGGAGACACGAGAGTGATGGCGGGAAATCGGGGAAATAAAGAGACAGCTGTCGCTCACGTAACAAGTGCTGTGATAGGAGAGCACAGGGCTCGAGGAGGCCCCGGCAAGGGGCCCCGACCCAGCGAGGGGCTGGACGGAGGCATCGGGAGGGGTGACGCGTCAGCCGAGCCGTGGGGAGTAGGGAGAAGAGAGCCACCTGCTGGGGTCGATGTCACTGTACCTCTGGTCACACGGGCAGAGGGCCTGGAAGGGGCAGAGACAGGCCATCGGGGAGATGAGGGCAGAGGGACAGTGGGACCCAAGCTCCTGGCCCATCATTGGGGGTGGGGGTGCCATTCCCTGGGACCCGAGGGCAGGAAAGGGAGGGACACTCCAAGGTCAAAATGCCCTAGGACGGGCCAGGGGACATGTCCAGCCAGCCTGCGGGGACGGGGTCTGGGGGGGGCCCGGGGCCACACGTGCACCGCGTAACTGACAACACAGCCCTGGACCCTTCCCACCAGCGGGTGGCTGGGACCTAGCCTTTCTGTGTCGAGTTCTGACACCGTTGCAACCTGATTCGTTCTCCAACGGGGAGACAGCAGAGCAGCGAGAGGGACAAGGTAACAAGAAAAAACAGTTTTCAATCAACCAGCCAGTCAACGGCACTCGCCCTGTCGGCGATCCAGAAAAAGAAACGGTGCTGAAATCACCGACGAGCATTGGCTTGTGGTAATGGACGCCCAGTAGCCACTCGTAGGGCGTGGGGAGGGCTCTCCATGGCTGGAGGAGGGACAGGGGCCGGGCGGGCCCACAGAGGCCTGTGACACCCCCACCCCCACCCCCGTCTCTAAGCCGCAGCCCACAGCTCCCCAGGGAACTCTCCTGGCCCCGCCCGGACGGCTCCCGTCACTAGAGCCGTTGCTCCGTTGACTTGCAGGGACTTGACTTGCTGGCCTGCTCCCTCCAGCCGCGGTTCTGGTTTTACAGCCAGAGGGACACAAGGCTAGTTTGATCCGCCTTCCACGGGGCAGTCCTTCCAATAATTAAAACCTGTTTTCTCTCTGAACTCCCCCTCCAGCTCCCGCATCCTGTCTTCGCTCCTCTGCAGGAGTGTCACGCCCCCAGGTAGGCCTGACCACCATCACCCCCTGCTGTGGGCTGAATTGGCCCCCCAGTCTCAGAGGCTGAAGCCCCAGCCTCCATGTGATGCATCGGGAGGTGGTCGGGGTTAGAGGCGATCACGGGGGTGGGGCCCCAGGGTGGCATCTATGCCCTGGTCTGAGCCGGCCATCCTGTCTCCACCAGGTGAGGACACGGGAAACAGGTGGCCACCTGCAGCCCAGGAAGACAGTCCTCCCCAGGCCCTGACCGTGTAGACGCCCTGCCCTGGGAATCCCACCTCCAGAGCCATGAGCAATCAGCATCGGGGGTCCCAGCCGCCCGTCCGTGGTGTTTGGTTACGTCCCATGAGCTACTGAGACATCCCCCTTGTCTGGACCCTCTGTCCACGAACGCACTCTGAGCTCACAGACGGTACAGAGTTTCTGCTCAGCCCCCGGCAGAGTGTGTCCCAGAGAACGGCTGGTGTCCTGGAGGCACACCCTGCCCTCAGCGGTGTTCCAAGGCCTCGGGCCACCATCAGGGCAACCTGCCTTGCACCCTTTCTTCAGAGGCCACCGTGGCCCTTCCCTAACTCTTGGGGGTGGCCGTGCTGAGGTCCCGGTGGGGACGTGAGGGCTGGCACAGCCGGGCTGAGCAGGACGAATGTCGGGCTTACCTCAGTGTCTATGCTTCTCTTCCTGCCACATCTGCCCGAATCTAGAGGCGGTTTTGCTTGTTTTCACGCGGTTTCCTCAGTGACCGGCAGGGTCTGCTGGGCACTAGCCATGATGTCCTCACGGGAAGTGCAGACCCGCTGAGTTAAACTCCAGCTCCGTCAGGCAGTCCCGTGAGGACAGTGCCCAGAGCAGGAGGTGGCCTTGGGGACCGCCCAGCCCAACCGCGTCTTCAGACAAGAAGGCAGAGACCCAGACAGAGGGCTTTGCACAGACAGCCATGAGCTGGGTGGACGGCTCCCAGCACGTGAACCCCACCGGATTCCCACTGGACAGAGGATGGTGGCCTACAGAGCGACCTTCCTGCCCGGGGAACACGCCTTCTTGTTCAAAAGACCAAACACTGCAGAGGAGTCTGGGCCAGGCTGTAATGGGCAGATCGGGGCAGACCGGGGTGAGTGAAGGCCGTCACTTGAAGGGTCTGCTGTCAACTAAGAAGACTCCACCCAGAAAAGCTGGGAACAGGTGTGGGCCTCCTGCCGACCTGGGGGGTAGCTTCTCCCTGAGCCCCTGCAGAGGGAACGCGGAACAACGCGTCCTCTGCTCTGCTCCCACCGAGACAGCTCCCGCGGCCCCAGGCGGACAGGCAGAGGGCGACGAGCCCCGGGGGTGCGTGCCGGGGGGAGACTCCTGGTAAAGCGCTCCCCCCACAAGACCTCCCGGCTTCACAGACCGGTAATCAACGATGCGCTCCATCTGCTGAAGGGCAGCAAGCACAGCACACAGCCCGCTCTTGCGGATGCGTCGCAGCTGCAGGTGCCCGGAGCGCCTTTGGCATTCAGCCCGTCTCTGGATTTCACAGCCGGCCTTTACCGCTGATTCAAGGTCGCTGCTGACACATAGCTCCTGTCCCCAGCGCTCTCCTGCCTTTGGAGAAGTGTGGGACTCGGTCCCTGCTGGGTTCTGAGAAACCAGGCACAAGCACAGAAAATCGGATGCCAGGTGAGACCCCCAGCTGCTCACGGAGGGGGTAGAGGCGGGCACGGAGCCCAAGCCCAAGGGCGAGTGAGGACAGACTCCCGCAGGTCCGCAGGCCTCAGGGCAGGGGCTCCCCGGGGGCCTGTCACCACAGGTGGCTGGGCCAGCCACAGAGGGGACCTCATGGGGCTGGGTGGGGCAGTCCCTGCAAGTCCTCAGGAGAGGCTGCTGTCGCTGGTCCAAGAACCAGGCGTGGAGACCCCTGATGTTTGGGATTCGAGAAGGCTGGAGACGCAGGAGGCCAAGGCGGGGGCCAGGCAGCCCCCGGTCTGCACCCCAGCTCTGCCCTCGAAGGATGAGCCTCTCTGTGCCTCTGTTTTCTCTCTGCAGAATGTTGTCCTGTGATAACTGCTCCTCTCTCGCTTGTCTGAGGCCCCAGGCCCACAGCGCTGCCCTCCCGCCCACCCGCCCGCAAGGAGCAGTGTTCACGGGGCTGGTCCTCTGTCTGTCATTCAGCTGCACCATCTCTGTGCATTCTGATTCACAAAACGAGGGTCGTAACAGTAATAACAGCGCCGCCTCCCTGGGTGTTGCAGGAGACTCCTGCTCCGTCCGGAAGCTTGTCGGGCACGCGGCAGGTGGGTGTGAGCGTCAGGTGCTGTCGCTGTCAGCGGAACCTCGGGGCGGGGAAGCTGCCGTCTCAAGGGTGGTCCACACCCAGCAACACGGACCCCACCTGGACCTGCACAAACGTGCAGCCTCGGGTCAGCTCAAGCCCCGGATTCCGCGTGTTAACACAGCCCTGGGTGAGTCCAGGGGCCCAGACCCTGCAGGCAGCCCTCACCGGCGCTGGCTGAGATTCCACTGTAGCCACTCCTTGCCAGCACCAGGTGCAAACCGGAGGAGCAGCAGAGATGCTTGCCGTCAGGCAGCTCTGCTCGCTCCTCCCTCCTTGGCGGTAAATTAGAACGCCTCTGGGGATGTTACGTGCCAGGAAAGCGCGTTCACGCGTGTGGCTGGACTTCCACCTCTCACTGCCATTGCCGCCTTCTATGGGCTGAACTGTGTGTCCCTCCAAGATTCATGTGTTGACGCTCCAACCCCCAATGTGACTGAATTTGGAGATGGGGCCTTTTAGGAAGTACTCAAGGTCAAATGGGGTCATAGAGTGAGGGACTAATCCTGTAGGACTGGTGTCCCCGTCAGACGGGGAAGAGACAGCAGGGAGACACACGCAGAGGGAAGGCCACGTGAGGGCTCAGGGAGAAGGCGGCCATCTGCTCCCCAAGGAGAGGCGTCTAGGGAGAACCATCCCCACCGACACCGCGGTCTCTGACTTCCAGCCTCCAGGGCTGAGAGAGAATGCATGTCTGTCGTTTACGCCACCGTGTCTGCAGTGTTAGGGCAGCCCCAGCCGACCGGTCCACTGGTCTCTGGATCCGCTGACGCTGTCAGCAGGCCCTCTCCTTGGTAGCAACCCAAGGTCGCCTGCAACGCTGACTCGCTTTCACCCGCAGACCCTCCCTGGAAAGCCGCCCTCGGGCAGAAGGGCAGTGAGGCTGCAAACCCGTGGAGACTGGGCGGGAACCAGAGCTCTGCTGCCTTCTCCCTGCTTCCTCTTGCTCCTGCAAATGACAAGAAGCTTTTTGCAAAAAGCAAACACATCTCGGCGCCCTGGTTGTGCGGGGTCACACTTGGATCCTGTTGGCAGCCCAGGGAGCTGTGAGCCGCTGGGGCGGCCCTTCTCCATCCCATCCCACTAATGAGACGTGCGCCTCGCACATTTGTCCTCTGGACACGCACCAGGAATGGGGGCAGCTCGCAGCAGGCTGGTAATTCTTATTAATTTTAATGAAGACCTCGCACAGTCCTTTGAAGTGGAGACAGGGCGAAAAAGAGCACTTGGAATCCAGCTTCCTCAGTGATTTTTAACGAAGATAATGTGCACATTACGGAGCCCAGAAAGCCCACTGCTGACGTGGGGTCGCCCTCCACCTTCACACGCCGGGGGGGTCTGCAGCTTCGGAGCCGAGGGGCCCCGGTGGCCCCCCAGTCTCGTCTTAGCCGTGTGTCTGGGGAACAGCAGCCTTGAAAGCTGAGATGACACGCTTTCAGCAGGTTGTGTCAGCAAAGCCAGCCCCGCACGGTGTGCACACAGCCGCGTGGGCTGGAAAGGCGGAGATCACTCTCACTTCAGTGAAGGACAGCAGGCCCTCTTTGTTATTCCAGAAAAGGCAGCCTTCTGTCAGCCTGCCTGCACTTGGCCTGCAGCTGTTTTGAGTTCCCAGCAGGGGCTGCTCAGTGTGTGATCAGAGACCCCCCAACACACACGGCAAATCCACCCAAGACGGAGACGCACCTGCAGCCAGCCCCGCCTTGCACAGCGTGGAAGCTGCGGTGAGAAGGACGCCAGCTGGAGGGTGTCCAGACCCTCGTGACCAACCTGCAGTCCAGGCTCCCGGGCAGCACCGTGAGATCTCCCACCCCCACCCCAGGAACTTGGCCGTGCACTTGCTGCATCTCAGCTCCCCTACCCCACAAACCGAAACTGCACTGTAACTCGATCCCCAGCTGGTCCTGGTGCCTGCACTGCACTGTGGTTTGGGAAGCATCCTTGGAGCAGAGCTGTCCGGTTAGTCGGCAGCAGGGACGCCTCTGCCCACAGACCCCTCTAGAACCTGGGGAGGGGCAGGTGCACACGCTCCTGAGGCCCTTGGCCGCAGACCAGGTCACCCACAGATTTTAAAGACATTCCAAGACATTGACTGTCAAGATATTTTTCAAACAGTTGGTAGGGAGGGTATAGCTCAGAGGCAAAGTGCATGCTTAGCAAATGCACAAGGACCTGGGTTCAATCCCCAACACCTCCATTTAAAAAAGAAAACAAAAATAAATAAATAGACCTAATTACCTCCCCCTGCCCCCCCGCAAAGATGTTTTTCAAACAGTTGACTAAGGGCCAGGTCCTTGATGGGAGAAGACTCCAGTCAGGAGCGAGGCGGCAGGTGATGGGCCCCCGCAGAGGAAACGGAAGTGTGCAAAACCCAGGGAGGCTGGACACGGGAGGAATTCTGAACTATCTGAAGGGAATTCCTCATACTTTTTCATAAACTAGCAAAAACATGAATGTGAGCTTTTAGTCTTCTGACCATTTCATAAAGATCGTTACTGGTAGAAATAGCCATCACAAAACAAAACCGACGTCGGCTAAAACTGCGCAGGGAAAAATTGTCATTAACTAAAAATCGATGGGAGAACCTCTCTACACAACTGAGAGCTGAAAATTCCCACCAGGTGCAAATAATGGCACAGAGAGCGTTCAGAGTGGCAGAGGCATCAGGAGGCTGTGAGGTGGGGAAAAATGATATACAATTTTTAAACTGTTCAAGGAGTCTGGAAAAAGTTTCATGGGAAAGAATGATTCCAGTGAAAATAATTTCTAAAAAGTGACAAGCCAGCATGAACGGTCTAACTGCACGGCACAAACAGGACTAAGGACTTAAGCTGGCTTAACGCAGGCCCTGGGGGAACAGCAACACAGCCGCAAGTCGGGATCAGCACTTTAGAACGGTCCCAGGCGACTGAGGAGGCCCCCGAAGGGTGGCTGTCTGGGACGAGAGGCCCTGCCCCACCCCCAGAGTTCAATGCCGGAACAGCTCGGAAGCAGGAATAAGGCAGCTGACCAAGCCCCACTCCCAAGTCCCCAGCTCTCATCCTTTAATAAACAACAGGGAATACTTCCAAGTACGTTATTCTTTTGCCTTCACAGGTGGGAACTGGGAGCCGGAGCCGTCAGAGCTGGTGAGTGGCAAGGCTGGCGCTGACTGGGCCTGCCCCTCCCACAGCCCACCCTTCCCGTGGACTGTTTTCAATATCTTATAAGAAGAATCTGAAAAAGAATTCATATGTGTGTGTATATGTGTGACTGGATCACGTTGCCATCCACTTGCTAGCACAGCATTGTAAATCGTCTATAAAAGGCCCTGGACACCTACCAAGACTGATGCTCCCCACTGCCATCCTTAGCAGAACTGAGCCGATGCTAAAACCCGGCAGGTCCCCGCAACCCACCCAACCCCTGGCCCTGCAGTGGTCACTGCTCTCCGTGTGCCGCGCAGCCGGAGTGGAGCACCTTCCGGGAGATCCTGAAATCTGTGCAGCCGCGCAGTCAGCGAGCAGCAGGGAAAGTCCCTGGAAGGGGGGATGCGGGAGGGCGGGAAGGTGGCTGCCAGAATCCCGCCACCCAGCAGGTTGCGTCGAGGAAGGAGACTTGGGACGTCCTGTAGCTGAGGCCAGCTCCCCAGCACACCTGAGGCCTGAGCACAGCTCACCGTGCGCTTGGCCGCACTGAACCCGGTCTAGCTCTTTGGAGCTTGGCCGCACCTCTCGGTGTCTGGGCTCGGACAAGCCCAAATGCAGCCGTGCTGACCGTCAGCGTGTGGGATGTCTGAGGGAGCTGGCCAGAGCTTACAGACCAACACCTGGCCTCCAGGTAAACCCGCACTGCCAACAGGCCCGGCCACAGCCACAGCCACCTTCAAAATAACATGCTAAACGTCACAAACACAGTCCCCACACGCCATCGGGGACACCGAACATACAGCCTGCAGGGGGCGCGAGAGGAATTTAAAGAAGAAAACGTGAATGTCCATATCGTACAGGCCAGAAATATCTACTCCTAACATTTCGATGTCTTTCCCATCTTTTTTATACCTTTTTGTAAATATTTCTATCAACTGCATGTCTGTTCTTGTATCCTAGTTTACTCCCTTACGTTCGATCATGCCGTGGCCAGTCCTCTTCCTAAAGACCACCCAAAAGGGGTACATACTAGCTTTCTGCTGTTTGATAACCCAGATGCACCCTACCTGGGCTGACTTGTTCTCCATATTCTACAAAGTAGCAAAGACCCCAAAACAAAGCTGCCGACCCCTAGCAAACCCCGTGCTCCGCCATCGCCTCCTAGACTGACTGCTTAGCTGTTAAGCAGGTGGACGGGGCTGTGAACAGCCAGTCTAGGTTCCTCTGTCCTGCCCGAGCCCCACCCCGGACTCCACTCCAGAACACACCTCCCCCGGTGGAATTTTCAGTTACCCATGGATACTGGACGTTCATTAAGATGATTTTATCGCTTGAAAAATGCTCACCCTAAAATATAACATTAAATTTAAGAAATAGCGAGGGGGAGGTTGTAACTCAGTGGCCTAGCACGCATGAGGTCCTGGGTTGAAACCGCACTCCCTCCATTAAAAAAAAAACTCTAAGTAAATAAACCTAATTACCTCCCCCTGCAAAAAAAAAAAATTAAGAAATTGGTACAAGCATATAAACAGTATAATTACATCAAAGCAGAAGAAGTCACCCCCAAAAGGAAATATAGCAATAGCAGTGGTTATCTCTGGATGATTTTGTTACAGGTGATTTTGCTCACTGCCTTTAGATATACATAAATTTTCTATCATGAGCACACAATACTATTATATGCTGGGAAAACTTGAAACAAGGCAGTTTCTGGATCCAGCCCAAATTCCCCTCTGCGTTGTCCTGTGGCTTTCTGCCTCGATTTACCCTGCTGGGTCCGCACACCTGTCTACGCCACTGGCGCGGGGGCTCCAGGTTGCGTCCCCCAAGCACTCAGCACCTAATGGCTCTCAACTCTGTGTTAATGATAGGAAAGTAGAGCGAGCTGGGCTGTTTCCCTGCCCGGCAACGTTCGTTCTCGTCAGGCGATGCAGACGCGAGAACAGCGCATCCACGGTGGCTGCGGGCGCGCGCTGCCTTTCCGAGTGGGACAGGGAGAGCGATGAGAGAGCTAAACGCTGCGGTAACAGCTGATGCAGAGGAGAGAGCCACCAAGAGGCCACGTCTGCGTGAAATGGTGCGGCTGCCACTCAAACACCGCGACTTTGAAAAAACAGCGATGACATGGCATCATGAAAGGGAACTTGCGACCATCCAGAAGCAGGGGTTGAGCACTTCCCAACTGTGAAGCAGGACATCGTCCTCACAAAACAGAGGAGCACATTTTATCACCCCGTAAATTTCATAATTAGTTCCGCACTAAAACAAGTGACACGATGTATGTGCTGTGCTCTCAACTCCATGAGAAATACAGCAATAAAGTAAAAACGCCGAGCGCTTTCGCTCTGAGAGCCTGTTAACGTACTGTCACCCAAGAACTTTGTGAAGCAGTGACGTCGCCGCCCGCGCCTTTTACAGATGAGAAGACAAACAGACCTGACAGTGGAGCCCACCCCTGGGCCAGCTCGGCGCCCGCGCTCAGCGGCCCCAGCCCCTGTCCCGACACCCACGCCCTGTTCCTGGTGGGACCTCCGGAACCCTCACTCCCTCCCGAGCTTTCTCCGCAGACGCGGCTGGAGCACGAAACATGGGAGGGCGGCTCAGCGAGACAGGGCTGCCCAGGGCCCCACAGGAGGCCGGGGTGCTGACAGCCTGTTTTAAAGTTCATTGTTCCACTTCCAGCAACTTATCTGAAGGAAATACCCAGAGACAAGTACAGAACACACAAGCAGAAGAGTGAAAATACAAAGGCATCAAGAAGGAAAGGACCCAGGAAGGGTTTTTAAAAAGACAAGCCCCCAAAAAGAAGAAAAGACCACAGAAGACTTTTAAACACACGAAAAATGAGCTGACTTCATGCATAGTGAGAGAGGCTGAGTTAAAGCCACATGGACGTGGCCTCTTCCTGCCACCAGACTGACCGCTTCCTTGTGCCTCCGAGAGCAGAGGGTGTACAGACCCCACCGTCCCGGAGGGCAGATCTACCGCAGTTCAAATGCACACAAGTTTCCGGCTACAATCACGCTGCTAGGAGCTCACCGTCAAGCTGAACCCAGGCACGCTAGAATGGCATATACGAGATTATTCTCTGCAGCAAACCCCTAGGAAACGTAACTCTCCAGTAACAGGAGGCCAGTTAGATGAAGCATGGGTACCACGTTGCTGCATGAGAACCGTGATCCAAGCCTGCGTGTCCTCCTGTGGGATGACCTCCAGCAACACCGCTAAGTGAAAAGAGCAAACGCAGAACAGGCCGTGCATTTTGCAGCTGTCCGTCCAGAAGCGGGAAGATACCGTTCACGGGGCAGTTCACAGAGCACCGCGGTGGGGATAAATAAACACAACAGTGGTTGTCGCTGGGAGGCCCCTGGAGGGGACAGGAAGCCGACCATTCCCTGTGAATGATTTCTGTGTCTTTGAACTTTGAACCATGAGAATCATTCATTTTTTTTTAATTTGTTATGAGTGAAGGAGAAGTAAGAAATAAAAGTCAGTGCCGGGGCTTGATGGAGGGAGGGTGGTGACGGATGTGCTCTGGGCCCTGACTGTGACCAGGGCTTCTCAGGTGTCTGCCGCTGTCAGAGTCGCTGATGGAGCGTGTACATAAATCACACGTCAAAAATGAAAAAAAAAAGTGCATGGGCTTAAAAACAGAATGACCCCCATCTGTGTTGTCGCAGTAACTGTTTTTTTTTTTTTTTTTTTGGCAGGGAAGGTAATTAAGTTTACTTACTTATTTTTGGAGGAGATGCCAGGGATTGAACCCAGAACCTCATGCTTGCGGAGCATGTGCTCTGCCGCTTGAGCTACACCCCCCCCCATAATAACTTTTTTAAAACTGGAAGCCACCTAACTCTGATGTTCCGAGACGGGCTGGGCTGATAGATAAGCCCAGTGCGTGTTCTCAGAGAACAGCGTGTGAGCACCGATGAAGCACTTCCGTGGACGGTTCTTAACGACGTCCGGAACTTTAAGGCAGCAAGTGCACCCTGATGATGACACCGGTCGACACCACAGAGCGCAGAGCGCTGCGCAGCTATGTTGTAGGCAGGACTATTTCCTGCAAGTCTCAGCAGTGCCCGGGGCGGGCAGAACTACACTATTTACTAGTGAGGAAGCAGATTCAAGGTGATTAGGGTCCATCAGCCATAAATGGGGGGCCACAGTGTAACACCCCCATCCCCACCCAAATCTGTGCTGTCTCTCCTTGCACACCTACATCCCTGTCTACACCTCCACCCTTGCCTACACCTCCATCACTGCACCACTACCCCTGCCTATACTTCCACCCCTTTCT